>NC_045790.1:96042512-97367587 GCF_009873245.2 Balaenoptera musculus | reverse complement strand
GCTGTGTGAGCCTCCCTTTTCTCATTTGTAAACTGAGGGGAAAAAGGTAGTTACCTCAGAGGTCTTGAAGAAGATTCAATAAGATAATCCACGTTAAGATACGTAAAGCAGTTCCTGGCACAGATGTGTTCAATCAATGTTAGTTATTATTGTAGCATTTAAATCGCCCCTTTTTGAGAAAGAAAAAGTAGACAATGAAAGTATGTTTGCCTTGCCTGGGGTCACGCACATTAATTACTGGACTAGTCTCAGCTTTCCCTGAGAGTCTAGTTTCCTGCTTCCAGTCTTAGAGGCATATTTTCATTTCAGGAGTCAACTTTCATCAAAATGTGTCAAACTTTATTGAAGTTGATTCATACAGGCTTTTGTAACTGTCAGTGACTCCATCTGGCTCCCTCAGACCCAGGCATCAGTCAAGCCGCATTCCATCCATTTAAATATCAGCACATTGGGTTGGAAAAGATTGTCAAAGCTATCTAGTCTTGCTATGCCAAATATTTGGCACACATACCAACACTTCTGTACCCATAGCAGACATTGCTAATCCATCACAACACCTTTCCCCTTGAGTCCAAGCATGGCCACAGAATCTTTCTCAAAGCAGCTCCAGGCAGCCATTAGCAGCTAATTGAAGTTGACACATAAACTGAAACTTGTCATCCCAAACCAATCCAACCTCTTAACCAATACTTGAGTGACCTCTACAATATTACTGTCTATTTTTTAAAATATGTTCAGTGTTGTAGAGCTTCCTGATAGGGGAGGACAAGAAGGAAAAGGAGAGAGGAGGAGAATATATACTAACATCTGGGGAGCACTTATTATTAATATGCCAGGCATTTATAACTCCTTATCACATTCACCGTCTCCAACAAATATGGAAAGATCTCTATTTTACAGTTTAAAGAAGCCATAGTTCAGAAAACTTGCAAGACTTTGTCCAAGGCTCCCAGCAGGTAAACAGGATTTGATTTCAGGCCTTCCTGACTCCAAGGGCTATTTCTTCTCTCTCCCATCACAGTGCCCCTTCTCTGGTCTTGGGTGGCTGATAACAGCTTCACAAAGGCCACCATGTCATACGGCCTTTTTCAGAAAATCTCTTTTTTTAGGGTTGAATTATGAATCCATCTATAACCTGTCCTTCTTAGATAAATCTCTTTAATTTTTTAATCTTGGTTCAAAAGTTCAAGAATCCATGTTCCAATACTTGTGAAAGAGTCAACTAGATTTCTTAAAATTCTGGATGAAGGCCGAAACAGAGGAGGTCATTGTTTCACCGGGAAATGAATTCAAATCTATTTCTGAAACAATTTTCCAGAATTTTACAGGCACCTATATTGTTGCCACTTGGTCAGGCCCACTTTTTTATTTTCTTTTCCATCTAGGCAAAGAAACAGAAGAGAGAAAGAAAGTGCTCTGCAGAATTTTTATCTCAAAAATTGAAACCAGACCACACCAGGGCAGTTTGTGGTCTGAAGGTATCAGTGGATCTAGTCATATTTCATCTGAGCTTTTCTTAGGTATACTAAACCACAAATATGAACCTCATTACTGTGTCTGGGTGGAAATATTTTATGGATTAAGATTTGTGGGCTTAATTTGGTTGGTAATGAAACGTATGTTTGAGGGATGGGAGGGAGGAAACCATGAAGCACTACCGATGCTTAAGCCAAACACTAAAGAAAGAAACACTCGGTACCGCGCGGGGAGCGGGGGTGTTCTTAATATCGGCCATGTGACTTGGGTCTAAAATGAAATCCAAAATTAAGTTCAGCAGAAATAGTGCTGAATCAGCAATGGACCACATGTCACTAGAACGAAAGAGACTCTAGAACTGAAGCCATAAACAACTGCTTATGTTACAGGAGAATCCGAGGCCCCAAAAGCGGATGTGACTTGCCACAGTGGTTGGCAGAACTGTGGCCCGCGGCTCATCTTAGAGCTCTTCAATCTATGGCATGTTCTACTACATGGCCCCGTGAGAGCCCCAAATCTCCAGGAGCTTAAAAATAAGTAATGAACATTCAGAATACAAAAGGAGAAAGAGAGTGACGTAAATTTAACAAACAAAAATCACTACAATGAAATTGGAAGGATTCCTGACTAACAACCCAGGATGCTTCCCTTGCACTGAAACCAGAGTTTTACACTGACTATCTCACAGGCCTGGTGAAGTCCACCTCCTGCCAAAGGTCCAGCTGAGTATACTTCAGTCAGACACAAAGCTTGTCTCAAAGCTGACAGTACTGGGCTCTCAGGAACTCTTGGGGTGTTGACTAGAATCTCATAGGAAGGATTAAGTTCTGTCTTGGCCATTTTTGTAACCCCTGTGCTTATGGCGTCTGGGACATAGTACAAACTCACTGAAGAGCTGAATAAGCAAAAATGAACTAATTCCAGGAGTGGGGCAATGATGAATTCCTTGATACATCTTGCCTTAGAAGAGATCACAGGAGAGCTAATTACATTAAGGCCATCATGAAAATAAGAGTATTTGTTCATTCATTAATTCCATGAATATGAGCACCAGCTATATGTAAATTCAAATAAAAAAATATATTTAGCTTTATTTTATTCAAATATAAATATATTGTGCACTTACTATGATCAGGTTAGAGTGCTTGGTATTGGGTATTAAGAGATGAATGACTCAGATATGGTTCCTGCCCTCGTGGAGCTTACAGTCTACATACAGTCTAACCGTGTGAAGATGAACTGCTTACAGTTTAACGTAAATACAAGATAGAATTTGCTTATTGCTCTCAAAGAGGAAAATATACATACATGATAAAACCACCCCAAATCATTTTTAGAATGACATGTGATGAAAAGAATATTAGATCAATACTCAGAGAATTCACAAGAGGGACAAAGTTACCTGAGAAAACTTCTAATATATTATTTTTTTTGAACTGTATGTTGAAGGACAAAGAGATTTGCCTGCTCAGATGGCAAAGGGGCTTTTTGTGGAGACTTCACGGCATCTGGAATCCTTCCTCAATGATAACTGAGCTTTGACAGCTTCTCCAAGGTGTCTGTCAGCATGCTTCATCTCTATAGCACTCACAGGATATCTGGCTCCTTAAGGCCCTAATTCCAGGGTACTGATAGTATTCCCTCTTGAGCCAACTGTTTGGAAGTTATATAGACAGAGCTTGGGTCTGGTCTTGAATCATAACTCCCTTCCTTGGCCCTCCAGCACAAAAGGCTTTATAAGGTGGTGACTCAGAACACTTACTTTGGACTCTGATAGACCTGCGTTCAAATCCTAACTCCACTAATTAATGGATATCTGAACTTGCACAAGCCACTTAATTATCCCATGCCTCGGTTTCCTCATCTGCAAAATAATAAAGACACCATCTCATATCACTTTGTAAGAATTTAAAATTGGAGATTTAAAATGCTTAGCACAGGCTCTGGCAATTAAGCACTGAATGAATGATAGGTAATGATGTCTTCATTACTTTTATTATCCTTGTTATTATTTCAATCTTTTCCTGATCTTCCAAGGCCTCTTTGATCAATATTTGGGGATCCTAAGCATTTCCTCCTCCAGGAAGCTCTCCGTGAACTTCCAAGCTCAGAGTGACACTTCTCTCAATTCCTTCATTCAGACTAGCACTGCTACTCAACCTTGCTTGTGTATGTTCTAGTTTCTGAGATTTCTGGAAACAGAGAATAGGTCCTTACTCTGCCTAGTTTTCCCAACATGCAGTACATAGTAAGTAAACAGCAGGTAGCTCTTGAAAGAACCTTAACATGTGTACGCCTGCTATTGGCTTAGAGTGTGCAGGGACACTTAAGTATACCACAAATATTCAATCCACAATACATGGATTTAAAGTCAATTCTATTTTGTGACCTTTACGGGGGAAACTGTAAGCTTTTCGATAATAGAGAACATGCTTATCCCCTTCATTTTTGTATCCCTCATGCTTAACTCAGGGCTTGGCATATGCTAGGTATTTAATAAATATGTACGGAAAAGATGCATAGTTGGATGGATGGATGGATGGATGGATGGATGGATGGATGGATGGGTAGTAACTGAAGAAACCCTATAGCACAAAGAAATCTGGACATCTCTTAACACAGATGCTCTCCAAGATCCCATTGCTGATATTTCTTTCTAGGGACCATTACAATGACCACAGACTAAGAATTACTAGAAACCTTTCATATGCACTTATTGTTGAAGGCCTCGCAGTGGTTTCAGGCAAGAGATAAACCTTAATCAAATTCACTGACAAAAAGGGTAGGATATCTGGGTTTTAATATTTGCTTTACCACTAATTAGCCGGTGACCCTCTCTGGGTGTTTCAGTTCAGATATTCTCTTTCATGTCATGTACTACTTTTACTCAATTCAGTGTGGCTGCCTGAAGCGATATATTCGTAATAACTCTCAGGTGGGGGCATGGAAGCATGTAGGCATCAATTAGCAATGTCTGCCATGTACACTGGAAGGATGTGTGTGGGTGCCACAGGCTTGCCACCCCTGGACTCGATCTTCTACAGTTGATTCTAAGCCTGCTCAAGTCTGATGTTGATTCTGTAATCCGATATCTGTCTGTGTCTATCGAAAGTACTGAAAAACTGAGCCAAACATTTCCCGTCAGAAGCAATGTCTTGAAAAACTAAACCACAGGCAGACTGTTCTGGAGAAAGACCTGGCTGAGCAGCGTGGACAACCATCCCAGTAGCAGCACCGCCTCTTGGCCAGGGGACTGACCTGCCAGAAAAGAGCTCCACCCTGGGCTCACCGGCTTGCTTTTCTTGCTACTGAATGTGAATATGTAGGCTAGGAGGAAAACCAGGACTATAGACACAGCCTCCTCTTCTCCTAAGGATTTCAGAGTGTCTCTGTCACTTGACAAACTGAAACACTAAGAATTTTACACTTCTATGGAAAAAGCAACAGTGGGCAGAGGGGGCTCCCCAAAATTCTCTTAGGAATCCCTCATCCTTCAGAGACTAGCCTTCCACGAACTGCCTTCTTCAAACAAAAGACACAAATCATCACACAATAACAATACACCCGTTACTAAGACCTCCCTCCCTCCTGTTAGGCACTGTCCTAAATATTTCCATGTGTTATCTCATTTGATCTCATTTTTTTCCTCACTTGCAGTTGAAAGAACTTTATTGTGGGGTTTTTATGAGTGTTGCCATTTTACAGACAAGAAAGCTGAGGCTCAGAGAGGCAATGTTACACATCTAAGGTCAAAGCTTCTAGATGGAGCTATATGAAGTTGCCCCTATCCAACCATATTTGACCTATGAAAATGGCAACTCCATACGATTCAAACTAATAGCAAGTGGCAGGACCAGAATCCACAGTATTTGGCTGATTCTAGAGCAGATATTCACAAACATTGCACAGACTCTCCTTGGAGATTTGTCAGTTTTAGCGTCTATCATTCTTCCCTGTATTTGTTTACCTGTCTGTTTCCTTTACTGGACTATGAACTGATTGAGAACAGGAACTTACCATCATTGGTCTCTGAAACACCTCACTACCCCTTGATCTATCCCATAGCCTGGTCTTTTTTTATATATATATAAATTTATTTATTTAATTTGGTTTTGGCTGTGTTGGGTCTTCGTTGCTGCGCGCAGGCTTTCTCTAGTTGCGGCGAGTGAGGGCTACTCTTCGTTGCGGTGCATGGACTTCTCATTGCAGTGGCTTCTCCTGTTGCGGAGCACGGGCTCTAGGCGTGCGGGCTTCAGTAGTTGCAGCACGCAGGCTCAGTAGTTGTGGCTCACGGGCTCTAGAGCACACGCTCAGTAGTTGTGGTGCACAGGCTTAGATGCTCCACGGCATGTGGGATCTTCCCGGACCAGGGCTCAAACCCATGTCCCCTGCATTGGCAGGTGGATTCTCAACCACTGCACCACCAGGGAAGCCCCCATAGCCTGGTCTTAACACTCATTCAACTCATCTCTGTTGAATGCAAGAATGAATGATTTTAAAAATGACTTAATTCCCAGGACTCTGAAATGACTGCTGGCTCTACAAGCATCTGAACTGGGTGCCAGCTACGCCACCGTACTACCTAAATGGATAAGTGCTTCTCAGTGCTGCAATTCCAACAACCAGGGCTAGGAGGGGCTTTGCTTAGGCAGGCAGTGTTTGCTCAATGCTTTTAAGACACAGGTGGTGCTGGACTTAATCAAGTGTAAGGCTCAGATATCCTCGGAAAAAATCCACACTTCAGGCTGTTTCTTGGCTCCTCTCTCTTCCTGACACATTCCAACAAGGAATTTATGGATGTTGGGAAGGACAAGGGGTGAGGAATTCTAGAACCTTTAAGAAGGTCCATGTAAGTAACTCCATGCTTAACTGACTGTGCACAATAAAATTCTCTTGCCTGCAGGAAGAAAAATTTAATGTGGTCTGTCTCAGGTGTTGCCAAAATGATGTGGAAAGAAATTCATCTGCATTTCTAAACAGTAGGAATCTTCCTTGGCCCCCAAGCCAAGGCTGTTTGACGTAAATGCCTAAGTCAACAAGATAAATATATTCCGTGAGTTACTAAAAGTGAAGTCATAAGTATTCTGAAATATGATTCTAGCCAGTTGGAAATTTTATCTTAATCTAAAAATGAAACTTTATTCTCCAGCTGTGAACCGGGAAACATTCAAAGATTGTTGATTCCTTCATCTATGCAATGGTCTTTGTCCTGTGGTGAAGTGCCTAAAAATAACCGTCAGTTTGTTTATTCCATGCTGCTTCCAAAAGGTTAGCTATCAAACAGCTCTACTGGAAGAAAAAAAAAAAAAAAGGAAGATTTGATAATAAGCCAAGAGGCACCTCAGAGTATACAATTGTAAACCAAAAAGCTCTTGGGACATGGCTGCCATGACACTGACCTGACCGAGGTTTCCCCATCTATTAAATGAATGTTACTTCACAGTAATGTTCTGAATAAAAATCTATAATGCCCAAATCTGGAGATATCATCCTACACTGGCCACAGCTAATATCAAAGGAACTGAAACAAGAACTAATTTTTATCTTTCATCAGTGATGAAGACCTAACATTATTTAAATTTTTATTTCATATTGGGGTATAGTTGATTAACAATGTTGTGTTAGTTTCAGGTGTACAGCAAAGTGATTCAGTTAAACATATACATGTATCTATTCTTTTTCAAATTCTTTTCCCTTTTAGGTTGTTACATAATATTGAGCAGAGTTCCCTGTGCTGTACAGTAGGTCCTTGTTGGAAGTCCTAACATTTTAACACCTCCCCCCATCAAAAAAAGAAAAACAAAAAAGGCTTCAAGACCATTGCTTTATCCTTTTTTTTCTTCCTTTTTTTATAAAGGGCAGGCAACATAAGTTTGCCAGGTATTTGCAGACCAAGGGACTAAATACAGAAACCTATGTTTTCCCTAATCTTCTCCACAGATGACACTGAGCAATTAGGCACGTAGCCTTAGAAAGACACAGCAATGCTTACTGGGCTCAGCACCAGCCCTTCACATTGACCATTCATGCTCTCCTCACTGGCTGTACCAACTCCACATGCTCTCTCCTTTCCGCTCCCCTACACACCTTATACACCCCAGTAGAACCAGGACATCAGTATTCCGTACGTGTTACCCCACTTTTGCCTACATCAGGCAGCTGCAGAGGGAAGCTGCTGTTATTACTGTCTCCTTCCTCATTCTCCTCCTCACCCACGCATTCCTTGCCTTTTCTCATGCTATTCCCTCTTTTTAGACTCCTAATCTAGAAGGGTAGGCGGGTAAGGTGCAAATTCAATCCACCTACTCAGTTGTAACCAACCACTTTTTAGAATCCCACCCATCCTTCAGGCTCATCTCAGGTGCCACCTCTTTCAAGGTGTCTTTCTTCAGCCCCTCAAAAGAATGTAGCCACCCTCCACTTTGAACCTTAAAAGACCTAGGTTAGCCAATCTCTTTTGTTACCTATTACATCATTGTCATAGCCATGATGTAATTCCCTAATTCTCCCATGCCTTCTGGATGCAAACTTTCCTTTCTAATCTACTCTCTATTTGACCAGTATGGTTATTATTGTTTCTATTATCATTAGCTACCATGTTAAGTACCTACTATGTGCCAGGCACTGTGCTGGTAGCTTAAGATACATCTCATTTTATCCCATCTTCTCATAGCTTTATAAAATAAGCATATATATATATAGCCATACAGGAGATGAAACAAGTGATACTCAGAGGGGGAAGTGAATGGCCACAGGTAGCAGCTACCAAGTGGAAGAGCTGGATTCTAACACAGGTCTATTTCTCTGCAAAGACCAGGCTCTTCCTCCCATACCTAGCCACTTCATCAATAGAACTGTTCAGACTACTGAAGAAAATGGACTGAGTCCCCTCAAAAAGTCTGCAGCAAAGTAGCACAGAGTCAACAGAAGCAGGAGAGCCATGAGTTAATTTCGACAAACCTACCAGCTCCCAAGAGAAAGGTGAGGCAGGGCAGAACAAGATGTTAGGTGTAGCCAGAGTGGCTCCTGGGCAACCTACCTTCGGTTTTATTTGAAAAGAATCTCATGGAGAACTTGGGGTTCTAAGGTATGCAGAGAGAAAAAGAAAAAGCATTTCATATCCCAAGTGTAGGATGGGGGAAAGGATGAGGACCTGGGGCAAGCTCCATGTCCCTTCATATCTGAGTAGGCCAACAGCCATAAAGACCACTCCTTGCTTGTACCTGGATATGTTTGAACAGGTAAGGTATGGAAATTACACTGCACATAAATATTTGCTTATGTTAACTAAAAAGATGTCATCTTCTCTAGTCTCCTGGCACCTGCAGGTGAGGTACTCACCAATTTTAATTAGATAGGAGACTTAACAATATCCTACCTTTCTTTTTTAGACTCCCTCTGACCTCTCTGAGCCTCAGTTTTCCTCATTTGTACCATGCGCTTAACATCACCAAGCAGACTTCTAAACGTGCACTGCTAAATAGAATTTCCTGCAATGATGGAAATGTTATTTATCCACACTGTCTGAATTATAGCCACTAGCCACGTTGCTATTAAGCACTTGAAATGTGAACAGTACAATTGAGGATGGAACTTTTAATTGTATTTAATTTTAATAACCACTTGTAGCTAGTGGCTACCATATTGAATAACGCAGCTCTGGACCAAAGAATTCAAAGTTTTCTTCCTCTTCTTAAACCTTCTGTCTCATGAAGAAATCTTTAAGGTAGTTTTTTTGTTTGTTTGTTTTTTTCTCCAGATTAATTATTCTTGAGAAGTTAACAGGAATGAAGGCACCTAAAGAGTCACAAACACAATCACAGAGTTAATTTGGCTCTAAAAATTTCTTTTGATAAAAATAGAAAGTAGAGTCTGATCCACATGTGTATTTTTCTGCACTTAGCATATATGCCAAGGCAGGTTACAGAGCAAGGCAACATGCATGGCTTGGATATAGCCACTTTGTCCCGGATGTGTGACCCCAACAATCTATGTATTGAGCCAATACAAAGGCTGTGTCTCTTCCTGCTGCCCTCCTTTCACCTTTGCAAACATTGTCAAACAGATCCTTTAATCTCTTCATAAAAGATAGAAGATAGATAACTAGGTAGATAGAGTGTAGATAGATAGATAGATAGATAGATAGATAGATACAGGTATAGATGTAGACAGGGATATGGACATAGGTATAGGTAGAGATGTAGATAAAGATAAAGATGTAGATACAGATGTAGATGCAGAGATAGAGATAGAGATAAATATAGAGATATCTCCCAGGACATATTTGCCTGGGGGCTCTGAGACAGAGATTCCTTCACTTCACTGCAGAACTCACCCTTGCTTAGAAAAACAGAACCGCATATGCCAAGGTAGGAGTTTCAAGAGTTGGAGGGAAGAAAATCCTGGAAAAAATACTAATTGAAGTCCATATTTTTAAAACAAAAGCTCCCCTTTATTGAGCTCTTGCTGCTGCCAAAGACTGTACCATTCCCACCACACACATTATCTCATGCACTTTCCACAGTAGTCCTACGAGGACACTCGTAGCATGTTTCATTGATGAAATGACTCTGGCCTGTGGTATAGATAGTTTGCCCAAGGGAGAGGAAGTGGTTGAACAATGACTCAAGACAGTTTGTCTACAAACCTGTGCTCTTCAACACTCTTCTATTTACATTCCAGAGCCTTGGAGCTTGCCATATTCTCAAAGAAGCCCTTTCTGTTGGATAATTCCAATTAGAAACATATTTCTTCTGTTGTGCTGAAATTTGCCTTCTTGTAACCAACCCTCCTCTCCACCCCTAACGTACACACATTTTGATGCTTGTTTTGTCCTTTGAGGCCAGAAGGGACAAGCCAGCTCCTGCTTTCCCAGGATCTATACATAGGAATCCTGTTCTTCTCAATCTTGGCTTTCTCAGCTACAGAATAAACATGTACAGGTCCACACTCCTTCCCCCTACAAGACATTTTCCAGACCTTCCATTGCCTGATCACTTCCTGTAAAGATAAGAATCTGCTTGTGCTTTCTAAAGAATCTCTACAGAATAAGTTGCTCATTCTCCGATTTTAAAAGCCCTACTGTCCGAACATGATCCTTCATGTCTAACCTAAATATCACAAACTGTAATCTAAAGTAATTTTCCCTAGGTCTATCCTCAAAGGAGACATTAACAAGCCAGTTGTCTGCATGAGAATATTTTACATTCTTTTTTTTTTTTTTTTTTTTTTTTATTCTTAAAGGTTACTACTTGCTTTGTATGTTTGCTCCTCTGGTGTAAGTATTTCCAGTTCTAGTAAATTTATCTTCATAAGGTTTACCCCCTCACTCATCAGTGATTCTGCAGCTCCTCTTTGATCTAGATCCAAGTTGCTGTTGGGTTTAGTACTGGATTCAATGAAGAGGTCAAGCTTAAGCAAAAGGAGGCTATTGGCCTGGACTCATGCTAGGTTTTGTTCTTCAGAGCATAACAAAATAGCAGCTACTTTTTAATATGTGCCTATTATGGGCTTGACACTATGTTGGGTGTTTTCTGTGCAGATCTTTAATTCATAATTCCCTCTGGAAGGATTTTGACCCCATTGCAAAAGTGAGATCACGGTTTAGAGAGGATAAATATCAATAGCTTGCCCAAGTCACAGAGTTAGTGAGTGGCATTTGTACTCAGGTGTGTCTAATTCCAAAGTCTAGACATTTTCCACCACGCTGAAGGTATTTCCCAAAGTGCAAAAACATCCGCCTGCCCTCAGACCACCATGAGCCAATATGGAAAATACACAACCCTCAAGAATCACATTTCTTTCCTCCAAACAATGCAGCATTTGGCTGTGCCAGTGCACATACAGAGTGAAAAATCCTCACTCAACCCATACTCTGGTCATTATTTCCCTAGATTTGTTGCCTTAAAGTCTCAACCGACAATTCTAACAGCCTTTTAGATGGAAATTTAAGTCATTTAACAACACACACAAAAGTGTTGGGTAAAAGTCCAAAAGCATTTCAAACTTGGCCCATGGCCCTTTCTCATAAAAAAAAAAAAAAAAAAGAAAGAGCTAAGAATTGATGGGAAGAGGGTGAGAAAGAAGGACTTTGTGGAAGGCAAAGAGAGTTAAAACAATTGCAGTAGATTACGCAATCAATAAATATTTGTCTGGTAAACAACTAAGATAGGCTATGGTAGTTTGAAAGAAGAGAACTTGCCAAGTTCTCCTCTTTATAATAATTTTCATTCAGTGGGCTTGCCTACATCACAGATCCACAAATTCTTATTAGGAAACTAATTTGAATGATAAAGCATACAGATGGCCACCTTCTCACTGTGTCCTCATACGGCCTTTCTGCTGTGCACAAACAGACACAGAGACAGAGTCAGAGAGAGATCTGGAGTCTCTTCCTCTTCTTATAAGGACACCAATACTATCATCAGATTAGGGCCCCACCCTCATGACCTTCATTTAACCTTGATTACCTCCCTAAGAGCCCTATCTCCAAATATAGTCACACTGAGGGTTAGGACTTCAAGTATGAATTTGGGGAGGAGGGGAAGGTATGATTCAGTGTACGACACTCAGTTAGAATAGAATAAGTACTTGTTGGGACTTCCCTGGTGGTGCAGTGGTTAAGAATCCACCTGCCAATGCAGGGGACACAGGTTCGAGTCCTGGTCCGGGAAGATCCCACATGCCGCAGAGCAACTAAGCCTGTGCGCCACAACTACTGAGCCTGCACTCTAGAGCCCACAAGCCACAATTACTGAGCCCGCGTGCCTAGGGCCCGTACTCCGCAACAGGAGACGCCACTGCAGTGAGAAGCCCGTGCACCACAAGGAAGAATAGCCCCCACTCGCCGCAACTAGAGAAAAGCCTGTGCGCAGCAACGAAGACCCAACGCAGCCAAAAGTAATTAATTAATTTAAAAAAAAAAAGAATAAGTACTTGTTGATTGCAGAAGACATCAAGGGCTCATGGACATCTTTCTGAGTCATCTCTTGCCCTTGGTCATAGTTTGGATAACTGGTTCAGGAACATTCTGTCAGGCTCTTCTAAAAACTTGACCTTTTAAGGTTTTAGAAATAAATCGAAAAGAAGAGGAATTGAGGTTCAAAGAGGTAGAATACTATACCAACAGCCACATAACTAGTTAGATGTTCAGTTACAGTAAAAACTCAGTTTGCTTTCTAAAGTCTTTCATTTTCACTTCTGCCTCTCACAGCAGAGGAAAACCAGCAGATGGAGTTAATCTTAGATTGGAGGGTCAATAATAAGAGGGAAGAGTTACTGGACATCTATGGGACTACAGCCTTCATACCACTCAATGTGCTCAACCAGTAAATAGCAAAGGGCTTCATGACTATATGAATGATTTCTACTTACTGTTTTCACTTTCATCATTACTTTAACCTTGACATTATGATCTTCACTGTACAGAAGTGAAATAAGACAAATAAAAGTTATATAACTTACCCAAAGGCCCAGAACTAGAGCTGAGATCCAAACCCACATCTGATCTGTCTTGTCCTTTCTGCTGTCTCCCTATATTTCCAAATATTGAATAGTGAGTGAAGTCATTCATTCAAGATTGCAGAATTCTTTTAGAGACCATTTTATATCCACACTGCAGTGCACATTGAAGGAATAAAAGGAGACCTTCAAACACAGGAAATATAAATCAAAATTCACTTGGAATTGCAGATATCCAATAGATTCAATGAACAGTAGATACTAACAAGCTTATTGTTTTCCTTTGTTTACTTGTAGAAGAGAATTCTTTCAAGAAGATCAGGAACCACTGATTTGGATTCTACTCTCAGCTTCCAAATCCCCAGTTCTGCCTAAGAGTGAGATACCCTAGGACCGTAGAACCCCGGGAACATTCAGCCAAACCCACCTCCACCATGGGGGTCGTGACTCGGCTGTTGGCAGGCATCTTCCTAGCTCTGCTTGCCCTTCCTGCCGAAGGTGGCGTCCTCAAGAAAGTCATCCGGCACAAGCGACAGAGTGGGCTGAATGTCACCCTGCCAGAGGAGAACCAGCCGGTGGTGTTTAATCATGTCTACAACATCAAGCTGCCTGTGGGGTCCCAGTGCTCGGTGGATCTGGAATCAGCCAGTGGCGAGAAAGACTTGGTCCCACTGTCAGAGCCCAGGGAAAGCTTCCAGGAGCACACGGTAGATGGGGAAAACCAGATCGTCTTCACACACCGCATCAACATCCCCCGCCGGGCCTGCGGTTGTGCCGCCGCTCCTGATGTCAAGGAGCTTCTGAGCAGACTGGAGGAGCTGGAGAACCTGGTGTCTTCCCTGCGGGAGCAGTGCACCTTGGGAGCAGGCTGCTGTTTCCAGCCCGCCGAAGGTAGGAGCTGGTGACCGGCCCAGCCCCTCGCGGTACACGTGGGAGGAACGAGGGGCAGGCCAGGATCCATCAGTTGTTTTCCAGAGTGGGCTCCCTGGGGAACTAGCCCCACAAGGTGTTCATTCAAAAGAGATTTTATGGACAAATGATTGTGCAGAACGTAATCATCTCCGTTCTGCTCTTGGAGAGTCTTGGTGACAAATGTTTCTCAGAGGAATTTTCAGGCCTCTCAGAAGTCCTGCTTTGAAAAACCCTATTTTAGTTTAAGTACGAGTTTCTAAAACTTACTTGACGATGAAATCTACTCATTCTCTACCCTTAAAACCTATGAATTTATTTTGAAATCCCTAACCCAAAGATCATTCTCTGAAAAGTGGTGATGTAGCCCCATCACTTCGTTGTACAAATAGGGAAACTAAGGCCTAGAAGGAAGTTGGGATTCCTCAAGGTCCTGCCATAAGTGGCCAAGTTAGGACTTAAACTACAGTATTCCACACCCCAGTGTTCCTGCAAAGTTACAATGCTGCCTACGGTGATGCAAAATCTGTGGGAAATAGAAAAAATGTTCCAGTTTAATGGCAGCAACGATGATGATCACAATATGAATTGAGCCCCTTTATGTACCGGGAATTGTAATTCACTATCTCATTTAATCCTCCCAACAACCCTTTGAGATAAGGTTTAATACCCCCTTTCTACAGATCTAAGAAATGAGACTCAAAAAAGTTAAACAACTGGCACAAGATGACTCAAAGAGTGATAAGAGATAGGAGCTTTGAAGGTGCCTGTGTGTCTCCACAACTCATGCTATCCCAGTGATACCCTGTCTCCAGGTGCATCTTTTTTTTAAGGAATTGTGCCACTTTGGAATTTTGTCTTCATCTTCATTCCCTAAAGTTGATAGAGCTACAGGGGCTTCAACAGCTTCAAATCAGAGATGAAAATCTCTATTTCTGCTGCTCATAAAAAATACTAGAAATTATTCTGGCAGATTATTTCAAGAGTAGCCCTAATTGTTGTAAGTGGAGAGTACTATAGGACATCCTTTAGGTTTCCAAGGCAAAAGCAACAACAAAAAAGTTTTCTTTATGCACAAATTACTTTATCTTCCACTTCCGTCAACTCCCTGGCAAAACGCGGAGGCGAGTTACACAATAGGACTAATGCTAAAGAATGGGTTAAAAAAAAAAAGTGGTTAATGCAGTGCTGTCCATTAGAACTGTAATCTGAGCCATGTATGTAATTAATCTTAACTTTTCCAATAGTCACATTAATGAAAGGAACAGGTAAAAATGATTTTAATCATCTATCCAATACCAGTAAATAATCTTTCAGCTTGGAATCAATACAAAAATTGTTAATGGATATTTTACATTCTTTTCTTTTATGCTAAGTCTTTGAAATCCAGTGTGTTATGTAGTTCCCATTTAGAGCACATCTCAATTCAGACTAGCCACAATTCAGTTGTTTTGAAGCCACGTGTGTCTGGTGGCTACCATACTAGACAACATAGGTTTAGATTCTCACTTTCCAAGCCAACTTTTTTCTTAAAATTGACTTCCCTCCTGCTGTCAGGAAGGAGATAAAGTGTATTAATTCAACTGTATTTAGATGCAGAGAAAATGGAGCGAGTTTTGTTTGTTTCTTCTCCTTGGCTCCATGGAGACCACACCAGCCACTGCCGCAAGTTAAGCCAAGACATTACAGAGACTTCAAAGAGCCAGAGTCACAGCAGCCCTGACCACGTATTCCTCATATTCACCCACCACCGCAGCTTTCAGGATAGAGAGGAAAAAAGATGGAGGCACATGAGCTTTGTGAGGGCTGAGCCAAATGGGAAGTTGTCCTAACAGAATTAGAAAGCCACTCCTTAGCTGCCTCATTTCAGTTACAAAAAATTTAGAAAGTTTTGGTCACATAAGCACATATAACAACTTGAGTCGACCCAAAACACTCTGCAAAAGGAAATCACAGTGAGCACAACAGCAGGTCCTTAATGTCCTCGTTTAACCTGATTTACCCAGGGAAGTGGGCCATTGGTCCCACCTGACTGATGAAGAAACAGCTCCAGAGTGTCTAAATTTTTTTGCAAATGCAGCACAGCTATTGAGTCGAGGCATCAGAACTGAGTTCAGTTCAACAATTATTTCTTGGTGAAACACTTATTCTCCTGTATGTCTGACCTTGGCTAGGTACGGGAAAAGTAACGACACAGGCCAGCATAATGCATTGCACAGGCAGTGATTCGTAACCTTTGGGTCACAGGAATACTTGAAAATTTGATGAAAACTATGGGAGTTCTCCCCAGGGATGGAAATACACACACACACACACACACACACAATCTGCATATGAACCTACAATTTCAGAGAGTGCAGGTTAAGAATTCCCACCTAGTATCATTAGATGAGGCCCCAACTGATTTCACACAATAAGCAAGTGGTTTTCAAGCCAGATGGGGCCTGAGGGTGCAACCGTGCTCTGGCTGAATTTGAATCTGGGCTTTGTGGCTAGAAACCAAGAAACTGGGCTGCTGGTGCTCAGTGGAGAGCCTCTGTTCTCTTCCCTCCCTGCAGGCCGCCTGGACACCAAGCCCTTCTGCAGCGGCCGGGGCAACTTCAGCACTGAAGGCTGTGGCTGTGTGTGTGAACCGGGCTGGAAAGGCCCCAATTGCTCTGAGCCTGAATGTCCAGGCAACTGTCACCTGCGAGGCCAGTGCCTGGATGGGCAGTGCGTGTGTGACAAGGGCTTCATGGGGGACGACTGCGGCCAGCTGGCCTGTCCCAGCGACTGCAATGACCAGGGCAAGTGCATGAACGGGACCTGCGTCTGCTTCGAAGGCTACTCGGGGGTGGACTGCGGCCAGGAGCCCTGCCCGGTGCCCTGCAGCGAGGAGCACGGCCGCTGCGTGGACGGCCGCTGTGTGTGCCAGGACGGCTTCGCCGGCGAGGACTGCAACGAGCCCCTGTGTCTGCACAACTGCCACGGCCGCGGGCGCTGCGTGGAGAACGAGTGCGTGTGCGATGAGGGCTTCACGGGCGACGACTGCGGCGAGCTCATCTGCCCCAACGACTGCTTCGACCGCGGCCGCTGCGTCAACGGCACCTGCTACTGCGACGAGGGCTTCGTGGGTGAGGACTGCGGCCAGCTCGCCTGCCCCCACGCCTGCCACGGCCGCGGCCGCTGCGACGAGGGCCAGTGCGTGTGCGACGAGGGCTTCGCGGGTGCAGACTGCAGTGAGAAGCGCTGTCCCTCTGACTGCCATGACCGCGGCCGCTGCCTGGACGGGCACTGCGAGTGCGACGACGGCTTCACGGGCGCGGACTGCGGCGAGCTCCGGTGTCCCCGCGACTGCAGCGGCCACGGCCGCTGCGTCAACGGGCAGTGCGTGTGCGACGAGGGTCGCACCGGGGAGGACTGCGGGCAGCTGCGGTGCCCCAACGACTGTCACGGCCGCGGGCGCTGCGAGCAGGGGCGCTGCGAGTGCGAACTCGGCTTCCAGGGCTATGACTGTGGCGAGATGAGCTGCCCCCATGACTGTCACCAGCACGGCCGCTGCGTGAACGGCATGTGTGTCTGTGACGACGCCTACATGGGTGAGGACTGCCGCGAGCTGCGCTGCCCCCGGGACTGCAGCCAGCGGGGCCGCTGCGTGGACGGGCGGTGCGTGTGCGAGGACGGCTTCGCCGGCCCCGACTGCGCAGACCTCTCCTGTCCCGGCGACTGCCACGGCCGGGGCCGCTGCGTGGACGGCCAGTGCGTGTGCCACGAGGGCTTCACGGGCAAGGACTGCGGGCAGCGCAGGTGTCCCGACGACTGTCACGGCCAGGGCCGCTGCGTGGACGGCCAGTGCGTGTGCCACGAGGGCTTCACTGGGCTGGACTGCGGGCAGCGCTCCTGCCCCAACGACTGCAGCAACTGGGGGCAGTGCGTCTCCGGCCGCTGCATCTGCAATGAGGGCTACACCGGGGAAGACTGCTCGCAGGGTGAGTACCAGCGCTCCAGCAAACTAGCGTGATGACGGCCACCATCGAGTTGGCATGTGCTGGAGAACTGTGTGTTATACCAAACACACACACACACACACACACACACACACACACATACACACAGACTCTTTGACTCACCTGTTACAGAGCTACCTATTTGAGGGCTCAGAGGCTCAGAGAGGTTATGGAATTGTCCCAAGGACACACAGCTTATATATCACAGAGCTGGTACCTGAATCTGGGTAACTCATCTATGCTGAGTTTAACACCCAGTGCCCACGAAGAGGGTAGATGAAACGCTCACCTCCCTTTTGCTAAACATCAACCTTCTTTCCTCCTCTGTATTGACATGGAACCAATAATGAACTAAATCCCTCATTTGGATGGAAGTAAAAACTCAGCTAAATTGAATGGACAGTGAGATTACATAAAACAAACGGTTTTAAATGCACATTCAGCTAAAGATGAAGTGCTGATCACCTATGAAGCAGGCCCGTCTCTTAAATCACCTTTTTGTTGCTGTCTTTTATCCCAAGGACTGTGAATGCCTTAAAGGAGCATTATCCCAGCAGTTAGCACAGGGCATGTATTCAGTAAGTAAACACTGGTTGAGTGAAAACACAGCAAAGACCGATAATGCTCATGTTTAATGAGGGTCTTCTTTGTACTTCCCTCATCCACCCTTATATACCTGTCGTAATGGAGACTTTCTGCCTTGATTAAAGCCATTGGCACATAAAAACAAACACACGGCTCTGTGTTTGACATGGCCAAGCCAGGGAAGCCTGGTTGGAAGGAAGACCAGGCTGGCCGGGAGGAGGGGTACGGTCCAAATTTGATGAGTCAGCAAAGTTGAGCAAGTCCCTCTACCTCACTCACCTCTAAGAAAAGGAAAGAGTTGGACCAGATGAGCCCATTCTTCCAGTGCTAAGACTGTATGACGTGAAGTTCAGAGCAGAAAGCCAAGCCCAGGCTGCACTTTCCCATGCAGATGGCCTGAATCTGAACTAAGGTCCAGGGAGTGGAGAAGTCAGAGGGGCCAGTTCACAAAGAGCCCTGAAGGCCACACTGCAGACCTGGAACTTTAGCCTGAAGGCAAGGGATGGCCACCAAAGGTTTTGAAGATGGGTCACAGCAGGAGGGTCCTTGATGAGTCTGCATTTTAGAAAATGGAAGCTGGATTTCAGGGCTCTGTAACTGGGGGAAGAGACAGGTCCAGGGAAACAAACCAAGAGAGAATTCATAGAGTGCGTTATGACACCACCTGACCCAAACTGTCCTTCCTTATTCTTGCCAGTGTCCCCTCCCAAAGACCTCATCGTGACAGAAGTGACGGAAGAGACCATAAACCTGGCCTGGGAAAATGAGATGCGGGTCACAGAGTACCTCATCGTGTACACGCCCACCCATGAAGACGGCCTAGAAATGCAGTTCCGCGTCCCTGGAGACCAGACGTCCACCACCATCCAGGAGTTGGAGCCTGGCGTGGAGTACCTTATCCGCGTGTTCGCTATCCTGGAGAACAAGAAGAGCATTCCTGTCAGCGCCAGGGTGGCCACTTGTGAGTGAGCAGAGCACCTCTTGGCAGCCTCAACTGCCCTCCTCCTGTCCAGTACATAGTCCCCCCCCATGAGTTACTGCCTCACCTTTGCCCCTGTAGCTCTATGGCTGTCTTTATGCAGTTACACTAGTTAAAACTCTGGAATCCAGTTAAGCCCACTGAATTTTTAAAAAATTTTATGGACGTATAGTTGATTTACAATGTTGTGTTAATTTCTACTGTACAGCAAAGTGATTCAGTTATACATATATATGTATTCTTTTTCCTATAACCCATTGAATATTTGTTAAAGAAAGTCCTCACATACTAACTCATTTAACTCACAATAACCCTATGAGACAGGAGCTACTGTTAACCCATTTTACAGATGAGGAAACTGAGACTCTGAATGGTTAAGCATCTCATCCCATATCACACAGTTAATAAGTAGTAGAGATAGGATTTGAACCCTGGCAGTCTTAAGTACGCTATTCTACTACTACCTTCTATGGAGCTCACTGTCTATATATTTAAAAAATTCAAAAGTGGAAACATCAAGATTCAAGTTATTCTTCCTTTAAGAGTCCAACATCAGAATAATTACGTCCACTCCTAAAAAGCAAGCTGTGGCTAGAAATTGGTTCTTTTTTGCTTAGTAATAGTAACATTGGCTGCTTTTATTAAACTTGTGCTTCAGGCCAGGGACCATGTCCAGCAGTCACTGTGGGACTCAGCAGTCTCAAAACATTCCCAAGGGGTAGGCATACTTAGCTCCTTCTCTTGGATGATGAAACTGAGGCTCAGGGCATTTTGTTAACTCAACCAAGCACACAAAAGTTGTGATGATGGAGCTGAGATTCTAGCCCATCTGTCTGATTTCAAAGTCTATTGTCATATTAGGTTTAAGCATATGAAATTGCCAGTATTCAATCATATGGTTGGTCCTTATATTGATATTAATTTCCATGATGCCTCACATTAGACGGCAATCCAGGAGAACCCTTAAATAGACTCCAGCTCTGACAGACAGCCCTGTGGGGTTTAGTGGAATCATGTCTGTCCCCTCCACCACACATATAGTCATCTTTACCTCCTCTCTGTGCTCTTCCTGACAGACCTGCCTACACCTGAAGGTCTAAAATTCAAGTCCATCAGGGAGACATCTGTGGAAGTGGAGTGGGATCCTCTGGACATCGCTTTTGAAACGTGGGAGGTCATCTTCCGGAATATGGTAAGAGCACAGAGGAGTGGGCACCTTCGACCACGAGCATCTGAAAGCTGCTCACAGGGCTCTGTAGACTTTTCTATCAACTCACTTCCTTGGCTTTTGGTGGGGGACAAGGCTCTAAGTAGCCCCTGTGCATCTGCATCTGTTTTTAAGTGACTTAAGAAGTCAATAAGCACGGCACTTAGGGCTGAGAGCCTAAGTAAATAGAGGGCAAGTCATCTCTATGTTCCGAGTACCCATTACAGTCTTAACAAATCTCCACTCAGAGGCAAAGAAGATAAGAAATGGTCTCTGTCTCAGAATGCCTCCAGGCATATCTGAGATTGAGTATCCTTTCTCTCTGTGCCTAAAAGCACATGAGAGGCAGGAAAGTGGGTCCCTGAGTTCAAAGTCAGGCTCTGCCTCTTACTAGCTGTTTGGAAGATGGGACAATGACCTGAGTTCTGGGATGCTGGCTTCCTCGTCTATGAAAGGAAGGATTGATTTGGTGGCTCCAGAGTTCCTTTGGTTTTCATGCCCGCCATTTGACTTGAGTGTCAAAGGGGTGAGTAGAGAGGTCTGTGGGAGGGAGAAACCAACTTGAGAGATATATTCATCTCTCTATATCCTCAGCACCTGCCATACTGATCAGATGCTTAGTAAGTGCCTAGTGATAGATGAAAGTATGAAAGAGGAAGGCATGAATACAGAATGAATGAATCACATAAATGAAGGAGCTGGTACCTCCTTAGGTCTTACAAAGGTGCCTCTATATTTCAGAATAAAGAAGATGAGGGAGAGATCACCAAAAGCCTGCGGAGGCCGGAGACCACGTACCAGCAAACTGGCCTAGCTCCCGGGCAAGAGTATGAGATATCTCTGCACATCGTGAAAAACAATACCCGGGGCCCAGGCCTGAAGAGGGTGACAACCACCCGTGAGTATCACCTTTAATACCACTGACACAAGGATAAAGCTGATTGTACTGCAAAGCATCTCTGGTTGATAACATGCCCTCTTACAGAGCATCTGTATCAATTAGCTTTTTTTTTTTTTTTACAAATTTATTTATTTTATTTATATTTATTTTTGGCCGCATTGGGTCTTCGCTGCTGCGCACGGGCTTTCGGTAGTTGTGGCGCACGGACCCCTCATCATGGTGGCCTCTCTTGTTGCAGAGCACGGGCTCTAGGCATGCAGGCTTCAGTAGTTGTGGCACACGGGCTTGGTAGTTGTGGCTCACGGGCCCTAGAGCATAGGCTCAGTAGTTGTGGCGCACGGGCTTAGTTGCTCCATGGCATGTGGGATCCTCCTGGACCAGGGCTCGAACCCGCGTCCCCTGCATTGGCAGGCAGATTCCCAACCACTGTGCCACCAGGGAAGCCCTCAATTAGCTTTTGCTACATAAAAAACAAGCTCCAAACTTTATGGCTTGAAACGATACTTTTGCACATTGGTGATTTGGGGTTGGACAGTTTTTCTGTTCTTGACTGGACTCACTTATGCATCTGTATGGGCTGGGGGCTGGTTGGCCTAGGATGGCCTCAGCCAGGACGGTGCCCTTCTGCCTCACATGGTCCCTCAGCCTCCGGTGGGCTAGCCTGGGCCTGATCTCACAGCGGCGGAGCAGGCTCACAAAAGACACTGGGTCACTTCCATCAAAGCAAATCTCAAGGCCAGTCCAGATTGAAGGGGTGGGGAAAAGATCCATCTCTGTATGAGAGAAGCTTCAGAGTGACATTTCAAAGGTGCACTGATACAGGAAAATTAGCAAATAATCTACCATGCTATCTGATTTAATATTAGTACCCAGTCCTATGGAAAAGGTAGGGAAAATATTAATGCTATTATTTTTCAAGAATCAAAACTGAGGCTTAAAGAAGCTTAATCAGTTTAACTAACACCACGTGGTTAATACTATCAGGGCCAGAATGTTAAGCCTGGGTTTAGTTTTATGACTTTAACCCCATTACCAGTAACATTGACTAGGCTCTGGGTTATGTAGAGTGTTGATGCCGTGTCTTCAACAGGAACTTAAATAAAATGTGACTCAGTGCTAAAGATATCAGAACTTCTTGGGCGTAGAGTAGGATTTGGCACTGCTAGATCATTTGGTGGGGGGAATAAAAATCCTGAATTTGGAGTTGTTCTATCAAGAGGCAAATTTTTATAAATAAATAAACAAATAAAATTGTTTTGCACTGACATTTGGGAAAATATCTTTATCTTCTTCAAGATAGCATACGTGCCAACTATTTAAGGTATTGACTCTTCTTGGCAGGGGGTGATTGGAAAATTTAAATCTCTTTACTAATGACAAGAAAGAACATCTTGCATTTAAATATTTGCACATTTTGTTTAACTCAGATCCAATTCCTAAGATTGTCTTTTTTATAAGCAAGTGTTTTCCATCATCCTGACACTGTGGTAGGTAGAAGGCGGGTACCAACAAGAAAAAATCATTAGATCACCAGAAAGGCATAGAAAAGATTAAGCAGATGCTTATTTGCTATAGAGATGGCCCGTTGAAAATACAAAAGACATTTCTTTCATCTGCCCTTTTCTTTTTAATCTAAATTTAGGGATTGGCTGCTTTATTTTCTTCTTCTTGAAGGACAAACATCCCAACATTTGAAGTTTCATAATCACATAAATATCAACACTGAGAGGCAGATACTTACCTGTTTATTTTGCTGATACCTGCTCTTTTTCCAGATTTAAAGGATCTTAAAAATTTCATATTTAGCTCCTTCCCTCTCAGCTCTATATAGAGATTGTATGACAACCATTTCTGATATGTAAATATTTTTGAGAGGCATCATTTAAAGGAGAAAGAGCCTGGGCTTTAGATCCAAACAGTCCTGAACTTGAATTCCAGCTTCACCAATAACCATCACCTTGGGTAGATCCACTTCTTTAAGCCTTAGACCCACCATCTGGAAACCGGGTTCATATATCTTCCTACGGTATAGTCATGAGAGTTAAGACTTAAACGACAAAGCACTGTGCTTGGCACATAGTGAGCACAAGACAATGTTAATCTCCTGTATTGAAGGGTTCTGAACCTAGGGCGAGATCGGTGTCCTTGACTGAATCTCAACTTCTTTAATGAAAGAGCTGTTAAGAAAGGTAGTAGGTATGGTTCAGGTGTTTCCTAGCACCTTGAAGATCATAGGACAGGAGGCTTCACTGCTGAACTGCAGTATCATTTTCATTGTGGATTTCATGGCTTCAACATCTGTGAGCTGAGACTAATGTATCAATGCATAGAGTTCAAAAACTAGACTCTGCAGGTTTCTCACAATCAGCTATGAATTATTCCTCCTTCTCATTCCCTTTATAAAACCAAGTTCCTTTCATCTGATCTTGTTTCCTCAACCAGTGCTGAAAACACAAACTTAACTATTTTAAAAAATGAAGAAACATTGACTGAATGCTTTAATATCTTAATTTTCAGCCTGGTATGTTTTACTGTATAATGTTTTAACGCATTAAAATTATTTATCTAATTAGAAAAAAAAAGAGTAAAGACATAAATGGCAAAGCCTGATGCTACACTCGGGATTCAAAAAGGTCAAAGACCGACTCTCTGAATGACGGTATCTAGATTGTATAAGACGGTTTGAATAAACTGTAGAGAAATCTGTTACAGAATAGTGAGAAAAGCACAATACTAGGAAGCTCTTATTTTTGACTGTGGTAAGAACACTTAACCGGAGATCTACCCTCTTAACACGTTTTTAAGTACACAATAGAGTACTGTCAACCAGAGGCATAATGCTGTACAGCAGATCTCTAGAACTTAATCATCTTGCAAACTGAAACTTTATACCCCTAGGGGAAGGAGTATGTGTTTATCTGTTTGCAACAGGGTCAGACAATGGTTCTTGTTAGAAAGTGACATATGAGTGGGGTTTTGAAGGATGAATAGGAGATATTTAGAGGGAGAGGAGCAATCTCAGGAAGAAGAAACAGAGGAACAGCAAGTGTAGAGGCCGGGGGTGAGAAACAACACGGGGTGCTCTTGGAGGAGAAGTATGCTGTCAGAGCAGGAAGCCCAGAGCGGGTGGGGCAGGAGGTGAGCAGCAGGGCAGGAGAAAGGCCAAGATGAGGCCTCAAAGACAGGCAAGGCTTGAGATAGCCGTGACCTTCTTGCCTGAATTACTTTCATCAAAACTAACTTTCCATACATTGTCAAGCCAGTCACTGCCTCACTTTTCTGTTTCATTATTTGGATAGAGAAGTTACCAATTAGGGAGTTTTGCCTAATTAAAAAACCACAGAGGCTAAGTCAATGTTTTTCAAGTGAAGCAGCTCCTAAGTGTGTTTCTTCAACTTATGATGATGATGATGGTGATAATAATATAGTCACAGCCATTTATCATATAACTACTACATTGCAGGCTCTGTGCTAGATGCTCCACATGCATTATTTCCTTTAATGTTTGAAAAAACAAAAACCCTACAAGGTAGCTGTCATCATCCCTACTTATAGCATATCAAACAAGAAACTGAGGTTCTGAAAGACAAAATATGCACCTGGATCTGGAAGGCTACAAGCCCCCTCTCTGCTCAGCCCTTGGCACTGGCCCTGATCTCTGAAACCCCTCTGTCCTCTGCCTGTCACAGGCTTGGACGCCCCCAGCCAGATCGAAGTGAAAGACGTTACGGACACCACCGCTCTGATCACCTGGTCCAAGCCCCTGGCCGAGATCGACAGCATTGAGCTCACATACGGGATCAAAGATGTGCCAGGCGACCGAACCAGCATCGACCTCACACACGAGGAGAACCAGTACTCCATCGGGAGCCTGAAGCCAGACACAGACTACGAGGTTTCCCTCATCTCCCGCAGGGCCGACATGTCTAGCATCCCAGCCAGAGAGACCTTCACAACAGGTAACGGGCCTCCGCCTGCTAACAGCCCCAGGAAAGGAAGGATTGCCAGACTCCCATCCCCACTCCATGTCCGGGTGTCTTCCAGGCTCCTTTTACAGTGGAAACAATGGAAAGGGGATTTTCATTCCTTTAAGTTTTATTTTAAAATACTGTAGCAATTGATTGATTAATATTACCCCAAATAACTTTCTAAGGCAAAAGAAAATTTTTGCCTACATAGAAGATGCTGGTCTGAGATTCTCAGACATTTTGGTTAAAACAAAATTTAAATAAATATTTTAATAATAAAATGCAGTATATGAAAAACATAAATGACAAAGATGCCTTCTAACTTCTTAGCCTACAGCACTATCTTAAAAGTACCAAAGTGTCAATCATTCATTCACTAAATATTTTTTCAGAGCTCGGTAAGCTCCGTGTGAGTTATTAAAAATCCAGTGATGAATACAACAAATACAGTCACAGAGCTTATTTGCAAGTTTCTGTACAGTTTTTATTAAGCACGAAATCGGTGGAAAACGTGAATGATTGAGGTATTATGCGCTTTAATAATGAGGAAAGTGTCAAGTATGTAGTATTTGTTTAGATGTGCGCATTAGCTATTGAGCCAGAGGAGTGTGTGGGCAATTTTGTCATTTCTCTCCAATGGCAGGCACCTTTCATGTCTCACCTTGAACTGTCAAGGACTCCCTCTCTCCTGGTGCCTGGTGTTCCCAATACCAATGCCCCTTCCTCTCCCGAACAGGCCTGGATGCGCCCAGAAATCTCCGCCGCATTTCCCAGACAGAAAACAGCATCACCCTGGAGTGGAGGAACGTCAAGGCAGCCGCCGACAGTTACAGAATTAAGTACGCACCCATCTCTGGAGGTGACCATGCCGAGGTAGAAGTCCCCAGGAGCCAACAAACCACAACCAAAACTACACTCACAGGTGAGCTCCGCATCCCTGACCCAACTGGCCCTGGGGGCATGTCCCCACGTTGCAACCCTCCAGAGAGTGAAAAAAAACACTTCCCAGCTATCCATCTCACTTGGGCATCAGTGAGTCAGGCTGTGAAACAGTCCAGACATTGAGAAATCGTAGCCTTCAGGGACTAGTTCAGGGCCATTTTTATGGCCTTCTGAAAGTCTGTCCAGTTTTGGGCCGAATCTCAACCTGCATGTTCTCTCTTAGGTCTGAGGCCAGGAACTGAATATGGTATTGGAGTGTCTGCCGTGAAGGGGGACAAGGAGAGCGACCCAACCACCATCAATGCGGCCACAGGTGAGGCCCGCCTGGATTCCCACCTCCACGGGATGAGCACCAGCAGACACAACAAGGCCCAGGAGGCAGGAAACCTACTTAAAAAGAAATAGTAGATGCCCAGAGGAAAGAGGGGCTTCTAGGATCATCCAGCCCAGATGTCCACGTTCAAATGTAGCATAAGCACTCCCCATGTGAATGATCCTAACGCTACTCTCTATGCAGGAAGGGGGACAGGGGATATTTTACAAAAAATTGGAACCAGACTTTATAAGAGATCTACAAACTTTTGAAAGTTGGCAACCGATTCCATTTTTTATAAACCACTGACTAATCAAAACACATCTGGGGGCTTTTCTCTTAGCAAACACTTACCGTGTATTGCATACCCCCATCATATAGATTATAAGCGGCAGGAGCATAGTTTAAGGCAATCTTTGCTCTTACTCATTGCATCCTGCAGCTCCAGCCTCTGAGTGAGGATGCTGAGGGGCTACATGATTTGAGGCCACTGATTCTTTCTGCAAGTTTGTTTGTTTTTTCTGGAAAATTTGTAAAAAAGAAAACTCGTCCCTTTACCTCTCCACCAGCCTCCTGCTTATCTCCCCCTGGGACTATGATGATAAGGGGTGGCTGGTATGGGGAGATCATTATGCAGGATCCAATGCTGAGCACTTATACATATTCTTTTTTATCTTTTTATTTGGAGGTAATTGTAGATTCACATGCGGTGTAAGAAAGAATACAGAGAGATCTGTACCCTTTGTGTAGTTCCCCCCATTGGTAACATTTGTGTAACTACAGAAAACTATCAGGACCAGGAAACTGACATTGATACGGTCTATCAACTTTATTCAGATTTCACTCAACTGTGTGTGTGTGTGTGTGTATGTGTGTGTATGTGTATGTATGTGTGTGTGTATTTAGTTCTATGTTATCACTTGTAGATTTTGGAAGCTACCACTTGTTATCACTTGTAGATTTTGGCATCTACCACTACAGTCAGACACCAAATAGTTCCAATCACAAGGGTCGCTCTTGCTACACTCTTCTATAGCCAAGGCAACTCCCACCCTCCCCTTCACCTTAATCCTTGGCAATCACTGATCTGGTCTTCATCCAATTTTGTTATTTCAAGAATGCTACATAAAAGGAATCATACAATATGCAACCTTTAGAGATTGGCTTTTTCGCTAAGAATAATTCTCTTGAGATCCATCCAAATTGTGTCTTGTATCAATAATCAGTTCCTTTTAAATGCATTTAATTGAGTATCATTTCATGGTATGGATATACCACTATATTGTTTTTAATCTTCCAAAAACACAGTGAGGTACCGTGCAATAACAGCATCTCACAAAGGTGAAAACTAAGACTCAGACACCTGAGTCACCTGAAGCCACACAGCGCTACGGCAGACCTAGGACTGTAGCCCACAACCAGCTTTCAGCCCCAGAAGCAGTCCTGCCCTGAAGCCTGAAGGGTGTTCAACTCTCTGTTTTCCTCCCAGACCTGGACGCGCCCAAGGACCTTCAGGTTTCTGAACCTACGGAGACCAGCGTGACCCTGCGCTGGCAGATGCCGCTGGCCAAGTTTGACCGTTACCGCCTCAACTACAGTCTTCCCTCGGGCCAGCCAGTGGAGGTGCAGCTCCCCAGAGGCACCACCTCCTACATCCTGAAAGGCCTGGAACCTGGGCAGGAATACACCATCCTCCTCACAGCAGAGAAGGGCAGGCACAAGAGCAAGCCGGCACGGGTACACGCATCCACAGGTGAGGTCAGCCTCTGAGCTCTCGCCGCACCCTCTGTTGATTCTGAGGTTGCAGACCCATCAGCCAGATTGTCTTCAAATGAGAAGACCAGATGGGAAGACGTGGGGATTTCTCTACTCATGACTGCTCTAAATCCCATTTGAAAGAGTTACTTACCTATCTTTTCCTCTTGTCAACTGACTCGTCAACAGCAAAGTTCCCTAGCTGGGCAATCAAAGTGGTTTTTAAACATTTCCTCCTAGGAGAATTTAAAGCATCAAAGTTTGTGTTTGTCTTTGGTTCTTTTTTTTTTTTTAATTTTGTGCATTTCACAGAATCTTTTAAATTTTTCTCATTTTCCTCCCTCTTTAGCACAATTAATTAACTTTTCATTTTATTTCTTTTCAAGATGACCAAGACGTTGGGAATAATTCCTTGGTTTTTTTCCCATTAATTGTTTTTATTCCAGGTCTTTTGCTTTCCTCTCAGGTTACCTGAAACATTGCACACGGTCCTTTGAGCCTTCCACGGTGGCCTTCTCATTTTCTCTTGGTCATTAAGAGGTGAACTTTGTTTTTCCATGACAGCTTAATCCTGACCTCCAGTATCCCTTCTAGCCCAAGTATCCTGTTCTTTGTACCGGCTTCCATATTTTCTCAATGGCTAAACTGAGAAAAAAAATCAGTTCTTCCTATATGAAAATATACACATTTAACTTTGGCCCCCAAATATTCAAGAGGTACAGGGGAAAAATGTTAATTCTTCAGGGTATGACAAGTAATAGTCTTTAGTTTCAATTTAATAAGTAAGTATGTATTGAGAACCCACTGAATATATTGTAGTATGCTGATATTTGAGGGGAAAAAAATGGGTTATGTACTTAGCACTGCTATTCTGACTCATGTGCACTTACTCACCGTCCCTGGGGGAAGACCAGATGGTCAGAATGTTAGACAGCACTCAAGCAAGGAAAGGGAGTGACTGGGCAGCCCTCAGCCAAGGAAAGGGAGTGAATGGGGGAGTCAGGAGCAGCCAGAGACGGTGTCTTGGCAGAGATGCTATTCCAGGTGAGTCTCCATAAGCAGAAAACGTGTGGCACTGATGGGCATATTTGGAAATGCCTTGAAGCGTCTTTGTCATTTATGGATACTTTCACATGCATGTAACAGAAATCTCAAATAACAGTCACTTAAGCAAGATACAAGTTGGTTTCCTCTCTCATAAAAGAAGTCTGAGGTTAGGTGGTTCAGGGATGGCACAGCAGTTCCAAATGATCAGGGATTTGGGCTCCTTCTAGCTTTCTGTTCCACTAGTCTTAGTCCTCGGCTTCCATTCTCAAAGTCACCTCCATGTCACAATATGGCTACTTCAGTAGAGCCTTCGCATTTGTGTTCTAGGCAGCACGAAGGAGGAAGAACCAAAACCAAAAAAAAAAGTGCCTCCTAGATGAGAGTCTTTCTGGGTACCTCACCAATGACTTCTACTTGCATTTCACTGGCCACTTCGAGCTATAAGTAAGTCTAGGAAAGGTAGTCTTCTGGCGGACAAGGTTGCTGCCCACATAAAATTGTGGTAGTTTGTAAGGAAGAGAGAGAGAAGGGGTATTTACTAGACAAAGAGTAGCCTCTTCAGAAAGCCTGAAGTGAGCTCAGGTGGTCAATTCTGTTGACTCTGTGCACGGACTGCTTCCCACGCAGCTATGAGATGGTCATCAAGGATGCTCGGTGGGGGATGGGGGTGTGGGGGTGGGGTAGCTCGATCATAGATGAGGGGGGAGGGGAGAATAAATTGGGAAGAAATAAATCTACGGTAGAGATTTGAATGGTTCAGCTTTATAAACATGAGCTTGTTATAAGATGCGAAGGGACCACAAATGAATCAGAGAAACAAGAGGGAATTTCTTCTTCTCTTCCTCCTCCTCCTCCTTCCCTCTCTCTCTCTGCCTCTCTCTCTCTCTCTCTCACCCTCTCTCTCTCCCTCTCTCTTCACTTCTCCCTGAGTTTTACAAATGCTAGATTAAAGAGAGTTTCCTATCTCCACTCAATCATCTTACCCTCTGGCTATAGCCACTTTATCTCCTATCTCCAGCAGGGAATCCCCAGGCTTTAGCTGCTCAGGGAGATGAAAGCTTTCAAGTGAATCACAGGCTGGAATTACTTTGTCTCTAACTAAGAGCCCAGTTTTGGCATCCCAAGGGCTCAGTGGTTTCATTTCCCCAGCCGTGCCTCTTTAACACTGTTTTCAAAGAAATCACGTTGTATGTTTAAAGACATTCTTCATTACAGGAAAAATGTGCAAAGTCCCTTTTATGGGCTCTTCCCCCACTGTCTCTAGAATATTTCTCTCTATGGCTTTCTCCATAGAACTATTTTATTTTATTAAAAGTGAGGTGGGCATTTCTCTCCATCTCCTGAAGTCTATCTTCCCAGTAAATATCCCCTACAATATCCTCCCAGTAAATATCTCCTTCATTTACTCAGTCAATAATGCACTACAATCATGCTCCGTGCTAAGTCCTGGGGATACTACAGCAATGAAGACAAGTCTGTGCTTCCAAGGAGGTAACTATCCAGCAAACAGACGCCTTCACTTGCTGTAACGAGGGGTGTGGGGTGCAGTGGGAGCACGGCATGCCTTCTGAGCATCAGGATAGGCTTAACGTGGGAAGAAGTTTTTGGACAGACACGGAAGAGGCAAGCAGGACTATGTTGTAGAAGACGTAAAGAAGCAGAAGTCCAGGGACCTGGCCTTGGTAAACACATGGGGAGAAAAAAGAAACAGGAAAAGTGGGAGCGCTTAGAGGAATGTACCATGTGGTTATGAGTCCTGAAATGTCAAAGGGTCGTAGGTTCAAATGTCAGAAGAAAGGGATTCCCAGCTCTGCAGTTACTCGATTCTTAATAGCAGAAGTCTGCAAAGTGTCGCTCATTGTCTGTGGGTTTTACAGAGAAGATGTGAAATTGGCTGCCCCAAAGCATTCTTCCCAGGGAATTCCAGGGCTCTAGCCATGGCATTGAGCCAAAGCGCAAGCCTTTTCCTTGATGCAGCACCAAGTTAAAAGTATGCCCATCACACCTGAAATACAATGCAAAGACCCTATCACAGGCTACACGGCCCTACAGAGTCTGGTCCTTCCCATCTCTCTGACCTCACTCCCACTACTTGTCCCCTTGCTCATTTCACTGTGGTCACCCTGGCCTTCTCGCTGTTCCTTAAGTATGCCAAGCCTGCTCCTACCTTAGGGCCTTTGCACATGCTACTCCTGCTGCCTAGATACCACTCTTCTCCCAGTTGTACACCCAGCACCTCCCTCATTTCATTCAGCTCAAGTCTCATCTCAAAAGACCTCTCTGTCAACCAGTCTAAAATGGTGCCCTATCCTGACTTACCCCTTCATGCTGCTCCAGAGTTCCTCATGACACTTGCCCGATATCACTCACTAGTTGGTTTACTTACCTATGGCCTGCCTCCTACTTCTAGCCAGAAAGGACTCTGTCTCCTTCACTGGCTGCAGCCCCAGTGCCTTGAACACAGCCAAACACGTGGCATATGCTTCATGAGCATCTGGGGACTCCAGCTCCTCCAGAGGCAGTATTTCCACTGAATCTTCTGGTCTTTTTCTTTCACCTCTATATCAAAGGCCCAAATTCTCTCTCTTAAGGATTAAGGGAAGGGAAGTCATTCTCCTGGAGTCTTTAATTAAGCTTACTCTGGATAAAAATGGAAGGAAAGAAAGAAGGAATGATGGTGGAAGGAGAAAGGGATGGAGGGGGGAGAAAGGAAGGAAAGAAAGAAGAAAGGTACTATCCCTGTTAGCATTGAACAAAATGAGTATGGGCCAGGCATCTCCGCCTCCGGCCCCATATCTGTATTCTAATAAACTCAACAAAACCCTGCTTGAAGTGGAGGCCATGATTTTCTTTGAGCAGTAAGGGACATAAAGCAGGGAGGACATGCAGAAACACAAGGCCGATAAAGCATCCTCCCACACCGCGTAAGGCTTGACAGTGATACCCCAGTAATTCTCAAGGGTTTGGGAAGCAGAGAGGTGGAATTTTGCTTTTAGCCACAGCTGCAAGTAATAGAAGGCATTCTGCTCTGATTTTCCATTTTGATTTTCTCATGGAGCAAACTGAAATTTAGTCAAATATTTATCCATCCAACAAGTATTTATTTCTTACCTGCCATGGGTCAGGCAGCGCTGGTATAGAGAACAGAAAGACACAACCCCTACACTCAGGAAATGATGCACATTGCAGTGAGAATGAGAGGACCAAAACCAAAATTATAGGAACGTAACTAGTCTGCTTAGAGGAAAGTGTGGGAAGCTACAGGAGCACAGAGGCAGATACCCATCCCAGACCTGAGCAAGGTGAAGGCAGCATATCAGAGAAGGCTTTTTGGAAGAGGTGATACTTGGCTGAATCCTAAAAAAGGAAAATGAGTTGGGCAAGTGGAGAAGGGAGTAACGACATTTCCAGCTGGAGGAACAGTAGGTGAGAAGCTCAAAGGCATGAGAAACTTTATGTTAGTGAAACACCAGCTATACAGTCCTGCTGTATGATGGAGCTGGGGATAACAGGGTACAAGGTTACAGACATTATCAGTACCATCTACAAAGGGCAGTGAATATCATGCTGAGGGGCTTGGGTTTCACTCTTGACAGTGTGAACAGTCACCAGAAAGTTTTAAGGCAGGCAAGGCTTTTAATTTCAATTAACTTTACAAGATGAGATCCAAGCAATTTAATCTACCCTCAGGGGTCCTGAGGCTTGAATTTGGCCATCCCGCTGCTGTTGGAGAATCACTCTCTCTGCCATCGGTGACCACTAAAAGTGGATTCCTCATCAGTCAGCACTTGGTAATTACCATCTACAAGACGGTGGAAATCCAAAGATTTAAAGTTGGCACAGCCAGAAATTCCCCCAGGCCAGCTGGTCAACTCACCATGAGCACAGAAATGGGATTTTGAAATTCTGATTTCCCAGGCCCACTGGCATTGTTCAGAGGGTAGATGCCAGTGCACAGCTGGAAGAAAAGGACAACAGCCTTTTCATAAAGAAAGGCCAAGAAATTCAGTATGGAACTATACAACGGAAACACGGGGCTTCTGGGGCAGTAAGCCCACAAGTGTGTCATTTGCTATTGAAATGCAGAGTCCGCATTGATGTGAAGCCTCTGGTCTCAATCTCAATTGTTGTCTGCTGTATTTTTATTCACGTTTTTCCCTCTCTTTTCATAATTCTTACCCGCCTCCCTTTAATTTATCTACTGATTTTATTCATTGAAGTTACACCTTTTACTTATCTGTCTAGCATTTGTTTAGTGAAGGGTTTTGGGTCGGGCACCAAAAGCACCCACCCAGCAGTGGTCACGGTCACAGCACTAAATATAACTGATTTTTTTTTCTTGATCTGCCTAACCCCCTCCCCACAAAAAAAACAAACAAAAAAAAAAAATGGAAGAATAGCCAAAAATTTTGGTGGAAGTATCATCACCATGACTATTACCATTTACTGAGCCACGTGACATTTTATGACAATTACTCTATCCACTGTAAGAAGAGATGAAGCAGGATGTGAAGGACATTGTATAAAGTATCCGTGGCATATAAAAAAGCTGATTTAAAGAAAAAAATGGTTCTCATGAGGAAGAGACATTTTCTAATGTGGATCTCCTCCTCTCTCCAACCATCTTTACTACAACAGCTTAATAGACAATCTGTAACCCCTCCATAAACCCTCCCTCCCCCAGATAGGTAATTCTCCCCACATCTCTTGCAACCTGGTACCTGAAATCTCTTTCATGGAAAAAAATATGCTTTATGTCATAATTAGAGAAAGAACTTAAAAGGCAGTTACCTGAGAGGAAACACTGACTTAATTCACACAAGGGGGGTCAACTATCAATGTCAGCTAAGTTCTTGACAAGAAGCTTTCACAGCAGCAGGAGAAAAAAAATAAGAAAGTGGGATAAAAAGGAGAGTTTATGGGCCACAGAATTGATTTCCTTAACTTTACAGCTTGGCTTAGATTGGTTTTTGTCTGATGGCTCTTCATGCATGAGGGCTCTTGGAATATTTGAAAAGGACACGCTCCTGACTTTAGCTGTGCTAAAATCCCAAGGTCAAGGAGATAATTGCTACAACTGGAGCACTGCTCCTGGCCTCACAAGGGCCACTGGGTTAAAAGATAGCTGATCTTTTTCCCTTTCTTTCCCCACAAGTATACATCGCTTGGAGCTTGGGGTCCTCTTTTTCTCACCTAGACCATGTTTGTGTGGTTAGGAACTGCTATGGGGTCTTGGATAAGGGCTCCGGGACACAGATTTGGGTTGAATGAGGACTCCGTAGAATGAAGGTCAAGGTCAGGTATGGCAAACATTTTCTGAAAGGGCCAGACAGTAAATATTTTAGACTTTTCAGGCCATATGGTCTCTGTCTCAACTCCTCTACTGCGCCACTGAAGCACATAAGCAGCCATCAGCAATATGTAAATGTGCAGGCACGGCTGAGTTCCAATGAGATTTTTACTTATGACATCAAAATTTGAATTTCATATACTTTCATCTGTCATGAAGTATTCTTCTTTGGATTTTTCCAACCATTTAAAAATTTTAAAACTGTTGTCAGCTCACTTATTACCAAGAGAGGCAGCAGGCTGGATTTGACCCTCAGATCATAGTTGGCAGACCGCTGTTCTAGATCAAACAAGATTTGAAGGAGTGTCAGCTTTGCCAAAATGGAACAATTGGGAAGAACCTTCCCCAGAATGTAGAGAAGTCTGAATCAAACAGATTCTTGAAAAGAAACATTTTCCCCTCTGAAAGGATATCTTCTATCCAACTGCAAGCTAAGATTTTCAAGTGAGACGTCTGCTTTAATGGACAGATGATAGGACTGATTTGAAATGAGCAGCCAATGTGAGGCATATAGAGAGAAACAATTTGTTCACCTAAATGAGCTCAAGGCAGTTCTTACTCTGTTGTTTAGAGGATCTGTTTCCAGAGAAAATCCTTTCTTCCTAGGTGATGCAAAGTCCAGTTAGGCTCAGCCCTGGGCAAATTATCACCTTGAAGCCATATTCAGACAAGTGAGTGTTCTGTGCTTTGCTCATCCTAGAGATGAATAAAGACGGCAAGTTTTAATTGAGCTTAATAAGCTATTTCTCCCAGGGCCTCAGTCTTTCTTTCTATCCAATGAGGGGCAGCTTTGCAAAGACTCAGTGACTTCCTCAGGACAGCCTTACTTGTACTGTGTTAATTTATCTCTGATCTTTCTGAAGTGGTTTATGTAAACTGATTTGAGCCCCAGAAACTGACAAAAATCCCAACATAAAGAGACTATAAAACATGCCTTCCAGGAGAGATTGAGGAAGCACGGAAAGGAAGAGAATCTAAGAGGACCAATTTCCTCAAAATACAGAAGGCTGGACGGCTCAGACCAAGAATCCCGAGAGTAGCCGAAGGCTGTTCCTATGATCTCACCTTTAAGATGAGAGCCGCTTTCCAAAGTGGAAACTGCAGCCCAGAGCAGTACTAACCCAGACGTGTAGCATTTTCCAAATCCACAGGACACTGGTCAATAGAAAAACACCGTATTCAAAAGACAAACCCAAATACACAGCAAGGCAAAATAAGTATTCTGTTGACTTTTCTGTTGGTGTTTTGATGGCGACAGCGTGGCCCAGGGATGCAGGTGGCCCTGGGGCCCCCATGGTCTCGCAGCATTGGCAGCGGGTTTGCCATTTCTGAGTTCCCAGATGGAAAGCATTTCAGGAATGATTTAACTGACCCCGTCTCTGTCATTATTCAGACCACGCCCCTGAAATCGAAAACCTCACCGTGACCAAGTCTGGCTGGGATGGCCTCAAACTCAACTGGACCACAGCTGACCAGGCCTTTGAGCACTTTGTCATTCAGGTGCAGGAGGCCAACGGGGTGGAGGCGGCTCAGAACCTCACGGCGCCCGGCAGCCTGCGGGCTGTGGACGTCCAGGGCCTCAAGGCCGCCACCCCTTATACAGTCACCATCTACGGGGTGATCCGGGGCTATAGGACACCAGTGCTCTCTGCTGAGGCCTCCACAGGTACCTCTTACCTTTCTGTCTATAGCTTCTGTCTTTCCCAACAGGAACCTGCCCAAGGATAATCAGACACAACTCGTTTTTGAATAGACTTGAGTACCTTAAGTTATAGCACTATGGTGCCTAATGATGGGGAGAAATCAAGCCGCACAACTCCTGGGGTAGCTTTCACACTGCACCCCATGTGCACCACAGCCTCTGGGGCTGTGCCTAGCCCAGCCTGGGGACTATACACACAGCCCCAATGGCAGGGACTTTTGGCTTCACAAACAGGCTCCCTCCTGGTGAGGGATGTTAAGGCATGATATTCAGAAGGAAAAAAAAAATAATAATCTCTTTGTCTGCCAGAGGCTAGGGCAATTCCTTAATGAAATAAGATCACAAATGTTTTCCTACGCCTCACCCCCTTGGCTCTATTTCTCAAATTTAGGAAGCTGCGTGGTTATCTAAAGAAAGTCACATGTTTTTTTAAAAAAAAAAGTAATATAAAGCCTGTTCTTTCATTAAGGAGTCCCTGGATCTTGGTGTGTGATTTGATCATTAAACTGGTTCTTTGTCCTTCTCCAGGAGAAGCTCCCCGTTTGGGAGAGGTCACGGTGTCCGAGGTGGGCTGGGATGCCCTCAAACTCCACTGGACGGCTCCGGAAGGAGCCTACGAGCAGTTTCTCATTCAGGTGCAGGAAACTGACACAGACGAGGCAGCCCAAAACCTCACTGTCCCGGGAGGACTGAGGTCCGTGGACCTGCCTGGGCTCAAGGCAGCCACTCACTATAGCGTCACCATCCGCGGGGTGACTCGGGACTTCAGCACAACCCCTCTCTCTGTTGAAGTCTTGACAGGTATTCTAGACAACTTCATTAATTTGTTTCCTCCCACTGTCTCTGCTCAGGAGGGATCAACGCTCTTCCCTGCTCTAAACTGGGTTCAGCCCCTACCCCAGTGGGGAATACCGGTGAATCATCCCTGCTTCCTTACAAAGGTCCCGTCCCTTATTTGGCCAAGCCCTAGTCCTAGCATGGTAGCCAATTCCATGGAAAGTTCCACCTACTCCTCTTTTATATAAATTGAGGTGACTTTTCTTTTAAAGCAAGTTTCAGTCGTAATAGCTAAGAAGTTGGAAAGCGCACTCTGCGAGTGGGAAAATAAAAACGTTGATCTGAGCTCATTTTCAGAATGTATCAGAGGACTCCGCAGAGCACCATCTGTATGTCAAGAATGGAAGCTGTGAACAATTCTGAGAACTATGTCTCATTTCCAAAGGCTGACTAGGAAAGCCCTGGCTTTAGTGCCAACAATTAGAGTGTCCTCAACACCTGCTGTAAATCACGCATCTGTGATCAACACTAACCAGACAACTCACCCCAACCTCAACCAAAATGCCATCTCGCCTGAGTCCCAGCGTGCAACTGCCTTTTTTAGTAACTCAGCAACTCTGTCTTCTTATGCAGAGGAGGTTCCAGATCTGGGGAACCTCACGGTGACTGAGGTTAGCTGGGATGCCCTCAGACTGGACTGGACCAGCCCAGATGGGATCTATGAGCAGTTTGTCATTGAGATCCGGGAGGCTGACCTGGCCCAAGAAGCTCGCAGTCTCACGGTTCCTGGCAGCCTGTGCTCCGCGGAAATCCCAGGCCTCAGGGCTGGTACCCTTTATACAATCACCCTGCGTGGCAAGGTCAGGGGCCGCAGCACTCAACCCCTTGCTGTGGAGGTCATCACAGGTATACGACCCTCCTCCCAGACCAGGGACCTGATTGTGTCAGCCAATTCATTGGAATAGAGAAAATTCCCCATGTATCAGGGCCCTCTCTCAAAGCTGTTGGCAGGCAGCATGAACACAAGCTGTAACTCCGGAGGGTGTGGGTTGGAATTCCACCTGTCTGGCCGAATATTCTTGGGTATCTCATTGTACACCTCTGAGCCTTCATTTCTCACCTTCAAATCAGAGATAATACTCCTACCTCAGAACACTGTCATGAGCAGTAAATGAGATAACGAACGAAAGTACATAGCAAAGCACCCCTCCTATAGTAAATTTTGAATGCCAAATAGCTAAATTTATCAGATAGCAACATATCATAATATAAATAGCATAAACAGTAGGGCTGTGACACAAGAATAAGGGCAGAACTTTCTAGAGAAATCTTATCATGAGTGGCCTCAGAGTCACTTACTGCCATCCATCTGGTAGTCAGACCTCCACAGAATAACCTTTGAAATGATCTATCATCTTCTGCTCAAGTTAGCCAAGTCTCTCTCTCCTTAACACATCCTCAAGGCAGGGCTATTTCTAAGAAAGGAGAGTCATGTTTGACTTCAAAGTTTTTGATTCAGTTTGGAGAGGAAAAACAATTCATCTCAATTTGTCCCCTGAAGATGTGCAACCCCATCTGTTATAGAAAACTCTGTGCTGGTCATGCGGTTTCTAGAAACAACTTTAAAAAAGGCCATGGGAAAATGAGCCTGATGTGGGGGAACAGGGTTTTTATGCTGGGCCCTAAGCCCATGCCCTTCTCTACACATACTGTGTTTTGAAAATGCCGCCCAAATAACCTAATCAAATGAATTGTTGTCCTTGCTCATACATACCAAATAAACCTGGTCCTTGCTAGAAACTACACACAATTCCCCAAATAAGAAAAGTAATGTTGCAATACACCTAAACTGGCCAGATTATCAATGGCCTGTGTTTCCCAGAATATTGTCAAACCAAACAAGAGCAAAAGGGGCCTTTGAGACACGTGGGATCTGGGAGCAGGGTGCTAATGATCCGCATCTGTAGTTTGTAAACTTTTTGTTTTTAGCAGCAAATTCCTTTTGCACGTGAAATCTTACAAGGAACCCCACTATATGACAGATAAATGAACAGCTATTCTTGGTGAGCTGGGAAGGAGGAGAGGGCTGCCCGCACCCATGTCCCCAACCCAGTTCTTCCATAAAAGGACCAGTACTACAGTTTGAATACAGCCCCTCTAAAAGGTCAAGTTTGCCCAGACTCTCCTTGTGCACTGAATCCTGGAATATCTCATACTCTTTCTGGGGGAAGTCTTGCAGATATTTTCTTTTCTGACTTCAAATCCATGGCCACTTCAGCCTTAAAAAGAGAGGCTGGGAGATTGCACTTAACCCTGAGCAGCATTCCACTAAGTAGTGAGTGTTTCCATATCCGGAACCCAAACTCTCTAAATCAGCAATGACTACATTAAATTTCCTTCCTACCTTGTAGAAAAATGAATAGTGGGTCCTGCTCTGCACCATTTGCTGAGCAAAACAGAATCACTTTTAATGAAGAGTAGGCACAAACAGCCTTGTTTGTGATGCAGACATTCTTCAATCAGACACAAAGTGCTATCAGGAGAAGGGGGGAGGGAAAACGTGAAGCCAAGAATCCAGTACAGTACGGAAACTTTGATCTCTGAAAGATGAGAAAAGTCCAGAGATAAAACATCAGACTTGTCCAAACCTGATTCAGCACATGCTTTATACACCCAGTCAGACAGCCTGTGGCCAGCAATGAGATGATCTCTCCAAAGTCTAGTAATGAGACGAAGCAGGTCATCCTCTCCCACGTGACCAAGAAGTTCCAAGGAGAAACATCCGAACAGTGACACACAGCTCTGCATTCTCAGAGCCAACCAACTGAGGATAGAAAATACAGGGGAAAAAATTCCAGGAAGCTCCAAAAGACAAAACTTGAATTTGCCATGTGCTGGTAACTACACACATAGCATTTACATTGCATTAGGTATTATAAGTAATCTAGAGAGGATTTTTTTAAAGTATACAGGAGGGTGTGCATAGGTGATATGCAAATACTACACCACTTTATATGCATCCTCAGCTTGTTATCTATGGGGGTCCTGGAACCCATCCCCCAAGGGTACCAAGGAACAGCTGTGTATCTGTTAGGCTGCCGCTTACCAGGTCCTCACTGTGTATCAGGTGTGATGTCAGGTATGTGTCAGGTATAAGCTCAGAGGTTTATAAATATTATCATCCAATCATCACACGTTCCAATGAAATGGTACTGTCAGCTCCAATTGAAGATGCGGAGCACAAGTCTCAGAGATGACCTGGGTGACATGCCCAAGATTACGCAGCTAGCGAACACCGGTGTTGGAATTCTAACCAAGGCCCCTCTGCCTCCAGAGCCTGTACTTTTCACCAACTCCTACTTCTCTTACCCTGACCCACAATCCCACATTTTCCATGGGCCTTGAGGGTGCTAGTCATGCATGACCCTCAGAGACCTCCCAGCAGTGGGTTGTCAGGGGTCGTGACGGCACTGCCACCTCAAGGATGAACAATGTAGATGTTCCCCTTTCTGACCATCTTCAACTCCTGAAGAAAGCTGTGGCCAGATTACCGCAGTTCAAACAGGAAATTCCCCGAGACCAAGAATGACCACACACACAAACACAGGAAAATCTCTTGCCCCTTTCTTTCTTCCCTAGAGCTGGGCTGTGGGACGTTTGCTTTCTCCGTTTTCCGTTTGCAGAACTGACAAATTCCTCTCTGTCCTTCTTCAGCGGAGCTCCCCAAGCTGGGACACTTAGTCGTGACCGAGGCTGGCTGGGATGGCCTCAAACTCAACTGGACCACAGCTGACCAGGCCTTTGAGCACTTTGTCATTCAGGTGCAGGAGGCCAACAGGGTGGAGGCGGCTCAGAACCTCACGGCGCCCGGCAGCCTGCGGGCTGTGGACGTCCAGGGCCTCAAGGCCGCCACCCCTTATACAGTCACCATCTACGGGTGATCGGGGCTATAGGACACCAGTGCTCTCTGCTGAGGCCTCCACAGGTACCTTCCTCTCCCTGTCCATGATGCTTTCTCTCCAAGAGGCGTGTGGGGAGCCGGCTTCTGTCCATATCTAAATCCTTTCCATGTGCCCATCGGCTACTGAACTTGCATGCTCACACACCTCCCTAGGGGCTGTGCCTTGGTCCAGATGCCTTTGACATCTCAAGAATGAACGTGCAGACGCTACCTTTTCTGACCTCTAGCCTCTAGCCTCTCCAGACCTTACTATCCAATCCTATAACTACATCTCTTCTAAAGGATGGCTTTCCATTTCACAAGACAGCCTGATGGTCTTAACTCTTTTCTCCAGTGCTTGGATATAACTAAAAGCCGACCCTTCCCATGTGTGAGTTCTGGTGGAGCACAGATTATTTACCTTAGAGAGTCTTTTTGCTAGTTGCAAATGGTGCTTTACTATCCCAGATCCCTCAAGGGTATGGGCATGCGGTTCTTGCATTTCAAAATGTTTTAATTTAAATGTTTCTTTAAAATGCACTGAGTATAATAAGGGAAACTGAATTACCCTCCTCCTCCGGGCAATTCTCTCAGATACTCAGTCACTCTTAGAACATCAAATTAGCAAATAGCTAAACCAAAAAAGAAAAAAAACAAAAAATCACACAATTATGACTGGAGACAGTACCAAAGAACAAGCCATTCATTAGCAGAAGTACACACAGCAGCATTTGAAGCAAAGAATGTCCCGGGCTATGAATGTCAAAGATCTGATGCCCTTTTTGTTCTTTTAGTCGAGAGTTGCTCCCTGGACTGTTGGCCTTTGAATGGCAAACTCTCAGCCCGGACCCAGGAGGGTGCATTATAGTTTACTCATCACTCTGCTCCAGTGACAGGGCATTCAGTGTTTCCCTGCAGCCTGCTCAAGAGCCCAGCCCTCCCCAGCACTGCTTTCCATGTTTCATCTTCCCATGTGCCTCCATTGGTTTGAAGTTGAGTAGAGGCTGTTAGGTTTGGTTTTGCATATGCCTGCCCCATTTTCCTATGATTATTGCAACTAAACTTTTCTGCAAACCTGTGTGTCCTAGTGGATTCTAGCAAAAACGTAGCTCTGCATTTTAGCCTCAATCATTTCAGTAACTCTCGCTGAGATAAACACACAGCACAGACAACTGCTGCATGAATGGTGACCCTGAAATGCCTAAAAATTGCAGCTGAGGCTGCCCTGGATGGACTCAGGGCTCTTTTATCTAACATCCATAAACAATCCCTTCTCAGAAGGCAAAGAAATCACCCGCCACTTTTGATCTTTCCTGCAGATCTTGCGGTTTGGGTGTTCTTAGTATTTTTATATGTTGTTTTTTTTTCTTTATAATGATAGCAACATTCTTGCTCCTGACAAGTCGGTCTGTGGGGAAGGAGGGCCATAATTCCATCTGACCTGCGTTTCACCAGATCTCTTGGGATGGGAAGTCTTTCTCCTGCCTTGCTAGAGAGACAATACTAGCTTTTCAAATCTTGCTTCTGCCTGCCCTCTGCATGTTTTATTCCTGTTGCTCGGAAAACCACTGGTAGGATCATCTCTGAGAAAAAATGTTACTTCTTGGCTGAACAGGGTTGCCTGACGGCCTTGTCCTGGCTCAGCTCTCTTGGTTGGCTATGCAGTACTAGCTTTCTTGGCCCATGTAGAAGCAGTTAAGAAAAGACAACCTATTTTAACAGAATATGAGAACAGCTGGCCCTTGTCAGAAGTATGATGAAAATACCAAGAATTACACTGACCAATTGCCAATTCCCTTTGAGTCACAAAATCAGAAGCCTCAAGGTACCACCTTGGGAGGGTAATGGCATCAGAATTATTTAGTCGTCATCTGAACAGATGGGAGCTCCCTCAAAGCAAAGGATGTCTGCTGGCTGGAGCCAAGTACTCGTGGTCTCCTGAGTGCAATTTAAGAGACTAGAAGCCGCCAGCGCTCGTATCTTTTGACCGATGGCCAGCATCCCTGAGGTGTGGCTCCCAGAAGCATCTGGGTTTCGTCAGAACAGGTCCTGCTGCCGTCACTGGGCATGTCTCCTCACACACGCCAGATCTTGGCCAGGCCCTGATCTTGTGTGGCAGCTCCAGAGTGGGGAAATCTAATTGCCATACCTTCCTTTTTGTATTTTTCTTTTAATAAAATCCCCTTTTTCTCTCCCATTGGCACTGATTGGTAACATCGCTTCATGTCACCCTAAGCCTGAACTGTCGGACCTTTCTAGCTATGGTTCTGTTAACAACTGCAGTCTAAAACCCAAACGCAATGATTAAACTCAGAGTTATTTGTTTCTTCTCTCCTACCCCTCCTTTTTCAGCCGGAGAACCTGAACTCGGAAACTTAAATGTTTCCGACTATCACTCCTGAGGGCTTCAATCTCTCCTGGACAGCTACCGATGGGGCCTTCAGACCTTTACCATTGAAATTATTGATTCAATAGGTTCCTGGAAACGATGGAATATAACATCTCTGGTGCTGAACGAACTGCTCACATCTCAGGGCTTCCGCCCTAATAATCGTTTTATGTCTACCTCTCTGACGTCACTCCCAGCAATCGGATCAAAACCATCAGTACCACGGCCACCACAGGTACATGCACATTCGCCCGGACCTCCTAACACCCTCTCTCCAGAATCTTTTTTGCAGGGCAAAGCCACTCCTTCCTGCCACTGAAGCACAGGCCACAGGCACTAACTGTTCCGTGACACTAGGCTGGAGCGCTATTTAACATAACTCTCTTCCAGCAGCAGCCCAGATGGTGACTTTCCTAATTTATCCCTGACCAGGACATTTGCAGCATAAAATGTAGTTTGGTCCAGAATGCCAAGTTGAATCTGGAGAAAAAGAATTCTCCTCATCAGTAGCCAAAAGCCATGATGAGAGCTGTACTTGACTTGGAAAGACGTCTATATTGGTCAGAGAGGTCTTAAAAATTATATTGTGTGTTATCCAACTGTCTTTGTCTTCCTAGTGCCTTTGACTTCCTAATACCCAACATATTTCCAATGATTTAATGAAACTGAATTGGGCAAGTGATGAGAAAGAGCAAAGATTATTCATCACATGAGTGCACGAGGAAGTCATGCCATTCAGACCACTCCAATTCCAATGCCACCTCTAGGAGAAAAGACCAGAATATGCTGGCTTGCTTCCAGAACAGTGAATGGTAGATGGCAAAAATAAAAGTAGAGTAGAGTAGAGTTTAAATAAGGACTTGGTCAACAAAAGAGTGAACTGCTTCACTAAATCCGCCGGTATCTGTGACATACACGCTATGGGAATGCTTTCTGGGAATGCAGCAAAAGAGAATTCTATGTGAACTCAGAAAGGAGAGCCTTGTCCATTCAAAATAGCATTCTTAGCACATTTTGGACAATGCCTTCTCTTGAGAGGTAAAGTTAGGACATCACACACTGAAATTTAAAGTTATTTGTGGAGTAAGGCACAGAGAGTCTTTTCTTCTTGATCACAAAAAGGGGGTCCCATATTCTAGAGGAATTCAAGAAAAGGGTTAACATTGTAGTATCAAAAGCATCTATCATTTAAGTCACTCACAGTTGAGGGAGAGTCTGTCCTCATAACACTACAAAGTGTTATCAGCGTGGACCACAGGAAAAGCAGTGAGCCAGCAATACCTAGTCCTCATCCCAGCCAGATGAAAGTATACCAAAACCTAGGGAAATTAGTCAAACACATATATTTCTTCCTCATGGCTCAAGTTGGTTTTCAAAAAAGGGCAAGTGTCTTTACCAGAGGGTAAAGGCTAAAACTTTATGGATTTAGTCTTACATGTTTTGATTTTGACCCTCTAATAGTGTTTTTTTTTGTTTTTTTGCTTTTTGTTTTTTGTTTTTTTTGGCTGCGTTGGGTCTTCATTGCTGCGTGCGGGCTTTCTCTACTTGCGGCGAGCGGGGACTACTCTTCGATGCAGTGCATGGGCTTCTCATTGCGGTGGCTTCTCTTGTTGAGGAGCACGGGCTCTAGGCATGCAGGCTTCAGTAGTTGTGGCACATGGTGTGGCATGTGGGATCTTCCCGGACCAGAGCTTGAACCCTTGTCCCCTGCATTGGCAGGCGGATTCTTAATCACTGCGCCACCAGGGAAGTCCCTCTAATAGTGTTTTGAATTGACACACTTTTGTATTTTTTTCTTCTTGCTTTAGTAGCTGAACCTCTCCTTAGCTGCCTCACTGTCTCAAATGTGACCTCGGGTAGTGTGTCCATCTCCTGGAAAGCTCAGGAGTCTGCCTTTGATAGCTTTCTTATAGAAGTTAGGAATTCTGACCACCTCCAGGAAATGGTGGTACGTTCTGTGCCTGCGGCGTCTCGCAGCTTTGTCATCGCCAACCTCAAAGCTTCTTCTGATTACACTGTCCACCTTCACGGGCTGATTGGCAGGCAGTGTGCTCAGACCCTGATGGTGCAAGCAACCACAGGTATTTCCCACGATGGGTTCTTCACTCTCCCTTGAACTTCCCCTGAAGAGCCTTCCAAAAAAATCAACCTCTACCCATGTTTCACCCTCCTGGTTCCTCCAGATCCTTCTCAAATTTGAGAGAGACATCCAAATCAGAGCTTTAAAACTTCAAAAAGAAAAATTCTCACCCCAAATTAAGGAACTTCTGTGTCAACCTCTTTTTTCTAAATACCCACTCACATCTGGAGTTGCTCTGTTTGTTTGTATAGAGTTAACCTGATGTGCTTTGGTTGAATTTCCAAACCATCCTTTCATCTGATCTTGAATAATCTTTTCCAGTTCCCATTATTGTCTGCCTGTGGTCTTTCTAATCGAAGTTTGCCCATGTCTTATTCAAAGGGGTGTGTGCATGCCATTGTTGTTTCCTCGGTCAGAACGATCTACATTCTCTTTCTCTCCACCAAGATTTTAAAAGTAGTGTCACTAGCATGCAGAGAAAAAGACCCTAAAGCACACCCCAAGTCCCACATGAGAGGACCCAGTGGTCTCATCTTGTTCTTGAGACTTTTATTTGTCTGCATTCCCTACAGACTGCTCTTTTTTGACATTTACTCTATCAAGCATGTTTTGTCATCCACTAACATCTGTCACAAAGTGTCAGAGTCTTCCTTTCATCTATCATCTTGTTCAAATCTTGGTGCATGTGGTGAGCATTCAGAGTATTAAGTTTTTGAAAATGTCTGTCTTTCCTGGAAGCAGACAACATGTCAAGAAATTGTTTCAAAGGGTTAGAAGTGGTAAAAGAAAAACACCCCTAGCTTGCATGCAACACTGACTGGACCCTAACTACCGTTCTCTGAGTTTTCTTCTTGCATCTCGCTTTTCAGCTTGGTTGCATCCTTTGGGAGACAGCTAGAGGTTAAGGTGACCTTGAAAACCCAGGTCTTATTGGGTTTTGGCACTGCCAGTCTCTGTCTGGTGGCATGAAAAGAGTCCTAACGTGCGTCCTTAATTCGGGAGATTCCTTCCACAGCAAAATATAAGGAAAAAGCAGACAGAGTCCCATTTGAAGGATTTCACTTTTTCTGTGGTTGAGGTAATTTGCCAATGCTGTACCTGAAAATTATAGCATCATTAGCTTCTCAAACTAATTGCTAGGGAGGAAATCCCATGCCATTACTTACAGCTATCCTCTGCTTCTGAGCCAGATTCATTTGTCCTTAGAGACTTTATGGCATTGAGTTATGCTGTGCAGTTGTCCACTTAAAGTTTATCCAGATGAGCTCCTTCTTTCCTCCAAATACTGGAGCTGCAGCAAAACAACACCCGAGTCCTTGGAAGAAAGAGTCTGCTTCTTCCCAACCCTAAATCCTGATCCTGGTATCTCAATCCTCCAGGACTGTTGCCTCTCTCTAAAATACAGTCTGGGTTGAATTTATTTTAATGTTAGTATTATTTGATAAACGTGCATTTAGGTGGCCAGACCATATACATCCCAGTTGAAACTAGCAGTATAGGCCCCCTACATTAAAAATGAGTTGTTCTCATCACTGATTATCTAGATTTTAAGGGACAAGAGAAACTTAACTTCAGTGGAACCATCCATCTTTCCAAATTATCCAATAAGTGAATTTCATAATCAGAAAATGCAAAGTCTAACTTCAAGTTTTCCTTTAACTTCTACATATACCAGGAATTTTTAAATAGAGGACATTTTCACCTTTATAGTGTTTAGAGTGAGATGTAGATTTTCCTATGGTGCATACATTTGGGTTTTTGACTACTACAAAGAATTTCTCTTCTGTGGATATTAACCTTTAATTTCTACAATCCAAATAGATCATAGAAGACTAAATCGGGAAACTCCAAAGTAGCATTTTCTAAGGCATGCTCAGGGGCACACCAGCAACTTGACATGTTCAGAGAATATTCCCCAGAAAAGGTATCCATTGATAAGTTTACAAAGTGCTGGGCTAAACAAAATTAAGTAGGTTTCTTTACAGAACCAGCATTCTGAGGCCTTTAAAATGCTAGTATGCTTCGTGAATCTCTAGGGTGAGATATAATATTCAATATAATGTGAAGCTATCTTTTCTTGGAACATCTTACAGAGCTAGTGTCCCATCACAAACCTTAGAAAATGTACTCTTAATACGTCTTTACAATACTTCATCTACTGCTATAATGGCTTCTTCACTTTTCTTCACACATGACCAGCAAGTGGTCACGTCTCTACTTAAAAAAAAAAATGCAAGTCCACACCTGCAGAGAAAGCAATATATTTTCTAACATTATAACCAGCGCAGGTGTGGACACAGCCTAATACGCTACCTTTCTGCAAATATTTGGAGGGATTGATACTTTCAGATTCTATGGCTACATTCTGTAGAAATCCTCTGCTTCCTCTCATGATGTGTCTCTCATTCTCTCTGCCCATGTTCCTTTCCCTCAGAGCCAGAGCCACTGTTGGGCAGGCTAATCCTTAGCAGTATTACCCCTGACAGCTTCAGCGTGTCATGGACCACTCAAGCCGGGCCTTTTGCAAAGACTGTTATCAGTGTTAGGATTTCTCCCTCGCTGCACGAGCCCCAGCAGTTCACAGTCTCAGGAGACGCACAGCACGCTCACATCACGGCCTTGCTGGAGAGCACTGGCTATGACGTTAGTGTGGCAGGGACCACCTGGGCTGGGGACCCCACCAGACCCCTCACTGCTTTTGTCGTGACAGGTACTCATTCAAAGGTTCTCGCTTGTCTCTTCAGAATTCTAAAATGAGGAAAAGAAAGAAAGAGGATAGGCATTCTAAAGGGAAATTCAACCCCAAATATAGTCTTCATTCCATATGTAAACTTCTACATGAAAAGAAAGTAAATACTCTTGCAAAGAGAGACCTTTCACGGCCACTTAAAGGAAGTGGAGCCAGTAGACTCAACAGTTGTATAAAACTGCCAAGGAATTCTGTGCCCAGTTTTACAGGCTGTCTGATTCACGGTTTGGAGACTCTGGCTGAAGAGTGAGTTCTAAGTTAGAAATGGCCCAAGGCAGGATTTTGTCCATAAGTCATGCTAGGTAAAGCAGCCCATGAACTACCTGCCCCGGAAATAATAATTTATCTTTTTCTTCTAAAAAAGTTACTTCTCAAGATTGACATCTACAACAGATTCATGAAGGTTCAATCTAAGATAGCAAATAGATCTCAGTTTTAATTAAACCTTAACCATTCATTAAACTCGACTTCTTACTTCTCTTTGAATTACAAAAACAAATGGTTTTCTATTTCCTTTCCTGAAATTATCCTAAATCAATGGCAAAGGCTGCAAATGGTGTCAATTTACCAAATCTCTAGCCTGAAAAGCCTCAGAAAATATTTAGAAGTCTCTTGCCTTCCACTAATGATAATTTTTAGGAGACCAACTTTGTTGGCTGATTTTCACTTTAAACCAGGCCTCTCTTGAGGTCTGGATTGCTATAAATTGCTATTTATCTACATAAGTAAAATACATTAATAAGTTCAATTACATATTTAACTAGAGGCGGCATGGTTTCCTAGAAGAGTGGGGATCTTGAGATCAGGCTATGTGGTTTCTAATCCTCTCCCACATCTTTTTAGCTACATAACCTTGGCCAGTTCTTAACTTCTCTGCACCCCACTCCTTTATGTATGAAGAGAAAATATTCACAGGCACCTCCGGCAGCCTTTTCTCAGGGATTAAATGGACGTGGTGCAATTTAACTGCCCGGCATCCCGGAGGCATTTTACAGTTGCTGGGTCCTTTCCTCTATCTCCCAACAATATGAGGAAAGTAGTGTTCTTAAAAATAAGCAATAGAAAAAAAAAATGAAAAGAAAGAAAAAAAAAAAAAAAAAGCAACAGCCTAGATAGAAACAAGAGACCTCTGCAATCATGACTTTCCTATTATTTTTAAGAGAACACTACATGTTTTCATGTAAGATCAGAGAGTAGTTAATGCTTTCTGTCCAGTTAGCTAATGTGAATTCAATTGTTCAGTCTTCAGATGCAGAACAAGTAATTCCTTAGTGGGGTGAGGCGAGGAGTAGCCATGACTAAGAACTTCAGTGCCCAGAAGGGGAAGCATGGCCGGCCACGGATCCCATCAGGCCCTTATTTATAGCCTCTTGCAGGACCTCCCATAGAACAGAGAGAAGAAAGGGAGGCTGGTCTTGGGAATCCTAGATCCAGTTACAGCATTGTCTCAGCTAATCCTTGATGTGAAAAGACTCCGCATTTTAAAAGAAGCATATTTTAAAAAGAGAAAAGAAAAAAAAAAAAAAAACTGAACATAAGGGACTATAAATAACAAGCCCTTGATGGACTAATTAGCCTGAACGCCCTCCTTTTCATCAGAAGTCTCTGCTTTGATGACATGGAAGTGCAAGGAGGCCAGTTATCAGAGAAGGCGCCACTTATCTAAACAAAGCTCTGCAACAGAATTTGAAACCCTTGCCTTGCAGACAAAGAGGCCTGTTTGCACAGTGTATGTGATTTCATCTTTGTCTTTGATAGAGTTATGATTTGGGGGAGATCCTTATTTGGTTAAAAAAAAAAAAAAAAAAGCTTCAAGGCAAACACCAAGTGGTTCAAAATAAGTCCAGGAAATCCAAGCCACAGCAAAATTTAAATCTCTGCTTAGGGGGTTAGGGCATTCATTCACTCGTTCTTTCAGTCACCAAACATCTGTTTTTAAACATTTTTCTTTACATTCCATGATTAGACTCTGGGCATTAGTGTAAGGTCATTTATCTCTTTGAATGCTTCCATTTAGCTTCAGTGAAAAAGCAGGCTCTAACCTAGATGGCGGCTAAAGCAGCCTTGGCCATGGAATTCCCATCCCCATGCCCACTTTGATGAAAAATAAACACATTCACCATGACTGTGTTTTGTTTTACTAGAGGGGAGCCACTGGACCTTCTCCACTAACGCTGCTTATGCCTCCGGTCTTGCCAGCACCCATGGGCTTGACTAATTATTAGACTTTGGCTTAGGGTGTGGAAAGAACATTGAACCCGGAGTCAGATGATCTGGGTTGGATCCCAGCTCAGCCGCCTAGTGGATATGTGACCTTGGATAAATCGTTGACCTCTCTACTTCCTTTGCTGCCATGGGGGAGAAGAGGGGGTAGTAATATCTACTTACAGTGTCATTGTGAGGACTCAATAGGATGATGGATGTGAAGCCTTGTCAATTGGGAAGTACTGACAGAAACCAAGCTGATATAAGGTCATTCCTTTGGGGAATCCCTTGGCACCTATGAAATAAGAGTGCCTGAGACACAGATGTCTGGTGAACGAATGAACAAACAGTGACAGAACTTACTGAAGAGCCTAACTTTATCCAGGAAAGTAAACAGCAAAAGAATTAGCAAATCTTGGTATTCCTTACTGGGCCATAATCATAAGTGGTTACATTCGGACACATGAAAAATCTTACCTCGTCCCTTTGTCTCAGCTGGTGAGGATGTATGTCACTAACTGGCCTATTCAACTTAGTTCAAAATAGGAACTAGAAGTGGAATAGAAACATACGAAGTATACCAAAAAGGAAGTATACTTTAAAAAATAAAATAAAAAAGCTGATTTCCTTCAAGACTACAGGTTAGTGGGAAATAGACAAAGGAGTCCAAACCCAGCACAAGATATTTGATTTTATTGGGAAAAATTCATGGCCTTTGGAGTCAGACCCAGCTAAAACCTTGCTCTCTCACATACTAGGCTCTGTGACTTCGGCCAAGTCAGTCAACTTCTTTGAAGCTCAGTTTTCTTACCTGTATAATGGGAATAACATCTATCTCATAGGCTTGTTGAGAGATTTACACAAGACAACATCATCTGGCACCCAATAAGCTCTTACAAAATATGCACTTTCTGAGTATATAACATGTTTAATGATTGATTGGGTATCTATCAGTGTTCGTGGAGACTTGTGCTTTCCCAGCAGAGTCAGTGCTGCTAACCTGAGTTATTTTCACCCCTCCCTTCTTTCAGAGGCCTTGCCCCTTCTGGAAAACCTAACCATTTCCGACATTAATCCCTACGGGTTCACAGTTTCCTGGACGGCATCGGAGAATGCCTTTGACAGCTTCCTAGTAACGGTGGTGGATTCTGGGAAGCTGCTGGACCCCCAGGAATTCACACTTTCAGGAACCCAGAGGAAGCTGGAGCTTAGAGGCCTCATAACCGGCATTGGCTATGAGGTCATGGTCTCTGGCTTCACCCAAGGGCACCAAACCAAGCCCTTGAGGGCTGAGATTGTTACAGGTATTTTGGCTCAAGTGAGCCATTTTCTCCTCTTCCTGGTTCCCTTCCATGTAATCCATCTACGAGATCACCATGGTTTTAACACCCTTGTCCATGTTCCCTACTTAATCCATAGATGTGGCCTGTTCTTTATGTCACCCCCCCAACACTCTCTCTTGTCTTATGTCTCTAACAAGCACTCCCCTTCTCCCACTCCAGATACGAGAAGGTCGAAATGTTTCCACTAGGCATCCCAAATCCTTTAGGCCATGTCTTGTCTGTAGCTCTTGTGTGCTTACTCCACGTCACCCTCTTCTGTGTTCATCATGGCTGGTCCCCAGCTACATTTCAGCCTTCTCAAAAGAAATATACCAATGAGTATATTTCAAAAATTTATTTACCACGTTTGTCACCTCAAAGCCTCAACTGTGATCTTGACAAACTTCCCAGGTGGGGTTGTCATTGGAAAACCAACTGTGAACTTATACTGGTAAACACTAATATCATCGAGATTCTTCAACACAGACTAAATCCATAATTTTCTCAACACTAATAATTCCTAGAGAAATATAGCATGAACAACTTTAACAGTCAACAATCTGTATTTCCCAAAGTCTTTCTAGAGATTACTAACTCCATATTCAAAGGTACTACTTAGTGAAGAAGTTCCATGTTCAAATAAGTTTTGGAAACACTGAGTTAAACATAGTTTAACAGGATCCTTGACCACAAGGCTTTAGAGAACATTCTAATGTGCATGCTTCTCTCCAAGAGGGACTTACCCAGGCAATGTTTCCCAAACTTATTTTACAATGGATGATGATCAAACAGGAATAGTTTGCTCTGACTATACTTTGGGAAATTCAGCTCTAAATTTACCTTGACATTGAGTTTTGTCTAGTTAAGGCAATCCAAGATAATACCTTGGGTCTGAAGTATGTAGCACAAGAGGTTCCAAGTCTTAGTTCTACCATCTGAACACTTACTGAATGGTTAACAAAAAGCAGGCCAGTCAAGAGTAGGAGCCTTCTTTAGTAAAGCAGCTCCAAGAAAAAGACCAAAAAGAACATAACATTTTACAAGCCATTTTCCTCAGGATCAAGGGAAATATAATCAGTAGTATCATCACGGGCAGCTCTACAGATCATTAATGCTGGTTTATGTGTCTTTTCAAAAAGAAAAGAAGAAGGTCTCACAGAGCATGGGCACTCAGCCACTGGCAGACAGAGAGCAAATGTAAACAAGTTACTGACTTTGAACTTGTTTAATAATGCATGGGAGGGGCCACTGCTGAGTCCAGATGTGGATTTACAGAATTGCTTTTTAGACAAAACTCACACATGCAAGCACCCACTTGGCTTGTATGGATGTGTCAACTCCATCCTTCCCCTCTCCCCAGATCTACTAGACATGTTCGTGTTGGATAATTTTATTTTCGGTATCTCAGGACACGTTCTACCTCTGAGAGCTGGGGCATCACTCCATATTGATACCCCCACTGGAGAGAAGATTGCACGGGCTGCTGAATGATATTCTCTCTCCTCCTTCCACCATTTTCTCCCCCTCTAGAAGCCGAGCCGGAAGTTGACAACCTTCTGGTTTCAGATGCCACCCCAGACGGTTTCCGTCTGTCCTGGACAGCTGATGAAGGGGTCTTCGACAGCTTTGTTCTCAAAATCAGAGATACCAAAAAGCAGTCTGAACCACTGGAAATAACCCTACTTGCCCCCGAACGTACCAGGGACATAACAGGTCTCAGAGAGGCCACTGAATATGAAATTGAACTCTATGGAATAAGCAGTGGAAGGCGATCCCAGCCAGTCAGTGCTATAGCAACAACAGGTACCGTATATAAATGGGAGAGAATAGAGAAAAGTTCTCTGTTCCTCTTCTCACAGGGCTGGGAAATTACAAGAGCTTCGGATGCAGACAAGCTTGTGTTTGAATCCTGACTCTTGAGTAGAGACCAGGTGACCATGGCTAAGTCTTGACGCAAAAAGTATGACGCCACTTACTTAATAGTGTTATGAGGATTAAATGAGATAATTCATGGAAAGCCCATACAGAGGCCCTGGCACACAGCAAGGGCTGAGCAAATGAGAGCTATTAACATTTTTATTATTGTCATTAAGATAGTCATTACAATCAATCATTGCTTTTTTTTTTTTTTTTAATCCCAAAGGCCCTTCCTTCTACCTATTATCATGTTTTATCCAGAGATATACTTCCTTGTTCTTTGGTCAAATGTTCAAACTATGCAGGGAATAATGAAGAAGTGGTACCTCCACCTATAAAGATTAATACTTATAAAATGCTATGTGTGAAATAGTCAGTACCCTGATCAAGAAGGAAAAAAGAGGAGGCTGGCAAGGTTGGCAGGTTGTTCTTCATGAGGCCCGTCATTCTATTTGATACTCACAGCAGCTCTACAGGGCACTGGAAGGAGAAATGAAAATCCTTTTCAATATGAGTTGTTTCAAGGAGAACGAAAAAAGATGGTTATAACATGACTGTTTATAATGATAATACTAAGACTCATATGACTCTTTAAAGAGAAAACGAATGACCTTCAACAGGTAGGGTGAATTCCTTCAGGAAACTGAGGCAGGTACAGAAATGGAGCATTTGCTAGAGACCACTGCTTCAGAGGAACCAGGGGAAAGAATCACAGAACCACAGGCAGAGGTAGAAGGGACCTGAGAAATGATGTAGCCCAGACTCTTCTGTTTGTGCATGAAGAATCTGTGGCCCAAAAAGGTGAAGTGATTTGCCTAAGGTCACACAGCCAGATTTGGGGTAGAACCCAAATGCCAAGTTATTTTAATATTATTAAATATAAGCGGGCTAGGTGACAGATAACCAACGAATATACACACTTGCCATCTCTGACAGGCAAAGGGCATAACACTAGCCAAAACCTTCCCGTTGTCCAGAGATGAGTATTTTTTGATGCCAAATTTCAGGACCTAATGAGCTCCGAGAAGCCACCTGTAGAAATCATACTCAGTATTTGTAGACGTGGAGCAATTCAGCCAGAAGAAATACCCTGTTTCTTATTAACACAGACCCTATCCCAGGGACGTGGGTCCTTGTCTCCTCTTCCCTGTGGCTTCCCATAAAAGAACTTCAGATCAGAGGCAGAGCCTGATTCTGACCTTGGTTTATAAACACTGCTTTTCAAAGTTTACTTCTCATCACTGGTTTTGTTTTGCTGATCTTTTTTTTCTAGAGGCTCTGCAGTTCTAAAGCAAAAATGAATAATCATGAGCTTTTTTTTTTTTTTCTAAGAACAAGAAAAAAGAAAGGCCCTCTAGGATAGCCCTTTCTTGGATTTTTTTCTCTGGGGCCTTGTGTCTCACAGCCGAAGAGAAGTGTGTGCGTCGGTGTGTGTGTGTACGTACACACGTGTGCTCCGGTACTTGGCAAGGACGGGCGAGGTGACTCTTGACCACAGCAGACGTCCAATTTACCTCATCAGCTTCGTAAAGTTTCCCTTTTGTGTTTTCTTTCTTTCTCCTTGTAAACCCTTCTCGCTGTTCCTCTTTTTCCCTGTAAAAGCCGCCGCAGGTTCTCCTCTCACTCCCTGAGCATGAGCTGGCAGCCCTGAGTGCCCCAGCGCCAGGGAGCGTGGGTAGAAGCAGTGTAGCTGAATGGTTAAGCCTGCAGGCTCTGGGCAGAGCCCCTGGAGTCGGATCCCTGCTCTACCTCTTCCCAGCTATGTGAGCGTGAGCAAGTCTCCTTTCCCCTCCGGGCCTCAGTCCCCTCATCCGGCCAATAGCATTTAACTCCAAGGTCAGCCATGAGGTTCATGTCACATCATAAATGTCAAGTATTTAGTTTCCTTGCCCACTGTAACGATATTAGCTAATATTATGTTTGGGTGATTTAACGTACATTTTATTTTTTAATGGCCCAGTTGGTTCAAAATTCAAAAGTTAAAAAAAAGGATATACAGTGAGGTCTCTATTCTACTGTGTCCCTGACACCAGTTGTTCTATCTAGAAGCAGTCAGTATTACCACTTTCTTCTGAATCACTGCAGAAATATGCTCTACAAACAGATAAGATTAGACATAAGTCTATGTTCTCTTTTTTTTTCACCTTTTTCTTTTGGCGTGGCGGTTAACATACCCACTCTTCCACACATGGGGGGGGGGTGTTCCTTGCTTATTAATAGATCTCAGAGATAATCCCATACACCTTATTTATTTAACTATTCCCCTACTGACAGACCCTTAGATTATAGGTTGTTTCTTCTTCTGTCAATCTCTGCATTTGCAGTGGCTCCTCTTCCCCCTCCGTGGTTTGAGCCACTTCTTCACAACAGCCTGGGTTCCGCTTTGGGAAGCCCAGAGTTGCCAGGAGCTTCTTTTGCCTCTGGGGAGTTAAATGCCAACATGCCTCTGTATACCATCGGGACGGTCCCCAGAATAGACAGAAAATAGTTCAAAATCCAAAACCAGAGTAAGATGACTTTGTCATTCTCTTCTGGAGGTTCCTATTGCTCACCTTGGGGGTAGTGAGGACCCTGAAATGCTTCTTTAACCTGCCCCATCACCACCCCGAAACATACACCCTTTCCACCCCCAAAGCCAAGGGGGCAGTCCCTCTCCCAAGTCCCAGAATGTGCCCCCTCCCGCTCTACCTCACTTCTCCCAGCCAGACAGCCTCCCAGCTTCCCCGCTCAGTTGCAGCTCAGATGGACTTAAAGCCACACATCACGCAGCTGCAGTGGCATCGTGTCTGGGGACCCGGGTCAGCGGGTCTGCAGAGACACGTGCTCAGCAATCCTCCCTTCTACGTGAAACAGGCTGTTTATGCCTGGTGCCTTTGCCTCTGACGCTCATAAAGTGTAAACTATCGATTACAGAGCACGCACTTCATGTCACACACAGCAGGGCAACTGAAACACTTTACCTCACTGATTCACGTGACACAGACAGCCTAAGTGCCACATTCGGCCCCATTTCACAGAGACCTGAGGGGCTAAGGTGTTTTTAGCTAGTAAAGCCAGAATGGAATTCAAACCCAGGTCAGTGTAACTCCAAAATCCTTGCTCTTAAATCACACTGGCTACAATAATCGTCCCCTGAGCTTATCACGATTCACATATTAAGTATTGAATAAAAATATGTTGGAGGGAGAATTTTTTAAATGATTGTTAATGGTCACATTATTAAAGACATTTGCTCCAGATTTGGGGAGGCAACATTTTATGCAGAGAACAGACAGAAGTACTCTTCATCCTCCTTGAGAATTTCTAGCAATTCCAAATGTTTTCCTAATGGAATTTTTATTGAAAACCAAGAGTCTTCTTGGAAAGACAGACAGAGGCATTGCCTTTCCTGGGTCTCCCTAACTTTTCAATAGGTATGATTTAGTTGTTCTCTGAGGCTCAGCCTTCAGGTTCCTATTGACCATCTCTTCTGCTGTGGTGCTGGAGACCTGCAGGCCCTACTTATGGCAGAAGGACACACGCTAAAATAACAAATTGTCTTCCACACCTAGGAAGGTCTGTTGCCTAAAAATACCATTGACCCTGGAATTCTACCACTACTGTGCCATTCTTCAGATGACACATGGCTATCTATCTTCCTACTGTCACTTTCATCAAGCACATCCCTCAGGAGGGCATGACAGATGAGGTTACTAATTCTTATGGTTTTTCAGCCAGGGCAGATAATATTGCCATTCTGCAGATGAGAAAATTGGGATCGAGAGAGGAAAGCTGTGGCCACAAGATACACTTTCTACAATGTGCCAGGACCTGCCCCAGTGAGGTTCACAGTCAGAGTGGACTAGCCTGGCAGAAGGAGAGCCCCAGTGCCTGAGTTTACACACCCCATGGGGGTTTTTTCTCATTCTGCCTCATCTAGATCTTTCCTGGGGGCTACCACAACATTCAGGTGGCCCATGGAAAAAAGAATCACGTGGGAAAGAAAAAAAAAAAGAGAGGGCAAGCATGTTTACCGAGTTCTTACTGCATGCCAGATTCTGTGCTAGGGTTTCACATCCATTATCTCTGCTAATCCTCAAAACATTCCTGAAGGTGGGCACCACTTTTCCCACTGGAAAGATGGAGACGGAGCAACTCAGGCTCTCGGAAGTGAAGGGAACTGCCCCTGGTTGCCCAGCCTCTCCGTGGTATTTGGACAATCAAGATCTTCCAGGCTCCAGAGCCCCTGTGGCTTCGAAAGCTTTCTAAGGAGAGGGCAAAATCCCAGGCAGCCACAGAACCTGAGGGTGGGCAGCAGGTCACAGGAGAACGCCGCAGGAGGAGAGAAAAAGACAGAAATGGAGAGAAAAAAAGCTCCCCAAAGTGGGCTGTGGGTTTCAGAACTTAACGATCAATGTGGGATGCAGAGGGGAAAAGATGAGGAAATGAGTTCCCGGGAGACCTGAAAATTGTTTCCTGAATTCTACAGTTAAGCATGGTCAGCTGAAGAGGGCAAAAAGCTAAGCCAAAAAATACACAGAGAAAAGCCAAAGGAAACTGGTTTTGCGGGGGAGGCATTTACGTAGCAGGAACTGTCCCTCAGGCATGGCTTTCCCCCAGGTAGACCCAATATCCAAGGGGTGTTTGCTTTGGTGAAAGGTCTGAGGTGGTTCCTCTGGCTCTGGACCTCCATCCAGTTCTGGGAATGGGTTTGTCGAGGTCAGTTTCCACGTGAACATTATTTCCAAGATCCCAGGGCTGTGCTCAGCTCTGCTCCTGGCACTTAGGAAGGTCATATCACAAGAGTGTTCACTGGAGAACTTAGCCTCAGTTTAGTCCTCTGTAAAATGGCTACAACCACACCTCAGTGGTTTCTAAATGAGGGTTAATCCTTATCAATTGCAAAGAACTGTACAATTGTCAAGTCTTGGTATCACTTAATAAAAGGAACTAAAAAGCAAAGATTTGAAAAAACGCTAAACATCAAAACTTAAAGGAGGGTGTATTCCAAGCTGTGAGACCCCTCATTCACCCTCACTTCCTTAGACGTCAGCTATGGCGCTAACGTTCTTGAATGAAACCAAATGGCAGCTCTACAGCTCCGGGCCCTGTACCTGAATGAAAGAACAACTGTTCCCATCAAGTTGTAACTTAATCACAGATCACCACATTCTCCATCCCAAAGCCTTGGCTGGGACATAAACTAGGGACTGAGTTTTCATGGATCAGGAATTCGGGAAGGATCGCTGATGAGCAAGATAGTTAACCGTTCCTGGGTTTCTCCTGTGCTCTTTCCTCGACAGCCATGGGCTCCCCGAAGGAAATCGTTTTCTCAGACGTCACTGAAAACTCAGCCACTGTCAGCTGGAAGGCACCCACTACCCAGGTGGAGAGCTTCCGGGTTACATCTGTACCCACTGCAGGAGGTAGGGCACTTGGGGAGGGGAGAGGGAGGAGGAAGGATCTGGAGGGTTTGGGTGGAATAGTGAAGAGACCCTGATAATCCCATCCTCCCAAACATCATGGCCAAAGAAAACTACTTCTTTATATTTGAGACCACCTGGATAGACTTCATTTGTAAAGTGCTACGAGACCCTTGGAAGAAACTATTTTGTGAAGGGTCATGTTATGAAGATCGTTTCCAGGCTCATAGTCTGGGAAGCTGTGACTTAGCAGAGTTGGGAGTTCTAGTTCAGAGCACACGGGCTATAATAGAGACCAAGGGGGTGGGGGGAGCATAGTCAAATATGTCTAAAGACATTCTGGGAGGTAGTGAGCTCCCCATTAGTGGAAGTGTATACAAAGATGATAGTTGATAACCTCTTCAGAGAAATGTGGTAGCATCTCTGCGGGGAGTTTGGCCAGCTGATATACAAGCTCCTCACCAGCCCCCAATTTCTAAGAAATATAAACTTTGGACTTTTTCATAGATGTAAGAGTACAAGCTTGACCATGACCATTTTCTTCAACAGTAGAATCTCTGCTAGTAAGGGATGAGTCTATATATTCTTTAGCTAATACAATGGATTAAATATATCAGATATATATTACATAGCAAGCTTCCCATATTCTTTGTGGGAAAAATAGGTAAATAAAATTTGTGCAACATGGCCAGCTCTCTACTGAATGGAAACTTGCCATTTTTAGCACATTGTGACCTCATGTTTTTTCCTCCCCTGGCTCAGTTTTTGGCATCTTCATGGATGGAAAAAACATTATACAAAAAGTAAAACCTCTTCTCTTATGCCAGAGGGTAGGAGCAACTGAGAAGTCAAGAAAATGGTGTTGGATGAAGATATAGTTTCACTGCCAAATCGGATACACCCATTCTTGAGACAACTGTGAATAAGTTTCAGTGAGGTTCACCTTCCCTGATCTTGCTTTTACTGTGTTCTAGGTACACCCTCAGTGGTAACTGTGGATGGGACCAAGACTCAGACCAGGCTGCTGAGACTCTTACCTGGAGTGGAGTACCTTGTCAGCGTCATCGCCCTGAAGGGCTTTGAAGAAAGCGAGCCTGTCTCGGGGACGCTCACCACAGGTGTTTTTCTCACCTTCAGCATTATTTCTCATGATTCAGAAGCTAGGAAAAAAGTTTTTATTTAGGAAATTCTCGGGGAAAGTGGGCTGGGTTTGGCGCACCAGCGGTCTCATTTCTGGTCCGTCTGTAGCCTCTTTTGAGCTGCATCCTCAACCTCCCTGGGCCACTGTTTCCCCCCTGTTGTGGGGAAAATAGCACAAGTTGGGGAGTCATGCTGACCTGGTGGAAATCCCACGTTCTGCCACTTCTAGATACATGAGCTGTCAGTGAATTTCTCGAGGGTCTAGTTCCCTTCTCTGTAAAATGGGTGCAATTCTGCTTCCTTTGCAGGAAGCTGTAAGAATCACGTGAAGCTGTATATGTAAAGCGTCTGCAAATATAAAAAATGACTGTACACATTAATCCACTTCCTTCCCTTCCCCGATAGTGCCAGGACCAGCGTGAGGATCCTTGCAAGCAGGTGCTTCACGCAGACACTATAAAGTAACTACTCTGGATCTGGCAGCTACTGTATTTCAGGCCCTGTTACTAAACCCTTCACATGTAAACCCCATAGCTATTATCCTTCCCATTTTACAGAGGAAACAGCTGAGACCTGGGGAAATTAAATGCCTTGGGCAAGTCCAGATAACTAGTAAATGCTGGAAGCAAATTTGAACTTAGGTCAGTCTGAATACAAACTCTGTATTCTTCTAAACTAAAGGATGATTTTCCTGTTATAACCTGATTTGTACAACACACTGTAAGGAGGGAAAAATAATGAATTGCATTGAAGGAGAATGAAGTGGAAAATTTCTCTTCAGGCAGCCATGTTCCTAAACAATTTATCCTTTGATATAGGAGCAATTAGCCAGCCTAATCCGTTAAGGGATCTAAAGAATGGGCCTCACAGGAAATTTTAAAAATATCCTAATAGTCTTAAAAGGGTTGCTAATATGCAATTAAAACCTCCCGTCTGAACCCAGAGTTCTGCCCACCCTGCCACACAGATCCTCGTTTCCCCCCTAGAAATCTTTCATTCAGGGGTTCTCCACGGCAACTGGTTGCAAAGTCTGGATCTGTTTCCTCCAGAGGCCCCGTTGTCCTCATCCGTTAAAGGAGATTCTGTATGCGAAAGATGAGACAGGAAGGACCTCAGAGTGGACGGGGTGGGCCCCAAATCACTCTACCACCTCCTGACTCTCAGGCCAGTCATTTCATCTCTTGGGGCCCAGGCACCTCATCTGTAAAATGAGCTGATGATGACTGCCGCACCCCCCATCCTCCCAGGGCTGTCGTCCTGGAGTAATTGTGTCACAAATGTGAACAAAAGCGGGAACTAGTCATATTTAGGTTGTTTTCTAAGAAAGGGATGTTGGGTTGTAGCAGTGGTGAGTTAAAAGGGCCAAGGCCCTGGGACAATCCATCCCTTCTCGGTACAAGTCATTTGGAAGTCATATTGAAAACTCCAAATAGCTTTAATAGTCATGTTAATAACAAGTGCAGTTACTGAGTGCTGCCCCCTAACACATTTCACACACATCCTCTAGTTCAGCGGTCCCCAACCTTTTTGGCACCAGGGACCGGTTTCATGGAAAACAATTTTTCCACAGATGGGGCAGGGCAGGGGGGGGAATGGTTCAGGCGGTAATGGGAGCGATGGGGAGTGGCAGATGAAGCTTCGCTCACTCGCCCACCGCTCGCCTCCTGCTGTGCAGCCCGGTTCCTAACAGGCCGTGCACCAGTACTGGAGTCCAGGAGCAGTGTAGACAGCAGAGCAGCTGTGGTCTGATGTCCTACCCCATGACTGCCCATCTCTCCAACACATCACCATCTTTCCTTGCAGCTCTGGATGGCCCCATCTGTCTGGTGACAGCCAAAATCACCGACTCAGAAGCCTTGGCATGTGCAGCCGGCCATCGCCCCTGTGGACAATTAATGTCAATCTCCTACACAGGGGAGAGAGAGGTAAGGTCGTGTCCAAGACCCTCCCCACCCTGAGGAGTGTCTGTCCTGCTGTAAACTCTTCCCGTTCTCCCTTCTTTGTGCCACACTTGGTCCATGGTAGCAAAAATGCATGGGTAGACTGGAGAGTCCAGCAATGTCCCTGTGGCTCTCGACTGCCACCTGAGAACAGACTCATGGGCTGGGACTGGGGCTGGGTGGGTGGGGGTGGAGGGACCAGTTCAGGCGGTGGCAAGAGAGGTCCTACCCGTATCCCCTGCTTGTTGTCAAGTGAAAGAGCATCAGCACCATGGTTGTATCAAGGGAGGCCAGCGGGCCATTTAAGGAAAAGCAGAGGGTACGTCTCCAGCCTGTTTCTCCTCTCCTGCTAGGCTCTCTGCCGTCAGAGTGAGTCACCCTCTCCAGGCAGCAGCTCTCACCTCTTACAAAGAAGGAGTCCAGAATCTGAAATCTTAAACAGACTATTTCAGGTAGCTCTGGGGAGCCCGGGCTTCTTGGATGCCACAGACGAGGCCTATTAGAGCAGACCTGATTGAGAAATCAGAAATTATTTGTCCTTGTCTTTGCAACCATCTGTGCTAATTTACTCAGTTGGAGATTAAACACTTGGTTGGGGCACCAGCAAATCAAGGCTACCAGAAGGTAAAATTAAATACAAATAAGAGAGAAGAGAAAGAAAGATTCCTTTTCAGTGAACAAATCCATACTTTTGTCATGAGCTAGACTAGAAAAAATATGTTGTTATTTTAATCTCAAAGTATATGTGAGTTTCATATTTTATGGTTCAGTATTGTTTTACCTTCAGTAACAATATGAGAGGGCACCACAAGCTGTGCTGGGGCCTCTGAAAATCTTAATTCAGCCCGGGCAACCACTTACGAGAGTTCCTTGCGAGGACAGAGCAGAGATGGGGTGGGGCTAGAGGGATGCTTGGGTTTATTCTTTCTACTTTTCTATTTTTAAATATTCCCTGTGAGCAAACTCTTCCAAGTCAGGGGAGATGATGTTGTCTCACTTAAAATAACTCAGAGTATAGTTCGTGGGAATCATGGAAATTGTGGATGCAAGCGTAGAAATTTCCTAGAGCCCAGAAGTGTGCGTGAGGCTGGGGGCGTGGGCTCGTGACTGATGAACAGAGTGACCAGCTCATTCCACTCGGCCCTGGACCTTCCCAGTTTTAGCCTTATAAGTCCCATGCCCTGGGAAACCTCTTAGTCCTTGGCAAGCCAGGATAGCTGGTCACCTGTGATTGAGAAGTAAGCACATATACCTGGGCACCATGGTTTGGGGTCCACCGTTGGTCCTGACCCAGTGGGACTGAGAGCCATTAATCAGGCCCTGGTGTGTCTACGCCACCTGATTTTTGTGATCCCCCAGCCTAATGATTTGACATTTGGCAAATAAAAGGACATGAGAGTAAGTGAAGAAAAGGGGAGGGCAAGCAATGGGACAAATTAAATGTGAGTAGCCCAACCCTGGAGATGTTACCTGCAGCTCTCCTGTAACTGGGTCCTGTGCCTCAGCTGCAACGCTGTCCCAGCGGCACCCTGTGCAAAAGTCTCCTGACCCCCAGGGCCCCTTCCTTCTGACTGGTGCCTGAAAACTCCAGTACCATATGATAAATCCTTTGTATATGAAGTGATTGCTCAAGAGAGAGAGACAGGAGTGTGAGTCATGTCAGAAACCAAACCTGCTTTTCTGTAGGGTCACTGAAAGTTTCTATGTTAGAAGGTGTGTGCGCTCTTGGCCAAGTCCGCTGATGGCCCAGACAGTGGACTGGTAACTGCCACGGTGTGTATATTTCCTGTTTAGAGCCAGAAATTACCCGCACGGTGTCCGGGAACACAGTGGAGTATGCGCTGACCAACCTCAAGCCTGCCACGGAATACACGCTGAGGATCTTTGCAGAGAAAGGGCCCCAGAAGAGCTCAATTATCACCACCAAGTTCATGACAGGTACAAAGACATCGAGAGCTGGAAGATGCCCACCCACAGCCTCTATCTTTAACAGTATCCCTCTCCAACTCTTATTTCCCCAGTCAGCTCCCCTGCAATGTGATGACATCAGCATCAGCTAAAGTCACCGGTGCCCACTCAGTCAAGACCTTAAGAAACACACCATTTCCTTTTGCACTGAAATGACCTTGCTCTCCCCACGGACTAGGCAACGATTTAAGAGGAGGCTTTTTAAGTGGAAAACCAGTCCCCGCTGACCCTAAACCCAGTATTTAATGATCCATGTTCTAGGCAGGGAAATATTTTTAAGAGAAAGATTTTAAAGGCAAGTTTTCCTAGATGTCCATTGGGTTTTTATACATTGAGATCTTTTTACAAACTGCAGCAAGCAGAGAAACAGAGGCAATGTCCTCTGAGTAGGGGTGAGCGCCAATACCATCATTCATCTGTCCTCTTCTTCAGAAACAAGGGGGGTTCTAATTACGTTCATGGCTGTGTCTTTCTTCCCAAATCCAACTAAAGCCGGTCAATATCCTGTTGGGCTCAGGAAAACGTGGCCCTTGGGATGAGATGAACCACAGAGGATGTACGCCTTTGGAGGTCATCTGGCTCAACCTCTTCATTTACAGATGGTGAAGGTTTTGGCCAAGGTCATATAAGTCAATGGTAGGGAAAGGACTTGAACCCAGGCCTCCTGATACCCAGCTGGGGACTTTGTCCTACACCTGCTGACTTATTTGATATTAAATTCTTATCTTCTCCAGACCTCGATTCTCCAAGAGACTTCACTGCTACTGATGTTCAGTCGGAAACTGCCGTTCTCACCTGGAGACCTCCCCGGGCATCTGTCACTGGTTACCTATTGGTGTTGAATCGTGGACGGTACAATCAAGGTATCTTGAAACTATATAAACAACTCCCCATGCTGGTTGAAACATTTACGTGATCCTCCAAGTAGGGAAGAATTATCTGGATGCTGTTTCTCCTATCCCAGTGCAACTGGGGAGCTGGGAAAAAATTAGTAGGAACTGGACACCATGCCAGACATTCTGAATCATAAGCCCCAGCCTCCCTGTCTCATTTTAACCAGACTCCAGTTCTGACAGCCAGCCAAGGTCAAGAACCACTGCTCACAAGACTTGAGGACATTTTAGGAGCTGGACTCTTTGTCCTTAAATGTTTTATTGAGCAAAGGCCAAAATCTTCTTCTGCATCTTTGCCATATATCTCACAGATGGCATCATTCCATTATATAATGAAATATATATCACCATGTTCTTATGACATCAACTGTTTACAGCAATTTTTATTTGTATTCCCTCCCCATGATTTTTTTTCTTCTACTTTTTAATTTGGCATAACTTTAGACCATCACACAAGCGAAAGAAATTTTCTAACCTTTACCTTCTAAACTTGTTTTTGACTTTTTAATTTTGGTCACCATCCTTTACATTTCCAAGATCTTTTACTTATTTTCTGCACATTGATCTTTTGCTAGCATATCGTTTGCATCTCCTGTTATCTTCTTCTCTTTATCTCTAAGAATATATGTTCTTGGTATTTTCTTCCACAGCCTACACAGTGTTTCCTCCAAGGTCTCTTTTCTGGTTTGCTGCTGTTTGGTTTGGTTTGGTTTGGGTCTCCTTCTTTCATGTTGGAGACTTCCACCTAATGCCTGTTGGTCTTTTTGTACTGGAGCCAAGAATGAAATAGCCGATTGGGAGGTCTAATTGCACAGACAGGTCTTGTCAACTATGGCGCTCGCTGTAGAGTGACTGGGCAAGTACCCAGCAATTTTCTTGGGGGACTCCCAAGCATCAGGACTGTAAACTATTTCTCTCGAGCTCATCAGTCTCCTTGGAGGATCCTCCACCTCCTTCGAACCAGGCTGCCAGGAGCCTTGCTGGAGAAGGAGCCTGGGCTCCCACTGTGTACACACCTTCACTTCTCCTGTTTCCAGTGCAGCACCCGAGCCTCCCTTGCAGCTGGGCCTGATGGACTTGAATCCAGAGTCTCCTCTCTGGCTCAGGCTCTCCAGGGAGGAACCTCAGCCTTTCATCTGGGCGGGAAGGACAGTCACCCAGACTGTTGGGGGATGGAGGGAGCTGGGGATCTGTTTAGTATGCAAAGTTTTAAACAACCTTTGTTCAGCCATGCCCCACACTGGCCTTCAAAGGCAATCTCTGCTTTTGCATACATTTCATTCCTGAACTTGCCGGGCTCTGCAGCATTGTGGCTGCACCCACTAGTTAGTTAGCTCCTGGCTTTCTCCATTCTGTCACTTCAGCTGTCACTCCACCACTCCACACTTTCCACTGATCAAGATTCTGGTGACGTCAAGTACCTGCTACTGTCTCCTCTGCCATTTCCCTCATCCTTGTGAGTTTATACTTTATATCTCTTTTACTTTCATTTTAGTGGGTATCAGAAGCAAGTAGAGATAAGCTGGCTGTTCAATGCGCCATGTTAACCAGGAGTGGACACACATCTCTAGTTACCATTACGGTCCTTCTTGGAGTCGCTATAACAATGAACCAACTCACTGTGTGAAGAGAGGCAAGTCCCTCGCCTTCTCTGGGTGTCAGGGTTCACATCTGTAAAATGAGTGCACTGAACTCCCCGGTCTCTAAGGGCCCTTCCTGGTCAGGCATCCTAGGATTCACTGTTTACCTGAAGTCATCAGTCTCATTTCGATCTACCCTGATTGCCTAGAAGATAACTTTGAACAGCAGCTTAGAAAGCTGATAGGTAACTTTATCCCCAAGTAATTCAAGGAACCCAGCTTTGTACCTGATTCTTCCCCAAGGACCAGACCTGGGGGCCACACAAAGGTCACTGGGTCACTGGTATCAAATAGGCACTCACCCGGGTTTACTTCCCTGCATGTCCAGCCCCCAGCTTAATCTGTTTCACTCAAGAAAGTCAACCTGGTAGAGGAGGAAAGAGTCCTGGACAGGATGTTAGGAGACAGGATGCAAGACCATCCTCTGCCACCAACAAATTATGGAGCGAGTGCAAGTCTTTTAGCTTCTTTGAAACTACTTACACCTCCAACACCCCACCCCCTCAAACCCTGCCGCATTGGAAAAATCAGGATAACTTCACCTTCCCAGTTGTGAGGATGCCAAACAACCTTCCAGGGGCCTCCACACTGATTCATTACTGCCTAAACCCAGTGGGCTGTGTTTGAAGGCGGTAGAAAGCACTGTTGTGTTTGGTTTGCTAGCACTGCAGGTTGAATTCCAATCCCTGACACCAAGGTCACCTGCTAAAAAGGTGATTTCACAGGCACTGGAAGGTCAAAAGAGGATTTGAAAAGAAAGAGGATCTCCTGCAGAACTGAAACCGATCCCCCTCGTCTGGACAGCAGCACAGGGACCAGTCACAAACGGCAGGTGTAGTTACAATAGGTCTACAGCAGCTGTACACATCTGCCTCTCCTGGACATCTCTGTTCTAGAAAAGAGACATGCTGGGTCAGCTTGCGCTGTCATCATGCCATGCCTCCTGAGCAGTCGTAATCATCTCCTGACTCAAGAGATCCCCTGAGTGACTATGCATCAGAATCATCCAGGGAGCTTCTTAAATAGACACCTGGTCAGGCCCCACTTCTGGCTCTCATGATGCAGTCACTCTAGGATGAAGCCCAGGCATTGTTTTATTTTAAAGCTGCCCAGAGATCTATGCAAAAGGGCCATATTAGGGACCACTGACTTAACTGGTCTCAAAGTCTAAACCTTTGCCCTTTGTGTGATTCATCTTCCTACCAGATTAAGCTGAGATCATGGCATTCCCTTTTTCAAAAAACTTTCAGGAACCTCCATTCCTTATCATGATAAACTTCAAATTCCATAGCTTGGCACTTAAGGCCCTTTGTAATCTGGTCTTTGCCCACCTCTTCCACTGCTCCCCTAACTGAAGTGTGGCTGAGGTAGGTCGTTGCCTCCTCATATTACTTGAATTTGCTCTGCCCCTTCTGGCCCCAGGAGCTTTGCTCAGGCTGCACTCTCCCCGTGTCTGCAGCCCTGAAGTGAGCACGGAGCCTGGCACAGAGTGGGACTCAGCGGATTCTTGTTGAATGAAGAAATTAATGGATGGGTGAATAAGTGACTGCATCATCTGCACTCTGAGGATTCATGTGGCCAAAAGCTATTATATTTTTCTTCTGCCCTTAGGAAGTTGTTGTGGATCCAGACACCACCTCTTATAGCCTGGCAGAGCTGAGCCCATCCACCCACTACATGGCCAAGATCCAGGCACTGAACGGGCCCCTGAGAAGCAAGATCATCAAGACCACCTTCACCACAAGTAAGGGGCTCGGGAGGAGACTGAACCAACCCTCCACTTCTCCTCTAACTGCTACTTTAATGTTTCCATCAAATTTCTGAAAAGAATCAATTCCCTGCTATTACCGGAAAAGCCAGAGGAATGTGGATGCAGGAGGTTACAGGCCTCGTGGTGAAAGGGAAGAAGGGCCAGCAGTGAGAATAGCTGGATTCATTCCCCATCTCCACCACTTGCTCCATGTGACTGAGGAAAGTTACTGCCATTCTAAGAGCCTCAGTTTCTTCCTCTGTATAACGGGGTTAATAACTATCCCTTCTTCATAAGGACCTTGTCAGAATCGTTGTATTGTATTTGAACTCCCAGCCCAGTGGGTAGCCATTGTCGAGGCTCATTATAAGCTCAGTGTTCTCCTTCAGGCATTTACAAAGCCTGTTCATATTCAAAATCACAAACAGTCCTCCCACGAAGCTGGTACGTTGGGCCAGGATTATCATGCCCAGTTTTCTGGTGGGAAAACAGAGGCTCCCAGAAACTAAATGACCTGCTCAGGGTTATACCATGAGTTAGAGTCAGATCTGGGTTCAGGTGTCCCAGGATCAGGGAACCACCTCCACACCCGGCCACTAGATCTCCTCTGCAGGTGGCAAACGGGCAAGCTGCACAATTGGTGAAGAGGAAGCATCATTCTCTGAGGAAGGGAGGAGGGGATCTTTGCAGAGCCCTGAACCTGGGTAAATGGAGTGTATCCCAGGGCTGTCTCCTGCCCTTCGCACTTCACTCTGGTCACTCTACACACACCTGCTGAGGGAGGGGCAGAGGCAAAAGCACCTCTTTGCCAGATCTCACGGCACGTGCTAGGAGCACAAAAATTATGAATGTGCCCTAAAGACGCTCTCAGACTAGGGCTGTGAAACAGACAAGAAAACAGCTAATGATACAACCTCAGGTGAAGGTAAAGTGCAGTGAGGAGGTCGGATCAGAAAAAAGAGCTGCTACTACCCGTCAGTTCTCAAGCCCACCTGCTAAGCATAGCCCCAAGATCATTCATTGCTATCAAGTTTTTAATTTTTGCACCACATTATTACACGTGGAGGTTCCCCAGGCATTCTTGGGTTAGCCCTGTAAGATCCCCAGGCTCAGAAGGCAAGGCAGTGGCAAGTTCCGGACTAGAACCCTTGTCTTTGGCTTCAGAATCCTCTGAAGAGCCTGAGATGCATCCAGCCTGACAGGGTGTCCTCACCCACAGTGAGCCGCCCCCCGGGTGCTAGAGACCCAGCCGTCCTGGCCAGTACTGGGTGTTCACCCGGTGCTCCCATTAGGTGCCGCCGCCTGGCTGCTCCCGGTCGATCGCGGTCAACCTGACACGTGGCCCTCCCAGCGGTTCAGCTCTCCTCCCGCTGATATCACTGGGGGCTTCCATCAGTGTAAGAGACTGAACTGGGTCCCCTTCATCCATAACCTCTAAGCCTCACCGCACTCCCCGCAAAATAGCTTTAGTTCCCATCTCGCGCGTGAGAGAACAGAGCCTCAGAGAGGTTGAGTTGCTCGCCCATAGGCGTCTAGTCAGTAAGCACCTGAGCTGCAGCCTGAAAGCTCCTGCTCCAGTCCTGCTCTGAGAGAGCCACTCCTTCTCCTTATCCCGCAGCTGGAGTCCTGTACCCATTCCCCAGGGACTGCTCCCAAACCATGCTGAATGGAGACACGACCTCTGGCGTCTACACCATTTATCTGAACAACGACAAGACCCAGAAGCAGGAAGTCTTCTGTGACATGACCTCTGACGGGGGTGGATGGATCGTGAGTATCATGGAGACAGACTCCAGAGCTCTCCGGCAGGGGGGTGGGGGCAGAGGAGAGGCCGAGGTCCTCCCCGTGCCCTCTGACACTAACGGGCATGAGGTTCTCCAAGATAGTGCCTGTCACATGGAGACACTCAGGAATTCTCTCTTAAACAAAGCAATGGGAAAGAAGCTGAGGATAAAAACCAGTTCCCCTGTTTTCCCGTAACTTATCTCATTTGATCCTCAAAAAACTCTGTGATCTATAAATGACCGTGGTCATCGAGCCCCTTACGTTTACTAATTAACATTGGCCATCTTGTGCGAAGAGTTTTACACGAACTATTTCCATCCCGTTACCATATGAGCTGGGTAGTATTTTTTTAAATTATTAAACTTCCTTTCTTAGAGCAGTTTTAGATGGGCAGCAAAGTTGAGCCGAAGGTTCGCTGAGTTCCCGTGTACCTCCTGTCCCCACAGGCACTGCCTCCTCCGCTGTCAGCACCCCACACCACAGGGGCGCATGTGTTACACGTGACCAACCTACACTGGCACATCACAGTCACCCAAAGCTGGGTGGTAGTCTTACTAATCTGTATTTTTCGGGTGAGAACACTGAGACTCAGAGAGGGGAGGTGACGTGCCCTGAGTCACATGGCAAATTAGTGAGGACAGAGGTGGGGACGGGTGCTTTTCCTGCAGTGGCGGTTTCTTCCTCTCAGAAAGAGGTCTTCTCTTTCCTTCAATAGCTTAAGCGCACCCAGATTCATTGGTTATGTTTATAGGTGTTCCTGAGACGCAAAAATGGACGTGAGGATTTCTATCGAAACTGGAAGGCCTACACTGCTGGATTTGGGGACCTAAAAGAAGAATTCTGGCTTGGTAATACAGTCTGCGTGTTTGTGTCCCAAATGTCCATTTCTGTCCTCCTTGTCATCTGTCCTAACCCACAGCAAACTGTGGGAGAGGAAATGGGTTAGGAGGAAACAATAGCTCTGGTGGTTGACACAGGATATCAAATTCTCTATGGAAAGACTTTAAATTCTCTGGGTCATTAAAAATAAAAATCCAGTCAAAGGAGAGCCAACAGCCAGGCCTTAAGAATAAGCCTAGCCTCAAGTCAATCACTGGGCCATTTAGAGAATTATCCTCACTGATGTCATTCATTGCTTCCGTCCTATGCTAAGTCCCTCAGGGCCACAACCTCTAAGTCTCATAGCACCCCACAAGGTACAAAATTCCTATCTTGCACCTGGGAAAACAGAGCCTCAGAGAGGTTACGCTGCTGGCCGTAGGAATCTAGCCAATAAAGAGTTGAGCTGCAACGTGAACTCTCCCAAGCCAACACGACAATGCCATCATCCATCCATCCATGCAGCCCACACTGCAACAACCGACCAGCACAGGGCACTGTCCTACATCCCAGCACCCAGGCCGGGGAATGTCCGTCCCTATCATCCATTGCCTTTCCCTTGTAAGGAGCTTTAGAGTTTAAAAGGTACGCGCTCCACCTTATCTCCTGTATCTTCACAATACATTAGGAGGTTGGCAGGGCAAAGATGTCAACACAATTTAGCTGAGGCTCAGAAACCGTATATATCTCACCTGGTGTTGCAGCAGCAAAGAGCAAACCGAGCTGCAAGCCCAGGTGTGACGCAAACCTCTTTAGATCACACGCAGCCGCTGCTCTTACGGGGTGAGTAGGAATAGGGGTCTCGGTCACTGCGTTTCTTAGGCAACCCCTTGCCTGTCGTCCACAGGGCTGGACACCCTGAACAAAATCACAGCCCAAGGGCAGTATGAGCTCCGGGTGGACCTGCGGGACCACGGGCAGTCAGCCTACGCCGTCTACGACAAGTTCAGCGTGGGAGACGCCCGGACTCGCTACCGGCTGAAGGTGGAGGGGTACAGCGGGACGGCAGGTATGCACAGCCATGCTCAGAGCCCAGGGAATGCAAAACCTTCTCGGGTTTTCAGCCAATTCCTCCACTCCTCGTTCCTTCCTTCATGGGTCCATCCGTTTATCGACAAATATTTGAATCCCTACTAGGTGCCAATCAGCAGAACTACAGTTGAACAAGGTTGGGTAGACATTTTGGTCACCAGAACATAGAGTAGGTTGGGAATTAGGACAATCAGGATGGACTTGTAGCTACCATCACTCAAAATATGTCTTTTTCTTATCCATGTTTAGATATCCGTTTTAGACTGAGAAAAAAGCAGTCTCTTGGGAGCCTTAATACTCATCTACTCCCGTGCTTCTCAATTTATTACATATATATGACCCACTGGGGGATCCTATTCGTGTGCTGACACAGTATGTCTGGGGTGAAATCAAGATGCTGCATTTCTGATAAGTGCCCACATGATGCCACTGTTGGTGGCTTTGCTGGTCTGTGGCCTGTACTTTGAGTAGCAGACAGTCCACTCCATCACCCAGCTGGATGAATCTCTTCTAAGACATTCCTGCCACATGGCCAGCCAGCCTCAGCCCGCACACCCCCATGACCAGAAGCTCACTACCTCTCCAGCAGTCCTTCACTCCTTGACTGGTACATAACCTAGTTTGGGTTTTGAAGATTTCTTTGACTTGAAATGGCCTTTGTGTGGTTTTCTGGCACCACATTATAGGAGAAACGAATAAGGAAACAATATGCATTCAGGCCCACTAGGTAGCAGCTTCTTTTGCAGATACTTCATATGCATTACCCTCTTTTAGTTCTCACCAAAAAATATATATATACATATATATATATATATATCTCCAGGAGATATTGCTATTATATAGATGAGGAAACTGAGGCTCAGAGAAGTTTGGCGATTTGCCCAAGATGCAACAGCTTGTGGATGGTGGGCTCACGGTACAAGCCTGGCTGCTGACGAGTATTCTTGGTAACAAGGGGGATCAGGTGTAAGACCGTGACCACCCCATGTCACCCCCTGCCCACTTTGGGGAGGTTTTCAGTTACGTTTATTGAAACAGAAGAGACAGATGCTATAGCACATTCCCAACCTCTCAGCCCTGGAAGGATACATCCATAATGGAAAAAGCTTCCACATAAGATTTGCCAAAAGCCAGGCTCAACCTAATGAAAGACTGAGCTCTTTAGAGATCAGTCTGGTGGAAATGAAGAGAGACACCCAGGGGCAAAAATTGTTTTCATTCTTGCATCCCTCAAAGAATTCTGACATTTTATTACCTGGCAATAAATACCTCTTTTGTTGAGATGGCTTCAGGCAAGGAGGATATTGTTACAGGGCAAGCAAAGGCACCGAGTGGCAGGAATGTGGCCTCCACCCATCTCTCTCTGTATTTCCAACAGAAAACGAGCCATGATATGCCCCTTCACTGAGCTAACCCTTGGAGCTACACCCTCCTGTGTGTATGGATGGCAACCAGCCCCTCCACAGGAAAGCATCTTATTTCATCAATATCTAGCTGCCGTCCTCATGCTCTCGATAGCTTCATCAGTTACCAAGGCACCCAAGTCCCTCTGACAACTTGCTCCAAAATATCAGGATAAAATGCCTTGATGTCTTGAAATTTTTCTGCACTGCATTGACCAGGGTTGGGAGTGAGGGGACACAGAAAGAAATGGCACTTAAATGCTCCTAAAATTCAATATATTCAATTACAAACTAGATTCCCATATAGCACTATATATACATGGACTTTTTGTCTAAGAATCAGGGAAAACGGGTCCCATAAACACTTTGAAAAATAACTGTACGATATACAAGCTATTTGGTGACATCTAAAACCTGAAAGGTTTGATTATAAGTATGGCTCTGTAGGCTGAGACTCAAGATAGACTGTCTCAGGATAGCTCTGGAAAACCAGCATGGCAGAGTGGAAAACTAAACTCATGCTAGAACTTGATAAATATTAGATGGGTGAGTGAAGAAGTGAGTGAATGTGAGTTAATGAATAAATAGGCAATAAATAAATAAATATATGAAAAAAATTGTTTTAAAGTATGGCTCTGAATACTTGCATTTGAGGGGAAAGCACACCATTATTAAATACAAATTTTCCACCTTACTCTCTGATTTCCTTTACGTAAAGTGAATGCAAAAACAATCATAAAGATAGCAACAATCATGACCGTTTGCACACCATACTACCTGTTTAGTGTACACCTTCATATCCATTGCTCCAACAGCCCTCTGAGGTGGATCAAATCAACGTGTAGTTCCATTCTACAGATGGGAAAACTGAGGTTCAGCAAGAGGCTTGACCTGTTTCAGGGTCACAGCTAAGAGTGAAAGAGATGGGACTGGAGCTGGACCCTCCAAAGCCACCTGTAGCCCTCCTTCTACCACTTTATGCTGCTTCTATCAGAAACGAGGCTCGGGGATGACACCCATGTCCTATCCAGGCCCACTCTGGATCCTAATTCGGGGTCCAGTGTTCGAGGCCGGCCCACCCCAGGGCCCTTCAGTCGTCACCCTGGCACTGCCCTTCACAGCCCACAAGGAGCTCCAGCTGGGCTCTCAGTCTGTGCTTTCTCTCTCCCAGGTGACTCCATGGCCTACCACAACGGCAGATCCTTCTCCACCTTTGACAAGGACACAGACTCGGCCATCACCAACTGTGCCCTGTCCTACAAGGGGGCTTTCTGGTACAAGAACTGCCACCGCGTCAACCTGATGGGGAGATACGGGGACAGGAGCCACAGCCAGGTGAGCAGACTGCGAGGCTCCGGGCGGGGCTGAGGCCAGGAGGCAGGGAGGACCTCAGGTCTAAGACAACAGAGTTCTTCACAGCAGGGAGAAATCTCCATGGCACCGCAGGCCAGGAAAGACCACAGAGACAGCATGTCTTAACCCACGAAGATCCCAAGGAGAACCACTGGTCAGGGAGACACCACACATAGCAAGCTTTCCTCACATTAAGTCTTTGTCTGAACCCCAGAAGGAAACAGGTGAAAGTGGAGGCCGTCTAGGTGAACCAGGGGTGATGCAGGCCCAGGGTGCTGCCTCCCCACCCTGGCCTAGAGGCACCTCCAGCACCCCAAGAACATCTCAGAGCAAAGACCACAGATTTTAAGTCCCTTCCTTTTCTGATTCCTAAGATCGAGGTCCAGAAAAAGGTGACTTCCCTGAGGTCACAGAGCAAAGCTGGAGGCAGAGCCAAATCTTCCAGCCCTCCAAATTTCCCTGCACCACACAGGATGCTGTGACACAATTTCTGCAATCATAGAAACGGATTTTTTAGATTCCCGGTGGAAATAAGTGAGCAAAACCAAATTCAACCACTATCTCACACTGAGTCCTGCCCGAACTAGCAGGTACCTGGAAAGTGGGCAAAGTCTAGCGGGCCCAGCTACTTAACCACGATGGTTCTTCTCAGCGGCCATCCCTGCTCCAGGGAGGAAGGATGGGTATTCACCCAGACCGATCACCCTGGGCTGGGCCTCGGCCAGTCTTACCCAGTCTGCACCCTGGGATCCCTTTGTAAAAAGGCAAAGGTACAAATCACACCAAACAGCCCCAGGAATTCTGATGGGTGGTCCCGGGTGGGATGCAGCATCTCGTCATCTTGCTTATTTACACTTTTGTTGTTGGGTTTTTTTGTTTTTTGTTTTTACCTGCTGCTCTCTGCTATTAATGATTTTGATACATGTGTTTATGTTGATTTAACTACCAGCAAATGATTGTCGTGACCTTAAATGTAGACCTTACCTTGACATAATTTCTGACACTTTTCAAAGCATTCTCGCCTTGTCTCCCATGTGCATCACTTTTACTCTGCACGGGGACCAGGACATGACTTTTCATGCCTACTTTACAGAGGAGGGAATACTTGAAGGACACCTCTGGACACCCGTCCTGTGTTTTCTCCATCTTATCATGTGGCCTCAATAACACATCCGCTCTGAGAGCTACTGTATTGCCTTTATCTCCTTGTTCCCTAACACCAGTGTAACACAGAGTCCTTTGGGAGGGGGAGAAAAAGCTACATGCCAAAAGGAAACTTCTTTTTCCATCCAGTTTTGGAAGAAGGAGATGACATAAAAGGCCACAGAACAATTATGGGAGTTCAGTCCCAGCTCTGGCTCTGTGTGGCCTCTGTGAAGTCACTTTCCCTCTCTGCCTTCAGTCTCCACCACAGTACAAGGAGGGCTTGCTTCCAGCTCTGAACCTCTATCAGAGGGGAGAATGAGGGCAGAGGAAGGCAGCACAAGGATCAAGCTGAGTAATTACAAACACATTTGCCCATAAAATGAGTCAGCTCTTCTCAAATCCCATCCCCCTGTCAGATACAGAGACTGTCCAATATCAATGTCAAAAAATTAGAATCAAACAAAACATCTATATTTTCCCTCATTTCACCAGCCATTATCTTCTCTGTGGACATGTTCCCTCCCAGCCCTATGAAGCTTAAAGAGAAGAAGTGTCAGTGTGCAGGGTGGAGGCCTTATAGGAGAACTCTCTGAAGCTGACCCCCACCCCCAGTAAAACAAGGGGTCTGTGGGATTCCATGGGCAGATTCTACCATCTGTAGACTTTGCTAAAGAGTCAGACCTGGAACTAGGAGGCCCGGAAGCAAATACAGTCTTTTCTTGAGGAAAATCTTTGGTCAAAATTCCGAGAATATCTCTCCCTTCTTGAGACTGGGGAAGAATATTTACTGAGCACCTATGATGTTTCCAGCACTGTGGCAGCTCCTTTACCGGCTCATTTAATCTTCACAGCATCCTTCCAAGGTTAGCATTTTTGGGCCTTAAGAAAAAAATAATGAAACTGAGGCCCAGAATGTTTTGATAACTTGTTCATTTATCTCTCAAGTAAGAGCACTAAGATTTAACCTTATATGTCAGGTTGCAAAACTTGTGTCCACGTATGCTCTTTGTGCCGTGCCATAGGAACCCCTATTAAAACACTCCATAGGAATCCTGTGAAGTATAGACACCCCTGCATATAGCTACTCAATTCTGTAAGCTCCAATCATGATCCAAATTCCTGCAGCACCTAATCCTAATGATGGCAAGTTTCATCAGCCACCACTTTATTTCAAGATGGCAGATCAAAGCTCAGTGCAAGCTCAGGTGACTTCTGCCTAAAGTAAAAAAACTGACTGATTCAGCCAGCCCCTTTGAAAGTTTTCACTACACAGATCAATAAACAGCAAGAGACAAGAGACAGCTGTGAACTACCAAACGGTCAAGTTGAAACGGAACTCATCTTGTTCCGTCAACTCAACAGCAGTGGTCGGTGAACACCTTGCCTGATGGAAACCAATCTGAAGGTCTTGTCTTTTTCTCTTTTTCACAGGGTGTTAACTGGTTCCACTGGAAGGGCCACGAGTATTCAATCCAGTTTGCTGAGATGAAGCTGAGACCCAGCAACTTCCGAAACCTTGAAGGCAGGCGCAAACGGGCATAAATTCTGGGGACAACTGGGGGAGAGAAGAGTAGGGCCCAGAGAACGAAAATAAGATTACCAAAGCATCAATGTGAGCAGTCTGGCCATTAAGCCACACCTGGGCACCTGGCAGGAGCTAAAGTTGACCATGGATCACCCAGGCCGGCGGCAGCAGCGCTGGCCTCACCCACTCTGCGATGACTTCCTTCACACCAAAGACCACAGTGTCCAACAGGTTTCCATTTCGTTGTTTGATTCAGCAAAAGTCTTCCAGTGACAGCATGACAATGATTTTCCTTCTCTTGGGTGGCTCTGGGAATGAGAGCGGGGTAGGCTGTACAGTGGTAGTTTGTTTTAGAACCAGCTGTATTTTACACAAAGCTGTATAATTAATTATCATTATTTTTGTTAGCAGTGATTCAATGTGTGTCTTGAAGCCGTCCCTTTTTTTACATTTCAGAAAAGCAATACTGTTTCGATTTTTAAGGATATGATTAATATTATTAATATAATAATGATGATGTAAACTAAGGATTTTTAAAGAGATCTTCCTTTCCAAAACACATCTGGAAAGTACCTGATTGTATTATTTTCTTTGTTTAATAAAAGCACAAGTACTTTTAAATTTGGCCACTGGTTTTCCTTTCATTGTCGAGCCTGAATTCCACCAAAGCCACCAAATTCCACCAATATGTTTCAGCAAAGGAGGGATGCTGGAAGGGAGAGGAAAGGAGGGATGATGGCCAAGCAGGAGGGGAAGAAGGAAAGGGAGACTACAGGCTGGGAGAGAGGAAAACATTTTTGAACAAAGCTGAATAAGTTTGGGAAAAGCTTATAACTTAAGATACAGCTTCCTGCTCAACACTTCCAAGATTAACAGTTTATCGTTTTAAAAGACACTTTTATACCCATTTTCTAATGCAGTCTCCTAAAAGTTCTATGACATAGATGAGGTGACAATTGTTCTCGAGCAAGAGTTAAGGTCCCCAGAGGCAGACTGCCTGTGTTCAAACCTTGGCTCCACCATTCCTTAGCTCCCTAACCTCTCTGTGCCTCAGTTTTCTCATCAGAAAAGTGGGGATACATGGACTTCTTAATTTCATAGCATTTTTGTGGAAAATAAATGATATCATCCCCATGAGGCCCTTCGCTTGGTGCCTGGCAGATATCAAGTGCTCATAAGCATGGGCTGTCGCTACTATCACTTGATATATGGTGGACTCGGGGGCGTCATAGGATGGAATGACTTGCCTGTGGCTATTTACGCAGTTAATAATAGAACTAGGATTTAAACTCAGGCCTTCTGGCCCCAGTGTTCTTTCTCTCCCCCAAGCCTCTGGTGAAAATCTCTCCTTCCCTGAGCGTACGTGTGCCGCGGTGCAGAATGAGGGGTGTGGGAAGCTACCTGAATCCTTCATCAGGCTCCTACAACCCCGAAATCTTAGAGAGAAAGTCTGTTAGGAATGTCTCCTTCTCCCCTGCTCAACGTCCCCCAAAAGGAAGAGAGCCTGGGTCGCCCAGTCTGGTCCGCCTACATCTAGTGATGGAGGGAACTCACTGCCCAGAAAAGCAGACCGGTTTGTACTCAGAGAATGTGAGTCAGGGCCGCACATTATACATTTGTCTGTTAAAACAAGGATGGTGGTGGGCGTTGCAATTCTCAGTTCATTCTCTTGGGGATTTTCAACAAATCGACTTATTTAATGAAAACGTTTGGGCTGATAGGCCTCACTCAAATGGAATGTGATGGCTCCGAAACGAGGATCAGAGGAATTTATGGCTCCAGCCAGATCCTTTGCTGCTGAGTTCATCTTGCTTTAATAAATGCTGTCATGTTATATACACAATTTGCTGTTCCAGATCATAAGACTTGTTGCCTACAATCCAGCCCTAGCAACACTGGCCTTGCTGTGTAAACGCAAACAAACTGGCTCCCTGTAACAACCAAACCTTAAGCGAGGGGCTTAACCCCCTACTGGCTGCTGACTTGGGAGCCCCCGAGCCCCAACTTAACCCCTCCCGAGAGAGAGAGATGTAACTAAGCTGGTAAGGTATTCCCCAGAAGCCACACAAGAATCGAAGTCTCTTGGTGAAGATGCCGCATCAAACAAGAGTCCTTAATCATGGCCTTCAGAAGATCGCAGACGCCTCCACATGGAGACTGGGTAGGCAGAAGGCCCGAGGCCATGGCATTCAAAACCACCACAGTGGGTTTCAGACTGTCTACACTCCACAAGTTCTGGTCAGAAGTGTGGGTATTCCTCAAACACATCTTTCAGTGGCTGGCTCTGTGGCTTTGTTCAAGCACCCTCCTCCATCTTGAAAGGTCTTGTGAAACTCTACTCCCCCTCAAAGTCCAAGCCCACTTCCACCTCCATGATGCACTCTGTAGCTCTCCACTGAAAGTGCATTTCCAGGGTGTTTGGTCCCCCCTTTGCCCCTCCCCTATCCGCTCTGCTCCCCTCTCCGTGCTCTGTATCCTTAAGACCACCCTTTATGAATTAGACCAATGGACTCTCATGCCCCCAGGCTTCCAGCGGGCAGCGCAGGGATGTGGAAGGGAAGAGACTGATGGAGACGGAGCGGGGGTGAGTCGGGGAGCTCCTTTTCCAGCTCCACCTCTACAGCATCATGGCGGGCGGGCCATCATGGTGGGAGAGTTTCCCTCAGAGGAGTTACGGTGCCTGTCAATTGACTGTCTCCACACAACTGCTCCCCCTCCAAATTGCCCCTTCAGGCCAGGGGTGCTCTCTGCACATCAGCTGCTACTAGACCTGGGGAACCGTGCTGGCCTTTGTGGTTCTCCTCCAGCCTGCCCATCCCTTTGGAAATAAGCCCTCTAGTTAAACTTTTCTCAGGGACCCTGATGGGCGTGCCCATTCTCGGGGATACCCAGGCACTAGGTACCACTGTCACAGTTGCCTGCTGGCCTTATCCCATTATTTCCGCTCATGCCTCTCTCCCTGTAGTGCACGGTGGTCATTTATTGGCTTCCCTGCATCCCAGCTCCTTTCTGGTTTTGGAGAATTTCCCATTGGGTGAGGGCCCTTCCTCCCACCATGGAAGCCACAAGGGAAAATACTCTTTCCTCTTCCCCATGGTAGCCGGGCTTGGGCACACAACTTGAGCTTGGCCCGCTGGATACCTGCGGAGGGACTTCTAAACTTCAGCAAGGAATGCAAACCAAAGAGCCTCTGAGGCTGCTTCCCCACACCCACCATCACAGCATCTACCCACACAGCCCCGTCCTTTGGGACTACAATCCATCCCACCTGCTCCCTTTCTCGGCTTGCCCCTGCCAAGCCTTTCTCCTTCCCACCGCACCTCGCCAACTCCAGAGTATCCAGGGGGCTCCCTGTGGGCTGTGCCGAGCGGCTCTCTTCTCCCAATATTCTCATTCCCCTTTTCATTTGAAAGTCAGTACTGAGTAACCACCATGTGTCCAGCACTAAGTGAACAACCTGCCCTCATGCAGCTTCCGCGCCAGGGAGAGGATGGCAGTGTGAGTTATACATTCACAGCAGACAAGCGGGTGTATAACTGCAGACTGAAGGCATGCTTTGGAAGCAAATACGAGACGCTAGGAGAACATCTAATGAGGATCTGACCAGGATAGCTTCCCTGAGGAACAACACATGAATTGGGATCTAAATGGTCGATAGGAGTTAACCAGTGAGCGAGGCAGGGGAGGCAGAGGGGAGAACATTTTTAGAGGCCCTGAGGCTGCTAGCCTGCTCAGAAAGAAAGTCAGAGGCTCAGGAGAAAGAGAGGCTGCAGCGGCAACAGGAACCCTGTTCTGCAGGTTCTTTTGGTCCAGAATGAGGATTTTAATCTTTCTCCTAAATGCAATGGGAAGCAACTAAGGAATTTTGAGCAGAGAAGTATTATGCTCATGTCTTCTGTTGTTTTTTTTAAATCTTTTTGAGAATGAAATAATGCCATTTGCAGCAACACGGATGGACCTAGAGGTTATCATACTAAGTGAAGTAAACCAGACAGAGAAAGACAAATATCATATGATATTGCTTATATGTGGAATCTAAACTAAATAAATAAATAAAGAGACAAATGAACTTATTTTCAAAACAGAAAGAGACTCACAGACATAGAAAACAAACTTATGGTTACAAAAGTGGAAAGGGGGGTGTGGAGGGAGGGATAAATCAGGAGGCTGGGATTATCATATACATTCTACTATATATAAAATGGGTAACCAACAAGGACCTACTGTATAGCACAGGGAACTCTACTCAATATTTTATAATAACCTATAAGGTAAAAGAAACTGAAAAAGAATATATATGTAAATGGATGAATACAGGAATGAATCGCTGTGCTGTCCACCTGAAACTAACACAATATTGTAACTCAACTCTACTTCAATTAAAAAAAAAAAAACACCTTTTTGTTGCAATTTGTCTTTGGGCCGGGAGGTACAGATCGGAAAGAGCCGTAAGGAGGTCACTGCAGGAGTCCAGTTGAAAGGTGACTGAGTTTACATCTGTGGTCCTGGAGAAGCAGCATACAGCTCTGAGAGACGTTTAGAAGGTAAAATCCATAGGGCTTGAGGTCTCAGAGAGCTTCTCCATGTGTACACCCCATTTTTGAGCTGCTCTCAATTCCTACAGGAGATTTTCCCTGTCGTCTCAATTAAGCCAGACTAATTAGGGATGTGGGGAGCTGAAGTCAAGGCTCCATTAGCCTCCGGAACAGGGGGGCTACAGGGTGCCAAGGAGCACTAAGGCATTGCTCTTCAGAATTTGGGTAGGGTGAGCAGGAGAATCAGGGGGGACCCTGGAGGTTACTGTGGCGATGCCAGGGGAAGCCGTGGCTGGACACCAAGGGTGAAGGCGGTGCAGGGCCTGGCCTTGCAGGCTTTGCATCCTCTGAGCGCAGCTGAGAGCTGGAGATATTTAGGCCAGGAGACACCAGCGTTGCCCTTTAGAAAGCTCACTCCTGCACTAGAAAGGCATCTGCCTGTGCACCTGTGTCCTCCGGCCCGTGGGGTGCTACACTCCTCACACATGCGTCTTGCCAGGATTTGGGCTGGTGTGGTATCTTAGTGGCCAGCACAGGGCTCACTCCCTCGTCCTCCTCCCTCCCCAGAGAGCCCTGCAAAAGAATTTAGAGCTTGGAAGGGAAGCAGGGAAAAGCTGTCCTCTTGAGAATCGCTCCAACCCCACCAAGACTGGAAAATAGATTTCAAGACGTTTCAGAAAGAAAACACACACACACAGTCAAAAGTTTGCAGTTACAGGCAAAAAAGTTGCGTATCAGAGCGATGAGATGACTTCCCCAAGTTCACCGGCCCTGAAGTGCCAGAGCTGGGACTAAAACCTAGGTCGGCTGACCCCTCGGGCTGCAGCGCCTTGAGGAGCAGGCATCCATCCGCAGATCTATTCCTGTATCCACTTTGCTGTTCGGCACACACGGAACACCTGCCATTTGCTGGTTCCCTCACAACACTCACAGTCTGCAAAGCTGATGTGATCATACCAGCTTCTTTAAGCAATTGTGTTTGCAGTCAGAGCCAAGCTCGAATTCCAAGTTTTCCAATTACTGAATGATCTGGGTCTAGTCACTTAATTTTTCCGAGCATCCCTAAAAATGAGAATGAAGAGGACCTATGCTGATGAGAATCTGTGATGATTTAAAAGAGAATATGGGCAGCGCCTGGCCTTGAGAAAATGCCAGCGCAGATCTGTCTTTGACGTTGAAAGACCTTTGTCCAAAGCCGAGCATCTGGGCGAAATACTGAAGTCAACCAGCAGATGGCAGCCTACCCCGGCTTTAGGAGAGCACATCCTTGCGGATGTGTTGACGGAACGAGGGGCTCCCAGGCTCACAGACGCTTTCAGGAAAACACCTTCTCTACTGTCACTCTAATCCCTCTTTCGAGGAGGGGCTGACACCCAGCCCAGAGCAGCAGGGCATGGCAAGCACCTCTTCTGCTCTTTCCTCCCCCTCTGCTACACAAAGCCTCCTGTCAACAGCCACAAACCCTCTTGCTTATCACCTCTTACAAATGTACGCTGTGTGGGGAGGGGAGAGGAGCACAGGGTGGGGACAGGGAAGGAGGGTTTCTGGCCCACGTATCCAGTCCCCACCCAGATTCTGCAAGGACCCCTGGCGAGGACCCGCCTTGCTCCACTGTATTGATGTCCCATCACCAATTCACTTTCACCTGTTAACCCCGATTGCTGCTTGTGAAGGCCAAGCTCACACATTTTCTCCTGTCCTATGGCTGTTCCTTTGGCTTGCCCCTTGCCCCGCAGCAACAAGACCTCTGTCCTCCTTCCCAATTGCTTCTCTCTGCAGACAGAGTGAGGCACGTCTAGAATTGGGGGCTAGCTCCTATTGCCGTTGGTCGCTGTTGTTTTACTTTCCCTTCACCTCTAAAGCCTGGTTTAGATGCCGATCCCTCCAGATTATCCTGAGCAGCTTGGACAGCACTGAAAATGAAGCCAAAGACCCTCTGTCCCCCCAGAGCCATCCTCCTGAAATGCTGAGTTGTGTCATCTCATTCCGCTGCTTAAAGGCCTCCAAAGCTCACCTTCCGGCTTAGAGCAAAGCCAAGGTGTCACAGTGGCCTTTGACGCCCCGAGTGATCTGTGCCCTGGTGCTTCCCTGACCTCAACCCCTCTCTCATGATGCGCTAACACACTGGCCTCCTGCCGTTCTCCAAACCCAGCAAGCACTCTCCCACTGCAGACCCTTGGCCTGGGGCACTCTGCCACGCCAACCTTCCCCCCATGCATGGCTCACTTGTTCATGTTCTTCAGGTGTCCTCCCAGTGTCACCTTCTCAATGAGCCTTTCCCTCACCTCCTACATAAACACACACTTGCATACTCACATGTGCAAAAACACATGCACACATGCCCTCCCATCCCCAGTACTCTTCTTTATTTTTCTCCATAGCACATAATTTCACCGGACAGACATACTACTGGTTTACTTAATTGCGTGTATGTTTTCCAGAAATCAAGCTCCGTGACAACAGGGACTTTAAATGCGTTTCCCCTCTGCTGTATCCCCACACCTAGAATGGAGCCTGCTCTGTTTTTCTCAATCATTACGTGTTTACAGAATACATGATCAGACCTGGGAGGAGAGGTCTATTAGCCTCACCTTATTTTTCTATTCAATTCACTGAGTATTGACTTTGTTCCCAGATCATCATTGTAAGTGGAAACAAACAAACTCAGAAAAGAAGTGACTTCTCCAAAGTGGCCATGCAGTCAATATGGATTCACGCTCAGTTCCCGTTCACCCACCTCATTGCCTCAACAGGTCAAAAGCTAATGGTGGGATTTAAAGAAACAGGAAAGGAATTGCTCTATCAAGAGCCCCAGACAGCAGCCTCTCCTAGGGAGGGACAGGCTATGGGCTGAGATTGTCTCACAGCCAAGGAGGGAGAAATCCAATAGGACATTTAGAGGAAAAAAACACCATAAGTATCAGTCATTTCAAAGACAGAGGATAATACGTGGCCAGTGAAAATTACTTCTGCAGGGACTTTCCACACATGTGGGCTCTTGGAGAGCATCCTCCAGTTTTGGACAGAGGTCCTACCACCCCACCACACAGAGAACCTTCATTTCTCAAGGACTGATGGGAAGTAAGCAAAAGCAGCTGACTGCGCAAGCCTTTTATTTGCAAGCGTTAACTTTGAAAGGTTACTAAAATAATAGAGAAAAAGAAAGAGAGAAAGGGAATTTTCCAGGTATGGTAGGAACATCACTAAACTGGATTCACCTAGTTGTGGGTTCAAAAGCTTCTCCAAAAAGTGCCTCTGTTTTCCGGTGCAAAATGAGGCCTGGATTATCCCCAGAGGCATTTAGCTTCTCCGTGTATATATTTCTCCACAATCAAGGTCTTCTAAGCAATTAGCAAAAGACAGAGTAGACCAGGCCCCGGGTGTGCAAATGAAATCTGGGAGAGAGGGACATAGTAGACCCAGCTCAGTAGAGGCAGAAGACCACACTCCACCTGGGCACCTTTCAGGTGAGCATCAGAGTCAGGTATGAAAAGGCATCTACCTCCACCCAAAAGCCCAGTTCAGGGTAGCAAAGAGCTTCCAACTCAGTGCAACACAGGGTTAGCTTCAGAGTGGGCTACAAATTCCATGAGGGCATGGACTGTTCTGCTGTGTTCACATCCACAGGACATGGAGCTTGAACACAGTAGCTGCACAATTAATGTTTATTTATTAAGAAATCAATTTATAATAGTTGCCTGGAAGTTATTGGGAAGGACAGTGAGGTCACAACCAGGCCCATTCGAAAAGAAGGTTGCACTCAATTAATAGACGTTTCATTAATATATTTGTCATTCTTTGAACGGTGCATATTAGACAATCAGGATGGTGGGAAGACTAGAATCCCCAGCTCTTTAGAGAGAGAAAAATGGAATAATAAGCAGGTACATAACCTCTGTCTCAAAATCTCTGAAGGTCTGTCATGGAAAGGAAAGAGCAGACATTCTGTTAGGCGACAGAGGGAAGAACGAGGGTCCAATGGTTAAATCTACACGGCGACAAATGGCACTCAAATAAGAAAAGAAATTGTAGCGACCAAAGCCATCCAGAGAACAGGCAGTCACAGAAGCAGTGAGCCCCTGATACTGCAGGGATCCCAGGTCTTGGTAGTGGTTAGACATTAAACAGAGTGGTGTAAGGTCCCTTCCAGCCCCAAAATGGACTTACTCTGTACCTCTGGTTCAGTCAGTTGTTTCATACAAGGCGTCCAGAATGTAGCTCTACTCCAGGCTTTCAGGCTCCATCCTGAGTCTGTAATACAACATGAGGAAGGGCTGTCAAGAAAGAGTTAAGACAGTGAAGTAAGTCAGAAAGAGAAAAACAAATATCGTATACTAACGCATATATGTGGAATCTAGAACAATGGTACAGATGAACCGGTTTGCAAGGCAGAAATAGAGACACAGATGTAGAGAACAAACGAATGGACACCAAGGGGGGAAAAGCAGCTGGGGGGGGGAAATGAATTGGGAGAGTGGGATTGACATATATACACTAATACATATAAAATAGATTACTAGTAAGAACCTGCTGTATAAAAACTAAATAAAATTGAAAAAAAGAAAGAAAGAGTTAAGACACTACAAAACACAGATGTTGTTCTTAAGAAGAAAGTGGCCGTCTGGGAAGACAGGAGAGGTGAAGGAAAACCAGACTGTTGCCTGTCTCTCTGCTCAGACAGAGCCCTTCCTCTGGGGAACACCCTGGGGAGGAGCCATATTTGCAAGCTGGCAACACCATGGACCTCCTAAGATTTCTGGGTTTAATTAGTTTCTCCGAAGCAAGCTCCTTACAGAAAAAGAAATATGCAGCCTCAACCATGACTTATTGCCAGAGACTCTCACTGCCTTGCCTCCCTGGGCCAGGATTTGCTACAAGAGACTGCTCAAGGTCAAATTTCACTTTCTAAACTTCTCTTAGGAAATTATAGGAGGTTTGCTCAAAGACACAGTCTCCATAAAGGAGATCTTAAGTGTAAAACATATATAATATTATCACATTCAGCTCCCTAACTCAGTCACCACTTCATCCTTTCTTCCCCACTTAAGCTAAATACCATGAGCATTCAAATGGAATTTAAATGGCTTCATGTACAGCATATAATACACGTTTTTAATACTAAGTCTTGAGATCGATCATAACAAGACCACTGGGCAAGGAGCTAGAAGAGTGCCTCTCCAACCGGATTGCAGGTGTGGAGAGGGCAGGAATCATTCCTTGGCAAACTCTGGCAAGGAAGATAGAGATATGCTCAACCAATGAATGATGGCTTCAAGCTCTGGCTCTGCTGCAGAACTAGCCGTGTGACCTTGGTTCAGTTCCATAACTTCTCTGAGCCACAAATGTTTTCATGTATAAATCAGAAATAATGGGCTTCCCTGGCGGCGCAGTGGTTGAGAATCTGCCTGCCAATGCAGGAGACATGGGTTCGAGCCCTGGTCTGGGAAGATCCCACATGCTGCGGAGTGACTGGGCCCGTGAGCCACAATTGCTGAGCCTGTGCGTCTGGAGCCTGTGCTCCGCAACAAGAGAGGCCCGCGCACTGTGATGAAGAGTGGCCCCCGCTTGCCACAACTAGAGAAAGCCCTCGCACAGAAACGAAGACCCAACACAGCCATAAATAAATAAATAAATAAATAAATAAATAAAATTTAAAAAATAATAATAATAAAAAAATAAAGCAAATAATTTTTTAAAAAATTAAAAAAATAATAATAATAACTACCTCGAATGATTACAACAAATGCAATGATGTGTTTGCAATAATGCGTATGCAGTAAAGTGTCCCAGAAAGCGTCTCGCATAGACTTAGGGCTCAGCAAATGGTATCCTCCTCCTACTCCCTAGATCCACACCGCACACAGTGAGTGACCGGTGAACCTTTGCCTGGCTGATGTATAGACGGAGCTGATATGAATGCTTGCGGTTAATTTAGGAAGAGCAGACAGGTGAGTTCATGTGCCTTGGGTTCAGGTAGCGGCTCCACGGAAGAGTTTGGGGCAGAGGGAGAGAAGGAAATCTAAAATTTAAGTATACCTCTGCTAATTGTGAGAGGCAGCTAACACTCATAATGTGTTTTTCGTCTACAGGATGATATTTAATGTAGTGTTTCAGCTCCAAAAAGCCAAGTCCCTGGATCTGCCAGAGGATTCACATAAGATTCACACATCTGACAGCTTTTCATTAGTAAAACTGGGTACACAGCCCCAGGAAATTCCATTCAGAGTCACTTATACTTAAAGGAACCACATAATAAATTCCTATTATGTCTGGTCCGCCCTCCCTGCCCCCGCTGAGTTTATTTCTGCAAATGAATGTGTATCTGATGCTGTGATCAGGAGGAGAAACATATGTCATCCAGCATGTTCCCTCACTGCCTTAACTGCAAGGAAATTAAAGACAAATTCATTGGCCACTATTCCAGTCATCACAGCTCAGGTCTGGGGCATAAACTATTCCTTCTAGATCCTTCTAAGGGTCTCTGTTCTCTTTTTCATCCCAGTGATTTGATTTTGCTTCTGTTTAATCCATAAACCATCACAAATCTTTCTGCAAAAAGGTAAGATAGATCTTTAAAATAAGAAAGTGCACACAGGTTCCCAGTGTGGGTTCCCCTAGTTTGAAAACAATATCTGATTTCTCTCCCTCAGAGTCACCATCTTTAAATGAGTGATGATACTACAAAATAATAACATCAAACACTTAAAACAGCTCCAGATATATGCCAAGTACTGTTATAAGTGCTTCCCATGTAGAAACTCATGTAATTTTCACAAAAATCCTAGGAGGTAAAAAATGCCATTATGTCCATTATACAAAGGAGGAAACTGAGGCACAGAAAGGTGAGATAACTTCAAAACTACACTCTTGAGGAGGTGCTTTAGTTAATGCAATTAGGATTAAATGGAACACTTTAATCTAGAACCTCATGATCTGGGAACCATGAAGACAGCTGTGGATACAGTCAGGCTGCCCTCCATATCCACGGTTCCACATCTGCAGCTCCAGCCAACCACAGATCCAATAGTACATATTTACTGAAAAATATCCGTGTATTCATGGACCCGCACAGTTCAAACTCGTGTTGTTCAAGGGTCAACTGGACACTGAATACACTGCAAAGGCTGGCAGTGGAGGCTGCCCACGCAGTACAGACACTGATTATACGGGTAAGGAATAAGTCTTTCCTCTACCACTCAAGTTTCACTCTCAGGAACTGCAGAACCTCACTGTACAAACAGCAAAAGCCAAGAGGTTGTGTGCTGTAACTGAGTCAGAAGGGAAGAAGATGCATACACATAAGGGCATGCAACCTACTGTTTTCTCTGCCTACAAGGCAGACATGTCATTCTGCAGGCTCTTCCTGACTTGATGCTTCTCCCCCAGTGTGGAGAATTGAGACAGGGTTCTCGAGGTCATTGTGAAAGGAACACCTGCATCCCCAGCTTCTGACCACAGTCTGTGACTCACACTGTATTCAGGCAAGCTGGTCCTGCTGAGCTGGTCTGTAGAGAAGTGGCTGCTGTCACCTGCGGCTCGGAAAACTATGGTCAGTGGAAGGCAGTGTCCTGCTGGTCTGCATTCCAGAGTCTCCAGAATTCTAGGGGTCGCTTCAGGCTGCTTCCCCTTTGGACCAAGACTCAAAAAGAGATTCTTTCCTGGTCTTAAAATCCCATCACCTTCAGGGTTTCAAAATGACCTACATGATAGAAATGCACCTTCATTGAGGTGTGTACACAAGTTGTCACTTCTCCCAACCTTTAGTGACATCATTGGTGTGGCCACACTGAGGGAGAGAAAGCCAGAGACAGGAAAGTGCTCTTTAAATGACAAAGCAGGACCAGGAAGTGCATCTTGTCCATTCCCAAGAGACTCCTACTAGCCTGACATTGTCTGCAGAAATAACACTGGACCTTCCTTCTGGTCTCCTCCTAAGTCCCCACTTCCTACTGCCTGGTTAGTTTCTGCTGGGTGCTTACCTTGCCTGCTGTGCCTGACTCCTCTGACATTTTCGACCCCAATATCTGATCATCAACCAAAGTTTTAGCATTCCTTTGGCACCTGCTCCCTGGACCAGCATTGGCATTTGACCCCTAGTCTTCTGTAATGACCCCAACCCAAGCCTGGTGCAGGTCTTGTTTGAACCTATCCCAACACCCAGACACATGTACCGGCTGGTAGGTTTTAAGCTACACTGTCCGGGCTGCCAGAGAAGAGCCATGGCAAGAAAAATATTGGGATGGAGTAATCACAGGTAGGTGTCCACAGATAGGACGCCAGGAAAGCCCCTTTGGAGAAGGCGACATTTGCACCTAGACCACTAGCGTAGGGGGGAAGAGCGAAAGGCCCCGAGTGAGAAGCAACCTGCAGCCTGCTGAGTGTGGGTCCAGCAGACACTTCCTGTATCCGACATCGTCTCTGCCCTCAGTGTGGCCGCAGTGGACAGGTCATCCTTCAAGCGCGTGCCTCTAAGTCTCTCCATCCTCTGCCTCAGGCTTTCTTCAGAGCCTGGGAAGCCACTCAGATCTAACTCAGGAACATTTCCAAAGTGGGAGGTGGACTCCCTGGGACCCCTCAGCTAGTGAGGGATGGGAGGCCTGGATGAAGGCCCGGGCTCCTCTCCTTCCGTGGGGCAACTCCAAGGCACGTTCCGCAGGCCTTCTCGCAGGAACTCCAGTGGGATGGAGCCATGGCTGCCCACGGCAAGAACTGCATACCAAAGCACACACTGGTCCTGCCCTCCTCCCTGCCTCACCCTGCCCACGCCCTCACTCCTGCATCCTAGGAATACCTGCCAAGCTCTTGTCTCAGGCTGTGCTTTAGGCCTGATAAGCTGAGGGGGAAGCTCATCGTGGCTATAGTGAAACAGGAGGGCTATATAAGACCAGGTCCGTGAGGTCAGTACAAGCCAAACCATGAACGGGCCATGGAGAAACTTTAGACTTTAGACTGCACTACCCAGTGGTCAAGATGGTGGAGCCCAGCCTGGGAATCCAGCCCTTGGACCTTCAGGTGGCAGTGGAGGCCGGGGATCTGGCCTGACTGGATCTGGCCTCCGTGAAGCCCGCAAAGATTCAGGGAGGTGACTGGGAGAGGCAGGGAGGGGACACTGAGGCAAAAGTCCGCTTATTGAAATGGGGCCACCTGGGAAGCCGCAAGGTAACGTTCTGACTCAACCCTTCTACAAGTGCCCAGAATTCATCTCTCTAGCACATTGGACATGGCATGAAAATAACCGCAGCTTTCCTGACTGCTGTCTCTTTTCAATCTGCTCAGCAGTTTCATAATGAGCTCTTTCGTTCTCAAAACGACCGGGAAGGCATTCTCCCTCTTGTATAGATGAGGAAAGTGAGCCCACTGAGCACTAGAACCAAGACTCGAACCAGACCTACTAGATTCAAATTCCATGCTCTGGCCAGCCAACTACGCTGCCAGGCTCCAGTGGTGCTACAGCCCGGGTTCAATGTCAACCATTGACCCTGCGGCTATAAGCTTGATAGCTGCAGGTGGGAGGGGTTGGGAGAGGTGGGAACTGATTCCCAGTGTCAACACATACACACAGCACGTGTTCACCACACCACCTGGGGAGAGATGCTCCCTGTGTCTTAAATCACAGCGGCAGTGACCGTGTCCTAGGCGGTCACACTGCAGCTGTCTTTCCATCCTTGAGGAATGGTCCTCAGATTTGTCATCTACTTTTAGGGCCTTAAAGAAAAGGATTCCAGGTTGGGGTGGGCAGGCTGCTTAATTCTTTGTCACTTAGAGAAGAAACCACCGCCACGCTTGTATCTGCAGGGCACACGCCCATTTATAAAACATATTCCAGGCTGTGAAGTCTCAGTGCTGAGCATGGGCAGAACAGGCCGCATGATTCCCACTCCTGAGAGGAGAAAACAGGATCAGAGACGCTGAGAGGCAGGACAGTGTGGTAGAAATGCCAGCCCCCGGCCATAGAGCGAGGAATGCCCGCTCTAGCCCAGGCTATGCCCCTGACTGGCCCTGACTCACAGCTCCCTACTCGCCTTGGACACTGACTTTGCAGGCTGCGGGTTGAAGAGGGAAGAGTCTGCAGATGGAAGGAGGCTGACTCCCCCAAACAAGCCCAGAGAGCAGAGATCAAACCCAAAAGCACTGGGCCGTGATGTGAGCAAGCAATCAATTGGTATAGTGCTCTGCCACAGAGCGTATGGGGTTGTCTGTTGCAGCAGTTAGCCAACCCTGGTCAGTACAGTCCCATGCAGCCAAGACGGCTTTCTCCTCTGACCTGAGTCCAGCGGATTCAGCATCTCCATCTGGTACTTACCAAGCTGGACTTCACTGAATGCGCGTTCCTTGGCTTCTGGGATGTTCGTTCCTGCCCCCAGTCCTTGCCCCATGCCCTTCTGCATTGCCCCTGAAATCAGTTAGACAGCAAAGCCATACCCCACCCAGCTCTCCTCCCTGTCAGAGAAGAGCCAAAAGCCAGATGAAAGGGCTCCAGACACAGGCACAGGAGACCTGGTACTGAACTTAGCTTGGCTTCCAATTCACTATGTCACTCTGAGCACGTTTCCTCGGCTCCTTGGTCTAGCTTTCCCATTATTGTGAGAATTACAGGGTCAGCCTCACTGATAACAAAGCATCCTGCTCACATTTTAAAATCCTAAGTAGATCTCTCAAGGCCCAAGAGAGAAGGATGTAGGTTAATTAGTCAAAGCTGTGGGATAATTAATGAAGGTGATTTCCCCAGACTCTGAAGGAAAAAAGATTTCATTGAAGTGGAGAGAACTGTCGAGCTGATGTCATGTTTATGAAGGCAAAAGATCAGACCAGTTCCATATTAGCAAGTCCCAGTGTTGGAGAGGTAGCGGAAGAGAATGGAGAGGCCGCAGGCTGTGGATCTGGACAGACCTGGGTTCAAATCTTGCCTTCACGCCTAACTGACTGTGATGGCAGGAATTCACTTCACGTTTCTAAGCCTCTGTTTCATCACCTGTAAAACGGTATATCTCAGAAAGTCATGGTAATTAAATGAGCTAGTTTGAGTAACACATATTGTTAAGTTGTGGCAGGGACTTCCCTTTACTCTTATGCTAGGGTGAGGGAAGAAGCTAGTTTGGGAAAGCAGGGGGAGCATTTCATTCATTCGTGTATCTATTCACTTATCTCAACATTATGTGTCAGGAGCTGGCAATACAGAGATGAATAAAGCACAGACCCCAACCTCAAGGAATTCAGCTTCTAGGTGGAAAGACAGACACACACATAGGTTATTGATCCCCTAGTGTGAGAACTACTGCATACAAGTACAAGAAATACAGCAGTCCGCTTCTAGAAGCATGCCATAGAGAGATAAACATGGTGTCCATGAAAAACACAGACAGCGGTTCCCCCCTTATTTTCGGGGGATACATTCCAAGACTCCCAGTGCATGCCTAAAACCGTGGGTCATACCGAACTCTCTATATACTATGTCTTGTCCAGCATCATTACTCTTGCACTTTGGGGCCATAAGGGTGACTTGAACACAAGCACTGAGGTACCACAACAGTCAATCTGATAACTGAGACAGCTACTAAGTGACTAATGGGTAAGAAGCGCTGGACAAATGTATGATTCACATCCTGGTTGGGACGGAGCAGAACGGCATGAGATTTCATCAGAACAGCAAGCAATTTAAAACTTACAAATTGTTTATTTCTGGAATTTTTCCATTTAATAGTTTTTGGACTGTCATTGACCACAGGTAACTGAAAGTGCAGAAAGTGAAACCATGGAGAGCAAGACCACAGATAAAGGGGGACTACCATTCAGAGATGTCCACTGAAATCTGGCTATAAATTTAAAAGTTAGGGAAAAAATACTAAATGCCTATCAACAGGAGAGTAAATAAAATGTAGCAGATGAATAGCTAGAATCATTAGCATGTAGTCTCACGAAGACTGAATGAAAAATGCAGTTCTTGGATTATATATACAGTTGGGTACCACCTGATTAGATTTTAAAACACACACAAAATATTTTGTATTTTTCACGGATGTGTGCATTTGTATATATAAAGGTATTTTTCCAATGGACTAGAACACACATCAAACTCATGAACCTGGTTGCTTCTGGGGAAGGTAGGAAGAAAACGGGTCTGGGGATAATGGTCAAAGGGGACTGTAATTTCATCTATAGTGTTTCACTCGTGTCTAAAAAACTAGAAACAAATATGACAAAGCCTTAGCATTTGTTAATCTGGATAGTGGTAATGTGCATGATATTATTCTTTATACCTTTCTATATTTTTTTTATTTCTCAAAATAAAAGTAATGAAAGCATAGCAATGCATTGTACAAAGAAGAAGGTTAGAAGCGCCCGTCCTTCAGTTAGCCTAAGCTGACCGTGGAGTGAATGTTAGAAGGCCATGGCCAGAGGGTGGGATCAAGGCTGGTAGGGGTCAGTCAGTGGTAGTGGAGGACCATGGAGAGTTTTGGTGCATCACGTTAACACTTTCTGGAAGTCAGCAGAAAACTTTGAAGAAATGAAGACCTAGTTTTCACTCCTTACCACTTACTAATATAACAAGGTCACAAATGCAATCACACATCAACTTTGAAATGTATTACTTTCTCTAATGAATCTAGAGACCTAATCTTCATGCCAGTTAGCAGATAAAGTGTGGACTTTAAATTTTATATAATTTATACTTAACTTACGCCAATAATCTAAATAAACCCTTTAGAAACTTCTCAGTTTCTCTAGGAGAATAAGGTCCAATCTCTAAAGCAATGGTTTTCACCTGCCCCCCCTCAACCCCCCCCCCCCCCCCCCCCCCCCCCCGCCACCGCGACTCCTCTTCGAGATGGCACCTGGGTGTGGCTTACAGAACCTTAGGATGGAAGGGAAATGCTGGAGCCCTGAGGCACAAAGCCAGTTGGAGGCTGCTGTCAGAAGTAACAACCTTGATCTACCTAATTGCAGACTGACCTGCTAGTGCTTGCAACTGAAGTCTGCAACAGGTGAAATTTGAGGTCTGCTGTGTTTCTCTCTCTTTCTCTCTCTGCTTGGGCAAAGTCTGGGTGCTCCCTGGCTAACTCAGCCCTGCCACTTCTACACCTTTCTGAGGTCTGGCTGTGAGTCCATTTGACCTCAGACCAACTGGTTTGTTATCTCTGCAGCCTTCTCCACAGAACTACCTTGGTCTTGCTATGAAGGATCTTCTAACCAGTACCCCACCCCAGCACTCGGCTGTGCACAGCACATGGGAACCAAAGGCAACTTGAAAGGACTAAAGCTCTTGGCCTCACAGATGCTTCCCTGCCATGTTTACTTTTAGATAGCTGCCCTTACATTTGTATGATAGCTTGTGAAGCAGTTCTGCCTGGCAGCTCCGCAACCACAGAGTGGAAATAAGAACCACCTTCTGTTCTAGATGTTTCCTTCATTTATCTAAACTACTTCTCTTTTCTTGGTCAAATGCCCACACAGGATGTTTCAATCCCCTCTCCTTCCCACCCAGTCTCCTTTCCATAAAAGCCTTAGCTGATGTGATGGTTGCTTTTATGAGTCAATTTGGCTAGGCCATGGTACCCAGATATTTGATCGACCATGTTTGGATGTTGCTGTGGAGGTATTTTTTAGATGAGGTTAACATTTAAATCAATAGACTCTGAGTAAAGCAGATTGCCCTCCATAATGTGGGTGGGCCCCATCCGATCATTTGAAGGTCTTAAGGAAAAGACTCACTCCCCCTCAAGGAAGAGGGAGTTCTGCCAACAGTCTGCCTTCAGACTCAAGCTGCAACACCAACTGTTCCTTGGGTCTCCAGCCTGCTGATCACCTTTTTTTTTCTCTAGTTTTCAAGGCTATGGTCTTACTAAGGAAGACAAGTACCTGTAATCTGAGATAATGAACTTGAAGGAGGTAGGAGACTACAAGGAAACCATGGTTAAAGGAGAAACATGTGAATTTGCTATTACAAATTTTCATCGCTATTACACTATGTGACCTTGGACAAGTCATTTCACATCTCTGAGCTTCTATTAGTCTCACAAAGTTCTGCAACTAATCAAGATATTATCATCCTTAGTGTTAGTACTTGTTTTTGGAGGTTCTACCAAGCACCAGTCACAATGCAAAATTTAACTGGGATCCTGGGATTGTGAGTGTTGGAGTTTGAGGTTTTGCAGAGGTGGGGATCAGATGACGAAGTTGGCACTCAAGGGTTACAGTTAGGGTTGTAAAGGCCAGATGTACGCAAGGTAAGTGTTAGATGACCAAGTCATGGCTGGATTATAAGATCCAGGTGGAGCGTAGAGCTGAGACCAGCACGTGGTCAGCTGTGATAGGACCAGTGATGTGGAAGCAGTGGGATCACAGCTGAGAGACAGAGAGTAACAATGGCTATTTCTTCCCACATCTCTTGTCCTAGAAGATGGGATCCTAGTAAGTTTGTCTTTGATCCAAAAAACCATCTGTGCTAGAGCCAGATTTACCTTCTGCCCTGCCAGGTAAGGAGCGAATGTTCTAGCAAATTCACTCATGGAGTCTGAGGATGGGAAATTCCCCTGGAAGCCCAGAATGAACCTGGGCCAAACTCTGGGCTTTTTCTGAGCAAACATTTTGAGAGAAACCAAAGTGATGATGATGTGGAAGAGCGACCGGGGCTGTCCCCTCTCACAGAAGCAAGGCTGATGAAAACACAGGGATTAGTACAGATGAATCATTGCCAGTCCTCTCCCTGAGAGCGTTTGCTAGTGGCAACCCAATAAATACCGGATCTCCGAAAGTGCTGACGAGTCACCCACCGGGCCTGGGACTTAGAGAGCTCGCTTCCGAAATTGGTGGGAGGAGAAAGCGGGAGTGGAGACATGGGGGCGTATCCCCCTTCCAGAATTCATGTTCTTCCTTTTGGTAAGATAATTTCCTACTCTTTCAGAAGTGTGGGTGATTCTAGAATCTAGATGAATGGTGCCTGCAATCCCAACCTTCCGTCCCTCCGGTGTGGGTGGGAATTCATGCTCCTCTATGACTTCTGCCCTTTGATGGCAAGAAGGAGTATGCTTGGAGGCAAGGGGGCATCTGCTCTGCTTTGGGTTATTAACAGTGAGGACAAACTAAAGGTCTTTAGAGCACGTCTCAGACAGAATCTAAGGTGAGCAGAGCTTTAAAAGAGGCAATGTTCCGTTTGGTGTCTTGACTACAGTGGTGGGTACACAAAGTGACATTCGTGGTAAAATGTATATAGAACAATACACATAATACACACATGCACAGAGGCAGAGGGAATGAGAAAAAGAGACAGAGACAGAGACAGAGAGAGAAGTACAAGTAAATTTGGGGAAATCTAAATAACATAGTGGGTTGTATCAATCTCAACATCCTGGTGTCAATATTCTATCATACCATAGTTTTGCAAAATATTACCATTGGGGGAAACTGGGTAAAGGATACACAGAATCTCTCCATACTATTTCCTTAAAAAAAAACAAGTTTATAGAGATATGATTCATGTAACATACAATTCACTCATGTAACGTGTACAGTTCAACAGCTTTTAGTATATTCACAGAGTTGTATATCCATCACCACAGTTTTAGAACATTTTAATTATCCCCAAAAAAGAAACCCTGCCTCTGTTATCTATCATTCTCCAACACCCCCATACCCCTAAGCCATAGGAAACTGCTTATCTACTTTTTGTCTCTATAGATTTGTCTGTTTTGGATATTTCATATAATTGAAATCATACAATAGGTGGTCCTTTGTGACTGGCTTCTTTCACTTAGCATTTATTGTAGCATGTATCAATATTTCATTTCTTTTTATTGATGAACAATATCCCATTGTATGGATATACCACATTTTATCATCTATTCATTAGTTGATGGACATAGGGTTGTTTCCACTTTTCGGCTATTATGGATACTTTTACTATAAATACTCTCTTAAATGTATACCTAGCAATGGAATTGCTGAATTATATGTTTACATTTAACCTTTTGACAAACTGCCAGACTGTTTTTCAAAACAGCTACACCATTTTACATTCCCATCAGCAGTGTGTGAAGGTTCAAGTTTCTCCATATCCTCACCAACACTTGTCATTTTCTCTCTCTTTTTATTATAATCATTCTAGTGGGTGTGAAATGGTATCTCACTGTAATTTTCATTTGTATTTCCCTAATGGCTAACGAGGTTGCCCATCTTTTCATGTGCTTATTGGGCATTGCATATTTTCTCTGGAGAAATGTCTTTTCAAATCTCTTGCCCACTTTTTGAGTTCTTCATATTATTATTATTGATCTCTGTATTATTTCTAACAATGGCATATGAATTTACAATCTACAAAATTAAATTTTTTGAAAGAAGGAATATTGGGGAAAATGGAAGGGTATTTAGGAGGAAAAAAAAAGCAGCAAAGTTTCAACAAAGAGGATATACAGATGGTAATCAAGCACATAAAAGACGTTCAACATCATTAGCCATTAGGGAAAAGTAAATTAAAACTACAGTGGTATATAACTACCATTGGTATATACAATGGTATATAACTACCAGGTGTGTACCTGTCAAATTGGCCAAAACAAAAATTAATGACAAAACCAAATGTTAGTGAAGATGCAGAGAAACTGGGTCACATACCTTGTTGGTGAGAGATGTAAAACAGCATAGGCACTCTGGAAAACAGTCTGGCAGTTTCTTGTGAAAAAAAACATGCAACTGCCCTAAAACCCAGTAATCACATTCTTGGGCATTTATTCCAGAGAAAGGAACATTTTTGTTCACGCAAAAACCTGTGCAAGGTTATTCACAGAAGCCTTATTTGTAATAGCTGAAAACTGAAAACAACCCATTCAAAAGCCGAATGGACAAAGCACAGAACACTAGTCAGTGGTAAGAGGAACAAACTATTGATACACTGAACGACTTGACTTGTGTGAATCTCCAGAGGATTAAGCTGAGTGAAAAAACAACCTCAAAAGGTTATATACTGTATAATGACATTTATGTAACATTTTTGAAATGGCAAAATTATAGAAATGGAGAACAGATTAGCGGTTGCCAGGAGTCAGGAATGGGATGGGGTGCAGGAGAGGGAGGTGGATGTGACTATAAAAGGGCAACACCAGGGGACAGACCCGTGGAAACGCTCTACATCTTGATTATATCAACGTCTGCACCCTGGTTGTGACATGGTGCTACAATTTTGTGAGATGTTACCAATGGGGAAAAGTGATAAATCCAGTAATACACCAGATCTCTTGGACTGGTCTACCTTATCTCTAATAGTAGTGAATCTACAACTATCTCAAAATAACAGTTTAATTAAAAAAAGAGAGAAAGGCAGTTCCTTCATAGATCTACTTACAGTTCTACCAGTTATTAATTGCGAGATTTTTGGGCAAATTAACATTGTCAGTTTTTCCACCTGTAAAATGGGGATAATATCTACTCATGATGGTGGTAAGAATCAAATAAAAATAAAGGTGAAAAAAACTCGTAACTAACGAAGCATTACTACTACTACTACTGCTACTACTACTACCTCCGCTATTACTAGAATATTCTCTGTCCTCAGTATACATCCCTTAGTGGATGCCTCAATATCAGAAACGTCCACTCATCATCATCTGACTTCTCTGTTGATAATGTAGCCATTGTGAGAAAGGTACCAGAACCCACTAATTCATACTCAGGCGGGAGTGATTGTGGTTGCCAACATGAAAGCATTCAGGTGCTTTGAAGGACTCAAGATTGGGAGGAAATGGCCAAGATCTAGGCACTCCTCAAGGCCTCTCAAAAAGGAGGAGCAGGAGAGAGCCACCCTGGAATCAGGTCACAAGTTTGATGGACTCTTAGGACCTGGAGGCTGGGACCTTTGACGTACCTGCCTGAAGATAAGTTTACTCTTAACCTTGTGGCCTGGGGAAGACCACTTCTCCTCCCTGCATGCTAATCAGGAATAACCATGCCTGCCTTACAAAGCTGGTCTGAGGACCACCCACGTGAGATCATTCAGTGTTTCCCAAACTTCAGTCATTCCTGCACCACCATCCTCATTTCTACCAAATTCACTTAACTCCAGAATTGTCAATTATTTACTGTTCTTTTTTTTTCATTAAATCAACCTTCCTGTTTACCCAACTACCCTTGTTTGTTAAAGAAAACAAAAACAGATGCATGTTTGTTCACATTTTAACATCTTTGAAAGCAGCATGCTTATACTCAATGGTGTATGATGGTCAATTAGCAGAATGATATTTCTTTCTTAATGGAATATACAATAATGATGTTTGTATAACCAGCAACATTTAGATTCTATTATATATGGAATGTCACTTCTTTAAGTAAAAAACTAGGTTGCTTATTAAAAATAGAAGGAACATGGTCAACTAATCAATGACAAAGGAGGCAAGGATATACAATGGAGAAAAGACAGTCTCTTCAATAAGTGGTGCTGGGAAAACTGGACAGCTACATGTAAAAGAATGAAATTAGAATACTCCCTAACACCATACACAAAAATAAACTCAAAATGGATTAGAGACCTAAATATAAGACTGGACACTATAAAACTCTTAGAGGAAAACATAGGAAGAACACTCTTTGACATAAATCACAGCAAGATCTTTTTTGATCCACCTCCTAGGGTAATGGAAATAAAAACAAAAATAAACAAGTGGGACCTAATGAAACTTCAAAGCTTTTGCACAGCAAAGGAAACCATAAACAAGACAAAAAGACAACCCTCAGAATGGGAGAAAATATTTGCAAATGAATCAACGGACAAAGGATTAATCTCCAAAATATATAAACAGCTCATTCAGCTCAATATCAAAGAAACAAACACCCCAATCCAAAAATGGGCAGAAGACCTAAATAGACATTTCTCCAAAGAAGACATACAGACGGCCACGAAGCACATGAAAAGATGCTCAACATCACTAATTATTAGAGAAATGCAAATCAAAACAACAATGAGGTATCACCTCACTCCTGTTAGAATGGGCATCATCAGAAAATCTACAAACAACAAATGCTGGAGAGGGTGTGGAGAAAAGGGAACCCTCTTGCACTGTTGGTGGGAATGTAAATTGATACAGCCACTATGGAGAACAATATGGAGGTTCCTTAAAAAACTAAAAATAGAATACCATATGACCCAGCAATCCCACTACTGGGCATATACCCAGAGAAAACCATAATTCAAAAAGACACATGCACCCGAATGTTCATTGCAGCACTATTTACAATAGCCAGGTCATGGAAGCAACCTAATGCCCATCAACAGACGAATGGATAAAGAAGTTGTGGTACATATATACAATGGAATATTACTCAGCCATAAAAAGGAACGAAATTGAGTCATTTGTTGAGACGTGGATGGATCTAGAGACTGTCATACAGAGTGAAGTAAGTCAGAAAGAGAAAAACAAATATCGTATATTAATGCATGTATGTGGAACCTAGAAAAATGGTACAGATGAGCCAGTTTGCAGGGCAGAAGTTGAGACACAGATGTAGAGAATGGACATATGGACACCAAGGGGGGAAAACTGCGGTGAGGTGGGGATGGTGGTGTGCTGAATTGGGCGATTGGGATTGACATGTATACACTGATGTGTATAAAATTGATGCCTAATAAGAACCTGCAGTATAAAAAAACAAACAAAACAACTAATACTAAACTTTCATTGGGTTATTTGTATGGAATATGTTAATATAAATGTTTCAGACATTACATGAAATTTCTAAAAATCTTATATTTGTATTTGTATGGAAATATGTATGGAAATAAGTTAATATAAATGTTTCAGACATTACATGAAATTTCTAAAAATCTTATATTTGTATTTGTATGGAAATATGTATGGAAATATGTTAATATAAATGTTTCAGACATTGCATGAAATTTCTAAAAATCTTATATGTTCTGGTATAATGTTATAAGTAATAATCCTAGTTATTACTTTAAAATGTATATCTCAGAAATAACTAATTTTCTTGTCAACTGCATTATTATGAACTTTCATCAAATCTTTAACCGTGGTCATTTTTAAGTCTTTTGTCATTTACAGACAGTTCTGGGTGTACTCTGATGATTTTGCAAATATGTTCCTATAAAAGGGTTTCATCTTCAAGAAATTCATGGAAAAGACTCTGACAAGTACAGGTTTCTGGTAACTGACTGTACTGCTGAACTGAATGAATAAGCATTTTCAGAACTCTAATGAAAAACTGATGAACTCATAAAAGTGCTAACAAAAGATCAAGATGAAAAAAAAAAATTAATTACATGGGACTGAGTGAACTGATGAGGATGAGTATAATTTTTGTGACTTTCTGTCTGAATTTAAAAAAAAAAAATCCCACAAGGACTCAGAGGCAAAGAATATACAAATCAATTTTCACTGCAAAGTAAAGGAGCTGTTACAGTGGAGGATTACTGGACTGAATGTCAATATTATGACATAGTATGAGTGTGTTTCATGTTTGGTAATTGCAATCATTGTTGCTTTTGTTGTGGTCATCCATGTACAATGCTTGGTGTCAGTCTATTTATCTCTTGTAAAAATAAAATACAGTGTGTGTGTGTGAAAAAAAAAAAATAGAAGGAACAATTTAAATGAATAGATTTTATTAAATTACGCTTTAAATGAATTTCCAACAGAATTAAATTTCAGCTAAAGCGTGCTGCCTGCAAATATGTTGGCCTGAAGCCTGCTCCTAATCTATTTAAAAAGAGAAATTTAGTGAGCAAAGAGGGTTAGCAATGACTACTAGCACTAAACTGATGGGAGCTTCATGATGAAATATAGTATATAAGTCCATGTTGCTGATAGTTATGCTATGCAGCACCTAAAGCTGTCTCCGTTAGCAGCAAGTATCTGCCTTTAAAAAGCACCTGGGAAAAAGCAATGAGTACCCTAGCAGACCAGACTTGCCTCACTGCTTCTGGGAATTGGAGGCGATACACTTAGCACCCCTAGCAGAATAGAAGAGTACAGTGTAGTGGGTCCACAGAGATACTATGTAGCAGTTAGAAAAGTCAACTACAAGTACATCCATGGAGATGGATAGAGTCTTGAAATAAAATATTGAGTGAAGGGAGAAGAAACTGAATAAAATATATATCATGGCACCATATATGTATAAATTAAAAGCTTACACATTCACCATGAATACCACACACTTTAAAAAATATACGCATATCCTTATGATGGGGTGGGGGGAGGATAAGGGAGGGGACCAAGGGTGCAAGGAAGAAACTAATATTAATAAAATAAAAATGCAACAAGAGGCTGTTGTTCCAATGATGATACTATGCTCTGAGACAGAGTATATAACTCAACTATCCCTCTAAAAATATAACTAAATGTAAAACTCCTATCAGTATCATACGTGTATACAGTAGGTATGCAATGAATGCTAATTGCTTGACTTTAGGATAATCTACAAAGACTGTCTAGCGTGCCTTCAAGAATTCCAAGTGGTAATGAATTCCAAGTGGTACTGAATTCTCAGTGGCTGTTTCTAGGTTGATGTCACACATCCTCTGAGTAGCCCCCTGGATTGGTCCTGGTCCCCCTACTCCTACATACATCACACACACACACACACACACACACACACACACACACACACATCTTGGACTCCTCTAGTTCAGGATGACCCACGACCAACAATCACCCCTCCCCAGCACCAAGGGGTATCTGAAGCCAAGCTGACTTCCCTGAAACAGACTTCCAGACCTAAGAGTTGAGCCAGGTGGACCCTGCTTAGGGACTGATTCCCACTATCAAATTTTACAGGTGGGAAACTGAGGCCAGAGAGGGGCAGAGACTTGAGGAAATCGCACAATGAGTAAGAGGCAGTTCCATGACTAGAACCAGGCTGTTTTCCTTCCATACGTGCACACATCCTCCCCTTTCCACACACGGCCTGCAATGCCCTTTATCTGACCTACCAATATAAACCAGTGGCAAGGCTGTTGAGGTAGAATTTCCATGTTGATGGGGCAGATATTCATGTCTAAGGTGCTACTCACCAGCCCCTGGGGAACTCAGACATCAGGAGGCCAGGAAATTGCTATGGGGGCCATGAGTACCCCTGCAGACTAGACAGAAGTGCTAACCGCCAAGGGTGTCATTTCTTAACGCATAATCACTAAGATGATCACTAAGAGTGATAGAAAGTCAGGCCCGTAGGTTGCCTAGCATCTTTGCCTCAGAGAGAGGGTGGGTGGTAGATGTAATAAAAGTGGTGGTCGGGGGCGGGGCAGGGGCGTAAGTCATTTTATGAGAGTTGTCTCATATTCCCGAAGTGTATACTACTATCTCCTTCTTACAGACACTAAGAGACTTCAAAAGGCTAAGTAACTTGCCAAAATTATTCATAAAGCTAGTGAGAGGCTCAAAAGTGATTTCACAGAGTGTGTCTGTCTCCAAAGTCTTAGTTTCCCACTCCCCACCACCCCCACCCCCACTCCTTAGACCCCAAGAAGACAATACGAAGTTCCATGGAGGTTTAGAGAAGAAGGAGCTAAGGTTTGAAAAGGGGGGTAGATCCAGGAGGATTTCATGTGCCTCCACCACTTGACACAGGTCTTAAATGAAGAATATGATTGGTACAGGTGGACCGGGGAAGGGCGTTTCAGCTGGAGAGAACACAGGGATGGGAAAGCACAGTGCATGCTTGGTCCACCAAGCGGTGGTAGGATTAGAACCTCACGTGAGGGAAGTGGAGCAGAGACAGATCGGTGTGAAGGACGGCTCCCTGCAGATGGAGGGAAGCACCGCCAGCAGGATGAGGGTCAGTGTGCATCACAGGGGGCCCTGCAGAGTTCGGTTCATGGAGGGATTTTAAGGTGGAGAATGGCTGGGGCAGTTCCCCATCCTCCCCAGAGCCATTGTGGCTGAGAGAGGGAAGGGTCAAGAACACAGCTTTTGGGTCAAACTGACTTGAGTCTGAGTCCTAACCTTGCCAGGAAGTTAGCTATAATCTTGGGTGAGAGGCTTATCCTCTTATATAACACTTAGAACAGGTCTAGCACATAGTAAATACTCAATAGGAGTTAACAATGATGAGGGTAATGATGATGATGAAGAAGAAAAAGGTAATGATGACAACAAAGAAGGAGGAGGAAGGAGAGGAGGAGGAGGAGGAGCGTGCAGTAAAAATGCGTTGTGATGTAGAAGGGAGGGGGCTCCGTGAGCCAGGACTTACTGAAGAGTGGGGACTCACTGCGTCTGTCCAGCTGGTAGGATTCTGAGAAACAGTCTGGAGACATGGTCAGGAATCTCTCCATGCCAAGACTCTCGTCTTCTGCTTTGCCTGTTCCGTGATAGTTCCCAGCACCTTGCTGGATCTATATACAACCACAACAATAACCAGGCATTGAGAAACCCCACGTGCTACCCACTATGCTGGGCGCTAGAAATCAAAGCCTAAAATGAACTAGACCCCATTCCTGCTCTCAAGGAGTTTGCAGTCTAGACGGTGGGGTTGGGGAGAGGCACATACACACAGACAACCACCTGGAGCAGAAAAGCCGAGCACTTGACTGCTAGGTTGAGCTTCACGTGAAGAGCTGGGTGCTGGGGCAGGGGGTGGGGGGTGCGAAGAGGGGGTAGGGGCAGGGGAGAAGAGAGCACTAAATAAAAGGCGTTCAGGAAGAAAGAACAGAGGCTCCATGAGTTCAGCTCCCTGAATCTGAGAGAAGACTAGAAAACCAAGTGTGAAAAGAACAGAAATTGGGCAGTTCCAGGGTCCTAGGTAGCAGGAAGTAACCAGTAGTTTTGACCATACCTTGCAATGAATGTACTCCAACTGTTTTTCCATTTTTGTCTCTTTTGCTCAGGATTCAAAGTCCTGAAGGTCCATTGTTTGGTTTCAGGAAGGCAGGACATGAGGAACTTTCATCATGGAAGCAGGTTCATTTCCAGAAAGAAAACCCAGTGGGCGTTGCCAAAAGTGAGGAAAAGATATAGATGACCAGAGAGAAATAAATATTGACTATATCTTGGGCAGACACAGCTAGTTTACCAACCAGTGTCCTCTGATTTGGTTCAATGAGGCAAAGTGCCCAGTTCAAACTCCCCCCGCCCCCTCCCAGACATTCTTGCAACTAGAAGTAGTTGTAAGATCCAGTTCTGACTCATGAAACATGGGCAGGATCCAATGGCTGGAGCTTGTGGCTAACCTCTTTGAAAGGAAATGCCCCCTTTGGCATTTGGTCTTTCCTTTCTTGGCACCTGAAAACAGTTGTGACGCCTACAGGAGCAGCAACCATCCTGTCACCTGAAATTGAAAGCAGTATTCTAGAGCTGCAGATGGGAGGGCAGAAGGAAGGAGCCTGGGTCCTCGATGACTTTGCAAAACTACGTACTTTATAGTGGAGACAGATGGAAACTCAAGTAGTCTGACTCCAGAACCCACTTTACAATTAATTTGACCAGTGTCTGGGGTAGGGGTTTGGGGGAGGGTGGTCTTCTTTCATTGGAGCTCAACTCTCAAATGACTCTACGTAGGAAGCCTTGCCTGAGCCCCAGAAGAAGTCAAGAGGCCCCTATTTTGTAGGTTTGTGGCTCACCAGTCTTTTCCCCCAAGCAGTTACCACAATTATTGGTGCCACTGTTTGCATATCGCCTGTGTCCATTACCAGATTCTGAGCTTTGCAAGGGTCTAGTCAATATCTCTATCTCTATTTCTCTATATCCGTATCCACATCCCTATCTATATCCATATCAATATCCACATATCTATCACCTATCTATCTATCTAAAACCATTGTGTCCCTGGTGCCAGCACAGTGCCACGTATGGCATAAGTCCTCAAATCTTTGCTAAGTAAGTGAATAAATGAATGAATGCATTGAATGAAAGCCATGAGTAGAAACCATATCTTCAGGCTCCTCCATCTCCTTTATTTCTACTGAGAAGACATGGATAAACAAACTGGGGAGTCCTCGGTTCTTTATAAGAGCACAGAGAGCTCTGAAGATTCGGGGGCTGATTATTCAATGTGTTGTCTCTCCAGGGACTTCTTTTGAGTATCACCCGGCTTCTTAGGGTGCAAACCGATTCTAAGGGCATGTCTGTTTCCCTCTTTAGGAGAGCTTTGGTGGAAAAAAGGCTGGTCCCACCTAAAGTCTGGGGATCAGGTGGGTGAGATTACTGAGATTCATGCTCTCTGCCATTGCCCTGACTGTCCCCCACCACTGTTCGATCCCTGGGGTTGGTGGCAGAAAGCAGCAAGCCTTTCTGCAGCTCTGAATCAGGGCTGCTTTTGTATCATGCCCTGTCAAAGCCACATCAAAGGCTCGAGGTGGGTTGCCGGGTCTACACTGAAAGTCCTTGGGAGCCACAGCTCATGGAGGCTCGGGGTTCCTGAGGCGGCCGCTGGCTACCTGGGGGACCAGGTACTTTCCTGAAGAGAACACATCATTTAGCTCTTCCTGTGATTTTACTGTAAACTCTTGGTTTATTACGCATCTAAGAGGAAGGACGGGGAAAAGAAAGAGACACAGAGATACAGGGGAGGTTTGATCTGAAAGAAGCACAGCAAATAACACCGGGTTCTTACATGTTCAGAGCAGTGAGACACAGCCCCCTTCTGAGAAGCGGAGACCAAGGCCCAGAGAGGGAAAGCGACTGCCCGTGGACCGGGAGGCTGAGAGGGCAGGAAGAAAAATCCATCAATCGTGATGCTTTGCCCACTGCTCTTTCCACACATCTGGACAGCCGCTTTTCCTGAGACCCCCCAAAAGAAGGAGGGGAGGCAGCTTCATGCACTGAGGGCCACGTAGCTCATGGCTAAGTGCACCTAGATGTCCTCCATTCTACCAGGTGCCAGTCACTGCATCGGGCATCTTAGAAAACACAGAAATGAAAAAGCCAAGGGCTCTACCCTCACAGAGCTCCCAGTCCAGTGCGGGAGACAGCTACACGCACAGCTCAAGCCAATGCCAGGCCCACTGGGAGAAGGGTTAGAGGTACACAGAGGAAGCATGGAGGGTGAGGATGGGAGAGGTGCGGTGGACTGGGAATCAAAAGAGGCTTCGTGGCCTTTGGGGTGAGCGTGTGTTCACCGGAGGAAGAAAGGTCGCTGCAAGCAGAGGGATACGCACGGCCAAGGCCTCAAGGCGGGGAAGTACGCGGTTACATCCTGGTGAGTCAGCGCTCTGATGACTCTTAGCTTTTTTGCGGGGGACAGTTGCAGAGAACTAACTAGGAAGGTAACTCCAACCAGCCCTGAAACCCCCAAAGCCAGGAACCTGGCCTTGTGCATGTCCGAGTGCCCAGTACAGGGCTGGGCACAGAAGAACCAGGCACTGAACGAACGGCATCAGGGCCTGATTGTGGAACCTTTGGGCCTTAATGAAATGTAAAAGAGTGTTAACAATGTCATCTACTACTACCTTGGAGTTTGTGTAGAAAACCCCGCCAAAGACCACTTACAAAGCAGTACCTATCAAATACCTTATATTCTGAAGCACGAACATTCTATGTCAAGACTTGAGGGCAGGTGGCCAGACTGACCCCGTCACTCACCTGCAGGCTTTATGAAAAGGCTTGCAATTCATTCTTCCAGAGGATGAAGAGATCAAAGAACTGGGGCCTTTATAGAGAAAGAATTTGCCGGGGTGCTTTGGTTTCCTTCATCCTCATCCCATCACAGGGGAGGGGAGGGGAACGCACTTCCCCCAACCTCAATCCAAATGAAGGGTCTTTCCAGAGGCTACACAGAACGCTCCACCTGAGGCCCCTGGAGTGTGAGGGGTTTGAACTCTGGTAGGGAAGGGAAAACTACCTACTGGATCGTTCAAATCTCAACTTATTTTATACTTCGTATGTCTGAAATTGAACATAAATAGAACATATTTACATTCAGAACGTATTTGCAACATGGTTTTTTCACTCGTTTGAGTGATTTGTAGATTTGCCTTTGCTGTGGTACTTAGATCTAGTTCATTCAGTTTTAATTGCTATATGGTATGCCATCATGTTTCATTTATGCATTCCTTGCTTTATTTATTTTTTTTCTAAACTACAAAAGGAATGGATGATCAATACAGAGAACTTGGAATATAAAAGAGGGGATTTTTTAAAGCCTATTACACAGAGCGGGTTGATTTAGACGAATCAATCCTAGAATCAGTCTGCAGCCTGGAGGATGATTGGTGGAGGCAGAAACAGGAGGACAGAGAGACAATCCTGGTTTGAGTTTAACAATAACCTTGTCACACAAGTGATGACTGGGAGCCAGGCTTCAAAGCCCAATTTTGCTCAGACTGCAAACCTCAAGCTCTTTTTCAGGATGTCATAATATATCAGCAATAGGGTGCCTGTCAAGACACCAAACAGGGTATCTGTTGAAGGGATGGATTTAAAGTTATGCTAGTCATTCTTCTATTTAGATATGGAAAAAGAAATGCTTAGAAAAAACACCTTCTGGGATCCCTGAGTTACGTAAATGTAGTGACACTCAGGGGCAAGGAGAGTCAGGAACTGAATCCTGTATTATTGCGCCAGAGCTGTTACTTCCGCAGAACCAATGCATACAAGGCAGCTGCTGAGAAAGAGGGGTCCAAGTTATATAAGGGGTACAGGGTGATGTCTCCTGGGAGAGAAGTGACAAGAGGACTCCACTGCTGCTCACTGAGATTTGATCAGAGGTCCAGGGAAAGGCAACAGACACCAGGAATAAAATTACCTTTAGGAAAGGAAACACAAGCTAGCGTGCAACACAGGAAAGCTGGTTCAAGTGCATACTCAGGCAGAGTGAAGTGAGGTGGGCAAAAATGCCTGGGCTTAAGAATGTAATTAAAAGAACCATTACTCTGGAGACCAAGTAAGATTTTCAGCCTGGACAAGGACCTGGGACCAGCAAGCACATTACTGCAGACCGGAAAACCAGCCACAGGGCTCTGCAGGACTGATCTACAACAGCTCCACTGTGTGGCAGGAAGAAGCAGGTGCTCAGAACCCAGTTTGCTCTCTGGGCTTGAAATTTAGAAAAGAACCGATTCTCATCAAACTGAGTAAGAATCTAAGGTTCCTAGAAAATCTGGAGAAGCGGCAAGAGTCTTAAAATGAAAAGGAAATACTTCCTTTCCTTCTAGTGGGAATGTAGGCTAACAAGCAATAATGAGTGTGACCTTATTCATATCCATCACAGGTTGTAGGGATTTTAGAAAACCTTTCTCCATCTATCAAAACTCTGTTATCACGTACTTCCCCAGTTCATATTTCAAAAGTCAAAAAAGTGGGAAGCCATTGCCTAAAGCCATCCTCACCCACCACCCAAAGATAGCCTTAAAAAAGAAAAAAAAAAAAAGAATATTTACCTATTTTTGTGAATTTCATGCATGTCTCATTGAGTTAACATTGGATTACGACATTCTTAGATTATTTGATCCTTGGAATCAAAATATGGAAGTGGCAGAGGAAAAAAAAAACTGAAAGCATTTAGGTCTAGGAACTGTCTGATACTAATGGAACTCACTTCTAGTATTGATGCTGTCCTACCCCGATGGGGCTGATCTACAAATATCAGAAGTCTTTCCTTGCTCAGATGGAGTAAGGCAGAATGGAATTTATGCAGCTGAATGTGAATTCTTGCTCTGCTATTGATGAGCTCTGTGACCTGGGGCAAAATACGTAAACTCTTGAAGCTTGTCATGGGTATAATCACACACTTTATACTAATAGTATCAGTTCTGGGTATTTTATGACATAACACTTCCTAGAAGGTGGTGGGAACACAGTAAATAGTGGATGCAGGAGATGGGTTTATCCATCTGTTCCTCCCTCATTCCTCGAATTCCTCTGACTCCACCCTGGAAAATCCAATTTGTGGATTACAGGCTAGGCATGAGGGATGGTGAGCTGTGGCAAGCATTCCTACACATTCCCCCAAGGGATGCTCTCAGCGAGTGTACCTATCACCCACGCAGCCCTGGGGGAACTAGGCTGCAAGTTGGGGTCCCCAGCCAGGTCTCTGGTGCTGTGCGAGGCCACGGTACTCTAAGATAAGGTGGAGATCCCCAAACGCCTGTATCTCTGCTGCAGGCAATCCCATCGAGCTGAATAGCTCCAGCATTCTAATTGGGTGTGGGAGTTTATGTTAATAGAGGCTAATATCAATCTGAAAACTTGAGAGGTATTCTCAGAATACCATGTATTTGAACTGTTTCCTAAACATGCATATATCCATTATCTCTTTTGGTCTTTACAACAAACTCATGAGGTTCACTGGGCAGGTACAGGTATCTCACCTTAGCAGGTAAAGAAACCGTAGCTAAAAAGTGAAGCATTTTGCTCACGGTTACAAAATTAGTAAGTAGTAGAAGTGAAGCCAAACCCAGAGGGTTCATCTTTATAGAGACATATTGGGTCAAGGGTATCCTCAGTTTTTATATCCATCCATGTCTCTGGGTATCAGCAATATGACTTATTTTAGTGCCTGGTCATTATGTCCTGTCATATGCCCCACAGGTTACCCATCCCACCTCACTGCTAAGTGCATTTATTAGTAGCCATGAGATTGTTAAAGAAATGCAAAGGGAAAAAAAAGGAGAAGTAATCACAATTCTTTTCATTCATACTTCATGTTAACACTTGCTACAAATGATACACACCCAACTCTGTAGCAGTTTTTGAAGCCAAGATCCTGGATGTCCCAGTATATGCTAGGAGAGAATTATATTAACTTATGATTTCATCTAAAATTATAACAGCAAGTATTCTGATGAACAGGAAGACATCTTCATTAAGAAAAACATGTTAAATATGGAAAAGTATAAAAATGAAATATTCCATAATTCCAAAGTATGTATGTGTGTTTGTGTGTATGTGTGTTTCTGTGCTTTCCTTCTTTTCTCTGCTTATGAAACTTGTGACCCTGACTCTATTCCGCTTACACTCACACTCTGTGGCCAGGAGAATCATAAATCCTCCTGTTACCTCCTTTCTACTTATAGAGTGCAGTGTGGGGACACCATGACTACGAATCTCATCTGGCCAAAGATGCAGAAAAGCTGCTGTTTCAAAATTTCCTCCTGGTCTTTTCGTAAGCATCACTGCATCCATGCTTTATGATGGTACCCCTTTCTTTAAAAGTAGACAGGCTCTGGGGGACTGCCAGTTCCCCAAAGAGACCTCCATTTATCAGGCAAAGTTGAGTTTTTACTCGTCACATAAGGGAGAACATCACCTTGAGAGGGTTTTAGTGTATCTCAGAAAGGGGAGGTCAAGGGTGTAGTCAACAGTACAGGATTGGAAAATCCTGAAGGGTGTGTTCATGAGTAAACAGTTGTTTGATGAGCAAGAGGGTTTGTGCTGTTGAGTAATCTACTGTCCTGAGAAAGGTGATATTTGCCCAGGTGAGCATTCAATCATCCTGAGCAGGATAAATGGTTTTTATGTGCTGCCTGAGGTTAAGAATGAGGTTATTTACTGGTTTGCAGCTTTATCTTTCTGGGGAAAAATTTCCTGGAACAAATTGTAAAGTCACGTTGGGCCTCAGCTTCAAGTCCTGATCACGGAGCTCTCGAAGTGCAGGTATCTCCATCCACCCCGGAAACCAGAGGATGAACCAAGAGAGGAAAGACCGCTCTCCATCCGCACCGAGCCCTGCTCCCGTGATGGGAATGCTCCCACAGTGGGCTGCCTTAGAGAATTAATATCTGTATTAATATGAGAGGATGAAGATGTGTTTGAGTGGTGCGTGCGTGTGTGTGTGTGTGGTGTGTGTGTGTGTGTGAGAAAGGAGGGGGGTGGAAATCAGGAAGAATCCTCGATTTCTACTTCTCACTGGCAACAATAATTTAATAATCATCAAACTTGGATATTCACCAAACTGGAGGAGGGGGTGTATGGTTTAGCTCCCAGAGGGACATTTGGCAATGTCTGGAGACATTTTTGGCCATCTCAAGTGGGAGAATAGTGCCACTGGCGTCTAATGAGGAGAGCACAAGAATGCTGCTCAGCATCTTGCAAAGCCCAGGACAGCCCAGCACCTGCCTGCAACAAAGGACTGTCCAACCCACGATATCAAGTGTGTAGAGGTTAAGGAACCCTGAACTATAAAAAATAAAGGTTCACTCAGGACATATGAAGAAGGAGGGCAGAAGCAGGGACCAGAAGACAGGAAAGCAAAGACAGGGAATGAGGACCCTCTGGAAAGCAGTCAACTTAAAAAGTGGGTTAGAACAATAGCGTACATATTGTTAGTAATCTTTTATTATGGTTCAGCATTGTAGCGAAGCACCATTTCTGTTTAACATTCTAATATTACGGGACAATTATATATCAGAGAGGACTGGGGGTACCCAAACTCACACAGCAATGTAGCATGAGAGCTGGGTCTTGAACTTAGGACATCTAATTATTTACTCTTCCATACCATGCACTGCACTCAGCTAGCTCATCCAATTACAGTCTATAAAAATACATTCCAGGGGCTTCCCTGGTGGCGCAGTGGTTGAGAATCTGCCTGCCAATGCAGGGGACATGGGTTCGAGCCCTGGTCTGGGAGGATCCCACATGCCGCGGAGCAACTAGGCCCGTGAGCCACAACTACTGAGCCTGCGCGTCTGGAGCCTGTGCTCCGCAACAAGAGAGGCCGCGATAGTGAGAGGCCTGCGCACCGTGATGAAGAGTGGCCCCCGCTCGCCGCAACTGGAGAAAGCCCTCGCACAGAAACGAAGACCCAACACAGCCATAAATAAATAAATAAATAAATAAATAAATAAGTAAATAAATAAGTAAATAAACCCAAAGTTTAAGGAAAAAAAAATACATTCCAGAAGATCTATAGCATAAATTAACTACTCTCCTTTGAATCCTGGAGATCAGAATCTCCATTTGCCCACATAATTGGTGTTTTAAACAGGTTCCATAAAACTCCAGTGATTCATGTAAACTACCCATGATGCAATAGCAGTTTACTTGAGCAAGAGACAGACAGTCATAAAATAAACGTATCAATGACATCTTGCTGGTGGCACCAAAGCAATAAAATATAATCCTAATGTCACTTGCTTCCTCCAGCCCTTTAAAAATCCAGATAAAGTTGACTCAAATCACTAACTTCATGCTCCATGGAAAAGCAAAGCCTGTAAGATTTCTGCAGATTTCCAGGGAGGGATTGCACTCTGATGTCTCCAAATCTGGGTTCCTGATTCTTCAAGTGCTGTTTATTCCACATTGCTACAAACCAGACAAAAAATCCAGCCCTTCCTCAATTCCTACATACACATTCACACACATGTGTGGCATCTTGCACAAAGAGCTGATAAGTATAGTATACTTACTTGAAGATTTACATAGGAGATAGGAAAGGGGTTGCATACCAACAACTTCAAATTGAACATTAAAGATCTTCCTTGTGAAACCTTCCTTTGGCCACCCTGCCACAAGGGAATTCCCACGGGATGTTTTTCCCAGGGTCACCTGGAAGCGGTAGAGGCACTCCCTCCAGGTACTCATAGACCAAGGGACTTGGAGACCAAAGCACTGGTTCCATTGCAGCCCTAACCTGGCCCCTCAGCCAGCCAGCCTGAGCAATGGCAACTTTCAGAACCTGCATACAGTGGCTCTGGCTTTACCCCATGTAGTCCTCAGTCACAGACCATCTCTCTAGTCCCTCCTTCCCCGTCCCCCGCCCCCCCGACTCCCTTATATGTCCCTGATTTCTCCTTTTCCTCACTGATACAGAGATAGAGACATATCTCTAAATTCCTCTTAGGTTCCCAAGTTGGACAGCTTAGCCAGTTTTTCTTTTGCTTGAGCTCTTACCAACCCTCTTGGAGTCTTACCTGCCACTCAGAGTGACTTGACATGTGAGCTTTACAAATAAGAAGAATCCCTTGATAGATGAATTCTGGCACCAGCTATTAAGACAATAAAAAGTTTACTGAGTTAGAAAACAAAAATATACAATACCTCCAAGACATTTTTTTCACAGAGGAAGATACATAAATATACCTCCCTGAAAAGCTGAGGCCAGGGGTGGAAGAGATCATAAAGTCCTGTCAAATGCCCCATTCAGTAGTTGTCACTCTTTGATCCTCCTCCAAAAAGGGCCTGGCCAGCCTCTGCCTAATGGAGAGTCATTCTTTGCCAAGGCAATTCTGACCCACTGTACCTGCCATCATTGGATCTGGTTCCATCACAGGATGAGGGAGAGGTGACATTTTTTATGGCTCCCACAGCACAGGTTCAAATATTTTAGCATAGAATTTGAGATTCTTCACTCTTTGGAAGCCACCTAAATCTCCAGCCTTCCCTCCCTCTTCTCTCCCCTACACACTCTGGTTTTCATGCCTCTGGCCTTTGTATATGTTGTTTTTCCTGCCTGGAATTCTCTTTGTCATGTTCCTAAACCTGGAAAAGTTCTGTTCATCTCTAAAATCCACTGCAACTTCCCCAGGTAGAGTAGTTCAATTGCTCCTCTGTTTTCCTGGAGCTCTCCTACATATCTTTATCATATAGCACATAGCAGACCATATTGGAATGTTTTGTTAAATCCTCAACCTTCCCCTACTACATAAAAGAAACTTCATCATCTATTTCTCCAGCTTTTAGCACAAGGCCTAGGCCACTGTGCATAATATACATTGGTCTGAATTACTGTACAAAAACTGTATCCCCTCTTTGACAGCCTTCAAAGGCATGAAGACAATGACCTTGCCCATCCTATTCATCTCTTCTCCACCTAGACTCCTAGAATCTTTCACTAATCCTTCCTTCACATGGACCCTAGCTCCCTCTCCATCTTTGTCCCCCTCCCTTGTATGCGCTCCCAGTTCCCGAGGTCACTCTGACAACTGGGACACAATGTCATACTTTCAGGAGAGTCCTGCAGGTTCTCAAGAACTGGCACCTGGAGGAAGGAGTAATTGTGCTCATGTAAATATTCAGGACTGCACTTCCCTACAAGAGCAGGGATAGGGTCCCTCAGATCAGGCAGGGCCAGGCTCGTAGATCTACCTCAACATTAGATGGGGCCCCTGGGTACCTCTGCCACACACCTGGCCAACTCCAGAGTCCTCACAGCTCTGAGCTCTATCCTGTGCACTCTACTTGCACAACTGCCAACTTCCAGAATTTTTTCTGCATAGCTGGAGGGATATTTACATTTTTTAAATAAAATTTTGTCATCTCACACATGCCACTTTGTAAACTGTTTTTTCATGCAAAAATTATGCTGTGCACAAATACCTTTCCAGGTTATTAAAGATACATCTAACATAGGGATTCTTAACATAATGTTCCATGGACTGACTTTAGGAAAATTGAGATTTCTAAAATTGAAAGTTGACGTTTATGTGTATGCGCATATATGGCTTTTTATGGGGAGAAGATCCATGGTTCTTGGAGACTCAAAAGCGTCCATGAGCCAAAAATTAAGAACAACCCATCATCACTTTTATTGGACACACAATATTCCATTATATGATTGTGCCATGCTTTATTTTTAAAATTCCCTATTGTTGGACATTTAGGCTGTTTCCACTGCATTGATACTACAAGGAATTCTCCTCTGGCTATTCTTGTGGATACAGGTGCTCATTCATTCATTCCTTCAGATGAATCCCAAGAAGAGAATTGTTTGCCTAAAGCACATGAACCTTTTTAAGGCAATTCTCTGGTTCTTATCTGATTCCTATTTGAAGGTTCTAGCCCTTGGTTTTTCAAGTCCAACTCTGGACCATCTCAAGCTCTGCTCTGAAGCTCCCCGCAATGCAGCATCATCTCAAGTCTGCCTTCATCCAACCACCCTTCGCTCCAGTCAAGTGACTTCACAGAGAGCTCTTTTGGCTTCTCTCAGCTACAGGCAGCCTCCTTGAATGGATCTGAGACAGAGCATTGGACTTAGTCTCAACAGACTTTTGCTCAAGCTACATCTCTGTCACATACTATCTGTGTAATCTTTGCCAATTCACTCAACTCCTCTGTGTGACTGGAGAAGATCATTTTTGCCCTGCCTAAGAATAAGTGTCTCATTTTACAAGTGAAAAATTTGACCCTGACTTGATGTGACTTATTCAAATAATGACCTTCTTTGCACTCCGGGCTCTAGAAGGACAGGTGAGGATTTAGAAACCGAGGCATCCCTTGGAATTTCCTTAAGAACTATCTTGCCATTTCCCTACTTTCCACCAGAGGCGTAATGAAAAGTTTCAAATTTCCAAAGAGGCATTTAATGATGTGAAATTAATTATGTGAGTCACACACTCACAAAGCAATTCAATTCTGGATTAACTGATTGAGAGATTATTTCAAACCTTCTCAAAAAGGGGCGGGGGGGGGGTGGCGGGAAGACTAATCATTTTCAAACTGAAACCTGAAACCTTTAGGGAAAAATCTCCATGTGCTCTTTTCCACCTTCTTCTCCACAGTGACTTATGTCTGCCAAAGCACTAGGTGAAAACTATGGGGTGAGCCCTGAGCCACAGGAATGCATCTGCAGAGACAGGTAGCTGGGGAGACAGAGGAGAAGTTATGAGTCTCTAGGCAGAGCTTCACTCATAATGGCAAAGCTCTAGCCTCACAGCCTGGTCTCCTCTAAACAACCCTACGTGTCCCAACATGACAATGGTATTACCTGCTTTAGGACTGATGGTTTGGCCGATGTAACATAGACCCAAATTGGCAATGGTACAAGCAAGGTTATGTTAGTTCTCTTTCCAGGGCTGGGATGGTGCCTCCATAATTATCAGGGCAGCATATCACAGCATCCACTGGAGTCCACTGCCTGTACTGCTTGGACCCACTTCTTCATATTAGTTCTGTAATAACATTCCTTCAGGATTCTAAAAGGTTTATAGGGAAACTACAGCCCCGACCATACTGCTATTTGTCTTGGGGATTTAAGTCAGTCATCATTCACTGCTCCACTATGCATTCTAGATTTTCCCTCACCCTCAGCTAGAAGTTAATGCCATGACCCATTCACCCATTCATCCTGGAAGAGTCTGAGGCCATGGTCACCTGCCCTCCTTAGACTGTGACTGCTGCATTTGTCCATTTACTATCAAGATGGGGTAGAAGAACACCAACAGAATGCCAAAGTGGATCACCTGGAGACCAAACATTACTTCTTACCGTAATTGAGCACTTTCTCCTCCTTATCAGAAATAATTCTCTTCATCAGGATGGTGACACCTCTTCTTGCATGATGTTCCCTTGGGACAAGGAGCCCAAAGCTCCCTGGAAACAGTAATAAACTATATTTCAATGGTCTCTCTCCATGTTTCCTTGAAAGTATTCCCTTTTGTTAACCAAGACCTCCAAACACTCAGCGTTCAGATTTTCCACAAAGGATGCATAAATTCTCCAAGTGAGGACACTCCCACTGCTACCTCCCTTGGTTACCAGTCCGTATAGTCTACCTTTTGAGGTCACAGTGACATACAAAGATCATTGATTTAGAATACACACTGCATCCTGGAAGATGACACATCATTCTAACACTAGTGCCTCAGCTGTGTCTTCAACAAGCCATTCCATCACTCTATTAGGTTGGCAATTTCTGGATGCGTGGAATGTGATATGATAAGTGAATCTCCAAAGCCTCTTTAACTGTAAAGTGGGTCCCCCCTCCCAATCTGACACAATGTTACATGGGATCCACTGGCAGTGAATGGTACAGTCTTAAAGCTCCCAGATAGTGATACCAGGTGAGGCCCTGCAGGCAAGAAAGGCAAAGCCACACCTCACCTATGTACCTATTCCTGTCAAAAGGAATCACTGCCCCTTCAAAGTGAATCATCCTAGAGTTTATCCCCTACCCCCTAGGAAGGGTATGTATGTGTTGTTAACACCTCTAACGTACTTGACAGTTCTTACACATATGGTCCAATTATCACGACATCATGAATATAAGTGTGACATTCTTCCTAATGTTCAGACAGTTCAGGTTTCCTCGGAATATATTATGACAGAGGGAAAGAGAGCTAACATAGCCCTGGGGCATGACTAATGTATACTGTTGTATGTTCTAAGTGAATACAAACTATATCTCATTCCCTTTTCTGATAGGGATGGAAAGAACACATTTGTCATACAAGTGGCCACATTCCCTGTATCTAAGACCCTGTTAATGACCCTATTAAAGGTACCACGTCTTGTATAACAGCTGCAAATAGAGTTCCATCTAGGTTGAGTTTGCAGTAGACTCGATCATCCTCCAGGAACCATCTGACCTTTGTAGGGGCCACACTGATGAATTAATGGCGATAAGGACAACCAACCCTATGTCCTAGGTCTTTAAGGTGACACTGATCTCTGTCACTTCCCACAGCATGCAATATTGTGCTGACAATACAAGGGAAACTAGAAAACATTTGAATGGAATGACAATAGTACAAACATACGAAAATTTGTAAGAAACAGCTGACACAGTGCTTACAGGTGAAAGATTACAAGCATTAATTTTTAATCCTTTTAATTTTCTAATGTAAATATGTAAGGTAAATTTCTCTCTATGTTCCAGTTCAAATGCTGTCTAGTTTACTTTGTATTACCTTTTAGGACCTATGGATTATTTAGAAGTATGTTGTTTAATTTCCAAATATTCAGGAATTACCATTTTGTTTCTGATTTCTAATTTAGTTCTGCTATTGTCAAATAATGTACTCTTCATGATTTCAGTACTTTTAAATTTATTGAGAACTGCTTCATGGTTCAGCATATAGTCAAGTCTATCTTGGTGAATGTGCCGTGAGTTCTGAAAAGAATATGTATTCTGCTGTCGTGGGTAGAGTGTGCTAGAAATGCCATTTAGGTCAATTTTTGTTGATGCTGCTCAATTCTTCTACACCTTTAGTAATTTTCTGTCTAATTTCATAGGAAGAGCATGAAGAACTCTTTGTAGGAAGAGCAATGTTGAAGTCCTCCAAATATAATTGTGGATTTATCTAATTCTTCTTTCTGTTCTGTCCATTTTAGAGTCATGTATTTTAAAGCTCTCTTAATTGGGTAGTTTAGGATTATGCCTTCTTGATGAATTACCCTCCTGTTCCTATAAAACGTCCCTCGTTAGTCTTGATAATATTCTTTGTTTTGAATTCTACTTTGTCTGATATTAATATAGCCAATTCTTCTTTCTTAGGATTAGCATGTGCACATTACATCTTTTTTCAATACTTTGAATTCTAACTTATCCGTGTCTTTGTGTTTAAAGTGATTTCCTTATAAGCAGCACACAGTCGGTCTTGCATTTTTATCCAGTCTGGACTGATTTCTGCCTTTTAATGGGAATGTTTACCATTTATATTCAATATAATTAATAATATAATTAGGTAAATTTACCTTCTTGTTATTTGTTTTGAATTTGGCCCAAATGTTCTTTGTTCCCTCTTTTCTCTTTCCCTGTCTTCTTTTGGATTAATTGAATATTTTTTATCATTCTAGTTTAATTCCACTATTGGGTTATAAGCAATACTTCTTTGTTTGTTCACTAGGGTTCACAATATGCATCTCTAACTTATCACAATCTACTTTCCATTAATATTATACTACTTCACATATAAATTAAAAACCTTGTAATAGTATACTTCCATTCACCTCCTCATGTACTTTGTGCTATTTTACCATAAAATTTATTCTCACATAGATCAAAATCCACAATATATTGGTTTGATTTTGCTTTCAGTATCAATCATTTTTACAGAATGTAATATACTTAAATTAAAAAATTATGTTACATTTACCATTTCTGGAGCTTTTCATTTCTCTCTGTAGATCCAAATTTTCATCATTTATTTCCTTCCATGTGAAGAACTTCTTTTATAACATTTCTTGTAATCCAGGTCTGTTAACCAAAACTTCTCAGTTTTTTTTTCTGAAGAAGTCTTTGTTTTGCTTTCAATATTGAAGAATATTTTTGTCAGATATATAAATCTAGTTTTACAGTTTCTTTTTTTCTTTCAGCACCTTGAAGACATTCTTCCATTCTTCTGGCATGCATAGTCTTTTTTTTTTTTTTTTTTTTAATTTACTTTTGGCTGCATTGTGTCTTCGTGGTTTGGTCTTAGTTGCTCCGCGGGCTTTCTCTAGTTGCCGCCAGCGGGGGCTACTCTTCGTTGCGGTGCACGGGCTTCTCATTGTGGTGGCTTCTCTTGTTGCAGAGCTTGGGCTCTAGGCGCGCGGGCTTCAGTAGTTGTGGCATGCAGGCTCAGTAGTTGTGGCGCACGGGCTTAGCTGCTCCGAGGAATCTTCCCGGACCAGAGATCAAACCCGTGTCCCCTGCAATGGCAGGCAGATTCTTAACCACTGCGCCATGAGGAAAGTCCCTGGCATGCATAGTCTTTGATGAGAAATTGGATTAATATATTTATTCTTCTATACATAATTTTTTCTGGCTGTTTTTAAGATTTTTCTCTTCATCTCTTGTTTTCAGAAATTTAATTAATATGCTTTTTTTTGTGTTTTTCCAGCTTGAGATTTGATGAACATCTTGGATCTGTGGATTTATATTTTTAAATCAAATTTGTAAAATTCCTTGTCATTATCCTTCAAATGTTTCTGTATACATATGAATTTAATATATGACAAATGTGTTTTTTAAGTCAGTGGCAAACATACATCCTGTGAAATAAATGGTTTGGAACCTTTATTTTTTTCTACTTCACTCCATTCACAAAAATAAATTGCTTTTATATTAACAACCTCACGTAAAGAACAGAAATATAAAAGTTTTCCTTGAAAATAAAAGGATTAGTTTAAGAACTTAGTGTCAAATATTCAAGTTATTGCCCTAGCAAAACCTGTATGTATTTATACAAAAATTACTGGCCCTGATAACACTTAAATATTGGCCAGCTGGGTAGGCACCCCCCAGCCATCCCCCAAATCAGATCTGCCATATGTGATTGCGTGGTTTATGGCAACCATGTTCCAAATATTTTTTTATCAGCTGTTCTTTGAAATAAAAATGATGAAAATCATGTGTTTCTTTTAAAAAAATGTTCCCTGTATCTGGTTCAACTGCAACATATAGTAAAACAATAACAATAATGTTTTAAACAAAATAGAAATCTATTTCTCTCTCATGTTAACATAGCAGTTCAAGGTTTATATAGAGGCTTGAATATCATCAGGTACGCAGACTCCATCCCTCTTATTGCTTTGTGGCTTCCAGCTTGTGATCCAAGCTCCATGTATCTTACCCATTTATCTATTTTATCTTAGCCAGCCAGGAGGAGAAACAGAGGAGAAAATCACGCCCCTCCCTTTAAAAATATTTCCTGAAAAAATGTCAACACTGATTCCATTTATACCCTACGGTCAGAATTTAATAACATGGCCATGTCTAACTACAAGGAAGTCTGGGGAATGAGGTTTTGTCCCGGGCTACGGTTTCCAGGTAATTTTCAGGTGCTGCATTATTGAAGGAGAAGGTGGAGAACAGATATTAGGGGACAAATAGCCTTTCCGTATTGCTCATTCTTTCCTTCAACAAAACTGTCTGGCCACCAATATATAAGGCACTAGTAACAGACTCTAAGAATGAACTTACAGTCCCTCCCACATGAACTAAGAACATGTATCTTTTATTCCCTGCCTACAGCCTATTTTCAACCAGTTTTGTGTGTAATTATATTTTGTTGGTTTAGTTCCTACTAATCACCATTACTAAGCTCCACATAGAACTCAGCACTATATTACGCACCATGAGAGATCCTTGAGTGTTAGAACGAAAGAAAACTTCAGAGATCATTTAATCCTTTGCGGTTAAGAAAACTGAGGTCCAGAGAGAAGGGACTTACCCAAGATGCCTGCTTCAATCTCTTTGTTGGCAGGGACTCAGATCTCTATCTGCAATCACCACAGAGTTTGTCAGGACTCTGAAATTCAAGAAGTAGAGGCTGAGCTTCCCTCAGGATTCCCCTGCTGTATGAGTCATAGAGAAAAACCCCTGGGGACAGCCAGCAATCCACAAAGCTGCTGCTGTATGAAAGTAGCTTGCTAGGCACTTGAACTTCTCACTATTTAATGGGAATTGATCCCACCTAGACTGCTAAAATACCTTTGATACCAGCATCTGTACCTGGAAAGAAACCAGTTAGCTGAACGTGCTGGATTTAACACCCTAATCCAACACCAGCTGTGTGTCCTTGAGCACACTGCTTAACCCCACTGAGTTTCAAATTTCTTAGCTCTAACTTAGAGGTGATCATCCCTATACTATTGTACTAAAAGGATCTAGTGAAATACCATAGATGATACCTTGAACACAATACCCGGTACTTGATAAATGTAACTTTTATTCAATAACATTCATGTATCATTGCTTCCAGGAAGAACTTCCTTTACCAAAACCATTTTGGATGATTCACTACCTCAAATCCTTCAATGGCTCCCAATCACTTACAGAAGAAAGTCCAAACCCCCAGCCTGATGTTCAAGGTCTTTTCTTAAAAAAGGGAAGCTTTGATAAATCCAAGATGGAGTTAAAACATAAGTCAACTGACTCTTGTTCTAATAATCCCTGAACAAATAACTATAGTAAGATGTAGAAGGTTCTACAAGAGAGATTAATATAGAGCCCTGGGGTGGAAGGGAGGACCATTTGTCATAATAATGCTTACATCTTCTCAGCCATTCCCGTCCAGGGATTGGAACACATCCTAAAAGAATAACTGTAGTCATTTCTAGGTGGCAGAGTTGTGGGTAGTTGTTAATAATTTTGTTATCAGTTTGAGTATTTTATATCAGCAGCAAAACATTTTTCATCAGTGTAATAAAAGTAATACGAAAATGATAGTAATATGCGGTGCCTATAACTGAAGGAAGTAATGAAGGGGAAAGTTTGTGAATGAAGTCCGATGTTAGGACATTTAATGACAAGATAACCCCAGTAGTCCTCAGGGTCATAAGAAAGTATATGTCACACAAAGGATCACTGCCAGTTTATTCTATCTCAAGTCCCAAGGTCATTTTTCTCTTTCTGAGACTCTATGGCTACATCTTGAGGCTAGACTTGCAAATGAAGGGCACTCCTCAGCTCTAAGATAATCAGCCAACAAGAGATTCAGATCTAAAATATAACAGAAAATCATGCAAATCAATAACAAACAGAAAGCCACCCCAATAGAAATATGGTAACAGGATACAAACAGTCAATTTCCGAAGAGGAAGGCTCAAACGCTAACAAGCTTTAAAGAGATGTTCAAAATCATCAGCAATTAGAGAAATGCAAATGACATTTTGAACCGAGGAAAAATTATAAGCATTTTGCACTAGCAAAAACAATTTAAAAAAAAAGAAAAAAACTGTGTCATAAACTTGGTTGGTGAGGTTGTGGAGAAATTGGAACCCTATACATTGTTGGTGGGAATGCAAAATGGTGCAGCCGCTATGGAAAACAAGATGGAGGTTCCTTAAAAAATTAAAAATATAGCTACCATATGATCCAGGAATCCCACTTCTGGGTATATATCCAAAAGAATTGAAATCAGAATCTTGAAGAAGTATCTGCACTCCCATGTTCAATGCAACACTATTCACAATAACTAAGGTATGGAAACAACCTGAAAGTCCATTGACACATGAATAGATAAAGAAAACATGGTATATACAGACAATAGAATATTATTCAGCCTTAAAAAAGAAGGAAATCCTGCCATATATGATAACATGGATGAACCTGGAGGACATTATGCTAAATGACATAAGCCAGTCACAGAAGAACAAATACTGCATGATCCTACTTATATGAGGTACCTAAAATAGTCAAACTTAGGGAATTCCCTGGTGGTCCAGTGGTTAGGACTCCACACTTTCACTGTCAAGGGTGTGGGTTCAATCCCTGGTTGGTGAACTAAGATCTCACAAGCCACGCAGTGTGGCAAAAAAAAAAAAAGTCCAGCTCATGGAAGTAGAGAATAGAATGATGGTTGCCAGAGGCTCGGGAGAGGGGAAAATGGGGAGTTGCTAAATGGGGATAAAGTTTCAGTTATGCAAGATGAATACGTTCTGGAGCTTTGCTATACAGCATAGTGCCTATAATCAACAATACAGTATTGTATATTTAAAGATTTGTTAGGAAAGTAGGTCCCATGTTAACTGTTCTTACAAAACAATCAATAATAATATTAATAATTACCCAAAGAGGCTCAAGGAAACTTTTGCAGGTGAAAGAAAAAGAAAAAACAAAACGGAACTAGTAGTGATGTGGGAACTAATGGCCCAGTGGGAGGATATCCTGGAAGGCAAACTAGCAACACTTACTCCCACTCCTTACTCTATGTGTAGATTGTTGGGTATATCTACACATACCCGACAATCTCCCTCCAGGGTGTAAAGCACAAGAAATTCTCACAAAGCTTCATCAGAGGACACGCCTGGAGATGTTTATTGTTGTATTTCTTTCTTGGAGCAAATGGGAAGATGGGGTGGAAAATAATTCTGATGCTCATTCCTGGGAAAGTGAGTAGGTAAAAGTAGGTAGAGACACAGCATAAAACACCATGAAATGTCAGACAGGAGTTCATAGGAACGGTTTAGGTTATTGTTATAGCAACACTGATGGATCTTGAAAACATTGCCCTTGATGAAAAAAAAGGGAAAACCAGAATGGATACATTGATGAAGATTCAAAATACATGCATATAAAATAATATGCATTTTGAGAGAACTCATGCAAACAGAGAGAGAGACATAAACCCAATAGCATCTCTTTGGCCTCTCCTCCTCCCACGCTCCCTGTGTGTCTACACATTCCATGCCAACAATACTGAACTGCTTGTAGTTCCATGAACTCAGCATGCTGTTTCACTATTGTCGGCCTCTGTACATGCTGTTCCTTCCCCCAACCCTCCTGTCTGGTTCACTGAGGGACGGGCACACTGAATCTTACTCACTACTGAATCATTGGAGCTTACAGCTTGCTACTTGGCGCAGAATAGCTGCTCAGTAAATATTGTTGACTTAAACTCAGTTTAGACAGTTTCATCAGGCCTCCCCTGCACCACAAGCCCCCTCCTCTCCTTTCCCAATCTTTTTGTGTAATAGCTACCTGTTATTGAGTACCTTCTAAATCCCCACACCATACTAATATGTGGAAGGCACACACGTGAAGGTCAAGATTCTGGGAGCTCAGTATGGAAAGAAGACTGGGGTATAAAGTTCCATGTGTTCATTCTCATTTAATCCCCACCACCACACATTTTCTGTAAGATAATCCTTACCACTGTACCTGGCATCCACTAGACCAGAGCCCCTCTGGTTCATTCCCATCAAGAGTAAACTTCCAGCCATATACCAGGGCATAGGAGAAGATGTCACATGATGCAGTTGCTTGGGGTGATCTAGAAGACCCTTTGCTTCTACAGATATTCAACCAGTCCTCCTCTTGGAAGGCCCAACTTTGCCCTGTTCAGAAGTTCCAGAATCCAGAACCTTTCTAAGGCTCTAGGCTATACATTTCTTTGCTCTCTTTGTTCTCCAGAACTTCTCAGGTCTGCTAATACCAATTGGACCAGTTGTCCATCTGCTTTCCAGCTTTCAGTATCCTTATCATCCCTTCTTCCCTTCTTTTTGTCCTTGAGTTTATGCCATGCATTATGCTAAATTTCAGTTACTGTCATTTTATTGGTGTTTCGGGAGAGAACAGGGATAAATGAGTATGTTCAATTTATCATCTTTAACCGAAGTCTGCCCATTCTCAGACGATGTAAATAGTTTAAAATGTTTTACTTAGTTTGAGGCAAAACAGGCAACTTGGTAAGATCCGTCTCGCATTCTTGTTTTAACACAGTAAATCTTCAGATATTAGAGAACACCTTCATTTCCCCTTTACACTTTGATTCCTCTCTTCTCCAGGATAAAGACAAACCCCCCTCCGGTATTCATTAAAATTATTTTATTTGTGTGTATAGAAACTACACCCAGCAAACATACAAAAAAAGGTTGAGGGGAGGCGGGTGCGCTGAAAGGAAGAACACTAAGCTAGCTCACAGCTGCCTACGCCATAGATCACTGGTTTTCAACATGCGCTCCCAGAGCAGCAGCAGCGTACTTGGGAACTTTCTGAATTGCAAGTTCTCATGCCCCACCCTAGACCTACTAGACCAAAAAGTCTGGGGCTGGCACCTAGCAATCCATATGTTAACAAGGAGACTCTGATGCACACTCAAGTCTGGGAGCAACTGCCTTAGGATCAGCTATGGCCAAGGACACAGGTACCTCAAGAACAAATCTGGCCACTGTGTTACCTGAGAAAGAGCGATTATAAACTGGAGAGCCACTCATTTGATACGAATTACACTCCAACCTCCCAGTAATTAAGAGTACTCCTACGGAAGAGACAGTTAACTTCCAGACGGTCGGTGTTGAAAACGACGCCCAGGACTTCCCTGGTGGCGCAGTGGTTAAGAATCTGCTTGCCAATGCAGGGGACACAGGTTCGATCCCTGGTCTGGGAAGATCCCACATGCCGCAGAGTAACTAAGCCCGAGAGCCACAACTACTGAAGGCGGCGCGCCTAGAGCCCGTGCTCCGCAACAAAGAGAAGCCACCACAATGAGAAGCCCACGCACCACAACAAACAGTAGCCCCGCTCGCCGCAACTAGAGAAAGCCCACGCGCAGCAACGAAGACCCAACACAGCCATAAATAAATAAATAAATAAATAAATAAATAAATTTTTTTTAAAAAAAGAAAATGACTCCCATCCATTCACACTTTAGTCTCATGCTTTCACTTGCTCTATTGTACGTGAGTGTCTATTCTAAGAGAGCTGACCCAGGTCTACAGCATCCTCTCCACTGGGTATTCATGGTGCTACTCATACTACAGGCTTGAAAACAGCTTTGTGCTGAAGGCTGATAGCCTTCTGGAGAGCTTTGCTCTCAGGAGCTAATGGTTTAAGGTTTTTTCACCAAGAGGTAATCTACAACAAAGACAGTGAATCTCCTATCCTTGGTTTGGTTTCATTCCAGCCTTAGAAAACATAGAGGGAGATGCACCCCAAAGAAACAATTTGATTTTGATCGATACTTGAGTTATTATGATTCAGAAAAGTTTCTGAGAAGTTTCAAGAAGAGAGTTAAAGAATCATAAATTGAAAAAAAAATAATAAAAAATTTTAAAAAAGAGTCATAAATAAAACAATCTATTTTTTTATTAATTTATTTATTTATTTATTTATTTTTGGCTGTGTTGGGTCTTTGTTTCTGTGCGAGGGCTTTCTCTAGTTGTGGCAAGTGGGGGCCACTCTTCATCGCGGTGCGCAGGCCTCTCACTATCGTGGCCTCTCTTGTTGCGGAGCACAGGCTCCAGACGCGCAGGCTCAGTAATTGTGGCTCACGGGCCCAGCTGCTCCGCGGCATGTGGGATCTTCCCAGACCAGGGCTCGAACCCGTGTCCCCTGCATTGGCAGGCAGATTCTCAACTACTGCACCACCAGGGAAGCCCCAAAACAATCTATTTTTTTTGTCACAGGGGCATTGTTTCTCATCTCTGACCCAACTTGCTCAGAGAGCCACTAAGATTCTAATATACCAAGGATCCAATATATTGAAAGGAAAATAATGGTTTCAATTTGAGGGTCTATTGTATGCCCAACAAGGTGCAAAGCTTTTATATGTAGTACGTCAATTCACTTAAAGTTTAAAGCATTCATGAGTTTTATCCTCCTTTTAAATATGATGAAGCTAGGGCTCAGAAAGGATGAACAGCTTGACCAAAGGCACACAGCTAGTAAATCAAGATTAAACTCCTATCTATCTGCCTGCAGCATCCTTGATCTTAACCACCTGCCACACTGGCTCCATGAACACACAGAGCTATGTTTCAAATAAAGCAGTTCCCAGTTTGGACAGAACTGGGTCAGTCCAAAAGGTATTCAGAGTTTTACTCTGCCCAGAACACATCTTAATCTCCACCACCACCAAACAGTCTTATCTGCCTAATAAATGATTGCATTTTCTTCAAGACCCAGTAATGGATCACCTCCTTTATGAAGCTTTCCTACCACCCCAAAACTGAGTCAGTCACTTATTTTATCCTGCTGTTATTTGTTTACCTGTATGTCTCTCCCACAAAACTGTGAGCTCTTAGAAAACAAGATTGGCTTGATCTCTTGCATCACTACCACCTAGGGCAGGGCTAAACACATAGGGTGTATTTAGTAGTTGCTTGTTGATTCAAAAAATAAATTAAAGAATGATGGATGGATGGGTGGATGGATGGATGGATGGATGGATGGATGGGTCTCAAAGGGAAATGATAGTAGCAAATACATGACTTTAGTATGGATAGCTCAAGTGTCAGTTAGGGCAAAACCAAAGCTATTTATCTAAAAACACTGGTGCTTCAGTCCAGTGAGTCTTGCCCTTGGTATTTCTTTTATATCTCTACCAATTTCGCATGTCTCCTATCTTCCCCCTTTCCCCCTTTCCTTTACTTCCGTTGTCTTCCTTCTCTCTCTCTCCCTCTTTCCCTCTCTCTGTCTCTCTCTCTTAAATGCCTATAATATAGAACTTAAGTCATTCATATAATATTTTCATTTGCTATAATATATGATTCAGATATAAATAACGTTCCCCATTCTTAATTTCAAAATACAATGGATGGAACATTTTTATAATGTCTAAAAATAAGATCCAAAACAAAAACACCCACAACTCTCTCCCTTGAGTTAACAGAATACAGTAAATTGATTTTTTCTTTTTTTTTGGTGAGTCAGTGACTATCAATAGGGAAAAAATTATCCAACTCTGTTCAATGGTAAGAATTAACACAGTTTCAGCACCTACTAAGTGCCAGCAATGCATTAATCATAAATATACAATAATTAATCACATATAATATATATTATTAATATATATTAATAATTAAGCAAATATCCTCCATCTTATTATCTGCAATTTATAGGAGACAACTGAGGCTCAGAGAGGGTTAAGTGACTCTTCCAGTACTACCCAGTAAGGAAGAGGAGGTGAGATTCCAATTCAAGACACATACTTTCTCACTCGAATTAAACATTTTCTCACGTGAAATCAAGAAGCCATATTGGTAGGAGAAAGGAAGAGGAAATTCCCCTAGCTAAAACAAAAAGGATTAAGGAACACTTTTTCAAGGAGAATACCAAGGTTACTCGGCCATGGTTTTGTAATCATGGGTGTAGAGCTTGCATGCTGACACTTCCTATGATTCAGCTCGCCGTCTTACCTTCGGCTTCTTTAACAGAATTAAACCACATTTTAGAAAAGGAAACAATATCAGACTGATAATAATTTCTGTTTAAAATCTGATAATTTAAAACAAAGGTGAAAGCCAGTGGAAGACAGAGATTTTATCTCACCTTCTAGTCACAGAAATGTTGACTGTGAAAAAAGTTTGAATTCCAAATTCCAGAAACAAAACTTCTTTGCTAACTCGGAGGTTTGTCATATTATTTCACAACCTACACTCCTCACGCCCCACTCTCATGAGTCTGCTTCCCCTTCCTCCCTCAGTCCATGCCATGAACCCAAAGACAGGCTACAGGAAGGGGCTGTTAGGGAGGAGCCCAGGAGTCGTTCCCTGCTGTGGCACTTCTGAGAATCTCTAATACCACCGCCCGTGATCCTCTCAGCGGCTCGGGGCTGAGCGAGAAGGAGGAGGAAACCGGGCAGTATGTTAGCCCCCGCTTGGGTTCTGAGAATTGCTACTTGGCCATAGTTTTTCTCTGGCTTGAACCATAGCAGCAGGCAAGGTGGAAAGTGCAAGAAAAGAAAGTGTAACTGATGTCCTCGGGCAAGTCATCAGAGTGAAACCAGTGGGGTCTGCAGGAGACCTCAGTTCTGGGCCAAGGCCAAGGTGGCCTGCCAAGTGTTGGTTGCCAGGCTTGCACCCCGTCCAGACTTGGGGAGCCTTGTAGACATCAGCGTCTTTCTCTCGCACCTCATTAGGTTACTATTGCATTTTGCACCTTCATTCTTAAGAAGTCACATGTCCCATTAAATGTGAGTCTTTCCCAAGGCCAGTCTGAAGCCTCTACTCTTCTGGGCTGCACCTCCTTGACAAGTTAGTACACTATTGTGGTTGAACATGGTCTGTGGATTTAAGCAGATCTGACTTCAAATCTGGGTCTGTCCTATTGCCATCTATGTGCCTTCATGTCATTTGGTCCTTCGACTTCTCTGTGAGAAGAAATCTCTAATCTATGTTTTCATTCCCTACCTCTAACATAGCCAACTGTCTGCTAAACATTTCCACTTAGATGTTCCTTTATTGCCTCAAATATGACAAACAAAAGCATTATCTACTCTTCCCCATCCCCTCACATCCTTTGTACTGTTCTTTCTTTCTGCTAATGGAACCACCAGCCATTGAGATCCATTTTTAACTCCCCATATTGAGTTAGAACATAAATCTTTTTGATTCTTCCTCCATATAGTTCTCTGTAGTCCAAATCTTCATTTCTAACAGGTTCTGGTCAGTTCATGACATTTCATTCCCCTATATGTGTACTCCTTTTGAAACAGGAGGGAAAGGGGACAGGGCACAACCTTTAAAAGAATGACATAGCCATAGGACATGACAAAAACTGGTTAGAACCAGCTAGGTCCAAGATGGCAGAAGATTCGACTTCCAGTGGACCTTGAGCCTCATTATATGCTTATTGTAATACATTAGCATCTAAATAACACACCCACCAGCACCACGACAGTTCTGAGGCTAACCATAAAAGGCCAAAAAGCAGGCAGTGGCCCAATTCCTGGAAATCCCCACCCCTTCTCTGAAATAGTTGGAATAATCCTCCCACTCATTAGCCTATGAAATTACCCAGCCCATAAAAACTAACCACGCCATATTTGGGGGCCTCTCACCTTCTGAGATGGCCCACACTCTGTCTGCAGAGTGTGTTTCTCTCTACATAAATCCACTTCTTACCTATTACTTTGTCTCTCACTGAATTCTTTCTGCAATGAGATATCAAGAACCTGAACTTCATTAAGTCCTGAGACCACGTGTGTGATCTCAATTAAAAGACCATGGGTTTAAGTCCCAATCTGGTTTTGGCCAGGTTCGAGTTCTGGCACGTGGGTTCAAGTCCCAGTCTGAGTTGCACAGTTTCACTCTCAAACTAGCCTTTATTCCACAGCCAGAAAAATTCTTTCTGAAATCACCTTGACCAAAATACCTTTCCATCACCACCTTCACTGCCATTAAAACCATCAACAAACTTCCAACTGGAAAAGTGTATACTCCTTGACCTGGTGCTCAAGGCTCTTCATATCCAGGCTCAGCTTCTTCCAGCATCATCTCCCAGGGCTCCCCACCTAAGGCTTCTGCTTCCATCAAACCATTTCACTCAACATGTACTCATTCCATTCACTAAATATTAGTAGAATGCCCACATTAAGCCAAGTATTAGGGATACAGGGGGTGAATAAACAGACACAGCCTCTCTGTAGTAGAACAGTCTTTAGACACATAAACACATGTATGATGACAAATTGTGAACTCCTGGTTAAACATGACAGATTGACCATAGCATTTATATCTTTTCTTTCCTCCAATGAAATAAATGACAACAACAACAGCAAGAAACTGTTTAACATATAAGTGGACAACACATCATGATGAAACTTTGGAAGACAGGCTATAGATAGATGAGCAATGATCAACTAAGCAGAGTGGAGAAAATTTCAACCTTAACCACCTGGAGAGGCGTATTCTGACATAATCAGTCATGGACCCTGTGGAACCATCTGCAAGGCAAGGCTCTCATGGGCCTGATCTTCCACAGAGGCATGAGGCTGCACATCCGGACACAGACAGGATTAAACTCTTAGATTCCCCCTTGGCCCTGCAGAGCCTGACAGCCACCCTACAGGCAGAAGACAGAAGAGCTAGTGTCTGGAGAAATTGTTTGAGGAAGCTCCAGACTCATGAACATCAGGCACAGAGCAGGACAGAGATGCACGGGTCTGAAAATGATCATGTCAGGGCCCATCACCGTGACATTCCAGAACTCCATGGATAAAAAGATGATCCTAAAAGCTCCAGCTGCAGAGTGGTAGGGAGACAGGAGATGATCGTATGCAAACAAACAGGAATCAGAAGTGCAATCAAGCTTCTACCAGAAATGCTAGAAGTTGGAAAAGAACTGGAGAAAGCCTTCAGGTTTCTAAGGAAATTTTTAATCTAGAATCCATTACTTAGCTACACTATCAGCAAACATAGGGGGAAACATATAAACATTTTCAGACATATGAAGGCTCAGAAAATTTACCTCCCATACACTCCCTCTTTTTTAGGAAGTTAGTTGAGAACATCCTCCTGCTAAGCAAAGGAATGAAGCAAAAAGAGGAAGATGCAGAGACCCAAGAAATAAGGGGTCCAAAACAGGAAAGCAATGAAGGGAATTTCCAGGATGCCAGCGGGGCAAGACACAAAGAGAACTCGCTGTACGGTCAGCACAGGGTGGAGGGCTCCAGAACAAGGGCTGTAGGAAAATTAAAAATGACACACATTAATATCTGATATATTTTACCAATTAGAACAGGGCTGGGCAAACTCCAGCCCGTGGACCAAATTCTGCCCGCCACTTTTTATTGGCACACAGCCATGCCCATTCATGTACATATTGCCCATGATTGCTCCCTCTGTAACAGCTGAGTTGAACAGTTGCGACAGAGACTGTCTAGACTGAAAAGTGTAAAATTTTTACTATGTAATCCTTCACTAAGAAAGAATTTGTCAATCCCTGATTTAAAAGGGAAAAAAAAAATACTGATTTGATGGACTGGGTGAAGAAAGAATAAATACAAGGAAAAAAATTCACACCAACTGGAGGTAAAGAAGCAACTGTGAACTCAGGAAATACAAAGTTGTGCGAGAAAAGAAATGATCATAGGAAACTACTTAAACTCTGCAGTGGACAATATTCTCATGATCATAAAAACATAAACTCTGATTCTGATTTATCAAAAAATTATGATATGCATATCAAGGGAAGAAGAGAGAAGAAATGAAGAGATGTATAAAAGATCTAAATTTTCATCTACTATAGCAGGAAGTCAACAGAAGTCTGTCACCGAGAAATCAATAGATAACAATATAAGCATATTTGCTAGAAATACAGAGGCATATGCCACAAGAAATAACTAAAAGAGCTAAAAGGTGATTTGTCTGGTGAGCAGGACCAAATGAGGTAGGGATTAGTAAACAGGCACTGCTATCTTCATTACAAATCTTTTGACATTGTTTTTTTGTTTTTAACTGTGTATACATATTATTTAATAAAGTGGCAGTTAATTTTCAAAAACACACAATCTCAAAAATTACACAATAGGTGTTATGAAGCCCCAAAACAAGATGCCATGATAAAGAATAATGAAAGTGGATAAACTATAAATTTACTTTTGTCTTCAGAGAAGTGGGTTCTAAGGAGATAAAATTTAAACTGATAACTTGCAAGCTAGCCAGCCAGCCGGTTTAGGCAAAGGGGACTCCCAGGCAAAGGACTAGCATGTGCAAAGGCCTGGGGTGAGATCAAGCATGATGACTTAAAGGACTTGAAGTGGATAGGATCGGCTGAGGGTGAGAAGTGTTCAGGAACAAACTAGCAAAGACAGCAAGAAAGAGACCATGATGCCACCATGAAGCACAGCAAAGGGACTGCTGACTGACTCACTGGCTGAGGATACCATCAACGTGTTCATAACAACATGTTGCAACACTGTGACCAACGTTTGCAGCACATTTCTTCTTTTCATGATTTTTTGTTTAAAGTATAGAACTTTGTACAATTAACCCCTTATAGATACACACCGTTATTTATTATTTTTTTATTATTATTTATTATTTTTGGCTGTGTTGGGTCTTCGTTTTCGTGCAAGGGCTTTCTCCAGTTGCGGCGAGCGGGGGCCACTCTTCATCGCGGTGCGCGGGCCTCTCACTGTCGCGGCCTCTCCCGTTGCGGAGCACAGGCTCCAGACGCGCAGGCTCAGTAGTTGTGGCTCACGGGCCCAGTTGCTCCGCGGCATGTGGGATCTTCCCGGACCGGGGCACGAACCCGTGTCCCCTGCATTGGCAGGCGGATTCCTAACCACTGCGCCACCAGGGAAGCCCCTTTCCATTATTTTTGCATTAGAAACTGACTCAAATCCACAACCCAATAGAAGGAGTTAACTGTGTAGTCAGAAAGTTGAGCCAGACTGTAGCTGTTTCTTTCAAGATGACATGTCAGACTCATCCATAAGCAGTGAGGTGACCTCCCAATGTCCCTGAGGGCTTTGCAAGTGACGTGCCTTTCTCAAATAAACTTCTGCTCCCATACCTTCCTACTCCATCCCCTCAGTTCCTCCAGGAATTCTGGATGCAGGATTCCCTGCAATCTCTTCTCAGGCTCCTACTTGCCCCTCTTTAATCAAATTCCAAAGTCTTGGTTTTTGCCATCACTTGATTGCCTTCCTAAGTGCCCTATTATCCACCCTCTCATAATTCTGTCCCAAATGTCTCAAAACAGATTTGGATCTTCCAAGGAAGGACCCAAGAGATGCTTTCTCCATACTTTTATGAGGAAAATCGAGCCCAGGGTCCATTTCCCCAACATCAGGCAGCAAGCTGATGACAGAACAAGGGTCACAATGCAAACTGCACCACTTTCGGTTTGTGAGGTCCTCCCTTCAAGACTCTGCAGGAAAAAACCCCAAAACACAGCTACTACACATCTACGGGCAGGAGCCTGAGACTTTGAATTTCCAAGAGGAGAAATTTCCTTTTCGTACCCTCTATTAATAGAGTTTTTTCATCTATTAAAGAAATTATGATGAATATTCGGGAAATATGTTCTAGTTACATTTTACAATTCATGCCCTTCGGTTAATATGTACCCAGATTTAAATATTTCCATGAAATAGCACTTATTCTCTGTATATTAACTCTTGCTTCCTTAGAAGCATCAGGAAGCCTCTACATTATTGCTGCTCGCATTTTCTTGAAGGCATTACTAAAGATTAATTACAAATTATTTTTATTGTACTGGGACAAGACAGCACTGAATTAATAATGTGTCCTAAACATTAATTTAGTCAGTGGCTCTCAGTCACTTGGTCCCAAAACTCCTTAGCTTTTTAAAAATCAAGGACCCCAAAGCTTGAGTTGGTATAGGTTTATTTATAGATATTCTTAGGAATAAAAACTGAGAAACTTTAAGAATCTTTACTTATTAATTTATTTTAAAATACCAACAATAAATCCACTACATGTTAATATAAAGGACATTTTTTATTTTTTAACAAAACTATATGTAAAAAAAAGTACTAAGAAGAGTGGCATTGGTTTTGCATTTTTGTAAATCTCTTCCATGTCTGAATTAATAGATGACAGCTGGATTCTCACATCTGCTTCTTCATTCAGATGTAGATAAAACACATCATGAAGCCTCTGGAAAACTCCATTTACACTGATGAGAGAATGAGCTGGAAAAAGGCCAAAATCATTTTGGTATTGTCTTGAGAATAGCTTTGACCTCATGGGCACCCTAAAAGGGTTCCAGGGATCCTCAGTTGTCCCTGGACCACATTTTGAGAACCGCTAGCTTAATTAAAATAAAAAAGCAGAATATATTTATTTATTCGAACATTAGTGTTTTCACATGAGAGATTTCACTTAATCTTCCCAACCAAGCAAGCAGAAGGTATGTTTACATCCTATTGCATATAAGAAAGTGTTTGTTAGGACATCGGTAAATTTGTTTTTAAACATTTCGACCCATAAGCCATGATTCAGGGTCTGTGGGACTCTTTGGGTGTACACCCAATGGCCAAAGTGATGACACTCAAAGGTGCTGGACTTACCTTAAAAAGTAGTTCACCCCGTTCTTGAATAGTCATTTGTGGGCAATTCATTTGGATCCATCATTCATTCAATAGCTTATCTCAATACTATTTCACTGTCTAGAGTATAGATTCCTATTTAAGGAAGCAGAGTGTCTTATTTGGGTGCCCCTTTGGGGGGAAAGCACTGCCCTAAACCTGGCATCTGCTGAGCAAAATGATAATCATAGTAATAATCAGCTGAGCAAACAGGGATTTGCACTTTGCTGAGTGTTGGAGTTGAGGGGGAAGAGAGGACCATGGCAAGAAATAATGAGTTCAGTATAAGGACTGAGGTTGTGCATTAAGATGGTATTGGTTTCTAATCCCTTTCCGCCACTTACTAACTGTATGACCTGGGCAAGTCATAGGATTCTGTGAACCTCAGTATCTTCACTGGTAAAATGGGGAGAACAATGCCAATCTCCTGGGGTTTGAGGGAAGTTCATATAGGATAATGTATGGAAAGTACCTACCACTGGGCCTGACACAGTGAGAGCTCCCAAAATGGCAGCTGTGATGATGTGGACCATAGTAGTGATGAGGCAGCAACACCCTGATGCTGGCACAACCAGTTGATTCCAGGACCCACAGAGGGGCTTCCATGCAGAAGCTACAGCTTCCCTCCCCTCGCTGTATCCCAGCCACAAGAGCTATCTTTCAGATTCTCAATTATGCCAGGTTTCTCCCAGCCTTAGGGCTTTCCTAAATGCTACTCCCTCTACTCAGAAGCACTCTGAACCACTCTAAATTCACAGTCACCCAGTCTGTCATGTATGTTCCATAGCTAAACTCTGGTTTAGCAATGGTTTTCTTTATCACCCCTACCCAGTCTCTTCAAGGATACAGTTCACACTGAACTATTTGCTTGATGCCAGCTAATCAGTTTACCCAGAAAATGTGCCCCTGAGTTCACTTTTCCTAGACTACCTGCAGTTTTTTTGTTTGCCCTCTCTTTTTCTCTTCTATAAATCCTATTTGGGACCTTTGTTAATTAAAATGATTGATCTCTTTTATCTACAAATAAACAGTGTGCTGATAATTCACCAAGTTTCTCTGCATAATTCTTTGACATTGCTCAGGAAGTGATGGGTCCTAGTACAATTCTGTAATGTGCCCAAGTTCACACAGGTTACAGGATAGAGAGCTATACCCTCCTCCTCCCCACCAAATCAACAAGATAAAAATTAGCAGACTGCAATTCACTTTTGCCCTCAAAACTCTTGTTTTATTCCAGTGAAGACACCTCACTTTGTTCCCAAATATTAAAAATTAGCATGGAAAGGGACCAAGTAAATAACACCATATTTTAGACCACAGCCAACATTTCAAAGATAAAACAACTCTTATTAAATTAATAAAACCTGATCAATGAATTCAGCAAGGTAGCAGGATACAAGATTAACATACAGAAATTGGTTGCATTTCTTTACACTAACAATGAAATATCAGAAAGAGAATGTTAAAAAAAAAAAACCTTTGAAAATTGCACCAAAAAAATAAAATAAAATACCTAGGAATAAACCTGACCAAGGAGGTGGAAGACAGATATACTGAGAACTATAAAACATTAATAAAGGAAATTAAAGATGATCCAAAGAAATGGAAAGATATCCCATGCTCTTGGATTGGAAGAATTAATATTGTTAAAATGGCCATACTACCCAAAATGATATACAGATTTAACATGATCCCTATTAAATTACCCATGACATTTTTCACAGAACTAGAACAAATAATCCTAAACGTTATAGGAAACCATAAAAGACCCAGAATTGCCAAAGCAATCCTGAGAAAAAAGAATAAAGCAGGAGGCATAACCCTCTCAGACTTCAGATAATACTACAAAGCTACAATAATCAAAACAGCTTGGTATTGGCACAAAAACAGACATATGGATCAATGGAAAAGAATAGAGGACCCAGAAATAAATCCACACACCTATGGTCAATTAATCTTTGACAAAGGAGGCAAGAATATAAAATGGAAAAATGTCTCTTCAGCAAGTGGTGCTGGGGAAGTTGGACAGCTGCATGTAAATCAAGGAAGTTAGAACACACCCTCACACCATGCACAAAAATAAACTGAAAATGGCTTAAAGACTTAAATATAAGACATGGCATCATAAAACTCCTAGAACAAAACATAAGCAAAACATTCTCTGACAAATATCATACCAATGTTTTCTTAGGTCAGTCTCCCAAGGCAATAGAAATAAAAACAAAAATAAACAAATGGGACCTAATCAAACTTACAAGCTTTTGCACAGCAAAGGAAACCATAAACAAAACTCAAAGACAACCTATGGAATGGGATAAAATATTTGCAAATGATGCAACTGACAAGGGGTTAATTTCCAAAATATACAAACAGCTCATACAACTCAACAACAACAACAAAAACAACCCAATCATAAAATGGGCAGAAGACCCAAACAGACATTTCTCCAAAGAAGACATACAGATGGCCAATAGGCACATGAACAGATGCTCAACATTGCTATTTATTAGAGAAATGTAAATCAAAACTACAAGGAGGTACCATCTCACACCAGTCAGAATGGCCATCGTTAAAAAGTCTACAAATAACAAATGCTAGAGAGGGTGTGGAGAAAAGGGAACCCTCCTACACTGTTGGTGGGAATGTAAGTTGGTGCAGCCACTGTGGAAAACAGTGTGGAGGTTCCTCTAAAGACAAAAAAAAGAATTACCATATGATCCAGCAATCCCACTCCTGGGCACATATCGAGACAAAACTATAATTCAAAAAGATACATGCGCCCCTGTGTTCATAGCAGCACTATTCACAATAGCCAAGACATGGAAGCAACCTAAATGTCCATTGATGGATGAATGGATAAAGAAGATGTGGCACATATATACAATGGAATATTACTCAGCCATAAAAAAAGAACAAAATAATGCCATTTGCAGCAACATGGATGTGACTAGAGATTATCATACTAAGTGAAGTAAGTCAGAGAAAGACAAATACCATATGATATCACTTAAATGTGGAATCTAAAATATGACAAAAATGAACCTATCTACAAAGCAGAAACAGACTCATGGACATAGGGAATAGACTTGTGGTTGCCAAGGGGGGAGTGGGGTGGGGAAGGGATGGACTGGGAGTTTGGGGTTAGTAGATGCAAACTATGTTATATAGGATGGATAAACAACAAGGTCCTACTATATAGCACAGGGAACTATATTCGATGTCCTGGGATAAACCGTAATGAAAAAGAATATAAAAAGAACGTATAACTGAGTCACTCTGCTGTACAGCAGAAATTTACACAACATTATAAATCAACTATACTTCAATTAAAAGAAAAAACTAAATTAACAAAACCACACGAGCTAGAACTGAGTCTCCACAGTGATTTTCTAATCACTGCCTCACATTTTCCCCCTTGGAGCTATCCAGCCTTGTCCTGCTGGATTATGTTTCTAAACACAGCTCTAAACTTACCATTCTTCTCAAAAATGTCCAGTGTCTGTCCTACCACTGCCCACAGCCTAAAATCCCAACCCTTTACCCTGCTATTTGCATCCTTCTGTGATCTGGCTACAGCCCACTTTACCAAACTCTTCTTTCTCTCTCTACCCCTCCACCTCTACCTGTAAATGCCAGATGGCCCACTGCAAAACTCTCGTGATGAAGGAAGCAATGTATTGATTTACATTCAGATGCAAGTTTCTTATGTCATTGGTACACAGACTAGCTACTTTGAATAGTGCTGCCAATACAGTTCTCTTCCCTGGAATGCCTTTCCATCATCAATATCTAACATCTTTCTATCCTTTAAAGCCCCACTCAAATGCTACCACTTCCAGGAAGTCTTCTCTATTCATCTCCACTGAAAACAATCTGTCATTGGTGCTCCCTCTTATACTACTTAAATCATGTCTTGTATTAGCATTCTGTATACCCATATCCTGACTCTTCCAGTAGGCTGCTATTTGATGGAAGGGCTATGTCTTCATGCCTCTACATCTGCCTCCTTCTCCCCCATACTCTGCACAGCTCCTGGCATAGAGTAAGTGTCAACTAATGGCCTTAAGCAAACTAATAGATAAATAGGTCAAATCTGATATTTACACCCTCCTGCCTAAACTCCTTCAATGGCTTCCACTGCACTCAAATTAAACCCAAACTCCCTAATAGCAGCTATAAAGCCATGTTTGATTGTCCCTGTTCACTTCTCCAGCCTCATTTGGGGTTACCTCTCCTCTTCCTTACATGTGTGTCTCTCCCCTATATGTCCCTTGAACACATAAAATTCTGTCGGGCCTAGGGCTTTCACACGTGCTCTTCCCTCTTTCTAAAACCCACTTCCTCCCATTAATTTTCTGGTCCACAATTTCTGACATTTCAGTTTTCAACTTAAAAGCCACATCCTCAAAAAGACCCTCTAGGTTATCTATCAGTCAGGGTCCTGGCAGGAAACAGGTGTCATATGCCAAGTGGGCTAAAATGATGATAAAGGGGCTCTATACAAAGGTATGGCCAGGGTTTAGGGACACCAACAGGAGATAACACAGCACCCCATGGCTAGCAACAGTAGGGATCCATTACCTCTCTCAGGCCTGAAGCAGGAGGGGAGGGAACATGTAGCAGAACCTGGAGAGAGTAGTGTAAAAGAAGGCTATCTTAAAGTATTGGTGGCCACCAGTAGAGGGTCACAACTAAGCAGGGGGATCTGTAGAGAAAGGAACAAAGGAAGTAAATACCCCAGCCTCATTCTTCTCCCACCATCCAAACGGCCAATCCCCAACTGGGAGCAGAGGAGCCTTTTAAGGCAGTCCCTGCAGGCCAGCCTCCCAGGAAAGATGGAGAAGGGTAGGAAAAAGGATGACAGGGGTGAGCAGAAGCTACCCAGCCCACCATCCATTCTCAGGTAGACCCTCCTGTTATTCTGTCTCATAGCAATCTGTTTTCTTCTTAGTATTCAGTAAATTATTTACTTTCATATCTTTTTGCTGAATGTCTATAAGCACTTTCAGATGGTCAATTCCATGGACATGTAAATCCCACATGTTCACTGCAGCACTCTGGATCTAACATATAGTAGGTGCTGAATAAATACTTGCTAGTTAATGTGTGAACACATGCATCAGTCAGAGACATAATAGCACATATAATTATGCACGTACACATTTCAATTTCAAAGGGAGAAACCTCCTCTACAGAATTAAGAAATGCCAGGAAATTTCACATCAAAGTCAATTCGATGAAAACAAAATGCTGCCTAGCATAGAAAATCACTCTAACTTCAAAAAGAGCTGATCATTTTCTAAGAAGAGAAGACAAAATGTCCTTCCTATTAACTTGCTGTGAAAACAGGCTGAGCCAGACTAGATAAGCTATCACTGTGTAACACAAAATTGTTATCGTCCCCAATCCATAATGCAGACTGAAATAAGGTCAAGTGGAAGAATTCCTCCCTGAGCTCTTTCTTCTCGATAAAACCTTGGTAGCTCCCACAACTAACTTTATAGCTTCAAAAGAAGAAAAGTGCTAGCAAGCCCTAATTCCCTCCTCCTGGTCTTGGGGTTTTCTGCATCTTCCAAAAGCCCCGATTTCTCTGAGCTCTTGTGGTCCCATTATGAAGAATACAGACAACACTTTTAAGTCTAGTTCTACATATTACCTGGTAAGTGCATCTTATTGATAGCTGAATCTGATACCCAAACACAAACTTTCACACTTGCTTCTCTCCTCTGTCCCCCAACACATTTGCGCTTTGGTGAGAAGAGGCGAAATCTTTTTCCTGGTAGCATGTAACACAATATGATTCCAAACACTTCATCTTTCTTTCAGCCCCTCAGATGACTCATTTGCCTTGTTCTCTCCAACCACAGGACTCTTGTAGTTGGGGCTCCCTTTTACTGGAAGATGCACCCCTCTTTTCTACAATTTGTTCTGTGAAAATGGGCTAATATTAATGCCTAGATCATAAAGTTGTTGTGAGGAAGAATCAAGGTAGTAAGATCATTGAGATCATGCATATAAGGCACATAAAACAGCACCTGACACATAGTAAGAGCTCAATAAGTGTTGTCATCATTATTAATGATTACTTCCAAATTACCCTTCAGATCTGTGATCAATATCACTTGCTCCAGGGAGATTCTGTGTTCCCCCAAATGAGACTGAGTGCCCCAATCATGGCATTCATGTGTCTGGGTAACTTCCCTTCATAGCGCTAACTACAATCCCTATGATTCAAATACCATTAACCCTTGAACAGTGCAGGGGGTTAGAGGTGCCAATCCTCTGTGCAGTTGAAAATCCAAGTACAGCTTGTGGTCCACACTCCAGTATCCACAGTTCCTCCATATCTGCACTTCTGAATCCTCGGATTCAACCAGCCACAGACCATGTAGTACTGTAGTATCTTTAAAAATCTGCATGTAAGTGGACCATGCAGTTCAAAGCTGGGTTGTTCAAGGGTCAACTGTCATCATAAAATAATGTATGTGTCCCTAAATAGGCAAAAAAAAAAAAAAAAAAAAGTGAGGATTTGAGCAGCAAGTGAATTTGTTGTTGACCACCATTGTATTCCTAGTTTCTTGGAAACTGTTTCACACTTAGTGCTCAAAATACATGTTAAATGAAAAGATGAACAGACAACCTCACCTCCTCTGTGGCACAGTAATCACCATCCCTTTCCATACCTTTTTTTTTCATATTCATTACTTCAAGAACTCTAAAGGTAAATATTTGAGGAAACTGATGCATCAAGAAGCCACATGACCAGAGACTCCAGTTCCCAGAGTCACAAGTGGGCCAGAACACAAGTATCCTTATTTCCAACCATATAGTATCCTGGGTCTCGGCAGAAAATGGCAGAAGGTCTCTGTTATGGACTGAATGTCTGTGTCCTCCCAAAATTCATATTTTGAAGTCCTAACCCTCTGTGTGACGCTATTTGGAGATGGGGACTTTGGAGGTAATGAGATTTAGATGAGATCCTCAGGGTGGGGTCCTTATGATGGGATTAGTGCTCTTGTAAGAAGAGAACAGAGAGCTTGCTCTCTTTACCTCTGCCATGTGAGGCACATCGAGAAGGCAGTCATCTGCAATACAGGAAGGGAACTCTCACCAGAACCCAACCTTGGTGGAACCCTGATCTTGGACTTCCCAGCCTCCAGAGATGTAAGAAATAAACGTCTGTTGTTTAAGCCACCTAGTCTATGGTGTTTTGCTACAGCAGCTGGAGCAGACTAATACAGTCTCCTATGGCGGGCAGGAGTGGAGGTGGGGGATACTCTGCTATACTCATGAGGCCTCGAGTCTTATTTATATAGTTTGCAATTGTTAACACCAACTGTTAAAACATAGTTCTGAGACAGCGTGTGGAGAAAATGCTTTATGTTTACCACACTATTTCCTGGACACACGGAAAGGCTACATTTCTCAGCCTCCCCTGTACTTAGACTGGGGTCCTATGACTGCGTTCTGGCCAGTAGAATTGCAGGCAGCAATGACATAAGCCATTCCCAGGCCTGACCCATGGGTATCCCATGTGCAATCCTCCAACACTTGGAGGCCACAAGGGCTACCTGTCGCTCACAAGGCTTCACATAAGTGAGGAATTTTGATTTTATTAAGTTCCTGATAGTTCAGGACTAACTTGTTACTGCTGCATATCCTACTAGTAACCTGACTAATACAAAGAGGCAGAGTGGCACACTGGGAAATGAAATGAAGAAAACAAGAGTTTGAAGCCCAACTCTGTCATCAGCTTATGAGGTGACATTGGAAATTCACCTGTCTGGCTCTGAATTTTCTCATCCATGTTACTCAAAATGAACAGATCACCGTGGATGGCTCTTGATTTTGCATATTACCTGGAAGCTGAACTCATACTTCATTATATTACTCTCTCCCACACACATTACACAGCTCCAAAAGCAATGGTAAACCACATTGTTTTACTGAAGAATTTGTTGGGTGATAACAAAATGGATTATATCTAGAGTGACCATATGTGTTAGGGTTTGGCTAGGACAGTGCCCATTTAGACCTACTGTCCCAGTGTAATTCAGTGTAATTACTAATAGGAGAGCCCCCTTTGCCTCTTAGGCATCCTGGTTTAAACAATACATTACAGAATAAGCTGGTTATATCACACACGACATATAGCAACTCTTACCAGACATCTTTCAGTTCATACTTTTATTCTCCGTTCACCTTGAGACTCCACCATCCCCCCCCCAACATGTTCCCTGGAGTCCTTTACTGGATCCTCTGTCCCCAGCTCAGTAGCTAAGAGGGAGCTCAGGGAAATATGCCAACTCGTACCTCCTCATCATTGCTTCAAACTAGCCAAGCTTCAAACTCCACCCTTACTGCAAGGGAAACAGATAGTTGTAGACTTCATGGTGATCTTCAGAAACAAAAGCAATTTGGGGAGTACGAGTAGAGGTTTAACAAAATGCCTTTGCTTTCTCCACAGGAAAGTGACTATGCATTAACCTCAAAGCACTATTCCCTGGCAACGGTGGAATGACACAGTGAATGGGGAAAATGATTTTTAATTGATAAACTGCCTTTAGACTGGGAAACCGTGAATGAGCTATGAATACCTGGTAGAAAGCCATAGATTTGGGCTTATCACCGTGTGGGACCTAGAAGCTATGAAAAGAGATACTGGTTCCACTGGAGCTTGGGGCTTTTAAACCAGAGTGGTCCCTATGCCCAAGTGCGTAGTCTCATTACAAGGACAACACCTGTGTTGCTGGGGACAGGGAGGAAACAGCTCTTGGACTGCCATGAAGAGACACATTTGGTGCCGCCTCTTGGTCTGCTGTATTTCCTCTGCTGTGCTCTAGGTGAGGCAGATCTCTGTGGTTGTGTAGGTTTGGTTATGCATCCTTGCTATTCAAAGTATGGCCCTTGGAGAGACAGCACCAGCATTATCCAGAACTTTTTAGAAATGCAGTCAGCACCAGCCCAGACCTACTGAATTAGAATGGACATTTTAACAAGATCTTCAGGCAATTCCTATGCATAATTAAAGTTCGAGAGGCAGTGGTATAGATGAACCCAGGACCAGAACCGGTCGTCACATAGAATGGTCATAACTGTGGGCACCAGCCAATTTCTGCCACTCTTAAGAAGCTCTCATTTCCAGATCAAATCAATATCCGTGCATATTTTCCCCTTGTTTCTACTTTTTACTTGTAATTCTTTAATCACAACATTATGATGTTCTCCAGAGAACTCTATAAGAGTGATGAGGTCCTCTTATTTTAACCTACAATTAATCAATTAGCCCTTAATCCCAATGCAGCAGGGGCTACAACTTCTACAGTGTTTTTAACGTATTAACATTTGAGCTTTATTTCCTCTCCCCAAAAATACTTATCAAGGTCTATCACATCAATGCAAGAAAAAGAGGAAAGAAAGGCAAAGCCATATGGCCTCAGGGGTGGCGTTTCCCCTGGTCCCATGAAGTCCAGGAGAGCTGGGCCAGTTTTTCAGCCTGGATGTTCCAAGGGGCATTCACAGGGAAACCAAAGGCAGGACCTCACGAGAGGAGCTCGCCACCAAGAGCACCTTGCCAAGCCACGCCTGGGTTCGAGTCCTCTAAGGCGGCGGAGTGGGGGTGGGAATCATCTTCTAAGGTTTTGCCAAACTGGCAGATGAGCCATTTATACTGATACCTTATGCTTTCTCAGTTCCCATAGAAGATTTTCAGCCTGTCCAGCTATTTGTCAGCTACGCCTATATTTTCCAACCTGAGGACAGAATGGGATACCCCAGAAAGAAACTTTAAGATCAAGAAAAAAGGGCACACAGCCTGTGTCAACCACTCCGTGTGCTGATTCCAGAGGGAGAAACTTAATTTTATTTCTTATATATTCCACATTCCCTGGAAAGAGGTAGTGAAAGATAGTACATGATATACAGACAAGGAAATAGCAGATTTCCTATGACCTATAGGAAACTACATATATTTAAAAAGAAAACAACTGTATAATATAGATTTAGTATGATCCCAAGTACTACTTGCCGTCTCCCCTATGGATACGGATTATGGGTTGCTTCTAGTATCTTCTATACAAAAAGCAATACATATTCATTATAAACAATTTGAGACAAACAAAAAAACTCATAACATGAAAATAAAAGAGAAAAATATACTTGGTAAAATTGCGGCTCAGAAGTTATTAAACCAAGGAGGGCACAAGGACAAATGAGGAAAGAAAGGGAAAGAGCTGGGGAGGAGAGAAAGAGGAAGAAAGGAAAGGGAGAATAGACATCTTTTGTGATTTGACCAGGGAAAATGGAGGAAGAGTTCTGTTGCCTGGATACGCACCCAGTGGCGTATTTAGCTAGACTGGCGTCTTAACACTTCAAGTCAGCAGAAGAATAGGGCAGATCTTTTCATCGAATGTAAACCAATTGCCCGCTATGTACCAGGAGGTGTTCTAAGGTGTTTTATTTTATTTTATTTTTTCTTTATTTTTGGCTGCGTTGGGTCTTCGTTGATGCACGCAGGCTTTCTCTAGTTGTGGCGAGCGGGGGTTTCTCTTGTTGCGGAGCACAGTCCCTAGAGCGCAGGCTCAGTAGTTGTGGTGCACAGGCTTCGTTGCTCCACGGCATGTGGGATCTTCCCAGACCAGGGATCGAACCCGTGTCCCCTGCACTGACAGGCGGCTTCTTAACCACTGTGCCACCAGGGAAGTCCCTCTAAGGTGTTTTAAACACAATATCAATCTTTTAACCACCCTAAAAGTGACAATGATTGTTGTCACATTACCAATAAAAACAACTGAGACTTGGGGTGACTAAGTAGACCCCCCTCTCAAAGGTTACAAGCGTCTTACTGCGAGTGCTCAACAAATGTTTGTTTTGAGTAGAAGGAAGGGAAAGGGGATTTGAAGTCGGGTCTGTGTTTCCAGGACACTTCTCTGAACCTTCTCCAAACACCTACACTCCTCCATAACTTCACTGGGGATGCATTTCCCAGAGAAGTGCTCCACTACCTGTTTTTCCATTTTTCACACCGTTAGTGTCTCCCTCTGTTGATTATGCTCTGTGCAAGCACTCACATTTTGGCATTTTTCCATCTGCCAATACCCCCTTTCTTTGCACAGCTGAAAATTTGATGTTAAGAAGGCAAGGTTAGGTTGGGACTCCTTTGTTCTTCCCAGTAAAAATAATAGCCACGAAAAATGAATTGGTGCATTCTGTTGTGGTTCACATGTTTTCTCCTTTGCCTGGCCCTTTGCAACTGAAACTATGCAGCATTGCACAGCTAAAGCACCTGTTCAATTTGAATTGTTTACTCCAGGGATAAATAGATTTTTACTTCAAAACCAAGACCCATCAAGCTTCAAATTTCATAGAACTAGAAAAAAAGAAAAGTTAGCCCACTTTAAAGAGAAAAGAAAAGGTCACTTCCTGATTTTGCTAACATCAGGAAACGACACTTTAGGACATGTTTCAGTGTCAACCTCCACCTCCAGTGAAATCCGAAAATCTAACACAATCAGAGAATAGAGGCTGGACTTTACATGACCTGTGTCAGAATGCCAGATCCAAGCCTAAGTTTCCTTATCTGCCAAATGGGAATAACAGCATTTATGGGATAACAGTAAAAATTAAGTGAGATTATTAATGTAATGTGAATGGCGTACAATATGAGCTCATTAAATGTAGGTGGTGGTTGTAATTATAAAATAATTATTATTACTCTCGTCATTATTGACTGGGGGTATAAGTATGCTATGAAACCCTGCAGAGAAAAGAGGGATATATTTCTTACTGGAAGCTGAGGGTGGAAGCTCAGAGAAGAGACAACATTTGAACAGCAGCTTAAAAAAAAAAAAAAAAGGAAGAAAAACCTGCTGGAGCAGGAGAATTGCTGGAGCAAGGTAGGGCATTTGATGTTGCAGTGAGGATGTTGCCTGCACAGAAACGGATTCTGGGGAAGGGTTAGCAGGTAAGAGGAACAGCATAAACTGCACCTGGAGTGGGGGGAAGGTTTAAGTGGGATCAGAGGCTGAAAATGAAGCCTCAGGAAACGCCTGGGAAGTCTTGCAAGGAAACGCAACCAGGGCTCCACAGGCAAGGAGAGATGCTAAAAGATTTTACACTGGAAAAGAAAGAGAGTGAAACGACCTAGTAGAGTTTGGGTGGATTTTTACTCATTAAACTAATGTAGACGTCAAAGAGGTCACCTCAAGGAAGTCCCCTAGAGAGTGATAGGAGACCTCGAGTCTTCCCACTGTGCACATATAACACCCTGAATCATCTGTTATTAATATCAATCATGTTATAATTACTTATTTAATTGCCCATCTCACTCACCCAATTATAAGCTTCATGAAGGCAGGGATGACATCTGCCGTGTTCATTGTTATATTGACAGGGCCCGGCACACAGTAAGCTCCCAAACACCCAATGGGTGATGTAGAACACATCATCCTATATGTTCCCGTATCTTTTTTTATTGATATGGAAGGACCTTTCCTCAGCTTTGCAAAAAGTGCAAACTCACCTCTCTTTTTTGAATAACAATTGAGTTCTTAAGGACCATCTAACTTAAGAATTTTCTAGTCCTTCAACTCTACTGTAAGACCCTAGAGGCTAGGAAAGTGATGCTTTTTTTTTTCTTGAATCTCTCACTTCCTTAGTATTTATTTATCATTAGTTCTGCTTCATTGAAAATCATAAAACAACATTTCTTTTTAAATATTCCAGTATTTTCACTTGTTAAAATGGCTTTTATCCTAAGTCATTGCAATGTCATAATTTAAATTCATAGATTACATTCATTTGTCATTTGAGAACATGTTATACAGATCTTCCTCGACCTAGGATGGAATTATGTTCTGATAAACCCACTGTAAATTGAAAGTACTTTTTATAATTTAAAAGTTGAAAATGTATTTAAAACACCTAACCTCCAGAACATCATAGATTAGCTTAGCTTACCTTAAATGTGCTCAGAACTCTTACATTAGCTTAAATCTGGGCTAAATCATCTAACACAAAGCCTATTTTATAATAAATGCTGAATATCTCATGTGTTTATTGAAAACTACACTGTAAGTGAAAAACAGACTGTTGTATGTGTACAGAATGGTTGTTTCCCCTCGTGTGATCTCGTGGCTGACTGGGGGCTGCAGCTGCCGCTGCCCAGCATCAGGAGAAAGTATCATACCCATATTGCCAGCCAAGGAAAAGATCAAAATTCAAAACTCTAAGCGAGCTTTCTCCTAAATTCATATTACTTTCACAGCATCGTCAAGTCGAAAAATTGTAAGTTGAACTATCTTAAGTCAGAGACTGTATATTTCAAAGCACCTATACAAGCAACAAAGGGTCCGTTTCTCTGTTTGAACTCATCTGCTTTTTACCATCAAAGAGTTATGCAACCCAATGTGTTTTCTTTCTTCTTTGCCCTGGTTACCAGGAAACTCAGGGGTATTGTGCTCATCAGCCAGCGTTCCTAATCCATGCACTTTACGCTCTACCTTTATAGTTTGGCTCCTACCTTTTGCCTTGTTTTAATGGCTTCAGTTCTTATACATCTGTGCATTTATTTTAAGTTGTCTCAAAACCTTTCTAAAGTAGGCAGGAGTAACATGTGTGTATTCATGTATATATTCATATATATATGTTTACTACATATTATTTATAAACACACACATATATCCAATACTAAAAGTATACCTATCTATGTATTTCCCAGATGTTTTCTGCCATACCTCACTCTCAGTTCTCATGAAAGCATGACTTAATAATGTAACCATAAGTGAAGATTTTATAGAAGAGTCTTAGGAAACGCATTTCTGTTCCTTTCTCCAGATCCCTTCTTTGGTTATTCTGCTTTGAGTTTAATACACTAAACCAGGGATCAGCAAACTTTTCCAGTAAAGGAGTAGATAGTAATTTTTAGACTATGGGTCATGATGTCTCTGTTGCAACTACTTAACTCTGCCGTTATAATGCAAACAGAGTCATAGACGTGTATAAACAAATGTGCAGGACTGTGTTTTGATAAAACCGTATTTATTAAAATAGGTGGTGGGTTGGATTTGGCCGGTGACCACAATTTGCTGACCCTGACCTAACCCTTCCTCTACTATATCTGTCGTCACTGGACCCTCTCAGGGAAGTGCTGCTCTGGCCAACTCCAGTGTCCAGTCTCTCCAAGTTAGTTAGCCTCAGCGAAGCAAAGGCCTCTCCAGTTAATGGAACGGGCCCTCCCTCCTCAATAGGCAGTTTCATTGCAAGTTGTATTGCTTGAAGATACCCCGGGGGAGTTTGTCCTCTCACATACACCAATAGTTTTTTAAAAGATTTCTTGCTACTACATGCAGTGATCACCGCAAGAGAACTTTAGGTAAATACGACAAATATATCTCCATCTGCATAAGCAACAGTATTTTTGCAGCCTACAGCCACATTTGAGGTTAGAAAGAGGGCTCAATCCAGGGATTAAAAAACAAAAAAAAGGAGTCCTCATGCCGGTACTCTCCTCTTCATGAGCCTTAGTTTTCTCACTTGCACAATAGGGGGTAGAATTTCACCTGCACAAAGGCCAGAGTCTGGACCAGATGATCCCTTATAGGTTCTTTCTGGAAGCTGGACAGGTTATTTTCCTAAACCAATGATTTCCAAATGGTTTCAGGAATCAGAATTCCCTTGGGTGCTCTTTAAAACACAGATTACTAAACCCCAGCCTGAGTTTCTGATTCAGTAGTTCTAGGGTGGAGCCCAAGAATTTTTGCAGTGCCACCAAGTTCTGCTATTGCTGGTTCAGGGACCATGCTTTGGGAACAACTAGTCTGTCTACATGATAGAGATCTCACAGTCCCTCTTATGGGGAAGCGATGGCAGGGGAGGAGGGGGTCCTACAGCTGGTTCCTCTTCATATTTTCAAAATGGGGTTCCTTCTTGAAGGGATGAGAGATTAGTTCTGTTTGCCCACTGAGTCTCAGGTGCTGCAGCCACACCTTAGCAACTGATTACAGGCTGAAAGGAGGCTGGTGGTGACTCTCCTGGAGTCATGGTGGAACGTAAAAGGCAATGGGTGAGCCATCCGGAGAAGGACAGGGAAAGGGGGGGGGGGCCACTGAGAAGTGACAGATATGCCATCACACAATCCCTTTGTATAAGCCAAACTTCTAGAACTTTCTCTTTCCATAAACATAAAATCAACACAATCATTGACTGCAGATTGACCATATGTAGGCCCAGCACTGAGTAATGCAGGGTGGGCTGCAAGGACTCAAAAGACTGGAAAAGTGCAGACCGCCCTCAGGAACTCTTAATCTTATGCGGAAGGCAAAGTTCACGACAGGTGTCAAGACAAGTAGATGATGAGATGCAATGTTATGTGGCATGAAGACAGAGGGCTCTGGAGAGAGGCTGCTGGTGGACTTGAGAGGTCCAGGCAGGCTTTCCTAGAGGATGCAGCCAGGCTGGCAGGGGCCTCGGGGAACAGGGAGGATCTGAGGCGGTGGGAGAGTGAGGAGAACGTGGCAAGAAGCCAGGGTGTGCCTAGGATACTAGCAGAGAGGGCATGAGAATGAGCACAGGGTCTTCTAAGTATGTCTCTACCCCTCCCCAAGGAACCTCCCTCAAGTCACTTCCATTCCTTTGTCTCTGTTTCCTGATTTGAGGATTGAGGGCTTTGAGCTAAATCACAAGTTTCCAAATTGCGTTCCATCTTAGAGAGATCCCAGGTTATTAAATGATAAATGAACAGTCTGTGCTCAGCCCTTCTCCTCATCCTGCTTCTGCTTCAACCAGAGAACTCCACTTTCCTGCACTGTTACACTCACTGTACAGTTTCACTTCCAGAAAGGATTTGAAAATCACTGAGCAAGAAACTCTGTAAAAGCTCTTTCCATTTGTACACTGGTTGGCTGGAGAGAGAGGAGAAAGAAGCCAGTTAGCACAAGGGATGGGACCACTCGGTGGGCCAGGCTAGCTTCTGGCACAGCTTGACAGCAGAGAGGAGTTTAGACCAATGGAGGTGAGAATTAGGAAACCACTGATGGCTCATGAGTGGAGGAGTGCCACAGGGAGAGGAGTGAAATTGGGCCCACAAGCAGCCAGGGAAGCAAACTGCTCTGAAAATCTCAACTGCTCAGAAGGTTCTGAGTGAAAAAAAACAAAAGGGTGATTTTTCCCCCTTGTCAGCCTTCCCTCCCAGGACATTGTACTGTATGCAAAATGTGTAACTGTAAGACAAACATTTTTTTCCACTGCCCTTCTGAGCCCCACGGGCCTTCAGGAAGACCTGCACTTCAAGCAAAGCCTTTTTATTTTTCAACACCCACAGCTTCCATTCAACAATCAGAAGTTTTCCACTTTCATCAAAGAGACTGCAGAGAAAGGTCGAGGGGGCAGTCTGTTCTCAGCAGCTCTGGGAAGGTTACAGAGCCCCCTGCTACCCACTCACTGCTCATGCCCACCACAGGACACAGTCTTCTCCCCGAATCAGCCGGGTGCATACCCCACAAAACACTGGCTTGCTTCATTCCCACCTCCGTTACAGATCAAATGAATGCGTGCACCTACTTCTTCCAAAACCAAGTCCAATGTGGGATCAAGGGGACCTCAGCTTCCTTGACTATAAAATGGGTACACTTTACACCACTCTATTTAGCACCCCCAAAAATTTACCTCTTGATGGCTCTTCCATCTCCAGAATCTATCATTTTATGGATTCACTTGGAAGGAATATCCAGACCAATTCCTAGAGTGACTCAACTTAGGTGACGGTCAGCAGTGGGATCTCTGCAAAGGTGGCAGTGGTAATAATCCAAGCTTGGCTTTGGACACAGGACCTTTCCTTGGGGGGATCTGGGATTTCTGCTTGCTCTCAGAGATATACGGCAGCCAAAAAGTGAGCAGAAAGGGGAGGGGTGCTACCAAGACCCGGGTACTTCCAAATGAAGTTTTCAAAGAGCTACATCCGGAGGCACCAATTATGCAGTGATTCACTTTTTAAATGGTATTTTGAAATGGAGATCATTAGTAACCACAGATGTGACGCAGCTCTGCCCCCCAGAGAATCTATCTACTCTATCTGTCTAAATTGCAGACTATTTGGAACGTTGAACCAGAATGGTCCAATACCATCTGCCAAGTCTATTCCCGTTCATGAAGTACTCTTATATAACTATCTCATTTGATCTTCATGGTGGCTGTCAATGCAGATGGGGAAAAGAGAGGGGCATAAGGATTTGTACAAGGACCCAAGACCATTATGTGGTTGGGCTGAGACAAGACCTCAGGTTTTCAGCCTTCAAGTGCAATGACAGTTGAAGGGGCCAGACGAGTATAGCTATGCACCCAAGTTATCTTGCAACTTTGACTGAGGCAGTGTTCATCCTCTCTGATCCTCAATTTTCCCACCTGTAAAAAAGAAATATTAGCTGCCTCAGAGGGCAGAGGTGAGGGTGAAGTGAGGCATTGTGTAAATCTCCTAGCACTGCGCCTGAGACAGAAGAGGTTCAAGTGTAGTGGTCACATACACACACACCACACAGCACACACAACACACAACACACACATAGGCACACATCATGCACCACGCGTCACGGAGGCACACCACACATGCACAGCATACACGTATCACACACCCACCGTCCACAGGCAACACGCGCACACACCATACAGAACACACACCCCCCCTGCGTTCTGCCCCATACCGCTTCCCCACACCCACCCTCACTGCCAATTCCTTCCCCTTTTTCTGAGTTTTATGGCAGGCCCAAGTTTATATGCAAATTTAACAGATCCCAGTACACTCTGCAGGAATTTTTGTTCAGAAGATCAGTGTTTCCAGATTCCTCCTCTCAAACAGTATCTTTGAACCTGTCACCAAATTTCATACTGCCATGAGCTTATCTCCCTTTGGCTCAATCTCCACATTTGTGGGCCCTTCCTTCCCAGATATCTGGTAGTATTTCCAGTTTTTAGCAGGAGCCAATATTATCAACCCTTTTGAGTCATTCTACCACAGTCCAAGAAATCCAGCCTCCCCGAGGCCCAGCAAAGAGACATTTTTCTGATGAGGACTTCTGAGCCACAGGCCTTGCTAAAGAGAATGTGCAGCTTCTCAAGCCGGAAGGCGTTTTGTGGCTGAGTGTGATTGAAACAGAAGTTGCTTTGTACACGCACACACACACACACACACACACACACACACACACACACATACACAGCAGAGTAGGGAAACCGTCATTTTCCTACTCACCCTCTGACATCAGCCACCTTCTCTGTAGCTACAGTTTCTCTTCACTCACATTAATCCCTGGCGATGAAAAATGAACCTCTCCCCCACCCGCGCTGCTGCCTTTCGCCTCACGCCCCCAGAGAAGCATTTCTTCGTGAGGCAGACGGTGAAGGTTTTTTTCCAAGTCACATGATCCGGGATGCAGGGGGAGAATCCTTCTTGGAACAGAGATGGGCCCAGAACCGAATCAGATGAGGAGAGATAAGGTGTGATGTGGGGAAGACTATATAAGAATGGACCCAGGGCTGCAGCAAGCACTCAACCCACTGGCCCCTTCTCAAGACCCAGCCATGCATGTGCCCGCAGGCTCCGTCACCAGCCACTTGGGAACCACTAGCCGCGGTTATTTCTATTTCACCACGGCCTCACTGGCTCTGTGTCTCCTCTTTGCTGTGGCAACCATTATGGTGTTGGTAGTTCAGAAGACGGTAAGTGGACTTCTCTTTCTTTGCCTTTGCTTTCTGATTTATGTTCAGTTTTCTCCAGAGAGAGAGAGAGACTTGTAAATGAACTTAAAAAAGAACCTGTATCATGCAGAGAAAGGGAGCAAAGAAATGGGAACTTAACTCTGTCAAATAGTTTGGCTTTTTGAGAGAAAATTTTGTTGAGCCATCATCTCCAAACTTTCCAGACTCACAGGCGCCAAAAGAAGGGCGAGGAGCTCTTAGCCTTGAGAAATTAATATTTAAATGTTGCTGAGCCAGAGCAACATTCCTATCAAGGAAGGAAGTGAGAAGGAAACTTGGTAACACATTTGTACAACTTGGTATCATGTCTTCGATGCCTTCAGACCAGATTCCAAGGTTCTATATTCTCTGTCCAAATGTTCCTGAGACTTCGGAGGCCTCATCCAACGCTAAGAGCTTTTTTTAACCTGGAGCTAAGTTTCAGAGGCCAAAGTCTATAAGAGAAAGAGGCAAGAGAGAAGATCAGGGCTTCTTAGAGCTTGGGCACTTCAGCGTTAAAGCTCACAAGACAGACTGAAAGCTTCCTCCTGAGCCACTGCTTTGAAGAGCTTAGCTCTTCCACAAAAACATAAAAAGCACAGAGGCAGAACCTAGCGATGTTTTTCACACCTGTTCCCTTGAGACTGCTCAGAATTCTGAAACTACAAGCAATTATGGGTACACACTGTGAGGTCAAATGGTCTCAGGAAATTCACCTTTTTTTGAAGTAAATGGTAAGATTTATTGTGAAAACAGAAGAGATGAAGGCGGAAGCTTCTTCATATTTTAGGAAATTGGTGTTTACAGAGAATCCACCAGCATGTATTTTATAGAAAATACTGTACTGATAGTATATATTGCTCATGAATTTTTTAATGAAATAATTTTGATAGTTTAAGAACTGTACCCCCCCCAACCTGCCACAGTAAGTACATTTTTATTTATTCCTTCAAAGCTCCCATTTTTTATGGTATTATCATCCTGCAGAATTTGTTCTGGTTTCCTTTAGTTGTCTTAGGTTGAATGATCTTTAACTTATTGATTGCTAAAAAGAACCAGGCTTTAAAAGGCTTTGGTACCTGTTTCTCAAGCGTCATCAAGCTTTGAAATTTAAATGAAACTTTGAGGCTCATATCTCCATAAAAGTGAAAGAAAACAGAATTGCTAGCATTTGAGATTTAGATTGTAGAATTTATGAAAGTCATCATTTAATGGGCTCATCTACATCTACTAGGAATAATACTCTTGAAAACATTCTAGGACACTTTTTTTTTTTCTGTAGAGGCTCTATAATTTCTATAATTCTAATCTGAAGTAAACCAGAGGTGTATCATTTTATAGCAAGAGCCAAAGCAAAGAAATTAAAGTGGTCTTTGAAAAGTTCTGTAGTTAAAGGTTGCAGCTAGAACTGCTATGAGACAGAGAGAGAGAAAAGGAAGGAAGGAAGGAAGGAAGGGAGGAAGGAAGGAAGAAGGGAGGAAGGAAGGAAGAAAGGAAGGAAGGAAAAGAGAAAGAGATGATGGGGGTGTAAGGTGTGGTGGTAACATATAAAGCTAGAGAGAGCTCCAGAATGGTCCTTATTCAAATCCCACTTTTGTTTGAACTGATTCTTTCCATGAAGGAACTAGAGTGGAACTTTCGCCCTCGTTTTTGTAAATGTGGGAAATGAGGAACAGAAAGGGGACAGGGCTTGACCTAAGTCGTCCTGAGAAAGTGGTAAAGACTGCTTGACTATTTAATCAGGACACCATTCCCTTTGATGATACAGCCAGCCACAGAAGCACTAAGAAACTCTGTTCCTGCTCTTCTCTTGGGAGCGCTATCTTCTTGGCATCCATCTCCCTGACTTACCCTCACGTTGGGATATGAAAAGATTCACTTCAAAGCCTGATTGTAGGGTTTGGTGTACTGTGATTTGTTAGCCGGAGAAATATCAGTTACTTGCTTAAAAGAACTGCAACACTAAAAGTTAAGTGTTTTACACATACCATTTCCAATAATTTGTTCAGATATTAACTGTTAGAAGAGCTAAGAAGAGAAAGTTATCCCCTTGAGCTTGAGTTATCAGGAAAGGCTTCCTACAGGAGGAGGGAATGCAGGCTGGCTTTAGGACAGGTACAAATGACAGTGAAGAGACAAATGAAGAGACTCTAACAGGACTTCTGATAAAGAAGTCAATGGGAGATAACCAAGGACCTTAAACTCATATCCCAATTATTAAAAATGGAATGGATTGGTGGCCACATAGCACTCTACTGTGAGGGTGGATAGGGGCAGGGGTGAGGACCATAAGAATGGTTCTATTGGCCTAAGAAGTCACAGTTCTAAATAAAAAGGCACATGCACAGACAAAATTTAAAACAAGCTTAACTCATAATATATAATAAGCGATGGAAGGTAGGCACATAGGGCTACCATGAGACCACAAGTTAAGGAGACAGAACATTTTCCCAGGCAGATCTAAGAAAAACTTCACTGGAGATTGAAATTTCAGTTTGGCTTGAGAAAGGTGCACAATTTCAAATGGGTGAAGGAAGAATAGAGGAGAGAGCTTTCCTGGCCAGTGGAACAGTGTGAGAAAAGTGATGGAGAAGAAAAGTGAAGGGCATGTAGGAAAATCAACAAAGATCGCCTTGAGATTTGGCTTCAAGGCCAAATAACTCCAAGGCCAAATTCCTTGGGGGAGGCAAAGAAAGAACTTAGGTTTCAACCTCAAATATTTATTGAGCATCTGCTCTGTACAGGACATTGTTCTAAGTAATGGGTATAGAGCCTTGATCAAAGCCAACAAAATCCCTGCTTTCATGTTACTTATGGAACTTATTGCCTACTGATGTCTTAAGTCTCTGTGGTGGCTGTATTTTATTTACCTTTAAACTATTATATTTAAAATATTATATTCTTGTGGTTTAAGAAAAGTGAATAGTAAACAAGGGAAAAGAAAGAAAAGTAGAAATCTCTCACACTCTCCCCACCCAACCACCAATCCCTCTTCCCTGAGATAATGACCATTAACAGATTCTTCCATGTCCTTCCAAAAATCTATGCTTCTACAAATATACAGTATACACATGTCATTATAGTAAACTCATAAATTTGCACCTTGCTTTATTGACTTGACAGTATATCTTGGAGATCCCTCCATGCCAATACATGGAAGTCCATCTCATTCTTTTGAAGAGTCCCATAGTATTTTACTGTACTTCATATTTCATCTGTGCCTAGTGAAGGACACTCAGGTTTTCCTCTAGAAGTTTTGCCCACTGTGCACATCTACAAGTATATCTGTGGGACAAATTCCTAGTGGTGGTAATATAATGTGTTTTTCATTTCTATAAATAATGCAAATCAGCTTCCAAAGAGATTGTACCAATATACTACTCTTGAGGAAGTAAAAGTCCTACCAACAAAGAGACAGATCTTCATGGGAAAGACAGAAAATTGACTTCTTACTGAGTAAGCACAACAGAGTACATGCATATGTGTCAGGATGAAATTTCACACAATTCATACAGCAAAGAAAGAAAAACAACAAAAAAAGAAAAATAATAAAATTTCTCATATCTCCTCCAGAGACGAAGGGTTATATATAGATTATATATAGGCTACAAGGTTGACACCAGAAGTGTTTACAGTTCAAGTGGCTCTGAGGTCTTCAATCTTAGAGACATCTCTGTTACAAACCAGGAGCCTGGACTTATCCAACCCCTAGAGAGATCCATTTACAGTCCACAAGTTTAGAGCAAGGGCTTATTATGTCCTCTAGAAAGAAGAGAAAGCAGCTGCCTTCTTTCCCTTTATCAGCAAAGAAAATTCTTTTTTAAAAAAAATTTATCCTTACAATACCACTCCTACTTCCCCACCAAGAGTGGAGTATAGGGGTGGTGACTGGTGGTCATGGTGGTAAGGTTTTTTGGTTTGCTTTTCAGCCCAGTAAAATATAGGGGAGAATTGAAATGCCCTGTGATTCTTCTCTCTACCCAAGTTACTCTCTCCAATGCATTCAATTTATCTATCCAAAAAAGTTCACTGAAAATCTTCTCCAGGGAAAGCCCTATGCTGGGCCGTGAGGGAAGGACCCAAGTAGGTAAAGCAGGACGCTTTTTTCCGAGAATCTCTAAGTTGGAGAAATGAGGCCCAAACACTCAAGAGATTGAATTTGGGGCAGAATGGCACTGAATGCCATACCAGAGGAGAGGAAGACAATTTCTGCTTGGGATGAGGGAAGGCTTTGCAGAAGAGCTTAGAAGGGAAGCTGTGCCTCCTCCAAGAATTAGTAGGATCACGTCTTATGCCCAAAGTTTTATTTTGAAAAACTTTAAACCTACAGAAAAATAGAATGGTAAACACCCATATAACCTTTCACCTAAGTTCATTGTGTTAGTATTTTGCCATATTTCTGCTCTTTCTATATATATGTAAGTAATTTGCAGATAGTGTGACCTTTCACCTGCATGTATTTCAGCACCCATTTCCTACTTACTGCAGTGCCATTATCATAGCCAAGAGAGTTAATGTTAATTTGGTAATATCACCTTATTATAATATATAGTCCATATTTTAATTTCCTTCACTTGTTCAAAAATGTCTTCTACAGCTGTTGTGCCTTGTTTTGTTTGTTGATCCAGAATCCACTCTCAGGTTATCTGTTCTAATCTAGAATGTTACTGTTTAAAAGGTGGTCCTTGGAGCTTGTTAGCAATGCCAAGTCCCATTCTAGACCTGCATTTTAATAAGGTCCCTGGTGATCTATAAACACATTAAAGTTTGAGAAGCACAGATCTAAAAATCTCCTCTGCTCTTTGTTGTTTTTCACGGCATTGACTTTTTCAAAGGGTCAGTTCTGTTGTAGAATAGTTTACGTTTTGGAACTGTCTTAGTGTTTACGCGTGATTATATTCAGATAAAACATTTTTGGCAAGAATAGTACATAGGCGATGTTATATACTTCTTATTGCAGCAGGGCTAGAGGCATATGTCAGGTTGCCCCATTATTGGCAATAATGTTTAGTCACTTGATTCAGGCGGAGACCACTGGCTATCTCTTTAGTACAACACTTTGTTCTTTCTTATTAATAAGTAATCTATGGGGTAATACTTTGAACACATACCAACATCCTTCACTCCACGTTTTTGGCATTCTTTGATGATGACCCTCATCTGAGTCAGCTAATGCACTGAGGGTTGAAGAATGATAATTGCCTAATTCTATGATTCCTTTTGCGTTTATTAGCTGACATTCTTCAATGGAGAAGAGCTCTCCATTGGAAGGATGGTGGCAGGTGGAGATGGTGCCGGGCATTCCAGGTGAGGCAAGAGTGAGGAGACGCACAGTCTGGGAGAAGGCAAGCCCAAGTGTGAGGACAGGAGTTGCGGGGCCAGAACAGAGGTCAGTCCAGACTGCACAGAGGGGCAGCAGGACTTAGAGCTAGGTGGCAAGAAGCATTGATAGAGGAAGATGAGAGGAAAGGAAGCCACCCTACAAACAGACTAGGAAGACTTCCTAAACCCATACATGAGCTCAGCTCCACACTCAGCCTCCAGAAGCCATTCCCCATTCCTTGGGGAAGGAAGGCCTCAGTATCCTGATTGCCTGTTGAGTAACGTCTTTAAGCCCTTGTTATTCAAAGTGTGGACCCTGGCCCAGCCGCACTGGTATCATCTGGAAGCTCATGAGAAATGCAAAACCTAAGGGCCCATCTCAGACCTACAGAATCAGAATTAGCATTTTAACAAGATCCCCAGTGGGAGAAGCAGTACTTTAAGCCACTGTATTCCAATGACCACTTTCACTAACATTACCAAAACAAAGGCTGCCAGGGAAAATTTTCTATGACCTCCATCCACTTTCTCATGGAGTCTCAGGAGGATTTCCTGCCCCAGCTTCATCCTGCCCTACCCTAGAGAGGCAATGTGGCTTGGCATTGAAGAGCATTGCCTTCCAAGTCAACACGCCAGAGTTTGAATACTTTCCTTGCTATTCACCATCTATGGGACCTTCTATAATCATTAAGTCACTTCTCTAAGTCTTAGTCAATCACTAACTCTTGGGGTAAAGATCAAATAAGATAATGCATGTAAAGCATTTAGCCCCCGAGGATTAAGCACCCTCATTAAGTGCTTAATCACGTTCACTGGAAAATAAGAGAGGCATTCCTGGCAAAGGTCTCCATGGCCCACCTTACAAGATGTGAGGCCACCTGGCATATTCGAAATATTAGTTGCCTTTGGCCATTTTCCATCAGAGAGGGTATCTTTTTTCAAAGTAAATTTGGGAGCTGACTCCCCTGCTTTTCAGCCCAGATAAAATATAGGGGTGAATTGAAATGCCCTGTGATACTTTGCTCTGCAAAAAGAAATAAGACTTTCAAGGTATTGAGGCAAATTAAGCACCTCATTAGGATTAATAGGGTAACCAAAATAACTACAGTTTTCAAGTACTTGCTAACACTCTATGTATAGTATCTTATTATGTCCACAACAACCCAGCGGAGGGAAGCATTATTAGCCCTGTAATCACAGTGATTAAAGGAAATGGGAAAACAGACTCCTAGGCGGGGAAGATGGTCGGAACAGGCCATTTCACCTGGAAACAGGTTAAATGTGACGTTTCCTCCCTCCACACACAGAAACATTGTTGAGGATACCCATTAGACACACAGAGTCTGGGGAAAAAGAGAGAGAGAGAAGTGCACTTAAGGAAATGTACCTGGTTGGTAACCTCGGAGATGAAGTTTCCTGAGCTACTCAATGGAGCTGAGAATGACAACTTGGGAGGGTCCATTTGCTTGTGTCTATGTCTAGCCTATGTACTATTGACCGCAAAGCCAAGTTGCTAAGCAAGGTAGTTCACGTTTCCCCAGCCAAGACCCGGACCCCCAGGCTAGGTATGGGAAAGAATTCTAAGACTGGGAGGTACCTTACTAAAGAGTAATAGATAGGTGGGCAGCACTGAGCATAGCACCTAGGGTATAAAGAGTCCTCAGCAAAATTTAAGTCATCATCTCTTTACACCCTACTTCTGCACCTCCAAATACAAGGACTACTAAGGGGCGGGGGGCTGGGGAAGAATAAGCTTTTCTATCCTTGGCTTCTGAAGATAGCATCTCTCCTGGGGCATAGAAAGAGCATTGGAGAATTTCAGTCTGGGATCTGGGATTCCACTGACTTATGAGTGTCTCAGTCTCCTTGCCTGTGAAACTTAGCTTGATGGACTAAAGGATGCCTTGGTTCCCCTCTGGCCCTGATTCTCTGATCTTGTCTACCATGGGTAGCCAAGGGAAGCTCTGGAGACCTGTCCTCATCCCAGGAGCTCTTCAAGATAGGAATAGTCACACTTCTGTCTTAGATGTCATGGGTCCTGGGTGAAGGTTCAAGCAACAGGATTCTTTCCTGTACTATGAAGCTTTGTTTCTGACATCCTCCTGTCTGAAGCTAGAAAACCAGAAAGCCCTCAAATGGCAGAGACTCCCCCTGTACCCCCAACCGCCCATGTAAATTAGATCTCCTTCCAGATATTATCTCTTAAAACCTTTCTACTCAAATTGTGTTCTGTGGGCCAGGAGCACCGATGTCACCTGGGAGCTTGTCAGAAATAGACTCTCAGGCTCCACCCACACGTGCTGAATCAGCACTTGCATTTTAAGGAGCTTCCCAAGTGATTCATACACATGCTAAAGCTCAAGAAGTACTATTTTGCAACACTCTGCCTCTCTCCTGGCCGCTCTTGCCACAACTTGCAATTCTAATTAGATATTTACTTGTATATCTTAAATGACTGCTTTAATGATCGAGCCATAAAATCCACAGGACGTCTTCCAATGACTAACTTAGAGCCTGGCACACACCAGGTGCCCAATTCAACATGTGCTGAATGTATGATTCCCTGGTATTTCCCAACTGCCAGTGGCCGCTGGGATGGCTCCACGGGGGCTGCTGCTCTGGCAGCCTCTCACTGTCCCTGGACATGTTCCTGGGCAGCCGATGAATTCAACGGGTCTTAGCACCACATTTAAACGTAGATGTTTTCCTTCACGTCTTTGCACATCACACTAATCGACGGACATGCTTGGCAGTAAACTAGGTGTTTATTAAATTATGAAATGCTGTTTGTTGTCTCACAGAGGCAACCTGGAGGGGAATTTTGTGACATCAGGTTTTCCTTTGAAATACATGTGCAACTGAGAGACCACAAATGTACAGCACTGTTACTTAGGTTAAGAGCTTTCAACTAAAGCAACAAAACCATAGACTGTTAGAGCAAGGAAGGAAGGACCTTCCAAGCCAAGTTCACTTCTTTTCCCTGATAAGCTGAAGCTCCCAAATCTATACTGACTTCCATCTCCAGATCAGTGCTCTGCCGGGGCTTTGCTTCAGGAGTCTCCCTCGACTCACCGCCACCCATCTGGGCTGGAGAAGAGAGTCACTGATCAGGAGAGCTGGCAATCGAAGGCAAAGGACAGAGCCCCTAGAGCAATGGTAGAATAAAGAGGGGACTCTAGATGGTCCCAGGTGTTCATACAGAACACTAAGGAAATAAGATGTGGGCAGCTGCTAACTTCTTGCTCCGTTAGAAGTTGGGAAGTTGTTTTCACCCTTGTAAATGCTCACATTTCTCTAGGTCTTTATTAATATTTCAATCCAATGCACTATAGGAGATCCTGACCAGGATAGGTCAAAAGATAAAGACGACACTTCATTCCTTATTGGCAGGACAACTGAGGGGTGTCTCTAATGGCTGAGGTGGGGAGAAGGGGGAGGGAGACCGGGGAGGAAGCTAGTCTCTGAGGAATTAGGGGTGAAGAGCTGTGCCCATCTGCTCCTGTTGCCCGTACTCAGAGCACCTGGGCAAGACCTCCTTTCATCCCCGCCACTCCCCAGCCTGGGGGCCCTCCTTCAGAAGACGATCTGCTATCAGATTATCTGCTATCAACCTCTTACTTAACTATGTAAATGTTTATGTATATATTTATGCTTATTACAGAATAAATAACATAAAACATGTGAATATTAAAATAAATAATAGACATTTATGCTTATTTATGTTATATATTTATAAGTATTTAGATGTTATAGTCAAATATAAACTTGTAATAAATCCATGAGGGCAGGGACCCAATTTAATTATTTTTGGTATCTTCGCAATGCTTGGCACGTAAATGTTCTATTAATTCAGAATTTCCAACCACAGGAGAAATAGAAATGGACCTTCCTAGGTATGTTTACAACATACTTTCACTGTCTACTGAATCAAACATAGAAAAAAAAAACAAAACCCACATATATTTATATACTACACTTGTTTGCTCTTACGTTAACCAAAGTAGGAAAAAATAACACATGTGGTGATAGAAACAAAAAGCACTGGACTGAAAGTTGAGTTGCAGATTCTAGTCCCTGAGCTGCCATAAGCTTTTTACCTCTCGGCCCCCAGTTCCTCACATGTGAAATGAGGATAGTAATCCTCCAGTTGTGTTTCTGATAAGCAGGTTGTTAAGCAAATGGATGAGAAAGCCCACTGTAAACTAAGTCAGTGAATTAATTTTTTTTAAATCTAAGAGTCAGATGGAACATGAATTCTAAATTGCACAATACTTTGAGGACAACCAAAATGGAAAAGAAAAAGACCAGCTGTTTCAATCTGATGACATTCTCATGCTGCCTTTTTTTTTTTTTCTTTCCTCTTTCTTCTCTTCCAGGACTCCATTCCCCACCCGCCGGGCAAATTCCACCTTAAAGGAGGTAAGACTTTGGAATGAGGAGTAAATGTGCAGGGGCGCATCCAAATCACATCACAGATGATTAATAACCAGAAACATCATGATAGTGTCCAACAGAAGAGTGGGTGGAGGCGGACGTGGGCCGTCAGGGCAGAGCTGATGCATCTCCATTCATCTGAGCAGCCGCTGAGCTGCACTCACATCCCCACAAGTTCTCCCACCAGCCCTCACCTCTCCCACTAGTGAAAATTGTACCTCTGGCATAGGCTGTCACACGGACACAGAGAGGAACACAAAGCAGCGTTGTGTTAAGAGCTTAAAATCTGGAGTCAGGCAATATGGGTATGAATCTTGGCTCTACACCCCACCTGAGAAACTCAGTTCCTCATCTGTGAAATAGGACTAATAATACCCACCTCATGTAGGTATTGGAGAAGCTGTCAGATCTCTTCCAGATATTGCTTAGCATGGTGACCAACACATAGTAATCATTAAATAACTGATAACAGACAAAATGCATAATGAAGCTGAGGGCTTGTGAAACAGACCTCCCCACCCCTCATATTTCCTATCACTTAAGTCACTAATTAATGCATTGTCTCTACTAGCCCCACAGTGGTGATATGCAGAGTTAGGTTAACATGGAAAATGAAAAACTTTGGGATCCTCTGATGAATGTTTTCATTGCACAGAAGAGGAAAAGTAAGACCAAGTGAAGGGTCTTGTTCAGAGTCATATGAAGTCAAACCTAGAACCCAGATGTCCTCATCTCTAATCCAGTGTTCTTTCAACCCAAAATCTTTAGCCCCATCTCAGTCCTGTAACCTTTAGAACCTAGCTAGCAGCTGGATAACCAGACAGCTCAGAGAAAAAAAGTAAAAGAGAAAAAGTGGGTCATTATAGGCACCTGGATAGAGACACCAGGTCATGCTTGGGGCCACAGGACATAAGTGTCTGGACACAGCTCCTCACACCAGCAGCCATCGCACTTGGAGTTTCCTTCAGGACACCCTTAGTCATGCTTCTCCTGCTATTTGTCACCCAGAGACTTAGAAAGTAAGGGCAAAATCCCCTAAGAGGAGCAGCATTCTGGATCTTTCAAGGCAGACTAATAATTACAGCTTTGTCAACAATAGCTTAACTTTGGCTGGAATTACTTAGCATGTGACCTCAGTTCCCACAATGCCTCTGTAGACAGTCACATTAAGGTAAAAAGGAGCATGGCATAACGCAGAGGTAAGCAAACTTTTTCTGGAAAGGGCCAGACAGTAAACATTTTAGGCTTTGCAGGCCATAAGGGTCCCTGTTGCGAGTCCACGCCACTGCTGTGGTGCAGAAGCAACCACAGACTCTGTGCAAACGAGCAGGCATGGCTGCGGGCCCACAGAGCTTCATTCACAGAACGAAGTGGTGGCCTGGGTCCCACCCACAGACCAGGGCTTGCTGCCCCCCATCATGGAAACAGTCCCGGCTTTGGAATCAGAACACCGAAGCTTGCAAGAAACCAAACACACTGAGTAAATGTCACTTTCCCTTCCCCAGTCCCACTGTCCCACATCCATCCAGATTTTCCAGGTTTTGACGAGAACTTCATTTTTCAAGAGGGCGAGATGGATCTTTAGGGAGAACATGACCTCAATGACAAGGACAATTTTGATCAGGCAACACGACCTCAGCCATTCTGGGTCTCAGTTTCTGCACTTCCATCGCAGGTCACCAACTACAGAGGTTCTAACCAGTGATCCCCCTTTTCCCATGGCCAACTATGCTTTCCTCTGAGAGCACCTCCTTTTCTACAGCTTTTTTTTTAAAGGGAAATTTATTATTTTTATTTATTATTATTTATTTTTGGCTGTGTTGGGTCTTCGTTGCCGCGCGTGGGCTTTCTCTAGTTGCGGCGAGCGGGGGCTACTCCTCGTTGTGGTGCGCGGGCTTCTCATTGCAGTGGCTTCTCATGTTGAGGAGGATGGGCTCTAGGCGCGCAGGCTTCAGTAGTTGTGGCACGTGGGCTCAGCAGTTGTGGTTCATGGGCTCTAGAGCGCAGGCTCAGTAGTTGTGGCGCACGGCCTTAGTTGCTCCGCGGCATGTGGGATCTTCCCGGACCAGGGCTTGAACCTGTGTCCCCTGCACTGGCATGCGGATTCTTAATCACTGCGCCACCAGGGAAGCCCTCTACAGTTTTTTGGTATTAAAATGTCCTTTCTTTTACAACATGAAGCTGATATAGATGGGAATTAAGTTGGTTTGCTTTTAGTCAGAGTTATTTTGTTTGTTTGTTTTAATGGTCACAAGGCAAAATAATAAGCTGCCCATTGTATACTGGTCACTGAATTTACATTTTGGAGTAATTATTTTGATCCATAAAATTCAAAGTTGTGGAAGCTGTGGACTAGATCACTTACCAGATCACTTCTTACATGGGCCATCACTGTAGATATCAGAACACAAACTAATCCAAAACCAACCACAGTTTACAATTCAATGTTTCTGCAACCAGTTAGAAAATGCTAATAATTCTCACCAGGGCCATGAAACTTTTGTTAAAGACCTTCCCACAGCTCCCCTGGATTAATCTTAGCCTCCATCCTGTAAGCAAACAACATGGGGATTAATAGTCCCATTTTGCAGATGATGAGCTGAGGGAATCAAGGTGACTTGCCCAAGGTCATCTAGGGAGTTGATGGCAGAGCACGGATCAGAATCCAGGGCTCCTCTCTAGCCCCCGCATGATGTGCTTCAGCCATAAAATGTCAGTGACCTACTGTGCGTGGTCCCTAGCTTTCTCCTGCTTTTAATGCAAGTTTCCACTTCTCTTAACTTGGCAAACTACAGACACAGTAGCAGGGTGAGGTGGAAAGAACACTACCTTGGAGCAAGGCCTGGGCTCCAGAACTGACCTTCACACCAGCAGGCTGTGTTTCTCTGGGCAAGTCTTTCCTCCTCTTTGGGTCTCATCTATAACATAACAACGGTGTACTGAATGAACTGGAAGGGCCCTTCCAACTTTGACGCTTTATGATACTCTACTCTTTCATTCAATATGTAAATATAGAAAAGTCTAAAAAGATTATTCCTAATAACCTTGAGGAAGTCTGCATCCGCAGCCTCCTCCCCCAACAAACCCCTCTTAAACAGGCAGAAGCAGCAAACTCCCTTTTGAAAAGCCATTGCAAGACATTCCAGACAGAGAGGCATCGTCTCCCAGAAACTCCAGGGAGGAAGCCCCAGGGGGCAGCATGTGGTTTGTCACTGGGGCGGACAAGAGCAGAAGCCAGACACTTCCCAGGGAGACCTCTGCCACCGACTGGCGGAAACTGCCCACCATCAGCAGGAAGCCGGCAGCAGCCCAGAGCCTGGAAAACAGGGCCATGTCCGTACACTAAAGTAATGTAACACAGGATGACACTTAGCTGCAGGGAAACCACAGAAAGCCAAGGCTTTTTTGTAATGAGAAGATGTCTGAGTCTCAACACAAGCTTCCCACTCCCAGCCAGGAGACTTGTCACTGGCAGCCTGCCACCTCACACACACTCCGTCGTGCTCAGGACTCAGTGGCCCATGCGGGGGCCCAGCCGGGACTAAGGGCAGGAGGGGAGATGGGAGGAGAACCTTTTCCCACACGCTTCTCCTCTTCCCTGGCAAATGCAGTCATGAAGGACTCCTGCACAGAGCCACTACGAGGGTGAAACGGGACAGCAGATACGACCCTTGTCTGCCACGTGGTCGAGCATAAGTCCTCTGGACACAGAGTCCAGGCGGGCTGGGCGAGGGAGGCTGGTGCTGCTTCTCGTCACTTCTTGTTCCAGTCTCCTGCCTCCACGGCGTTTTGACTCTCACCTATGCTCGTGTATGTGCCTTATTTGCCCAAACCCCGGAACACAGCCCCCCATGCCTGAGGTCCCCAGAGCTCCAGACGCACCCGCAGCTGTGTGTAGCAAAGCTGACAGTAGCATTTAGGGTGCTTGGAGAAGCCGGTGGGGCAGTGCCTTTCGTCACGGAGGGTGAGGCAGACTTGAGCTGCAGACCCCCCTGTGCTTGTGAGGGCTCTGCGCCCCAGCCACCGGGGCCTTCTCGAGGGACCGCCCTGCTCCCTGGGGTTCGGCCCACCGCCATGCATACTGCCCTGCTTCCACGCTCTCCTTCCCATTTTCACCACGCCTTCGCTTCCCCTCACAAACTCTGCAGACATTCAAATTCTACTGCCTTTATTGCAAACTAATTTTGGTCACCTTGGTCTCAGCCCCAGGCCTTCCTAACTTCCCAACAACAAAATACCAGTTCCTAGCTGTACTGGAGGAATTCTGTAGACAACCTGTAAATCAGTTTTCCTTTTATTCCCTTACTAGGGACGTGTGAGGATCTGGTGGAGTGAAAATAATAAACACTGATGGGTCACTCACTCTGTGCCACGCACTGAGCCGAGTGCTTCGTGATTCACTCGTACAGTCTCACAACAAGTCCGGGGGATAATTATGAGCCCCTTATTATTTATAAGTAGGGAAACTAGAGCACAGAGAGGTTTACCGACTTGACTCGCCTAAGATTGCACAGCTAGCAAGGAGTGGGGAGACCTCCAAGTCCAGGCTGACCGCCTTGGAGCCCTTTTGCCGAACCGGGATTGTACGATCAGATGCTGAGTACGGCACGACTGTGTTTCCTTCCAGTGCCCCTATCAGTCCTCCAAGGCTAGGAATCCTGCCAGGGCTCTCTGTCACTTCCTCAGCACCTGCTCCTGCAGCTGTTTGTCTTCTTGTCACTGAAGTACGCTCTCTGTTGTCGAGCTCTGAGACAGAGAGGGCCACTAGGGCAACCACACACGTGGGTTTGCACAAGAGGTGAGGTGGTAGGGGGCATGAACGGCCCACGGCAGGGGATCTAGAGGCCAAATTCAAGCCCCAGCTTTGCAGCTGAGGAGTCATGAGACCTGGGATGATTCCTTCCTCCCCACAGCCTGCCAGTTAGAAGAGTTTGTCTTTCCTGTGAATGTCACGTGGCCCCTAATATCCCAAGGTTCCCTGGAGGCCCTGAGGAAGTGGGAACAGTGGATAGACCACATGAAGTGGTCCTGCACCCCTTCTGTGCATTCCCCACCCTCAGCCTGGATTCAATCTCCAGCTGGGGATGAGGTACAAAAGGCAGAGAACTGGGTTGAACTCTGGAATACCTACATTCCAGTCCTAGGACGTGAACTCCCAGGGACTGGAGTTTCCTGTTCTTGAAAATATCAGGCATGAGGGGGGGCAAGCCAGCTGACCTGACCTGGCATGGATTTTGCTCTGAATAGAACATTCCAGGAATCAAATATCTTAGGATTCTTTGACCATTTCACCGTTCTAACAATTTATAATTTTTGCATGGCTCGGCAGGCTACCTTCCTCCCCATTTCCCCTGCTAAAGAGAAAATGTGGGCATTACAAGAGATCAAGTAAGTTGGCTCTCTAATTGTAACTAGTGAACCCACCCCCAGGGAAATAATACAAGCTGCCCATCGAAGGCAGTGAAACTAAACCAAGGGGCTGGCTACTCACCAACCCCCCCGCTCGCCCTGGTGTCACACAGCTGGGATGCAGATGACTGCAGCCCCGCCAGGATGCTGTGCTGGCGGCAGAAGAGGCAGGTCGAGAAGCAGCAGCCCCCTCCCCTAGAAAGGCTGAAAGACAGCAGAGACCTCACTTCTATCAGGTGGACTGATCTGGATCGAGACTGCCCAGTCTACAAGTTGTTGTCGTTTTTTTTTTCCACAGCAAGTGGGGATACCCCTGCTCATGGGGTAACTGCTTTTCAGACAGTCACAGGCTTCAAAGAGCTTATTGGCTTCTCCATTCACGTTAAACCCATTCACTTAAAGCCCACTCTTAAACTGTCTTTTTTTTTGGGGGGGGGGGCCTCACTGTGAGGCACGCAGCATCTTAGTTCCCTGACCAGGGATCGAACCGGGGCCCACAGCAGTGAAAGCACAGAATCCTAACCACTGGACCGCCAGGGAATTCCCTTGGGGTCTTTTCAATCCTGACCTGTTTCAGTATGTAAGATAAAACTATCTGACTTGATAGTTTGATCAAGCCTCGCCATGTGGCCAAAAAAAAAAAAAAAAAAAAGACCTCAAAATCCTAAGTAACCTTCAAGGGATTCAAATGAATTTCAGCTCGATCTCAATTTGTACTTACTGGTGACTTTCTATGTGCTTAACACTGAGCATGCCGTAATGGCTATTCCCCAAATGCTGTTTGTAAACCCAGGGTCACCTAGTTGTCCTTTGTTTAACAAATAACCCATCCTGGAGTTTCTTCTGTTACTAGTTGGCCTGGTGGCATCGAGAAAACGGTCCAGCTGAAGCCAGCTGAAATGACCCTTGGTGAAGGATTCATTTTGATTCTGAATTCAACTGATAGTAGACTCTCCCCTAGATGTCACTGTTGGGACTCTCCTAGATATTCCGCCAAAGGGAGGAACTAAGAAGCCAGGACATAGTAGATGCAGAGTCATGAGGATGATTCCTCTCTTTCTTGGAAGGATTCAAATATTTTCAGCAGATGGGAGGAGGATTATTCACACTTCCCTGGGAGCATCAGATGGCTTCAAACACTTACGTACATAATTGAGAAACTTCAATCCATCAGACAATGCCATGAGCTCTGGTTTAATGAGCATTTCATCAGCCAGATCATTTCATCAGCTAAGCAGCACTGCTAAACTGTGCCACTGTAACAACTAGGGAAAGAGGAGTGGGGGAGGAAGGGGCTACCATGTGCTGTGCCGGCCACTTGATATCCATAATCTCATTGCATCTCTGCAACATCCTTACATTTGGGTTGTTACCATCCCCACTTCACAGATGCAGTAATTGAGGGTCAGTAAGGGAAAGTGACAGGTCTGAAGTTAAAAGCCTTGACCAGGACCCAGGTGCTCTCTTTGAGATGCACTGTGTTGTTTGTTTTGCCCTGATATCAGCCTGGAAGGTGCCTGGCACTCAGACCACATACTTTCTGGCTGGAATGATAAGTGTGGTTTGTTTTGCCCCCTTGGGCATTGTTGCATCTTAATGGAGGTCTGATTGCCCCTGACTTATGACTTGGCAGTGTTCAGCACACCCGCCTGAAGTCACCTGCTGCCATTCTCCCAGGAAGAGGGAGCCCAGAAGGCTCATTTGTGCTTGTTTTCCCAGCACCACCAGCTGTCTCATCAGTTTTCAGTCCAGTGTGTATGGTGGCCACAAACCCACTTCTTCCTACATTTAACCCTTCCTGCTACATGGAAAGACTAAAAAATGGGACTGAGCCCTGGGCTAGGAGTCAGGAACTGTGTGCTCTGAACCCAGCTCTGCCACTAACCTACGGTGGGGTCTTGAGCCAGACCTTCAGTCCCTCTGGGTTCAGTCTCCCCACTCATAAGTCTAGGGTCTTGCTTAACTTGGCATCTAATGGTCCTCTTGGGTCTAATGTTTTGAGATCTCAAGGTGGGTTCCCATCTTCAGGATGCCATTATTCTGACCTCTAGAACATGACCCTTTCAACCACCGTAAGCAACATCTCTCTCCCTATCTCTGTCTTACGTGCACCTGTCCAGGACGGTTTCATTGGCACATATTTCTCTCCAGGCTTCCAAACAAAGCCCAAGAAAGTTCCATGATCCCCCTAGAGGAGGCCAAAGCTTGGGAGAACGCTTACAAATCTTGCCCATCTGAAGGCCTTGGTCTTCAGAAGTATTCACAGAGTACTTGAGTTGTCCAAAAGATGGAATGTCCCACAGGAGCACGGAGTCCTGGGTTTTGGCCTTGCCTCTGTCACTGACTCATGGGGTGACCTAGGACAAGTCTGCTGGGGGGGTAACATTGGGGAACACATGTGTTACGTAGTTACCCAGCCTGGACCAGATGAGTTCTCAGGGAACTTCCATTTCTATGAACCATGAAAACCATTACAGAACCAGGCTCCTCATAACTTCGATTGTCCCCAGACCTAAAATGCTCTGTTCTACTGATGCAGGTGTCTGGAAATCTTAATGTGTGAAGACAGATTCCTAGCTGGGGTAGAGCAACATGCCTCAAAAGACAGACAGTTGGAGCTGGGACTGACTTTCTGTCCCCACAGCAAGCCTGGTGGTGTACAGCTGGGTCTACACAGCCTGCTAGAATCAGCTAGAAGGGCCCTTCTAGATCATCAGATTCATACTGCTCTTCATCTAGCTAGGGACATGACAGCCCAGAGAGGGACAATTCCTAGATTCTAACTCCCAGGCCATCTACTCTGCCATGACTTGCAGATTGTTCTCATTTCCCCACCCTAGTGTTTAGTTCTTCAAACTAAACCCCTCCAGACAGCAAATCTGGTTGGGAAATGAATGAAACAGAGGTGTGTTTTGCTCCCAATGCTCCCAAAATTCAAAATTCCAGGAATACTATAGGATTCCTGTCTCATAACCAAAAAAGAAAGTCAGAGCATGGATTCACAGGATGATGAGGAGACTCAAGCCACATGACTAATGACCCATGAACCATTCATCTAGGTCTTGACAAGAGCCTCACGACCCTCACATCAGTCCAACATGACTTTGAACAGCACTAATTGGTCAAATATTTGAGCTGCTGGCACTGTGACTTACAGTGTGAGTTGTGTGTCCTTAATGAAGGTCTTCCCACTGCCTCATCTGAGAAATGGGAACAAGAGTGGTGTTAATCATTAGCTGAGTGCATCATCTCCTTAAACTTTCATGGAGCCTTCGTGTTTGGGCCCCAGAGAGCCGGCCCCCATCAGCTCTGGCCCTCCTAACAGCCTTGGCAGCTGCTAAAGGCCATCAGTGTGCCCTCCTCTGGGCTCTTCTCCAAGTTCAGCAGCCCCATTCCACCAATAGCTCCTCCGGTGTCCTGGTTTCCCAGCCCCTTCATTTAGCCAGCTCTAGCAATGTCATTCTTCAAGGGAGTTGCCTCTGTTTTCCCTTTCTCTTGAAACATCTAAAAGATTCTTTAAGAAAAACTAAGATAGGCCATGGCATTTGACTTCAGGAAATGCAAATGCTTCAAAATAAGGTGTTTTTTTTTTTTTTCCATCCTTGGGTTTCTCAGAATTACAACTGAGGTCAACCCAGCAAATATGCAAAGACCAAAGGGGAAATAAAAAAACAAGAACATGCATGTGTGAGAGGCAAGCCCAGGCTTGTACTTCTACAGCCACCCATTTACAGAAGCTCACCTGATAGAGGCCACCACAAGTGACATGGTGTGAGGGGGTCTTCAGCCAAGGAGTAGAGCCTGTTCCTGGTGTGATGTGCTGGCTTCAGCCAAGGGGTGGAATCTTAACCTCCCGTTTAATCTAACCTAACCTGCAGAACCAATGGGAGACTGAGGCCAGGTGTTATTCCAGCCCGGAAGGGAAAGCAAGCCAAGACTCTGCAGTCACCTCACTCAAGCCTTAAGAACTTAGCTGACACCCACAGAGGGGAGTAAGAGAGACAGACTAGATGATTCAGTTCAACATTTGCAGAGCATCTTCTGAGCTGGCAGTGGGGATAGTTAAACGGTAGTCTCTGCCCTGAGGATTCACCATCTAACGGAGGAGGTAAATACCAAACAGACGGAGGGGTCAAAGAAGGGTTCCCAGAGGCTGTGCTTTACACAAGGAACAGCTTATCAGTGAAGAGGGGGATTCCAAGTGGAATGGAAAACCAACATGGTGTATTTGGGGGCACCCCAAGGCCCCAACCTTCAGTAAAATGGTCAAAAATCCACTCGGGCATTACAGTCAGATAGCCTGGGTTTGACTCTCCACTCCACCACTTACTAGCTGTGCGGATGTGAACTTTTTAAAGCCTCCGTTTCCTTATGTACAAGACAGAAGTCACTAGAGTTCCTTTCTCGTGGGACGATTGTGAGAATTAAGTAAAATAATGCATGTAACGTGCTTGGCAGAGTGCCAAGAAAACAGCCATCAGTCAATATGTATTAGCTGTTATTATTATTATTACTAGCACTACCACTACTACTATTGGGACAAGTACAAGAGAGTACAGGGAAAGAGGGAAAGTGAGGGAGGAGACTGCAGAATTCCGTAGGGATTAGAACACAAGGGAACACGAATGCCATGTGGAGGAGCTGGGCCCTGATCCTGCAGTCACAGTAGTGTCAGAAACGGGTTCCAAGCAGAGGGGAGATGCAGCCAGACGTGCCTCTCTGCGATTCCTTTCGACTTGACGTTCCACATCCCAAAAAGAGAAGGCTGAGCCAGGGGGGCTCCCTACCAGTAGTCAGAGCACATTTAAGGATGAACAGCCCTCGGGAGTTCCCTGGTGGCCTAGTGGTTAGGATTCCGGGCTTTCACTGCCATGACCCAGGTTCAATCCCTGGTCAGGGAACTGAGATCCCGAAAGCTGCACCTCACGGCCAAAAAAAAAAAAAAAGAATGAGCAGCTCTTGTTGCCTCGTTGTTGTGAATGTGGCTGGACACACCCCGAGAGCATGCGCTGCAGGCAGGACAAGAACGCTAGTTGGAGGATGCGTGAGAGATGGCATCAGAAGAATGGCAGCTGGCCTACCAGCCCTCCTCAGCCAAGAGACCTTCAGACCAGAAGCTCTACATGCCTTGAGGGAAGAAAAGGATGAAAACTGCCCCCTGCTTCTGCTGTGGGTGCCTCTAGCAGTGAGCTTGTTCAGACAGCAGAGGGGGCTCTTCACTTAGCTTTGCGCCACTCCCAGGACCCCACCCCGCTTTAAGGAAGGCCAGGAGGGATCTTCTCAGGCCTGGACATAGAAGGCAATGGGGAAGATGGTGAGCCCAACGTATACTACTTGAAGATCCAGTGAACAAGCCTACTAGGATGTGGCCACTTCGACTGAACGGCTGCCTAGTCTCTGATGGATGGAATGAGTGATCGTCTCTGGTGACACCGTCAAAAAGATGTCAGTGTCAGGTCTCAGATCTCCCAGTTTTACAGATTAGGGAAACCAAGACCCAAAGAGAAGAAAAAATTTGCCCAGAATAAGTTGAATTCATGAGTCTTTGCAGGAAATGTATAACTTGGTTCTTTGCATACAAAATAGTTACTATAATAAGAAGCTAAGCTGCCATCACCAGTGAATATATTTAAAATATTTTTATTTCTTAAATTCCACACTGACATAAACATTGTCTTTTCTCCCTGCCAAGGAAGCTCCAAATAGCAGGCTCCCTGATTAGATCTCTTTGATCCTATATCCTCTTAAAATTGAGCACCAGGATGTGTTTATCTCCTTTGTCTAGCAAAATGGCCCTGAGGAAGAAACCTGATTCTCTGGAATCAGATAGACATGGGGGTGGATCTCAGGGTTTCCACCAACTTGCATGACCTTGTAGCACTGACCGTGTATCGACATTGTCTAGGATTAGCCTTACAGAGTTATTCTGAGAATTAGATTAGATGAAATATGTATGTTTCAGCTAGTGCACTCTTAAAGGAAGGGTGGCAATAATTACTCCCAACCTTAGTGTTCTGACTACCACTGCCTGGCTGAGTGACTGATGTAGGACAATGTACTTAATCTGTCTGGTCCACACGCTTTTTTCCATCTCTCAAAGGGACGTAATAATACCTCTCTCATGGAGTTATTGCAATGATCAAGTGAGGTGGCATATATAAAGCAACAAGAATGCACCTGGTACATATAGGGACTCAGGCCCTATCTGTTTCCTCCCCCCAACTTCCACAGTCTTTTGTAAAAGCCCAAGTGGGAGCAATCACGTTTTAAAAAACCTTCTAAGGTACTTGATAGCAAAATGAGAAATAAACAGGTCTCCTTTTGTCCCCCAAACGGAAACAGAATAGTAATCGTCTCCATCAAAGGGTCACGGAGAAAGATCTGGTGGCTCCAGTTCCCGGAGCAGAGAGAGGCATTTAACATGGGATCTCCTTATTTTTAGGGAATTGTTCAGAGGACATCTCATGTATCCTGGAAAGGGCTCCATTCAAGAAGTCATGGGCCTACCTCCAAGGTCAGTAACCGAATCCAGGAACCCAACCACATGAGGGCCACTTCTTGTGGCCTTTCTGAAATTTCTAAGCCAGAGGTCACAAGCAGAAGCCCACGGCCAAATGTGACCTGCATGTGCATTTTGTTTAGCCTGCATGATATTTTTTATAATTTGAATTTAAATGCCTTAGGGGGCGAGGGGAGAGCATTACTCTTGAAAGCTACAAGGTTCCCACTTGCTCAGCCTCATTCACTCTCTCAAGTTTGCGTCCCTGGCCTGTGAGGGCATTTGTGCCTCACCGCACCACCCCTCTTTACTCATCCATCTACGGGCTGCAGGCCAAGTGTGCAGTACTTTTCCTCAGGCACGGGAAGCAGGCTCTTAATCTCTGCCTCTATCAAGTTATTCATAAGGGAGCCACAAAATTGCCCTGTGCGCAGATTGACAGCTTAATGACCATGTTGGCACAGGGTCTATTTGCATATTGCAGCATGCTTCGGGAGAGAGGCCCCTTATAGATGAAATAATAAGAGGCACTTACACTGGGAGAGATGAGGTACAGAGGAGATGGCCAAGATTCTCTGAAATAGCCATTCTGCTCATTTAAAAAATTCAATTTTGCAGTCAGCTTAGTTCTCATTCTTCAGCTGAATTGCAACGAGGTTTAACGGGAAGCAATTAAAATGAACATGCCAGCTTCCCAATTCTGAAAGACACCCTGACCAATCAGTGCCGATTTTCACTTGTTAAGACTCAGAGACTTGGCTTCCGACGCCAACTTGTCAGCTTAGAGGATCTGCTAATTCTTTGCTTTTCTATAAAACCCAGCTGGGAAGAGGCCCTTAATGTGCACTTGAGGGGTCTACAAAATTATGGCTGGCTGCCCTTTTAAAGAGAGGAAGACATTTAAAAATTCAGACAATGAATAGTTAAGGGATGTATCTTAATGTGAAAGTTAACAAATTGAGATTCTCCTGGACCTCTTGATGCCTAAATTGTTCACTAATTGAACAAAATTGTTTTTTTCTCTGATACTTTGTGCAATGCCTACCAAATAGCAGTCCCCCATTGATCAAATATTCCTTGATTGGTTGATTAAATGTCCATGACAGTCCAGAACTTATGGGGAATACAGTCCAGGAGCTTATAGTCTGAAAAGGGAAAAATAATAATTATAATAATAACAGAATGATACAACGATTAAATGGGAAACAGTTCCGTAGGAGGTAAAGGTCTAATACCGTGTGTGTTCTGACCCTCCAGCTTTATGCATTAGAGAAAAGGCAGGGGGTGGTTTTGTACCTGTACCTTGAATACTCAGTAATGCCTAGGAGTAACATGGAAGATATTCCAGAGGGTTGAACCAGCAGCCAACATTATAGAAAACACAGGACTTGAATGGGGAACCTTGAATAAAGACTTCAAATTTTCCAATCCACATCTGAAATTTGCCTAATAATTCTGAGGTTCTTTTGTCCTTCTCTTTCCAGTGTCAAAGCATATAAACAAAACCAAGTTGTCTTGGAACAAAGATGGCATTACCCATGGAGTCAGATATCAGGATGGGAATCTGGTGATCCAGTTCCCAGGTTGGTACTTCATCATTTGCCAACTGCAATTTCTTGTGAAATGCCCAGAACATTCTGTCGACCTGAAGCTGGAGCTTCTCATCAACAAAGATGTCAAAAAACAGACACTGGTGACAGTGTGTGAGTCTGGAGTGCAAACCAAAAACATATACCAGAACCTCTCTCAGTTCTTGCTGGAGCACCTCCAGGTCAATGCCACCATATCAGTCAAGGTGGATAAATTCCAGTATGTGGATACAAACACCTTTCCTCTTGAGAATGTGTTGTCCATCTTCTTATACAGTAGTTCAGACTGAACCATCCCTCCTGGCCTTCAGGAAGAAAGCAACTCTCTACCATACAGCACTTCATCCTTCCAGACATTTGGGGAAAAAAGAACACTTTAGGCCAAGACTGAAACCACAAAGGGAATTAAATAGTACACTTCTCCTTCTGTTTCCTGGGAAGATACAATTCTGGGTTAAAAAGAGAGTTTTGAGTGAAGTATCTTCCAGATAGAAGGCAGGGACTCAATGTGGTGTGGTGAACAAAGCCACACACGGCAATCAGAAGGGATGGGTTTATGCCCAGCCCGATCACTAACTCACTGTATGACCTGAGCTAGTCCTTTCCTCTCCCTGGAACTCAGATTCCACGTCAGAAAAATCAAGGGGCTGAGTTTGAATCTCTCCAAAGGCTCTTCCATCTCAGAAGATCAGGCTCCCTCATCACAGACCTGTGAACTAAGATTCCAGGCAGGGCTTCCCTGGTGGCGCAGTGGTTGAGAATCTGCCTGCCAATGCAGGGGACACGGGTTCGAGCCCTGGTCTGGGAGGATCCCACATGCCGCGGAGCGACTAGGCCCGTGAGCCACAACTACTGAGCCTGCGCGTCTGGAGCCTGTGCTCTGCAATAAGAGAGGCCGCGATAGTGAGAGGCCCGCGCATCGCAATGACGAGTGGCCCCCGCTTGCCGCAACTAGAGAAAGCCCTCGCACAGAAACGAAGACTCAACACAGCCAAAAATAAATAATAAATAAATAATAATAAATTAAAAATTTAAAAAAAAAGATTCCAGGCAATGTTCTCGAAGCCCCTGACCAAAGGAAAGTTCCCCGCACTGGCATAAAACCAACCGATGGTACTAGCAGTATCTGGCTGCGTGTCACCTCAGCAGAGTCAGGATTTGGGGACAAGGTTCAGGGCACCTTGACAAATGGTGTGAACAGTGGGATCTAAAATGTGTAAAACTGACCATCCTGAATCTAATACCTTCTGGGTATTTGGAAAACCACCTGACCAGGCTTGACTCCATTGCAGTTAAGACTGACAATAAGTCAACAACAGACAGCTTTTGTTTCCTGTCAGGAAAGTGCCATGAATTCGGCAAGCGCTCAGGCAAGGTGATCAGTCATTTGCTCAGAGAAGAGCTGCCGCCATTGCCCACGTGAACTCTTTCCCTGCTTCAGATACTCTCGGGAAACCATTTCTGCGGAGGGCTTTTAAGGCCCCACAGCATTGATGATAGACAGTGATGACTCTGAAAATGGTGAGAAGGACTTCTGAGCGGCAGCTACCTCCCCTCCTGACTTTAGGCACGACATTTCAACCCACATTCACATCTGTCCGTCTTTGAAGGAGCACCTTGTCTGTTTGAGAGAAGGACCACTGACTTGAAATATAAGCCCGTGAGGTTATGCTTCAGAAGGAAAAGGGACCGTTAACTGCTATGCAAAAGAATGGAGCAAAATGTACATTTTTCTCAATTAGCAGGAGAGAAAAAGGAGTAGGAACTCAGGAAAGTTTGTCAGAGAAAGACTAGAAATGATTTAAAAGAAGAAAAAAACAAAAAACAGCAGTGGTGGTACGGATGAGAGGGACTTGGGAGAACAGAAATAGCTAAGGGAAAGATTTAAGTAATTTGCTGAGCAGGGTGTTACGTTGACCCCTTCCTAGGTCTCCACTATGAAATATTCAGTAAAGTCTACATTTCTCTTTAACACTTTCTGGGAGTAGATTCTTTGGGAGGAGCGGGCACTGGAAGAAGTGTTGAATTCATCAAGCCAAGTGGTATGTGGTAAAAACAGACAGGTTTTGAGGACCCGAGGTCACAGAATAAGGGGGCACCTGGCATTTATACCCTAACTCTGTAGGACAAATGAATCCTGCTTAAACCAACTCACGCACTCTTGAAAAGATATCTGCAACCTAAGCATGTGTAACCTAAGCAAGTTTTCTACCGTCTCATATTCTAATTGGAGAAAGTTTCCGTTTTCGTTTTTCACCAACCCTCCTCTGAGCAGAGGTACCTGACTGTCACCTCGTGAGGGGCTCCTAATCTCAGTCTCTGTCAAGCAATGCCCTGGAAGTCAACATCTGAAGACACAAGGGGGCACAGAATTTGAAGGAATCCAGCAGCATGACAAAAAAGTATAAGAGAATAATCATTAATAACCCAAGGTAGGGATAACCCATAGGGAGAGGACAGCCTAGGAAGTTTAAAATGAAATTCTGTCACTCCCCAAGGGTTACGCACCCCCTGGAAATGCTGTGAGCAAATGACACCATCTACACAAGTAAAACAGATCATTTTTCTAACTGGGAACCCAGGTTACCTGAAACATATGCCTCTTTGGTAAAAACTCACCTGGAGCTCACTGATTCTGCCCTCTCCCACCTCCAACACACACACACACACACACACACACAGTATACTGGTAGAACCTGGACAAGAGGCTGATGGGTGAGTTGATGAAAAATAATGAGTGTAAATGTATTTCTGCCTTTGGGAAAATTCATAGGACTTTCTCCATATTCGGTGACTTTCTTCACCCCGTTTCTCCATCACACATCAATGTCTCCTGTAACTTCCTTGTCCAGTTCCTTCTCAGAATCCCACTGTCACACAAAGGTTGGCTCAGAGAAGGGCCCAGCTCCTCCAGGAGGGTTGATATGAACAGGCACTAAAGCAAGGAAGTGCTGAGGGAAACTGGGCAGCATTCCCCAAACAAGGGAGGCTTCCAGAATCCCTGGAATACCACTGATTGTCCTGGCACTGGGGGACAAAGCCCTTAAGTTAAGAGGATACAGAAGTCAGTCAGTGTCATCTCTGGAAAGATCCTGAGAGATCAGCTGAGCCAGTGTTTGAACGGAAGCCCAATATGGGACAGAGACTAAAATATTCACATGTGGCGACAGCTGAGCGGGGATTTGAGCCCAGACTCCCTACGCCATTATTCCCCACCGGGCCGTACTGGTCCCCACTGTAGCCTTTCTGTAACTCCTCAGGTCACATCTTTCCAGCCCTGCACTGCAGTAGGCCCCAACCTTCGGGGATTCTTCTGTTTCTCCCTGCCCCTCTCAAAACAATCTGGGATCATCATTCTAATGTGAGACACAGGTGGTCTATAGATTCTGTACATGGTCAAATCACAGAAAAATGTTAGGGTCCCACGATGTCAAAGTTCTCTCTCTCAGAAACTGAAGAAATATATGATAAGGACAATATTTTGCAATAAAAATATTAAAAGCTTGTCTTAATTTGAGGTTACGCATATATGTGTGTATGTATATATATGTATATATGTGTGTATAAGTAGGTATGTGTATATGCATGTACATATATGTATATTATATATACACATATGTGTACATGTGTGTATATGCTTTCCTCTAATAATTGTTGTATAGGTCATCTGCTTAACCTGGGGTCCCGGGAAGAAACCTGATTCTTGCTCTGGGCATTGCAAAATTTATATACTCTTGTATTTATTTTTAATTATGGAAAGAACAGAAAGTAATATTTCTCCCATGCCTCACCAGTGTATTTAATAACTATTAATATTTTGCTATATTTGGTTCTGCTTCTTTTAAAAAATAAAATAATACAGATAGAGCTGAAGTCTCACCCCTCCAACCATTTCCCTATGCCCTCCCCAGAGGTAAAAACTACCTGGGAGTTTTCATGTCCCCTTCATTTACATAATTTCATATTTCTTGTCCCATAAGAATATACAGTACAATTTTGTGTGTTTTTAAAATTTTCAATAAATATCATACTTTATATAACATTTGTGACTTGAAATTTTTCATATAATGTTAAGTTTTTGAGATTTTTTCCAGGCTGACCCACGTAGATCTAGGTCATTCATTTAACTGTTATTATACTATTTCATTGTTTGAACACACCAGAGTGTGCTCATTCTCCTAAGGAGAAGCATGTAGTTGTCTCCGCTTTTGCTGCAATAAGGATCTTCCTGTACAGTTCCCCATCCTTTTTGCCATTTTTCAATACAGCAAAAATCCTCTTTGAAAATTAGAAATAGTACCCTAAAGCTACCGAGTTAGCCTTGACCAGTGAGGGTTTAGACCCCTCTGTGGTCACAGCTCATGAGCTGGAGCCTTGGAATCTAAAGAGCTCTTTCCATCTTTCCTAAGAACCTCTCTGCTCTGTACAACCATTCCACGTGAAGTCCCAAGTGCCAGTGTGGTGCGAGGCCCCGGGCCAGGTGCCAGCCTGTGCTTCAGCACAGTGTGTGCCACGGCTCTCCCAGGCTGCTGCAAAATCAGCTCTAGTTAGCGTGTGCTTAAAACACACCTTTCCAAAGCACTCTGGGGCTCCCCTGGATCCAGTTCTCTTTCTGGAGAATAAATGAAAAATCCCAGACTGCAAGACGAATGAGCACAACCCCAGAAGGAGATTTCTCTCCCAAGACCAAACGTCCATGTTCCTTGGGCTCTGTTCCCTTTTCTCTTCAGACTCCACACTGTCTCCCTGGGTGACTTCATCAACCCCCTTGCTTTCAAATGACATCTTCTTGCCAATGACTGCATCATCTCTACCTTCAGTTTGGTTCTTTTCCTAAAATCCAGCCCCATACATTGAGTAGCTATCGCACTCTACCCATTAGTTCTCTCTGAGACCTTGCAATGGAAGATTGGAGTCAACGTCTAGTGCAGTGGCTTTCAATTTTTTTTTTTTTACCATGACCCAGAGGAAAAAACACTTTAGTTCGCAAATGATTGCATGTACGTGTGCACACACAAACAACAACAACACACACACCTAAGACAAGCATTTCATTAAGTAATACTTACGCTTATTATTTGTGACTAAGGAAAAAAATCTTGTTATGACCACCTGAACTGATTTTATGATGCTCTAATGAGTCACAACCCACAACTGTTCAAGCTTGCCTTTCCCTGCTCCAGAGGTGGGGAAGCTAAAGATATACTTTCCTTACTCCCTTGCAGCTTGGGCTTTAGAATAGTTCGGTCTGAGATGGACAAGATTTAGGAATGTTCGTCCATTCACCCAGCAAGCACAGCTGTGGAGGCCTGTGGTTTTTCTGTAGCTGCATTTGCATAGCTTCCAGTGTTCAGATACTAGCTTAGTAGGTATGGCGCGCCTGGGTGTAGGGAGAGGAGTACCCATTCTGCTGACATGGTCTGTTGCAGATTCACATTGGTTCTAGAACTGGCAGCAGCAGTGGCTTCCTTACTGGGGTGGTTTCCTGTTTGAAACAGCAGTGTTGTGGCTGTAGAGGGGGCAGCTTCCTGACTGCAAGACTGTTGAAGAGACAGCAGCGACCATAGTGGCTTAGTTCCTAGGAGCAGCGTTAGAGGTTGCTCCTGAAAGCTCAACCTGGATTCTGTTTGCTCAGCCCTCTGACAATTCTGTAAGCCATTTAATACCCTGGGATAAATGCCTTCCTGCTAAAAAGCTGGAGAGAAGTCTGCTCCCTGCAACTGATCCCTGATGGATACAATCTCAATATGTATAAAACTGACCTCATGATACACACCCCAGACTTGTCACTATCCCCATGTTCCAAATCTCAAAGACTACCTGAGACTCTCATGACCCTTCTTTCCTGTCTCGCATCCAAACAACATCTGTCCAGTTTATCCAGTTCTCTGGTCCTAGCCACCATCATCTCACGTGCACTATTCCCATCACCTCCTAATTCACATCCCTGTCTCCAGACTTACTCCTTACAAATCACATCTCCAGACAGAATAACAACTTTCCATTGTTCTTGGAATTGATAGTAATAGTTATCATTTATCAAACTTTTACATCGTATGCCTTTGTCATGTACTCACCCATTCAATCCTCAAATCAGCCCTATGAGGGAGGCATTATTACCGCCACACTACAGGCAACAATGACATTGAGACTCTGAGACACAGTGGCATGGCCAACATCACACAGCCAGGGGTAACAGAGCTGGGATTCAAGCCCTGGTTTGTGAACATCCCATTTCAACACTCATGTTCCAATCACTACGAATCCAGCCTTCCTAAATTCCAAGCTCTCCAAACCAGCTCTATATCCATCTAGATCCTGCCTTTCTCTTCAGCTTCATGCGTTCATACCCACCTCCCACCTCCCATGCTCTATGCTCAGATGACATTGAACTTCTCCCAATTCCTCAAACCTTCTGTGTTCAGCCTTGCCGCCAGGTGTTTGCACATGTTCTTCCTTCTGCCTGGAATGCTCGTTTCACTCTCTTTTGCCTGGTTAACTCCTAACATTGTTCTGAGCTCCTCAACAAAGTCTTTCTGACTCTTCTGGCCTCACCTAATTTCCTGCTGTCTTCTCTCACACTTGCCCCATCCTTAAGTGCATGACACTGTATTGTCCACCCCTGGTTCTCTCTATAGCTCCTCTCCAACATCCAAAGTCCTCGACAGCAGGAACCTTATTCAGCACTGGGTCCTCTATAGCCCAGCACAGTTCCTGATATAACAGATAGCTATATTTCTTAACTATAGATAGCTCGATAGCTATATTTCTTAAATAAATAATCAAAAAAATCTCTTTAAACATGGGCCCCATTCTAGGTTAAAGATATCCCTGGTGGCTCAGTGGTTAGGAAGCCGCCTGCCAGTGCAGGGGACACGGGTTCCAGCCCTGGTCTGGGAGGATCCCACATGCCACGGAGCAACTAAGCCCGTGTTCCACAACTACTGAGCCTGCGCTCTAGAGCCCGAGCTCACTGCAACTAGAGAAAGCCTGTGTGCAGCAACAAAGACCCAATGCAGCCAAAAGTAAATAAATAAAATAAATAAATTAAAACAAAAAAATTAAAAAAATAATAAAGATATCAAATAAGCCACCAAAATAATTTAAAAATTTAAAATCCTGACTAAATATGGAAATGTAAATTGAAAGTCACCTTTTCTCTTATGAATGTTTTTCAGCACTCAGGAGAGTAAGAATGTTGATTAAAGAGAGGTGAAATTTTCAGAAAACAAAATCCACCTGTGCATCAGAAATTTGGAAGGGAAAAAGACAAACGCTCACTTACTTTATTGAACCTTTTCTATAAGCCAGGTATAATATTTGCTATATAATCTGTCTCTTATTATCCTTATAAGACAGCTATATGCTATTGGAATCATTTCGCAGGAAGGGATACTCACCCTAGAGAGTTTAAATCAAATTTAACACCTTAGAACCAACTGAAGGACTTCTTAAAACCCTCATGCCCAGGCCACATCTCAGACCAATCAAATTAGAATCCCTAGGGCTTCCCTGGTGGCGCAGTGGTTGAGAATCTGCCTGCCAAGCAGGGGACAACGGGTTCGAGCCCTGGTCTGGGAAGATCCCACATGCCGCGGAGCAACTAGGCCTGTGAGCCACGATTACTGAGCTTGCGCGTCTGGAGCCTGTGCTCCGCAACAGGAGAGGCCGCGATAGCGAGAGGCCCGCACACCGCGATGAAGAGTGGCCCCCGCTCGCCGCAACTAGAGAAAGCCATCGCACAGAAACGAAGACTCAACGCAACCAAAAATAAAAATAAATAAAAAACAAGGGTATCTTTAATAAAAAAAATTAGAGTCTCTAGAGTTAGGACCCAGGCATTAGGATTGAGCTCCCACAATTTAAGCTAAGTTTAAAAGTCAACGGTTTAAACCCATGCTATCCATATTGTGCCCTGGACCAGCAGCCTTAGCATCCCTAGATAGCTTATTCAAAACGCAGGACTCTCACACTCACCCAGACCTACTAGAAAAGAATGTGCGTTTTAATAAGATCCAAAAGGGATTCATGGGCACTGAATGACTTTGAATCCTAGCTCAGGTCATTGTTAACATTAGGATTTTGATGCATCACAAACACTCTTTAAACTTAAATTTCCTCAGCTGTGAAATGAGGCGCATAATCCTTCCCAAAGCTGTGGGAGAAGAAACACACAATAAGCTTGAAAAGTACACAAACGTGAGGTAATTTTATTACATTCCATATTCACAAAGGAGTTTGACTGTGGGAAAAGGAGCAGGGGGAAATGTTTGAGAGGAATGAAGTTCCTCAAATTCACCGAAGCCATGTCTCCCTTCTGTGGCCAGAAAAACTAGCCATGTGACAAACAAAGGTGTCCGTGAGACAAACACCCAGAGGTGCTTTTATACTTTAGGGAAAACTGGCCTGGATAAGTCAATGGAATACTTGGGAGATAGAGTGCTGACAGTCCCCTCCCTGTGTCTCCCTCATGGTAGCAGTGGACTACTGGTATTTGCATGTCTTTTTTCCTACTTATAGCATCTAGAAGGCAAGACTCTTCCTCTGAATCCCCAGCACCTAGATCAGTGTCGGGCACAAAGTCAGCACTCGGAAAAAGTAGATTTCACCCACGGCGAGACAGAGAATTAATGGGTGAGGATGCCAGTGCAGCTAGTTAGGAACATACTGAAAAGAAGTTTTATCCCTCCCACCACTGGAAGGCTCCAGGGGAAAACCAGCTGAAGTATGTCATCATTTCATCCCCTCTGCTAGGGGCACAGATGACATAACTGCCGTGACCTTCTGACTTTGTCTTCTGCTCTCACAATTAGTTTCATTTTACCAGCTGGCCTCATGCACACAGCATCAGGCCGGAAGAAAGGGGAAGAAAGGCCATCTGTCACAGGATTGACACATCAGGATGAGGAAAATCAAGAAAATGCTTAAGGAGGCTTAATTCCTACTGCCAAAGTTACATTCTTACACTCGAATATATAGTCTTAATTGGATCTGATCTTCCCATGCTCCTCCTTCAATAACTATGGTGTGTTTATTTAAACAGCTTTATATTATATGAATATACATAATTGATAACACTTACTGAATGCTTCCTTACCAAGTTCCCAGCATCATATTGAAGCCTTCAAATACTGTAGGCTATTGCATTCTCATACCACCTTATGAGAGATTGCCATTCCCGTGTTACAGATGAGGAAACTGAGGCTTGAAGAAACACATCAGCAAGTCCAAGTTTAAGCAGCTCAAGAGCCAGGATGTAAATGCCCAAAGTCTGACTCGAGAGCCACATCCCTAAGGACACTACACTGCTCTGCTGTGAAGCTACCTGACTTTGCACATGTGATTCCTTTGTCTACAAGGTCCTTGCCCTCCCTTTTCAGCTTGGTTAACTGACCTCATCCATAAAATCTCAACTCAAACATTATTTCTCAAGAACCATTCCCAGGTTAAGTTAGGCATTCCACCCCGGCCTTGATATCCTCACCTCCATTAAAACACTTATCACCTTGTACTACAGTTGTATGATGATGTGTTTGCTTCCCTTGTTAGATTGCAGACTTCTTAATAAGACAGTGCTTAAACAGAGTACACTTCTCCTGCCAGTGTCTACAAAATAAAGTGATTCTTGCTTCTAAATTATTTTGGCATGATACCCCACCATTCACACCCTACTCTGGACTCTGGAAGGGACACTGCTACCTTGAGGCCGGTCACTCTACATCACTTAGCCTTTATGCTTCATTCTGGCTGCTCCAGAAATTCTGGCTGCTTCTCTCCATGGTCACTGTCATTGCTAAGTGGAAAACCATGAACTTGAAGATACCAATCACTCTAGGCCTAACTCCACACAGGCAGGCAACGTCTCACTTCCCACTACCATAATTACCCAGGCCTTTTCATGACTGAGAATCCTAACCCAACTCTTCCTGGTCCCAGAGATAGAAAGAAGAGTGACCACCCCCAACCCAAAGTGCCAACTCATTTCCTGCCCAGAATTAAACAATTCCCAAAATGAATGACTATGTGAACATCCACTCCCTTCAGGGAAAAACCCCTCCCCACCTAGCAGGTTGTCAACTTACCCTATGACCCCAACCTGACAATCACCTAACAGTCCAATATTGGTACCCCTCCCAAAGTTTATCTTTATCTGCTACCACCTTGTTGTTCTAGGATAGTTCTTTTTTTTTTTTTTTTCATTTTGGGGGGAGTTTTTCTTGGACTTGAGAGCCAACCGGAAAGAACTGAAGCTAGAACAATTTGAGTATCCGAAAGCTATTAAACCTTTTGGAGATGAGGCACCAGGGAAGGTGATATATATGTATATATTTCGTATATATTTTAGTCTGAAGGGGATGGATACATGGGTGTATTCACTTTAAAATTCTGTTGAGCTATACACTGATGATTTATGCACATACTGTATGCATGTTATAGTGTAGGATCATCCTTGACACACAATGGGCATTTGATAGATATTTGTTGAATAAATGAAAGGTTTGCTGAAAACCATCTTAGATGTCTGTACAGTACTTTAGAGTTTACAAAACCACTCTTTCAAGTGACAGATGATGCACTCAGCTAGCAGGGGCAGAGCTGGAAGCCCCTAGTATTCTGATTTCTTGCCCAGACTATACTATATTCTGGGGTCAGCAAACAATAGCTTTGGGGCAGCTGCATGCTTTGTAAATAAAGTTTTATTGGAACACAGCTGTGTCCGCTCATTTATATACACTCTATGACTGCTTTTCTGCTATTGATACAATGACTACAAACTGAGTAGTTAAGCCAGGATGCAAGAGAAGCTCTATGGCCTGCTAAGCCTGAAATATTGACTATTTGGTCCACCGTAGAAAGTGTTCGCCAACTCTGCTATATACTGCTGGTGACTCCATATATGTTCAGATGTACATACTTACATACCACACACACACATCCTAAATTCACCCACAAATAGAACCATTTGGCCACTGCCTCTATCTGAACTTCTCAATATTATTAGCTGTGAGAAGGGAGTATCAAGTATGTCGGAATCGTGCATAGAATATGTCTGTGAATGCAGAGTGACAGGTTCTATGGGCCCATGCATGGGCTTTGATCATGGCAGTATCTATTCTAAAAATATGAGTAACAAACTAAAAGAAGAAAAGGCTTCAGAGGCAAGTCCACCAAAAACAATGAGAAGGAATAACTTCCAGTAAGAGGGGACAGAACCATGAAAAAATGGAATAATTTTAAATCACAACTTGGACCCCTTAGCTCACAGTTTTGTGAAAGCCCTATACACCCTTATAATTGACCCAATTCGGTCCTGTAGTAATATGATGGCTGACACTGAAACACATTTCTTGTATTATTTTCATTTTTTATTATTATTAAATCTTGATGACTTGAGTTAGAGAAAAAACTGCCAGGAGCTTTCTAAGTCAAGAGCCTGAATTAACCTTTGAGGACAATGAGTTTTTTCTTTTGGGAAAAAACATTAATGGACCTTTTAGTTACACAAAAACAAAGCAAAGATCTTGTTCTAAAAAAAGAGGCTTGAGAAGAGATATGGGAACATATTGTATATGTATAACTGATTAACTTTGTTATAAAGTAAAGCAGAAGCTAACACACCATTGTAAGGCAATTATACTTCAATAAAGATACTTAAAAAAAAAAAAAAAAAGAGGCTTGAGATGTGAGGATTTGAAATTCTTTACAATGATGAAAAGGTTTTAAATGGATGTCTCTTTCTAAAATAGGGATTCAGAATGCACTGCTCCAAGAAAATTATAGTTTGCTCTTAGATGTTTTTCTTCAATCAGCTACCCAGGGGAGTTTGGATACAGAGACAAGATGGTGGCTGGAGGGATAGGAAAACATAACTTCCATTTACACTAGTAAAGGGGACTTAAGTGAATTCTATGTGAATTATGGAAACGAATATATGGCTATTTTCTGGACTGAATTATCCAGACTCCCAGAAATATACTATCAGACGTAAGGTCCTACTCAAACATGGGGCCAAATCTAACACTGTGGGTAGTGGAACATTATTGGTGCCCAATAAAGACAAGGTATCATTATTACTCCTCTTTGAATCACATGGTAGGTACTTAGGAAATATTTATTGACTTGAATAGAAGCTGAAATCACCTTTAAAAAAAACTTCCTATATTGACTTTTTTTCCTTTTAGTTCAGTCTCTCTTAAACTGAAGATATTCTATCTAAATACTCACTAAATGAGCTCTATATTCTTATATTTTTAAAATAAGTAACTCAAGGCTCCTTTTAAATAAAGGACTACCAAGAATAGCATTCTATTTCAGAAAACATGTGGTATAGGGGAAAATTGTGAAAGACTGAAATTTAGTGGAATTACTGACTATCTCATAAATTCTAATTATTTCAAGCTTTTGTTGTCTCTGATATTTTTTACAACCCTTAAAGTTACAGAAAAATGATAGTAATACAGATAATTCTTGTCCATAAAAATGCAAATTATGCCCCCATGCAATGCGACTGATTATCATTCTGTGGATATTGAACAGTTTTGCAAGTTTTTCATCTACTGTAACCCTCTCCCTGACCCAGGGAGAGTCAGGTCTATTAGCACCTCAAGAGAATTCTCTTGGTAACACTGGTCTATACCCTTTTCTGGAATTGTTAACTCAATAACAATTGGCCAAAAAGTTCCTTTGGTTTTTAAGTGAAAATAAAAGACACATTTTTCATTTTCACCAAGAACTTTATTGAACAACCTATTCACCGTTTTGTTCCACTACCTTCTGCCATTTTTCAGGCAACTTCATAATTCCATCTTCCCGAAACTTTTTAACTTTTTGAGCAAAGAACTGTTCCAGGTGCCTTTTACAGTCTTCCAGGAATTGAAATTTTTTCCATTAAGAGAATTTGTAAAGACTGAAATAAATGGAAATTTGAAGGTTCAATGTCTGGTGAACACGGTGGATGAAGCAGAACTTCCCAGCCAAGCTGTTAACAGTTTTTGCCTGGTAATCAAAGAAGCATGTGGTCTTGTGTTATCCTGATGTAAGATTATGCATTTTCTGTTGACTAGTTCTGGACTTTTTTCGACGAGTGCTGCTTTCAGTTGGTCTAATTGGGAGCAGTACTTCTTGGAATTAATCGTTTGGTTTTCCGGAAGGAGCTCATAATAGAGAACTCCCTTCCACTCCCACCATATAAACAACATCACCTTTTTTGGATGAAGACTGGCCTTTGGTGTGGTTGGTGGTGGTGGTTCATTTCACTTGCCCCACGATCTCTTCCATTTCACATTATTGTACAGTATGCACTTTTCATTGCCTGTCACAATTTGCTTTAAAAACAGACCGTTTTCATTACATTTAAGTAGAGAATCGCAGGCAGAAATACGTTCAGGAAGGTCTCTTTTCGCTTAACTTATGTGGAACCCAAACATCAAAGTGATTAACATAACCAAGCTGGTGCAAATGATTTTCAGTGATTGATTTGGGTATTTTGAGTATGTCCGCTATCTCCCGCATGGTATAACGTTGATTGTTTTCAGTTAATGTCTTGATTTGATCACTATCAACCTAAGCTGGTCTACCTGACCATGGAGCATCGTCCAGCAAGAAATCTCCAGCCCAAAACTTCGCAAACCACTTTTGACACGTTTGATCAGTCACAGCACCTTCTCTGTACACTGCACAAATCTTTTTCTGCGTTTCAGTTGCATTTTCACCTTTCTTGAAATAATAAAGCATAATATGCTGAAAATGTTGCTTTTTTTCTTCCATCTTCAACATTAAAATGGCTACACAAAAATTCACCGATTTTGATGGCTTTTTTTTACATGCATACTGATATGACAGCTGTCACAATACAATCTAACAAAATTGTTTCAAATGAAGTAAAAGACAACTAAGCGCTACTAGAACCATCTTACTGAAAAACCAAACGAACTTTTTGGCCAACCCAATACATATATGAATATACATATACATGTATATCTCATACTCACAGATGTACATGTACTAGTGACTGCGGTACAGATTTATAGCATTCTGGTAGTCCAGCTATTTTTAAGTAGTATTGTTGTTCAACAAATAAGATTTTTTGCTATTTTTAATCTGAATATCAAAATACAGAAGAAAGCTAAATGCTGCATTGAAAAGGAGGCCTATTGTCCCTATTTTACTGAGAATCAGAGATGAAAATCACCTAGCTAATAAATACTAAATGGAAAAACCAGGACTCTAGCCCAGATTTTCAGGAACCAAATTAGTTTTTATTCTATTTCTTGAGAGAAGCTTTCTACATCTCTTTCTCTGAATACTTAAAGAAGTAAAATCTCCACATAATAGAGACACATACATATCCCAGAAATATCACCACTTCAAAAAGGATCAGGCTAATGGTATTTCAGAAATACAGTTAAAAAAAATACTGAAATCCCAATATTATCATTTTGCTGTTCTATTACAGGTAGTAAATTTGACTAGCACAAAGGAAATGCAAGAAATGTACAAGACTCAGATGTGCTTTTATAGCGCTTAAAAACTAATTTGGAAAATAAGTTATATGTACACAAAACATCCAGATAAAAGTATGGAAGAGTATAAAATGATATATTAAAAAGCCCAATGAATGTGATCGTATCAGCTAATAATAATATCTAACATGTAATGAGAGCATACTGAGCCAGACATTAATCTAAGTGCTTTACATCCAAATAACTCTTTAATCTTCACAGGTATCCTATGAGGTTGGTCCTATTATGATCTCCAATTTAAAGGTATGGAAATGAGGCCCTGAGAGATAAATTTACTTCAGGGCCTGTTGTGGGAATGTCTAACTAAGGGGTGGAATTTCTGTGATAATTGTGGGATTTGACTTTGCAGACTTTGCAGGCCCACTGGGGAAGAAGGGGATCCGTAGGACAAATCAGCTGTGCAGATGCGGTGGCGCTGAGGGAGAAGCCGAGGGTTTCAAGGAGGGAAGGGTGTTGGGCAGTTTCCTGTCTGGGGTTAAACTTGGCTAAGGCACAGCAGGAAGATTGTGGAGAAGGAAAGGGTAACAGCAAGAGGGCCAGGATAAGCAGAATAAGGAAGGATGCTCAAATGGCTCACGAAAGTCATACCTTGAAAACATCCTGTCTTAACAGATTTTTTAATTCTTTGTGACAAATTTGTTTTATTTAAAAATAATGCAACAAGTAACTGTATCCCTTGATTCCCCTGTTTAATTTTCAGTTTGTTCCAGAGCCCTTCCTTTTTGTAGGCTCTGGAAGAAACTGAAAATTAAAACAAAAATTAAGACAGATGGGAAATTAAAGTATCAACTTTGTCATTGGGAAAGGCCAAGTCAGATGATGTAGCTTGGCTTGAGAGCCAAATAGGCCAGCGCTTCTAGCCAAATTCCTGATCTAGAGAGAACTGCCTGTTGTAGCATTCCTGAATCTTGGACAAGAACATGGGACCACCAAGAGGAAGATCAAGAGAGCAGCTGAAGGAACATGCCCACTGTATTCTTCTCAGATTTAGCAAGCAGATAAGGCCACTCCACCATTCCTGTGGCAGAATGAACCAAAGAACAAAAAGAGACATAATGTTATACTAACTGAGCTTCCTTCATGTGAAAGAAACATCTAGAAAAGAGAAGTGTTCCTCACTAACACTCATCATTATTTTAAATATTTCATACTAAGAAACAAAAGAATTATATTTACAAAAGCCTACAATTAAAATCATACTCAGTGGTGAAATACTGGACATTTGTCCACTGGTTGGTAACAAGAAAAGGATGTCCATTACCACCAATTTTGTGCAATGCTGAACCAGCAGTCCTAGCCAGAGCAATAAGGGAAGAAAAAGAAATACATTGTGCAAAGATCAGAAAAGAAGTGAAACAGTCTTTATTAATAGATGATACAAATATTATAATTATAAAATCAAAAATGGTTTATAAACAAATAAACTTAGTAAAGTTGCTGGTTACAAAGTCAACATATAAAAATCAATTATATTTCTACATACTATCAACAAACAATTGGAAAACAAAATTCAGAAAAATATACCATGTACAGTAGTACCCCAAAATATCAAATATCTAGGACTAAATCTAATGAAAGATGTATGAGACCTCCATACAGAAAATTATAAAATATTGCTAAGAGAAATTAAAGACTTAAATGGAGAGATATTTCAAGTATATGAATTGGAAGACTCAATATATCATGATGTAAATTCTCCCCAAATTGACCTATAAGAATAAATTTTATCCTCATTAAAATCTCTGTAGGTATTTTATGTGTGGAAATTGGCAAACTGACTGTGAAATTTATTTGGAAATGCAAAAGAACCTAAAATGGACAATATAACCTTAAAGAAAATGAGAATTTTGCAAGACAAACTATCAGATTTCAATTTACTATAAGGTTAAGATAATCAAAGCAGTAGGGTCTAACAATAGATCCACACATACATGGTCATTTGAATTGTGACAAAAGGCTTAATCGAGAAACAGTGTTCTTTTTAATAAATGTTGCTGAAACAATGGTATTAGAAATGAATTTTTACCCCCTACCTTGCACCATACATAAAAATTTATTTGAGATGCACCATGGATCTAAACGTAAATCATAAAACATTAAACTTCTGCAATAAAATATAGGAGAATATCTTCAGCATTTTGAGGTAGGCAAAAATGTCTTATATAGGATATGAAAGACACAACCATAAAAGATTGATAAGTTGGTGTTCATTTAAATTAGGAACTTTGGTCATCAAAAGACACCATTATAAAAGTGAATAGAAATGCCACATGTATTTGGGAAGATGTTTGCTACATATATATGACAAAGAACACATATCCACAATAGATAAAAGCTCCTATAAATTAACTGAAAAGACAAACCAATCTAACTTTTAAGAGGGCAAAAGAATTGAACAGAACTTCAAAACAGAGAATATCCATGTGCTTTATAACTATCTGTATGTCTTCTTTGGAGAAATGTCTATTTAGATCTTCTGCCCATTTTTTGATTGTGTTGTTTGTTTTTTTGATATTGAGCTGCATGAGCTGTTTGTATATTGTGGAAATTAATCCTTTGCTGGTTGCTTCATTTTCAAATATTTTCTCCCATTCTGAGGGTTGTCTTTTCATTTTGTTTACGGTTTCCTTTGCTGTGCAAAAGCTTTTGAGTTTAATTAGGTCTCATTTGCTTATTTTTGTTTTTATTTTGATTACTCTAGGAGGTGGATCGAAAAAGACATTGCTGCTATTTATGTACATGTATAGCAGATTCACTTTGCTGTACACCTGAAACTAACACAACATTGTAAATTAACTATAGCCCAATAAAAATTTTAAAAAGAGAGAGAGAATATCTGAATGGCCAATAAGGAAATGAAAAGGTGTTTGGTATCATTAATAGTCAGGGATATGAAAATTAAAACCACAGTGCGATACCACATGCATCAGAATTGCTAATTTTAAGATGACTGACAATATCAGGTGTCAGTGAGGGTGTGAAGCAACTGGAAATCTCATAAATTGCTGGGAGAAGTGAAAATGGTACAATCACTTTGGAAAACTGTTTGGTAATATCTACTAAAGCTAAGCATATGTTTGCCCTGTGACTCAACCATTCTACCCTTTGGCATTAATCTTAAGAGAATTGAGGTCCTATGTCCACAAAAAGACAGGTAGAAGAATGTAGCACCTTTATTCATAATAGTCCCAAAGTGAAAAGAATTCAGATGTCCATCAACAGAAGAACGGATAAATAAATAGTGGTATATTCATACAATGTACTTAGGCAGCAAACAAAAAAGGTGGGGGGGGAGCTACTGCCACATACAGTAATATGAATGAATCTCAAAGACATTTTATTAAGCAAAAGAAGACAGATAAAAAAGAGTACATTCCATTTCATTGCATTTGATGAATGTAATATAATGCATATATCATTGTATTTATATAATGTTCAGAATAGGCAAACTAATCTGTTGATAAAAGTCAAACAGAGTTATGGTGGTGGGGGAGGGAGTATTGATTGGGTATGAGAAAACTTCTGGAGTGATGGAAATATTCCAAATCTCTTCTGAGTGATGGTTATACAGGTTATATACATCCGTGAAAACTCATCAAACTGTTTACTTAAGATTTGGGTATTTTATCTCATTTGAAAATTTTAATTAAATTCAGAATATTTTAAAGAAGAAGGAAAAACACTCACCCGCTGTCATTAAATCCCCCCTAAAGATAACCTCTAGTAACTATTTGATGTGTAACTTCTTTCCTATGCTTGTACATTTTTATCTTTCCTTCTCTCTACTCGTCTATTTAGCTACCATATTTCATCACGCCTAGGTCTCTGTCAATCATAAAGTGCACCATTAATTTCTGTACCACCAAGAAAGAGAGAAAAAAATACTATTGTCAATTAAACTGTAACACACCACACATTATAAGACACATCTTGATTTCAGAGACATGAAAATATGAAATATGTAAGCCTTAGAATTGGTGAAATACACACAAACATACATACACGATACATATACGTTTTCTTTACAAAACGTACAATCATGCTATATGTGTGTGTGTGTATATATATATATATATATATATATATATATATTATATATACACATATAGGTCTGCAATTTACTTTTTTCCTTAATAATATAGCAAAGACATCCTTTGCTTATGTTGTTGCCTACAGACCTGTCTTTGTTGTCGTTTTTCTTAAATCTTTTAAATGACTGTATATATTTCTTTGTAAAGAGGTAATTTTCAAACCATTTCTCCATTGATGATCAAACAGATCATTTGAAGTTTTTTGCTATTCTCAACAGTACTACAATCAATATCCCTAAAAATACATCTTTATGTGTCTAAGATACAGTGAGAATTTTTACAGATTAGAATCCTGAAGTAATTTAATGTCAATGTGATATGAACATTTAAAATTTTAACATATATCATAAATTATCACCCATAAATTCTGAACCAGTTCACTCTCCACCCAATAGTGTACAGTGGTGCCCACCTCTTCCACTTTCACCAGTCATGGGTACCACCAACCTTCATTATTTTTGCTAATCTAAGGGGGATTAGATGTCAATGTCAATGTCATTTCATTGACATTTTATTTGGCCTTTAAAAATAACTTAATCACATATTTATGCTGGAAACTGCAACACTAATATGAACTAGACTCTACAAATATTATCATATTAATTAAACATGTTTAAACATAAGCTACTGACCATGCTATCGAGAAGACTACTGTTCTGAAAAGGGGTTGGGATTGGTTAAGGTTTTGTACAGGAATTCACTGCCCTAAGAGTAGCTGCCCTGTCCCACCAGCCTTTGCTGAGGGAAATAGTTCTAGGTAGCTTCTCAAGCATAGGAAGCCACATTCTGTACCCAATTCTGTACCATCTTGACTTTAGGGTATTTGACCAGGGATAGGTTACCTCCGGTCAAGCCTATAGAATGTTCAGTTACCTACGAATTAATCTGGTGTGCAACTTGGCTCTGCAGGGGCAACGGCAGCAAGTGGGTGCAGACCTCCATGCTGCTTTGCACAACCCCTAATCTAACCCAATCCCTCCCCAGCAAACTCCTTCCACTGTAACCCTCTGGAAATCCTACCCGGAGGGTCAGCAAACATCCATAAATTATCAACTTTCTTGGTGAGCCCTTTTTATTACCTTTTTGCTTTTGTTAAACCCTGCCTGTTCTCCGAGACACAATTCCTCCCGTGGCCCTCACAGTGGAGGCACTTTGTTCTCTCACACCCCACACCATCCAAGTCCTGAGATGGGGGTGGCCATCCTCCTGTTCCTCATTGCTTCTCCCACCACTTCCTCCCCCTATTCTTATAAAACGTCCAGGCTCTTGTGAACTCACACCTTTTCCTTGTTGCTATTATCTGTTGACCCCCTGGACCACTCCCTAATCCTTAACAACTTGAGCTCCTGGCTCAGTTTCCTCTTCACCCCAACATCTGTATCATTTTCACTGGGCTCAGGTCCTTCACCTTTTCTTCCCCGTATCTCAGCCACCCCGTCTCACAGTTACATCCTGCATCTCCCCACCAACAGAAACCACGATCATCTGTGAAATATCAACTTAAACACCACATACTCTGACCACACCTCCCATCACTCCAAATCATATGCTCCAGAACATTCCCCGCTACCACAAGTTTTTGACCTTATCCTTCAATCCCACCATTTTTCATCACCCCTTGGTTTCCTCTGACTTCGCTTCCCTTCTTGGCCATCCCTAGATTTCATGGGCTTCATTTAATTACTTCCTGGAAAATGCCCCTCACTTCCCCACCCATAGCCCCTTCCCCATCATTCTCACCTGCACACACCAGCCATCTCCCCTCTCTCAGGCTGGCCCCAAACAGCTGCATGTTGCTGAAGGAAACAATCACACAATTGCGCTGATGGGGTTCCCATGAATGCAACAGTCCCAAGTATCAATGGGTTCTCATATCTCCCAGAGAGCTGGCCATCTTTCTCTCACAGGCTCACTTTCCCACTTGCTGAGGTGAATGACCTCTCTTCCTATGTCTCCCACATATCTTCCTCCACCCACAGTTTCATCTGATGACCTTGCCTCATACTTAGTTGAGAAAATACAAGCCACCAGAAGCAAAGCCCCCCAGCTTCTCACCACCCATGCTCAAGCCTTAGGTATTTGCACTCATTTTCTCCTTATTTTAACCTACCGTGATGGAGGAAGTGTCCTCAGGCCCAACAAAGGCTAGTCCTCCTCCTGGGCTTTGAATCCCATCCCATTGATCCATCCCAGCCTTCTGAAGGACCTCATTTCCCTAGTTATGCCCTTTACGGAACATGCCAGTCTCCCTCTCTCTCTACTAGATCATTCCCATCAACGGACAAAGATGCTCGAATGCCTACCCTCATCAAAAAAGGCAAGGCTGACCTCTCCAGTGCCCTACACCATCCTCTATGCCCCACTCATAGCCAATTTGCCAAGAGTTATAGACACACAATATTCCCAAGTTCTTACTTCGCCTTATTGCTTTTTTTTTTTACTTATTGTATTTTTCTAGATATTTTTAAAATGCAGAGAAAGAATTGGATAGTAATCTGTACATGCATTTTTTAATTAAAATGAATTAAAAAGATACACACAAAATCCATGACAGTGCTTGCTACTATGGTGGGGATAACACAGTAAGACTAGATGTTCAGGACAAAGGGGAGCTTCCTTCCCACTCAGCTCCCACCCCCGGCACTCAACAGAAACTGCTCTTGTTGGCTTAATCTCCAAAATATACAAACAGCTCATACAGCTCAACAACAACAGCAAACAAACAACCCAATCAAAAAATGGGCAGAACACCTAAATACACCTTCCTCCAAAGAAAACATACAGGTGGCCAAGAGGCCACATGAACAGATGCTCAACACTGCTGATTATTAGAGAAATGCAAATCAAAATACAGTGAGGTACCATCTCACACCAGTCAGAATGGCCATCATTAAGAAGTCTACAAATAACAAATGCAAGAGAGGGTGTGGAGAAAAGGGAACCCTCCTACACTGTTGGTGGGAATGTAAGTTGGTGCAGCCACTGTGGAAAACAGTGTGGAGGTTCCTCTGAAGACAAAAAATAAAATTACCATATGATCCAGCAATCCCACTCCTGGGCATATATCCAGACAAAACTATAATTCAAAAAGATACATGCACCCCTGTGTTCATAGCAGCACTATGCACAATAGCCAAGACATGGAAGCAACCTAAATGTCCATTGACAGATGAATGGATAAAGATGTGGTATATATATACAATGGAATATTACTCAGCCATAAAAAAGAATGAAATAATGCCATTTGCAGCAACATGGATGCGACTAGAGATTATCATACTAAGTGAAGTCAGACAGAGAAAGAAAAACACCATATGATATCACCTATGTGAGGAATCTAAAATATGACACAAATGAACCTATCCATGAAACAGAAACAGACTCATGGACATAGAGAAGAGACTTGTGGTTGCCAAGGGGGAGGTGTTGGGGGAGGGATGGAGTGGGAGGCTGGGTTAGCAGATGTAAGCTATTATATATAGAATGGATACAGAACAAGGTCCTACTGTATAGCACAGGGAACTATATTCAATATCCTATGATAAACCATAATGGAAAAGAATATTTAAAAAAAGAATGTATAAATATATGTATAGCTGAATCACTTTGCTGTACAGCAGAAATTAACACAACATTGTAAATCAACTATACTTCAATTCGAAAAAAAAAATAAAAGAAACGGCTCTTGTTAACATCATTAATCAATAACTCCTTGTTTCTAAATCCAATGGACCTCACTTTGTCCTCACCTTACTCAGTCTCTCAGCATTTGTCACGGTTGTACTCCCTCTCTGAGACGTGCTTCTCTCTCAGCTTGCATAATGCCATAATCACCTGTTGTTCTTTTTTTCCTCTCACCTCACTGGGACATCTTCCTCAGTCACCTCAATGGCTCCTCCTCACCTCCCGAACTTGGGGTTCTTTGCAGGATCTTTCTGGTCTCCCCCTATAGTCTTTCCTTCCATTATCTCTTTCATAATCATGGCTATAAGTGCTATCATATGTTAGAACTACCAAATTTATATCTCTACTCTAGACAGCTCCTCTGAGATCCACCCTTCCAAATTCAAATTCATTTTCCCTGATATTTCAAATTTAAAATGTCTAAAACTTTTTAACATCGTCTATTCCCCTCCCTGCCTCCCAAAAAGTGTCATCCCATCACCTTGACTGCTCAAACCAGAAATCACCCTTTCACTAGTATCCAACATCCAAGCAACCAGTAACAAGTTCTCACATTTTTCCTCTTTTCTTCATTTCTGCTATCAGCACTGTAATCCAAACTATCATTCTCACCTGGATTAATGGAATATATCCCCCCTGTTCTCATCGCTTTCTTGCCACCTCCTCCCCAACCCTGATGCATTCTCCACCCAAGAAAAAGGACCTCCTTACAGTAAAAATGTGATTATGTTGGTGTATTGGTCCAGCACACTCCACACACACACACCCCCCAACACACACACTTTAGGGTCTACCACTCTCTCATTAAATTTGGAATCCCCAGAATGTAGTTCAACATTGGCACATAACAGGAGGACCACAAATATTGGTTAAATAAATCAGTGAAGTGGACCAATTGGGCGTTCTATGATCATTTGTAATCCAGGCACGGCAAGCCAAAGCACACATGTAAAGGAAGGTAAAATAATAGCCAAGGAGTAATAGACAACATGAAAAAGAGAAAAATCATCACAACTGGAAAGTGTTTGGCATAGTGCCGACCTTAACAGACATGATATTACTAAAGAGAAATTTGTTGGTGGTAGCTGAAAGTGTGGCAGTGGTCAAGTAGTGTTCTGGGGAAGCCGTGAGCCTTCCAGTATCCCCTTGATGGACCAGTCTCTCAGGGATCTAGCTGTGTGACTGCGATTCTATTCTTCTTACTCCTACATGTATCCGTACTGTAAGTAGGCTGAGGGCTCTCCTAGGTTCCCTGGAATTTGGTTTGTTTATTCAAATAGTTCTCTAATATCAAATATCTTCTGAGTTGACCCAGGAGGGCCTCTGTTCTTACAACTGGAAAAATAACACACTAATAGAGTCTATATGTCTCCTCCTAGGGTTAGTGTTCTGTCTCGTTTACAACGCTGTCCCCGGTTCTGGCACAGAGTAGGAGCCTGGAAAGTCTATGTTGAGATGAATTCAACTGATCAGAATGTTCCAAGAAATGGATTAGTTGTAGATTTTTTAGGATTCCCCCCTTTCTTTTAAAACAAAATAGAGAATAAATTCTGGTGAAGTCTATTTTTCAGGTAATGAAACTTCAGCCGCAATGTGTCCAAATGTGAAGTCAGTATTAGAGCAGTACTTGGACAGACAACCCAAACTCCAGGGAACTCTTAATAGGACACATGTCAGGAGTGTCCCATACGTGTGACTGCATGCTATACCATGATGGCGGGGAGGGGCCTTTTCTGGCAGATACCAGTTATACCCATCACACACATGAAAATTGACCTGCCCAAAGCACCTTTCATTGCTACCTTCCAAAAGGGGCCTTAAACAATGACCTATTTTTGTTCCCTTGTCTGATAAAGGAAGAGACTGAAGTTCCTACAACTAAACTGTGGGATACCAATGAAATCAAGGTGAATCAATGGTTTGGACTTTTTAATTCTCTCACTTCTGAATTCCTATCCAGTAACCCATGGACTCTAAACCAAGCAGCTGAACATTTTATGAAATCAGTGTGATGAATTGGAAACAGCGTGGGCATTAGAGCCAGAATTCCAATCACACACATCTACTATTTTGTCCTGAGTTCTTGAAAAAGTCACTTAACCTAGCTGAGTCTGTTTAATCACCTGCAAAATGGGTATAATTATGCCAATCTTGTAGTGTGTTTGAAAGGATTAGAGATAATGTAGGTGAGCCCCTGCTGCTTGACTCACAGGAGATACTCAATACTGAGAACAAACAGACATCCATTGTACACTGGCAGACTTCTTTCTCTGGACCATAAGACCCCTGGAAAAATGTGGTTTCATTTTCCTAATTTCTTGAGTTGACTGTTGACTGTTTTTCATTTATTTCCACCTTTTCTTATTTAGTAATGAAAATATTTAGGGCTCTTCCTTTTCTTTTGGGTAAATCCCATAAATTTTGATATAAATTATTTTTATTCTCCAAATTTACTTCCTTAAATGTTCTGACATTGTCAGTTTGATTTCCTCTTTGACATAAAAAGATTTTTAGTTTTCTTAAAAATTTTTTATTGAAGGCAAAAAGATTTTTAAATGGGAGTTTATAATTTGTACTTTTATTTTTTCAATTTCTAAGTGGTTTGGGTTTTAAAAATTATTATTATGCTTTAGATTTTGTCCTTTATCACACTGTGGAAAATAAGTATGGCCTATACAAGCGTTATCCAACAGAAATACAATGCAAGCCAAAAATATGAGTCATATATGTAATTTAAAATATTCTAGTAGTGACATTAAAAAAGGTAAAAAGAAACAAGTGAAATTAATTTTAATAATATTTTTATTTAACCCAATATATAAAAAATATTATCATTTGAACATTAATCACTATAAAAATTTTAATGACATATTTAACATTCCTGTTTTTTGGAATGAATTCTAGTGTGTGTTTCATACTTACATCCCGCCTCAATTAAAACTAGCCACATTTCAAGTGTTCAATAGCCAGATGTGAACAGTGGTTATCATATTAGATAGCTCAGGTCAATACTCTTTGTTCTTTAAAGAAATTATTAGAGTATTTTTAGGCTTAAAGTATGGTAAAATTCTGTCCCATAGGTGCTTTAAAAAAGGTTTGTTCTTTGTTTGTAGGGATCAATGTATTTCTATTAGAAATAGCTTATAAATTATGTTCATGCCTCTTTATCTTTACTTCTGTATCTACTGGATCTGCCGAAGTTCCAAAGGGGTATAACAAATGCTCCCACTACAAATTTGATTCTGTCAGGGGTTTTGCTCTTGTTGTTGTTGTTGTTTGTATTTTCTGACGATTTTGCTTCCTATATTTTAGTGCCATGTTCATTGGTGCATAACTATTCATGCCAGTATATTCCATTACGGATCACACACTCCATCGCTATAAAAGGTTCCTTTTTGACCTGTTTAACACCTTGAATTCCAATCTCCTGACATTAATACTGAGATCCCTCTGGATTCTTTGGGGTTTCCTTGGCCTGTATACCTCTGCCCAGTCTTATACTTTCAACTCTCCATGTCACTTCATTTTAAATCTGTTCTCTGAATCACTTTAGTAAGCTCAGTAGTGAATCTGTGGGCCTACAGACTCTGATTAAAGAATCTTCTCTCTTCTACAGTCACTGTATCTACTGAGCCTTGTCTTCTTAATAACATGAATTCCCTATATATTTATAGCACACTGCGGCCTGAAAAATCACTTTCTTACCTATTATCCCCTTAATCTTCCCAACCACCTTTGAAGTAGAAAGAACAGATATTGTCACTCATGGTGAATCTGAACATACAGTGCAAGCTGCTCAAGTGTTATAGTCCCAGGTGTAAATTAGCTCAGGTGCTTCAGCAACAAACTAATTCAGTGGAAGGAAGGTGGGTCAGACAAACATGAGGATCGGGGAACAGGGTGACTCCTAGAGTGCTGTACCTTTCCTCTATTTTCTTAAGTATAGAGAGGTTTAGCCTTTTATTCATTCAAAAAACATTTATTGACCACGCTGTATATTCAGAACTTTGTTAGGCAGTGAGAACACAAAGTTGAATAAGACATCATCCCTGCTCCATGGCACTCATAGTATAGTTTAGTGGTTCTCAAATTTGGCTGATTGTCAGAATTGACTAGAAAAAATATTTTTGATTATGGGTTCCCTTGGTGCCCCTCAAGACACTCCCAACAACCATAAGGCTAGAACCCAGAAATCTGTTTTAAAGCTCCGCAGTCCCAGACAGAATTGAGAACACTGGGCATTCAAGTGAAACAATAAACTACCGGTTCACTTAGAAATTCTTACAGTATTTTTCCTTATAGCAAGTCATTTAAGTCTCACAGAGAGGCAGAAGTGGGTTATATTCACTTATAAAATTGTAAAGCAAAGTGATTTCCCAAATCCACAGCCAGTGAATGATGAAGTGGAGCCTGGAACAGAAGTTCATTTCTCCAAGTCCTATACTCTTTACTCTCCATCACACCTTACAAAACCAAAGAAAGGAATGGTGGTACATAAACAAAGAGCGGAGGAGGAAAGAGAGAGATTCCTATTCTTATTACCAAGAGCCTGGCCAAGAGCCACAGATACCATAGTATCTGGCTTATAATAAGAGCTCAATAAATGTTTTTCAATTGAACTGAAGGTCTTGTGCCTACTACCAATGGAAAAAGGCCAAGCTAGATTAATGCTGCAACTTCCCAAGCCCAGAACCAAGCCCTGGGATGATGATACTAGCCAGTCAGTCAGTCCAGCTCACCAAATGCCAGGTACTGTTAAAATGTTACATTAAATATTATATACACATGTTACATTAAATATATATGTTACATCAATATATATACATACATACAAACACAAATGCACATACAGAAAAAAAGTTTAATCCTCACAATAACTTTATGAGATGGGAACCATTGTTAACCCTATTTTCTAGGTGAGACAACTAAGGGACAGAGAAGTTAATTAATTCACCCACGGTCACAAAGCTAAAAACTATTAGAGGCAGAATTTGAAGGCAGCTAGTCTCGGTCCAGACACCATGTTTTTAACCATTTCACCATACAGTAGCTCTGTACTATATTGGATTTCCAGCCTTCAGCCATTTTCACGGTCAAATTAAATGATGGCAGTTTCAGGGTCTATAATTTTTTTTCAGTTGTACCATATTCTCCACAGCCCTGAATCATTACTCAGCTAGGAGAATCACATTTAGTCACATCCCTTTGACCTTGGCCTGATTTCAGTACACATCAGGCTATCGCATGCACACGGCCAGGGTCCCACCTATGTGTCATGTGATGTCTCTGCTTTTCTGCCTCAGGGATTTCTCCAAAACCACAGAAGGCTGCTCAGCCTTAATTCAAGTGCAGCCTACTGGTTTGAGGACATTCACACTCCCACAGGCAACCTTTATCCAGGGTGGGTGAGAGTTGATGGACAGATGCCAGGCACATCTCCATAAGAGGGACAATTGTGAGACAGGTTTCTCAACACTAGCCCTATTGACATTTTGGGCTGAATAATTCTTTGTTGCAGGGTCTGTCCTGGGTACTGCAGCACGTTTAGCAGCATCCTGGACGCCAGTAGCCCTTCCCGGTTATCTCCATACACCGCCAAATGCCACTGCGAGAAAAACCACGCAGTTGAGAACCACGGAACTACACGGACTGACAAAGGGTCCCCAAGGCATTAAGCCCAGCTGCCCACAACAGTGAGTAATTCAGTGACATAGCCTTTATTGGCTTTTCTCCCATCCCTCCTTTCTCTAATACTTCCTGGGGTCACCTTCCAAATAAACTTCTCACCTAAAACCTTGCCTTAGGTTTGCTTTCAGGGGAACCCAAACTCAGATATTAGATTAACAGGTAGTCTTTAATTATATAAAAGATCCCAACCTATGGAAATTTATGTCACTAACCTCCTAAAAGTAAAATACGACTCACATATGATTCTGTCTAAGACCTTCAGATAAACCCTCATGGCTCACTGGAGACCTGGAGGCCACACTTCCAGAACCACGGCCTGCATGGCAACGCTGTGCAAGAGGAAACTTGCTTGAGTTCTCTCACTTCCATCAGGAGGGTGAGTCATGCCACACACCATGCATGGAGGACATCTAGGATTTTACGGGGTCAGGAGCAGTGGCTCTCAACTCATCTTTGACTTTTCTGAACCAGGATCACTGAGAGTGAGGTCTGAACCTGTGTATTTTTAATAAAATATTCTCAGGTAGTCCTGATGTATGGAACCTCACATCCATTCCAACCTGCCCGTTCACAGGTGCAGATTCTGAGTGAGGCTGATGGGGCAAGCAACTCACTCAAGGACCCACAGAAAAGATGAAGCTGAAGAATCAGCACTAAATCCCAAATCTGGACTTTCAGGCCCAGCACGTGACAGCTGTGTTGCAGCTGTGGACTCCCTGCTATCAATGCTCCATTCCAAGGGACTGGGGCTGGGAAGGTGAGAGGTGGAGAAAGATGGCAGGAAGGTCCTGACTGCTGCCCTGCTCTGGAAGCTTCCCTTAGCAAGAACCCAGGTGTTCTTTGATTCATGCCAGTGGTTTGCACAGAAAGTTCTTGCTCAGGAAACGAAGGTCATAAAGCACAGTGCTAGGAGGCAATCCTTCACCCAGAGACCTGTTCTCCTGCCAAAATTTTGGACTCTACTTCTGTCTCCATTTGATAGCACTAAATACAGGTAATTTTTCACCTTCTTTGATCTTACCATCCAGGTATACTATTTGTTCTTTAAAACTTGACTTCATAAAAAACATTTCCTTTCTTCTTTCCTTAGGTGAACCAGGCCAAAATAATTATAGAGTAGAAAGAGAATAAAGACGCATTAACAAAACTAAGCTAGAATAGTACCAAGGGATACACCAAGGAAAGGAGAAAACATCCACTGAAACCACACTACAAAGGGAAAATAATGACAGCTGGTTTTTATTGAGATACTAAGTAGATACATTTTATCTACTTGTCAGAACAACTTCATGAGACAAGTTATTATTGTTATCATTCCTATTTTATAAATGAAGAAAATGGATCCCATAGAGAATAATTCACAAGCTCAAGACCATACAACCCACCAGGGAGACGAATCAAGAAGGTCAAGTTTCAGACCCTTACTTTCTTCAGAATTTCAAATATGCTTTCCTGAATACTCAGACTCTTTTCTAAGTCCCTGCACAGATCCTGTTCCACTGGGACACATTACAAGCATAGTTCTTTCTAGATGCAGTTCAACCCTTTGGCTCTATAAACTAGGTGTCCTTTTTCTAGGAAGGAGCCAGAAAAATGTCATAATTGAGGCTTATATTTTTCCAAAGATGCAGCTAGAAGGGCTCAACAGATTAAAGCACACCTTTCTTCAAACAGATACGGAAGCTGAGGCCCAGAGGGTGCAAGAGGTTTGCTCAAGGTCACAGAGCAAGCCAGTGCCAGAGGCAGCTCAAAGTTCACTGTCTCCTGGCAGCCAATCCAGCTGCATGAGGAAGAGCGGAGAGGGACAGAGTAAGCAGTAGAGCCAAGTGGCCTCTCGCATATTTTGTGGCTCTGTGACCTCCCGGAACTTGGAGTCCATGATTTCATAAATGGAAATATACACACACTTTCTCAGTAAAACTAAATTGATTTTCCTGTGGGATCAAATGGCACATATTTTGCATTTACTCAGAAAGTTCTCAGGAACAATGAGAGCCCTGGTGTGATTTGTTTCTCTGCTTCCTCCCAAAGGTTCCAGTTAAGTGGAACCAGGAGGATTATTTCCCATGTGGTCTCAGTGGCATGCTTTTAACTTTTGCTGTGACCTGAACAGACACTAGCAGCCCAAAGCAACCATAAATGTTCTTTTATTTTTCTTCAAAGCAAGCGATGTAACTCCCCTGCCTCCACCCCACCAATAAACACACCCCTAGTTCGCAGTGCTGTGTTCCTGGCATGTTGAAACTAGAAAAACACTGTTAATGGAGCCAGATGTGATTTTCCTAGCTGATTCTGGGATTATGGGAAATATGGTGCCACTGAAGGAATAATTATGGACCCAAAAACTCTCCTAATTTAATTCTAATTATTATTAGTCTATCTTTATTTTTATCATTTTGTTGTTATTAACTAGGTCACTGTGGGTAGGGCCTCAGCAGTAGTATTTTTTTAAAGTTTCCCAGTGTGCACCATCAGGGTTGGAACTATTGGTAATGAGATGAGTTACATTTCCCAAACTTGCATAGAATTAAAAAAATCACCTAGTATACCTAATAAAAATTCAGAACCCTAGGCCCCTGTCCAGATCAGCACATCTTGGATGAAGCTCTGGAATCTATGTCCTTAACAAGTACTTCCAGATAACTCTGTCATTTGGGAAAGTTTCGGATCTGGCAAGTTTGGGAACACTGAATGATGGCATAGATTTGACCTAAGATTAGACCTAAGAGAGACATCTGATGACCAGCAGCTTAGAAGCCATAAGGAGGTTTCCATCAACTACAGAAGCAAACCCAGTCCTGGACCAGGAGTTCCCCTCCATAAGACTCTTCCATTAGGCAAGCCCCTTCCCTTCCCTACATGCCGACAGTGAGCAATGATTCACCTCCACAACCCAGCCTGGCCCCTTCCTCTCAACTGAACTCTCTTAAGCCTGCCTATCCTTCTGGGTTTAAGTCCAGTCCCAGAATCCCTTATTATACCAACCCACACTGATTTCTCCCTTCTCTGAGCGCCTACATCGTGAGAACTGCTAATGATGACGTCCTAACTGTATTCATCCTGATTTGCTTAAAGATTCCACACAGGTGTCTTGCCTCCCTAGATTATAAATCCTTTGGGGGCTCTTCTAAGACTAGAGTAGACCCTGGGTATCACTGACACAGGGAAAGCTGCATGAATGAATGCCGAAGTTAAGCTTTGGGAGGGGAGGCTATCTTGCTCCCCACTGTACCCTCAATGCTTCACCCAGCACCTGGCACACAGCAAGCGTTCAACAGATAGCCACTGTATACGTGAATAATTAAATGAATACATTTCAAGCTTTAAATATTTCAGCACATACACAGAGTTGAAATCATGATCTTAGAATCTAACCTAAATATAACTCATGACTTGGATCTGTTCTAGTCTCTTTATACCCGTGGTTCTCACACTTTGTGGTCTCAGAACCCTTCTCCACTCCTAAGATGATTGAGGATCTTAAAGAGCTTTTGTTTATGTGGGTTACACCTACTGACATGCACTGTGTTATGAATTAAAACCGATCATTTGAGAATATTTATTTTAAAATAATAGTAATAAACCCATTACATGTTAATGGGTTAACACAAACAACATTTTTATGAAAAATAAATATTTTTCAAAAACAAAAATAACTTGGGGCTTCCCTGGTGATACAGTGGTTGAGAATCTGCCTGCTAATGCAGGGGACACAGGTTCGAGCCCTGGTCTGGGAAGATCCCACATGCCGCGGAGCAACTAGGCCCGTGAGCCACAGCTACTGAGCCTGTGCATCTGAAGCCTGCGCTCCGCAACGAGAGGCCACAATAGTAAGAGGCCTGCGCACCGCGATGAAGAGTGGTCCCCATTTGCCGCAACTAGAGAAAGCCCTAGCACAGAAACGAAGACCCAACCTAGCAATCAATCAATCAATCTTTAAAAAAAATAAAATAAAATAACTTAATGAGAAAAGTGGCAGTGGTTTTTGGTTTTTTTTTTACATTTTGGAAATTTCTTTGATGTTTGGCTTAATAAAAGTCAACTGATTCTCGGGTCTGCTTCTGCATTCAACTTGCTGCCGCTGGAAAACTCCACTGTGCACTTGTGAGAGAACGAGAGTGAAAAAATCCAATAATATCTTAGTATCACTACGAAAATAGTCTTGGCCTCATGGACTCCCTGAAAGGGTTGTAGGGACCCCTTGGGATCCCCAGACCACGCTTTGAGAACCATTGCTGCACACATTTCATAATACATGTTCTACACACAGTAGGGAAAATTAATCAAAGGATTTATTTTTCTGCTTTGAAAGAGATATAAGGTTTTACCCCACTAGGGTAAATCCTTATATACTAGGATGTCAGCGCAGAGAAACTGGAAGGCACATTCTCATTAAATGATTAAAATATTGTAGATGTTAAAATCTACAAATAGCTTATCATCATGAAACAGAAAATGCATCATAGCAGGACAAAACTGTAGATCCTGTAATGTTCCTTCTAACTTACATCCTATCATCTTTCTGCATCTTTGACTGTGCCTTCCAGATCATCAGACGTTCTAGCAAGGAAACCAAAAGTGGCATGAGATGGCAGATGAATAAAGCTTTTAATTCTCATAACTGTAGATGTAGCCAAAAATTTCCCCCACCTAAGTCTTCTCCTTTTTGTCCTCCTGTCTCTTAAAACTTAAGGTTGCTGAAAAAGTAATTTATATTGAATGGCTTCGAAATGACTACTTATCTCCTTAGTGGTCAGTAAAAATATAGCTCAGAGTTCACTTCAGGGTGCAAGTTTAGAAATTCAACTGCCTGAATTTAAATCCTGGTTCCTCCACTTACTAGCTTTGTGACTTAAAGCAAGTTATTAAACTCCCTTGCCTCAGTTTCCCACATCTATGATGAAAATGATCATTGTACCTATCTCTTAAAAGTGTTATGAGGATTAAATTAATTCACATATGTAGAGTGATTAAAATAGTGCATGACGTGTAGCAAATTGTCAATAACTACCGGTTATTATATATCTATTAAAGTTTCTTGAAAGGAACTAGAAAAGTAAATTTCTACAATTGATCCCATTCCCCATAATTTAGCATGACTTATAAAGATCTGTTTGTAGTTGTAATTTCAAGGCTGAATTCACTTAAAATAGCCTTACACTAAAAGGATCGATTGATTGAAGTACCATCATGGAGCCATCTGCTAACAGATCAAAAATGAAGCTTGAAAATCCATACCACAAACAGACTGTAGAAAACACCTCCTTTTCCAAAAGTGTTTTTGCATGTAGTGGTAATCAGCCTTGCTCCAGCAAGTGCTAAATGGCAATTAAATTTAAGTTGACCCCTAGGTTAATTGCACACCAAGAAGAATTGTTAATGTCAAGCATTTACTGAGCACTGACAGATTCAGCAAGCTCACACTGAACACCACTCCACATAAACTCTAGGAGGTGATGAGGACTGGTGGAAAGCCCCACATGTATGGGACAGTGATACAGGTAAGATGTCCTACACACTCAAACACAGACAGTAAAAATGCTTATGAAAGGGGAAAGAGAAGGTCATTCCGACTTGAGGAATCTGGGAAGACTTGGCTTAGGTGGTAGCTCCGAGGTAGGTGTTGAAAAATGGGTGAGATTTCACCAAAAGGACATGATAGAAAGGGAAATGGCGCTGGCAGAAAGCAGGATTAGGCATGGTAAACTAATATAATAAGAGCATAAGGCAACAGTGAAAAGAGTTTATTTGGAATTGAATGGAGCAGGTCTTATATGCTACGCTTAGAAGTCTAGACTTTACTGAATAAGCAAAAGGTCAGCCTTAGCAACAAAGGGCATAAAGCTGTGTCATCCACACCTTGGTGTTTTTTCACTGAAATACTGCAGGATGGATGAAAAGGAAGACACTAGAGGAGAGGAAAACAATTATGAGGCCATGGCAACAGTCCAAAGGGAGAAGTGGTTGGGGCATTTGCAATTGAAACAGGATATTTATTCTAAAAGAAGAATACAGTAGACTGGGGACTAACTAGATGGTGGTGGGAAACTATTCTGTGCTAGACCAGGGATGTGTGCATTATAAAAGAAAGAATTTTTGAAACAGCTCCAAGAAGGTAAATTTGGAAGGTATATGGGACTGAGGAAAAGAAAGAACTCAGGATTGCCTGACTCAGAGTAAAGGAATGGGGAAGGAAATAATAATCCCACTAGAAAAATAATAAACAAAAAACTCTTACAAATCAATAAGAAAAATGAACATACCAGTAGAAAAACAGGCCATAGATATGAACAGGCAAATTATAAAAGAAGAAATAAAAATGGCCAAGAAATATGGAAGAAATGCCTAACTGAATAAAAAAGCAAACATAAACAAAAATATAAGATACCACTTTTTGCCTCTAACATTGGCAAAAAATATAAAGATTGGTAAGGCAAACACTTGGTTGCCTACCCAACAGCATCCTTCCTTGCCAACAGAACTCTGGATCTGTTGAGTTATCCAGACTCTTCAGACTGGCTTTATTTTTCTAGATCCCAGCCAAGCCCCATCCCAGTAAGGAAGAACTTTGATTTAGTATGAGCCAAAACTGGTGATTCCATTCACTTTAGCAGTGATTGACTTGGGAAGGGACATATGTTCCAATTCTGGCTAATGATATTTGACAGAAATGTCGTGGTCCGAAAGCAGGTTGGAAAAGAATTTCCAGACACAAGGCAGAATGTAAAGAAGATAGAATTTATTAGAGGGAAGGGTCGCTACCAGAACAGCAGGCCGACTTCCTAGTAGTCTGGGAGAGTTGAGCCCGAACACGTGCTATTGATCAGCTTTTATAGCCAGAAAACAAAGGAATGGTCCAAGGTGAAAATTTTGTTTACTGACTGGTCGAGGCACATATACATTCCTTCTATAGGGTGGGAGTGGTACAGGCCAGATGCCTTTCCTTATTTGGGACAGGTCCCCTTGCCCAGGTGGGCGTCACCCAGGTGGCCTCAGGAATTTCATAACCATGGCAACATGGTGGGGAGGGCGGGGAGGGCGATTAAGAGTCCGGTAGGGGGTGTAACTCTGAAACTTTTTCAGGCAGGGTCGTCCTTTGTCCTTGAAGTACCATTGTCCTTGGAGCACCACAAGAAATATATTGAGAAAGATGAGAAAGGCTTTAGGAACCGTTTCTTAGATCTTAAAAAGAAAGCTCAAGGCATTTCAATACCCACTCTATTTGCCCCTAGATACATGGGGATACAATGAGCTGCTGCAGCTATACTGAGAAAATGAGGGACCCAACTAACATGCTGAAAGTGGAACAGAGGAAAGGCAGAAAGAACCTGGTATTTGATGTCATTCAGCAGCTGAATTAACCTATTTTGAAATCTTCCTATCTTGCGACATCTTGTTATGTAAGATTTTTTTTAAGTCTTATTATTTAAGCGACTTTTATGTGGAGTCTCATTTTCCTCAAGAGCTTTCAATACATTTCATTTCAGTTAGTTGTGAGAACAATTTCTATATATACAGTAGGTGCTTAATAAATATTTGATGAATGAATGAATGCCTGAAGATGACAATGGGAAGTGCCCAGAAGGATCATGAACTTCAAGTTGGAAAGGATCTTAGAGATCCTGTAGAATTTGAGTATGTTCAAATTCACCCAGGGAATCAGTAAGAAAATGGAAATTAGAACAGGTTTTGGACTTCCCCCGACCAGCCTCCATCCAACTCACCACTTTCCCCCAGGACTGTGGCTCCCAAGGTCCAGTTTCCATTTGACATTGGCTGAGCCAAATAAGGTTATGGAGTCAAGATTTCCATCATGGGCCCCAGGACTGGCTATTTGCCAAAGGCCCTAGTTACACTAATCATGAGAGGGGATGGATCTCCACCCAGGAAAATTGAGAAAGTCCCCAAACTTGCTATGCATAGGAGAATCCCTTGAAGGAATGAGGGAAAGGGTTCCTTCATTCTTCCCTGGGAGTTGCAGCAGAATATGGTGGCAGAAATCCAACTGGAAGAGTCTGCTGGGAGTGGCCCTGTGTGTTCCTCTTTCATCACATAAATTTGTTCAAACCAGTTCTGTTCAAAGTTGTGGATTACACTGGTGAGATGGTGAGTGCTTTCTCTCACAGAAGCAATTCTTTCTTGTGACATCTCCGCATTCCCTCCAGATGAGGAAACTTCTCTTTTCATTATTGCATAATTAATTCTCTTGGATTCTGAAACTGGACATGAAATATGCTCTGTCTTCCCTCCAAATTTAAAATTCAAATGTAAGTAAGTTAACTACTCAGAAGAAAAAAGAACTTTATTTTATGCCATAAGTAAAAATAAATTCCATGGATTTAAAAATCTAGATCTTAAAAAACTATAAAAGCTGTAAGAAAAATATAAATGAATATTCATAACATCTTGTAGTGATACACTTTCTATTAAATACAGTACTTAAGGTAGAAGTCACAAAAGAGAAAATGAATGGATTCAGCTATAATTTTTTTTTAACTCCTGGAGTGGAAAACTGAAGCCTGGGACCAAGAGTGAGAAAGGGACTAACTTGTCACTGTGCTGCTTTTATGCCTGTAGATTAGCTTTTTGAATGAAATAATAATGCAAAAATGTAAACTTCCAGAGTCAAAACATTAAAGACAAATAATATACTAAAAAGAAAATGTATTTGCAACATCTACCACAGACATAGGCTACTTTATTTAATATATGAACTAATAAATGTTAATAATGTCATGTAGCCTTTTGTTCAGAAATGGGCTTTGCAGACAGACAGATCGAATCAGCTCCAAGGCTCCCTCTTGCCAAATGTATGACTTAGGCCATGTTCTCTCTTTGCCTCAGTTTCTTTCTCTGCAAAATGAGGATAATACCCTCCTGTAATATAACAAGTAAAATATCTGATCTTTGTCCCCAAGTCCTGGTACAGAGCTCCTTAAACCCTGAGTGATAAGGGTGAGAGAAGCATCTCTTGTTCTAATGAGGTGACTCTGGTGGGCTCCTCGATGAGGATGGGGGATGGTCACTAGAAAGATCAACACTTAATTAGAAGTTTGGAACTTTCAGCCCCATCCCCCAATCTCCAAGGAGAGTGGGGATGGAGATTGAGTTATCACCAATGGCCAATTATATAATTAATCATGCCTATGTAATGAAGCCTCCATAAAAACTCCTGAACAACAGAGTTCTGAGAGATTCAGAGCTGGTGAACACACCAAGGTCTGTCCACGGGCACAGAGGCTCCCACACTCAGGACCATTTTGGACTTCACTCTATGTACCTCTTCATCTGGCTGTTCGCTTACATCTTTCATAATAAACCTGTAACAGTAAGTACAGTGCTTTCCTGAGTTCTGTGAGCCATTCCAGCAATCCATCAAACCTAAGAAGGGGATTGTGGGAAACCCCAATTTATAGCCAGTCTCTCAGTGACCTGATACTTGTAATTAGTGTCTGAACTGAAGGCAGTCTTGTGAGACTGAGCCCTTAAATCTGTGAGTCTGATGCTAGCTCTGGGTCATTAGTGTCAGAATTGACACCTAGTTGGTGTCAGAGTTAGAGAGGTGGCCTTGGAAAAAACATCACATATTTGGTGTCTGGAGGAAAAAATTCTCTTACCTCCTCATAGAGTAACTGTGTGAATTAGATGAGATAATTGATGCAAGACATTTAGCAAAGAGTGGACGTCAATAAAATATTAGTATTACATTGCTACTAGAAAAAAAAAGATGAACCCAGAAACTGGAAAATGGATGAAAATCATTAATAGGTAATTCTCGAAAGAAGAAAAACAAATGATCAATCAACAAATAGGATGCTGAACCTCATCAATCATCAAAGAAATGCATCTTCAAATAAGATACCATTTTCTACTTGTTTAATTGCCAAATATTAAAACTAATGGCAATGCCCATTGCTGGGGTCACTTCAATGGTATGAACTTCCTCAACTGCAAAGAGGCAACATGTGTCAAAAGTCTTAAAAGTTATGCACATACTCTTTGACCCCAGTATTTTATTTCTGAGAATGTATCCTAAAGCAGGAAAGTAAAACATAAATGTGCACAAGTATTTAGCTGCAAAAATGCTCCTTATGGCACTAGTCAAAATAGCAAATAAAGAAAAAAATAGAAGCCATCTAAAAGGCCTGCATCCAGGCAAATAAGTAAACAAAGTATGATTCATCTTTAGTAGAATATCATGCAGCTATTACAATAAAAATATTTAATGGCAAGAAAGATTTTCATGATATAGAAGGCGATTAAAGGAAGGTTATAGAACAGTTTATATGGTATTTAAAATTATATACATATTTGATAAAATGTAAAGGTATATATGAAAATATTCTAAAATTATGGCAAAATTATAGGAGGCTGTACTTTGCTCCTTACTGGTAAATTCTGAAGTATTTACAATAAACAGCTATTTTTGAAATGATTTTTTTAAACAATAAACTTTTTAATGCAACTTTTACTAAGCTATTATAAAGAGTGAAAATCTATCAAGACTATTCTCTTTAAAGTATTCTAAAAAACTAAGAAAAAACAATTATTCAGGTGTGTTTTCTCAGCCTACTCCCAGTTTTTTTTCACTAATTCATTTATTTATATATCACATTTTCTTTATCGATTCATCCATTGGTGGATACTTAGATTGTTTCCATATCTTTACCATTGTAAATAATGCTGCAATGAACAAGAGGGGTACATATATCTTTTCAGATAAGTGTTTTTGTTTTTTCAGATAAATATCCAAAAGTTGGATGGCTATAAAGAAATATCCAGAAAAGCTGGTTTGGTCAAGAGCTGGTTTGGCATTTTTCTTAATTTATAGAGAGAAGTAATGAAGCTTTACAGAGCTCCTGCTATCCTATTCATGTTTGTGAGTAGGGTACTATTACGAACTCCTTACCTAGTGGTCTGACCCTAATGCCCTGAGCTGAGGCCCCAAACACCTTCAGAGAAGAGCCATGGAGGCCTCAGTGGGCTAAGTGCACACTGGCCATGGATAGGAAGTGTCTTTGTCTGGGCTGCTATAACAAACTACCGTAAACTGGGTGACTTATAAACCACAGCTACTTATTTCTCACACTTCTGGCAGCTGGAAGTCCAAGATCAGGGTGCCAGCATAGTCGGCTTCTGATGAGAACCCTCTTCTGGGTTGCAGAATTATTGTATCCTGCCACGGCAGAAAGAGGGCATGAGCTCTCTGGGGTCCTTTTATAAGGGTCCTTCCACCCACATGAACTAATCACATCCCAAATGCCCCACCTCCTAATACATCACGTTGAGGGTTAGGATTTTAACATATGAATTTTGGAGGGACACAAACAAACATTCGGTCTACTGCAGGCAGGTTCCCTCTCTAGGTTCTTTCTCTCTTGTAAAGGTTAAAAGCATCTCGTTAAACATTCTACACCCCCAGAGTCAGCCAATTAAAAATTGAAAAGGTGAAAACCGCAAGTTGAATTTGTGGCAGAGCAGTACTTTACTAAATGAAAAACCATTGCCTAACGCTCTTTCCTACCACCGTCACTCCCAACATGCACATTTTTTTTATTCTAGGGGAAAAGAACTGAGGAGAGGGGATTAAAATTGGAATAAGAACTGACAGTAGCCTTCAAGGACACATGTCTATCTGAAATCTCTCAGTCCAGGGTGAGGAACACCTCCCAGTGGGGGCCAAACCCCCGTGTAGCCTTCCGGTCTATTTCACTTGAACCTGGGCAGGGCTGAGGCAGGGCTGAGGTTCATCCCTGTGGCCGAAACCTAGAGAATAATCTCCCTTCACCTCTATGTCTAGCCCTTGACTGCCAGGAACGGGCCAGGCCCTCTGCCCCACCAAGGCTCTCTCCCAGAGAATTTCAGGAACCCCCAGTAGCAAACAGTGGCTACCGATCAGTGCATTAACAACTCAAAGGTAATGAATGATAATGAAATCTGCCTCTTTCTGAGCTCTCGCTACTGTGCCAAGCACTGTGCTAGATGGTCTGCAGGCTTATCTCATTTAATACTCACAACAGTGCTATGGAGCAGGGTCTGTTGTTGTTATTGTTTGCTGTCCCCACTTTAAGACAAAAAGACTGAGGCTCAGAGATGTCAACTAACTCATCCGAGATCTCAAGGCTAGTGAGTGGCAGACTTGAGACTTGTCACCTCCCCACCTCCCCTCTCTCCGTACCCTCCTCCCTCCAATCTATTTTCTGGTCTGGCTGAGCTAGCTATAGTTTCCTGAAGGCACCAGGCAGGTCACGTCCTCTATGCCTTTGCTGGGCTGTGGTCCCCATTCAGAGAGTCCTGGCCTCCCACCCTTTGGTTTGGCTTGCTGTCTCCCACCCAGCATTTAAGGCCAGCTCAACAGTTCTGCAGCCAGGAAACCCTCCTAAACCAAACTCCTCAGATTATATTAAACACAGAGATATTCTTGGGCTTCTCTGAACATGCCACAGCCATGCTTATTTCTAGGTTTTATGGACATGATCTTCCCTCCACCTAAAACAGTCTTTATTCACACATGCAAGCACGCACATACACACACACAAATAGCATGTACATGTGTGCTCACATACACACACACAAATAGCATGTACATGTGTGCTCACATACACACACACAAATGCGTCTTTCCCCTAATCCTACTCTTCCTTCAGGTGTCCTAGAAGTCAAGGACTCTGAGAAACCTTCCCTGAGCCATGCCCACAGCCGCCCTTCCCAGAGGGCGGTGCCTCTGCTTTGCAGCCCCACACAGGAGACTTCTTTCATATCACACTCTTCATACGGGCTTTTCATTGTTTCCACATCGCAACTGAACTCCTTCAGGGCAGTGACCGTCTCATTGTCCTCTGGATGAGAGCCAGGCACAAAACAGGTGTTCAATAAATTTTAGTTGGCTCAGTGAATGCTCCCCCTGCCTGTTTCCTTCTTGTTTGTGCCCCTAGACTGTGGAAATAGAGAATTATGTGTCCCAGTATCTTGTTTCCACTTGGGTTGAACTGTTATTGAAACCAGAGGCCCCTTGCTTTTATGGCAGGAAATGAAGAATCCTGAAAGAATATAAAGAAATTCTTGCCAGGAGTTCTTTTGAGATTGAAACACTCTGGGGTAGACAGTATCATTTTTCCTAAGACTAGAAGTAACCTGGGTGGGGGAAGGTGGACAGCATTAGTCAAGAGGAAGAAAGAAAGATCTTCCTGAAAATTAAAGCTCTGATCCTATATCCAATCATCATGGAAAGGAGTTGTTTATTTCCAGGAAACTCATATATGAGATACTCCTTCAACTGCAATGGTTCATAGTGACACTAAGATGCTTCCTTTGTTTTTTTCCTTTGGGGAATTGTATTTACTCACCTTATATTTGTTATGAGAAGTTAAACTTATTTAACACGCTTGTAACAGTTAACCCACTGACTTAAGTTCTCACTCATCTTGTCATATTTAATCCAAATGGTAGCTAAAATGGCACAAATTCTCTTAGAATTAGAAAAAAACATTGCTAAGTTTGTTCTTTATATAGTTTATATAATTAAAAATAAATTATTATATATAAGATTCATTTTTAAAACTCAATGCAGGTTAATACCAACAGTGATAAGTTATGTTGATAGCATGAGCCCTTGATATGATGTGGTGAAAATGACACTACCTCTGTGGTTTTCCCCCACCAAACCCATAACTCTAGTCTAATCATGAGAAAAATATCAGACAAACTCTGATGAAGGCTATTCTACAAAACGCCTGACCAATTCACCTCAAAACTGCCAAGGTCATCAAAAACAAGAAAAGTCTGAGAAACTGTCACAGCCAAGAGGAGCCTAAGGAGATAGGATGACTAAAATGTAATGTGATACCCTGGACAGGATCCTGGAACAGAAAAAGAACGTTAGGTAAACACTGAGGATATATGAATAAAATAAGAAATTTTGTTAATAATATTAAACCAATATTGGTTCATTAATTATGGCAAATGTACCATACTAATATAAGATGTTAGTAAGATGGGGAAATTGGGTACAGGTATATGGGCACTCTCTGTACTATCTTTGTAATTTTTCTGTCAATCTAAAACCACTCTAAAATTCCTAAAATAAAAGGTTTTTTTAAAAAAACATCAACGTAGAATTATGACATTTTTCTATGTCTTTCTTTCTTCCCGCTCCGAAACGATCGCTGTCCTGTTTTTCTTCTCTTCGCTCTTCCTTTCCTTGCTTTAATAAGCACAGTCCTCAAGCACCTCCTCCACGTGATCCTGTAAATGGCTTGTAGCAATAGACTGAGAGCAGGTGAGTGTATATGGCAGACTGATTGGCTTAATGATCCAATTCTTCTCATGTTCATATATCATGCCCTTTGTCACATGCTTCTTAGTTTATTTCTCCACTGCTTGAATACTGGCTGGCCTATTGACATGCTTTGGTTAATGAGATGTTAGCAAACAGGATGCAATCAGAGATGTGAAAAAGGGCTTGAACATTTCAACTTGCTTCTTTTACTTCTGCCACTGCCATGTGACCTGGCCTGAGCTAGACCGCTGGAGGATGAAAGACATGTGGAGCAGACCAGAGGCACCCCAGCATAGATCACCCAACAGTCAGCCTACTCCCAGACATGTGAGCAAGCTCATGCAAGTTCAGTAGAGCTACCTGACTGATTCACCGCTGTCCACAAATGCATGAGCAAACCCAGATCAAGTCTAACCCACATCATCTGAATTGCACTGACTCCTGAGCTAAATAAACATTTTGTGGTCGGTTGTCACATAGCATTTTTGTGGCAAGGGACAACTGATGCAACACCAACTAACATGCAAGTATTGGTCCATCTCAACTGGAAAGCGATTCCTTGGCAGAAAAGAGAAATGAAAGGGAAAATTCCAGGAACCCCTTCCCACAGAAGAAAAGAGCAATAGAACCCCATGACCAGGCCTTTAATTACCAACTCCAGCTTCATCTCTAACCACTTCCAGCATTTATCCTTATACTCAGTAATACCAAACTCCCTAAATTTCCCTACCAGTATGGGGAGTCACTCTCAAATAATGCTTGGGCTTCCCTGGTGGCGCAGTGGTTGAGACTCTGCCTGCTAATGCAGGGGACATGGGTTCGAGCCCTGGTCTGGGAAGATCCCACATGCCGCGGAGCAACTGGGCCCGTGAGCCACAACTGCTGAGCCTGCGCGTCTGGAGCCTGTGCCCCGCAACGGGAGGGGCCGCGATAGTAAGAGGCCCGCGCACCGCAATGAAGAGTGGCCCCCGCTTGCCGCAACTAGAGAAAGCCCTCGCACAGAAACGAAGACCCAACACAGCTATAAATAAATAAATAAATAAATAGAATAGAATAGCTATTAATTAAAAAAAATAATAATAATAATAATGTTTAAGCTTATCAGGTCCTGGTGTCAGACTGTCTGGGTGCAGCTCACCACTACTCACTTGGTTGTGTGACCCTGGGCAGGTCACCTGATCAGCTCCTTCATGTGTAAAATACTGACAATAACAGTACATATCTCATGGAGTTGTGAGGTTCAAATGAGTCAGTAACTCTACATTGCTAAGAACAATGTCTGGTACATATAGTATGTACTCAGTAAATGTTAGCTAGAGGTAGTGGTAGTAGCAGCAGCAGTATTCTCAGACTAATCTGTCTACCCAGAAAGTTCTTTCCACTCTTCTTCACCTAGATAATCTCTAGTCCTCCTTGAAGGCTCTTGCCTTCTCCTCCAAGAAGCCTTGCTTGGCCCTAGCACAACCCATCCTTGCACCCTTCCTTTGAACTCATAGAACTCAGTACTTTTACCTTCCCCTGAAGCTTGAGACATGATTTTCAAACGACCTCTATGTAACTGCCTTTCCCTCTAGACTGTAAGTTTCTTAAGGACAGAGTCTATACCTTGCTGTTCACTGAGTAATCCAAATATCGGGCTCAGAGCTATAGGCACTATGCCTCTTAAGACCTAGATGAGATTGTCTTGAATCCCCACCACTCATCTTGAGGAAAGCTTGGGCACCTCCTCAAGTTTTCTGACAATTCCCAGGGAACTGACATTTTCATGAACCCTCTGAGCCCCAGCTTCTACCAACTGAATCAGTTCATTTATGCCTTGTCCTGCTTGTCGTACGCACTCCCTCACTTCCTTAAAAGTTGATGCAGATCTGGAATTTGACTCATTTTCTTATTTGCAGTACATGAGCTCAAAGGACCCTGACACATGCAGCAGACTCTACAAGCGGTTTGCAGAAATTACAGGAGTGAAGATGGTGTTTCATTACAATAGCCCAAGCATGTTAAAATTCTGTGGTAGACAACCCTGGTCTTCAAAAAGTCCCTCAGCTGCTGCTTTCTCTACCAACATCAGCCCTCATGCCTCTCTTCTCTCCTCACCCTCCATACCCAAATTCCTGCTGATTTGTTACCCTGACTGCTTCAGCTCCTTCTGCTTCCTTATCTCTAACCAGAGCCCTTGGGGAGGGCTCACTCACAACCCCAGGTGCTACTTATTAAACTACTTTTCCCCAGGAGGAATTCTGGGGCTAGTTTCTAATCTGCCTTTTACACTACTAGCCAGCACAGCACCCAGCTCATGGTAGGTACCCTACCCTACCATAAGTATCAACTTAAGTCAAATTTTCAGGCGACATCTAGACAGACTCAGGTAAGAATGGACTCAGATAAGACATATGAGAAAGGAAACAAAAGGCCAAACAATAGACTGAGAGTTTTGCTTATGATTCTTATAAACCTTAGTCTTATTAAAGTTTTCATCCTCAAAAGGGAAAATTCATACCAAGCTACAGGCAATGGACAGCAGGAGTTAAAAGCAAGGCCTTTGGGGGGCTTCCCTGGTGGCACAGTGGTTGAGAGTCTGCCTGCCAATGCAGGGGACACGGGTTCGAGCCCTGGTCTGGGAGGATCCCACATGCCGTGGAGCAACTGGGCCCGTGAGCCACAATTACTGAGCCTGCGCCTCTGGAGCCTGTGCTCCGCAGCAAGAGAAGCCGCAATGGTGAGAGGCCCGCGCACCGCGATGAGGAGTGGCCCCCGCTTGCCACAACTGGAGAAAGCCCTCACACAGAAACGAAGACCCAACACAGCTATAAATAAAATAAATAAATAAATAAATAAAAAAGCAAGGTCTTTGGAGTCTAGATGACCTGGGATCAAATTCTAGTTTTCTAACTAACCATCACCATCACCAAGTAATTAACTTCTCTGAGCTCCAATATCCTTAGCCATAAAATGCAAATAATGGTACACAGGCCATGGCCTTGTCCGAAAAAGTAAATGAGAAGTATGCAAAATGTCCCACACAGTCCTAGCCCATAGTGCTGCGACAATAGTTTCTCTCATCTAACGAGGAGATGGGTCTTCAATACCTAGGAATCCTGGGAAAGAAAGAAACCCCAAAAGATAGAATAGCGGCCCTAAGGTATTTATTTGCTTCTCTCCTATGCATCCAGAATGGTACTAGTTACGAACCACCCTTGGAAGAAATGAGAAAATCATTGCTCAAATCATTTTCTGTGTTCTGTGGCACGGATGAGGCTCCCAGTTGAGAAAGGCTGGGATAGAGGGAGGTAGGACTAAGGAGCTGGATCCCTAGAAACATGATATGAGAAGGAGGATTTCTTGCGTATTTTAGGGGCCTGGGAGGAAAAGAATGATCTAGAACTTTAAATAGTTGAAGACCCCCTGTGATCTCCTCACCTAAGCCTCTCCTATGGTTTCTCTTCTCTCAGAAAAATCACATCAAGTTCCCAACATGAAGGACCTCAGATACATGGCAGGTCTCAGATTCATGAAGACTTTTTGACCTTAATTTCAATTATGGTTGTATATCACAAAATTAAATAAGGCACTCATTATGCAACTTTTAACTTGTGCCAATAACCAAAAGCTCTGCTTCCTAGGGAGCTCAACGAGTGCCATATATGACCATATATAAAGCAACCCCATATATAGGGAGAGGCCTTACTATCCCTTACAAAATATCAATAAAAAAGATTTTTGATCAAGCTGAATATACAACCTTTTAGGGATATACAAGAAATAGTCGGGCTTCCCTGGTGGCGCAGTGGTTAAGAATCTGCCTGCTAATGCAGGGGACACGGGTTCGAGCCCTGGTCTGGGAAGATCCCACATGCCGCGGAGCAACTGGGCCCGTGAGCCACAACTACTGAGCCTGCGCGTCTGGAGCCTGTGCTCCGCAACAAGAGAGGCCACGACAGTGAATGGCCCGCGCACCGCGATGAAGAGTGGCCCCCGCTTGCCGCAACTAGAGAAAGCCCTAGCACAGAAACGAAGACCCAACACAGCCAAAAATAAATAAATTAATTAATTAATTAAAAAAAAAAAAAAGAAATAGTCATATTTCTATTCACAATATTTAATACAGCAATTAAGTTATACAAACACATCTAAGACAACCTAGTACATAAAATTATATTAATGTAGAAATATATTGCTTTCACCCACTCTCATGTATATTGTAATAATTTTATTCAAAGTCTTCATGTGCATCTTCAACATCACTGTCTTTGTCATCATCAGAGCCATTTTTTGAGTCATCTAACTCAGTTTTTCAGAGTGTATCATCTGTACTTCTGCTTCAGGACTATAAGTTGGCCCACAAATCATACTCACACCTCAAATGCAACCCAAAGCAACAATTTCCATTTTCAGAACACTGGAAAATTTTGTTTTTATTTGTCTTCTGGTGTATATTTGTGATGTTCAAAGCATAACCACTTTAATTCTCTTGTTTCATGAAAACATCTGTTTAACTTTCACCCATCACTTACATTTGGGAAGGCAGAGCCCAGGAAAATTTATTGAATCTGGGTTAGATTCCTTTGCCTATCATTCTAAATGACTATATCAGGTTGTATAATATTGAGGCATACAGAGTAATACTTTTTATGGAGTCTGTTTCATCTCATGAATAGCACAAATATATTGCAAGATATTTTTAGTACTACAAGTTCTAAGTTGTTGAATTTTTACAATTAATATAACACATAAATTCTGTATTTTTGCTTTTTAATCTTTGCTTAAACTATAAGGCCCTCACCATTCTAAATAAAACCTGCCTACATCATTCATTCTCCCCAAATACAAAGATCTCCATCTTTCTTGTCTTGCCTTTTTGCTTTCTCATTCACAACTCTGAAATTCATTCATTCATTCATTCATTCACGGAACTCATCAAGTGTCTTAGCTCATGAACATCAAAAGAAAGGCTGACCTCATGTTGCCACAAGTCCACGGCATGGGACGCAAATTCATTTCATAACACTTGTCATTTTCACTAAACTTATGGTTTTTTCTTGTTCTAATTCAAGTACAGTTCAGTAATTTCTCTTGTTCTCTAAATAGTACTTAAATCAGGTTCCTTTATCAGTCTCTTGACTTTTCAGATAGCTCTCAGGATGACCAAAATAGAAAGGCCAGAATGAACCAAGCATTGAAGGGGAATTCAGGATCCTGGCCCGGCCCAAGCAGCAAGTTCATGCTAGAAAAATGCTGAAAGAGAATGTGCAACAAGAGAGCCTGACCGGCTATTTGGACATTACCTTTTGGGCAGTGGGGAGCCACCAAATATTTTTTAGCTGACAACAGACATTTAAAAAAAAAAATCCACAGGTCATTTAGCATAACATGGCCTTTAGGATCAGAGAAAACACTACATTCAAATCTGGTCAATTAATAACGATAAGATCTTGGACATCTCACTTCCCATAAGCTTCTGTTATTTAGGTGAACATAATAATATACACCTCAAAGAATTGTTGAGAGGATTTTAAAAGATAATGACTGTAAAATGCTTAGCATAGAACCTGGCATAAAATAGGTGCTCAATAAATGGTGGCTGTCAAGTCATATTATGAAGTCATGTTTGGGGAAAGTTAATTAGAGGTAGGTATGCATGAAGGATTAGAGGTAGAGACATAATTGTATTGATAATATACAGGAAGGTTGGGATAATGGCTTGGAATACAGATCCTGCAATATCTGGGATAAACAGGACAGATGAGACACTGCCCCTCCCTGTGTGTGTGATTCCAGCTTGGGGAAACAATCCCATTTGCCTGGATTATTAAAACAGGACCCCGTTGGGATGGGGGGAGGGGTCTATCAAAGAGGATTTAGCCCATGTTCTTTTTTTTTTTTTTTCACACACACACACACTGTGTTTTATTTTTACAAGAGATAAATAGACTGACACCAAGCATTGTAAATGGATGACCACAACAAAAGCAACAATGATTGCAATCACTAAACACGAAACACACTCATACTATGTCATAATATTGATATTCAGTCCAGTATCAGCCCATGTTCTTGACAGAAGGGAGATGAAGCCAGGCTGAGGAGGAAGATCAGTCTGGCTCAGACCACACCTGCTTCTGCAGCCCCTCCCCGCCAGGCTGGGAATCTCTGAGCTCACACCTCACCAGCTTTGCAGGGTGTTTTCCTCTCTTTCATTTCTCAACTCCCAGCCTGACATTTCCTAGTACCAATGTGCCACTCTCATCATTCCATTGGAATGAATGCCATCTTCTGGGTATACTTTTCAAGTAGAATCAATACTCACCTCTCTTTACAAACGGCAAGAGGGGAAGATGATGCAGCCACGGAAAGCCCAAATCTTCTGATAAGTGAAAACCAATCACAGTTGGATGAGGCTGTGGTCAGACATGTTCAACAATCAAGCTTCCTGAGGGACTTTCCTCCGTAGGTTTCTAGGCTTTTCAAGATGTTTCTATCATCATCACAACAGGAGAAATGACTCCAGCTAGCCTAAGGAAATCAACATTACATAGATCAAAATGACTGCATCCCTTCTACGTACCAAAACAGTGCTATTGTATGTTTCCCAGCCAAAATATAGGCTTCAGGAAATATCCCCATTAGTAACTTCAGTGTGGCTGCAGTAAAGCATTCTAGAACGGTCTGACCTTACCCATGAAGAAGAAGAAAAACATTCCCGAAACCACTAGCTTTGCTTCTCCTCCCCCAAAAGAAGGATGAAATAATAATAAATCAGACACCTCTCCCCTCTAACATCAAAATCTGTCCCGTGGGGTGTAGAACTGACTCACCTGTGTGACTAGCTGGTCTATAGCTGAGGTAACTGCCAAACATAGGGATTTAAACCACAAACCCAAACAGGAAACCACAATTTGAGGAAACCATGGACACACCCCTCTCTGATCCCCTCACCCTGGAAGGGGAAGCTATCTTCGGACAGTGTCCAGGGCCACATTTCCTATTCTGCAGCAGTACCGAATTTGACAACTGGTGACCAAGCTTCTTTTGAAAGAGGGGAGAGAGAGGGAGTTCTGCTAACCCCAAAGGCGGATATTGCCAGACGCAGGCAAGGCCTGGTGACGGCAGGAGAGCACATGATTGTCGCCCAGTGTTCTGAACATAATAACCTCAGAATAAGACCCGTGTGTCACCAGGCCTAAAGTTGAGTCTTTGCTGGTCCATTAGCTCCTCAAAAGCAGGGATCTTGTCTGTCTTGTCCACTGCTGTCTCCCAAGCCCCTAGATAGTGCCTGGTACACAATACGCACTCAAAAAATTGTTTGGATAAGTGAATAGATGCCTCAGATTTGGTTTCTATTTGGAATTAGTGATTAATTTTAATGAAAGACACCTGACACATCATTGATCCACAGCAACAAAAGAGCTTCTAGAGGCAAGAACTGATGTATAGGGTGGTCCCTAGGGTGTCGATGACTTCCCTCCTATCAGCATTTCAGAAAAAGCACTGATTTGGGATCAGACTGACCTGGCCTCAAAGCCTGGCCCTACCTCTTTCTCTCTGGGTAAATTTGGGCAAATTATTCCACTTCCCTGAACTGTGGGTTTCCATCGCTAAAATGGGAACGGTAATATTGACCTCATACGGCCTTTGTGAGATTTAAACAGACTAGGGTGTGTCAAATGGCTAATACAGTACCTGGCCCATAGCAGGTGTTAAATGTTATATACCTTTGCTGGTGTTATTATCACCACCAAGGTGGAGGAAGGAAGGGCAAACAGTGAGTGACCGCCTGATGTCTATTGTCTCCATTCTTCTCCATTCCTCTCTGGACATCATTACCCTTCTGCCCAAGTTCCTGCTGGCAGGGAGGAAGACCAAGCTGGGCATTCAGGATTCTGGAGGCCCACGAACCATAAACTTTTACCTGTCTTAGCCAGTGATGGGCTAGTACATGTTTAATAACTGGTTCTCTAAGGAAGAAAAAGGGTCTTGATTTGTAGCTTTTGTCAATTTCCATGGTGTAAATATTCCCATGGCCAATTTCAAGCTGCCAAGGTGATGATATGGAGCATAGAGTTGGTAAGAGATGAGTAATATCATTATATCATATTTTCACCATTCAGCTACAACAGACGTAAATAACTTCAAGAGTAAAATAATCATAGTCATAGTAAAATGTAGTAAAATAATTAAGAAGTGCTGTCTTGAATATTCCCTTACCTTTGTTTTCACTATAATTCATTTGATTATAAGTTTATATCATCTTCAATAATGGCTGTGCTGAATTGGGCGATTGGGATTCACATGTATACACTGATGTGTATAAAATTGGTGACTAATAAGAACCTGCACTATAAAACAAACAAACAAACAAACAAAAACAACTAATACTAAACTTTCTTTGGGTTATTTGTATGGAAATATGTTAATATAAATGTTTCAGACATTACATGAAATTTCTAAAAATCTTATATGTTCTGGTATAACGTTATAAGTCATAATTCTAGTTATTACTTTAAAATGTATACCTCAGAAATAACTAAATTTCCTTATTCAATTGCATTATTATGAACTTTCGTCAAATCTTTAACCGTGGTCATTTTTAAGTCTTTTGTCATTTACAGACAGTTCTGGGTGTACTCTGATGCTTTTGCAAAAATGTTCCTATAAAAGGGCTTCATCTTCAAGGAATTCATGGAAAAGACTCTGACAAGTACAGGTTTCTGATAACTGACTATACTGCTGAACTGAATGAATAAGCATTTTCAGAACTCTAATGGAAAACTGATGAATTCATAAAAGTGCTAACAAAAGATCAAGATGAAAAAAAAATTAACTACATGGGACTGAGTGAATTGATGAGGATGATTATAATTTTTGTGACTTTCCGTTTGAATAAAAAAAAAAATCCCACAAGGATTTGACTCAGAGTCAAAAAATATACAAATCAATTTTCACTGCAAAGTAAAGGAGCTGTTACAGTGGAGGATTACTGGACTGAATATCAATATTATGACATAGTATGAGTGTGTTTCGTGTTTGGTAATTGCAATCATTGTTGCTTTTGTTGTGGTCATCCATGTACAATGCTTGGTGTCAGTCTATTTATCTCTTGTAAAAATAAAATACAGCGTGTGTGTGTAAAAAAAATATATAAATAAATAAATAAAATTGAAAATAATAATAATAATAATGGCTGTGTTTCACAACCAGCTTGCAGAATTCCTGAAAATTTAACAAACGGACCAGCGTGAACTGGCTCCAGCACAATGCCGATTCTAGTCTACTTCTGCCCACAGTGTCAGTATCATCAGAATGGAGTTTGGGCAAGTGCAGTGGGCCTGGACATTAAGAGACTCCAATGGCCAGCGAGACTTCCGCAGAATTCAAGAAAACTTTCAGGGAGGCAAATTCTCCTTTGACCTTCTCTAAAAATCTCTCCAGAAGAAAGCAATCATCCTTTGGGGTCTTTAAATGAGGAGATTATTCAGTTTCTTCTGTTCAGGGAAGATCCAGCGTAAGTCAGCAAACTGGAATACCAGAGACTTAATCTATAAAGTTGGGGAGATGGAGTGACGTCTGGAGAAAAGAGCATGAGTTATCACCTGCCTCTGGCCACCACATGGCTATGCGTCTTTAGGCAAGTGACTTCATCTCCCATAGCCTCATTTTCATCATCTGCAGAATGGGGACAGCACCTTCCTATAAGTGTGGCTGTGAGGTTGATGAGATCATGTATTCCAACTGACTCTGTGAACTGCGAAGCATCATAAACACATAAGGCATTGCCTCTATATGAGGAATGAGACAGAAGCCTGGAGTGAGAAAGAGCTGGATGGGAAAAGGAGGGAGAAGGTAGCCAATTCAGACAGGGGACTATGGAAAAAAAACAGGAAAAAGAGGTTGAGAGTAGGAGGAAAATAAGGGAAGTAGGGGTGAGAGATGGCAGTAAGCCGTCCGTTGCATTTGGAGTCATTGCCTCAATGTTTTTCCCACCCTCTAGTCACACTCACTGCAGCAGGTTCTTCCTTATTTCTTAACAGTTCCCATGTTCATCCCAGGACAGGGCTTTTACACCATCCCTAATACCAAGAATGGATTCTGGCTTTCTCAGCCTGTACCCTGTGGCCTTCCTGACCCATGTGTACTCCTTCCCCATCACAGATGGACCCACCTCAGCTACAGCTGGCATTAGAATTATCTGACACCCACAGCTCTATTTTGACAAAAATCCTCCTTGAGCTCAACCATGTTTCTGTCTCTCTCTGACATGAAGCTAGAAATACTGCTGGGTCTCAAAAGAGAAAAAAATGAAAATCAATTTCAATCAAGGCAATGGCTTGCTTTTGTAATGCCTTTGTTAATCAGGCATTTTTGTGCAAGGATTCTTAAGAAAGTCTCTTTCAAAAACACTCCATCCTCTGGCCAAGGCGGGGTAGAAATGGGATAGATGGGTTGATGTTCAGTGTTGAGACTTTTCAGCAATGGAACAGGCAGTTCAGGAGGTGAATGTCTTCTCATTACAGGAAGGACCAAGAAGAGATTGGGCAATGTCTTTAGTAATCATGTCGTAGAGGTGTTGAGAGCACTCAACAGGCTGGCTTCTCAAGATTCTTCCAAACCTAGACTCTCCTACAATCATTCAAATATACCCAGCCTCGGCTCCCATTCTTCGAGTTTCACAGCATAGTTTCCCCACCCTTTAGCAGGGCTGTTATGAAAACTGGAACACTCCCTGCCCCCAATACACTCAGCCAATAGAATTACGGGGAGTCTACAAAATGGTATTCCTCCTGAGGACACTCATTTCCCAGGGTATCTCCAACCTCAAATATAGTTACACTTTATTTTTGTCTTTGAGGCTACCATAGGAACTTGGGTTCAGAAGTATTTAACTTTATTTGACTTTATGTATGGGGAATCTGAGGCCCCATCCCATATCCCTGGCCACTGCCTTAATCATCTCTCACCTGGACAAGTGCCACAGGCTTCCACTGGTGGCCCTCCTGCCAGCCTCTCTCATTCCACCTCACCCTCCACACAGCAGTGGAATGATCGTTTTGAAATGTATATGTGACCGTGTTCCTCTTCTGCCTACAATTTTTCCATAGCTTATCACTGTCTACAGGTACAAAAGTCCCAGGGAGCCTGGTTTCACTGGATCTTTATGATCTGTGCCCTCCCTGCTTCCCTGCTTTCTTCTCCGTATTACCTATGATGGAGCTGTACCCAATCGCAATTGATTGCCCAAAGACACCATGCTACTTCCTGCCTCCATGTTTTATGCAAGTAATTCTCTCCTTTGAGAACAGTGCCACCTGGCCCATCATCACTCCTACTCCACCTGGTAAAGGTCTCTTCTTCCCGTAATGCCTATCTCAAACACCACCTCCTCTTTAATACCTTCCCAGAACCACTCAAGAAGGTTTAATTCCCTCCCGTTTTTCTATTCCCACAGAATCTTATACATCCTCTAGCTCTGCAGTCATCACTCATCTTTGCCTTACCTGCCTGCATCTCCCGGGGCTGTGAGGGCTGAGACTGAGTTATACTCATCTCTATCCCCCAGAGGGCCTGAAACAACACTTGTTTCTTCTCAAAATGGCTTGTCCAAGGTCATACAACTAGAAGAGGTCAAGTGTGAACCAACTCTTGATAACCTCATTTCCTCACTTGTTTTCTCTCAGTCTCTCAGCCCTATATTATTTACCTTTCCTCATTTTTTTCCCACCCTTTTGTGGATACAAATCTGACCTGAACAACCCGAAGTTTCAACTTTAACTTTTACTGATATGCTTTTCCAAAGCAGCTCAACGAACTTCTGTGCTGCTCTCTCTGCCTCTCCATCTTCCTCAATGGTTTCTGGATGCAGCTCTGAGCATAACCCATCAGGGAGGCACACAACACTACCCCCAGTACAAACTTCCAGAAAATACCTCAGTCTTTGCCACTTACACATACTTGATCTGATTATAGCCCACCTGCCATAAACCATCCAGCAACGTCTTCACAATCCACCCTGGTGTACAGCTGGTTGTCCACAACAGTCCAAAAATAAACATATCTGGAGAGTCACCTATAGAGAAAGTTTAAAGAAAGGAAAATGATGAAAGCCAAGTATTTTTCCCCAAATACTTTCATATCCATTACTGAACTCAATCCTCTTCATATCCACTCATCTCACCCACTTCATTTTACAGACCAATCAGCAATCCAGAGACGTGAGGGTGCTTGCCCAACGTTGCACAGTTAGCCATAAGCAAAAGTATAGATGTCTTCAGGATCTCCCAGCACCAGTCCTTAAGGTTCTTTTCCATGCTCAAGGAACAGCGGATTCACTCACTCATTCATTCATTCATTCATTTTCTTCCTTTCAACTCCCACCAATATTAGGGCCACTGTTCTAGGTACTGGGGACACAGTAGCAACAAAACAAAGTTTCTGCCCTCATGAAGCTTACATTCTAGTTTCTTATGTAATTTTTTATGGACCCATCTGAATCACAGGAAAGATTTATTTTTCAGAGAAGCCATGAAGAAAAGGAAACAAAGTGAGTTCAGAATCAGAAAACCAAAACAGAATTTGACTCTAACTAACTATTGTGTTGGGCCACACAACATACCTTGATGCTTTGTAAGGCAAGAGTCTGGTTCAAAAAAAAAGAGGCAGAATCTGGTTGTAGAACTCCATGTGGTAAAAGTCAAGGCACATAATGAAAAAATAACCAAGACTCAGTTTGATTTAGGAATGCATTGAATCTCAGCCCAAAAAGAACCCCTTGAATGCTTTAGTCCCTTTTATCCTCTGGTTTGTTCAGCTCCTGCCAATCACTGAAGGGCACGAGAATTAAGCTAGATTCAGTTCTGACTGGCCACACAGAGTCAGTCTGTAAACCAAGAGCTATGGTTGTACCAGGTTATAGAAAATCTTATATACCAGGTAATCTAAACTACCTGCTGCTGAGTCCCTGTGTGAAACTGGGCAGTCCTTCCCCTTCCCTGGGCCTCAGTTTCTCCTTCTGAGACTAGGTAGGCATCAGTCCAAGTGAGCTCTATGGACTCTGGTAAGTTAAATATTCCTGGACCCCGTATTCATTTATTCAGTAGGCATCTGTTAAACTCTGGCTACCACTTGTCCCTGTGCCAAGTGATGAGGACACAGCTGTGACCAAGGTAGACTTGATCCCAACCTTCAGAAGGTGATTATCACAAATTCCTCTTTGGAGCAAATTTCTCTTCCGTCTATTCTGTTTCTTAATGAACTATTTATTAACCACTTCTATATAAGGCATGGCCCCAGTGGACCAGGAACTCAAAGTCGAGTCTGTTATGAGGCCTCTCTTCAAGGAGCTCAGAGTAGTAGGAGAACATAGGTACACATCCAGTTTACCACAACCAAGGTGGAAAGTGTTCAGTGGCTTGAAGAGATATAGAGAAAATGCCATGAGGTCAGATCAGAGAAGAGCCACTCATGGTCCCACTATGATTTAGCAAACATCTGCTCCAATCAAATTCAGCAGTGCCAAGTGCTTTTACAGATGTGGCCTTTTTGGATCTTCACAACAACCACATTGCTGTCCCTACTTTACTGGTAAGGAAACTGAGGCACAGAGAGGTTCAGTATAACTTGTTTCAGACCAGAGAGATAAGAAGTGCTGGGATTCACACCCAGGTCTGTCTGCCTCCATAGCCCTTGCTTGTGTACCATGTGAAGTTTCCTCTTTTCTCACCAGGCACTTATTAGGGCCTACAGGTTTTGGCACCATAGTGAGCTCTTACAGATAAAGAATGAAGAGAAAATTGGCTTCCAGTCTCATCATTTTGGTCTGAAAAAAAATGTGACTCTGACCCTACCCAACTTTTTCACACTTGCAGGCATGGGTTTGGAGAGAAGAAATTTGAATCAAATGAAGACAGGTTTGTTCCAAGCAGAGGAACAGGGGCCTGACAGGTTAAAGCGCTCAGAGGAAGCTAGGATTCCCAAGGGGGCTCCAGGAGGAGACAGTGTGTTGGGAAATGAGGCTGGCTGGGTGAGCTGGGTGCAGACCATGAACAGTTTTAATTAGATCTCACTGCAATTTGGCTGAAGATTAGTCTGAAGTCCCTGAGGCCATATTGGGCAGGATGGAAGAGGGATGGATATGAGTCTGAATTAGACATTCACCAAAGATAAAGCAAGAATTGACTCCAGTACCCTCAAGGCTTAATAGAGCTCAGATGGTCCTCAAGGCACCAACAGTAAGAGATCTACTAATTAAGATGAAAGTTGCATTTATTTTAGTCTCACAAGGTGAAAAGCATGCCAAGGGGCTGGCTTGGAGCATCTGAGCTTTTCTGAAGCTCATGTGTGGCTTTGAGCAGTTAGAGGGGTGAGCACAGCCGAGGGGGCAAGAGCGCTGCTTTGGAGTCCGCCAGGCATGAATACAAATCTTGACTCTGCCATTTCCTCACTGTTTGACTCTGCAGTTTCCTTCATGTCTCTGTGCCTCAATTCATTCAGGGGGAATAGGGGGAAATGATACTGACCTCCTTCACATAACTTTTGCAAAATTTAGTGAAATTACGTCTGTAAACTTACTTAGCACTTTGCCCACGCCAAGTTAGCACTTCATAAATCATAACTGACATTAAGCTAACATGAGCTAAAGAGAAGACTAACCATCTATCAAGCACTCAGTGGGTACCAGGTGCTATACAGGCATTATTTGATTTAATCCTGCCAGCAATACTTCCAAGGAGACATTATCAACGCAATTTAGCATATTAAGAAACTAAAGTTCCAGGAAGTTATGTTATGCCTAATCATTTGGGGTTTTTTTGTTTTTTTTTTTTTAATTTATTTATTTTTGGCTGTGTTGGGTCTTCGTTTCTGTGCGAGGGCTTTCTCTAGTTGCGGCAAGTGGGGGCCACTCTTCATCGCGGTGCGCGGGCCACTAACTGTCGCGGCCTCTTGTTGCAGAGCACAGGCTCCAGACGCGCAGGCTCAGTAGTTGTGGCTCACGGGCCCATTTGCTCCGCGGCATGTGGGATCTTCCCAGACCAGGGCTCGAACCAGTGTCCCCTGCATTGGCAGGCAGATTCTCAACCATTGCGCCACCAGGGAAGCCCCTAATCATTTGTTTTTAATCTCAGTTTGGTCATTTATAATTTGGACCCGGATTGCCCTGGGTTAAACTCCTCACACCACCACTTCTAACTTTGTTAGTCGATGTACCTTTGTATCTTAAACCATCTGAGACTCAGTTTTCTCACCCATAAACTCTGAACCCTTCTGCCCACAGCTGTCATAAGAATTAATAAGATAATATATGTAACGTGACCAGCCCACACGTACCATTCAAAAATGGTGTTATCCTTGTGATAAATTCACACAGCTATGAAGAGGTGGAGCTGGAATCTGAACCTATGTCCACAGCCCAGATTCCTTCCTCTAAATCACATGATGGGAAACAACCCCAGGGTGCAGCTCTGTATGCAAGAGTAGACTACATGACCTCCAAAGATGGGGAATTTCCCAAAAGCATCTAGCTGTTCCAAAAGTCTTTCTAAACCTAGCCCAGTGCCTCAAATTCCTACTATTAGTTTCATTTCATTAGCTCAAATTTGAGCTTTCATTTCAAAGCTCAATTAAAAGCCAAATGTTTCTGCTGGAGGTAAACACATTATTTCTTGCTGAAGTGTTATGGTCCTATGTTTGCATTAGATGGCTATCACCAAGCAGAAATCAGGATATAGGAAGCATAAAACCAAAGACATGTTAAGTTTCAATGAAATAAAGACTTCCACCAAGAGTTGAACAGACACGGGTAGGCTCCCAGAGTTAGACAGCACAGAGTGGGAGAAAGAAACTTGGGTCATAACTGATACTGACAAGTAAGTTCTAGAGCTCTACTATACAGCAGAGCACCTATGGCTAACAATGCTGTATTGTATACTTAAAATCTGCCAAGAGTATGGATCTTAGTTAAGTGTTCTTACCACCAAAAAATTTAATAATAATAATAATAAAGGGGGCAGGAGTAAACTTTGGAAGGTGATGGATCTGCCTATGACCTTGAGGGTGGTGATGGTTTCACAGGTGTATAGTTTATCCCCAAACCCACTGAGTTATATACACTAAATATGTACACCTTTTTACATGTCATCATACCTCAACAAAGCAGTTTAAAAAAAAAAAAAGAAAGAAACTTGGTCAGTAAGAGGCCTTTAGTCGAAATCACTGTGTGGCCGCAGCTAAGTCTCGTCCCTCTTCTGAGTCTCAGTTTCCCCCTCTCTAACAAAGGGCTCAGACCAAACGTTCCTAAGCACTCTCCAGCTCTGACAGTCTTAGCTGTTGGGGAGGGAGGTCAGCCAAAAGTGACTGAGTGAGACAGTGCTTCCTGGGAGATCTTGCGAAGCTCTAGGGAGAGAGCCGAGTTGGCCTGTGGAAACAGGCCATCTTGAGCAAGCAGAGGCATAAATCTCATCGGCTGATTGTAGCTGCCAGGCCATAGGTCCTCATTCCCAGTTCTGAGCTCATTCCACCTCCCTGATGACTCCTAAGTCCGAAACTGAAATTGGAAGGATCCAAAACATTCTGAACTTGCATTATTCTATTACTTCAGATGAGGAGGCTATAATCCACGGAGATCAAGCTGATTTCCTCAAAGTCAAACATCCTACTTTTGGATTCATATAGAATTTATGAAAACATCTTCTGTAAATTGCAAAGTTGGCAATGAACTTTAAACCCAACTCTCATCCAGTGCTCCTTTGGCTCCATCAGATGGACTCCAATTCTAATTCCTCTAGTTCCATGATTCTCAACCAGGGCCAATTTTGTCTCCATAATGTTGATAAATCCTGCTCTAAAGCATACCAAAAGCTCACCTAGTTTTTCAAGTTACAGCATCCGAAAGACTCATTCATAAATTCTCTGACAGCTAAGCTGAAAGTGAATCCTAGGTCATATCGCTTCTGGTTCTTTGACCCTCTCCATCTGACATTTATACCACAAAAAGGAACATAAGCTCCTTGTCAGGTATGAAGATGGTTTCTTATCTATCTTAATGTCAAAGATAAAGTTACCTGAGTCACATTTCCACCAAATAGGATAATCTTCCTGTTGAATTTCTGGAGATTTCAAGATGGAAAGAGGGGTCTCTGAGCTAGTTTCAGGACCAGTTTCTGTTAACTCACTGCCTTGGTTTCCTCCCTCCTCTGACAGCCACCCTTTAACTTATGCAACACTGAGTACCATTCATTTGTGCTACAAACATTTACTATAACAAGGCCTGTGCTGGATACTGGGGATTACAGAAAAAGGCACACTGGCCGCCCAGAAAAACTGCAGTCTAGTCGGGGAGACAAACCTGTCCACAGGTGGTGACAGCACAGTACAGTAACTGCCTTAGTGGGGAAGTCCAGGGAAGTGCTTGACCAGGTTTAGGGAGTCAGAGAAGGCTCCCAAGGCGAAGCGACCTCTAAGCTGAGGCTTGGTGGAGTTACCTAGGCCAGAGCAAAAGGGGCAGGGAAGTGTTCTCTACTAGGCGAAAACATATACAGATGGCTAAAGAGAAGGGAGAGCATGGCCCCTTGGAGAAATTATGAGTGGTTCCATATGGCTGAAACTGAGAAAAAGATGGAGAGAGAGGCCAAAGGTGAGGACGAAGAGAAGATGGAGCCAGAATGAGAAGAGCTGCAGTACCAGTTACGGAACTGGGCTTTATCCTGAGAATAAGGAGGCAGAGACTTGGTCAGACGCACAAGCACAACCGAGAAGGATTATTCTGGCCACATTTTGGGGATGGATTGTGAGGGCAAGTGTGGAGGAAGCGAGACCGGCTTGAAAGCACTGTGAGCACGCTGGTGCGAGGTGTGGTGACTTGGCTGGCGGGGCGGGAGAAGGGGGTTGCGAGGGGCAGAGGCAGAGGCAGAGAGGAGGAGAGATGCAGATAAATGCAGGCAGGTCTCAGCAGGTACGATGGACAGTACCCGGTTACTGCTTGGCTATGGGGAGTGAGGAGCTGGGAGAAGTCAAGAATGACTCCCAGAGTCCTGTCTTAGGTGACTGGGGTCACTGAGGAAGGGGACACAATGGAGACGTAGATTAGGGACGGCATGACTATTTCAGTTCTGGTTGTATTGAGTATAGATTTTCTGAAGACCACTGTCTATGTTGGTCTGGAGCTCAGAAGAAAGGCGTAGACACCCAAGAGAGGGTGGGACCAGTAATGAGGTGACACACTATGGCATGAGGTTTTCATCCACCTCAGGACTGCGGACAGCACACCCAGGGCTGCAGGGAAGGAATGAAAGAAATGTCAACAGCGTTCTCCATCGCTGTCGAGCATATCATTTAGCTGGAGAAGGACCTGGAGTGCCAGGTGTCTCTCTCCTCCAGCAACCTACGAGGCTGGTATTACCCTCGATTTAACAATGGAAGAAATGGAGCTCAGTGAGGAGATGATGACGGGCTCGTCGGCTTGGAGCTGATATTCTAAATGAGGTCTGTCTGTTTCCAAATTCTGTGTTCTTACTAAATAAACCCTATTGCCGTACTTTTCAAAAGACTGCCCCTGTATTTCTAAACATTTAAAGTGGTGAAGCATTACAGGTGCTGATGTTGGGAAAACGTGGGTTCAAATCCCAGTTTTATCATTTATTAGTAGCTCAACACCCGCATTTGCTAAGCAGAGGCTATTAATACCTACTTCACAAGATACTGTGAGGACTGAATAAGATTCCAGCATGGAAATCTCAGCACTGTGGTGAGCATAAAGGAGTACTCAATAAAGGTGATCAGCATTATTACATTTAAGCGCTCTTAAGTCAGTGGTTTTCAGCTAGGACAATTGTGCTCCCCCTACCCCCCAGGACGTTTGGCAATGTCTGGGGGCATTTTTGGTTGTCACAACTTGGGGGAGAGATGCTACTGATATTTGCGGGTGGAGGCCAGCGCTGCTGCTAAACATTCTACAGTACACAGGACAACAAAGAATTATCTGCCCAGTAATGCCAATAATGTCAAGGTTGAGAAATCATGCTTTAATTTAATACAAAATATCTAAACTGGGGTGAAATGAAATACGTTAGATTACAGATGATCTAATTTAACCTATTTATTTCACAAAAGAGAAAATGGAACTCAGAAAGGGAAAGCAACTCATGTCCCAAGGAGGGATTACATGGAGAGGAAGAGGATTCTGCAGATTAAGAGCTGGACCTCTGGAAGCTTTCCATGAGGATGTTTCTACGCCCTTCCTGCTACCCCATTTGGGGGCACTTCTTTTCTGACCTCTTTGAAGAGGAGAAAGGAAGGTCCAAGGGGCCCAGGGTGAGGCCATCCTGGCTGGCTCAGTCCTTCTGGTGGCCACATCCCAATCCAGCAGTGTCCTGCCCAATTAAGGGAAGCAATCACGAATATATGTTGCATAATGTGCCCAGCACTTTATGAGTAATATGTCATTTACTCATTATGACACGTGGTTCTATTGTTGTCATCCCACTGTGGCTAATGAAGACACTGAGGCTTAAGGAGGCAAGGTGGTTTGCCCAAGATTACACAACCGAGAGATGCAGGAGGCACTGGAAGCCAGGCGGTGGGGCTCCTAGGTTCACGCTGACCCACTTCTCAAAGTTCACCAGAGAGACCCTGGCCTGGGCCTCCAAAACCCAACATTTCTTCCATGCTTACAGGGAGCAGAGCTAGCTTCTTCTGAATACATGGTTTGGGTGTCACTAAAATTCCACTCAGCCAAAGTCATCAGAAAGCACATTTCACTGGATTAGCCTACTCTTTTGGTACACAGACGAGAACTGTGAATCTGGGTGGGTTCTCAGCCCACTTTTTTTTCAGAGATCAGAAACAGCAAGTTTGTGACTGGTCTCCTGACTCCTTGACTGTTTCATATTTGGAAACAGAAAAGCAAAAGGAAAAACACCAACTCTGAATGCTGCTTTCTCAGGAGTGGACAGAGACTTAACCTCAGGACAGTTTCCTTCTGAGACAAAGACATTTGCATGCAGTGATTCCCCAAAAGACTTTAGAGAAAAGGTTTTCTTGTCTCCCTCTGCCAGCTGAAGCAAATGGGAGTCTGGGTTGTTAAAATAGCAACTTAAAAGGGGTAAGTAAAACTGCAGAATGAAAAAGAAAAGCTATTTGCAGATCCCAAGCCCAAACAACAGTTTCAGTTCTGTAAATTTTCAAGCCAGAACCCAAAGCTCCACTTTCCTTTTTAAAGAAGGAAAGGGATACTTACTCTTTCCCTAATTTCCCTTTAATAGCAGCCATCTTCCAGCAAGAATGCTTTTGATCCACTCATTTACTCTATAGCTCACCTCATCCCCAAAGGTATTTTGGTATTTTGAGGCAACAAACAAAAGTACATGCAATGTTGGGGGGCGGGGATGGAAAAAAATCGAAGTCATGGGCAAATGAGTGTCAAATAGGAAGATGAGCCAGGGAACATGAGTAAATGGCAATGAACAGCTGTTATAATGAGCTTCCTTGTAGCCAACTCAAGGAGGAAAATCAATCTATTACCGGGCTCACAATGCCCCTAAGAAAAAAACATATTTGTTGGTCGGGAGAAAAACAGATTGTCCTTGACATGATGTGAAAAACAAACTTTTATCGTTTAAGACACCAAGACTCAGGGAGGTTGTCTATTGCAGCAACTAGCACCAACACCTGACAATTCCCCACCCCTCCAGGCCCCCACCCCACCCCCGCTTTGCAGGCACTCAGTTAAGTGCTGAAGGAAGGAATGAGCACCAACTCCACTCCAGGCTTTCTTATTTGCAGGTGATGCTCACTAGTCTTGCTATCAGGTCGGGAAGCTACGACTTTTATTCCCTAGACCAAAGTGTATTCCCTAGACCTAACATGGACATTTTAGACTGGACAGTTCTTTGTTTGGGGGAGGGGGGGCTGTCCTGTGCATTGTAGGATGTTTAGCAGCGTCCCTGGCCTCTATTCAGGAAATGCCAGTAGCACCCCTCCCCCAGTGTGACAATCAAAAATGCCTCCAGGTGAACTAACACAACATTGTAAATTAACCATAGTTCAATTTTTTAAAAATGCCTCCAGGTACTGCCAAATGTTGCCCAGTTTAGAATCACTACCTTACACATAAGATCTAAAAGGACAAATTATATATCCCTCTCTCCCAGCCATCCCTATCCCCCAACATACACATCACTTATCCAAAATACAGTGGACTAAGAGGGGCAGGATAATCACAATCAACATACCTGCTGTACGGCACAGGGAGCTCAGCTTGGTGCTCTGTGATAACTTAGATGGGTGGGATGGGGGGGTGGGAGGGAGGTCCAAGAGGGAGGGGATATATGTATACACATAGCTGATTCACTTCATTGTACAGCAGAAACTAACACACCATTGTAAAGCAACTATACTCCAATAAAAAATAAAATAAAGTGAAATAAAAATTTTTTTAAAAACATACCTGCTTGGAAAGAATGGGAAACATACAAGAGTCACAGATCCAGAGCAGTTCTGAAATCCTGCTGGGCAGACTTCAGGAAGCCTCCTGCTCTGGGTAAGGGGGAATAAATGTCCTCTCAGAGCAACCAATGCTTATCCACTGTTCTCATGACCCCAGGGTCCCCCTTTTGGGAGCCATGACCTTCCTCAGACACTTATGAAGTGAGTGTTAGGGATTTATGCCCTCCCGGGTGTTGTATCTTTTTCTTAGTCTACTTTCTGTTCGTGGAAGGTTGGCATTCCAAGGGTTGTTTTAAGCCTCAAAGATTTTCTAGACCAGGCTCATGGTTTCTTTGGCATTGCATTTCACCCAGTAATATAATAGGCTTCTGATCTATTTCCACTGACCACAACCAAAGTTCTTTTTAAGATATAGTTCTCAAATCTGTCCTTTTCCTTGCTTTCTCATGCCTTGCTTCTCTCTCTCTTAAGCCAATGGCAGCTATCTTGAGACTATATGGAAAAATCAATGAGAAGTCTGCTCTTTTCATTTGATCTATGCCCTGCATCATTTTTCCAAGTGGCAGGTTTTGCTGGGCCTTTGCCACTTAAATCTTTATTGAATCCCATCTCTTATTGCGTGATGTCTAAAGCAGTATGCTATTCCACCCTCAAGGCCTCACATTTCTGGACTCTCTCTCCTTAATTTCTGCTTGCAATGCACCTTAGAATTTTCTGAGCTCATCCCATACTTATAATACCTTGTCAAATGCAGCCATGCTACCATCATTCTATTTTCCTACATCTTCCCTGGAATGACAAGTACAGTAAGCGCAAGCTCTGCATTTCCAAGTCACCACAAGCAACAACTTTACAAATACCTTGTCACTGAATACTCTACCTCCATCTTTCCAGTCTCCAATTCACTTTCCCATTACCTGTCCCCGATCACTAAGATATCATATATTTTATGTTTTTGTTATGGAGCACTCCACTTCTTACCAATTTCTGCATTAAAATAATTAACAGTAGCTGTCAAAACAGATAAATCCTAAAATTTCAGTGGATTAAAACAATATAGGTTGGATTGGAAGAATCAACATTGTGAAAATCACTATACTACCCAGAGCAATCTACAGATTCAATGCAATCCCTATCAAACTACCAATGGCATTTTTTACGGAGCTAGAACAAATCATCTTAAAATTTGTATGGAGACACAAAAGACCCCGAATAGCCAAAGCAGTCTTGAGGGAAAAAAACGGAGCTGGAGGAATCAGACTCCCTGACTTCAGACTATACTACAAAGCTACAGTAATCAAGACAATATGGTACTGGCACAAAAACAGAAACACAGATCAATGGAACAAGATAGAAAGCCCAGAGATAAACCCACGCACCTATGGTCAACTAATCTATGACAAAGGAGGCAAAGATATACAATGGAGAAAAGACAGTCTCTTCAATAAGTGGTGCTGGGAAAACTGGACAGATACATGTAAAAGAATGAAATTAGAATACTCCCTAACACCATACACAAAAATAAACTCAAAATGGATTAGAGACCTAAATGTAAGACTGGACACTATAAAACTCTTAGAGGAAAACATAGGAAGAACACTCTTTGACATAAATCACAGCAAGATCTTTTTTGATCCACCTCCTAGAGTAATGGAAATAAAAACAAAAATAAACAAATGGGACCTAATGAAACTTCAAAGCTTTTGCACAGCAAAGGAAACCATAAACAAGACAAAAAGACAACCCTCAGAATGGGAGAAAATATTTGCAAACGAATCAACGGACAAAGGGTTAATCTCCAAAATATATAAACAGCTCATTCAGCTCAATATTAAAGAAACAAACACCCCAATCCAAAAATGGGCAGAAGACCTAAATAGACATTTCTCCAAAGAAGACATACAGACGGCCAAGAAGCACATGAAAAGATGCTCAACATCACTAATTGTTAGAGAAATGCAAATCAAAACTACAATGAGGTATCACCTCACACCAGTTAGAATGGGCATCATCAGAAAATCTACAAACAACAAATGCTGGAGAGGGTGTGGAGAAAAGGGAACCCTCTTGCACTGTTGGTGGGAATGTAAATTGATACAGCCACTATGGAGAACAATATGGAGGTTCCTTAAAAAACTAAAAATAGAATTACCATATGACCCAGCAATCCCACTACTGGGCATATACCCAGAGAAAACCGTAATTCAAAAAGACACATGCACCCGAATGTTCATTGCAGCACTATTTACAATAGCCAGGTCATGGAAGCAACCTAAATGCCCATCAACAGACGAATGGATAAAGAAGTTGTGGTACATATATACAATGGAATATTACTCAGCCATAAAAAGGAACGAAATTGAGTCATTTGTTGAGACGTGGATGGATCTAGAGACTGTCATACAGAGTGAAGTAAGTCAGAAAGAGAAAAACAAATATCGTATATTAACGCATGTATGTGGAACCTAGAAAAATGGTACAGATGAGCCGGTTTGCAGGGCAGAAGTTGAGACACAGATGTAGAGAACAGACATATGGACACCAAGGGGGGAAAACTGCGGTGGGGTGGGGATGGTGGTGTGCTGAATTGGGCGATTGGGATTGACATGTATACACTGATGTGTATAAAATTGATGACTAATAAGAACCTGCAGTATAAAAAAACAAACAAACAAAACAACTAATACTAAACTTTCATTGGGTTATTTGTATGGAAATATGTTAATATAAATGTTTCAGACATTACATGAAATTTCTAAAAATCTTATATGTTCTGGTATAATGTTATAAGTCATAATCCTAGTTATTACTTTAAAATGTATATCTCAGAAATAACTAACTTTCTTGTCAACTGCATTATTATGAACTTTCATCAAATCTTTAACCGTGGTCATTTTTAAGTCTTTTGTCATTTACAGACAGTTCTGGGTGTACTCTGATGCTTTTGCAAATATGTTCCTATAAAAGGGTTTCATCTTCAAGAAATTCATGGAAAAGACTCTGACAAGTACAGGTTTCTGGTAACTGACTGTACTGCTGAACTGAATGAATAAGCATTTTCAGAACTCTAATGAAAAACTGATGAACTCATAAAAGTGCTAACAAAAGATCAAGATGAAAAAAAATTAATTACATGGGACTGAGTGAACTGATGAGGATGAGTATAATTTTTGTGACTTTCTGTTTGAATTAAAAAAAAAAATCCCACAAGGACTCAGAGGCAAAGAATATACAAATCAATTTTCACTGCAAAGTAAAGGAGCTGCTACAGTGGAGGATTACTGGACTGAATGTCAATATTATGACATAGTATGAGTGTGTTTCATGTTTGGTAATTGCAATCATTGTTGCTTTTGTTGTGGTCATCCATGTAAAATGCTTGATGTCAGTCTATTTATCTCTTGTAAAAATAAAATACAGTGTGTGTGTGTGAAAAAAACAAAAACAAAAACAATATAGGTTTATTTCTCATTCATTCAAAGCCCAAAGAAGATAACATGCCCTTTTCCATCTTGGAGCTACAGAAGAGCCAATTGCTTCTAGACTCCAAGTGATGAGACTTTTAACAGGCACTGAATGGTAAAGCCCAGCAGAACTTAGGTAGAACGATCAAATTAAAGGTGCGCTTCCTCTGGCGGTCAGCACACGGCAGTGCCTGGTGTGGGGCCAGGGACGACCCGGAGGGCGTCCGTGTGCTGCGTGCGTCACATGGCGGACGCAAGGCAACGCGCATGCTCCGCTGTCCTTTGCGCCCAGCCTCCTCTCCTAGGTGGGCTCCCCGGCGCTCAGAGAGAGGCTGCTTGACCAGCCTGGGTCCTGGAATGAATATGAATTGGAGCAGTTGTTCTGGCCCAGAGTGAACATACAGCGTGAGCAAATGACAAAGATTCTCTCCTCGGCCAACTCCATTCAGGCTCCTGGGAACTGTCTTCTCAAGTAGACTCTGACTTTTGAGCTTCAGTGTTCATCTTTGCATTGTCCAGTTTGAGCAACAATCCTGCCAAGTCAGTTTAGCCAGAATCCTCCATCCTCCATATCTGATGGCTCTCAATATTTATTCAGGGCTCCATCCTCCACCACCCCGCAGGTGACGTGTGGTCACCCTGGCCTGCGTTCAGTGAGAATCCTGTTAGGTCCTGTCAGCCAGAATGCCCCTTACTCCTGATATTTCTCCTTAGCAATTTTCCATCCACTGATCCCCACCCTGCTCCTTGGCTATAAATTCCCACTTGCCCATGCTGTATTTGGAGTTGAGTCCAGTCTCTGCAAGGCCTTGTTGTGGTGGTCCCTACACCCATCGAAATACCACCACCACCCTTGAATAAAGTCTCCTTACTATTCTTTAACAAGGGTCATGAATAATTTTTTTTTTCTTTAACAGTTAGAATATTATTTTTTCTTTACTATAAGAAATAACCATATGTTCCTGAGAACCCCGGGGATCTTGGGATTGTTTATTACTACAGCATAACTTAGCCTGTCCTGACTGGTAACACCAGTGAAGGAACCGAAGATCATGGTCCTGAAGAAGAGAGACCATATGGGAACACGGTCATTGTCATCAACAACCGGAAGAGCCAAGTGGAAAAGCAGCACCAGATTTGCTCATGTGATGCTCCCATACTGAAAGTCGCGGGGAGGTGGCTCAGCCTAAAGAATAATATTCTGAGAGTTAGTACTAAGTGGTTGGTCTTTGCAGTTCACTGGAGGGCTGTAAGCAGAGGTGTGAGATGGGAGGATAGGAGACAGCACTGAGGCCTCTTCCGGGACTGAGATGCTGTAGTTACAGGGAAAGTCTATACTGTAGGTGGCCTTTTACCCCAGTGTTTCCACCTGTCAATGAGGAGAGCACAGAGACTTAGGACTATCCAGCACCTCAGGTAAGCCAAAGAACCCTTCCTCCCAGGAAGCCCAAAGGGCCAGGATGCAGTCCTTCTCAGGAAGTTTATATGGTTTTTTTCCATTAAACACAGCTATCCATTGGGTGTTTGTGTCACTCTTCCCCTTTCTCTCTTTGCCTCTGTCCCTATCTCTCTGCTTCTCTGATTCTCTCTCTCACTGCCCTGGTTTCTATGTGCATCTGGATCTCCAGGGTGTTGTCTCTGTGTCTTTGTGTTTTTCTTTTACCTTTGTATGTTTCTGCCTCCACCTGTCTGTCTCTCTGTTCCTGTGAATCTTTTCTCCTCTCTCCCAATCTGCACTCTATCTCTCCCCCACATACACCGTCTCCATCAATATACCACTCAGATGATTTTTTGATGACCCCTTGAAATTAGTCCTTGGGCTTTCCTCTCACCAGAACTGGGATTAACACCATTTACTTGTTCAGCCACATCTTCTGCCTCTGATTCTCTTTTTATCACTTCCTTTTCATCCCTAGATTGTAGTTCCTCCCCCAACCAGACATTACTCATCTCCAGCCCCAAAGGCTGAAAACTTGTGCTCAACCTCTCCCTTCTCAATTCCAAAATCATCTCTGGCCCTGGTTCCAGGGCAGTGCCTTGCCCTCCTTCCCTGCCCGAGCTCTCTGTCCAGTTCTAGAAACATTCCCCAGAAAGCCCATGACAAGGGTGTGGCCACTGCAGACTTTCTTGGGGATGAAGGGTGGAGGTTTACAGACTCTACATAGAACGTCCCTGACCACGGACACCCACCCCGACCTCAGGAGCAGCCCAGCCCTCTGCTGTAGCCTCATTCCTGTTCCTCCTCCACACAGTCCTCTGGATGTGTCTAACGGCTCCTGCCTCATGCCTTGGTGCTCACCCTGACCTCCACTGGCCACACCCTCTACACGTGGCAGTGTGACAGGATGGCAGAGGGAGCAGAGCACACGCTAGGAACTTGGGGGTCTGGGTTCAGCTCCAGCTTTACGACTCACTTTTTGGGTAATTCTGAGCAAGTTGCATCACCCCTCCACTGTCTCTTTCCTACTTTTAAAAATTGGAGTCATAGTGCCTACCTGCCAAAGTTGTGTGAGAATCAAATAAGATCATGTATAGGAAGTTCCTGATGCAGAGCTGGAATACAGATGGTGACGGTGAAACATTTATTCCTGTTCTACCTCTTCACCACCCAAACCCCAGGCCCTTCCTCGTCTCCCTGGCTGACCTGCAGCTGGTAGACACCGGGACAGCAATACTATTGATATTTGCCACCAGCGTCTGCTCTGCTGGACCAGCAGGCATGCAGTTCCAGTTGTTATTTACTTTGAATATCCCCACCCCGCGATCAACGCCACTCCTCCCCATTTTCCCCTTCCATCTCCATCCATGAAATCCACTTCAAAGGCCAAACCAAACCACCCCCCACTTATCTCTGAGCTTCCCTGGACTCCTCCAAACAGTGATAATCTGTCCCCACTTTGAGGTCCCAGTCACTGGGCGCTGATGGCAAGGTGAAATGCATGATGCTCCCTCCACATTCATGTAGCATCTACACTCTGTCCTGAACTTGGGAGACTTGGCAATGAAAAACACATAGTCTCTACCCTTAAGACATTCACAGGCTAGTGGGCGGGAGAGCTGTGTAAATGAACCGTGACAGTGCAACGTGGTAAGACTTCAGTAAGTGACGTGTGGGCTAGACATACTGAGAGGAGGGAGCTGTAACTTTGCCTGGGGCTACCACTGTGAATGCAGCTGCATAGTTGGGCCCTCTGCTCCTCTATTGCAAGATCCACTTGACGCAGTGCTGCACTAAGAGCCAGTACTGTCCGTGTTGAGAGAGAATAAGCCAAGGACAAGATAATAATGGTGTTCAACCTCAGATCTGGGTCACATCCGTGTATCCAGTTTCTGGTTGAGGCTGGGCCACAGAGTAGGTATCCGAGGAATCAGAGAATGCCCACAGCCGCAGCCAGGCCTCACAACTTAGCAACATTCTTGACTGAATACTGTAAAAGCCAGAGAAGGAAGAAAGAGTTCAAGGAAATAGTCTAGTCGTTTGGCCAAGACAACTCAGTTTCCATCTTGCCTGCTCCAAACTTGCTCCAACCCTCTCTTCACCCAAGCGCTCTCCCCAACCAGAACACGTCATCTGTCCAGAGACAGCTCTCCACCATTTTCTTACCATAATCAAATGGTCAACAAATACACAATCATAACTCCAGGGCCTTTTAAAGGAATGCTGATTTAAGGAAAGACTTAACAATGGGACCAGGTTCAACAAGACTTCATTTATCTAGCAACATCAGCTGCTGGACCAGAATCAAGAACGAAGAAGAAATAAAAACATTCCTCTGTGAGGCCAAAACAGATACCCTGAAATCTATGTACTGACGTCCATCCACATGATTCATTGGAAAGTCTATTAGGACCACACGCAGCACTCACTGATTCTTATTTCTTGTCTATTTTTGGATCTCAAAAAGACAGAATTGGAATTGTCATAATCCCTGGATCATGTCACACACATCATGGTCCATGCTTGGACTGCCTTTTAATTAGTTAATTAATTAGTTATAACGTTGTAAATACCAATTAACCCATGATGTAAAATGAAAGCCAGGACCTTGAGGGGTATCATATGACACTATATGAAACCTCTTGCAGCCACCCATTAACTGCCCCAGCTCAGGTATCCATCATCCTGGGTCCTGTGTTCATCATTGCTTTATTCTCCTTTTTAATTAGTTGTATCATATGTATTTCTGTGTGTGTACAGGCACATGCATTGTTTTTAACTTTATATAATCTTGCTGAATATAACCTCTTTATATAACCTTGCTGTATATAACCTTTCATTTTATATCATTTTGCTAAGATTCATCCATATTGAGGCATGTTGCGTTGTTCCTCCATTTGGAAGGCTGTATAATGCCCCATTGGGTGGCTTTGCCATACTTTATTCACCACCTTTCCTGGTGACATCCAGGTTTTTTCTACCGTGGTGACTGCTACGACAAAGGTCATTGTACGTACCTCCTGTTGAATGTGTGCAAGAGTTTCTCTTGAGCAGGTGCCTAGGAGTGGACCAGTTGGCTCTAACCTGCTTGAGAATTTTGATAAGTCTAAAGGGCATAAAGACGTAAATGTAAGACTGGAAACCATACAACTCCTAGAGGAAAACATAGGCAGAACACTCTTTGACATAAAATAGTATCAATATTTTTTTGGATCTGTCTCCTAAAGCAAAGGAAATAAAAGCAAAAATAAACAAATGGGACCTAATTAGACTTAAATCTTTTGCACAGCAAAGGAAACCACTGACTAAATGAAAGACAGTCTACTGAATGGGAGAAAATATTTGCAAATGATATGACCAATAAAGGGTTAATATCCAAAATATATAAATAGCTCATACAACTCAACATCAAAAAAAACAAACAACCCAATTTTAAAATGGGCGGAAAGGACTTCCCTGGTGGTCCAGTGGTAAAGAATCCGCCTTCCAAGGCAGGGGACGTGGGTTCGATCCCTGATCGTGGAACTAAGATTCCACATGCTGTGGGGCAACTAAGCCCGCGAGCCATGACTACTGAGCTCATGCGCCTCAATGAGAGAGAGAAAACCCACACGCCACAACTAGAGAGAAGCCCGCGTGCCGCAACGAAAGATCCCACGTGCTGCAACTAAGACCCAACACAGCCAAGAAAATAAATTAAATAAATAAATAAAAATTTTTTTAAAATGGGCAGAAGACCTGAATAGACATTTCTCCAAAGAGGACATGCAGATGGCCATCAGGCACATGAAAAGATGTTCAACATCACTAATCATCAGGAAAATGCAAGTCAAAACCACAATGAGATAGTACCTCTTAGCTGTCATAAAGGCTATCATCAAAAAGAACACAAATAACAAATGTTGGCGAGGATTTAGAGAAAAGGGAACCCTCGTACAGTGTTGGTGGAATGTAAATTGGTACAGCCACTGTGGAAAACAGTATGGAGGGCTCGCAAAAAGCTAAAAATAGAACTACCATATGATCCATATGATATATACTCCTGGGTATATATCTGAAAAAAACAAAAACACTAATTTGAAAAGATACACGCACCCCAATGTTCATAGCAGCATTATTTACAATTGCCAAGATATGAAAGCAACCCAAGTGTCCATCAACAGATGAATGGACAAAGAAGATGTGGTATATATATATATATATATATATATATATAAATATATATACACACACACACACACACACACACGCACACACAATGGAATAGTACTCAGCCAAAAAAAATTTAAAAGAATGAAATTTTGCCACTTGTAACAACATGGATGGGCTTGGAGGGTATTATACTAAGTGAAATAAGTAAGACAGAAAGACAAGTACTGCATGATATCACTTACATGTGGATCTTAAAAATACAACAAACTACTGAACATAACAAAAAAGAAACAGACTCACAGATAAAGAGAACAAACTCGTGGCTACCAGTGGGGTGAGGGAAAGGGGGAGGGGCAATATAGGGATGGGAAATTAAAAGCTACAAACTTATGTATAAAATAAACTACAAGGACATATTGTACAACACAGGGAAGATAGTCAATATTTTGTAATGACTAAAAACCTTTAAAAATTGTGAATCACTATCTTGTACACTGTAACTTATATAATATTGTACATCAACTCTACTTCAATATAAATAAATAAATAAATAATTTTTTTTAAAGAAGAAAAATGATTTCATCAAAGAACTCATTTCCCAACAGAATCGGAAAGGGGAGGCCCTGCAACCAAGAACACCATTCCAGGAACGTGGAGCTGTGCCCTGGATTAGCAGTCTCCCAGGAAGACTGTGGACGTTGCACAAGTCAAAACACACTTAGAGGTCAAGAAGTAATTCCTGAAAAATGACTTTTTCCCAATTTGGGAAGCAACAGGGGAACCTCGGCCTCCCTGTCCCAGCTGCCCATGCTAATCCCTCATTGCACATCGTGGGGAAATTGCCATGGTACAGTATGGACAAGGGTTACTTAGCAGACAAGGATGTGTAGAGATGGGGGGGCGGGGAACAAACAGTGAGAAGACACAGAGAAGCAGAGAGACCCTGAAAACGTTAATGCCAAAAGCACCTCAGCAATCACAAAGTTCAACTCCCTGTCCCCATTTTACAGATGCAGAGAATGAGGCCTGAAGAGTAGAAATGATTTAGTCATCCTGTCTCAGTGAGATCAAGAACTGTAAAAGACATCAACTCCAATCATCTCTCTAATGATTGAATTTCTCCTAAAATATCCCCCAATAAGTGGTTATTCAGGTCTTGTATTTACTCATAAGACAGAGAGCTCCCATCTTTGGAAGCACCATGATTTATCATTGAAGAGTATTGACGTAGGCTTAAAATTGAGCTGAAATATGCCTCTCAGTACCTTCCACTCATTCAACTCTGTGGATGCCACACAGAATGGTAAAATAATAATAACAACAATGATAATAATACAAGTTCACAATCCAAAATCTAAAAATGTGAGACACAAATGTAAAATGCTGTTATGATGCCTTTGGCAGCAAAGCTGACCTGAAAGGGTGAGTGTGTGTGTGTAGACAAATCCCACTCAGTATGAGTATACTGGACTTACAGAAATACCTCTGTGTTTGATTATAGAGTACTTTTCCAGACCGCACTGGGAGTGTTACATAAGGCATTTGGAATGTACTATTACGGTGAACCATATAAAATTATTATTATTGTAGGTCAAGAATAGTCAGATATTGGCAATTTCATATTCAACTTAATGCTTTTCTAAAACCTGGTCCCGAGGATTTTGCATTAAGGACTTGAGGACCTGTGATTAAAAGAGGAGCCTCCATTTTAAAGCACTAACTATGTGATAGGTACTGCCTCGGAAGTGACTCGAAATTTAATATCTCCACCCAAGCCTCTCCCCAGGACCCCAGTCATCCAACTGCCTCCTCATCATGTCCTCTCCACTTGGTGTCTAAAATCACCTTAAAAGATGCACATCTTGATCCGAGATCTTGAACTCCCTCCCCCAGTCTTCCTTGTCTCCATGAAAGGCATCTCCATCCTTCCGATGTTCCAACCAAGAACTTGGACTTGGACTTTTCTCTTCTCTTTCCCGCTCATTCACATTCAGCTCGGTAAGAAATTATATCTGCTCTACTCCAAAATATATCCTGAATCTGCCATTTCTTGCGATCCTCCCTGCCACCACCCTATCCAATCCACCATCACTCCTCACCTAGGAAACCGCAGTAGTTTCCAACATGGTCTCCCTGATGCCACCCTCCTGTCTTCAGGCCACTCTCAACGGAGCAACCAGGAGCACCCTTTTGAAGCTGAAATCGGAACCTGCCACCCTTCTGCACCACACCTTCCAAAGACTCCCCAACTCACTGAAGGAGAAGCCAAGTCCTACCCAACTGTCACCCCAGAAGCCCTGTGTAGTCACCCTCCTCCAACACTGCTCCAGCCATCCTGGCCAGCTTGATGCTCCTTGAACACACCTGCTTCAAGGCCAGGAGAAATCTTCTACCAGACACCCACAGGGCTTCCCCTCACTCCAGGTCTTCACTCAAATGTCCACTCTCAGGAAAGGTTGCCTCTTCTGACCACCCTATTTTAAATTGCAACTAAGGTAACTCCCTGGCTCTCTTTTCTGTTTTTTAATTTTTTTCTAAAGCACTAAGGCCATCTACTATACTATAAATGTAACTTATTTTTGCTGTCTACTGGCCGTCTCCGCCCACTAGAATATGAGCTTCATGAAACCAGGGATTTTTATCCATTTTCATCACTGCTTTATCCCATCACCTAGAACACTATCTTGTACCCAATAGTAAGCACTCAAGTACAATAGCTCATTATTTGTCTGTAAGCTATTTACCTCTGCCCTAGAATCCACTGAGAATCAAGAAGGAAGGGAGAAGTACCTTGTAGCAGCCAAAATAGATGTCTGTATAACCAAAAAGGTTATACAGATGGCAAATGAGTGCATGAAAAGATGTTCAATGTTGTTAGCCATTAGGGAAATGCAAATTAAAACCACAATGAGATATCACTATACACTTAACAAAATAGCTAAAATAAAAAATAGTAGTAACCCCAAATTCTGGAGAGAGGATGCAGAGAGGATGTTGGTTCTTTCACACATTGCTGGTGGGAAATAAAATGATACAACCACTCTGGAAAAGAGTCTGGCAGTTACCTACAAACTAAATATGTGCCAACTGTATGACCCAGCAATTTCACTCTTGGGCATTTACACTAGAGAGATAAAAAGATGTTCACACAAGAACCTCTACACCAGTATTCACAGCAGCTTTATTCATAGTAACTCTAAACCGGAAATAACCCAAAGGTTTATCAGTGGGTAACTAGTTAAACAAACTGTGGTCCATCCATACCATGGAACACCATTCAGCAATTAAAAGATATGACGTATTAATCATACAATAATTTGGATAGACCTCAAGGAAATGATGCTGAGTGGGGAAAAAAAGCCAGTCCCCAAAAGACACAGACCACATGATTCATTTATATAACATTGGCAAATAATGTAATTCCAAGTTGGAAAGTAGATCTGTGGTTGCCAGGAATTAAGGGAGGAAGAGGGGGAGGATGGCAGCTGCGACCATAAAATGCAGCACGAGGGATCTTTCTGATGGAGATTTTCTGTATCTTGACTGTAGTGATGGTCACAGGAATCTATACATGTGATAAACATCACAGGACTAAATACATATACACAAAAAAGTGCATATAAAGCTGGTAGAATCTGAATATCAGTGTCAACTTCCTGGTTGTGGTTATTATATCAATATTATACTTATGCAAGATGTTGTCTTCGGGGAAAGCAGAGTAAAGGGTATATAGAATCTCTCTGTATTTTTTCTTACAACTATATGTAAATCTACCTCTACAGTTATCTCAAATAAATGTCTGTAGGTCCATGCCCTAAAACTCTTATCCTCTTCCCATAGGAAGTTCCCCAGGCACAAACTCAGAATCCATTGACCCTTACTTTAAACAGAATTATGACAAGCTTAGTTACCACATTTTGCAGATAGCTAGATACATTAGAATGAGGAGAGTCTGCTAGAGTTCTCAAGGTCACACAATAAATGGACTAAAACACAGGTCTCCAAATCCCCAGTCTGATGTTTTTAGTATTCACCATCTTTTAAGGCCTTCTTATATTGTGGATGATAATACATACCTCTTCATTTGAACCCATACGTTTACCACTTTTAAGACCCTGGTTTGATCAAGCACACCAACTTTCTAAAAAAGAAATACAAGGGTAAGAACACATTTGTAAATCCCTTCAAGATGATTTGATGTTAAGTGTGATTTTGTGTTTAAAAGTTACAACAGCAAAGAGTTAGGTTAGTTTCAAGGAAAAGTTTATTTGATTTGTTAAACCAAGAATGGGTAACCAAGGAACACAAAAAATCATCCTTTGCTGGGTTTCTTTGAAAATATGTTAGATGCTTATTTCAATAGATGTTGGTTAAGAGTCTTCTGTGTGACAGTTACTATGTTAGAAGCTACAGGGAAGGGTTGTGACTGCCCTCTTAGATTTGCTACCTTAATGAGGGTGATGAAAAACAATCAGTCACAGTCTAGTACGAAGTAGTCAATGACAGAGGAAGAATGGGAAGCTATAAGAACATAGATGAGCATCTCATCCCATCTTGGAGGCAGGGAGATGCAGGAAAGTTTTCTACGTGAAGTTGAAAAAAATATGGGAGCTTGGTGATATGAAAGGAAAGGAATGGAAGATTTCCCAGTGAAGGGAACAGCAGATATAACAGTGCAGCTAGTCCACAGTGCATTTGGAGGAACTGCAGCTTGGGACGTAGTAAGAGAAGAGCTGGATGCCGAGGAGGGATGATGGTGGGCAGGTCATGAAAGGCTTTTCCAAGTAGCCTGAAGGGTTTAGGCTATGATATAAGCAGAAATAGCCACTGAATGGAGGCACTAGTCAGACTGGTTTCCACCACATGCCACAGGACATCCTTAAGCTTTCCTCTTTCTGTAACCCATCTTTTTGCAGGGCCCTCTATTCTTGTCCACTATCACCCTCCCTAAGTTTCAAGACCTTGTTCCAATACCACCTCTTTCTCCAGGAAGCCTCCCAACCGCTAACTGGAAGGGATGACCTGCTCCGGGTAGAGTGGGTATGGGTATCTGTGTAGGCGCGCTGTATGGCATCACATACAGTACAGAGTAATAATCAGGATGCTCTGGAACCAGCTTGCCCCAGTTCCAAGCCTGGCTTTCCTGCCTACTCTCTATGCTCCAGTTTCCTTATCTGTCAGGTGGAAATAACAACATTTCTACGTCAAAAGATTATCTCAGGGTGGAATAATTTCATGGATACATTTAACTCACTCAGAAGAGTGACTGGCCCAAAGCCAGCGTTTAATCAGTCTTAGCCTTTGTTACATGTTGTGGCCCCCGTACACACCCAACTGTAGGCTCAGTCCACTTTGGACTCATCAGAGAGTAGAAGTCAATGTCCTCCCCTTATAGACAGTCACCTCTATGACCTCATACTCTTTCCTCAGGCAATTGGTCAACACAGGCTAGAAATACGCTTTCCTTTCACAGGCAACCGTGTAGTAGAGGCAAGAACCTTAAACCATGATTTGGAAAAACTAGATCCTCTTCCTGGCTCCTCTGTCTTAATCCCTGGCTGACCTAAGGCAAGTGCCTTCGCCTTCCAGAACGTCAGTAGTCCCATCTGTGCAATGGGAACGAGCTCCTAGGAGACTCAAAAAGACAGAGGGCTTGGCAGCACCTTGCAAAGTGGTGATGCAAACGTCGTTTCCATCTCCCAGTCTGCAAGCCACACCACCCAGACTCACTTTCACTTCCGGAAGAAGCACACTCCCCAGACTGGCACACTGGCAGGCCTCCAGCTCAGGGAGCAGGTATATGTCCATTGGCCCCTCCCACTGACTTGACGAATTCATTTTCTCCTCCTCCAGGGACTTTCCTAACTTCCTTCTGTAAACGAAGGAAGGCGCACATGAGCACACTGTAGATATAAATATGCTTGGGAAAGCTTTCCTCTTCTTCTCGCCTTCTCTTTTTTTTTTTTTTTTTTTTCTTAAACCAAACTTGGTTTCTGTTGTAGGCGGTGCATTCCCTAGCAGGGCAGGGCGGGGCACAGTGCGCTGTGGAAAGTGGAGGGGGGAGGGCAGGGGGAGGAGTAGGCAGTGATTAATTCACCCACTGTGAGAGCTGGGCTTCTATTTAATGGGGGGGGGTCTCTCTGCCCTGAAGGAGTCAGAGGCAACTCTAGGACCATCAGGAGCATGGCAGAGGATCTAGGGCCGGGCTGTGGGGAAACAGCCAGCATCGAAATGCTGCCCGAGGACGGCGGCGGCAGGCCCCAGGCCAGGGCTGGGCTAGCACCCAGAAGCAGCAGTGCACGCTGGGCTCTGACCTGCTGCCTGGTGTTGCTCCCAGTCCTGGCAGGACTCACCGCCTACCTGTTCGCTGGCCGGCTCCGGGCCCAAGGAGAGGCCTGTGTGTTCCAGGTAAGTAAGACTCCGCAGTGACCTGGGGGTCAGCAGACCCCCTGGGGCCACCTGGCCACTGTCACAGCTCTGGACAGAGCTTCTTGGTCCATCATGGTCCCTGCTTCCATATGCAAAGGAAAGGTAGACTGTGGAAGGTGGAGAACTCCAATTTGGTTTTTATTCTCAGGATTTCTGGGGGATGAATTCTGCCTTTTTAGGTTTATATGGAAACAACCACAAGCCACTTATTTTAGATTATTATAATCATAATGCACTGATAATTTGGGAACATTCATTTTCCTTAAAAAAAATGAAAAACTAAAAAAAAAAAAAAACTAAATTACAAAACTAATACATAGTCATTGAAAAAAGGTAGAAAACACAGATAAGGAAAAGAAGATAATTATCATTACCCATAACTGCATAGAGTGACCACTACTAACATTTGAGGATATATAATTCCATATTTCTTAATAAGATGGGATTATTTTGAGTCTCCTATTATGATTTTGTTTATTGTTAGTAAATTCACAGCAGCATGATGATATAGATGGTTGTATTGTATTCCTATATATGTATGTGCTATAATTTAATCAACTCCCCTTTCTTGGGTTTAGAAATATTCTTTTTCGAAGCTCAAGAAAGAATCTCCTACCTGATTATTTATCTCTCTGGTCTTGGTAGGGGTGGGGTGTCAGGGAGCTTAGTCAAAAAAGAATACAGGGTCTAGGGAAAACAATGGTGCAATGGTGGGCAGGTGCTGACAGGTGACGGGGAAAACATAGTTCTGGACTAGGAACTTCAAAAACCTTAAAACCTGAAGAATGTGTCATTCAAGGGATACCCTTTAAAAAAAAAAAAAAAAAAACACTCTCCTACATAATCTCTGGTAGCCAATTTAACCCCAGTCCAAAGTATTAAATTCCAGAGGGGAAAACAGGTTTTTCAGTTGGTTTAATTGGAAACCTGTTTTCTAAGCACTGCTGGCAACTTCAAAGCAGAGACCATGAGCAAGCCATGGTTAATGTGTAACTTTCACCACCCATGAGGGTCAGCAAACAGACTGAGATTCAGACAGCAACATCCATGGCCACATGCCATCATTCAGGAAATGTAGAAATATGCAGACAACCGGAAATGCTGTTCATGTTACAGGAGAATGGGAGGGCCTGGGGGTTCAGGCTGTGACCCCTAGACCGCCATGGGGCTGGTTCCAACAAAGTCAAGCTGCAGCGTGCAGTCAGCATTCTGGACTCAGTCCCTCTTTAGCCAGAAAGAGATGGCCGTTCTTGAATGAGGCATTAAGTGGCTTCCAGTAACCTGAGCTCTCCTGCGTTCTGACGAAAAACGCTCCCTCTGCCCCAAACGATGTCTGAGATTGCCCATGTTGTGTTGATCTAGAAGTCCATCAGGTGGGATGCCACGGCACAGCGGAGGCCAGTGAGGTGCTTAGGAGGAGAGTGTGAAGCACAAGCTGGCGCTGCACAGGAAGCCCCTCGAGGGAAGGAGCTGCACGCCTGCCCTGTTGCAGGCGCTCAAGAGATGCAAAGGCCAATACCCCATTCTGTCCTGGGGACCTCTGGAGCTGTGGTTTGGCCAGGCTATATAACTTAGAAGAAAAAGAAAGGGAAATGGGGCTAAGGCTGGGGCACATGCAGCAATCGGAGTACTGAAAAGAAACACCTGACCCATTCAAAGAAGAGATTTAAGTAAGAATGCTTAAAGAGTTCAAAGAAAGGTCAATTTACTGAGTTGCAGACAGATTAATGAGAACCACAGGGCCGGAAGCATCCTGGGGTTACCAACAGTATGCAGCTGGTCACCACCCCTTGGCCTGAAGAGGCAAATAGAGGGAAGAGTTTTAGAGGAACCCAAGGAGACCTAAAACGTAGGAGAGGGCCTGCCTGGAGGAGCTGAGGGCTGAGTTGAGGAAGGCCATCTGCCAAAGCAGCAGGGAGGGAACAGAAAGCAGGGAGGGAAAACTCTGACCAGTCTGCCCCCAGCCTCTCATCCCCTTGGCCAGACTCAACTGGTGGGCTCAAAAGAGCCAAGGAGCAAGTGTGCCAGGAGGTCAGTGAGGGCTCAGGGCATAGAGTGGATCCGGAGGGGCTAACAGACAATAACCAGCTCAAAAGAGATGCAAGAAGATGGAATTCAAGTGGGAAAACCAGGTCACCGGGACAGCTTGGGGACATAACAATGAAATGTCAGGACTCTGAGTCACCTGAGTTTGACCTCCAGCTGTGTAAATAAGCATATGGCTTCTTTTTTTTTTTTTTTTTTGGAGTCTGTTTCTCTTTCTACCAAAAAAAGATACTAACATAAGTACTCTGACAGCACTAATAAGGTATGTGCAGGAGCAGTTTATATGTTGGGAATGTGGGGAGAGCTAGAAGTACGCGGTAACAGGACTCGACAGCACCATTTGTCACGCAGAGTTCATCCAAACTTCTCCTTGTAATTGAAGTGACCATCTGTGTTAGGTAATTGGCTTTCTCCAGAGGAAAAACCAACTTCTAATTTCTTTATGATAGTTTTGCAACTTGGAGCAAGGTGCCCACCTAAATTAGGCACCTGTCTTCCTACAGAAACTGGGAGATGGGGGCATTACCTCTCCTGATGTTCACATTTCAGAGAGATGCTCCCAGGTCATGGGGGTGGGGGGGAGCAGTAAGAAAAGGCCTATCTGTTCTTCAAAAGGATTTATATACATTTCAAAGCAAGAAGAAAGTACTTACAAGTTTTCTAACCTAAATGCTCTAGGAAAAAGGAAGGGAAAGAAATCTCGTCCCTTATTTTCAACAGGGGGAACTAAGCCTCTTATTTTTCATTTGCACTTGTCCTTATGATCTAGATCCCACAGTTAGTAAGACCTAGATCCAGAACTCAAACTCAGATCTGTCTCCCTCAAAGCCTGGAACATTCCACAAGCCCTGCAAATACAAAGCCCCACTATGATCTGCCCGAGTGGACTCCCCCAGACTCACCTAGGGGCCAATAACCACCTTCGCCGCCACCCATACCCGCTTCCCCTCTGTGTTCCAGCCTTGCTCCCTCCTCCTCTTCCCCTCCCGCACGCAGCCCCACAGTCCTCCTCTTCTGCCCACAGCCTTCAGGAGATCCATGGAATCTGAGATTGTTTATGGAATGAGTTTTCCGTTCCCACAGTGGCCAGGCAAAAGGCAATTCAATTCTAACACAAGAAGAATTGAGCGAGGAGGGTCTCACAGACCTTCAGATACATTCACAGGCCTGAAGAGAAGGCTCAGCAGCAGCAGAGGATAAGCTGATGATAATAATGACAGTAGGGGCTTCCCTGGTGGCGCAGTGGTTGAGAATCTACCTGCCAATGCAGGGGACACGGGTTCGAGCCCTGGCCTGGGAAGATCCCACATGCCGCGGAGCAACTAGGCCCGTGAGCCACAACTACTGAGCCTGCGCGTCTGGAGCCTGTGCTCCGCAACAAGAGAGGCCGCGATGGTGAGAGGCCCGCGCACCGCGATGAAGAGTGGTCCCCACTTGCCGCAACTAGAGAAAGCCCTCGCACAGAAACGAAGACTCAACACAGTCATAAATAAATAAATAAATAAATAAAAGAACGTGAATTAAAAAAAAAAAAAAGTCATGTACCACAATGTTCACTGCAGCACTATTTACAATAGCCAAGACATGGAAGCAACCTAAATGTCCATTGACAGATGAATGGATAAAGAAGATGTGGCACATATATACAATGGAATAATACTCAGCCATAAAAAGGAATGAAATTGGGTTATTTGTAGTGAGGTGGATGGACCTAGAGTCCGTCATACACAGTGAAGTCAGAAAGAAAAACAAATACCGTATGCTAACGCATATATGTGGAATCTATAAAAACGGTACTGATGAACCTCGTGGCAGGGCAGGAATAAGGACAGATGTAGAGAATGGACTTGAGGACATGGGGGCGAAGGGGAAGCTGGGATGAAGTGAGAGAGTAGCATTGACATAAATACACTACCAAATGTAAAATGGATGGCTAGTGGGAAGCAGCCGCATAGCACAGGGAGATCAGCTCGGTGCTTTGTGACCACCTAGAGGGGTGGGATAGGGAGGGTGGGAGGGAGGCTCAAGAGGGAGGGGATATGGGGATATATGTATACATATAGCTGATTCACTTTGTTGTACAGCAGAAACTAACACAACATTGTAAAGCAATTGTACTCCAATAAAGATGTGGGGGGAAAAAAAACCACACCGTCCAGTGCACCTTAGAGGAGGATGAAATGAAACAACCTTGGAATCAAACAGGTCCAGGTTGGATTTATCCTTGTGCAAGTACAAACAGGAAATTGCAAGAGGAAAAGGCAAAGGCAAATGTCTGTGCATTTGTCCTAGAAGTGCTGGGAGGATGTTATGGATCATAAAACATTTATGCCTTTGCAATTGTGGCATTTATGATGGCAAGAAATAGATATCTCTTCCTGTTTATGAATATACTAGAGAGTGAGTACAGAATATGGGAGAAAGGCTAAATGGGTCATTAGTTAAAATACTGGGGAAATGCCAATAAGAGAATCTCAAAGACCACATCGCTTCAGGCTCATCCATTATGTAGTCAGCTAATGTTTATGGGGCTCCTGATATGTGCCAGTCTGTACTTGGTCTAAAGGTTTAGCTCCCAGGCCTTTCATGTACTCTTTGCCTTTGGCTTACAAAGACTGTAATCAGGTGATAAGCTCTTTTAAGTGCAGCTGGAGTACTTACTAGATGAGGAGCACACATAAACACCAGTAGGACCTGGCCCCGGGAAACCCTCAGCTAGACAGTAGTCTCCTCCTTCCCTCCATCCTTCTTTCTTCCCTGTTGGAAGTATTAGAGAATTCCCAAAATGCTTAAAGTAATAGGTCATGGTTAGTTTGAGTTGGGGTTTACCAATCTATATGCAGCCCCCACCCCAAAAAAAAAGCCAGAAGAAAAAAGGAAATAAAATCAAGTGAGAGTGAAAATTCCCTGACCTATAAGAAGTAAGGGGTGAAAAGCACCAGCTTACTTTGCTCGGGGTTAATAAATACCAGGGCGGCAGGCAACCCACTCTCCCACTAATATGTATGCCCATCGGCAGACACATTTGCCTTTTCTGGCTCTGATCCTGGCCAACTGTCACAACTCGCAACAAACCTTTCTAGAGCCATGGCTATGCTCCAAGCAGAGCCTGATGAAAAACTTTGGAGGCCCCAGTACTAAAAGATTATGGCTACCCACCTCTACATAATCAAGTTTTTTAATTTAAACAAAAACCCAAAACTTTGCATGTATTCTAAAATGAAAGGGTCTCTTTCCTAGTTTTTTTAATTGTAAAACTCTGGCTGAAGTCACCGCAGCTGAATCTTACTCCATCTTCTGCTCTGTTTTCTGCCTGTCTTACTGGTGCCTGAGCATCAGTGTATTTTGCCAATTGGATAATCCAGTGGGAGTGCCAGGCACGGTCTAAGGTGCTACAAATATAGTGGTGAGCAAGACAGGCAGAATTCTACAGGCAGCTGGAATTCTGCTAGAGAGAGAAAATCAATAGCATACAAATAAGTCATATCACTTGAGGGAGTAATAAATGCTCCGAAGGGGAAATAAAATTGGACCCTAGTTCTCAGCCAGTGATTTGAGAAGGTATTTAAGGGGAAATAAATCACATCCTTCAGGGGTGTTCTTGGACTCCATGTCTATTCAGATTTGGAAGCTAATGTTGCAGTGACCAGCATCTCTCGGGAGCCATCATCTCCTTGGTATCCCAGAATAATCAGAAGTGATGGAGACGAGTCAGAGTTGGAAGACAGTAAGCCATTTATTGCCTTGTTTTTATAAGCAACCATCTTGAGAGCAGGCATTGAGCCAGCTCACATGCATAAACCTTTCCTCGAAGACCTGCTAGTTCATCCTCTCAAATCTCCTCTTCATTCATTCCTGCTTCTTATCACAATAATCTTCCTCGCATGATAAACAGAGTGATTACTAAGAGAAACAGCAATGGAAGGCTTTAGATACTGTTCTTGGAAATAGAGTCCCAGCTGATGTTCTTCTTGGAGACTCTTGGAATGTTGTGTTCTTCAAACCTGCCAACAGGCACTATCGTAGCCTCCAGATGTTTAGTAGTATTCTGGCTGGGCCACTGAAAACCCACACACATTCCATCCATGTATGAAAATAAAATGTGTGTCCAAGTTACAGAAATCCAGCAGAGCAAATAGGGAAATGTGTTCACTCCCAAATTCTTGCTAATGACAATGGGACTCTGAGCCAAAAGAAATGCTCCAGACTCTTAGCTGAGGGTCTGCTTAGACAAAAAGAAGTAGGATGTTCAAGAAGGTTTCTCAGCAGAGAACTAAATGAAGTAGAAGGTGGCCAGCCAGGGCAGCCATTTCCTACACAAGGGGGTGCCACCAGGCTCTCCCAAATTCTTTTTGAGAGTTCACCTTCAGTTTTCTGCCTTGCCAAAGGATCGAGTCCTTTGTCAGCTCTGTCAATAGCAAATAAGGAAACAGCCTAAAGAATAAGGCCATTTCTAGGCTGCTTCTCCACCTCCCAAGCTCATCAAAGTGATTGATGCTGGATAAGTAGTCATGTCGAGTGGGTTTAGGTTTTCAAAGACTATGGTACTCATGACCCTATGCTAAAAGCGTATAATATATTCACTTGGCAGCAGAAATGCTTGCAGTTTCCCAACTGCTTCTGTGCTCTGCTGGGCCTCCTTACTCTTGCACAAGCTTTTGGCCTTGTCTGGAATGGTCATTATCTTTATTACCTGGTTAATACCTGTGAGTATTATATACCTGTGAGTATATATAAGACGCAGTTCAGGCGTAATTCCCCCTGATTCTCCCACTTCTGGGCCAGGTTCCTGTTTTCTGGTCTCTGTGTTTCCCCCACTGTCACAGTGCATGGAACCACTAGTACTTATCCATCCACCTCAGCAGATGAGGGGCTTGCCTAGAAGTTATAAGGAGCAATGTTTGAGGGCTTGGGATTCTGGAGTCAGTTGACCTGGGTTAAAATCCTGCTCCTCCACTTTCCAGGTATAAGACACTGGGCAAGTTTCTTAATGTCCTAAGCCTAATTTTCAGTATGAGGATATAAATAGCATCCACCGTGGAGAGTCATTGCCAGGCTGAAGGAGATAATGCATGTGAAGGGCTTAGCACAGCCCAGTGCCACTACTCAGAGAATAAACGGTAGCTACATTTACTGCCTTTTTCATGTCCCTTGAATCATTCACTGTGGTTGCCTCTTATGGCTGGAGTACAGAGAACTTGGAGAAGGATAAATAGTAGGTAACAAGACTGGGATGGCGGTTGGGACTCTGAATGCCAACATAAGTATTTGGGACTGTGTTAAAGGTTGTGGGGAGCCATTGAGGGTTTATGAACAGAGACGTGTCTCAAAGTGATGCTTTAGAAAAAGCCCTCTGAAGGCAGGCTAAGGGATGGGTTCAAGAAAAGGAGGAACCAGGTGGAGGAAGTTCTGTTAGGAGCCTATGGGAAGAATCCAGGAGAGCAGCGTGCTGAGGCCTGGAGTAGAGGCATGAATGAGAAAAACGCCAAAATAGAAATGACAGCTTGGGTTTGTGGAAGAAGAAAGAAAGAAATTGCAGGCTTGGTAACTGAGGAGAGGCAGTAGTGCTGCCATCAACAGAATTAGGGAGTGGAAAAAAGAGCACTGGAAAGGGGAGAAAGGCAGTTAGTCATTCAAAGACAAGATCTCTGCCTTCAAGAGGGCTTCCAATAGAGGTTAGGTAACATGTCTTGGAGTAAAAAGAGCCTGGTGGTCTGGGCTCTAATAAGATCACTGTTATCACAGGACTGCTCACAGACCTAGACTCACCAATGACACAGCCTCATCCACACAACCACACATGCATGTAGAGAATCCATGCACACAACACCAGACCATAGATACGTGTAGACACACAGATGCAAAAACACATTGACTCATACCCTCTTCCACTGATGAAGCTGTCTTCTCTCATACTCACATGGACATACAATTTCGCATTCACAAGTACACACACACACACACTCACACAAACACACATGAATTTTAAGACGTAAAACTGACAAGTGTTCATGGTGACATGAGGATCAGTGGTCTTGGGGGACTGTGTAGTTATGAGGATCAAATCGGAAGACTCTGGGTTGAGTCAAAATTGTATCAGAGAAGAGAACATTGGAAAATGTAAGAGAGTGATGTCACTCCTAAACTAAGAGCTTAGTTTTGCTCCTGAGTTTATATGCAGGTCTTGTGAATGGTGGTTCTTCATTTTCCACGCATTCTTTGCATTGACTGATACATTTTCTTCATCTCAAACCTGGGAGTTATCTATCGCTGGGGTTGTTATTATTCCCATTTTTCAAATGAAGACACCACAACTCAGAGCGGAAGTGTCTTGCTCAAGATCATATTGTTAATAAATGGTGGAACCAGGATTCAAATTCAGGTCCGTCTACCCCCAAAGCAGTTACTCTTTAACTACCATGTGGTATCTGAAATGGCTCACAAACTAGGGTTGCAAGAATAAAAAAGTCTTCATATATTGCATGGAAACAAAGCAGAATTTTGGAGGTTGATGAGAAAGAGAGCATAGTCGTTATTTATTTTTTGGTATCACTTTTTGCAATAGTTCCAATTTTTAAATTGTGCTGAAAAAAAGAAAATAAAGCAAGTGAGGCTATTTGTTCAAATAATAGAAGCAATGATAAGATGACAGAGCGCCCTAGAATGGAACAGGAAAAGCTCTCAGGACAAAACTTTAAAGTTGAGCTTCAGAGACAAGCATAGGAGAGAGAAAGGTCATTGGGGTGCTGGAAGATGAAAGAAGAGAGCTTGGGTGCAAGATTCCCATCAACCCAATATTCTCATTCCCATTTCCCTTATCTCTGAGTACCAAGGCTGGGTAGCAGCAGCATATTAAACAGGCCCATAACATGGGCAGCTGCATGGGTGTGGGGTCAAAAGGACCACAAGATAATATGAACCGTATCTTTCTTTCCCAATAGACTCCAAAAGGACAGGAGCTTGGACCTTCACATCAGCGATCTTGTAAGTGTGTTCATATTTTATGCCTTTTCTTGTGGGGAACAAGAACATTTCTCATAGTCTGATACATGGGAAGTTAAGATGCAGACCCAGAGGAAAAGAGAGTCTCCTCCCCAGTCACTAAGAAGGCAAAATGGTGCCATGGCCAAGTGCATGGCCTGTGGAGGTGACAGCCTTTAGGCAAATAATTTCACCTTTCTCTGTCTCAGTTTACTCACCAATAAAAGTGGTTATAATAGTACTTACCTCCCAGGGTTAGTGTGGATTAAATTAGTTAATTCCTTTAAAGATATTAGAACAATACCTAGCACATCAAAAGTATGCAATAATTTTTCCTTTTAGCATCAATAACATCATCTTTATCACTGTAGTTAGAACACACTTGTCCAGTATAATCATCTCTGAGAACCAAAAGGAAATGCTGAAGCCTTCTGGAGGACTGATAGGGAAACAGAGGTCCAGAGAGGGAAAGGGATTTGCCAAGGTCATACAGCTACAGAGTAGTCCCCACCTAGTTCTGTTAGGACATCCAGATGGCTCAGTGGATATGGTTAAAGGGACTATGAAGAAGGCAAAAGGCCAACCAGCTCCCACAGAACCAATAGAAGCAAAGGAGAGGCAAGGTGAGCTTTGCTGAACACCAAGCATGTGCCAGGAATCATTCTGAGCACCCATCATCCATAGTAGGAATTGATGTACCCATGTTAGATACGAGAAAACAGAGTCTCAGACAGGATGGATAACTTGTCCAAAGTCATGGGACCAAGGTTCATTTGTGTTCAAGATTATTTCTCCTGAGGCTGCCTTGTCCCTGCCCCCCCCCAAAAAAAGACCTGGACCAAACTGGAGGAGAGGAATGTTTCCCTCCAGCTGCAGGCACCACGCAGCTCACCAAAGGCTGTCTTCACTCCAGTCACCCTCTGACTCATAGAAAGCATTTTTCTCCTTTCCTTACAGACGCACCTCCTGGAGCCGGTGGGGATAAGCCAAGGGCACACCTGACAGGTAATTCTTCCGGGTGTGTTTTCCAGGAGACTATGGGCCCTGGGCCTGAGATTTCTTTCAGTGTTTGCCAAACTCATTCTTGTAGCTTTAAACTGGAAACCACACCCTTTGGTAACAGACCTCTCCTCTCAGTCAGGGTTTTCAGATGTCTTCCTCCCTCGAAGTGTCAAAGCCCCATGTTTCTTGGGCATTTTCGTCCAGATTCTATCAGCTCTCTTCCTTATCTACTGTTTCTCTCTTTCATTCTCACACTCAGTCATTCAGAAATGGCTTTCCTCAGATTCAGAGATTCATGTAATTTTGAATCTAGTCAAAGATGAAAGCTCCCCTAAGCCAATTTATTGAGTCCATTCAAGAAGTTATTGGACACTTACATTCAGGTAGGTATTTCTAAAGAATTTTCATTGATGTAAAGAGATTATGAGCAATCTCTTAACATCACCAGTTGGCCAGATTCCCAGGTCTAGTGTCAAAATTCCTGACACCTCATATCTGGAGTCACATATACCTCTATGACTCCAGAGAAAAGAGCAAGACAGTGCAGAAATATGTGTTAAAAATCCATTGATACTACATATAAAATAGATAACTAATGAGAACCTACTGTATAGCTCAGGGAACTCTACTCAGTGCTCTGTGGTGACCTAAATGGGAAGGAATCCAACAAAGAGGGGATATATGTATACGTATAGCTGATTCACTTGGCTGTACAGTAGAAACTAACACAATATTGTAAAGCAACTATACTCCAATACAAATTTTAAAATAAATAAATAAACTTTGCTGATTTTTCAAAAAAAAATCCATTGAAAAACTAGAAAGTTAAAAAACAAGCATATTCTTCTGATCTGTAAGAAAATTTGCAACCCACAAGGGGATATCCTTGTGGCCCACAACATTTGTCTTAACGTTTGACCAAGAGGGAACCGTGGTGAGTCCTGAGTGAGGATTAGGGCCAGGGAGATGCCAGTCACTATCACTTACCATTTGCCTATAAGAATGGGAGTTATTGAACAGGTTGGGCACGAAAATCCTAGAAACTGAGTATGGAGATGCCAATCCTCTTCCTACTGAATGGGGGGAGTGGAAATTGGGAAAGGAATCTAGGTTCTACTGAGCTTTTAATATGTACCAAGCACTGTGGTCGGCATTTTACGTCCAGGATCTCTTTTAATCTGCATATCAGCCCAACAGGATGGGGAAACGGAGGCTCAGACAACTAAATTCACTTGTCCCAAGTCACAGGACTACGAAGGTTGAGATTTGAGACTGACTCCAACTGTTTCCATTACAAGTACTTCCTACCCAAACTCCTACTTGCTGCTGTGTTAGCCTAATTGCATACCAAGTTAATAGAACTTGCTTTGTCTAGAAAATACATGATTTTTGCTTTTAATCATCTGAGATGAATTTTTTAAATCTATTGCATCACCCACAAAGAAGGAGTAGAGACTATAAGAGGTGACTAATAAAAATGCCCTTTACAGATTTTGCAAAGAAGCAACAGAGCTCTCCAGGGGTCACTTAGTGCAGGGGTCAGGGGAGCTACACACATTCTGAACATGTGTCATAATTGCAAAAGAAGCCATAGTCTAGTCAGCAATGGGAAAGACACTTTAGAAAATCCAGGAACCAGGTTTTTGGTCAATTACCAGGTGAGAAGTTTGCTGAACACTTATTTAAATATGACCTATCCCAAAACTATGGCCAGCAGTGCATAATGGTAATTGCTGTGGATTTCAAAAGCGGTTGTAGGAAATTAAAATGTGTTTTAATTTTTTCTGAAAAGTATTAGTTTTATTGCAGGTTATCTTATTTGAAATCAATGGTTTGAATCAATGGTATGATTCTATTCATTTTTTTCTGCTATAGATATAACCTCATAAAAAGCATTCATTCATATGTTCTATATAACATATACTTGTAAATAATGCAAACATAAAAACATATAAAAATACATAAAATGAAGCAGGCTTATTTTTTAATCTGTCAAAATGAAAGATGTTAGTTTATTTGAGGAAAGAAAATAAATATGTATTGAGTAACACTGTATCCAGCCATCATGATAAATATGTCCATGTCTCTTTCACTCATTTGATCTTCAGAACAAGACTATAAGGGAGCTTTGTCTCCAGTTCACAGACAGGAAAATGAGACTCAGAGAGAAGAACCTACATGATACAGAGTCGGGATTGGAACTGGGCCTACGTGGCCTGGAGCCCCAGTCCCTTTCACTCCACAACTCAATTATATTCTGTCTTACATTTTGGCCCTGTTGATGGGAGAGAAGCATTTGCAAAATCTTCTGGATCTCTGGTGTTCTGCATGCTAATTTTTTATTAACTACTGCCTGTGTTTCATGTGGCTTTGGACCATGCATTGGAAGGGAGTAACAAGGAACATGACTCTCTCTCTCTGCAATGCCCTCTTTCTGTAGCAGAGCATTTCCGAAACCAGAAGCCTAATAAAAGTAAATGTAGTTTAGAGGATATTCCTAATTCCACATTTAAAAAAAAAAATTAACCATCTCTTAATCCCTTCCACAGGTATTATTATCTCCTTTTCCTTTCCTTTTTTTTTTTTTTTTTTCTTATTTGTTTGTTTTTTAAGGAAAGGTACGTCAAAAAAACAAATCTTCGCTTAGTGAAGAAATACTTTAAGCAAAAGGATTATCACAAGGCGGGGAGGTAGGGGAGGGAAGGGACTACTGCGGTCAGGGGAACCTCTGACCATAAAGTCTGCAAGTGTCTCAAGAGTTAGGCTAAAAGGGTTTTTCTTTTATAGAGAGGAGGACACAAAGCTGAAAAGAACCAGGTGTGGGGAAGTGGGATGAAAGGTTGGCTTGATAGGCTCAGAGAATGTTTTACCCTGAGGCCAGCCTATTTTCAGGAGGCTGGTTCAGGTTGAGGGTCAGGTTGAGGGTCAGGTTGAGGGTGGGCCGAAGTTCAGGGGCCTGGAGGAAGGAGAGAAACTTACCTAAAGTTTGGTTAAAAAACATTTTGTTCTGATGAATCAGTGAGGATAAAACAGTCCAGCTAATCATTTATGAAGCAAAGAATTGGGAGGGTCTGGTGTCTGGCCTTGGCACAGATAAACAAGGGAGGTCATCCATCAGTTTTATCTAAGTCACTGGGGAAGAGTAGTTCTTTGTTGTAAGCTGTTTTCCAAAACACAAAGGAGTAAGGAGATTTTTTAACCTTAACTCTTTTCCAGGATCACAGGGCTCAGGAAAAATTCCAACTTTTCAAATAAGAAAACTCAGGCTCAGAGAGGCAAAGCGATTTGCTTGAGGTCACCTACCTAAGATGCTACTCTCTGAACAGATGTGTATGTCCACTCACATATCCTCTACTCATTCCTCCTCAAGGAACTTGACAGCTGTTGGTTTTATCCAATCTCTTTACTCTTTGAAACTGATGTAAGGCTCTTTTTAGCAAATTCCACAGGTTCTGACACAAGCAAATGAAACCTCCCTCTTGTCTTTGCAGTTGTGAGACAAACTCCCAAGCAGTCCTTGAAAAATCAGTTCCCAGCTCTGCATTGGGAACATGAACTTGGCTTGGCCTTCACCAAGAACAGGATGAACTATACCAACAAATTCCTGGTGATTCCAGAGTCGGGAGACTACTTTATTTACTCCCAGGTCACATTCCGAGGGACCACATCCGAGTATGGTGAAATCAGCCAAGGGAGCCGACTAAACAAGCCAGACTCCATCATCGTGGTCATCACCAAGGTAACGGACAGCTACCCTGAGCCGACCCAGCTCCTAATGGGGACCAAGTCAGTGTGTGAAATAGGCAGCAACTGGTTCCAACCCATCTACCTAGGGGCCATGTTCTTCTTGAATGAAGGGGACAAGCTGATGGTGAACGTCAGTGACATCTCTTTGGTGGATTACACAAAAGAAGATAAAACCTTCTTCGGAGCCTTCTTGCTATAGTGGCAAGGCAGATGTCATTGTGTGAAGGTCCTCTGCCTCTTAGCTCCTAATTTTCCTCATTCATATGTAATTATAACTAGAAGGTTTTTTTGGAACATCCATAGAGACAGTGGTTAAGCCATGAAATTTAGGGACCCAAAGTTCACACTTTATGCGCCTTACTGATGAGACTACTAATTGGAAAAAGGCATAAGAGAACAGACCTATTATCATGGTTGCTTGGAAGAGTGGTGAGTTTCTAAACATTAAAACACTGATCACCAAATGAATGGAACATTTCCACGACTTCCTACTACACATTTGTCACTAGAGGGCCCAGAGATACTGTTCAATTTTATTATGAAGCATTTGCTTCGGTTCAGGAACCTTAAGAACAAAATCTAATGCCCTAGAAAACAGTGTAAACCCTTCAGAGGCAAAATCCTACGTCAGTTCCTCTAAACACATACTTTAATGCCTTACCTAAAAAAATGAAAAGAGAGCTGATATTTCTCATAAATGTTCTCAAAAAAAACATTGATTTTCACGCCATCTATGGCAAGTGAGAAAAACTACCTTTCTCTTTATTATGTACACATGCATCAAAACAAGCAAGTGTGAGTTCCACATGTATATGTGGAAATACATATAACAATAGCATCTATTCAGAACAGTGTTCTTGAGCGCCTTTTATGTGTGTGCTACCTTAACCCAAAAGACACTATGAAGAATGAGACAGACTCTACCCAAATGTATATGAATACCACTAGATGGCTCCTGGTCAAATATCGCTCAACATATTCCAAGGACTAATTCTAAGTCCTAACAAATCAGACACTGTTACAGAGGATTTCTGAAGCTCTCCTGACTATGTAATATAACCAGCTGATTAGGTCACTCAAAAAACTTGAAGACAGAGTTCTAGCTAACAGACCAATTATATAACAAACTTGATTGATGCCAAGAGACAACGGACTTATTCCCTGGGGGGGGCAAAATATCAGTCACCAAATCTGGAGATGTTAACCGAGATCTGCTTTGAGGTTTGATTCACAACTTTATATGCAGAGTGTTATATGGGTATTTTTCTCTTAAAATATTCAAAGGGATTTAAATGTGGAATTGGCTAATCAGCCCAGCCAAGGCATCTTTCCTGAAGAAGAGGCTGAACATTGAGAAGGTCCTTCCATTGCTTCAATGATTTCATATCCTCTAATCTGTTTGAGTTTCCTGCACTCATATGTCAAGGGTTGGAGAGGCATTTCTGCTCTCTTAGCCTCTGTTGACTTGTCTGTAAAGGAGGAATCCACCAATCTGTTTCCCAGGATCAAATGAGCTCATGGGGATGAAACATGCTAACTTCGAGCATTCTGTGAAGTCTGAGAGCGTGTCAGTGTGACATGCGGAGTGATCTCCAGCACCTTGGCCTCTATAATAAAGATTCCCTATTGTGAGAGACCTCACAGGTTGGTCCGAAAGCAAATTTGGCAATGACATCACTCTTACTCTTTTTACCAGGAGACTACAGCGGCAGAGACAAGCATTATGGGGTTCCTGAACATGATGACTGGTGTAGCAGTACTTGATCAATATCTGTTGAGTTATAATTAAATAAAAATTAATTTCTAATTTCTTAGTTGGGAGATTAAGGCTCTAAAGCCCTCAGCTTCTCAAAACAGTCAGCACAGGCCCAGCATGAGCACAGAGCAGGGTACGGTCACCTCCACCTGGTTCAGAAGTGACTTCACAAGGGAAGTGAAGCCTGAGTTACCTCCTGAAAGGAGGTGGGGCAGGCAGCGGATGGCCTCAGGGAAAGGGCATCTCAGACAGACTAATTACCCTTTGCTTAAAGCAGAAAGGAAAGGTTTCTCAGTAACTACAAACCCAGCTGGATGAGAGAATGTTTCCTCAACCAACTCCTAGAACAATATTTATTGCTAAATCAGGAATGCTTTATCAATGACTCCAGTCTGGCTCCAAGATCAGAACTAACACCTATTAAGGAATGAAATGCTCTGCCTGCATCTGCATGAGCGCACCAGCAACCTGGATATGGGAGAGGATTGAATGCATAGAAGGGTCCAGAGTGGCCTACTCACTTTCCCCTCCACTGAAAGGCACCCCTATACCAAGGGCCCTCAAACCTTCCCTCTGTTCCATAGGGAATCTGGTGAATTTGTAAGTTTATCCAACAAATAGGAATTTCCTACTATCCTAGAAGACTTGAGGCTTTGGAAAAATCCCTGCCACATATTTATTTCGTTCCTGTCATAATCCTGTTTATTGAAGATTGTATTGTGCTCAAGTCTTCACTGCTGAATTTGTTCAATTCTCTCTGATATTTCTTTTACTGTTCAGATAGGCCCAGCCAGACATTCCTAGTGGAACTCAAGTCAGAACTTCTGTTTCCTAGGCATTATGTCCATAGCAAAAATTAGCATACTAGTTGGGAGAATGAGGTGGGAGAGTGCTTTTTAAGAATGTGATGGTCCCCTAAAAGGAGTAAATGGGGTGCATCCAAAGATTTGGAAGGGAAAAAGGAGCATGCTTATGTGCTTTAGAAAATAGTTAATGTAGGGAGAAAATGTTTTACTGATTCAATGTCTCTGAAAAGGCTGAATTCAAATCAATTCCACAAACACTTACTGAGTACCTACTTGCCCTGGGGATACAAAGATAAATTATTTTAGTTTCAGACGTATTCATTCTAACTGCTTAGCAGCTCCATTGTCTGCAGATCCTTTAATTTATTTTGGTTGTATTAGCTAATTAATTAGCTAACTTTAGACACATGGATATTTTCTCATTACAAAAATGGGTGCCATTTGATGAAGGATGATCATTAACAAAATGACTTGTGTATACTCTAAGTGGTTTTTTAAATAGCTATTCAAGGATAGTTCTCCATAAATAAAAGGGGAGAAAATAAAGATACTTTCTATGGTAAAATCCATTACTTAAGCCACATGTAGAGAAAGGTTTATTATCTCCTGGACTAGAGTTTGGCCATCAACACCCATGAAAATATTAGAACTTTATGGATAACCCAGATGTCTTGAAAAGCCTGTGTTTCTCAGCCAATACAGGAGCCATGATCAAAATGCATGGGGTCACTAGTATTTTGACCCTGGTTTAGATCTATTTGGAACAAAATTGCTTAAGCTACTAAAATTCCTAGATTTTTTTGACTAACATACTGCAGAATGTGAAAAGGTACACTTTCACATCCTGGAAGGTGTCTGGTTCAGTTCAATAACTAGGCATGCCAGAGCCCTTGGCTCTATTTCAGTCTAGGCTATGTCACCCCAGAGGAATTCCACCTCTGTGATCGTCAATAACCCCTCTGGATTATAAAAGTTCAACTAGCTCACTGTGCACACGGCAGGTCTGTTGCCAAGTTTCTCTTGCAAGGTATTTTCCCAAGTCCTCTCCCAGTCGTGTTTCCATGATTGTGACATTGGGGATTAATTCTTCAGCACAGGACTCTTTACATGCTACACCTTGCAAAACACATGCAGAAGCCACTCGCCTCAAGACTTCTTACTCTCCCAGGACCCAGAGTCTGGAAGTATTCGCCATTTTTAAAGAAATTTTTTAAATGATGTACCGCTGTCCTGGATATTAAGAGCTATTGCATCACACTGGCAGCTGGGCCTAGGAAGAATTCAGTGGACTATTAACCCCTGAATGCTTTTGCTCCAGCAGTGAGAGAGTGAGGGTCAGAGTAGTCACATCTATGCCCTGCTCCACTCTGTTAACCATATTTACAACTTTCCAAGCTCTGAGACACATTTGCCCCCTGCCATCCCTTCCATCACCCATTTTAAGAAGAAAATACCATACCAGCCCAGACAGAACTTACTTGTTTGGGACGACACAATGAGTTAATGGTGATCTAGAGCTAGAATACTATCCCCCTGAATCATAATCCTAGGCTCACCCAATTACTGTCTGCTCTTATTAAATAGTAATAAATAATAACTGGAGGAGAAGTTGGAGGAAGACATGAGAAATATTATCAAATATCTATGGGGTGATGTAGAAAGGGGGAAGAAATTTCTTCCATGTCTCCCTAGAGGAAAAAGCTAGGGCTAATAAGTTGAAGTTACAGGGTTACCATTTCTGGCTTGATATCCAAATGAACTTTCCATCCCAAAACAGAATGTTCCCAGATAGTGATTGCTCAGTTCCAGGAGACATTCAAGCAAAGGGCTCATCTCAAGGCTTTTGTAGAAACCATTCCTTCATTGAGGTGAGAGAAAGGATTGAGCCAAAGGATTTCTGAGGTCTTTTTCAAATCTTTGATTACATGGCCATTTTTCAATTGACTTCTGTGTGTTCTATTTGATCATTAAGAACCTGGCAGGTCTTGTCAGGAGTTCAGGACTTCTAGCCTAGAAGTGGTTGCCATTTCCCACTTGTTCAGAAATTGTCCAACACAAGTGACTCTGAGATCTTGACCAATAAAGCACGTCATGGAATTTTAGAGCTGACGGGATCTGCAGAGCTTATCTGCTCCAAGTTACATCATTTTAAGGATGAAGGAAGCAAGGCTCAGAAAAGTGACGTAAATGGCCCAATGCCAGACAGTAGCTAGTAGCAATGTGAGGCTAGAATGCATATCTCCTGACACCCAGCCCAGCAATCTTTCCATGTCATCCATGATTCAGTTATTTTCTTGAGCATACGTCACATGGCAGCACTTACTTAGATGCTGGAGAGCCAAGGCAAGAGGGAGTATGACAGGCAAGTCCCACTATCATGTTGCATATGCGTTCAGAAGGAAGGAGACACACAATGCTGAGTAAATAAAGTAGCTGAACTTAATCAGATGACTTTATTTGTAAAGTCATTAAAATACGTAACTTCCCCCCTTTTGTTTCAGGGGTGAAAAGATTAAACAAGTATAGGTGTTTATGTGGTTTTAGTGATAAGCCCCATGTGCTTTTATTGATTTTATGTTTTATGTTAAAACATCACAAACCCAAGGTAAATTGCATATTGTATGTTGTTGGATATGTATTTAACTGATATGCATGCCCTGTCTTCCAGCACCACTGTATGAATTCCAATCACTGTGAATGAAATGTTGTACGTGTTTAAAGTATTTGATAGATGTAACTTAATAAATTGGCATTGAAAGCTGCAGAATTTTAATAATTAGATCAATTCTTTTGTCCATCTGTTCATTTATTTTTCTTTCTAGATTAAGGTCTAAGGATAACCTCTTGGGGTTTTAAAATGCCTCTAGTTCTCCATGTACTTGAATTCAAAATGGCAACTGATTTTCACAGGTTATAATAAATCCTATGACAAATTCACTATGAAACCCCACAGATTGTGTCACTCTAGTCAGATGAGGGAAAGGAAGAGAAGGAGGGAATATACTTAGTTCCTTTTATGAATTAGGAGACTCTGTGGTTAAGTGGCTTAAACTCACACCAAACAACCCTAAAAAAAGAGAAAGAAAGGCCAGAGAGAGTCATATTAGTACTTGATGGAGCCAGAATTTGGACCCAGGTCTCTCTGAAACTACATGCTGCCACTCATGAAATGGCAATCAGCAAGAATTAAAAGGGTTCAACTCATCCATCTCTTTCCATTTCCCAGAGCAGCAGTTGGAGTCACCATTGATGCTCAGCCAATAATAGGGTGGGACCATATTAAATTGCCATTTCTGTGGGTCAAAAAGGGTCACATTGAAATTTCACTTGTTTCCAGCTAATAGGTGTAGGTAAAATGAGACATGGATTAAGGGAGAAGAGGATAACGCTCTCCTCCAAAAACTCAGTCTCAAAATTTCCCTTCCCAGTGGGAAATCTAAGCATGTAGTGGTGTCCTGAAATTCAGTTCTCACATTTAGCTTGTACCCAACTCCTGGGAGTGATAAGAACAAAACATTTTTTACCCTTATGTAAAGAAATGAATTATTTGCCCTGAATTTATTAAAAGCCAAATGTCTACAAAAGTCATAATGCCAGTTCTCCAGATGAAAAATATTGTTCTCCTAATCCAGCTCACCAAACACAACTTTTGCACTCAGTTCTCAAAGGGACTCTTCATCCCTAGGAACTTTAGATCAAGGAGACAAAACTGACCAATTTTTAGATAGTTTGACTACTATCCCTGTTCACATTGCTTCCACTCACCCACATGTACACACCAAAATAATAGTAATAATAATAATAATAATGCTCCAGGGTGGAATTGTAGAAAACACAGTGGATTGGAGTCAACAGATCTTTGTTCCAGGCCCAGGTCTGCCAGCTGGCAAATTCTGAGGCCTTGGGCCAACCACTTCATTTCTATGAATCTCAACGTTCTCCTGTGAGAATCATGAGTAGCAGTGGATAAAGTGAGCTAAAGCCCCTTCCGTTTGTAGTTTAGAAACTGGTCTCAATATTCTGTGCTTATAATGCTTGACTTTCAAACGAGCTTCCCTTTTTCAGTGTGTGGGGGGAGAGGAGAGGGTTTCTGCAAGAGAAAGCAAAATTCCCCATGTACTGTACACTTCGTGTACCTTACACTTGGCACACAGGGACTTTTTACCCCTTCGGGGCATGAAACGGAAAGGTAGCTGGAATTGAGACCTAAACTCCAGGGTCGGTGAATGCTGTTCCATGCTGGCAACACTCTCCATGCCCCTCTGCTCCCCCCACCTCTCTGATTCTCCACCGGATTTGGCAGCCCGCTCACCATCCCACATAACAGGGATGGCCCCTCACGGGCTGAGGTTGGACTTTAACACTAGTGCTTAGAGCAGGCATTTTTTTGTGTTCTTACCTTATGTCAGACATTGAACTCAGCTCTTCAGACAGTTCATCTTCCCAATGTGATGAGATTGCACTATTATCCCATTTTACATATGAGGGGAATGAAGCCTAAAAGATTAAGTTTACCTGCCCAGAATTACTCAGCTAAGTCAACATTTGAACCCAGGCAGGATAAAAGTGCCCAACTCTCAGGGTTTATTGTTAGCAGTAAATAACAATCACTGACATTTAGTGGGCACTTAGATAAGCACTGCATCATCTCATTTAATCCTCAGTCAGAGGCTGATCTCCTAGTCTCAAAACAGTAAAATACATCTGCTCCCACAGAGATTGGCATTCTCAGGAACGGACCTCCAAATCCTCCAGAGATGACTGGGTCTTCCGTTCAGTGTAATACCACTGATTGAACAACCACTCTAACCTGAGAAGGGATCCAAGGATGGCCTCCCTTCCTGAATACCACGTCGCACTTGATGTCCTAATCCTGGTACCTGGAATAGGAACACTGGCAGCAACACTGTCCTGTCAGCCCAAACTTACCCCGGCTGGGACGCCCTAAATCTGGCCACACTCATCCCTCACACCAGCTCCAGCTCGCTTGATTTCCTTCTCTACTGGCCCCAGGGTCTTGGCAATATCACCACCTACCACTAGAGCCCCATTTTGCCTTTGTCTTGATTTCCCATTCTGCTTTGTCAACCCCAGAAAGATTAAGCACCTACCCCAGGGCCAAGCACGAGACGCTAAGCATGTTGCACACACATTTCCTTTTAGCATCACAAAACACTAGAGGTAGATACTATTTACACTAGGCTAGTTTGTAAATGAGGAATCTGAGGCTCAGTGAAGCACAGTGACTTTCTCAAAGGCACACAGCCAGAGTGATAAATCTGGATTTGGATCCATCAGTCAGTCTAATCCCAACCTCTTATCCACTGTCATGTTCTGCTTCTCTGTTTTCCCACGGTCTCTACCTCTACCCACTGCGTGGCCTTGGCCAAGCCATCTAACGTCTCTGGGCCACAATGTGAATTTCTAAGTTCACTTGCAGCCTAAGATTCTCGGAATCCCAGCTGAGCAATGCCAGAATTGTCATCTTCCCCATATTACAGATGAGTAAGATCAGGTCTTGCTTTTTTTTTTTTTTTTTCACACACACACACTGTATTTTATTTTACAAGAGATAAATAGACTGACACCAAGCATTGTACATGGATGACCACAACAAAAGCAACAATGATTGCAATTACCAAACATGAAACACACTCATACTATGTCATAATATTGACATTCAGTCCAGTAATCCTCCACTGTAACAGCTCCTTTACTTTGCAGTGAAATTTGATTTGTATATTCTTTGCCTCTGAGTCCTTGTGGGATTTTTTTTTTTTTTAATTCAGACAGAAAGTCACAAAATTATACTCATCCTCATCAGTTCACTCAGTCCCATGTAATTAATTTTTTTTTCATCTTGATCTTTTGTTAGCACTTTTATGAGTTCATCAGTTTTCATCAGAGTTCTGAAAATGCTTATTCATTCAGTTCAGCAGTACAGTCAGTTACCAGAAACCTGTACTTGTCAGAGTCTTTCCATGAATTTCTTGAAGATGAAACCCTTTATAGGAACATATTTGCAAAATCATCAGAGTACAACCCAGAACTGTCTGTAAATGACAAAAGACTTAAAATGACCACGGTTAAAGATTTGATGAAAGTTCATAATAACGCAGTTGACAAGAAAATTAGTTATTTCTGAGATATACATTTTAAAGTAATAACTAGGATTATTACTTATAACATTATACCAGAACATATAAGATTTTTAGAAATTTCATGTAATGTCTGAACATTTATATTAACATATTTCCATACAAATACAAATATAAGATTTCTAGAATTTCATGTAATGTCTGAAACATTTATATTAACATATTTCCATACATATTTCCATACAAATACAAGATTTTTAGAAATTTCATGTAATGTCTGAAACATTTATATTAACATATTTCCATACAAATAACCCATGAAAGTTTAGTATTAGTTGTTTTGTTTGTTTTTTTATACTGCAGGTTCTTATTAGGCATCAATTTTATACACATCAGTGTATACATGTCAATAGGTCTTGCTTTTAAGGGGACATCCTACCAGAGCCCTCTCCTCTCCAGGTTGTGCGTTCATCCCAGGGGACCATGATGAACCGTCATCAAAGCCTTCCCAGGGAGCTCTGCCCCAAGCAAAGCGGCTTGACTGGCTTTGTGTTTATCTCATGCTTTTCAGGGCAATAGTTCTCAATTTTGACTACACTTTGGCCAGAGTTGGGCTGGCGGATGGGGCTAGATTAAAAAACCTGATGTCCAGGCAGTACCCCAGACTGATTAAATCAGAATCTCCAACAATGCAAGACAAGCAACTATTTTTTTAACTCCTAGGTAATTCCAATGTGCAGCCAGAGAGTTGAACCAGAATTTTTGAAGCACTGGCATATGAAGCAAAAAGCAAGGCCCTGAAGCTAGACAGATCTGCCTTATGTTCTCAACTCCACCCTGCTCCAGCTGTGAGACCTCAGACAGATTAGTCTAGCTGAGCCTGACTTTCCTCATCTGCAAAATGAGAATGACGATAGTGCATGCCTCAGGTGCCCTTGTGAAGATAAAATGCGATATTGCCCATGAAGGTGCATGGCCCCTGGTCAGAGCTTAATAAATGGCGATTGTCATTCTGTCAGAAAATGACCTGGAGATTCTGCTCCCTGTATTTCTTTTCTTCCGCATTTAAGGAAGCAAAACCAAATTACGGAAATTATATGATCATAATGAAATGGGGTAAGATAAATGATGAGCTGCAGATTTGGTTATTCATTCATTCAACTGATATTTAATAAGCACCCTCAATGTGTTAGGCTCCTGCTGGGAGTTGTGAGTGAAATCGACATGGCTATTGAGCTCACCAAGCTTCCAAGCTATTGAGTTGAAATTGTGAGGGAGGTACAATAAAGGAATTAAAAAATGATAATACATTCTGATAAGCCATCATCTAAAGGAAACAAACAGGGTGCGAAGATAGAGAACAAGAGGGACTCATGTAGGTGATTCAGTGTGTCTGATTTAGTAACATTTGGACTGATGACTCCACAACACAATTACTGACTGCTAGCAAGCATGACTCACCCAGCGGGTATTGCTAATTACGAGGACTTTCAGGGGCAAAGAACAAGATGACTGAGCCCTGGCCAGCTGCCAGCTGTCCCTGAGCCAAAAGCAAATGAGCTGCACCTTGGACTCTTCTGGCATGGCTGGTAACAACCACCCTACCAATCCCTAGAACTCCATTCCATGCTCTCAGATGGGAAACATTTCTCCTGTACCACTGCATGGGGATCGAGAACGCTTCTTGGCACTCTCTGCGGTTTTTTAGAAATGACACCCAACTGGACTTTGCTTCCTGTGCTAGGGAACTCTCCCAGTTATTGCCCTGGCACTAAGAAACACAATCTGACACCATAAAAAAAATTAGTGGCATGTATCCCTTCTCCTAAGAGTTCCATGGAGAGGAGAAGAGGGTCTGGATGACAGTAACCATTTTATAGAGAAGTAAACTGAGGCCTAGAGAGGAAACCATCAGGCCCAAGGATTCATAGGAGTAAAGGGAGCCATGTCTGATCAACACCAATACAGTGTTCCCAGCCCCTATAGTGCCTCCCTAGAGGGTGTGGTCCCTGAGCAAAAGGGCCAGACATGTCCCACTCTGGAAGTCTACACAGCAAAATTAAATCCCTGTAAGTGCTTGAGATATGATGCAGGCAGGAACAGAGAAGTAAGGACCAACACACTGGGACCTTCTCACGTCTCCACGACCTTGTCCAGTATTTTCACTGTGAGCATTTCTGCCATAGACATCTTTGCTGCAAGCATTTTTGCCACACAGCCAATTGGTTGTAAGGCAATTTTGCCATAAAAATAAAATAATAAAAAAAGAGGGACATTTAAAAGGACATGACATGTATACACTGATGTGTATAAAATGGATGACTAATAAGAACCTGCTGTGTAAAAAAATAAATAAAATAAAATTCAGAAATTCAAAAACACCAAAAAAAAGCCTAAAGAAAAAAAAAGGACATAATGACTTATTTACAAAACAGAAACAGACTCACAGACTTAGAGAACATACTTATGGTTACCAGAGGGAAGGGTGGGAGGCAGGGAGGTAGATTGGGAGTTTGGGATTGACATGTACACACTGCTATATTTAAAAAGGATAACCAACAAGGGCCTACTGTATACCACATGGAACTCTGCTCAATATTCTGTAATAACCTAAATGGGTAAAGAATTTAAAAAAGAACAGATACATGTATATGTATAACTGAATCACTCTGATGCACACCTGAAACTAACAGAGCATTGTTAATCAACTATCCTCCAATATAAAATAAAAATTTCAAAACAACTCAAATCTTAAAAAAGGACATAATGAAACATGAAAAATGAATAACAAAGTTAAAGACTTTATTGGAAAATACAAAATATTTGAATACATTTAAAATGTGCGTAGATTCATGGCAATACTGCACAAAGAACTGATTTTATTTTGTGGGTTGTACCTAAGCACTTGTCTTCCAAGTCTTCCATTCACAGTAATATACATTTTTTGGCTTATTAATTCGTCTCCTCGTTCAGCACATCATACATTTTCCTTTTTGCTAAAATTTCTTCTGTCATTAAGAGAGATTTCCAAATACTAGGATGCATATTTGTAACCGAGCTCTGTACTGTATGGTGAAAGCCTGTTGCTTATTCTTGACATACTGGCACATGTCCGTTGATAGACATCCCATGGGAAAGGTGGGTTCAACTCTGTGCCTTCAAAGCCCTTGGCCCATTTCATCTCCAATGTAGGGTGTTTCAAAATAAGAAACCAACTCTTGGGGCAAACCATCATGCTCTGTCAACTTGATAAAGCCATCAGTAACGTCGCTAACTGGGAAGAACGCTATTCATTCCAACCACTTGAAACCAAACTGTCAAGCCAAACTGCCAACCAGTTATTTTATCTTTCACAGCAGAATTGCCTTACCATCAATTTGTTATGCGGCGAAAATATTTTCGGCAAAAAGTCTCATGGCAAAGATGTTTATGGCAAAGAAGCTCACAGCAAAAATACCTAGAACCCCCTAGGATATTCTCCCTGTCCATATATTCATGAGCCCTAGCACTTCAGAGGCACCGCCATCCTCCACCAAGTGTCCAAAAGAAGAAAGAAGGAAGGACGGGGAGGGGGAAGGGGAGGGGAGGGAAAGGGAAGGATATCTGCCATTACTGAGCACCTCCCCTGAGGCAGGCGTGACACAAGGTGCTTTACCCTTGTTAACTCATTTAACCTTACCGAGAAGATAGGTATTAATATTCCCGTTTTACACATGAAGGAACTGAGGCTTAGAAAGCTGTAAGAAAATTGACCACTGCTGTTCACCTCGTAAGTAATAGAACTCAGCTTTCAGAGGCCTTCTTCCTTCCAGGGTTTACATTTCTGACCTGACGCAATCTTCTAACCCGATTTCCCCCACGGTCACTCCCAGGAAATGGCTTAAATAGCAATTGATGGCTCAGCGTTAACTCAAAAGAGTGTGAGCCAGTCAACAGTTGCTCCAGATGGACCAGGCTAATCATTAGGATTATTCAGGAAGACAGAAAAGTAGCCCCTGATTGAATCAGACAGACGCTCTAAGCAATGTTCCATGGCTTTGGTAAATGAAGAAGGAAGCTAGGAAGAGAGTACTGAAAAACACTGGACATTTGCCTGTGCTTTCCCCATAGTCCCCCAAAGTGAATCCTGAAAGGTTAAAAGTGGTTTCATCACAAGTGTGCTTGTCAATTTCATAAAACGGGGAAGAAAAAGTCATTCGTGGGGAACTTAAGCCTTCTTTCTGCAAAGGTGAACACCGGGCCCCAATTCATAACCACAGAGGGAAGAAAATGAAGCCCCTTACAGTACAGCATAGAAAAGCAAGAGCAAGAGGCTAGAGACATGGGGTCCCTGTAATGCCCCACCGCATGCCCTTATCCAGGTCACTTAACAAAATTACTGTGCACTCATTCAACCAACATCAGCACCTAGTTCTAAGCACTACCCTGAGAGAACAAAGATAAAGAAGACATTGGGGGGCTTCCCTGGTGGTGCAGTGGTTGAGAATCTGCCTGCCAGTGCAGGGGACGCGGGTTCGAGCCCTGGTCTGGGAAGATCCCACATGCCGCGGAGCAACTGGGCCCGTGAGCCACAGCTACTGAGCCTGCGCGTCTGGAGCCTGTGCTCCGCAACAAGAGAGGCCGCGATAGTGAGAGGCCCGCGCACCGCGATGAAGAGTGGCCCCCGCTCGCCGCAACTAGAGAAAGCCCTCGCACAGAAACGAAGACCCAACACAGCCAAAAATAAATAAATAATAAATAAATTTTAAAAAAAAACAAATATTACTTATACTTGAAAAATACTGAATTAAAAAAAAAGTTTAAAAAAAAAAAAAAAAGGAGACATTGGGACTTCCAGTTCTAGCCATGCAGAGTAATGACTAAAAGACTTCCTGTCATAACAGCTATAAAACTGGACTAAGTATATGAAGCAACTGCTTTTGGGCATTGGACAACATAGGGCTGTGATCTTGAGAGAAAGGAAATATGTGAGATGCGCTCCACATTCATCTCAGCTTCCTGCCTGTGCAGTTTGCAAACAGTGACCCAGGGAAGTGGTGCCCAAAGAGAAAGCAGCAGTCTTACAAAGTAGAGGAAACAGCAGGTTTGGGGACAGCTAGAATTTGTGCGGAAGGATACAGGAAAGAAGGATGTTGTGTAGAGAAGCTGCAGAAATCTTCATGCAGGTCCCTTTGGTTGAATATTAAACTGTGCAAACGCAGAAGCATCACAGCAAACAGCTACAGGGAGCTTAAGAGCTGAATGGAGATTACAGAAGTCACACACTATTGTGATATGATGGAATTCTGACCAACCAGAGTAGAGACAGATGACTGTAAGCCCAGGCATTCAGCTGAGACCCTAGAAAGACCACATTTAGGAATAGGATAAATGTTAGTAGACATTAGTCTCATCCTAACAAGCCCTTTGAACATGCCTTGACAGGATCAAGACTTCCAGAAACAAAACAAAACAAAACAAAAAAAAAAAAACCACAAAAAAGCTCAACATTTTTCAAAGTAAGACAACAAAAATCCAGGCTCTCAACAACCTAGCATCCATAATATCCAGCATACAATAAAAATTACCAGACATGGGCAAAAGTCAGGAAAAATGTGACTTGCAGCCAGAAAGAAAAAAAAAAATCACTGAAACATACCCAGAGATGGCAGAGCTGTTGGAAATAGGGGACAATATCTGTTTGATATTACATATATGGTCATTGTTTTAAGTCAAAAGATGGACATGACAAGTAAACATCTGGACTCTCAGTAAATAACTGGAAACTATAAAAACAATCAAAAGAAGATTCTAGCACTGAAAAATACCACATCATAAATTTCAAAATTTGCTGGATGGGTTTAACAGCTTAATGGACATTGCAGAAAAAAAAATATTGGTGAACTCTAAGACAGGTTAATAGAAATTAACCAAATTAAGACAGAAGAAGAAAAAGTACTGAAAATATTAACAGAAACCCAGTGACCTGAGGGACAAAATCAGGTCCAATATATGTTTAATGAGAGTCCCCAAAAGAGAGAAGAAAATTCATTGAAGCAGAAAATATACATGAAATAATAGCAAAATTTTTCCAAATTAGATGGAAAAAAAACAACACGTGAACCAAAGAAACTTAAAGCCACCAACAGGATATGTTTTTTAAAAAGAAAGAAAGAACACCAAACGAAGGTTATCATATTCAAATGAATGGAGAAGAGAAAAATCTTAAAGCAGTCAGAGAAAAATACACATTACATTCAGGGAAACAATGATAGGAATGACATCCGATTTCTCAACAGAAACAAGACAATGGAATAACATCTTTAAATTGCTGACGGAAAAAATATATCAACACACAATTCTGTATTCAGTGAAACTCTCCTTCAGAAATGAAGGCAAAATAGAGATTAGATTGCAGCATGGGAGACCCGAGAGAATTGCAGTAGTCTAGGTTTGCCTGTGGATGAAATGAATGGCGACTCTCAAGCTCTGAGGTTAAAATCTCAGGGAATGAAAGAGATGATGATAACTTTACTGACCCACCATCAGAAGGGCAATTTCTTCTAGTTGTTCACCCAGAAATAGCTTTTGACTAGCATAATTTTTTGAAAACTTTTTCTATGGAAAAAGATTCTTTGGGAACCTTAACAAAAGCCACAAAAAGGCACATTTCTTGGGGGACAATGAATGAAGAGAGACTGCATGGGAAACTTCTCATCATTCAGTGTTCCAGCTTATGGTACAGAGAAAATCTGGACAGGGTTTTTTTCATGGAAACAATGCAGTAAATGTGATACTGCCTCTGTGATCAGAAAGCATTGTGTGAACTGAGTAACTAGGATTCCCTTTTTAAAATACCCCAGAGAATTTCACTAGGGTAATTTTCCTGTGATTGACAACATATCAACAGAAAGGACCTATGGGCTTGATATCGTTTTAGGAGGCCAATGCATTCAGCTCATTCATTCACCCAGTATTTGTTGAGTGCTTGCCTTGTACCAGACAGTGTTCTATGTGTCATGACTATAACCATTAACAACATAGGCATGGTCTCTGCTCTCAAGAAGCTAACATTCTAGTAGGGTGGGAGTGGAGAATCTTTTAAAAACACAATTTGGATAGTACACATGCTCTATATGGGCAATAGGAGCCATGGAGAGAGTGATGGAGTTGGGGACAGAGATCTTAAAAAAGGAGATGATGATGATGATTCCGGGGGGTCGGGGAGAGGGATAGATTGGGAGTTTGGGACTGACATGTACACACTGCTATATTTAGAATAGATAACCAACAAGGACCTACTGTAAAAAAATAAATTAAAAATTTAAAACAAAAACAAAAAATAAATAAAATAAATTTTAAAAATCTATCAAATGGAATGGAGGTTAATTGCAAAGATTTACGTGTACTCCTAGAAGTCATCAAGTCTCTCAACTGAAGTAGTTGAGCACCTGGGCCCCAGTGCTAATCCCCCAGGTGAATTGTGGCCTCTTCCTAATTCTATAGGTAATAAAGCCCTAGTTGAAGAATTTTCAAATGCTGAAACACAGAATCTGGACACCTGGAACAAGCTGATCTGGACTTTTTATAGTTGACAGTCTTGGTATTCAGGTACCAGTGGACTCTTCAGAAGCTACCCTAGGTCTTTTGGACCACAATTCCCAGCAGCAGCTCTTTCAGGGCACTGATGAACTAACATTTCAGCAGGTAATACAGCTCAGCTGTAGCAATAGGCAATAGCTCCAGTTCAGCAGCCATACATAGGAACACTTCGAAGCCTGAACGAAAGGCAACTAGATTCCATATGGCTACAAGTAAACTGAAAAGAATCTACTGTTGTCTCAGATGGCCCATAGAGACCATCCTTCTCACCCATGTTTTTATCAGTCATTATTCAAAGTCATCCAATTCATTGATTACCTCATTAGTGAAGATTTCCCTGAAACTCTACATATAGCCCTGCATCTCTTTTGTTTCCTTCATATCACCTTGCATAGTTTATTTTTAAGTGCTTATAAGGCAGAACATCTGCATTTTTACTGCAGAATCCCAGCAGTTAACACAGTGCCCTAACTATAGTGACTATGTAACAAAAATGTGTTGAATGAATACTCAACTGGAAAATAGCTTACTGAAAGGCAGAAAAGCAGATACTATACATCTTTAAATATTTACACTAAGTAGTTTTATAGTTTTTAATTAAAGCCAGTCTGTAAGATAAAATTTTAAGTTGAAATTGAAGTATAAAGGTATAAACATTCTACAAAGAATGTTAATTCTATTCCTGAGGTATACGAAAACTATGAAACATATAAAAATATTTCAGCTTAAACTTGATCACCAAAAAAAGTCTTTAAAGCCACAATATATCTGCACTTTCTTCTCCTTAATGGAGAGTTCCATATGCTGAATTTTAAGCACACATGAATTTCATTTTGGTAACCTTAAGAATTTGAATTTTCATCTAACTGAATAACTTCAATTGGTTGATAGTTATAAAAAAAGAGTTAAATTGAGAGCAGAGGAATATAATGTTTTTGGAATTAAAGCAGACCTTAGCTTTCGCGAAGACTTGATGAAGATAGAGACAACTGAGAGGGTGTAACACAGAAGAAGATCCAGAAAAGAGGAACTCCAGATTTTCTTGACATTTGTAAACTTTTGGGTAGAGGACCAAAACATGCATGCACATACCACACACATACACCTATTTACACACACCTCTTGAGATGTGCATTATCACATAAACAATTGTACCAGCATCATGTTGGAACTAAAGAAAGGAGAAAAATGTATCTAATAAGCAGTGTGAATGCTAATCGGAAATTAATAGTATTGGATATTTTGATGGCCAAGATGGAATATAAATGAGTGATTACATAATAGAACTACAAATTGCTTCTCATTTCCTTAAAATGTTATTAATATTGTCATTATTTGGTGTACTGCCTTTTTTTTTTTTTTTTGTGAAAATAAAAATACTTAAATGGGCATAATGGGGACTTCCCTGGCAGTCCAGTGGTTGAGACTTCACCTTCCAGTGTGGGGACAGGGCAGGAGGGTCGATCCCAGGTCAGGGAGCTGGGATCCCACCTGCCTCACACCCAAGGAATCAAGGCATGGAACAGGAGCGGTATTGTTACAAATTCAGTAGAGACTGTAAAAATGGTCCACATCAAAAAAAAAGGGGGGGGAGGGGAATAATGAAGGCAAAATAAACCATTTAAAATATACAGAAACTGAGAAATTATCAGTAGTAGACCTGCACTGAAAGAAATATTAAAGGAATTTCTTCAGGTTTGTGGGAGATGAAACCACAGGAAACAAAGATCTGTGCAAAGAAATGAAAACACCAGAAATGGCAAATATAAGAGGGAATATAAAAGAAATTTTCCCTTATCTGTTAATCTTTTAAAAGACCGTTGACAGCTCAGTGTTCTGTGATGGTCTAGTTGGGTGGATGGGGAGGAGGGAGGTCCAAGAGAGAGGGGATGTGTGTATGCCTATGGCTGATTCACTTCACTGTGAGGCAGAAACTAACACAACATTGTAAAGCAATTATATGCCAATTAAAAAAAAAAGACAATTGACTTTAAAGTAGAGCTCGTCAAGCTACAACAAGCAGGTCATATCTGGCTTGCTGTCTATTTTTGTACAGCCCACAAGGTAAAATGCCTTGTTAAAGATAAAAATTTTTTAATGTTGCATGGCTGAAAATAAATCAACAGAGTAATAACATTTCACAACATGTGGAAAGTTATATGAAATTCAAATTTCACTGTCCATAAAAACACTCACTGCATAGAACACAGCTAAGCTCATTTGCTTAGGCAGCATCTATGGCTGCTTTTGCACAATAATGGCACAGCAGACCAACAGAACCGGTATTTGCCACTCCCGTCGCCTCTCACTGCTGTGTAGTAAACTGCAAATCACAGTAACGCCGTCATAACTTAAGAGCATTTTGAGTTTCATACTTATACCTGTAATGCAACTTTTCTTAATATTACCAATGCAAATCTGTCATGTTAAAAAAAAAAAAAGTGGACTTCCGATGTCTCGCTTTAAGGTACTGTGGAGTGTGGATTCTTTTTTTTGCCAAATAGATGGCAATATAGTCTGTTTATTATGCAATGGCACTGTAACTGTGTGAAAAGAATACAATATATCTTAACATTACCAGACTAAGCATTTGTCACAATATTCCCCATTCGTGAGCTAGCAATGGTCAGAAGAACTAGAAAATTTAGAAATAACAAATGTCCTCACAACACAATCTCCTCACAAAAATGAGAAACGGAAATGAAGCCGCAGTAAAATAAGTTCCAAGGGGCTCATATGTTAGCCAAGCAAGGACAAATCACTCACCAATGGTGAGTTAATTTTTTTTTTTATTACTTAGAAAGCAATTTTATTTATTTTTAACATCTCTAATGGAGTATAATTGCTTTACAATGGTGTGTTAGTTTCTGCTTTATAAAAAAGTGAATCAGCTATACATATACATATATCCCCATATCTCCTCCCTCTTGCGTCTCCTCTCACCCTCCCTATCCCACCCCTCTAGGTGGTCACAAAGCACCCAGCTGATCTCCCTGTGCTATGCGGCTGCTTCCCACTAGCTATCTATTTTACATTTGGTAGTGTATATATGTCCGTGCCAGTCTCTCACTTTGTCCCAGCTTACCCTTCCCCCTCCCCGTGTCCTCAAGTCCATTCTCTACGCCTGTGTCTTTATTCCTGTGCTGCCCCTAGGTTTTTCAGGACCACTTTTTTTTTTTTTAGATTCCGTATATATGTGTTAGCATACAGTATTTGTTTTTCTCTTTCTGACTTACTTCACTCTGTATGACAGACTCTAGGTCCATCCACCTCACTACAAATAACTCAATTTTGTTTCTTTTTATGGCTGAGTTATATTCCATTGTATATATGTACCACACCTCCTTTATCCATTCATCTGTCAATGGACACTTAGGTTGCTTCCATGTCCTGGCTATTGTAAATAGAGCTGAAATGAACATTGTGGTACATGACTCTTTTTGAATTATGCTTTTATCAGGGTATATGCCCAATAGTGGGATTGCTGGGTTGTATGGTAGTTCTATTATTAGTTTTTCAAGGAACCTCCATACTGTTCTGCATGGTGGTTGTATCAATTTACATTCCCACCAACAGTGCAAAAGGGTTCCCTTTTCTCCACACCCTCTCCAGCATTTATTGTTTCTAGATTTTTTGATGATGGCCATTCTGACTGGTGTGAGGAGATACCTCATTATAGTTTTGATTTGCATTTCTCTAATGATTAGTAATGTTGAGCATCCTTTCATGTGTTTGTTGGCAATCTGTATATCTTCTCTGGAGAAATGTCTATTTAGGTCTTCTGCCCATTTTTGGATTGGGTTATTTGTTTTTTTGATATTGAGCTGCATGAGCTGCTTGTATATTTTGGAGATGAATCCTTGGTCAGTTGCTTCATTTGCAAATATTTTCTCCCATTCCGAGGTTTGTCTTTTCGTCTTCTTTATGGTTTCCTTTGCTGTGCAAAAGCTTTTAAGTTTCATTAGGTCCCATTTGTTTATTTTTGTTTTTATTTCCATTTCTCTAGGAGGTGGGTCAAAAAGGATCTTGCTGTGATTTATGTCATAGGGTGTTCTGCCTATGTTCTCCTCTAAGAGTTTTATAGTGTCTGGCCTTACATTTAGGTCTTTAATCCATTTTGAGTGGATTTTTGTGTATGGTGTTAGGGAGTGTTCTAATTTCATTCTTTTACATGCAGCTGTCCAGTTTGCGCAGCACCACTAATTGAAGAGGTTGTCTTATCTCCATTGTATGTTCTTGCCTCCTTTATCAAAATTAAGATGACCATATGTGCGTGGGTTTATCTCTGGGCTTTCTGTCCTGTTCCATTGATCTATATTTCTGTTTTTGTACCAGTACCATACTGTCTTGATTACTGTAGCACTGTAGTATAGTCTAAAGTCAGGGAGCCTGATTCCTCCAGCTCTGTTTTTCTTTCTCAAGATTGCTTTGACTATTCAGGGTCTTTTGTGTTTCCATACAAATTGTGAAATTTTTTGTTCTAGTTCTGCCAAAAATGCCATTGGTAGTTTCACAGCGATTGCACTGAATCTGTACATTGCTTTGGGTAGCACAGTCATTTTCACAATGTTGATTTTTCCAATCCAAGAACAAGGTATACCTCTCCATCTGTTTGTATCATCTTTAATTTCTTTCATCAGTGTCTAATAGTTTTCTGCATACAGGTCTTTTGTCTCCTTAGTTAGGTTTTTTCCTAGGTATTTTATTCTTTTTGTTGCAATGGTAAATGAGAGTGTTTCCTTAATTTCCCTTTCAGATTTTTCACCATTAGTGTATAGGAATGCAAGAGATTCCCGTGCATTAATTGTGTATCCTGCTACTTTACCAAATTCATTGATTAGCGCTGGTAGTTTTCTAGTAGCATCTTTAGGATTCTCTATTTATAGTATCATGTCATCTGCAAACAGTGACAGCTTTACCTCTTCTTTTCCAATTTGGATTTCTTTTATTTCTTTTTCTTCTCTGATTCCTGTGGCTAAAACTTCCAAAACTATGTTGAATAATAGTGGTAAGAGTGGACAACATTGTCTTGTTCCTAATCTTAGTGGAAATGGTTTCAGTTTTTCACCATTGAGAACGAAGTTGGCTGTGGGTTTGTCATATATGGCCTTTATTATGTTGAGGTAATCTCCCTCTATGCCTACTTTCTGGAGGGTTTTTATCATAAATGGGTGTTGAATTTTGTCGAAAGCTTTTTCTGCATCTATTGAGATAATCATATGGTTTTTCTCCTTCAGTTTGTTAATATGGTTTATCACATTGATTGATTTGCGTATATTGAAGAATCCTTGCATTCCTGGGATAAACCCCACTTGACCATGTTGTATGATTCTTTTAATGTGCTGTTGGATTCTGTTTGCTAGTATTTTGTTGAGGATTTTTGCATCTATGTTCATCAGTGATATTGGCCTGTAGTTTTCTTTCTTTGTGACATCTTTGTCTAGTTTTGGTATCAGGGTGATGGTGGCTTTGTAGAATGAGTTTGGGAGTGTTCCTCCCTCTGCTATATTTTGGAAGAGTTTGAGAAGGATAGGTGTCAGCTCTTCTCTAAGTGTTTGATAGAATTCGCCTGTGAAGCCATCTGGTCCTGGGATTTTGTTTGTTGGAAGATGTTTAATCACAGTCTCAATTTCAGTGCTTGTGATTGGTCTGTTTATATTTTCTATTTCTTCCTGGTTCAGTCTCAGAAGGTTGTGCTTTTCTAAGAATTTGTCCATTTCTTCCAGGTTGTCCATTTTATTGGCATAGAGTTGCTTGTAGTAATCTCTCATGATCCTTTGTATTTCTGCAGTGTCACTTGTTACTTCTCCTTTTTCATTTCTAATTCTATTGATTTGAGTCTTCCTTTTTTTCTTGATGATTCTGGCTAATGGTTTATGAATTTTGTTTATCTTCTCAAAGAACCAGCTGTTAGTTTTATTAACCTTTGCTATTGTTTCCTTCAATTCTTTTTCATTTATTTCTGATCTGATCTTTATGATTTCTTTCCTTCCACTAACTTTGGGTTTTTTTTGTTCTTCCTTCTCTAATTGCTTTAGGTGTAAGGTTAGGTTGTTTATTTGAGATATTTCTTGTTTCTTGAGGTAGGATTGTATTGCTATAAACTTCCCTCTTAGAACAGCTTTTGCTGCATCTCACAGGTTTTGGGTCGTCGTGTTTTCATTGTCATTTGTTTCTAGGTATTTTTTGATTTCCTCTTTGATTTCTTCAATGATCTCTTGGTTTTTTAGTAGTGTATTGTTTAGCCTCCATGTGTTTGCATTTTTTACAGATTTTTTTCCTGTAATTGATATCTAGTCTCATAGCGTTGTGGTCAAAAAAGATACTTGATATCATTTCAATGTTCTTAAATTTACCAGGGTTGATTTGTGACCCAAGATATAATCTATCCTGGAGAGTGTTCCATGAGCACATGAGAAGAAAGTGTATTCTGTTGTTTTTGGATGGAATGTCCTATAAATATCAATTAAGTCCATCTTATTTAATGTATCATTTAAAGCTTGTGTTTCCTTATTTATTTTCATTTTGGATGATCTGTCCATTGGTGAAAGGGGGGTGTTAAAGTCCCCTCCTATGATTGTGTTACTGTCGATTTCCCCTCTTACGGCTGTTATCATTTGTCTTATGTATTCAGGTACTCCTAGGTTGGGTGCACAAATATTTACAATTGTTATATCTTCTTCTTGGATTGATCCCTTGATCATTATGTAGTGTCCTTCTTTGTCTCTTGTAATAGTCTTTATTTTAAAGTCTATTTTGTCTGATATGAGAATTGCTACTCCATCTTTCTTTTGATTTCCATTTGCATGGAATATCTTTTTTCAACTCCTCATTTTCAGTCTGTATGTGTCCCTAGGTCTGAAGTGCGTCTCTTGTAGACAGCATTTATATGGGTCTTGTTTTTGTATCCATTCAGCCAGTCTATGTCTTTTGGTTGGAGCATTTAATCCATTTACATTTAAGGTAGTTTTCAGTATGTATGTTCTTATTACCATTTTCTTAATCGTTTTGGGTTTGTTATTGTAGGTCTTTTCCTCCTCTTGTGTTTCCTGCCTAGAGAAGTTCCTTTAGCATTTGTTGTAAAGCTGGTTTGCTGGTGCTGAATTCTCTTAGCCTTTGCTTGTCTGTAAAGGTTTTAATTTCTCCACTGAATCTGCATGAGATCCTTGCTGGGTAGAGTAATCTTGGTTGTATGTTTTTCCCTTTCATCACTTTAAATATGTCCTGCCACTCCCTTCTGGCTAGCAGAGTTTCTGCTGAAAGATCAGCTGTTAACCTTATGGGGATTCCCTTGTATGTTATTTGTTGTTTTTCCCTTGCTGCTTTTAATATTTTTTCTTTGTATTTAATTTTTGATACTTTGATTAATATGTGTCTTGGGCTTCCCTGGTGGCGCAGTGGTTGAGAATCTGCCTGCTATTGCAGGGGACACGGGTTCGTGCCCTGGTCTGGGAAGATCCCACATGCCGCGGAGCAACTAGGCCCGTGAGCCACAACTACTGAGCCTGCGCGTCTGGAGCCTGTGTTCCGCAACAAGAGAGGCCGTGATAGTGAAGAGGCCCGTGCACCGTGATGAAGAGTGGCCCCCGCTTGCCGCAACTAGAGGAAGCCCTCGCACAGAAACGAAGACCCAACACAGCCAAAAATAAATATAAAAAATAAACAAATAAATAAATAAATAAAAGAGTCTTCCCTAAAAATTTAAAATATATATATATATGTGTGTCTTGACGTGTTTCTCCTTGGTTTTATCCTGTATGGGACTTTCTGCGCTTCCTGGACTTGACTATTTCCTTTCCCATATTAGGGAAGTTTCCAACTATAATCTCTTTGAATATTTTCTCAGTCCCTTTCTTTTTTCTCTTCTTCTGGGACCCCTATAATTCGAATGTTGGTGCGTTTAATGTTGTCCCAGAGGTCTCTGAGACTGTCCTCAAGTCTGTTCATTCTTTTTTCTTTCTTCTGCTCTGCAGTAGTTATTTCCATTATTTTATCTTCCAGGTCACTTACCCGTTCTTCTGCCTCAGTTATTCTGCTATTGATTCCTTTCAGAGAATTTTTAATTTGATTTATTGTGTTGTTCATCATTGTTTGTTTGCTCTTTAGTTCTTCTAGGTCCTTGTTGAACGTTTCTTGTATTTTCTCCATTTTATTTCCAAGATTTTGGATCATCTTTACTCTCATTACTCTGAATTCTTTTTCAGGTAGACTGCCTATTTCCTCTTCATTTGTTTGGTCTGGTGGGTTTTGACCTTGCTCCTTCATCTGCTGTGTGTTTCTCTGTCTTCTCATTTTGCTAACTTACTGTGTTTGGGGTCTCCTTTTCGCAGGCTGCAGGTTCGTAGTTCCTGTTGTTTTTGGTGTCTGTCCCCAGTGGCTAAGGTTGGTTCAGTGGGTTGTGTAGGCTTCCTGGTGGAGGGGGCTGGTGCCTGTGTTCTGGTGGATGAGGATGGATCTTGTCTTTCTGGTGGGCAGAACCACGTCCAGTGGTGTGTTTTAGGGTGTCTGTGACCTTATTATGATTTTAGGCAGCCCCTCTGATAATGGGTGGGTTTGTGTTCCTGTCTTACTAGTTGTTTGGCATAGGGTGTCCAGCACTGTAGCTTGCTGGTCGTTGAGTGGAGCTGGGTCTTAGCGTTGAGATGGAGATCTCTGGGAGAGCTTTTGCCATTTGATATTTCTTGGAGCTGGGAGGTCTCTGGTGGACCAATGTCCTGAACTTGGCTCTCCCACCTCAGAGACACAGGCCTGACACCTGGCCGGAGCACCAAGACCCTGTCAGTCACACGGCTTCTGTTCCAAGTGCTTGGCTCACGGATGAGAGCCTCCAAAACTCTGGGGGTTCATTGATCCCTATAGACAGTGCCCTTGGTCAGGAAATCAATTTCAGGAAGTGTCTGCAGGCTCCATTGACTGTTCCACCAGGCAGACAAGTTCCCATAGGACCTGCAGGTCTTGGAGGGTCTCCTGGGGAGGTGGGGGTGGCTGTGACTCATTGTGGGGACAAAGACACTAGTGGCAGAAGTTCCAGAAAATATTCCTCCGTGTGAGGCCTCCTGGAGGCTGCCATTTTCTCCCTTGTAGCTTATTTTATACCTAATAGTTTGTTCCCCTTAACCCCTTACCTCTATATTGCCCCTTCCCCCTTCCTTCTCCCCACCAGTAACCACTAGTTTGTTCCTATATCTGTGAATCTGCTTTTTTTCATTATGCTCACTAGTTTGTTGTATTTTTTAGATTCCACATATAAGTGATATCATACCATGTTTGTCTTTCTCTCTCTGACTTATTTCACTTAGCATAACATCCTCCAAGTCCATCCATGTTGGTGCAAATAGCAAAATTTTATTACTTTTATGGCTGAATAGTATTCTACTGTGCGTGTATATACATATACATATACATACACACACACACACACACACACACACACACACACACACCCCACATCTTCTTTATCCATTCATCTTTCGATGGTCACTTAGGTTACTTCCTTATCTTAGCAATTGTAAATAACACTGCTATGAACATTGGGATGCATGTATCTTTTTGAATTAGTGTTTTGGTTTTTTTTTTAATATATACTCAGGAGTGGAATTGCTGGGTCATATGGTAGTTCTATTTTTAGTTTTTTTGAGAAACCTCCATACTGTTTTCCCCAGTGGCTACACTAATTTACATTCTCAGCAACAATGCACAAGGGTTCCTTTTTCTCCACATCCTCGCCAATGTTTATTATTTGTGTTCTTTCTGATGATAGCCGTTCTGACAGGTGTGAGCTGATATCTCACTGTGGTTTTAACTTGCATCTCTGATTAACGATGTTGAGCATCTTTTCGTGTGCCTGTTGGCCATCTGCATGTCCTCTTTGGAAAAATATCTATTCAGTTCTCTTGCCCATTTCTTAATTGGGCTGAAAAACAAACAAACATGATTTTGGATAGTGGTACATGCTCTGTATGGACAACAGGAACCACGGAGAGAGTGGTGGGAGCAGGGGTAGGGTGCAGGCTTGCTAGGGTTGGGGGAAGCCTCTCCAAGAAGGTGACATTTGAGCTGAGACTGATAGGAAGGAGTGAGGCACAAAAAATTCTGGGAAGAACATTATGAGCACAAGGACAGCCAGTACAAAGTCCCTGAGAATCCCTGGAGGAGAGTGGTTAAAGGCAGGTGGGGTCCTGTTATGCAGGGCCTTGTAGATCACAGTCAGCAAATCGCCACAGTGGACATTTAATTCTAATTGCAATGGGAAGCCATTGGAAGGTTTTAAGCAAGAGAATGGGATCATTCATTATTTGCTTGCTGCGTCAGCTTATTCCCCTGCAAAAGGAAGGATTAGATCAGAGATTCTGAATCACCTCACATAGAAAGATTTAAAGTAATACTTATCCAGGTCCAATCTTAGAGATTCCGATTTATAAGGCTTTTGGAAATTGGAATGTTGAGCCTTTCCTGGTGTTTCTGCTGTGCAACTTCTCCATATGATCCCCTTTTGCCTCAAGTGTTTACAAGTAGGGAAATTAAGATCATAGGTTATTAATGATATATTTTCCTTCTTGGATGGGAATGAAGCTTACAATTAAATAAGTGCAAAAGAGTGGTTAAATTTAGAAAAGATAGCAGAAACTTAAAACCACTACCATTGTTTTGTTGAGCACCTGCTATATTTCAGGTACTGGGCTAGTGCTTTATGCACCTTATCACATTTATACCTTGTAAGAAGCATGTGAGACAGCAGATAAAGTCCCAGGTCCTATGGCCAGAATATGTTTGGCTGAGCCTCCAGGTGAGAATAAAATTTTCACAAAAATGGGCCATCAGACAGGACTAGATGGTTCCTTACTCTTGTACACAGAGGGACCCATCATTTCCCCAATGGATTTAAGACTTATCTCATACATTCCTTAGCACTTATCAAATAGAAAAAAGCCTCTCTCTATTTTTAGATGATCTGAATTGATATTGGTGTACGGTTTTAGAATTTCCAAGCCCTAAAGCTTGTAGATTTCATTTCCAAGGCTGAGCTGTCTTCATTAGTGCTAAGAGGAATTCGTATATTCACCCAAAAATCCTTTAAAATTTTTAGTTTTTGTAATGCTCTTGGCCACTTTAACATTTTTAATGGGGGAAGTATAGTGACTGAGCTCCCAAAGGCACAGCAGTCCCTGAAATACAGCTTCACTCTTCTTCCTGAATTGGCCCCAGGTAAAGAGCATCTTCTCCTTGGTTCTTAAAGATATCGTTGCTAACTGTGAGACTCTGCTCTTGTGAGCTAAGTAAGTGAAGGTTTCCAAATCACTTGCAAAAGAATTCTTTCCTTGATTTTTAAATGTCGTCCCTTTTAGAGCCTCAATTTTAGTCCATTTTACATGGAAATTCTAGCCCTGTTCCACCAGGTAGAACTTCTTGCTCCTCTTAGGTTACTTCCAGAGCTCTGCCCTTCATGCTCATCTACTCCAAATTCCTTGCCATGGTCTTTGAGGCCCCCTACCCACCTCTCTCTCCTTCCCCACTGCTCTGCCCTCCCCAGTCCCCTCCAGGTCCAGGTCCAGCCACACTGTCTCCTTGCTGTTCCCAGAAGATGTTAAGCTTCTTCCCTCCTTGGGACATTTGTACCTGTTGTTGCCTCTGCTTGGCATGCTCTTCCCTCTGATCTTAACCTGGCTGGTTCCTTCCCTTCATTCAGATCTCAGTTCAAACATCACCTTCTCAAAAAGACCTTCTCTGCCCACATGAGCCAAACAACATCCTCACTGAAGGTGAGCAAACAATGATAAACTATTACTCTTTATCATATTAATTTTTTTCCTCCATGGACATATCATTATGTGAAAATTATTCTGATTATTTCTTATTTGCCTGTGTTCCTGCCCAAGAATGTAAGCTCCATGAGGGATGGAATTTTGCCGTTTTTGTGCCCTGCTATTTTCCCCAGTGCCTAGAATAGTGCTGGGCTCAATAAACGTTTATTCAGAGAAAGAATCTAATGTAATTGTTTTCAAACTATTTCCCCGCCTCCACCCTCCGCCATGTTCTGTATCAAATGTTAGACAGAATGTCAAAATATAAAGCAAGTCAAAGCGAGGTGTCCCAACAGAGACAGTGGCAGGGCACCCCACATCCAGTTAGTGCAGTGTCCCCTCCTGCTCCACAGAGGCCAAGAAAGTGCTCTGTGGCCACTGAGGGCTCCACGGAACTCAGTGTGAGAACCAGTGCTTAGTCCAACCCTTTGACTGTGCAGAAAGGAAAGCTAAGACTCAGGCAGGAGATGGGACTTGCCGAGGTTCAAACAGTAAATTCACGACCTAGAGAAAACTAGAACCCTGGATTTTTTATTCCTATAGGCCAGGACTTTCTACAGCGTTCTTCACTTCCTGGCAGTGCTATTCACTTCATTCATCCATTTACTCATTTATTAAATGCATTTTAGGTCCTAGGCAACAAAAAGAGATTTAACTATTTAAGATTTAACCCAAAGGGGTGTCTTCAGATGATGCCACTTAGTGTTTCCAAGTCTCAAGCCTGGAGATCCTCATGTTTTTTGATCCAAACACATCAGAACAAAATTTGCCAGAAAGTGGTCATGCACCATGCTCCGCATTTCTTGTTAACCTCTGTGAATAACAAGATGCACATTCCATAAATGTGCAGTGGGCCCCTGCCATGTGAAAGACACGGGGACACAGAGATGAAACAAGCAGAGTCCCTGCCCACACAGAGTTTACCATCCAGGGAAAGAGGACAAATCAATGCAAATGACACAGCAGAGTGGGCAAGTGTTATGGGTGACGTAAGCCCTGCTAGGGAGAAAAGAGGGAAAAGCTGACCCAGTGGCACATGTGGAGTCAGCAAAGGCTTCCTGGAAGAGGAGACATTTCATCTGGGTCCCAAACAATGAGTAAGAGTGAGCCAGAGGAGACTGAGGAAGGGGAGAGGGCTGAAGATGGGAAAAGGTTTTCCAGACCCTTGCAACATCCCGTGCAAAGCATTGAGTTATCAAGGAGCTTTTCAGGGATCTTTAAGTGGCTCAGAGTGGCCAAATGTTCTGGGAACAGAGTACAGTGGGCACTTTGGGAATAAAGACTGTGCACTTTCATTCTAACCCTTAGTTCTATCGATATTATATCAGAATTGATGTGGCCGAGGACAATGATCCTTAGATCCAACTTTCAAATTAGTTTTACTCCTTCACTTGATTGGCACCACACAATGGCATCCTTTGAACCCCCAAAGCAAGGGCAAAAGCAACAAGACTGATAAGGTGGGGCTTTCCTGCTCCCTCTCCAAATGTAGAGGACGGTGAGACCACTGGTGTGGAGGACTGGTCCTCTATGAGGAAGAGCAAAGGGATCCTCAGTCTGCGTGTGTGCATGTGTGTGTGTACACACGCAAGTGTAAATGTGTGTGAGAATATATGTGTATGTGTGTGTGCGAGCATAGGGGACCAATGCGTGTGTGTGCGTTGTGTGTCTGCAATTGGAATGAGACTGAGGGAGGGCTGGGAGCTAACACAATGAAACAATAATGAATATCTTTTCTGAGGTGTCGCTTTGTTTCAGAAGCTAAGGGGTTAATACTGATTTCACAGAACAGTAGCTTTGTCTGGAGAAGCACCTGGCAGCTTATCTCACTCTCTGGAGGATTCTTGTTTCACTCCTGTAGGAACATTTATTTATTTATTTAGAATTTAAATATTTTATTATATAAAGTTATACCCAAAATTGTGCTTCATTTTTTCACTATATACTTTAACTCAAGGACATTTGTAAAAGCAGTACATTTCAGAAATCCCGGAAGAAATTCCACTAGCTATAGGCTATTTAAATACTGCTTACAGAAAGTATTAAATTAACTTGTTTTGACAGTCTTGAGTCCACATGGCAGACAACACAAGATAGAAATGTGTTCACATTACCTAAAAAGAAAAAAAAAAATCTGCGGGTTTGCCCATAACAGCTTACTCAAGCCATTTGTGAGCTGATACCCCTTAAGAGAATTTTGACTTTCCTTCTTGAATATTTTGCACAAATGGGAGAAGGGCACTGAAAACGTTAGATAGTGTTCAGCCCAAGGGAATAGAATTCTGAGATAAAGATAATAGTAATAGATAACACTCCTGGAGAACTCAGAGAATGCTGAGCAGTTTATACATGGGGTCTCATTTAATGCTCATGATTTAATCTAATGTGGAGGCATAATTATCCTCATCCTCACGTTGCTGATGAAGAGGCTGATGCTCTGAGCCGCTGCCCATGGTCATGCAGCTCATGGAACTTGGAGACCCTAAGTCGCTTGCCCACAGTTACTCAGCAGGTGAGGAGTAGAGTGCAGAGCAGGACCCCAGTTGGTTGACTCCACTTTGCACTCCTAACCATGGTGAATATGACGTCCCAGGGTTGATTCCTTGTTTAACTTTTTCTAAGGTTTACAATCACAATGGGGCCTCATTTGGAAAGATGCTCACTTGTCTGCTTTCTAATGGACTAGAGTGAAAATTTTTCTTTACAGAAAAACACTCAAGGACCCACATCTTCTGGAGACTTTGGTTTTGAAACGGACTGTGAAATCAAGCACTTAGAGTGGTTCTAAATTCAGCTGCTGCTGAGTCCATGGACCACTTGGAGCTCATTAAAACATTCCAAGTAGAATGATCAATGTGCAAAATCAGAGCTAAGGAACTCAAGTCGACTGTGAGACAGTTTGCAAAAGGAGGGTGGTGGGAGGTGAGCTAGATCACACAGGATCATGCCTGGGAGGAGATGGAACTTACCCTAGGGGCCCTAGAGAGTGACACTGGAATATGTCTATTTCAGACTGATTGCTGACTGCAGTGCGGGGGACTCACTGGAGAGGTCGGGCTATAGATGGGGAATCTGGTTCGGAGCGTCAACTACTGTGGAGAAATGAGGCTGCAGTTGAAACGGATGGAATGGAGAGATGATAAGGAAGTATTCCATTCATGTCCTGAAGGAACTTGCAGATAAGAGGGTGAACCTCTTTAGGACAATGTCAAGGTCTTTAAAAAAATTGAAGTCTAATTTACATACAGTGAAATGCACAGAACGTGTGCAGTTTCATATGTTTTGACAAATACATGCAGCTATGTAACCCACATCCCTATCAAGATATAGAAAAATTCTACCATTCCAGAAAGTTCCCTAAAAGCCCTTCTCAGTCAATCCATGGCTCTCCCCTGCCCAGAGGAAACCATTGTTCTGATTGTATCACTGTGGATTAGTTTGGCCTATTCTACAGCTTCACATGAACGGAATCATACAGTGTGTACTCTCTTGCATCTTGCTTTTTCATTCAACACAATGTTTTTGAGATTCATAGCTGTGGTTGCATTCTGAGTAGTATCCTGCTGTGTGCACATACTACAGTTTATTTATCCATTCTCTTGCTGATGGATGTTTGGGTTGTTTCCAGTTTTTGGCTATTATGAGTAAGTCTTTTCAATACATTCTTTTTGGGGATATATATTTTAATTGCTCTTGAAAATTACCTAAGAGTGAAATTACTGGGTCATAGGTAGATATATAAGGTAACTGTATAAGACACTGCAAATGGGTCTTCAATGTGATTGTACCATTTGCCACTCCCTCCAGCAGTGTGTGAGTGTTACAGTTGTTCCATATCTTGGACCTAAGTGTCCATTGACAGATGAATGGATAAAGAAGATGTGGCACATATATACAATGGAATAATACTCAGCCATAAAAAGAAACGAAATTGAGTTGTTTGTAGTGAGGTGGATGGACCTAGAGTCTGTCATACAGAGTGAAGTAAGTCAGAAAGAGAAAAACAAATACCGTATGCTAACACACATATATGGAATCTAAAAAACAAACAAAAAAATGGTCATGAAGAACCTAAGGGCAAGACGGGGATAAAGACGCAGACCTACTAGAGAATGGACTTGAGGATACAGGGAGGAGGAAGGGTAAGCTGGGACAAAGTGAGAGAGTGGCATGGACATATATACACTACCAAATGTAAAATCGATAGCTAGTGGGAAGCAGCCCCATAGCACAGGGAGATCAGCTCGATGCTTTGTGACCACATAGAGGGGTAGGATAGGGAGGGTGGGAGGGAGATGCAAGAGGGAGGAGATATGGGGATATATGTATATGTATAGCTGATTCACTTTGTTATAAAGCAGAAACTAACACACCATTGTAAAGCAATTATACTCCAATAAAGATGTTCAAAAACAAAAACAAAAACAAAACATATCTTGGACAATACTGTTTTTAATATTAACCATTCCAGTGGGTGTACTGTGGTTTCTCATTGTGCTTTTATCTGTATTATCCTAATGACCAATGATCTTAAGCTCTTTTTCATGTGCTTATTGGCCACTTAAATATCACCTTTGGTGATATGTATGTTCAAGTTTTAGCCTATTTTCATATTGGTTTGTCTAATTTTTTTTTATTGAAGTGTAGGAATTCTTCATATATTCTGAAGTCCAATTTATTATTTTTTCTTTATGGTTAGTGTTTCCTGTGCCCTGTCTAAAAGATCTTGCCTGCCCCAAGGTAGGGAAGATACGTTCCTTTACTTTCAGGTTTTATATTTAGGCCTATGACTCATTTCCAATAATTCTCGGGTGCATGGTGTGATTTACTATCTTTCATATACACATCTAGTTGTTCCTGCATCATTTGTAGAAAAGACTTTCCTTTCCCCTTTGAATTATTTGGCCCTTCATAAAAAATCAATAGAAGGTATAAATATAGGAGTATTTTGGACTCTATTCTATTCCATTGATCTATCTTTGTATCCTTGTCTTGATTACCATAGCTTTATCATAAGTCAAAATCAGATAGGATAAATCCTCCAACTATTTTCTTTCAGAGGATTGCATTGAATATTCTAAGTCATTTGCAATTCCTTATGCATTAGAATCAATCTATCAATTTCTATTAAAAAAACCCATGGGATTTTAATTGGGATTATATTGGATTTATCAAACAATTATAGGAAGAAATGACATTTTTTTAAATTAATTTAACTTATTTTATTTATTTTTGGCTGCGTTGGGTCTTCATTGCTGCATGCGGGCTTTCTCTAGTTGCGGCGAGCAGGGGCTACTCTTCCTTGCGGTACGCAGGCTTCTCATTGCGGTGGCTTCTCTCGTTGCGGAGCACGGGCTCTAGGCACACGGGCTTCAGTAGTTGTGGCACATGGGCTCAGTAGCTGTGGCTCATGGGCTCAAGAACGCAGGCTCAGCAGTTGTGGCACACGGGCTTAGTTGCTCCGCGGCATGTGGGATCTTCCCGGACCAGGGCTCGAACCCATGTCCCCTGCATTGGCAGGCGGATTCTTAACCACTGCGCCACCAGGGAAGTCCCTGACATCTTAATAATATTGAGTTTTATGATCCAAGAAGTGGTAATTCTCTCTACTTTTTAAGGTCTTCTAAATATTGTTTACTAGTTTTTCAGTGTAGAGCAGAGGTTGGCAAACTTTTTTGGTAAAGGGCAAGATACTAAATATTTTAGACTCTGTGAGCCAACAGGCAAAATCAGATATTATATAAGTTCTCATATAACAAAAGAGAAAACAAATTTCAACAAATTTTCATTGACAAAATTATAAATATTGAGTACAATTTTTTCTGTAATATAGGTCTACTAATGAGAAGAATGGAATTCTTTTTTTTGAGGGATAACATTTCGTCTAACTGGAGTTCAGAGTTAGTATTCTCTATCATCAAATTCAATTGCAAATGTTCCTCTGTGAATCCTGATCTGTAATGAGATTTTATGTATTTTATTTCTGAAAAATGTTTTAATCACACAGGTGGTACTGGGAATACCAACACCAAATTGTTAGCATATGACTATAATTGAACATACTCACCACCTGGAAGGCATTTTAAAATTTTACTAGATTCTTCTCTTGATATTTTCCTTTTAGCATGTCATTACAATGCAGATTAACCACTTTCAATTGAAATTTAGGGGGAATCTCCTCAACTGCCCACTTTAATGGATTTTGAAAATGAACATTTTGTTTGCACTTGCATTAGGGTTTCAAAAACAATGCTGGAACTGTAGTTTGAGCTCAGAAAATATGTATGTTGTAAACTTGCCTGAGAATAGAGATTTTGCTTCTTGTTTTAAGTTTTGACAGCATGGGTTGCACCAAGCAGCTTGACATTATTTGTGACTCAAATGATGTTAGTTGTAGTCAAATGACTTTGTTGCAGGACACGATCCACAAATACATGCTGTGTTGTCTTGTAATTTTCAGTTGAATTCAGTAAGAAACATGACGGACTCTGCAGCAAAAGCTAATTTCCTGTCTTTCAAAGGTTGGTTAACAGGAGTTTAGGGAAGTTCTTCTCATTCAGAAAAATTTCAATCTCATCCCTGAGCTTAAAAAGGAAATTGCAATAAATGTTTACCACTACTAAGCCATCAGACTGCTATGTGGTAGGGCAAGTAAAGATATTCACTTTTATTGTTGACAAAAATTCATAGAACTGATATGAACTTCATTCACTCCCGTATGAACTCACCATTAACACTACTGGTTTAATAACACATGAAAGATTTAAATATTTTCAGCAAAGTACCTACTGATGAATAACATAATGAATAAACCATTGGTCTCAAACACCTCACATTTTCACAACCTTTGTAAATTTGCACAACTAAGAGTTTTTCTTCACACACATTTCTACCACCATCAGTTGTAACACATCTTAGCAGATCCCGCTTCAAGTTGTACTGAACTCGAGTTTTCTCAGCCTCTCTGAAAATATTCTTACCTGTAGTTTTTCCACAAAGACTATTCATAGAGACCGATTCTTTAGTCATTTCAAATGGCAGTGACTTCTAGAATAAACAACAACCGAGCAGTATTGGTAACATCTGTCAACTCATCAACAGCCAAGGAAAATAGCTGAAATCATTTGCCTTGTTTTTTAACTGACTACTGATGTTGCTCCCAATGTCCTCAGCTTTTCAAGCAACTCTTCTTGCCAAAAGGTTAATAGTCTTAAATAAGTATATTTCCTCTGGACACATTTCTTTAGCTGCTGTAAGCATGATTTAATTAACTCACCATGAGAGACCTTCAAAATGGCAGAGGAGGAACACATGGAGATCACCTTCCTCCCCACAAATACATCAGAAATACATCTACATGTGTAACAACTCCTACAGAACACCTACTGAATGCTGGCAGAAGACCTCTGACTTCCCAAAAGGCAAGAAACTCCCCATGTACCTGGGTAGGGCAAAAGAAAAAAGAAAAAACAGAGACAAAAGAATAGGGACGGGACCTGCACCACTGGGAGGGAGCTGTGAAGGAGGAAAGGTCTCCACACACTAGGAAGGCCCTTCACTGGTGGAGACGGGGGGAGGCGGGGGAAGCTTCGGAGCCACGGAGGAGAGCGCAGCAACAGGGGTGCAGAGGGCAAAGCAGAGAGATTCCCGCACAGAGGATCGGTGCCGACCAGCACTCACCCGACCGAGAGGCTTGTCTGCTCACCCGCCGGGGCAGGCAGGGGCTGGGAGCTGAGGCTCCGGCTTTGGAGGTCAGATCCCAGGGAGAGGACTTGGGGTGGCTGCGTGAACACAGCCTGAAGGGAGCTAGTGCGCCATGGCTAGCCGGGAGGGAGTCCGGGAAAAAGTCTGGACCTGCCTAAGAGGCAAGAGACCATTGTTTCAGGGTGCGCAAGGAGAGGGGGTTCAGAGCACCGCCTAAACGAGCTCCAGAGACGGGCGCGAGCCGCGGCTATCAGCGCGGACCCCAGAGACGGGCATGAGATGCTAAGGCCGCTGCTGCAGCCACCAAGAAGCCTGTGTGCGAGCACAGGTCACTCTCCACACCTCCCCTCCCGGGAGCCTGTGCAGCCTGCCACTGCCAGGGTCCTGTGATCCAGGGACAACTTCCACAGGAGAAGGCATGGCGCGTCTCAGGCTGGTGCAGCATCACGCCGGCCTCTGCCGCCACAGGCTCGCCCCGCATCCGTACCCCTCCCTCTCCCCGGCCTGAGTGAGCCAGAGCCCCTGAATCAGCAGCTCCTTTAACCCCGTCCTGTCTGAGCGAAGAACAGACGCCCTCAGGCAACCTACACGCAGAGGCGGGTCCAAATCCAAAGCTGAACCCCGGGAACTGTGCGAGCAGAAGAGAAAGGGAAATCTCTCCCAGAGCCTCAGGAGCAGCGGATTAAATCTCCACAATCAACATGATGTACCCTGCATCTGTGGACTACCTAAATCGAGAACGAATCATCCCAAAATTGAGGTGGTGGACTTTGGGAGCAACTGTACACTTGGGGTTTGCTTCCTGCATCTACTTTGTTTCTGGTTTTATGATTATCTTAGTTTAGTATTTAGAGATTATAATCATTGGTAGATTTGTTTATTGATTTGGTTGCTCTCTTCCTCTTTTTTGTATATATATATATTTTTTTTTTCCTTTTTCTCTTTTTGTGACTGTGCATGTGTATGCTTCTTTGTGTGATTTTCTCTGGATACATTTGCTTTTACCATTTGTCCTAGGGTTCTGTCTGTCAGTTTATTTTTCGGTTTTTTTTTTTTAGTATAGATTTTAGTGCTTGTTATCATTGGTGGATTTGTTTTTTGGTTTGGTTGCTCTCTTCTTTCTTTCTTTCTTCTTTATTTATTGCTTTTTAATTTTTTTATTTTTAATAATTTTTTTCTTTTTTATTTTAATAACTTCATTTTCCTTCATTTTAGTTTTTCCTTCATTCTTTCTTTCTCCCCTTTCTTCTGAGCTGTGTGACTGACAGGGTCTGGGTGCTCGGGCCAGGTGTCAGGCCTGTGTCTCTGAGGTGGGAGAGCCGAGTTCAGGACATTGGTCCACCAGAGACCTCCCAGCTCCAAGTAAAATCAAACGGCAAAAGCTCTCCCAGAGATCTCCATCTCAACATTAAGACCCAGCTCCACTCAACGACTAGCAAGCTACAGTGCTGGACACCCTATGCCAAACAACTAGCAAGACAGGAACACAAACCCACCCATTATCAGAGGGGCTGCCTAAAATCATAATAAGGTCACAGACACCCCAAAACACACCACCGGACATGGTTCTGCCCACCAGAAAGACAAGATCCATCCTCATCCACCAGAACACAGGCACCAGACCCCTCCACCAGGAAGCTTACACAACCCACTGAACCAACCTTAGCCACTGGGGACAGACCCCAAAAACAACAGGAACTACGAACCTGCAGCCTGCGAAAAGGAGACCCCCAAACACAGTAAGTAAAGCAAAATGAGAAGACAGAGAAATACACAGCAGATGAAGGAGCAAGGTCAAAACCCACCAGACCAAACAAATGAAGAGGAAATAGGCAGTCTACCTGAAAAAGAATTCAGAGTAATGATAGTAAAGATGATCCAAAATCTTGGAAATAGAATGGGGAAAATACAAGAAGCGTTCAACAAGGACCTAGAAGAACTAAAGAGCAAACAAACAATGATGAACAACACAATAAATCACATCAAAAATTCTCTGAAAGGAATCAATAGCAGAATAACTGAGGCAGAAGAACGGATAAGTGACCTGGAAGATAAAATAATGGAAATAACTACCGCAAAGCAGAAAAAAGAAAAAAGAATGAACAGACTTGAGGACAGTCTCAGAGACCTCTGGGACACCATTAAACGCACCAACATTAGAATTATAGGGGTCCCAAAAGAAGAGAGAAAAGAAAGGGACTGAGAAAATATTTGAAGAGATTATAGTTGGAAACTTCCCTAATATGGGAAAGGAAATAGTCAGTCAAGTCCAGGAAGCGCAGAGAGTCCCAAACAAGATAAAACCAAGGAGAAACACATCAAGACACATATTAATCAAAGTATCAAAAATTAAATACAAAGAAAAAATATTAAAAGCAGCAAGGGAAAAACAACAAATAACATACAAGGGAATCCCCATAAGGTTAACAGCTGATCTTTCAGCAGAAACTCTGCTAGCCAGAAGGGAGTGGCAGGACATATTTAAGGTGATGAAAGGGAAAAACGTACAACCAAGATTACTCTACCCAGCAAGGATCTCATGCAGATTCAGTGGAGAAATTAAAACCTTTACAGACAAGCAAAAGCTAAGAGAATTCAGCACCAGCAAACCAGCTTTACAACAAATGTTAAAGGAACTTCTCTAGGCAGGAAACACAAGAGAAGGAAAAGACCTACAATAACAAACCCAAAACGATTAACAAAATGGTAATAAGAACATACATATTGAAAACTACCTTAAATGTAAATGGATTAAATGCTCCAACCAAAAGACATAGACTGGCTGAATGCATACAAAAACAAGACCCGTATATATGCTGTCTACAAGAGACCCACTTCAGACCTAGGGGCACATAAGGACTGAAAATGAGGGGATGGAAAAAGATATTCCATGCAAATGGAAATCAAAAGAAAGATGGAGTAGCAATTCTCATATCAGACAAGTAGACTTTAAAATAAAGACTATTACAAGAGACAAAGAAGGACACTACATAATGATCAAGGGATCAATCCAAGAAGAAGACATAACAATTGTAAACATTTATGCACCCAATGTAGGAGCACCTCAATACATAAGGCAAAAGCTAACAGCCATAAAAGGGGAAATCAACAGTAACACAATCATAGGAGGGGACTTTAACACCCCCCTTTCACCAATGGACAGATCATCTAAAATGAAAATAAATAAGGAAACACAAGCTTTAAATGATACATTAAACAAGATGGACTTAATTGATATTTATAGGACATTCCATCCAAAAACAACAGAATACACTTTCTTCTCAAGTGCTCATGGAACATTCTCCAGGATAGATTATATCTTGGGTCACAAATCAAGCCTTGGTAAATTTAAGAAAATTGAAATCATATCAAGTATCTTTTTTGACCACAATGCTATGAGACTAGATATCAATCACAGGAAAAAACCTGTAAAAAATACAAACACATGGAGGCTAAACAATACACTACTAAATAACCAACAGATCACTGAAGAAATCAAAGAGGAAATCAAAAAATACCTAGAAACAAATGACAATGAAAACACGACGACCCAAAACCTGTGAGATGCAGCAAAAGCAGTTCTAAGAGGGAAGTTTATAGCAATACAATCCTACCTCAAGAAACAAGAAACATCTCAAATAAACAACCTAACCTTACACCTAAAGCAATTAGAGAAAGAAGAACAAAAAAAAACTAAAGTTAGCAGAAGGAAAGAAGTCATAAAGATCAGATCAGAAATAAATGAAAAAGAAATGAGGGGAACAATAGTAAAGATCAATAAAACTAAAAGCTGGTTCTTTGAGAAGGTAAAAAATTCATAAACCATTAGCCAGACTCATCAAGAAAACAAGGGAGAAGACTCAAATCAATAGAATTAGAAAAAGGAGAAGTAACAACTGACACTGCAGAAATACAAAGGATCATGAGAGATTGCTACAAGCAACTCTATGCCAATAAAATGGACAACCTGGAAGAAATGGACAAATTCTTAGAAAAGCACAACCTTCTGAGACTGAACCAGGAAGAAATAGAAAAAATAAACAGACCAATCACAAGCACTGAAATTGAGACTGTGATTAAAAATCTTCCAAGAAACAAAATCCCAGGACCAGATGGCTTCACAGGCAAATTCTATCAGACATTTAGAGAAGAGCTAATACCTGTCCTTCTCAAACTCTTCCAATACATAGCAGAGGGAGGAACACTCCCAAACTCATTCTACAAGGCCACCATACCCTGATACCAAAACCAGACAAAGATGTCACAAAGAAAGAAAACTATAGGCCAATATCACTGATGAACATAGATGCAAAAATCCTCAACAAAATACTAGCAAACAGAATCCAACAGCACATTCAAAGGATCATACAACATGGTCAAGTGGGGTTTATCCCAGGAATGCAAGGATTCTTCAATATATGCAAATCAATCAATGTGATAAACCATATTAACAAACTGAAGGAGAAAAACCATATGATTATCTCAATAGATGCAGAAAAAGCTTTCGACAAAATTCAACACCCATTTATGATAAAAACCCTCCAGAAAGTAGGCATAGAGGGAACTTACCTCAACATAATAAAGGCCATATCAGACAAACCCACAGCCAACATCATTCTCAATGGTGAAAAACTGAAACCATTTCCTCTAAGATCAGGAACAAGACAAGGATGTCCACTCTCACCACTATTATTCAACATAGTTTTGGAAGTTTTAGCCACAGGAATCAGAGAAGAAAAAGAAATAAAAGGAATCCAAATCGGAAAAGAAGAAGTAAAGCTGTCACTGTTTGCAGATGACATGATACTGTACATAGAGAATCCTAAAGTTTCTACCAGAAAACTACAAGAGCTAATCAATGAATCTGGTAAGGTAGCAGGATACAAAATTAATGCACAGAAATCTCTTACATTCCTATACACTAATGATGAAAAATCTGAAAGAGAAATTAAGGAAACACTCTCATTTACCACTGCAACATAAAGAATAAAATACCTAGGAATAAACCTACCTAAGGTGGCAAAAGACCTGTACCCAGAAAATTATAAAACACTGATGAAAGAAATCAAAGATGACACAAACAGAAGGAAAGATATACCATGTTCGTGGATTCGAAGAATGAATATTGTGTAAATGACTATACTACCCAAAGCAATCTACAGATTCAATGCAATCCTTATCAAACTATCAATGGCATTTCTGGCAGAACTAGAACAAAAAATTTCACAATTTGTATGGAAACACAAAAGACCCTGAAGAGCCAAAGCAATCTTGAGAAAGAAGAACGGAGCTGGAGGAATCAGGCTTGTGGACTTCAGACTATACTAGAAAGCTACAGTAATCAAGACAATATGGTACTGGCACAAACACAGAAATATAGATCGATGGAACAGGATAGAAAGCCCAGAGATAAACCCACACACATATGGTCACCTTATTTTTGATAAAGGAGGCAAGAATATATAATGGAGATAAGACAGCCTCTTCAATAAGTGGTGCTGCACAAATTGGACAGCTACATGTAAAAGAATGAAATTAGAACACTCCCTAACACCATACACAAAAATCCACTCAAAATGGATTAAAGACCTAAATGTAAGGCCAAACACTATAAAACTCTTAGAGGAAACCATAGGCAGAACACTCTATGACATAAATCACAGCAAGATCCTTTTTGACCCACCTCCTAGAGAAATGGAAATTAAAACAAAAATAAACAAATGGGACCTAATGAAACTTAAAAGCTTTTGCACAGCAAAGGAAACCATAAAGAAGATGAAAAGACAACCCTCAGAATGGGAGAAAATATTTGCAAATGAAGCAACTGACCAAGGATTCATCTCCAAAATATACAAGCAGCTCATGCAGCTCAGTATCAAAAAAACAAACAACCCAGTCCAAAAGTGGGCAGAAGACCTAAATAGACATTTCTCCAAAGAAGATATACAGATTGCCAACAAACACATGAAAGGATGCTCAACATCACTAATCATTAGAGAAATGCAAATCAAAACTACAGTGAGGTATCACCTCACACCAGTCAGAATGGACATCATCCAAAAATCTGCAAACAATAAATGCTGGAGAGTGTGTAGAGAAAAGGGAACCCTCTTGCACTGTTGGTGGGAATGTAAATTGATACAGCCACTATGGAGAACAGTATGGAGGTTCCTTAAAGAACTAAAAATAGAACTACCATACGACCCAGCAATGCCACTACTGGGCATATACCCTCAGAAAACCGTAATTCAAAAAGAGTCTTGTACCACAATGTTCATTTCAGCTCTACTTACAATAGCCAGGACATGGAAGCAACCTAAGTGTCCATCGACAGATGAATGGATAAAGAAGATGTGGTGCATATATACAATGGAACATTACTCAGCCATAAAAAGAAACGAAATTGAGTTATTTGCAGTGAGGTGGATGGACCTAGAGTCTGTCATACAGAGTGAAGTAATTCAGAAAGAGAAAAACAAATACTGTATGCTAACATATATATATGGAATCTAAAAAAAAAAAAAAAAAAGGTCTGAAGAACCTAGGGGCAGCACAGGAATAAAGACACAGACATAGAGAATGGACTTGACGACACAGGGAGGGGGAAGGGCAAGCTGGGATGAAGTGAGAGAGTGGCATGGACTTATATACACTACCAAATGTAAAATCAATAGCTAGTGGGAGGCAGCCTTATTGCACAGGGAGATCAGCTCGGTGCTTTGTGACCACCTAGAGGGATGGGAGAGAGACACAAGAGGGAGGTGATATGGGGATATATGTGTATGTATAGCTGATTCACTTTGTTATAAAGCAGAAACTAACACACCATTGTAAAGCAATTATACTCCAATAAAGATGTTTAAAAAAAAATAAGCTACAAGGATATATTGTATAACACAGGGAATATAGCCAATATTTTATAATAACTATAAGTGGAGTATAACCTTTAAAAACTGTGAATCACTCTATTGTACACTTGTAACTTACGTACTATTTTACGTCAACTGTAGTTCAATTTTAAAAAATCATGTTTGTTTGTTTTTATTGCCTCTCTCCGTCTCCACTAGAATGTAAGCACCTTGAGAGCTGAGACCCTGCCTATTTGTTAATGGTTATAGCCTAATGCGTATAGAACACTGCCTGGCACAGGTAAGCACTCAACAAATATTGGGTGAATGAAGAACTGAATGCATTGGCCTCCTAAAATGCATAGTCAAGCCCATCATCGAGTCCTTTCTGTTGATACGTTGTAAATTTCAGGGAAATTTCCCTCCTGAAAGTCACTGAGGTATTTTAATGAGATTGGAAATCCTAATTACTCAGTTCACACAATGCTTAGTGAAGCTGCTTTCAATTTATTCAATTGAGAACCTTTTTTTCTCTTGACCTTGCTGATTTAATAACCTTACATTCTGAGAATTTAGAATAAAAAGGAAAAAAAGCACCTCGATAGCACTCTTTTTAGCCAAAACAGCTGGATTTAATCCTATGTATCCACATTTCTCATGGCTGTACTTATAGCACAAGGTGATGAATTCCCTGCTCCCATAATTTGAAAGCAATAATTTCACTGTGGGCCTCAGATCACCTCCAAGACATACTACATATGCATAGTGCAAATTCAGCAATTTGCTGAAGTACAGCTATCAACATGTGGTTGCAACATGTTAATAGCAGAGCCCTATATTTAAATGAAACATAAGATGCCTTGAAAGCAAGGCAGTCACTGGGCAAGATCCCAAACTACTTTGGTTACTGCGCACAAACACAAGATCAGCAAGTCTGATCGTGTGGGGTTCTGCCAGTCATTCCACCAGGTGAGCAGCTGTGATGCTGCTGGACCCGTGGGGCAGGGGGTGGTCTCAGCCCACGCTTCCTTGAAGAGTGTGAGCTGAAGGTAGCTCCATCATTTAAAGGTATAGATATGCACTGTCCATAAATCATGCCCAGTAAGCGGAGGACAGTGCTGCCCAGCTAAAGGGACAGCGGCTCTACCGGAGATAACACTGGCTGTTCAGTGCTTAAGGAGAGTTTCTCTCCAGAGCCACGCCTTCTGAATGGGTTTTCACATCCTGACTTTAAAATCTCACCCTGGTTAGGATCAGATTCTACTATACCACAGATAAAGCAGAGTGGCTCTGATGAAGTGACATGGGAGAAACTCCAAGAGCCTCCCCCTCCCCGATGCAGCTTCCCCTGACTCTCTTCACCTGTCTAGAGACCAAGTCCTGGGCCATCTGTCAAATGCAGGTGAGGTGTGGCTGCCACTGTGAGTCTGCCCGACATCAGTGACTAAACAGGCCTGACCTGTGGTGAGAGCTCAAAAAAGGTGTGCCAACCTGCTGAGGTGGGGCTGAGGATGGATTTGGCAGGATATGTTGAGACAAAAGGAACAGGCATTTCGGTTTGGGGACCAATGGGAAAAATACAGAAACAGGGAGAAGAACTGGCTATTTAGGGAAGAAGATGAGTTTACTGGGGAGAGAGAGCGACACAGAGCAGCAATGGTGGATAAGATCGAAATGGCAGGTGGAACTGGGTGTGGCCCTCCTTGATTCGGGGCTTTGTTGGGGGAGTTATGAGAGTCAAGGCAAGATGGTGCTTCCAGGAGATTCCCTTCTTCTAGTGAGCTCTCTGCCCTGGCAGCTTACTGCTGTTTTCCTTTTTAAACAGCATTTTATTTATCTCTGGCTCAAAGGGAGCAGAGAAGAATGAAAAAATGAAAAAGAAGAGTTACTTTAATGAATATTTGTTGAGTGTCTACTATATGCCAGATATTAGTGGAAGTACTGGAGACACCATAGTGAGAAGGACAGATAACATCTGTGCTCTCATGGAGATAATATTCTAGTGGGGGAAACCGGTAACAAAGCAGCCACTACAAGGAGAGCTAAGAATGATGATGGATTGAATCAGGAGTGGTTGAGTGGGCAGAAAGGAACTGATTAGAGTTGATCAAACAAGAGACAATTCCAGGCACAGAGAATAACTAGTGCAAAGACTTTAAGCGTGATGAGCTTGAAGTGTTCAAGGAGCCAAGAGAAAGCCAGGGCAGCCCTAGAAGAATGAGGAGGAGGGAGGCAATGCAGTGGGAGATAGGGTCAAAGAGGAAGATAGGGGCCAGATCATGTAGGGCTCTGTATAAGGAAAAAGAGTTGGGCTTTAATCTATAGGCAGTTGGAATCCATTAACAGTAAACAAGGTAGTGACATAATCTGAGTTATATTTTCAAAGAGCAATCTGTCTGCAATTTAGAGAATAGATGATAGAGGTGCAAGAGTAGGAGAAAAAGGGCACCAGTTAGGAGATCGTTTGGATGATCCAAGGCAAGAGAAAATGGGGCCATAGTCTATAGATGTAGCTTCAAGAGAAGTGGATTCTTTTGGATCACGTTTTTCAAATAGATCCCACATGACTTAACACTGGATTGGATGTGGGCGTTGAAAGGAAGAGAGAAGTCAAGGTTAACATCTAGTTTTCTGGGCTTTAGCATCTGGGTGGCTGTTGCTGCCATTTCCTAGAGTCAACAGATGGAGGAATGGCCTTGGCTGTGGGGAGAGTCCAGAGTTATATTCCACTGTGTAAGTTTGGGGACGCTTACTGAACAGCCAGGTGGAGGTGGCAGACAAGCAATGGGCAATATGAATCTACAGTCCCAGGGAGAAACCAACACCAGTCTATATGTCGGGGAGCCATCAGCACAGAGATAGTTTTTAAGCCATAGGGCTAAATGAGGTCACCTAGAGAGACTCATATAGATATAGATGGAGAAAGAAGCCCAAGACTACTCTGAGACATCCCAAGATTTAGAGGTTGAGTGAAAGAGAAGGCAAAAGAAACAGAACTGTCAGCCAGTCAGGTAGGGAAAAAGCCAGGAAGTGAGAGGTCACAGAAGCCAAGGGAATAAAGCGTTTCAAGAAGGGATACTTCTGGGAGACCACACAATGTAAAACCCAAGAAATGACCACCACTGGATCTGACAACATGAAGATCGTTGGTACACTTGAAAAGCAGTCTCTCAGTGTGGTGGTGGTAATCTGTTTCAGTTTTCAGTTGTCTGTCACTAAGTAACAGGTCACCAAAGTACTTAAAAACAACTTGAAAAGAACAGTTTATTATTTCTCACCATTCTGTGGGTTGACTGGCAGTTCCTCTCTTCCACGTAGCATCGGGTGGTGAGCTGGAATGATTACAGTCATCTGGAATCAGTCAAGCTGGAACATCCAGCGTGGATGGAATTTAATGCTGGCAGTCAGCTGGGAGCTCCACTTGAGCTATGGACCATACTGACTACATGTGGCCTCTCCACGTAGCTTGGGCTTCTCACAGCATCTCAGTTCTGAGAAGGAGTGTCGCAAGAGGGACCAGACCATGAGACCCACCCAGGCAGAAACTGCAGGGATTCTGATGAGCTAGCTTCAGAAGTCATGAAGCACCGCTTCTACAATGTCCTACTAATCAAAGGAAGCCCAGAATCAAGGGGAGGGGAAATAGCCTTCACTTTCCAATAGGAGGTTAGCAGAGAAACTGTGGCCATCTTTAATCTTCCACAGGACCATAGCCTGATGGAAGTGAGTTGAGAGGAGAATTTGAGGTAAGGAAGGGGAGAGAGAAACCACAAACAACTCAAAATTACCTGCACTCAAGTTCACAAACTTGGCTTTAAAAAGAAAAAGAAAAAAAGGCAAGGCCTTCATTATGACCCTACTAGTAATTCTGCTAAGTTTAACTTTCAATTTTACAAACCTACCAAAACTAAGGAATATAAAATTAGGTAGGGATAAAATATAAAACAGCAAAAGTACTAGGAGAAAATAGGGATAAAGTCATATGAAGATAAAGCTGGCGACCTTCCTATAAACTCTGACAATAGGAGCCATAAAGTGAAAGACATTTTGACTAGATGAATATTTTAAATTTCTATTCATCAAAAACTAGAATTTAAAAAATCAACCAAAAACTAGGAAATTTATTAGTAACATCACTATTTAAATAATTCTTACAAATCAAGAAGAAAAACAAACACCCCAATGGAAAATGGGCAAAAGATATATATATACAAGAGAAAAAATAAAATAGCCAATAAACAGATTAATAAAACATTTCAACTTCATTGGCAATCAGAGAATGCAAAATAAAATGCTGAGATGGCATTTTTTGAAAATCTCATGGGCAATTTCTTTTATGTGAACACCCAAAATAGGCAAGGTTAGTGGGAAAAGGCACTTCCATACATTGGCAGAGAAAAGTATGGAGAGAAATTTAGCAAATACTTATCAAAAATCCAGCTGCATAAGATGTACTGTTGCTCTACAAACACAGACCATTGTTCTTCGGCATCATCCGACCTTTGCCAGACCCCCTCCACCTCTCTGGGTTTCCTGACTCCAGCACCCTCCATTGCAGGAAAATCCTATTCCTCACTCTAAATCCAGCTTAGATGTTAATTCTTCCAGCAGACCTTCCTTAAACCCACTCCCCTCCGAGATAGGAGCAATCCCACCTTGTGCCTTTCTCCAGTCTGTGTTGCTGTCACACTGTAATATGATTATCCACCTTTCAGCTGGGCGATCTTCAGCAAGTCACTTAAATGACTCTCAATTTCTATCTCTGGAAATGAAGGCGATAATACCTATGCTGCAGGGCTTTTGGAAGGATTAAGAGACTCTCGATTTATTGGTACATACACAGTGAAAGATTTTAGTTTTCAAATTCTTGCTACTTTTATACTCTGTCCAGCTTTCCCTTCCCTTTGGATAATGAGCTTCCTTAAATATGGTTCACTTCTGTTCTACTACTTCTCAGTCACCTTAAATATTAAACACGGTCTAGTTTCTATTTTTACAGCCTGGTCCATCTGTTTTTGAAGCCATCTCATAAAAGTTCTCTTCCTGGGCCCCAGCCCAGGTTGTGCTTGTGGTTTCAGTAGCGTGGGGCAGGAGGAGTTGGATACGGTACGTACTCTGCTCTTCCTTCTTCCCTGGCTTTCTTCCTCTGTTGGGGTGGGAAGGAGGGAGAAAGAAGTTGATGTTTGTTCTCACCCAACTATTGGTGGGGGAGTGGCTCTTCTCTTCTCTTCTTCATTGCTCGTAACTCTTGTTCCCTTTTGTGAGCAAACCCACAGGGATCTTTCGAGGTGAAGGTGGGTGACCTTCTTTTTGGTGACCCTTCTTTTTGGTTTTCTCTGCTTCTCAGTCTGATTCTGGAAATGCTGGCTGTTCCTCTCTAGGGGCCAGTGTCCAAATGCAGGCTCTCTTGTACAGGCTGTTTGTAGTTCTTTGGGGGGGGGGCTCTCTGGGGACTGCTCTCTACCCAGGCCCCTGGCTGGGAGGCCCAGGTGAGGCTTGACATCTTCCTCTTCTTTCAACCCTCTCACCCCCGGGTAAGTCCATCCTACAGCCCCTGTGGGCAGAGGCCCCTTCCCCTACCAGTGGTCCACCTAGAGGAATCAGCAGGAAGGTTTAAGCCCCAGGCACCTTTCTGAGGTTCACTCCACCCACGAGAGAATCCCCTATCGTTACAGTGAGAACGCAGCTCACCCACACTTCCTCTCTCCGATCCACCAACTCTCACCTACCCCTTTCTCTACAACCAACAGCATCAGCCTTTGAGTTCTAAGTTCTATACAGTCCAGATGTTCAAAGATTTCAGAAGTGAAATAAACTGTCCTCCCAACTTTGAGAGGAGGGTGAGGGAAAAGATGTTGGGCTTTCCCAGTATTTTAGGAAGGAGAGGAACAAGTCAAATGGCCTTCCATGACAAGGGGAAGAGGAAGGAGAGCTGAGAGTACACAGAATCAAGATTCCCCTCCCAGTACCTCTGCTGACTCTATGCCCCATCCCTTCACTTCTCACTGATGAAGGCCATCAGACTTGCTCTGCTCTGGCACCTGGAAGCACACGGCAAGTCCTTCACCAAGAACTAAACTTTCTTGAAACAAGGTTTGGAGGAATCTAGCAACTCAACAGGGTGCTCTCTCTACTGCAAACCCCATGTTACCTGGCAACTTCCAGTGACATGAAAATATGCTGTTTCAGACCAATCTGCTTCATTCAGAAAGAGAAAACAAGTACCGAGCACAGTGTTAGCGTATGATCATTACCACCAGCAGCTATTGTCCTTGTCTTGACTGGGGACCCTTTCAGAAAAGAGACTATACATTGTTAAATTCATTTCAGTTCACGCTAACAATTATCAGTTCAAGATCTTATGTGCCCTAGACACACGGCTAGCCATGACCTCAAGGGGCTTATGCCCTAGTGTGGGAGATAACAAGGAACCAGATGATTCGGGAAAGAGTGAAGGGAGCATCACAGGCAAGTTTCCCAGCAGAAGGGACCATGAGCTAGTCCTCCCAGCCTGAATAAGAGTTAGCCTGGCAAAGAGAGGTTTAAGTAGAGGAGAGAGCCCAGCCAAAGGCCTAGAGGTACAAGGCAGGCTTGTGTGTTTGGGAAACTGACAGAGATTCAATCTGACTGAGAGAAGAGCACTGGGGTGAGAGGCGGAGATTGAGGGCACAAAGAAAGATGAGGCTGAAGAGGTAGATGGAACCAGGGATGAGAAGTACTGTGGGCCATGTCAATGATTGTGGACTTTTTCTAGGAGTCCTAGGAAGCCATGAACGGACTTGAAACAGGGGTAGAACTTGATATGATTTCCAGCTTGGGAAGATTATCCTAGCTGCACTCAGGAGAAAAGAATTGGTTAGGAACAAGAGTAGAGTCAGGAAGATCTATTTGGAGGCTAGTGGCCTGGACTAAAGTATCGTCAGAGAGACCAAGCAAAGCATGAAGACCAGAGACATGCAGAAGGCGCATTCAGCAGCCTTTGACAACTGATAGAATGTAGTGATTGGAGGAGAAGAATATGCAAGTATGATGCCCAGGTTCTGGCTGGAGCAATTGAAGCATAGTAGTGCTACTTTCAAAGCTAGATGATGCCAGGGGTAAAACACGTTTGGCTCAGGGAATAACAAGGTGGTGTATTTAATATCGTACATTATTTATATACCACTCACAACAACCCTGTAAGATAGATAACACTCTTCCCATCGCATAAATGGAGACACTAACAGTCCGTGAGGCGAAAAGTCATAAAGTCAGGAGGACGTGGAGCTGGGACAGAACTCCTCGACTGTAGGAGCCCCCAGGAACAAGGGATCCCCAACAGGCCAAATTGCCAAGATCACCTTGGGGTTGGTCGTCATTAACATCACCCTGGAAGCTCGCACTTCCTCTTTAGGGGAACAAAGAAAGAAAATCCAAGAGAGATCACCCGGAGTCATTTCTGTCCAGCTCAAATTCCCCAACAGACTGGGTTGGAGCCTGGACTTTCTTTATCTCCACCACACAATTTGCCAGCCCTTCACCCACAGTTAAAACAGTCCCTGTACATAGGGAGGAAACATCAGGCAAAAGGTAGCATTTCCTCTTATGGGAGAATTGTCCCCACCTACTCCCTAGCCTCGCCTTGCACACCCATGGTTCCTTGGTCACTGTGGTCTTGGTGTCACAGCAATGTTCACTCCCCTTGCTTCTTCAGGCAAGCATGCCAAAAAGAAGTAACATGCCACCACAATTATTAAACTGCTTCTCTCTGCTCAGAGCTGGGCTTAGATCAACTAATGCTCTCTGATGTCTGTAACTTCTGGACTTTTGGAGTTTGCAGGCCTCAACCTTCTCCCTTTCTCAGCAAATGCAATGAACTACCAGATCTGTATCAAACACCTACCATATGCCAGTCATCGTGCCTGGCACAATGGAAAGCTCAAGGATAAAGAAGACTCATTATCAGCCAGGGCAGTTTTGTCTACAGAACCCAAATTAAAGCCATAAATTCAAAAGATGGGGAAACCAAACATTTTTGAGCACCCACTATACTCCAGATACTATATTAGTGCTTTCCATGTGGCATCTCATTCAATCCTCACAACAAGCCATGAAATAGAAATTATTTTCCATATTTTATATACACTGGGAGAAGAAACTCAGTGTAGCAAAGACTGACAAACCTTGAAAAAACTCGGGCTTCCCTGGTGGCGCAGTGGTTGAGAATCCGCCTGCCAATGCAGGGGACACGTGTTCGAGCCCTGTCTGGGAAGATCCCACATGCCGCGGAGCAACTGGGCCCGTGAGCCACAGCTACTGAGCCTGCGCGTCTGGAGCCTGTGCTCCGCAACAAAGAGAGGCCGCGATAGTGAGAGGCCCACGCACCGCGATGAAGAGTGGCCCCCGCTCGGCGCAACTAGAGAAAGCCCTCGCACAGAAACGAAGACCCAACACAGCCAAAAAGTAAATAAATAAATGTAGTCATTAAAAAAAAAAAAAAATCTAGAAAAACAAAATAATATTTAAAAAAAAACAAAAAAAGAACCTTGAAGAAACTCATTTCTCTTTTACCTGTTCATACATGTAGACTACATTTCCCAAAATCCCTTGCAGGTATGGCTATGGGTACGAGTCCTGACCAACAGGAACTCTGGTCCACAAAAACTGTGTGATCCTTCATTTTCCCTCATCTCTATGTCACAGCCAGAAGAATCCTGGAAGTCACATGTTGAAGATGACAGAGACACTTTGGGTCTGATTCCTGGAATCTTTGCATGGTTAGTGAGAAAATTCTATTGTCATAAGCCACCAAAGTTCAGGGGTTTATCCATTACTGTAGCTAACATTTGTTAATGAATACAAAAGATTTCAAAGACACCAAATTACCTGCACAAAGTCAACCAACTTGTTAGTGGCAGAAAACAGATTTAAATTTAGGTTTACCTTAAATTTAGGTTTACCAAAACCACATATTTTACCTATGGTTTGGGTGGTCTGGAGAGGTTTCCTGAAAGAGGTATAACTTCATCATGGCCATAGCAAATAAGGATGATTTAAAAAGACAGAAAGAAGGGTGGCAAAGGGTCAGAGAAAGGAGGCTATAAAGTATTCTTAAGGAATACGAATGGAGTAAAGGTTCTACAATGGAAAATTACGGGAGGGAAAACTGGAAATGTAGACTGAGCTGTAACCATCAATAAATTAGGCTACATTGCATTAACAAACAGAATCAAAATCTCAATGGCTTAACACAACCAGAGTTTATTTCTGGTTCACACTACATGTTCAGTGTGGATCCACAGGAGTCTGACATGCATCACTTCTGGTCATATTTCTTTGGTCAAAGAAAGTAATATCCACATTTAAACTCAAAGTTAGAGGAAATATAATTCCACCATACACCCAGAAAGCAAAGATCTGGAAATATTTGATAAATAGCACTAATGGCTACTAAAAAATAAGAAGGTCCTAGATATCAAAGTAGAGAAATATATGTTCCTTTGGGAAATATTTTTATTAGAGGATTAACCATGTAAGTTTTATCAGAAGCAGGAATTCTTATTTTTGCCAGATATGTAGCAGAATTATAGACAGAAAGACTGGATAGAGCTTATAGAAAGGTAGTTTGGATATGGATATGTACGGGGAATTTTAGGAATGTGTACATATCTTTTTCCCTTCAAATTCCTTTTTTATACAAGAATTGCACCCAGGGATGCAAGGATTCTTCAATGTATGCAAATCAATCGATGTGATACACCATATTAACAAATTGAAGAATAAAAACCACTTGATGATCTCAATAGATGCAGAAAAGGCTTTTGACAAAATTCAACACCAATTTATGATTAAAAACTCTCCACAAAGTGGGCATAGAGGGAACCTACCTCAACATAATAAAGGCTATATATGACAAACCCACAGCAAACATCATTCTCAATGGTGAAAAACTGAAAGCATTTCCTCTAAGATCAGGAACAAGGGTGTCCACCCTTGCCACTATTATTCAACATAGTCTTGGAAGTCCTAGCCATGGCAGTCAGAGAAGAAAAAGAAATAAAAGGAATCCACATTGGAAAAGAAGAAGTAAAACTGTCACTGTTTGCAGATGACATGATACTATACATAGAAAATCCTAAAGATGCCACCAGAAAACTACTAGAGCTAATCAATAAATTTAGTAAAGTTGCAGGATACAAAACTAACACACAGAAATCTTTTGCATTCCTATACACTAATAATGAAAGATCAGAAAGAGAAATTAAGGAAACAATCCCATTTACCATTGCAACAAAAAGAATAAAATACCTAGGAATAAACCTACCTAAGGTGGCAAAAGACCTGTACCCAGAAAATTATAAAACACTGATGAAAGAAATCAAAGATGACACAAACAGATGGAGAGATATACCACGTTCTTGGATTCGAAGAATCAATATTGTGAAAATGACTATACTACCCAAAGCAATCTACAGATTCAGTGCAATCCCTATCAAATTACCAATGGCATTTTTCACAGAACTAGAACAGAAAATTTTACAATTTGTATAGAAACACAAAAGACCCCGAATAGCCAAAGCCATCTTGAGAATAAAAGCAGAGCTGGAGGAATCAGGCTCCCTGACGTCAGACTATACTACAAAGCTACAGTAATCAAGACAGTATGGTACTGACACAAAAACAGAAATACAGACCAATGGAACAGGATAGAAGGCCCAGAGATAAACCCACACACCTATGGTCATCTAATCTATGACAAAGGAGGCAAGAATATACAATGGAGAAAAGCCAGCCTCTTCAATAAGTGGTGCTGGGAAAAGTGGACAGCAATAATGTAAAAGAATGAAATTAGAACTCCCTAACACCATACACAAAAATAAACTCAAAGTGGATTAAAGACCTGAATGTAAGGCCAGATACTATAAAATTCTTAGAGGAAAACATAGGCAGAACACTCTGACATAAATCGCAGCAAGATCTTCTTTGACCCACCTCCCAGAGTAATGAAAATAAAAACAAAAGTAAACAAATGGGACCTAATGAAACCTAAAAGCTTTTGCACAGCAAAGGAAACCATAAATAAGATGAAAAGACAACCCTCAGAATAGGAGGAAGTATTTGCAAACGAAGCAACTGGCCAAGGATTAATATCCAAAATTTACAAGTAGCTCATGCAGCTCAATATCAAAAAACAAACAACCCAATCCAAAAATGGGCGGAAGACCTAAATAGACATTTCTCCAAAGAAGACATACAGATGGCCAACAAATGCATGAAAAGATGCTCAACATCACTAATCATTAGAGAAATGCAAATCAAAACTACAATGAGGTATCACCTCACACCGGTCAGAATGGCCATCACCAAAAAAATCTACAAACAAATGCTGGAGAGGATGTGGAGAAAAGGGAACCCTCTTGCACTGTTGGTGGGAAAGAAAACTGATATAGCCACTATTGAGAACAGTATGGAGGTTCCTTAAAAAACTAAAAATAGAACAACCATATCACCCAGCATTCCCACTACTGGGCATATACCCAGAGAAAACCATAATTCAAAAAGACACGTGCACCCCAATGTTCACTGCAGCACTATTTACAATAGCCAGGACATGGAAGCAACCTAAATGTCCATCAACAGAGGAATGGATAAAGAAGATGTGGTACATATATACAATGGAACATTACTCAGCCATAAAAAGGAACGAAATTGGGTCATTTGTAGAGATGTGGATGGACTTAGAGACTGTCATACAGAGTGAAGTAGGTCAGAAAGAGAAAAGTAGATATCATATATTAACACATATATGTGGAATCTAGAAAAATGGTATAGATGATCTTATTTGCAAAGTAGAAATAGAGACACAGCCGTAGAGAACAAACGTATGGATACCAAGGGGGAAACGGGGTGGGTGGGATGAATTGGGAGATTGTGACTGACATATATATACTATTGATACTATGTATAAAATAGATAAATAATGAGAACCTACTGTATATCTCAGGGAACTCTACTCAATGCTCTGTGGTGACCTAAATGGGAAGGAAATCCAAAAAAGAGGGGATATATGTATATGTATAGCTGATTCACTTTGCTGTACGGTAGAAACTAACACAACATTGTAAAGCAACTATACTCCAATAAAAATTAATTTTAAAAAAGCTATAAAAAAAAGAATTGCATATTTAAGTCTTTGGTTCGGTACTCAGACAAATCCAGACTCTGCCCCCTACCAAGTAGGTCATATTGAAGAAGTTACCTGGCCTATCTTAGGCTTTATCATCTGTAAGATGAGAATGATAGTAACTGCTATCTTATAAACTTGTTTGAGATTAAATATGATTTAATACATGTAAAATCCCTTAGTAAATTCTTTTAAAAAATATTAGCCACTGCTAATATTATTATTTGTGGGAAAGCCACAATCTTACTATGTGACTTTGAGCAGTTAATTTCCTGCTCTGGGCCTCATTTTCCTGATTAATAAACTAACGGGATTGGATGGGTCTCTGTCATGGTCTTTTCCAAGTCAAACAACTTTTTATTCAAAGAGAGTCAGATCCAAGCAATGCCTATAGAGTATCAAGTGGGAAATACTCCCTTCCTTTGGGGCTATTTCTATTCGTCAGAAAGACCAGAGGCACAAGGGGATAAAATAAATAGAAAAGGAGAATTTAACATTCTTTTTTGTTCTTCTTCTTCCACATTACTAGAAAACAAAAGCATTACAAAGGCAGTGGGAAACACCAGGACTATCTCTCTTCTCCTGTAATCATCCTCTCAGGACTGGGAGTAGAATCTAACTCTAGTCTAATGTCTATATCCTCTCATTCTGTTTGACCCCAGACTTTGAAGTCAGAGAGGCCTGGGTTTGATTGAGCAAGTATGGGTAAATGAGAGATAATGATACCAGTCCTGCAGGACCAATTGAGATAAGGTATATACCCTGTACATAGAAGGGGCTCAATCAGTGGTAATTCCTGTGGTGGTACCCAGTCCCAAGTACCAAGTAGCCAAGCAGTGGTGGCAGTGTTTTTTTCCTAGAAAAGCCCCCACGGTGTACTTGGTCATGGTTTTGGCTACATTCATTTTGGATTCTTGCTCTCTGGCCCTCCTGGAGAGTCTGAGAGTTTCCTAAAACCCTTTCAAAAATTCCTTTGCTACTTAAATGAGCCAGAGTGGATTCTGCTGTCTGCAACGCAGAACCAGGACTGTAATAGCTTCTGTCAGCCACCACGTTTTATAAATCATTTGGTCTAAATCCCAAAAGAAGAGTTTTATTGGAAAGAAGCTTTAGTCTACCCATGCAGCTCAGCTCCTATCCTTGACTCTATCGAATATGGATTCAAATTCTGCCCTAGTCAACTTGTGTGTAAATTGTCTTCTCAGCTCAACAGAAGCCCCTTAGAAACAGAGGCAGCCTGTTGAAGCCCAGTGGAAAATGACCAGAGGAATGAGTGGGGATGAGGAGATAAGGTCCTGAGTCCACCACTGAAAATCCATGTAGCCCAAGGCACATCTTTTCAATACTGTGGGCCTTGGTTCCCCAGTCCGTGAAATGGGAAGATAGCATCTAGCCCAGGGAACTGATAAGAAATCAAAAGGACAAATAGATATGAAGACCCCTTGTCAACTGAAGACCTAAGGGACACTTTAAATAGTGTCTTTTTCCATCTACCTCCCATGAAAGGCAGGGACTGGGTCAGACTTTCCTCTTTCTGGACACTTAGCTTGGTGATCAAGTCTCTCAGACCAGGGGCAGGGCCAAAACATGAGTCATATCGCCCTCTGGTGGATTTAAAGGGAAAGGGTATGGTTTTCAAATGGGTGACAAAGCTACAAAAACAGAACTCACAGAATTCTAAAATTCCAGAACTGAAAGGGCTCTTTGAGACCCTTTAATCTAACATCCTTATTTAAATATGGTACACTAATAAAGGGCCAAGAGGAAAAGTGACTTTCCTGAGGTCACACCAAGAACAAAGGTCAGAGCCAGCCCCTAATGACCATCCAGAGCAGAGGTCATCCTCTCTGACATGAAACACAGAAACCCTCAGTGGTCAGTGTCCACATGACCTTGAACCCTCGGCACAGCTCAGCTATGCTGTCAGCAAGTAGAGCTTTAGCTGAACTCTGACCAAGATTGGGTAATTTCCCCACTCAGTTATACTGTCAAAAAGTTTTACTTCTTTTTAAAACCTACCACGTCAATGTTTTGATTTCAATACAAACAAACCAAGCTCTAACTATGGCAACTTCTTAGAAACTTAGAAAATATTCTCGAGCATGACTGGATAACTCTAAGAGAAAAGAACAGCAGAATGTCTGATTTTTCCATTAACTAGAGAAACCCTTTTTTTCAGACACCAATCTCTCCCACAGGTGATTGTCTATGAAGATAGAACAGTCCAGAGGAATTGAATGCAAATCACCTTCACATCAACACAACTGCCAACCTGAGTTTGACTTATATAAGACGCCACATTCTAATGGTGCCCAATTAGTCATCGTAATAAATGCTAAAAGAAGTGGGTGATGTTGGGTCTTTGCAATGGAGAGAAAAGTTCCCATTCAAGGCAATTCTTAGAAGTCTTATTTTTAGCCTCTAAATCCCTTTGGAACCTGAACCAGCCACAGGGAAGACTTCATTCAAGGTAGGGCTCAAATAAGCCACCTGAGTTCTGTCCCCAGAGAGAGCAGGTGGGACTTTGAGTGAGTCACCCTCCCCCCAGCTCTCTCATGGGTAGCAGGGGGCCATCCAGTAGGTCCTGCCAGCCTTGCAGGGTTACTGAGAGGATCTAGTGGACTTCATCCCAGCTCACACATTTTAATCCCCCACACGGAATAGCCTGAGTATTCATACCATGTCTAGACAGGATCCTGAAGCTTAGCCTGATTCAATCCTCTATCTATTATTTTTACTCAACAATAACAATATCTGGTATTGAGTGATTACAGTAACACTATTCTAAGAGGTTCACATGGCTTAACCCAACTCCCACCAAAACTCTATACAGAAGGCACTATTAATTATCCCCATTTTCGAGATAGAAAAATTGAGGCTCACAGAGGCTAAATAACTCATCCAAGATCAAACAGCTAATAAGTGAAAGAGTCAGAATTTGAAGCCAAGTCCACCTGACTTCATAGTCCATTCTCTTAAATCCAACCCCACTCGGAAGGTTATCTTTACCATCCATTAGCTAAATCCTAGTAGGGAGTGGGACTTCAATCCAGAATTGAAGGTCAAAGTCACAAAAGGTGGGCTTCGCTGGTGGTGCACTGGTTGAGAGGCTGCCTGCCAATGCAGGGGACACGGGTTCGAGCCCTGGTCTGGGAGGATCCCACATGCCGCGGAGCAACCAGGCCTGTGAGCCACAACTATTGAGCCTGCGCGTCTGGAGCCTGTGCTCCGCAACAAGAGAGGCCGCGACAGTGAGAGGCCCGCGCACGGCGATGAAGAGTGGTCCCCGCTCGCCGCAACTAGAGAAAGCCCTCGCACAGAAACGAAGACCCAACACAGCCAAAAATAAATAAATAAATAAATAAATTTATTTAAAAAAAAAAAAATCACAAAAGGTTCTGTTTCAGTTTGAGCCCAGTGTCCTCCCAAAGGCACCTCTAAACTGAATTCCCATGCTCATTCTAAGCATTTTTGTCCTCACTCTGTTTCCTTCTAGCAACATAAGTATATATCTATAATAACAGCCAGATAGGAAGGGACACCACGTTGGGAGCCCATTAGGTGTTTCCTCCTTCTGAAGGCAATATGAAATTTTTAGGAAGAATAAAGGCTTTGGAGTAAGACAGGCCTGGATTTCAGACCCAACTCTGCCATCTCTGCTACCTGCTTGTCCTTGGATATTCACAGTGGTCCCCCCTTATCCATGGCGGATACGTTCCAAGACCCCAGTGGATGCCTGAAACCACTGATAGTACTGAACCCTTTTTCTGTTCATGTCTTCCACCCACAAATTTAATGCCTTTTCCATCTTGACTAAGTACTTATCACACACTGTGGCCGTAACTTCTGCAGTCTGAGGTGCTACAGCAAAACTAGCACAAATTTCTTTTTCCTTCTTCACAATTTCACAGGTAAGATTCTGTCTTACCATAGATCTTAGCAATGTCAGCGTATGATTTTTTTTTCCTTGTTAAGTCAGGAACTTTCTCCTTTTCACCTATAGGAATCACTTTACAGTTTCTCTTTGGCAGATCCAAATTGCCAGCATTACTCCTCTTGTGCTTTGAGCCACTATTAAGTAAAATAAGGGTTCCTTGAACACAAGCACTGTGATACCATGACAGTCAATCTGATAACCAAGAGGTGCTACTAACTGACTAATAGACGGGAATGAGAATGGCTGGACAAAGGGATGATTCACATCCTGGGCAGATTCACGTCCTGGGCAGGTCAAGGCAGACAGCTCGAGTTTTTATCACATTGAAGTCTAAAACTTATGAACTGTTTATTTCTGGAATTTTCCGTTTAACATTTTTGGATCATGGTTGACCATGGGTAACTGAAACCGTTGAAAGCAAAACCACAGATAAAGTGGGGATTACTGTATTCCCTCTGGGCCTCATTCTCATCTTGGAAAATGTGGATAATAACATCAACATTATACTGTTGTTATGAGAATTAGTTCAAACCCATCTATGAATACCTAGCAGTGTCTGGCAGGCACACAGTAAGCATACAAAACATAGTGGCAATTAGCAGACAATCAGCCTGCATTCAGAGACTTATTTTCTTCCTATGCCAACCCAGTAGCAAGAGGTGACGGTGGACATCTGGGTAGGAGGATGCACACCTGTGACCTGCAGCATCACAGTGAGATGTGCATTGGCTTTAGATGGATTCCCAGTTCTGCCATGTTAAGCAGATTGCTTAATTTTGCTGAGACTCAGTTTTCTTCCCCATAAAGAGAGGCAATAAATCCTCATTATATTTTATGTATCTTCATGATACTTACCATCCAGTCAGGAAACCAGGGTACAGACATAAAAATAAAAGGAAGATTAGAGCATCTCAAATAAAAAATGTTAGAAGTCCTTCAATGATGTAAGCTACTGAGTTAAATATTCTGAACTACCTTTATTTATTTTAAGAAATGAGATATTTATAAGAAATACTAATAATACAATAAAATATCAGCCCTCTGGATGTCCTAAAACTGGGGTGTTATAGTTAAGATATTTAGATTGTTTCAGACAAAAGAAATCCATTTGTTTAATTTTAATCAAATAGAGTAGAATTATTTTCAAGAATATTTCACATTTCTACACATTCTTTAAATTTTTTTAATTGTAAAAGCATCATAAATACACAAGAGAGATTCTTGCAATATACAAAAAGAGGCGTGCACAAGAATGTTCAAAACAAGATTGTTTATAACAGAAAACTGTAAAGAATTCAAATGTCTACCAACTGAGAATGATTAAATTTATAGAGCATTGATACAATAAAAAAACTACATAGCAAGAAAAAATGAAATTAAAGCTATAAGCAGCATGGATGAATCCTCAAAGCATAATATTGAATGAAAAGAACCAATTCATGGAACAATGCATGTAAGCGTTATACCACTTTTATAAAATTCAAAGCAAGCAATCCTAAATTAGATAATGTTTAGGGATACATAGAGAAGTAGTGAAGCCATATTTAAAAAAAAATTTTTTTTTTATTTTATAGTAGTGATTACTGCTGAGAAATATGTGAAGGAATACGATTAGGGAGCAATATATGGGTCAATTCAATAGTTTTGGAAAAGTTCCCTGCTGGGTGGTAGGGTCACCTATTTGAATATAATTTTTCTTAATTTACTATATTTATAGTTATAATTATAGATACACACATGCATATGTATAATATTATCTATAACAATGTTACATAATAACACTTTTAAACCCCATGCTATTCAATACTGGGCCAGAAATCTGATTCCCTTGCTCCTGATCCTGTACTGTTAATGTCTTAGGAAATTTTTCTTATGTCTATTCTCTGAGTAGATTGTACTTCTCAGTTACTTATTAAAAAAGATGTCCACTAAGGATCTGAGAGTAAGGCTGTAAACTTAATTACAGGAAGAAAGCAATACACAAAGGCAACTCTGTATCTGTCCCTCAAAGGTCAAGTGATAGAGGGTGGAGAATGGAATAGCACTGGATACCAGGGATGACATATCAACACTCAGAAGGAGGATATGAGTTAACACCTATTCCAGGGCTATCAGGACTAGTTTATTTCCACAGGCCACGAGTGGACAGAACTGCATTCCCAAAGAGTTCAATGCACTCTCCTGTGCTATAAGCCGGTCAAAGAAAAGTCACTGAATTCGTTTGCCCAGGCTGCCATAAAAAAAAAAAAAAAAAGTACTACAAAAGCATCATAGACTGGGTGCCTTAAACAACATAAATTTATTTTCTTACAATTCTGGAGCCTAAAAGTCAAAAAAAAAAAAAAAAAAGGTGTTGGCGGAGTTGTTTCTTCTAAAGGCCTTTCTGCTTGGCTTGGAGATTGCTATCTTCACCCTGTGTCTTTACATGGCCTTCCTCTGTATGTATGTGTCCTAATCTCCTCTTTATAAGAAAACAAGTCCTATTGGATTAGGGTCCACTTCAATGACCTCAATTAACCTTAATTACCTCTTTAAATGTCCTATCTCCAAATACAGTCACATTCTGAAGTAGTGAGAATTAGGACTTCAATATATGAATTTGGGGGGGGACACAGTTCAGCTCATAACAGTCACCAGGGGTTCTTTGGAAAATGACAGGCTTGATTATATTTCAAATTAGCCCAGTGTTGTCCAAGAAAACTTTGCATAATGATGGAAATGTTTTCTCTCTGCGCTGTCCAAAAAGGTAGCCCTATGTAGCTTGCTACTGAGCACTTGAAATGTGGCTAGTGTAACTGAGGAACTAAATATTTTATTTTTATTAATTTTAATCAATACTAATTTTAGTTTTACTTGTCACATGTGGCTAGCGGCTACCATTTTGGACATCTTCAGGATCAGACAGAGCATGAGCACAGGGGAGGCATACATCTGACAGACTGGGAAAGATCAGAATATCAGATTAGAAGGACTTTTTAGAGGACCTTCAGGCAACCCACCCACTGCCCAGAGAACTGTACCCCAGACAGAAAGAACATTTGGTCCAGGGTCCTAGAGAAGTATGACAATCCTCATGGTAGATTTATCTGTTATTCTTTCTTTCCTTCACTGAAATTCTTCTTTGACATCCTCAGAGCATTAGTTCCAGACACTTGTTCTATGTTCCCTTACCAATAACTAGCAGCCCTTATGTCATCCTGCAAAACACCATCTCCCTCTCATCTCAAGGCCTTTATACTTCCTACTCCTTCTGCTGGAGGCTTGTCCCCCTAGATCTTTGTACAATGACTTTCTTCTGGCCAACCAGGCCTCAAATCAAGTGTCACCTTCCTTGATTGCCCTGTCCAGATTAGCAGCCCCCTCAATCCTGTTGCCCAGTTTTATTTCTATCATGATACTTCACTCTATATTATATCATCTTGTTTATTGATTTTTTTATTGCCCATTTCCTGCTCTCCACCCCTACTGTACTGTGAGCTTCATAAGAGCAAGAACCTTGTCTGTCTTGCTTGCTGCTTTTATCCCCAGTTCCTAGGGATAGATCCTCAATAAATATCCAATGAAGGACGGAAGATGGATGGATAGATGAATGTTTGTCCTCCTAAGAGAAGGAGAAGGCCCCTGCCATGCTTTAAGTCTTATGAAGCAATAAAGATCTCCAATACCTATGCTCTCACCTTCCGCCCCCTAGAAAGCCAGCCAATAGGATGGCCTTGGGCCTCAGCCAACAGGATTGAGGAGACCATGTTGCACCCAGGAAATCCAAGAAGCCATTCATAGGGTAACTGATTACTTGTATAGAGCCCTGCTGCTTGCTCACCCTCACAGTCTCATTCCAACAAGACAGCATCATCATAAAAGTTCCCCTCCCTGGAGTGTAGAGGGGGTGACCATGAGTGGGTAAAAGTCACAAACCTAACTGTGTAGGGGGCCCAACCTGGCACCAGGCCCAAGAAGTATAAAACTGTTCCTGCCTGCTGATAAAATAAGTCCACTGTGGGAGTGTTCCCAAGGAAATATTCCCAATATGAGGAGGGGTTGGTGAGGAGGGACACTACATACGATAGTGTAGAGCTATCTACAGCAGTGTAGAGCTGAAAACATCTCAAACACACAGCAACAAGAGAACAGCCAAGCAGACCATGTGGTCCATTATGCAGGTGCACAATCCCTTACTCCAAACCCTTACAGCTTGATATATTTTGGAAATCAAATATTTCCAATTTTAGAAAAGCTATGCATTGCTTCTATTCTTTTTTCTTTTGAATTTCTGAATTTTATTTTGTTTATTTTTTTATACAGCAGGTTCTTATTAGTTATCCATTTTATACACATTAGTGTATATATGTCAATCCCAAGCTTCTATTCTATTGTATATCACACCCAGCAGAGTCTGGGGCAGCCCACACTCAAACACACTAATACTGCAGCAAAACAGATGCATAGTCACCCTGGGTGGGATAAATAAAGAATACAAAGAGCCTCAGATCAATTCAGGTGAAGTTAGGAAAAAGAATTTTCCCAGCAGAAGAGCTTCTGGTTTATGGAGCACCATAGATTTCAGAACTGCAGACAAGAGATAAGGACCTATGCTATTAGCAAGAACACAACAGACTTTCAGGTTAGTCTGTTGAGACTATGAAGAGACAGGCCCACGTTATGTGGTGATACTGAAAAACTTATTTAGTAAAAGAAAAATAGATCAGTCAATAAAATGTGTTCCTCCAACCTGTAAACTACATGCTAATGAGGACTGGGAGAGGATGGGGGTCACAGGAAGGTCAGTCCATGAAGCTGTAAGTACATGATTGAAAGGAAAAGCAAGGACAGGGGCAGTGAGAGCAAGAGAGGGTAGGAAAGAGAAAACTGTGTCATCCAAACTGCCCTTCTTCCTGACCTTCCTCCCTACTCAGGGCTCACCTAACATGGAGAAGTGGCAACAAAGTAACAGGACCCTATACAGCAGAAGAGAAAGAGGTCCAGGGCACATCTATATGACATGCATTACAAATCACGTGCAAAGATTTTTACTGGGACCCCTGCTGAACACCAAAGAAATGTTCTCACCAGGGCCCAAACTCATTCTCTGTGGCTCAATCCCTACTGCAGTGAAAACCCCAGGGACTCCATTCACAAGGTCAGAAGCCCTGTTGGGCAAATCACCTGCTATTTTTTCTGGTGCAGACAGAATGGGTAGAAACAAATGATGCTAAGAAAGTTGCTCTGATCTGGAATTTGAAAAACAAGAGCATTCATCCTGGGTCAGTTTTTCAAAACATTGTTTCAAAATGCATGGTCTCCCATCTATTTCTCTTCAGCCTCTTTTTCTCAAGAAAGTGAAATTCCACAAGCTCTTTTATTTTTCCTGTTGTGATAAGAACACTTAGCATGAGATCTATCCTCTTAACAAAATTTTAAGTGTGCAATACAGTATTTTTAACTATGGGTACAATGCTGTAGAGCAGATCTCTAGAATTTATTCATCTTGCATAAGTGAACTGTATACCCAATGAACAGCTCATTTATTCCTTTCCCCAGCCCCTGGCAACTTCCTTTCTACTCTCTGCTTCAGCGGTTGACTATTTTAGATACTTCATGTAAGTGGAATCATGCAATATGTAATCTTCTATGACTGGCTTATTTCACCTAGCATACGGTCCTCCATCCACGTTATCACATATGGCAGGATTTCTTTCTTTTTTAAGGCAGGATTTCTTTCTTTTTTAAGGTTTAATTATATTCCATTGTGTGTATATACCACATTTTCTTATTCATTCATCCATAAACACAGAGGTTATTTCCTTATCTTGGTCATTGTGAATAAAGCTGCAATGAACATGAGAGTACAGATATTTCTTTGAGATCCTGATTTCAATTCCTTTGGATATATACCCAGAAGTGTAACTGGTAAATCATATGATAGCTCTATTTTTAATTTTTTAAGGAACTTCCATACTGTTTTCTATAATGGTCATACCAGTTTACATTCCCACCAACAGTGTACAAGAATTCCAACTTTTCCATATTCTTGCCAACAAGTACTTGCCCTTCGTTTTGTTGACAAGCACCAACCTAACAGGTATGAGGTGATATCTCATTGTGGTATTGATTTGCATTTCCCTGATAACTAGTGATGTTGAGCACCTTTTCATATACCATTTGATCATTTGTATGTCTTCTTTGGAGAAGTGTCTATTCTAGTCCTTTGCCCATTTTTAAATTGTGTGTCTTTTTGCTATTGAGTTATAGGAGTTCCTCACATATTCCGGATATTAACACCTTGTCTGATATAGGGTTTGCAAATATTTTCTCCCATTACATAGGTTGCCCTTCCACTCTGTTCAGTGTTTCCTTTGAAGTGCAGAGGCTTTTTTTGTTTGATGTAATCCCACTGTTTATTTTTGCTTTTGTTGCCTATGCTTTTAGTGTCACATTAAGGAAATAGTTGCCAAGACAAATGTCAAGAAGATTTTCCCTTATTTTTTTCTTTTAGAAGTTTTACAGTTCCAGGTCTTACATTTAAGACTTTAATCCATTTTGAGTTGATTTTTGTTACACAAATAAATGACATCCTGTGTTCATGGATCAGAATACAACATTGTTACTGTCCATTCTATCCAAAGCAATCTATATAAATTCAACACTATCCCGAGCAAAATCCCAATGGCATGTTTCACAGAAAAAGAAAAAACAATCCTAAAATTCATATGGGACCCAAAAAACACTGTGAATAGCCAAAGCAATCTTGAGAAAGAAGAACAAAGCAGGAGGCATCATACTTCCTGATTTCAAAATATATTTCAAAGCTATAGTAATTAAAACAGTATGGTACTGGCACAAGCCCTTTTGTTAGAAATCATCCTGCTAACAGCCAGGAATTGAACAAGAAGGCTATTCCTGACAAGGAAGGGAACTTTGGGGCTTGAATATCACCATCTGGGTACTACTTTCTGCTGCACCATCCCCCAGTGTTCCTTGGTAATCCATGAAGATGCTCCAAAGATTCCTAGGATTGAGACAAGAAGGTGCTGGGACTCACCTGCTGTAGAGATCTGATCTTCAAATGCCTACTTGGACACAAAAGCAGAGAGGAATGACAGCCCTGTGGTTACATGCAGGAGCAATGGAGCCAGCAGGCCTGGATGCAAATTCTGGCTCCTCCTAAGAAGCTGTGTGATCTTTAGCAAGCTGCTTAGCCTATATGTGCCTCAGTTTCCCATCAGTAGAAGGGATAATGATAGGACCTACATTATAGAGTTGTATGAAGATTAAAGAAGAAAGTCCACCAACTGTGATAAGCACATAGTAAGGGTCTGAGAGAAGCTGGTTTTCACTGGCAATGTGCCAGTAAGTGAAGACTGACTCTGTGTTGCCATCTTAACTCATGCTTATGCCCAGTTCCTCCCAGATAGGTCCTTTTCTTTAATTTCAAGTTTCTCAAACACAGGGAACATCTGCCATGTTACAACAACCCTCAGATTTGGGGATCCTTGGCCCAAATTGTAGGGGTGGAAACTGACACTCAAACAAGAGAAGTGACTGGCCCAAAATCACACAGTTTCTCAGGCAAGACAAGGATATGAACTAGGTTTTCTGACTCCAATAAACAGTGTTTTTTTTTTTTTAACATCTTTATTGGAGTATAATTGCTTTACAATGGTGTGTTAGTTTCTGCTGTATAACAAAGTGAATCAGCTATACATATAACAGTGTTCTTTTCATAGAACAATTATCCCATTAAAAAATCTTTTTGGTGAGGAATCTATGTCCTTGGAAGGAAAGTTTTTTAGAAATACACAATAGATAGCTGAAGTCAAGATTGACAAGTGAGGTGGATCTGTGCATAGACTACGTAGAAATTTGACCTTGAAATAGAAAAATAGATTTTGGGATCTTGGACAAGACCTGTTGCCAAACTGGGCCTCAGTTTCCTCATCTGTAAAGTGGGTTTGTTGGACAACATGACCTTAAAGGGACCTTCAGGGAAGGTTTGAATAATGGAAACCCCAGTGGCATTATGCTTGTTGCTGGATATATGAGTTTAGCTAAGTTTTGTTTAAATTATAGTTAACTTTATTGCATAGGTGCTTCTGAAACAACAAAGACGATCACTTCATTTTACAGAGAAAAAGAATAGTACCCAGAGAGGTATGAAATCTTTTTGAGGAAAAACAACCTCCGACCATCTCCTGCCTCATCCCCAGAGATATTCTCTGAATTTGTTTGTTCGGAGACATAATCGGTAACATCTAAAATTAGCACCCAAGCTTCTTCCCTCTCCCACTTCATCATCTCTGAGAGGTTCCATAGATTGGAGAATTGCGTATAATGATGATGGAATAACTCGTTTTAAAAATCGCGAACTGAGAAAACAATTTTACTGCCTTATCTTTGAATGGTTTGGGCCTGAAAGGAAGATTGTGTCTTCCACCAAACAAAGGGGAAAAAAGTAATTATCTGAGATGAAAACCCCCAGCCCACCACTGTGCCTTCAAAAGATGGAATTCATTGATCAGAGTCAAAGTTCCAGGTCTAGATGGAAAAAAATAAGGTCCCTGCATCATTAATTTCAATAGAATCTAAAATAATGGGATGCAGCCAGGCAAAAATACAGAGAAATCTAATGTTCCCTGTTCCCTAAGTCACCTGCTCTCAGAGTGCAACAGGGCAGAAGACACACTCACACTTACAGCTGCCCAGAAACAGTTTTCAAATCCTCTGGGCTTTCTTCTCTTTTGATTATGATATATTTCAAACATTCAGAAAAATTCAGAGAACCATACAATAAATACTCACATACTAACCCAGATTTCATAAAGTTTGACATTTTGCCATATACACTTCAGGCATTCTAAGGCCATAACATGTTACAGATACAATTGAAACCGCTTCCCTCCCATCCCCTTTCCTCCATCCCCAAGATAACCACTATCCTGATATTGGTGTATACAGTTCCATGCAGATTTTTTTATACACACTACATATATGTTGTTCTGTATGCTTTTTCTTATTACGATAAAACACTCAGAATAAAATTTACCATTTTAATCATTTTAAAGAGTACAATCTAATGTCATTTAGCATACTCACAGTGTTGTACAACCATCACCGCTATCCAATTCCACAGTGTTTTCATCACCCCAGAAGGCACCCTGTGGCCTTTAAGCAATCACTTCCTCTTCTCCCCAGCCCCTAACAAACACTCATCTTATTTATATCTCTACAGATTTGCCTATTCTAGACACTTCCTACAAATGGAATCATACAATATATGGTCTTCTGAGTCTGGCTTCTCTCACTTTGCATGATGTTTTCAAGGTTCATCCCTATTGTTCCATGTATCAGTACTTCATTCTTTTTATGGCCAAATAATATTCCATTTTGTGCATATGCCATAATTGTTTATCCACTTATCTCTTGATGGGCATTTAGATTGCTTCCACTTTTTGGCTATTATGGATAATGGTGCTAAGAATATTCATATGCAAGTTTTTGTGTGAACAACTGTTTTCAGTTCTCTTGGGTAGACGCATAGGAGTGAAATTGCATATGGTAACTCTATGTTTAACATTTTGAGGAATTGCCTGTTTCCAAAACTACATGTTTTTATGTTGGTATCATCCTGCATCTACTTTTTTCACTCACTGTTATGTTTTGGAGAGTCTTTGGCTGCGGTTCATTTATTTTAATGGTCGTATAGATGCCGTTGCAGGAACAAACCACTGTTCCTTTGGCATTACCCTCTTGCTGGATATTTAGGCTGTTCCTTGTTACCATAAATAACACTGCTGTGAAGAGAGTTTCAAAGGTTTCAGTCTATAGTCCCATTCTGTAGAGCAAGAGACTCTCACAGACCACTCATCGTATCTATTCTTAGTTGACAGCCCCCCAAATCTCCCAGAGTGACGCTTCTGGGAAGTGGGTGAAGACTCAAGGTGAGCAAGCTGAAGGGATGCATCAGAACATGCCCCCCAAAGAGCTAAAGCTCTCAGACCAGAGGGTGGTCAGTGTATTATTAGTCCCTGTTATTGGCTCCCCTCCCTGGAAGAGGATTACCCATCCCACTCATTGCTCTGTGGTCTGCAGTGCATCCTTGAAGGATAGTGGTACACTCCCCGCCCCCGCCCCAGAAATGAGGCTTGGCCATGTCATTGGTGTGGCCTCGGGATGTGAGCAGTAATGATGTAAGCGACATAGAAGAGGGAGCTTTGGGAACCATTCCCGCCTCTTCCTTCCACCACAGCAATGACACATCACAGATGAGGGCTGCTTCCTCAGCCTGGACCCCAAATGAAGAAAGCAACTTGCCCACAAGGACCTACAACATGAGCAAAACAAACGTTTATTGTTGCAAGCCTCTGAGAGGTTGGTGCTCTTCATCACTGCAGAATAACTCAGCAAAAGCTAATGCAAAGGGCCTCTTCTTTATTCTCATCATGACTGAATTCTCTGCAATTTTTATCTAAAGGTCCACCCACCTAATTTTTAAACCCTTTTAGGCATCATTCCAACTAGAATGCATTTACCAAGTTTGGACCCCACCCATTACCCAACCCAGAGCCTGGGATTGAAAAACACGGGAAAAAAATAATAGCAAGTGTTCATGAGAATCTGCTCTGGGCCAGGCACATTCTTGCAGGCAGCATATCATTTGTCCTTGTGTAACCAAACAAGGTAAACCTTGCCATTATCCCCATTTAATTGATGAGGAAATGGATGCTTCAGGGTATTAAGTAACTGTCCTCAGGTGACACCTGATCTAGCAGAGACAGCTGGAGGAACTGAACCCAAGGACTCTCACTCCTCTGGTCCTTTGAGACACAGAGCCTGCTTCCATGAGCTCACTGACATGTGACGGAGAAAACATCCTCCTGTCACACCACAGCTGTTTGTTTGTGCCAGGGACTTGGTGAAGGTAAGCCAGGCAGACAGCCCCAGCTCCTACCCTGGGGGAGGTGACAACATAGGAAAAAAAAAATTTAATACTAATTTCATTCCGTGAATATGAAATATCCAGAATAGGTAAATCCATAGATACAGAAAACAGATTAGTGGTTGCCAGCGGCTGGGGGTAGGGAGAATGGGGAGCGACTGCTTAAAATGTGTGGAGCTTCCTTTTGAGATGATGAAAATGTCTGGAACTAGACAGCAGTGATGGTTGAGCAATATTGTGAAGGTACTAAATGTCACTAATGGTAAATATTATGTGATGTGTATTTCACCTCAATAAAAATAAAACTAACTGTACAAGTGTGTATCATTGCAGTAAGTGCTGTAGAGAAAGTGTTCAGGGAGCTATCCGGCCACAGGACAGGGAGGCTTGCCTTGGTCTGGGGATCAGGGATGCTTCTCAGAGGAACCCCCATTAGGACCCCGCAGTCACGAGTGCCTCAGTGGGGACTCGGCAGAGGTCAAGCCCCCGCAGAGTGTGCCCTCATGAGTGCTGTGAACCTCCCTCACAGCAGTGACCACAATGCATAGTGATATACCCGTCTGATGGAGGCCTTGTTAATGACTCTTTTGCCCACTGGAAAGCAGGCTTATCCATTCATTCAGTCACCAGGTATACTTTGAGCACAGAGGCCATGCAGACACCGTGGTGAAAATAACGACAGAGTCCCTGCCTGAGGTGGGGCTTAGCACCAAGAGGGGAAGGGGCGATGAGCAAGCAAATCAGTGTAGGCAGAGATGGTGATGGGGAGTAAGCAAAGGAAACAAAGTGAGGCCACGAGAGAAAGAAGAGGGAGGCACTGTGGATGTGGCAAAGGGCTGGAATCAGCTTTCCTGGGAACACAGATGTGAAGGAAAAGGGGCCAGCTGTGCACAGAGCAGGGAGAAGAGGCTCCAGGCACAGGGAACAGCAGGGACAAACGTTTGGAGGCTGAAGAGTGTTTGACACATTAGGGTGATGGACAGCAGGCTACCGAGGATGGACCACAGGAGAGGAAGACCATCAGCATGGTGCGTGTCTGTCTTTTCCCTGCTGGGAACGGAGCATCTGGCACAGGGCCTAGCAGGCAGTGTGCTTGTACTGGGAGGGATGGGGGTTGAGAAGCTGCTCCTGGGAACCATAAGATCCGGGCCCTAGTCCCAGCTCTCTGCCCACTTGCATTATGACCTCAGGCAAATCCCCGCACCTCTTTGGACCTCAGTTTCATCATCTGTAAAATGGTGGGTGAGGGCCCCATGATCTAGCAGAGGTTGCCACCTCTCTGATTCTGCTTCTATGTTCACACGGCCTCTGCCAACAACCTATGCACAAGCCATGGTTTCCTGAAAAAGGGAGGATGGGAGCAGAGAGGAGAAACAGAAGCCCTCGCCACCCACTATGAAGTGAGCTCCCCGAACCCCCTCAGCCCCGTTCCTGCTGGAGGAGGTCAGGAAGCCAGCAAGGTGCATCCTCTGTCCCTCCCTGGGCCCCCAACCCTCCTCCTCGGCCAGACTCACAGACTCCAGAACTGGAAGAGGGGACTGTGGGGGGAATGTTCACCTCCTTCCCTGCCGCTCCCGGGGAAGGAGGCGCACATTTTGCCAGACATCTTGCCTGATAGAAAGTTCTTTCACTGAGTTGAAATCTGCTTCTTGGAGAGTCTACCCTTAGCTTTTATTCTACGCCAGAGAACCCTCCATTTCTCCAGAAGAGAGCACAGAACTTGGGATCACAAACTTGTATCTGCGGCAGACCTTGAAACCTTGAATGACCTGTTTCTCTGTGCCACGCAAGATGAAGATGATGCTGTTATGATGATGGTGATGATGATGGTGATGACTTTAGATAATGCCTTTTGGAAGTTTACTGTATACGACAATGTTCTAAGCACTTCGCTTAGAAATAATTCACTTAATTATCAAAAACAACACCATACGATAGGTACTATTATCCCCCATTATACAGAGTAGGGGACTGAGGTTCAGAGATGCTAAGTAACCAGCCCAAGGTCACACATCAAGGATGTGATAAAAACTAGACAGAATAATAGTGTCTGTTTCTCCAAGTCATTGCTAGAACTAAATGAGATTAACATAGCTAAACTTACCGAGCCCTTACTGTGCTAAGCACTTGTGGTACGCAGAATAATGGCCCTTCAAAGATGTCCTGCCTTAATCCCTAGAACCTGTGACTATATCATCTCACACAGCAAAAGGGACTTTGCAGATGTGTTTAAGTTAAGGACCTTGAGGTGGGAAAATTATCCTGGACTATCTGGGTCTAAACTGTATTATCAGTCTAATCACGTGGGTCCCTGAAAGCCAAGAACATTTCCCAGCTGAAGTCAGAGGGAGATGTGACCATGGAAGAATAGGTGCTCAATAAATGGAATCTCCCCTCCCCACTTTCCTTAGAACAATCTTTTGAGTTTCATTTTTAATGCTTTGTCATCTCCACTGGAAATCACTTCTTGGAAGCCTCACCAGCAGCCCAGGCCCATCCACAGAGACTCTAAAGTCACTGGTCTGGGGTGCAGCCAGAACACTGACATTTTATAAAAACTGCCCAGATAGTCTAACGGGCAGCCAAGTTTGCGAACCATAGGTCTGCAGCAATATCATCCAAGACACGTATGTTGACTTTCATTCCAGTCCTGAATAGATGCACAGAAACCAGACACAGACAAAGGCTTCCTCCAAATGCATTAATGAGCAAAAAGGCTTTGTGACATATCCTCTCTCTCTCCCTCTCCCTCCCTCTCTCTCTCTTTCCCCCAGCCTCAGACAGTACCTCTTGGAGTCAGCAATTCCCAATTACAAGTGTCAAATTAGTGAAGCCATGTCCGTCCCTAGTAAGCAACAGGACCGTGCACTTCTACTGTCACCGTATCTTCCATATGAGGCTCCTTACCCTTTCCTTCCACACCTGTTACCCCATTGCTGGCTCAAGGCACCCATGTTTCCATTTTACAGACCAAAATACCTGGACTCAGAGTGACAAATGCTTTAGAAAAGCACAAGTGATGCTAGAAATCAGGTCTCAACTCCAAAGCCTGACTTGTTCAGTCCACTGATGTCTCTAGATCAAGCTCCTTACCTCTCTGAGCCTCAGTCTGTCTGTCAAACAGAGGCTGTTGGCAGTACCTCGAGGTTAAAAGAGAGCAGATGCACACCAAGAGCTTGCAAGTAAGTAGGACCAGCACTTGGCTTTGCTGCTCCACCCGAAGCCTAGCTCTACACGGAGGGGCTCTTCCCCAGATGGAGCACAAGAGCAGCTCTACAGAGCAACAGAAAGATGCGTATGGCTTTACTGCAGTTGGTTCCCAAACTTTAATGTGAGTCAGAATCCCCTGGAGGGCTCATTAAAGCGCAGATTGCCGGGTCCACCCACAGGTTCTCTGATTCAACAGATCCAGGGCGGAGCCAGAGAATCTGCATTTCTGACAATTCCTGGGTGATGGGGCTGCTGGTTCTCTTCTAGGGACCACACTTTATTGAAGGCCCTTTGAGGACATCGAGGAGGGAGTCTGACAGCTCCTCTCACACACAGAACTTCCTTAAACTCCCCCTTCAACATTTCTCCCTCTCTGCCGAGTTCTCTCCTTTGTGAACCTGCTCAAATCTCTGCCCTATTTCCCACTCATTCTCACTGTGCTCAAATCCTAGAACTTGAGAGTCACACTCTTTTCCCTTCCCCAGCCCCTCAAGTAGAGAAGCCTGGCCCCGGAGGCTTCCACCTTGCTCCTCTCCACACCCCAACAAGCAATGCCCACCAAGGGTGCTCCTTGCAAAACAGACGAGGGATAACCAGGGCCAGCAGTGTTACTTTCATCCGTTTTGTCCTCACATACAATATCACCTTTAAGTCAATTAAAATGTGTAATGCACATATTGTGTGTCACTCACTGTGGATCCAGTAGTCGACAGGCTGGCCCACTCCTGCCCTTGGTGAATTCACAGTACAGTGGGGTAGGGGAAGGCGCAGGTAGAGACCACCACAAGGAAGGAGCGATTGCCATGTTGTGGCCATTTCTATGGTAGGATCTGTGGGCGCCCAGAAGCCAGGATCAAGTCAGGGCGGGCTTCTCAGGGGAGGTGGTATTTAAGTTGACACCTGAAAGATGAGTAGGAGTTGATCAGACAAAGAGGCAGGAGGAGAAGTTTCCAAGCAAAGGGAGACACATGTACAAAGGCCTAGAAGCAAGAGAGAGGGATAGAATATTCAAGTTACCAGATCCACCCAAGAAGGAGGAGATGAGCTGACTGTGTGGAAGAGAAGAACGTGTGTGTGAAGAGCTTGATTTCCAAAGCCCCAGGGAGGATGATCTGCAGTCAGTGGACTGGGTTCGATAATAAACAAACCAGGGTCCATCGCGTATGGCGTCGAGAAAAGGGAAGGACAAGGGGGACAGCTTGGCACAGACATCAAGACCACCCTCAATGGCTATGTGCCCCCGCCTCACCCCGCCGGGGATGGGGGCCGGTGGAGGCGTTAGACACACAGACCCGCCAGTCCTCCCAGCAGCCCCAGGACGGGGCTCTGTGAGCAAAACCTTCTATGCTTCCTGGAAGAGGAGACTGAGGCACCAGGAGGTTACACAAGCCGTCCTAGGTCACACCGCAGACAAGTGATGGAGGTGAGATTTGAATCTACGCAGGCTAGCCCAGGGGTGCGTCCTCTCAGCCACTGTGCCTTATTGGCTCAAGAGAAGAAAAACACAGGCATGCTTTCTCCCTCTCCTTGCTCCAATGCCAGCATTACCAGGAAACTTCTGAAAGCACGACCATGGGGAACAGAGCACCCCTCCAAGCCCCCAGAGCAGTCCAGACCACATGGGGCTGTGTTCTCATTGGGACTGACCCCTTGGCATCAGGGGGGCACCACATGTGCGTCGTTCTTTCTGAGTCTGCTGGTGTCACTCCGAGTTCTGAAGCCAGGCGAAACTAGGTGCACATTCTACGGCTAGTCCCTACGAGCTGCGTTCCCCTGGGCAAGTCAGGGAACCTCCTTCATGAGCCTCCACGTCCCCATCTGTAAAGCAAAGAGATACCACGCTCACCCCAGGACGCTGCTGTGGAAAGGAAGCAAGACGGTGTGCGTACAGCACCGGGCATGTGCCCAGCACAGAGCCGGAGCCCAGCCACGGGCAGCCGGGTAGTTTTCATTCTCGGTGGGCTGACCCGGGAGGTCTGAGCGCACAGAGCTGAGGGCCGCCAGTCCCCACCATGGGGACGTACCAGGACAACTGCCACTATGTGGGCACCAGGCGGGTTGTCTGCCGTCTCTCAGGCAACCACATGAGGCCTATTCCCCTCTCACTCCTGCCTCCTTCAAGCTCCCCGTTTCCCATAATGCCTGTGAGAACTTCATAAGATCAGTTGTATGCGTTTGCCAGGGCTGCCATAACAAAGTACCACAGACTGGATGGCTTAAACAACGGAAACGTATTTCCTTACAGTTCCGGAGGCCACAAGTCCAAGATCAAGATTTGGTAAGTTGGTTTCTCCTGAGGCCTCTCTCCTTGGCTTGCAGATGGTGTTCTTCTCCCTGTGTCTTCACATGGTCTTCTCTCTGTGTATGTCTAAGTCGTAATGTCCTCTTTTTATAAAAATACCAGTCATACTGAATTACAGTCCACCCTGATGAACTCATTTAAATTAATTCTCTCTTTAAAGACCCTATTTTCAAATATAGTCATAATCTGAGGTAGCGGGGGTTAAGACTTTAACACATGAATTGCAGGGGGGACACAATTCAGCCCAGAGCATCAGTTACATAAGGCATCTGGGGCAGTGCTTTAGCATACAGGAAGCACTCAGTAAGTGGTACCAAAGGTGAGGGTGATGATGGAGATAATGACTCTCTCCAGATTGGGAACTACTGCAACAGGATGACAAGCCATCAGTGCCCAGCGGGAAGTCCCTTCAGGTCAGTGGGAAGGCCTGGATTTAGGAGGCCATGAACCTGATGAATTCACACATCCACTGACTTTGGAGTCAGAGCCATGTGGGTTTAGACCCTCACGATAACACTCATCAGCTGGAGACTCTGAGCAAACTCACTTAGCTGAGCCTCAACTTCCCTCACATATCAAGGTAACAACTGCCGAGGACTTAGCAGTGAGAGGTGCCCACTGCATGCTCTTTCCTCCATCTGTGAGCAGGAAGACCAGGTTTCAAGTGGCAGTTGGGCCATCCACCAGTGATGACCTTAGGCAAGCCGCTCCCGGGGGCTCAGACTCTTCAGCTCTTGCCTGCAGATGACAATCCCAACTTCACGGGTTGTCATAAGGTGGGAATGAATCAAGGTATGTGAAAGCGCTTTGTCACCTGCAGAGCATCCTGTACAGGTGAACTGTCAGCCCCCTTTCAAGACACAAATCTTCAAAGGTCTTTGTGAGAGGATGCTCACACCCACACACCCGATTCCAAGAAAAACACAAGAGGTGGGTACCGTGTGGTTTCATCCTTCATGACTCACAGAGGCCACTCCTGCCGGGTATTTAAATTCTGTGGCTAGAGGAGCTGTGCTTTTTGACTATTCAACTGAGTTTACTAACCACTCCCTAAGGCTGCAACCCACACCCATTCTTCTCTGGTCCAGAGGGAGAGAGTGGAAGGTCAGCGTGACTTGGAAATTTATTCCAAGGCTGTGAGATTCTCTCTGGGGGGCAGGTGCTAAACATGTAAACAGGGAAGTCGGGAGGCGGCATGAATTTTCTGGTCAGTAGGAGAGGAGAGGATGCCCAACCCCGACAGCAGGAGATCCAAGTAGAAAAGTCCAGGAGGTGAGGAAAGAAATAATAAACGGTGATGTTACCTACGGTGAGGCTAGAATTGCAGATATGAGAGCCAAAGAATAGAAGAGAGAAAAGAAAAGAAGAAGAAAGAGAGGGAACTGGAGACAAGGAGGGGAAAGAGAGTGAGTAAAGGGCAAAGCCTCAAAGAATGCCAACATTTAGGATCTTAGGAAGAAAAGGAGCTAAAGGGTTAGACAGATGAAGCCGTCAGAGATAAGGAAAAGGGCAGATCCATGAAGGATTGGGAGGTGTCCTAGCGCAGAACAAAAGACCACAGACTGGGAGTCTTAAACAACAGGAGTTTTTTTTCTCACAGTTCTAGAAGCTGGAAGTCTGAGATCAGGATGCCAGCATTGTTGGGTTCTGCTGAGGACTCTCTCCTTGGCTTGCAGACAGCCGCCTTCTAGCTGTATCCCCACGTGGTACAGAAAGAGAGCTAGTTCTCTGTATTTCTTCTTATAGGGACACTAAGCCTATTGGATCAGGGCCACACCCTTATGACTTCATTTAACCTTAAGTACTTCCCTAAAGGTCCTTTCCCCAAATACAGTCACACTGGGGGTTAGGGCTTCAACATGTGAATTTGAGGGGAGCTGGTATACCATTCAGTCCATAGTAAGAGGGCAGAGGGGACATGAAAGAGGGAAGACAGCAGCCCAGTTAGGGGGCGGGGGGATCCTGGCCTCACACTGGGCCTAGAAAACACACTGCCCAGGTCTCCATCTGGTAGCAAGAACCCTGTGTCCAGACCTGCCTCTGCCCCACTGGAGGTGGATTGGACAAGCCCCTTCCCCTGTCTGGACTCAGTTTCCCTATGTCTACAGCATAGGAGGGGACACTCTTCTCCAAGATCCCCTGGGTACTGTCAGGTTCTCAATGCAGAGGGTGAATGCCCCTGGGACTCACAGAAGAGTCAGATATTTTTCAACAGGTCCATTCAAGGCAAAAAGAAGAGATGGGAGGAAACACAGAGGATTGAGACCCTCCCTTAAGGGCAAGGGACCCTAACTCAGCTGGCACAGAAGCAACACTAGAAGTTGCCTCCAGCAGGCTTTGTGTTTTAAGAAAAGACGGAGGGAGCTGCGTGTCCCCCACCCACCCAACTCCATCTCACTCTAAAATAAGAACTTGAGTGGTGTTTAACTTTAGACTAAATTTGAGAGCCATTATCTTAAAAGAGCTGACTCCCATTTCTTTGCCTGTTTAACTGGGGAAGTCTGTTTCGTGATGTGACTCTGTGGGTCTCAGACTGTCACTCATCCAGCAGGGTCTGTCTTGGAGCCCATGACTATAGGCCCAGGCCATGCAAGGGCTCCCAGCAATAAGAGAGACAGGGTAGGAAGAGCTGAAGTTGGGAGAAGCATGAAGGGCAGGAGGAGCACAGAAGTGTGTTATTTAATTGAGCCTGGGGATTGGCAAGGGAGAGGTCTGGGAGGCTTTCTGGAGGAGGTGATTTCTGAGATGGGAACTGGAGGAGGAGTTCCACCGGTAAGGATATGGGGGAAAGGGCAGCATTCTAAGCAAAATCCTAGCAGTGAGATCAAATCAAATGCATTTGAACCAGGTTTAGGAAGCAAGATGGGACAGGCTGGTAGACCCAGAACACGAAGATCCTAGAAGGCTGTGGTAAAGAGTAGGCTCCTTCCTGAGGGCAATGGAAAGCCAGGGAAGGATCTGAGCAGGAGAGTGACTTGATCCGACTTGGTTTGTTCATCCCTTTGTATGTTTTGAGGAAGTGGAACTGGACCTCGGACGCAGAAAATACGCTCATGGTGTTCATCATCCACCTTGACAAGTGCCCTTCTTCTTTTTCTCCCTTTGGTTTACTTTTTGTTGAGGCAGTGGAATTTTACAGTTCAGTTTCCCCAAGCCTTCAAGGCACACATAAAATGAAGTTACAACAGTTGTTTTATACAACAGAAGGAGGAGCAAAACTTACCTATCTCATTTTATAAAGCTATTATAACCCTGATGCTTAAACCTGATAGGGGTGGTGCCATAAAATAAAATATAAGATGAATTTAAATATGGCCACAGTATTTTTTAAATCTTATATAAAATGCTGTCAATTTGAATTCAGCAAGCAATGTGTAAAATACATCATGCTCAAGTATTACAAGAATATTCCTTCAGACAATCCGTTAATGCACTATACTTGTTACGGACTGACTTGTGTCCCCCTAAATTTATATGTTCAAGTCCTGACTCCTAGTATCTCAGAATGTGACTGTATTTAGAGATAGGGTCTTTAAAGAGATAATTCAGTTAAAATGAGGTCATTAGGGTGGGCCTTAATCCAATAGGACTGGTGTCTTTATAAGAAGAGGAAATTTGGACACAGGTACAAAGGGAAGAGGCTGTGAAGACACAGGGAGAAGATGGCCATCTAGAAGCCAAAAAGAGGGGCCTCAGGAGAAACTAACCCTACTGACACCTTGACCTTGGACTTCTGGCCTCCAGAACTATGAGAAAATAAATTCCTGTTGTTTAAGATACCCAATCAGTGGTACTTTGTTATGGCAGTGCTAGCAAACTAATACAATACCACAGAAAAAGAATAAAATAGAAAATCCATATAAACATATCAGTAAAGGTAATAAAAGCAGTTGCTAAAATTCAACCCTTTTTAAAAAAAATTTTTGAAGGGTAACATACCTACAGAAAAGCATATAAATCATAAGTGTCAGTCAATGAACTTTTACCAACTAAATATACCTGTGTAATCAGCACCTGGACCAGGAAACAAGCATCCCAGAGTCCTCCTCATGTCCCCTTCAAGACCAATAGGCCTGGGACTTCCCTGGCAGTCCAGTGGTTAAGACTCTGTGCTTCCACTGCAGGGGACATGGGTTTGATCCCTGGTGGGGGAACTAAGATCTCACATGCCGTGCGGTGTGGCCAAAAAATAATAACAAATAAATAAATAAATAACTTTTAAAAAAAAAGACCAATAGGCCTGTTATGGTCTGAACTGTTCTCTCCCCACCACAAATTCATATGTCTAAGCCTTATCCTCCAATATTATTGTATTTGGAAATGGGACCTTGAAGAAGGTAATTAATGTTAAATAAGGTCATAAAGTGGGGCCCTAATCCCATAGAACCGGTGTCCTTGTAAGAAGAGGAAGAGACAGCAGGGAGGCATGCAGAAAGAGAAAAGGACATGTGAGGACACAGCCAGAGGCAGCCCTGTGCAAGCCAAGGAGAGACGCCTCAGGAGAAACAAACCTGCCAACACCTTGATCTTAGACGTCCAGCCTCCAGACCTGTGGGAAAATAAACTTCTGTTGTTTAATCCACCCTGTCTGTGGTGTTTTATTATGGCAGCCTAAGCAGACTAATGCAACACTTCTCTCCTGGTTTTATTCCTTTTTATTACCCCCCCCAACACGCATGATATATATCAAACTCCTTAAAATCATTACCTACCGGGCCTTGAGGAGGAGGGTAACAAAAAGAATAGCATCTGGCACACAATATCATAGTACTGAGTTGAACAAAGCTAGACAGACAGAGAACGAATTTAGGTAAATGTAAAACACAGATGCGCGTGTTCTGGTAAAATCTGTATGTGCACTTGTTTTAATTCCATCTAAGTGGCACGTGCAAAAACATCATTCAAAGCTGTGCGCCAGGGCTTCCCTGGTGGCGCAGTGGTTGAGAGTCTGCCTGCCAATGCAGGGGACACGGGTTCGAGCCCTGGTCTGGGAAGATCCCACGTGCCGCGGAGCAGCTGGGCCCGTGAGCCACAATTACTGAGCCTGCGCATCTGGAGCCTGTGCTCCGCAACAAGAGAGGCCGCAATAGTGAGAGGCCCGCGCACTGCGATGAAGAGTGGTCTCCGCTTGCCACAACTAGAGAAAGCCCTCGCACAGAAACGAAGACCCAACACAGCCATAAATAAATAAATAAATACTTTAAAAAAAAAAAAAACTGTGCACCAGACACACTTCTACTTTATTTCATTTAATTCTTACAATTGTTTAAAAGCTATCCACGATGCCGTACATATATCCAGTCTGTGGATTCTGACTGATGCATCGTATTTTATCATGTGCCTACACCATATTTTATTTTTCTGTTTCCCCAGTGTACCCTAAGGACCTCCCAATCACCTTGCTACCAAAAGCAGTGCTGTGATGAACATGTTTGAATATGCTTCCTTAGGGACCTACGTAGACAGCCTTGGATGCTCACCAGAGATACTGGAGTCCATCGGTATGGATACACTATCTTGACTGAATTCTGCCTGATAACTCTCCAAAGTCCCTGCATCAGCCTACACCCCCACCAGTGGTATGCATGTGTCCCTGGTTCCCCAGATCTCTGTGAATGCTTGGCATTATCCAATTTTCTCATTTTTGCCAGTCTAGTGAGTGTAAATGTTCACTGTTGTGTTAACTCGTGCCTCCCATTATTAATGAGTTTGAGCAGCTCTTCATATACTCATGAGCCATCTTGGTTTCTATTGTTGTGGATTGCTTATTTGTACACTTTGTCCAATTTTCCACTGGGTTCCCTGTCTTTTTCTTAACAATTTATAGGACTTCTTGCATATTCCAGGTTTTAGATGTGGCATCTGTATGTGATATCTGTCTATAGGAGAGTTTCTCAACCCCAGCACGACTGATATTTTGTCCTGATAATCCTTCCTTGAGGGGCTGTCCTATGCATTGGAGCATGTTTAACAGCATCCCTGGCCTCTACCCACTAGATGCCAGTAGCGCCTCCAGCCCAGTTGTGACAACCAAAAATATCTCCAGATATTGCCAGTGTCCTGGGATAGGGGGCAAAATCACCCCCAGCTGAGAACCACTGGTCTATAGGTTATCCCTCCCACCGGGTTATGGTTATCTAATCCCATTGATTAGAAATCCATAATTTTGATTAAAAATAAATTAATTTTTGATATTATACTTTGTTTGGGGGGTTTTGTTTGAGAAGACTTCCTCACGCCTAGGTTATAAAAATGTTCCCCTACATTTTCTTCAATCAATCAGTTTTATCGCTTAACCTTTGAGTTTTTAATTTATCTGGAGTCCACTTTTGTGTTCTGGGTAAAGTAGGAATCCAGTTCTCTTCTAATATATGTAATCAGCCAGCTTTCCAAAGCCATCTGCAAGTCAGTGGGACCTTTCCCATTGATCTGTGGTGCCATATTTATCATATATCAAGTTCCCATATGTGTGGGGTCTGTCTCTAAGCTCTCTGTCCTCTTCCATTGGCTTATTAACCTATCCTTCCATGAGAACCACACAATTCTTCTATTTCCATGACTTTTTAATGTGTTTTAATATCTAGAAGATATGCCCCTCCTCTTTTTAAAAGTTGCCTCAGCTATTTGCAGACCTTTATACTTATCAATTTCAGAATAAGTTTGTTAAGTTTCTCAACATATCTATCTGGAATTCTGATTGCAATTGTATCAGATTTACAAATTAATTTGAAGATAGTTGACATGTGTACAATGTTATATTATTCCATCATGAATGGAGAATATCTCTCCATTTATTTAAAACTTCATTTTACATCCTTTAATTGAATTTAAATTTTTCTTCCATAGATGACTTGTTTATTCCTTGATAAAATAATTCCTAGGTATAGTTTTTGTAACTACAGTGAGTGGCGTCATATCTTTTCTCTTATGTATTTTATGGTTGGTGTTTGCTGGTGTGGAAACATGCTATTGGTTTTTAGTAGTTGGTCTTGTGTTTGGCAATCTTGCTGAATCCTCTTATTAGTTTTAAAAGAGGGTCTGCTGATTCAGTTGGCTTTCTTTGTCGATGATCATAACACATGTGAATAATGATAGCTTTACTTTTTCCCTTCAATATTCACACCTCTGTATTAGTTTGCTGGGGAAGCTATAACAAAGTGCCATAGACCAAATAGCTTAAACAGCAGAAATCTATTTTCTCACAATTCTAGAGGCTAGAAGTCCAAAATCAGGTGTCAGTAGGATTGGTTTCTTCTGAGGCTCTCTTCTTGGCTTGCAGATGGCCATCTTCTCCCTGTCTTTACATGGTCTTTCCTCTGTACATGTCTGTGTCCCAATCTCCTCTTCTTACGAGGCCACCAGTCCTATTGGATTAGGGCCCACCCTGATGACCCTATTTTAACTTCATTATATTTTTAAAGACTCTATCTCCAAATACAGTCACAATCTGAGGTTCTGGGGGTTAGGACTTTAACTTCTCATTTCTTATTGTTGGTATCAGCTGCAGGGATAACCCAAGGTGCCCCCATAGTTTTCTGTGTCACAGCTGAGTTGTGCCAGGCAGGCACTGGTGCCCTGAGGCAATGAGTGGGAGAGAGGAAAGAGCAGAAGTCACCTCTGTCCCCTGGTGAGGCTCCCCATCCCCGTCTGCCTCTGGCTCATGTTCCCTCCACATGCCAAGTCAGGATGTCCTCCCCAGAGTTTTCCCACAGATTTCATGCCAGTTCTTCAGTGTCTCCATGCTTCACTCTCCTTCCATAATGTCCCCAGAGTTCAGGTTTTGGTGGCAGGGGGTAGGGCAGGAGGGCCAGCAGCAGTGGAGTGAACCATCCAGCCCGAAATCCCCATGATCTGATTGGGCTTTAGAAAGATCTCTTTGGCTTCAGTGTAGAAACTGAATTAGAAGTGGGCAATATTGGAGCTCAAGAAACTAGATAAGGGGCTATTGCAATAAATGCGCTGTTGACTCCTAGGCAGAGGTAGTGGTGGTGGGAATGGAGAAACAGATGGTGTTGACAGAAGTTGGTAATTCTTTACACGCTGGATAGAAAGCAAGAAAGAAGTCATGAATAATTCCTAGGCTGCTGGCTTGGGCAACTGGGTGGATGGTGGTAGCTTTCACAGTATAGCATGAGACAGTCTGGGATTGGGGGAAGGGCTCAAGGAGATTAACATGCCCACAATACATCCAAACTGAGATGTTTAACAGGCAGTTGGAGCTATAGAGCTGGTGGTCAGGAGAGAAATATGGACTGGATGACCTTGGAAGTCATCAGCCCATGAATGGTAATTGAAGCTATTGGAGTAGATGAGCATAGGTGAACTTCCAGGGATGGTGCGAGGAGGGAGAAGAATAGAGGGCCTGGGACCTATCCCTGAGGATTACAACATTTAAGATCTGGTCTGAAGAAGAAGAGACAGCAAGAGGCTGAGAAGGAGTTATCAGTGAAATACACACTGTTGTCCCCTTGGCAGCCAAGGAAAGAGTGTGTGTTAAGAAATGTGGCCAGGTGAGAAATCAAGTCAGATGAGGCCTGAAAGGTGTCCCTGGATTTAGGGGCATGGAAGTCATCAGTGACCTCTGCCCTCAACAGAGGAGGTTGTCATTCTCACCATAGTGATAATAATAAATGGTCTCATTAACAATGATATCACCTTAGAACTATATGGCATTTTATATTTTTGCAAGCAGTTTATATTCTACAACCTTCTTTTGTTTTATGGAAACTGTGACCCAGAATATAATTTGTGAAGGAACTAGGGAAGATTTTTCTGGAGAAGAAAAGACTTGGGGTGTGGAGGGATGTTTTGAACATGCTGGGAGTCTTGAATACACAAAACGCTGTCGAGAGTCTGCTGTGGGGAAGCAGGACCCGACTCACATGTTTGCAAAGTCAGAACTGTTTAACAAAAGAATGCGCTGCTCCAAAGCTGAAGAGACCCCCCACCCTCACCCCACCCATTCCAGCCTCTCGAGCCCTTTCAAGTCCATGGTCTCATTTTGCCCTCATAGCAATTCTCTGCAGAGAGGTGATTCTCCCTGTGTTTACACATGGGGAACCTGAGGTTCAGAGAGGTTAAGGAATATGAAGAAGATCACACAGCAAGAATGTGGATGGAGTGGGGCCTAGGCCGGGTCCTCTCGTTCCAAGAGCAGCGTCCTGGCCATGCCAGAGTTAAGTAGCCTCTTAACAGGGAAGCCCAGGAAAGGGCTACTGCCTTCGGGAAGGAGGAGGGTATGTCGGCGGTAGGGGCCCCTACTAGAAGTGGTTGCTTCCAGCTAAGCAATCAATGACTATGATTGTCTGCATCACATGGGGTAATGCATTCTTGACAGATGAGGAAACTAAAACACAGAGGCTAAGAGACCCATGCTGAAAAATGAAGGCGTGCCTCCTGTTAATGCCAGTGCATGAAAGGCTGTGCTTCTAGAGGCCTCAGCAGGAGAATTCCAACCTCACAGGGTGGCTGTAGCCATGGTTACTGATCCATTTATCTAGATCAGTGCTCTCAGGGGCTGGTGGGAGTCTTTGCCCCCATTGCCCTGCTGCAGGGACAGCCTTGGTGATGACTGGGTCCTTGCACGGGACCAGCAGTGGCCCAGGCTCACACTCCAGGTCAGGGCTCTTCGGTTCATACTCACCTGCTCAGCTCTTCTCCTGGGGATGTTACCATATCAGGGAATAAGGACGCCAAGGACTACGAGAAACAAGTTTTGAGCAGTGACGCCATGTAACTCTCACAGAAGCAAGGGCAGCCATGGACTGATTCAGCTCTTGAGCAGAACTCATCCCTTATGCCTAAGAAAGTCACTAAGATTCCTATCCATTTTGGGTGGTATCATAGAATCTCAAGGGGGTGATAGAGAACATTCTGTTAATCGGGGCAGGGAGAGCTCCTACGATTAATTTGAAAGAAATTATAAACAATCCAGGTATCCATCAACAAGAGAATGAACAAATAAATTATAGTATAGCCACACAGTGTAATACTATACAGCAGCAAAAACTGGATGAACAAGGGTATTCATGTGTAGAATGTTGGGTGAAGAAAGCACACTGCAGAAAAGCACATGCACTATGACATAATTCAATGTAATTTAAAAGTCTGCAAAGCAATGCTACACATTGTTTAGGTATACATGCTGGTGCCATAAAAGTATAAGAGAAATGATTGGGACAGATAAAGACTTCATTCAAGGAATTGGTTACCATTTGGGTGAAGAGATAGTGGGGAACATGCAATAGGAAAGGGATACCCAGGAGTTTCTACACGACTGGAAATATTTGTTTCTTAGGATAGGTCAAGTACACCCGTCTTACAAGACTCTTTAGGCCTTTTGGCTCTTAAAATATATTGCCTAATAATTTTTTGTGACTATGTTCACACTCAAAGCTGGTAACACAAACCATAACATTCATATGCGTTCATGAATCTGTCTCTCCTGCTGAGATGTGAGGACACACCCTCCTGAAGCCAAAACCACATGCCTAAGCTGCTCCCAAATTTCTGACCCACTAGGTTTGGGGGTAATTGTTACACACAAGCAGAAAACTATCACGAGGAATCACGGTGTATTCCTGAGCAAAGCAGGGACACTATGAAAGTGGTATTTCACCAGGCTATCTTGTGGCCTCCAAAGACCAAATAGCTAAATTTATTTTTGATCTGCAAACCCCCAGGTGGTTAGCACAAACCCGGAAGAGCCTGCAGCCCCAGAATTCGTGGGCGGAGCAGGCAGCACGTTAGTAATTTCAGTACGGCCTCAGACCATTCTTAATCAACTTTGAACTTTTTCCAATCAAACCTACTTGCCTCAACAAAACACACCCTGAGGACAAAAAGTAGACCTTCAGACTTCTCTGCAAACCTCCAGAGCTCAGCTAAGCATAGAGCAGGGGCAGCTGATTTATGATGCTTCAGAGGTGATGAGGAAAACCTCCCCAACCTGGCCGGGAGATGCTGTGCAGCCATAAGGGACAGAGTGACAAAGAACGGAACCAAAGACCTCTACCCTTGCAGCTCTCCTTGCAGCCTGGTAAGACACTGTTCCAGGTTTCGTGTCCTGTTTGCCATCCTAGACCCATACTTCCAGTTAGCACAGAGGTGAGGGCGGGGTAGTGATGGGTGAAAGGGCGGTCATGAAATAACCATAAAGGGAAAAGAAAAAGCATTTGGCGAAGCAAAGGGAGCCATCTTTTTCCCTGGGCTGCAATTTCTAAAGCTGATCCAAAAAGAAATCTCTATTGTCAGGGTGGAAAAATGGGCTTTTCCCTAAAACAAGCTCTTAAAATTGTCCAAGAATTGAGCCCTCAGTGAGAAGAAGAGGGATGAGGTTGGTGACGGAAACAGATATGGTCATCTGGGTGGAAAGTGTGTCATCATCCCGATGTGCTGTTAGGGGTTCAGCTTGTGACAGTGAAGACTTTGTGCTGGATTAGAAGTAGTCGCCGCAAAGCTAAATTCCACTTCCCCATTTCTTGGAGGTGGACTAGAGAAGAATAATGGGCAAAGGTCACAATACAAGAAGAAAAAATGACCTCCCCACAAAAACAGGAAAAAAAAAAAAAAAGGTTTGAGAGAGTTGTTGTTGTTTGGGTATTTCTATAAAATTAAATAAAGTAGTTTAACATAGTTCAAAATTTGAAAGACAAAGGAGATAATTTTACACAGAACCCAGAGGCCTCAGATTTGTCCCTTGGAAGCTTTCCAAGGATCTCTTTCACTTGCAGATGGAAAAGCTGTGGTCCAAAAAAGGGAAGGCAGGAGCCATGGCCACACAAAGATTATTGGCCGAGCTTAGAGCAGGACCCAGGAACCCAGGAAGGGGGCGACACTCATGAAGTATCTGAGCCTTCCCAGTTCAGATGGAGAGTGAGTCTGAGTGTGCAGAGCTGGGCATCTGTTAGCTATTACTGCCATTAGTCCTCATGGGGACAGCCTGCCCAGGTCATGCAAGTTGCTGGTAAGGTAACAAGGACTAGAGGTCAGGAGCTCGCTGACCCAGCAGAGTGTGTACACAGGAGCAGCATCTGGGTCTCTGGGCATTGCGTTTTCTCCTGCCTGGGCCCAGCATGGACTTCTCCAGCAGCTGGGCCTGGGGACAAATGAGATTAGAAATATGGCAGGGAGTGCTACTTGAAAAAGAAGGGGTCCAGGACTGAATGAAAAGACAGACGAAGGCAGCAGGCGGAGCGTCTTAATTCCAGAGAGACCTGGGTGTAAATCCCAGCTCTGCCCCTTCCAGCTGTATGATCTCGGTGAGTCATGGCACACCTCTCAGCCTCCATTTCCTCCTTTTTGAAATGGACATCATACACATGCAGCTTGCAGTGAGCTCCAGGTATCTAAGAGGGGCTTAATAAGTGTTATTAACCCCTGAATCCTGAGCTAGAAAAGAGAAAGGGAAGAGACCCACACAGGCACACACTTCACCTGCCCAAACTGACAAGACTTGCTGCTGCTTTTAGACCACTCTCTTAGCTGCCTTCGTACAGACCCATCTCCTGGTGATAGAGGCCAGGACACACCTTCCATCTCCATCACCAAACCTGCGTTAAGGTCACTCACAAGACGCACTCCCTGGCTCTCCAGTGGGCCAGATAAAATACCAATGGGTTTTGGAACCAAGATACCCTATACCCTCCCTTCTGCCTCTTTTAAACCTTCCCTGGCTATGCCAATGATGGCATAGAAGACAGCTGGCAAGAGCATGGTTCTGGAGTCAGGCAGAGACGGGTTCAAATCCTGCCTCTGCTTCTATTTGGCTGAGTAAACTTGAACAAATACCCACCTCTCTAAGTCTTGGTTTCCTCATTTGTAAAACTCCAATGATAATAAATACCTATTTTGCAGGGTTGTCATGAATTAATGTAATGAATTTAATGAGGTAATTAATTAATTAATGTAACAAATTTAATGAGGAAATTAATAAATTAATGTAATGGATTTAATAATAATATTTATTTAAAATATTATAATGATATAATATATAATATGTATAGTATAAAATATACTATTATATATAGTATATTATAGCATACTATAATATATAGTATAATAATATATTATAATACATTATAATATGATTAATGTGATGAATTTAATAAATATAATGAATTTCATAATAAATAATAAATGATATTATTATAAATATTATAATAATATAATGATATATGGTATAATAATATATTATAATACACATAGTATAGTATACTATAATTTATATTGGTATAATAATAAACTACAATATTATAGTATAATAATATAATAAATAAATGTAATGAATTTAATAAATTAATTTGATGAATTTAATGAGGAAAAGTAGTTAAACCACAATCAGTCAATATTTGCAGTGGTTGGATACACCATGAAATCACGGTAGGCTGCCCTCCCCAGAGGAGGTGGGTAGATGTGCTGAGTCCTAGAAATTCTACCTGTGCTGTGTAGTAGTTGTGTGAGTCTAGGTAAGTCACTTAACCTCCCTGAGCCTCTGCTTCCTCTTAAAGACAATAGACATCATGATTTCCAGACCTCAGAAAGTGTCTGTAAAATTCGACTAACATATTGGAGATAAAAGTGGTTAGAAAACTCTGCAGCATGACTCCATAAAAAGATAATAATTATTCAGATATGACTGGACATCTGTAATTCTAAAATGTTTCCATCCCATAATTATCTCGAATGCAAGCAGAAAAGATGAGAATTAGCAGTGGGAGAGGTAAGATAAAAATCAAAGGATTTTGAAACCTCTAATGGCACAAACATCAAAATTTCATCTTAACTGGTTTTTCATGGCTATTATTATTTTATTTGGGGTTGAGATTTTTGGGTGTTTGTTTCCTGAGAACATTGTCTTTTTTCTTTTCTCTAAAGTTACTAAACAGTATAAATACTCCAGTTAAGAGCTTTAATAAGGACAATCACCCATGTGAATTTTCAGGAGCCAAAATAAAATTCTATGAGATGACAAAAAAATAGGCCAGTCTAAAGCAATACTAGCCATTCCCACGAATGAAATGAGGAATCCACAGAGCCACTTAAGTGTCAATTCCAGAAGTTGATGGTCTTTCCAGATCTTGAAAAGTGGTTAGGAGCAAAAAAACTGCATCACCCAGACCTGGGACTGGATCACAGTGCTGCAGCCTAAAATGCTCGTGACCCAGAGTCACCTCATCCATAAACAGGGATAATAATACGTGTCTCAGAGGGTTGTTTTGAGGTTTAAATGGATAAACTATGTAAAGAGCTTACCCAAGTGCCTGGCCTAGTAACTGTTCAACAAATGGTAGTTTTAAAAGAAAGCTCCCCTTGAACCTTTGGGGCCTTATTGTACTTTTCTGTTTGTAACTGATTTTCCATATAATATCTGCTTTTGTCCTCTCAACAACCCAAGGAGGTCTGTAGATTAGGATTCATTAGCACCATCTTACTGTTGAGAAAACAGAGAGAAGTGAAGTGACTTGCTCATGGTCACCCTGGAGACGAATGGAAGTGAAGACTGGGCTCCTTCGAAGCCCTGCACTGAAGGCCTGGTTTCCCAGACCTCAGAGTAAGAGGCTAAGGGTAGCAGTCCCCATACAAAGTCCTTACCAGGGTGGAATTCAAGACCTCAGTGCCTCGAGGGGGAGCAAATGTGACCCACTTCCCCTACCTCCACTCCTCCACATCCGACCTTCCCCCCCACACACACACAGCCTGGTGCCAGAGTTGCCCAGCTGACCGCAGTCGGAGCTGCTGACACCTGCTCCGGATGAGCAGGCCTGGCGGCGGCTAGAACACCAAAACATTCTGCCCCACAGTTTCCAGTAGCTGACGTACACGCCTGCTGCTCACCTGCTGAGGGAAATCTCTCTCCACGGACCACGTCAGCGGGTTTACCGTAAAGCCATCCTCCAGTAACTTCCAGCCTCAGTCCCTGATGAGTCATGCCCCCTCCCATTTTCCTTTTGATACAGAATGGAGAGACCCCAGAAATGAAGGAAATCACTGTTGAGCCTCACAAGGCCTTGGACTTAACACATCCTGAATCATCTAGTCTACCAGGATCCCAGACATCTAGACCCTGAGAGTTGGAAAAACACTCAGAGACCATCTAATCCAGTGTAGGGTGAACTTTTTCTATAAAGGGCCAAGTAGTATATTTGTTACGCTTAGTGGGTCACATCCAATCCCTATTGCATATCCTTATTTTTTAAAAGCCATTTTTTTTTCTTTGGCCACACCGTGCAGCACGTGGGATCTTAGTTCCCCAACCAGGGATCGAACCCGCACCCACTGCGTTGGAAGCGCAGAGTCTTAACCACTGGACAGCCAGGGAAGTCCCTAAAAGCCATTTAAGAATGGAAAAACTATTCGTAGCTCAGGGGTTGTACACAAACAGTCTTGTGGCAGAATTTGGCCTGAAGACCATGGTCCATGGGTCTCTGATTCATCTAACCCTCGCGTTGCACAGAGTTTAAGTACATTTGTCTGAGGTCACTCAGCCATCAGGACTGTCCCTCATACTCAGATCTGACTCATGGGCCACTCTGCCTCCAGAATTAAGAATACTTTATTTTATTCTATTTCTTCAAAAATCTCAGTCGCTTGTTCTTAACCAAAATGCTTGATTAATTGTATTGTCAACATTCAATAGTGAAAATGCTGTATATGAATGCAATAGAACAAAAATTGTTATTTAAAATCAAAACTAGCCGTGGTTGTTGGTGCCTTCCAAAGACAGATGAAATCATTTTCATCAGAGTGAAGGTACATCTATACAGTGGCCTCTAGTCTGACGGAGCTGATAGGGACAGAGAAAGGAATAGACGGACATTCCCCAAAGCCTTTCCTTATTTCTCTTGCACTAGTGAAAAGGCAGGAGGCTGGGGGAAGGAGGATGAAGAAGACTGCCATGGCTTTGCAGCATCTTTGATTGTGCAAAGAGAGCCCCCCCCCCCGCCAGGCCACGTGGTCTGTAGTATCAGCCTAAATTGCTCTACTTAGTTAAAGGAGGGGAATCAGGTGGCCTAAGAGGTGGGGCTCCTAATAATGGGAACACAGAGGGGAGAAACCAGATGGCAGAGCAACATGACAGTGTGACACAGATTGGTAAGATCAGGGACTCCCAATGTTAGTGTTAAGTGGTTTGCATTAATAAGATCTAAGGCCCCTTCAAGTCCCTGGAACCTCTACTAGAGTGTGACTTCTGTGGACATTTGTATTGCTGGGGTTTTTTTGTGCAAATTGAAGAGGTGCTAGGGAAAGCGGGGTAGACCAGGTCAACACACACAGAGACAACCCAAGGACTTAGAACACACCGGGCAGAGAGAGGATCTCAGAGCAGACGTGACCAGGAAAAGGTAAGCCTCTCCCCATCACAGAACTGCCTGCCCAAAATCCTTCTCTCTTCTTGCTATCAGAAACTTCCCTGGCAGCTAGGAAGGGCCCTGTGACATCAGTAAGACACTGACAGAAGTCTTGTAGGAATTCTACAAAAGCCTTTCCTTCTCAATAAAAAGGAACAAACATGGTAGCACCATCATATTCTACCTTTCTTCTTTCTTTGCCGTCTATTCCACACCTAGACAGCAGGAGACATCTTGCTGCTGTCCAACAGAAGCACTGATGGAAGTGCTCTATACCTGTACTGGCCCAAAGCAGTAGCAACTAGCCACTTGAAATGTTGCTAGTATGACTGAGGAACTGAATTCTTTTTAATTTTTATTAATTTTAATTTACCTAAATTTAAATAGCCACATGTGGCAGAAGCTACTTATTGGACAGCTAGGACTAGAGAATCATAGGATCTCTGACCCTGACGTTGAGCCATCCATCTCCAAACTCCTTGTTAATCAAGAGAAATCCCTAATTTGTAGGTTACTGTATATTGAGTTTTCTGGTACCTGCGGCCAACTGCATTTTAACTGATACTCCCGGGGAGAGAGACTAGGAGAGCCCCAGGGCCCCCACTCCCTAGGAGATAATATTCAAGCCATCAACCCCATTTTATTTGCATCTCAAAAAACAGTTAAGTCAGCTAACATCAGGGCAGAGGAATATCCCCAGAATAAGGAAAGGGTGGAACAAAGTCCTCCCCTGCCTCACTCAGATCCTCTCTTTGACCAAAGACACAAATGTCTAAGACAGCCAAGGTTGTGGGGAGCTGGCAGCCTAGGATCAAAGTGAAGTGTAGAGATAGAGGTCTGGGGACTGCCATGTCCTGACTTGGGTCCTTTCCCTGCCACACTCACCTTGAGCAAGTCACTTCCTCTCTCTGAAGTTCATGTCTCGCATGTGTGAAGTGGGGGGATAGTCAAACTCTTCCAGCCTAGCTCAAGGAGTTATTGTAGGGTTCAACTCAGAATGGATGAAAATACAGTTTGTCAATAGGAAAATGCTGGTGAGGAAATCCTGGAAAAGGTCATTCCTAGAAATACTGGAGGCCTCAGAAAATCCTGTCACCTGGTCTGAGAAGCAGAAGCGCCTAACATCCTGGTCTGGTCGGCTATTCAGGCCCAGATTTCATCTCTAAGCAGCAGAAAGTTCCACCAGCCTTGCGAAGGACCAGATGCGGGGAGAGGAGTGGACTGGAGATGGGCAGCCCAATTCTCATAAACAAACTTAAGGCAGGCACAAGGCATTGATCCCTTGAGCGGCCATCTCAGCTGGGACCTGACATGACTGCAGATAAGTACCCTCAGACATGCACAGCCTAATCTAATCCTCATCACTTCCCCATGGGAGGTATTTCTATCCCCCTAATCATGATGGGTCAAGTCTAAACACAAAAGTAGGTAGTAGGTTAGCAAGGCTTCAAGGGTAGCTTTGAAGTAGGGAGCTGGGAAGAATGGGCCCCTTTCCAGGAAATGCAAAAAGAAAAACTCAGGGGACCTGAGTTTTGAGGGAAACGGTCTGGACCAGAAAAGCAGCCTCGAGGCTGGAAGTATAGACAAAGGGTTACACACCCCCACGTGCAACTCTTTACCCACCAACTACGAACAGATTTGTGTTGCAGTTACTATACACTGTTAAAGGAGAGTTTATTTAAAAGGATATAATCATGACCCTCATAGAAATATAAAATAAACACGTATCAAGGATTTTATTTAGCTCGTTAATTAGTGAAGGAACTAGTAAGATGTCACAATTGGTTCAAAGAATCACATATACACAAACAAAAAGAAATGTTGAAATGAAACTACAAAGAGATGAGCAAGTAGCTTATCCCACAGGGGGTGTGCTAAACCAGCTGTACTTGCACTGGAAAAGAAATCATGAACACGAACCATCTGCACTGCTCTCAGTTATCTACGATTTACAGAGTTCTGAAATAGCTCAAAGGCAATGAAAGGCACAGCGGCCCCATAGAAACACCTAGTTTTCCACTGAAGACACCAGGAATCTTTTCAGTCCACTTCACAGTTATTCACCATCTTCCCTACCACATCTAGGTAGGTACCTCTATCATCCTAACTACTAGATCCACAGCTGTCTGTGGGGTCACTCCTTGAAATGGATGCCAACATCCCAGGAAGTTATCCAGCCTGTTCTGGAGCTAAGGAGAACTGAGGGAAGTGCTAAGAGGGCATGGAATATAGGATTCTTGAGCTCCAAGAGGTCTACTGCCAATGACTGTGTTTTACAGACGCAGAAACTGAAGCTCAGAGAGAAAAGGGCTTTTCCTAAAGACACAGAACAGAATGGAATGACACCCTATCCTCCACAGCACACACTTTTTAAGGCAGAGGGGCTGAAAAAGGAGGTGCCATGGGGCTATTCATTCCCCCGCGGAGGAGCTCTTTTCCTCCCTGAGTCACACCTGCAAAACAGAGGAGTACCTCCCCCCCTGTGCTGTGGGTTGTGAGGTTTACCTAGGAAAAAATGCCTCACAGCAAGTGCTCCAGAGAAATCATTTCCCTTCACCGTCCTGAGTGACCCCGTGACCCCAGGGCAGTCCCAGGGGTCATTCTGCTTTCAATCCCTCAGAGATGAGTCAGGAGCTCCTTTCTGGCCCAGATTCAATTAGACTGGAACGGCCTCAGGCCACAGCTGCACTTCCTGTGCCAAGTTGCCCCTTTTATAACAAATTTTGAGGAAAAAACACCAAACAAGAGGAGAATTCAAAAGTAATTAAGTCTAAAAGTTGCCCCCACCAGGAGGGGCTCTGGAGCAGGGGCCCGAAAGCGGGTGGTAGAGACAGCCAGGCGGCAGTGGGAATAGGGGGGCCAGAGCCCCAGCAAACCGTGCCCTCAGCACGGGGAATCCGCAAACAGACACGCTGAGTTCGTTTCCCAGCAGGGCAAAGTCGGTGTGACCTTCAAACAGCCCGCAGGGCAGGGCTCTGCGCGTCTTCTGGGTCCTGATATGACTGAGCATCCGTCACATAACCGTGTGGTGAGCAATCTGGCCTCAGTCCTCTGCCACATTCTCAATTTCGGGGCATCCCTAATTTCTCTCTGCAGAGAGATTCAGAAGAGGCCCCAGGCTAGAAAGTGGTGGGATTTTGTTTTGTTTTTTCCAACATGCACACTCACACCAGCATGCAACGGGGCCTTTCACCTTCTCTGGGAGCAAAGGAAGCAAAAGCATCCAAGCAGGAAGGGACCCTCAAAGCTTCTGGGACCCAGTCTTCTGCCTTCTACCAGGTCAACTGAAAAAGCCACTGCGGGGAGAATCCTGGCTCTTCCAGGACTGATCAAGAAGCCCTTGGATGAAAGCCCTTCCCATTTCTCTGACACTTTGGAGTTTACAGGTCACTTTCTTATCCCAGTTATTGCAGAAAATTTGACCTCACTCTACTGGAGGAGAAAAATGGGATTCTGAAAGCCCAGATGAGATGACTAGGGCCACACAGCTGAGTCAGGACTAAAACCCACTACTTCCATCATAGATATCAATGAGCAATGGGGAAACTGAGGTCAGAGGAGGGAAAACAATGTGCCTAAGGTCACACAGGAGGTCACCCACAGGGCTGGGGGCAGAACCTGTGTCCCTCGTAGGTCAAAGCTCTTCTCACTCCACCGCCTTGCCTCTCTCCTTGGAGATCTCTCAGGACAGGCACTCTATCTTTGGCACCATGGGCATTTCCTTTTAGGAAAAGATGGCAAATAGTTTTCCTGTCAGGTGGATGGATTGCCAATGGCTGCATGGAGCTCACTGTTACAAGAATGATGGTTCGCGTGAGCTCAGCAGCAGAGAGGACACTTGTTTATCAGCGTCTGTCATGAGTGTTGTAGGTAGACTGGTCACTCTCAATTTCCTGTGTTTGTCTGGATTCTATTCTCACTCCCTTTTCTCCTATGTTGAGTAGCATTACTGTAGGCAGAATATGAAGGTGACAGAAAGAGTCAAATCTAGAACCCTGAGAATGAAAATAAGAGAAATGGACAAAAAACTCATGAGAGCTGCCACCTTTACAAGAATTCTGATCAATTCTGATCTTTTTTGGAAAAGCCAAAGTTCATAGGTTAAGTGTGGACTCAGCTGGGACGTGGTGCTGCCAGCCCAGGAGTACAATGAATAGAGATGCCATGTGATGGGAAACAGCTCGCCTGAAAACCAATACCTACCTTTACCTACCTGCTTATCATTGTGATTTTCAATGTGGAGCTTGTGTTTGAAACCACTGCTTGCTGTCTTATGGGATAGACTCTGAAGGGCAGCGTAACACGGGCTCTCATTGTAATTCCATTTTAACTCCTCTGGGAGGTGAATGGCTGTCTCTCCGAGGTGCTCCCCAGTGCCTCCCACTAAGTGAATTTAACACAGGCCTCTGTAGTAGGCTGAATTACTATTCCCAGTTCTTCTCTGCCCTGTCATTATTATTAGGACTACATATCCTTTTTGCCTTGTCACTTGTCATTCCCTCTGAGTAGAAGAAATAAAGTATATATCCAAGCCCATTAACACTGGACTCGGCCATAAGACTTGTCTTAGCCAATGGGACGTGGGTGTTAGTGACAAAGTGCCAGTTCTAACAACGGCCTTAAGAGGCATCACACGCTTCTGCTCACCTCTCCTGTACTCCTGCTATTTGCCATGTTAAAAGTTTCCCCCAAGCAGTTTCTGCCCCTTCAGTTCAGGTCCTAAAATGAAGACATGTGAGGCAGACCTGCACTGACCTTCATCCTAAAGCCAAGCCCTGCTGATCCAAGCTAAGCCCAACAGAGACACGTGAACTGACCAGCAAATCTGTGAGTAAGAAAAATACACGTTATCATAAGTCACCGATATGGGGGTGGGCAGATGGGATTATTTGTTATGCAGTATTACCAAGCAAAAAACATTGACTAATACAGACACAGAGACTATTATTTGGGTTATTCCACCCAAAACATAATCTCTAAAGTCAATCAATATTTTCATATCATGTAATAACAGGCAAATGGACAAATTTTTTTATTTATATAGATTGTAAACTGACACCATGGCATCCAGTTTGTACATTAGTCCCTTATGAACTTAGATAAGATGTGTCTACTCCCAAGGCTAATCACTACTCAGGGATTCAGGGGTTCAATCCAGGGCCAACAAGCAGAGATAAGAAGAAAGTATTAACACATAGAGGACAAAAAAATATATTGCAGAAGTCCACTCGTTGCCGAGATGTTATAAGCAATGAAGAGTTTGGGGAATTTTGTTTCCTTACTACCACCTCACGTCCCTGGGAGTATTTAAGAACAGAAGTTCTCGGACATCAAGCATAGATCACGTTCATAAAAGAGGTGAGGAAGAGTTCAAGCTTCTTCTTCAATATCAGAGCCCTTTGTTTGAACACAATCTTACAGGTATCCTCAATTTATGAAATTGTTAAGACTGGAGGTGCTCTCTTTAAAGCCCATGCAAGACGCCAGGGCTCTTTCTGTTCAGCTTTTCCTTAACCCCCTGGGGTGGTCTTTACATGGCTATCAGTTTTGGCAGGGAGGAAAACTGAGGTCAAAGAAGGGAAAATGACTACAGACTCCCGTGAGAAAGCCATGAGACTTTAGGGTCTCTGAAGACTCACTCCGAACTCCAGAACCCTGGATGCCTTCCAAGCCAATAGTCTGGAGGTGGTGGAACAACAAAAAATCTAAAGAAGTAGCTATGAATCTTGATACCAGAGGCATGCCCAATCCTGGCCACTGTCAGCAAGGGAGGTGGGGACTGTTGCTTCTCTCTAAAGAAGTAAGACTCCAGCTGCAAGGTTTTGACGCAAGGAATCAGCAGATGAATCTCGAGATCACCTCCTGTATTAGAAGCCATCATTCTGCACACAGGCATCATTGTGCCACATGAATCAATGTGGCAGGAACAGAAGCCCTTCTAAGATCTAGCTGACTTCTGATAGAGGGAGATTTGAGACACTCCCGGGAGCCCTTCCATCTCACAGCTGTCAGTGCCTCGTGCTGATGCTTTCAATCTCATGCCTATCCTGAATTCATAATGAAGTGAAATCACAAACCATGCACCCCCAAAAAGAAGGCATCTTTTCTATATTTCAGTACAAGCCATGGAGGAAAGGGATAAAAAGGACTGAGACAGAATGAGACAGGCCCTGGCTCTAGTTAACAAACTTCTGGGGTTTAGGCTGAGTATGCTCAAGTAATAAGGAAATGAAATAGCTATTTCTCCACTTTCCTCGGGGGCAACATTATATGACATTGCTTGCTCTCTTCTGAAAGCAAATATAGAAATATGTTTTGAATTAGTGCATCTCGGAACTGGCAAGTCACTATTTAAAGGGACACAAGCTGTGCAGGATGGAAGAATGAGATCTTGTGCAATGTACAGAGAACCAGCATGAGGATCCAGTATTCCTGGTGGCCCTCTGAGACTCACACAGCCAAGTCTCTTTCCTCTTCCAGGCCTCAAGATTCCCGGGAATTTAAAGGTGGGGGAAGGATCAAAAAGAGGATCAGGAAGACCTGTCTCAGGCCTCCAGAATTCAACCCCTTGGAAAGTGGCCTACTTTGGTGCTCTTGACCTTGACCCTGAAAAGCCTGCAGGATCTGCAGTTGCCAGGGAATTGGATCTAATTTTCCTTTCATTTAAGCTGAGAAAGCAAACAAAGCATTTACTTTGTGTTGAAGATTCAGGAAAATTGCCAGGATCACTTTCATTTCTACAACAGAAGGAAAATGAAGTGAATTGTTCATCCTAACACCATCAGAACCAATTGAGTTTTTTTCCCATCTTTGAGGGAAAACTTGATTAGACTTACTGGTAAATCTCTTGCATCAACAATTATGAAATTTAGAATCATTGTTAATGTTCACATTAATAATGTTTAATTTTCATACTAGCCATCATTTTATGGTATAAACATTTAAGCATTATTTTGAAAGCATTTGAAACAACAAATGAAAAGGATCTTCAATATATATAACAGAAAACTAAGTTACCAAATTTATTAGCACTAGAGAATTTTCATCTTCTTAAAAAATATTATTTCCAGGAGCTCAAACAACCATAAAGAGTGGGAGAAAAATGTATTCTTTAAAACTTCTTTTCTTTTTTTAGCCTTTTCTCTTGCTGACAAGTAATATAGTGCTCAGAAGTTGCCTAAGAGAAGCTTGTATATATGGTGTTTCTTCCTGACTTGACAGAGGCAGGACTGAAACTTAGGCCCCTTGCTTCCCAGTTCAGTTCTCAGGCCACGACACAACAGTCTTCATGTTATGAATTAGTTCTCTCTGAAAAGGCTTCTCGTCTCCAAAATAGACTCTTCCCAACCACTAGGTAAAGCTTGCGAAGCCTTTCATAATTACTCACTCAGAAGCAAAGATTCCCCAGCACAGAAGCAAGTCATAATATAAATACCCCATAGCCTGGGTCTGTGCCAAAGCTGCAGACCCCATGTGCCATGGGCAGTCCCCGAGCCCAAAGCTGCTCACCCCAGAGAGCATTAGAGACTTATACGAAACCACCCTCTAGTGCCTCCTTTTCCCTTGTATTGGACACAGGGAATAGAACTTCCTACCCTTGTCTGCCTTTTTTCTCTCCCTCTTTCCATCTATCCCTCCATCCATTCAGTCATCCATCTGTAGTAGACTGGATCCATTAAGGCCCCAGTTCTCATCCCGCCCTGTACCAATGCCTTTGCCATGTCACAGTTAAGTGACCTCCCACTCACCTCTGGGTCCAGCCATGGCACTTGCTTTGGCCAATGGGGCGTTAGCAGATATGACACAAGCAGAGGCAAGAAAAATTACCTGCATGTTCCTACTCATCATTTGTGGCCTCTTCCATTGGCATAGGCTAGCTTGGTAGGATATAACAGGCATGTGAAGCAGAGTCAAGTCACCCCAGTTGTCTGAGCCATGGCCACACTAGATCATCCAGTAGCCAGCCAATCCCCCAGACGTGTGGTCAGGCCCAGCCAAGTTCAGCAGAGCTGCCTAGCTGACCACCCCAGACACATAAGCAATAAATAGGCATTGTCATAAGCCACCGAGGTTTTGTGGTTATTTGTTACTCAGCATTATTTTGGCAATAAGTAACTGGTATAAGATCCAACAACATTTACCAGTGTCTTCTATATCCTATGCTGAGTTCTGAGCCACAAAGAAAATTCAGTCATGGTCCTCCCTCCTGGGGATCCCAATCTGCTGAAAGAGATACACGAACATCTTTTTCTTTATCTATGAGGATCTTACCTCACCATCCCCCAGCAGAACTCCCAAGACCTAATTTCTATCTTCTTAACAACAAGAAAACTTAACCGGAGGCAGAATGAGGTAGTGGAGTATCAGTAAAGATACAATCCAGAAGCAAATGAAATTTTTTAAAAAATAATTCAATCATATAAAAAGGCCAGGGATGGGCATTTCAGGGCTGGTATCATGTTCTGCAAAGTCAGGCACCCAGGATTCTGCTATCTGGATGTTCCCCCATCCTCAACACATGGCTTCCACCTCATAATCCAAGATAGCTGCTCAAGCTCCAGCCTTCACTTCCATATTACAACCAGTAAGATGGAGGAAGGACCAAGTAATATTTCCAGAAGACGCACAGGATACTACCACTTATTTGTCATTGGCCAGAACTTAGTCTCTTGACTACCTCTACTGCAAGGAAGACTGGAAAATAAATCTTTTTCCAGACAGTTATATGCTCAGCCACAAACTGGAGGTTCTATTAATAAGGGAGAAGTAGAAGATGGAAATTGGGAGACAACTAGTAGTTTCTGCTGCAAGTCCAAACAGGTTTTGGATCAAACAGACCTAGATCCATATCATAGCTCAACCAGGACCTCAACTTATAAACTTGGGAAAATTCTTTCCTTCTTCAGGCCTCAGTGTTCCTATACAATGGGGGCAAGGGAGAAAGTTGGTCTGCATGGCCTCTTAATCTCCTTCTGGCTCTTCCCTTTCCAGAATCATAGAATGAAGATTCTGAGTGGGTTAGCCTTCCATCAGAGATATACCTATTTATAAACCCAGGTGACATCTCCTCTTTAGTCTGAAAGCATTTAGTGAATAAAAGGAAAAATGCCAAATATAAACCTGTGTTGGATAAAGAGAGAGATCTACCTGAGCTCTCTCATTGCTACTTTTTGAGTTGCAAATAAGTGGCTGTCTCGGGAGCCTAGAAGGTCCTAAGTCTGATTAGCTATAACCCTAGTAGTGGTCAGAGAACAAAGATCAATTACACCACTCAACTCCTGCTCCTGACCCAGTGCGCGAAAGCTATGAGATCCAAAAAGATTTGAGAAGGGAGCAGTCAGATATTCAAAATCCAGCCAGGCAACATTTATGTGACCCTGTTTGGAGTGGGAATAGAGAACAAACATTTTAATTTACCACCATCAAATTATATAGCCCATATGTGCACTTTATAAAGAGGAAATAAACCTTTGCTCAGAGTCTAATTAAATTCTTCTACAAGTCTTATAAAGCCTTACAATCCTGTGATGAAAGAAACTACTTACTCCCTTCTAGGTTAGGACAATATCACGAGGCTTTCAAATCTTAGAGTAAAAGTCTCTTCCATCTGACAGACATAAGAATCTCTTCTTCCAAAATAAGCCTAGGTCTATGGCTTTGTCTTTATCTACTTTGAAATCATTGTCATTGGATCTGCAGTCAAATTTATTCTACTCTTATAAATCAGACTCATTTAGTTTACAACTCAGAAATCCTCTTCCTTTAAAATTTAAATCTCTCTCTCTTTGGAAGAAAAAATTTCAAAATGGCACTGAAGCCCAGGACCAGGCAGAATGCTCCATCTGCCATGAAATTCATGGCTGCCTGAATTTTGTATGAAATGTATGAATAACAAGAAAACAGCAACATTAGGTATTGAGTGTTTTCTCTGTACCTATTACTTTGAGTTCAATGTCTCAACAAATCCTTGAAAATTCCTGAGAGTTAGGTGTTATGACCCCATTTAGAGGCATGAACACTGAAGCTCAGAGAAACCACATAACATGTCCAAGGTCATATTTCATCCTAGGTAGTTTCTCCCAAACAAAGCCCTTAGTACACTGCCTGGCACAGAGTTTCCACTCATGTTACTATTGTGCTAACTCCCCATAAAATGACTCTTGCCTATATTTGAGCAAGGTGGCCTCAGGGATCCTCTAACCCACAGCATCTAGCTGACTTCCATGGGAGAAGCCCATAAGCTGTCCTGTAGAACTCCGGCATCCCTGCCAAAGTCAAAGGATTTGTGTTATTGTACTAGTTTTTGAGAATGTTGGATTTCACTTTTTAGGGCTTTTTAAAACAATCTTAAGAAATAATCTCTTCCGTATGCCTGGGGAGTTGGCAAATTGTCTTGAAATCAGTTATAAGGCTAAGTGAAGAATCACCATGAAAAGAGTAGAACTCCAAATTGGTAGTTTCCAATCTTTCTTTACAAGGAGCAACCTCTAATTTATCCAGTTGAAGAGATGACTGATGGAGTTCAGGTGGCTGGATGTTAGAAATGGAAGACTTTCTGTACGTTGCACATGGATGTATTGTCAATTCTAATGGTGCATCTTTGCCCATCAGTAGACCAGAGAAAATACTGGAAGAACGTATGTGGATACACCAGTAGATAAGTCCAAATCCACTTATTTGTAAACCGTGAATCTCTCTTTCGCAACTCATTTTTTAAATTTTTTTCTCTGTAAGACTTCGTCCTTTGTCTTATAACATACTTCTTCTCTATCCCCCTATAGCTTGACACTGTATGAGTATGTTTTCCCATATCCCCTCTGTTTACTTCTTTCAAGCATCGAGGCAACAATAAATATAGATTCTTACTCAAATCCAATTAAAGTATATTTATGCACCCTCCTCCACATGTATATGGCACTCTGCTGGGATTTGTAATATAAAGAGACATAATAAACAATATGGCTGTTCAAAGGTCAGGGAAAAAAAGGTGAGGTATCAAGCTTCCCTCTTTATCATTCAGTCAAGTTACTCTATCCCCCTCTGGGTCAAGTAATATGATGGTGCTTTGTGAGCACAAAAGCTTACAAAGAGAGCACAGAGAGGTGGGTGGCTATATAAAGACAGCCTGGTGAGACACTGGGGAAAACACAGATGTCCTTCCAAAATACATACATGGTGCAGTTCAACAAGCAATTTCATAGATGCCCGTTCTTCTTGCCCTGGGAGAGGTGGGAATTATGGGTCCCATTTCAGAGATGAGCAAATGGGACTCAAAGAAGGGAAGTGATTTGCCGTGAATGGGAAAGGCAGAAGTCTGAATCCACATAGGGTAAGTAATTTTTTAGACCATGGACCTAGCAGATGACTTGGTGTAAGGCGAAAACATCCTTGAATGAATAGGGAAAGACCACATTTTAACTCTGGATTACATGCTACCCTACACTGCCCATGGCTCCTTCTTTTCTATCCACTGTTTCAAAAGAGGAGGGAGAAAGAACAAAATTCAGCACCAAGAGGGAGTTCTTGAGAAATGGCCTACACTGTAGCATTGTCCTGTGGGCTGTGCTCAGGTGAGAGGGACTTGTAAAGGGACATGCCTTGCCTCTTTGGAAGCCAAGCCCTTTTAGTTGCTGCCCAAGAAGTCCCAGAATGAAGCCCTCTGGTTCTGCCCCACAGCAAATAGTGTCACTGTGAAGTTTCATTGTAATAAAGAGATGATTCAGTCATTACTCAGAGAAACCATAGCATTTCAGAGATGTTCTCCTGGACCACAGCATGTACAGTGATGCGAGCTTCGTCTTCCTGCCGCAGCCTTTGCATTTAGCGTCAGATCTGAGTAATAAGTGACATATTAAATGACTGGTGACAATGTTTACCCTTCCTTCCTCCCCACCACCATCACACTCAAAAGTCAGCCAACATGACAAAATTTCAATACCAAAACCTTCACCGAGAACAGTGAAACTTTGATTCTCTCCGTTTTCCCACAAGTCTCAAATTGATACTGGAAATTTTTTTTGTCTCCAGTGTAATCGAAAAATATGTTTTTATTTAGAAGCAATCCAAAAGTCAAGCCTATTTTTAGAATGTGAGATTACAGAGGAGTATTTTTCCAAAAGGTTCTTAAGTATCAATTATGTAAGAGCCACAAAAGGGTTTTATTTGCTACCATCACCTTGGGGCTTTGAAGGGAGTGTAGGGGTTAAGATTCCTGGAAATTGAGAAGCCTACATTTTTTGAAAGAATAAACCCAATTTTCAGCTCAAAAAGTATGGGCAAGAGATGAGTTTACATCTAAAATGATGCCCTGGGACTTCCCTAGTGGCGCAGTGGTTAAGAATCCGCCTGCCAATGCAGGGGACACTGGTTCGATCCCTGCTTGGGGAAGATCCCACATGCCACGGAGCAACAAAGCCCGTGCACCACAACTACTGAGCCCACGCCCCGGAACTACTGAAGCCTGCACGACTAGAGCCTGTGGTCCGCAACAAGAGAAGCCACCACAATGAGAAGCCCGTGCACCACAACGAAGAGTGGCCCCCGCTCGCCGCAACTAGAGAAAGCCCGCGCGCAGCAACAAAGACCCAACACAGCCAAATAAATAAATAAATAAATAAATAAAATGATGCCCTTCCACAGGCCGCTTAGAAGAGAAACATAAATCTCTCTTAATATTTATTATATAGGTCATAGACATGATGTTGTATATCAAATCAGTATTTCCTAAACTGCATTTATTCACATAACATTGTTGGATCTGCCTATTATCTCTACTATTATTCCCTTAATATTTTTCTTTAAACCATCTCATTACTTTACACTAAAACAAATGTACCACAAATGGAAAAGGTCAACGTAAAAAAATAGAATAAAAACAAAATAATGAGCTGAATTCCTAGTATGATGCTGTCACCTGCAAAGACTCTGAGCCTGCAGGCTATTTTCTTTTTGTTATAAAGGGAGATTGTCAACTTTCTGTAGGCATTACAGAGTGGGTAACACCTAGCGGAGACTTCTCCCTTTATGTAACTGAAAAGACTCAAAAGGGAGTTGGTCTCTCATGATATGATTCAATGCTATATAGTGTCATGTCCATGTTTGACCTTAAATCATTGCACTTCCCACTGGGGGACTGCATCCCACACTTTGGGAAAATATTAATGCCTGTGCCTAGCAAACGTCCCAAAGCCTCTAATTGTCTGTGAGTTGAATGGCGGTTGGCTGACCTAAGCTGGACTTAGCTTGACTGCTTGCCTGGAGTGACTCTGATCTATGTCTCTCATTCTTCTTCTGGGACTAATGGGCTAATGGGCACACAGTCTGTCAGGGTAGTGGCAGAAGAGCAAGAGCCGAAGTGGCAACATGCTAGGAATTCTAAGCTCAAAACTCTAATACTGGCCCTTTTGCCCATAAACCATCGACCAAAGCAAGTCACTTAGTCAAATCCAAAATCAAACACAGGGAAATACACTCTGCTTATGATGATGCCACGGAGAAGGTATGACCATTGGCAGGGGTAAAGAATTGGGGCAACAATGCCATCTACCACACTCATTTGACCTTTCTGGTAACCTTCATTTGACTCTCTCTTGCAACATCAAATGCAACATTCTCAGAAGTAAATTTTAGTTCTTACATTTATGGTCAACTGATTCTTGACAACAGTGCCAAGACCAAGACCATTCAATGCGGAAAGAATAGTCTTTTAAACAAATGATGCTGGGACCACTAGACATCCACATGCAAAACAATGAAGTTGGGACTCCTACCTTACACCATATACAAATACTAACTCAAAATGGACCAAGGGCCTACATGTAAGAGTTAAAACTATAAAATTTTAGAAGAAAATATGGTAGTAAATCTTCATGACCTTGGGTTAGGTGGTTGATTTGTTAGATATGACATCAAAAATACAAGCAACAAAAGAAAAAATGGTTAAGCAAACTTCATCAAAATTAAAAACTTTTGTGCTTCAAAGGACACCATCAAGAACGTGAAAAGACACATTCAGAATGCAAGAAATATTTACAAACCATATATCTGATAATGGTCTAATATCCAGAATATATAAAGAACTCTTAAAATTCAACCATAAAAAGACAATCCAATTTTTAAATGGGCAAAAGAGCTTAACAGACATTTCTCCAAACAAGATATACAAATGGCCAATAAATACATGAAAAGATGCTCAATATCATTAGTCATTAGGAAAAGACAGATCAAAATCACAATGAGATACTATTCACACTAAGATGCTTAAAGTAAAAAAGACAGACAATAACAAGTGTTGTTGAGGATATAAAGCAAATGAAACCCTCATACATTGCTGAGGGTAGCGCCACCTTGGAAACAGTCTGGCAATTTCTGAAAAGTTAAAATTGAGTTACTATCTGACTCAGCAAATTCATTTCCAGGTATATATACCCAAGAGAAAAGAAAACACATGTCCATAAGAAAACTTGCACACAAATATTCATAGCAGTATTTTTCATAGAGTCAAAAAGTGAAGAGAACCTAAATGTCCATCAATAGATGAATAGATGAACAAAATGTGGTATATCCATACAATGGAATATTATTTGGCAACACAAAGGAATGAAGAACTGATATATGTTACAACCTGGAGGTACCTTGAAAAGGTAAATCATATTGTATGATTTAATTTATATGAAATGTCCAGAATAGGCAAATCCATAGAGACAGAAAGCAGATTAGTGGTTGCCAGGGGCTGGAAGGAAGGGGGAATGGAGAGTGACTGCTAATGGACATGGAGTTTCCTTTTGGGGTGATGCAAATATTCAGGAATTAGACAGTGTTGCACAATTCTATGAATATACTAAAAACTACTGACTTGTACACCTTAGAAGTATAAATTTTATGGCATATGAATTATATCTCAATAAGCTATCATTTTAAAAACTGAATTTTCAAAACAATCCAATTAGAAAGTGGGCAAAAGACACGAAGAGACATTTCACCAAAGAGGATGTATGAGTGACTAATAAGCATGTGAAAGCATGTTCAACATTAGTAGCTATTAGGGAAGTGCACATTAAAATCACAATGAGATACCAGGACACACCTATTAGAATGACTAAAATAAAAAACAGTGAAAAAACACACTGGAGAAGAGGAGAGTTGCTGGTGGAAATCTAAAACGGCACAGTCTCTCTGGAAAATAACTTGGTCAACAACAGAGCCCATTCACAATTCCCGAGAAATAAAAATAGAATCTGGGTAATAAAATAAAGCCTAACCTTTTTTTTTCTTTTTCTTTGTGTCTCGTCTAGCTTCACTTTCTCACACGATACCATGGACAAAGACCTCCACCCGGCACTTCAGATCAGAGTTCCTAGTGCGAAAGGGCTTGCCCCGACACTGCAGCTTGGGGCCGTGCAGACGCGCCGCACACGACACTGCAATTCAAGATGGCTGCGGCAGGCCGCGTGCAGAGAGGCTGCACCCGGCGCTGTGATCTGGAGCGTGAGCGGCGTAACTGCGCGAGATCCAGGGGAACTCCCGCCCCTTCCGCCGCTGAAGAGACCCCTGCAAAGCAGCCCCGCCCCGATGGCCTGGGGAGCGGGAGTGGGCGGAGCACAGACTCCAAGCGGGAGCTGGCGCCTCTGCATTCTTTGATCAAAGAATAAAACTTTCCTTTGCTTCTGAACCCAAGTCAGTCTAGTTATATTGGCGCGAGCGACACTAGGCAGGAAGACCCCTGTTGGGGACCAGCTTGGAAGGGTTGGTAACGATTTGGCACTTTCTTTTAGAGCTAAAAATGGGTTTACCATACAATCTAGAAATTGTGCTCTTGGGCATTTACCCCACAGAAGTGAAAACTTACCTTCACCCAGAAACTGGTACATGAATGTTCAGAGTAGCTTTATTTTTTTTTCCATAAATTTATTTATTTTATCTTTGGCTGCGTTGGGTCTTCGTTGCTGCGCACTGGCTTTTCTCTAGCTGCAGTGAGCGGTGGCTTCTCATTGCAGTGGCTTCTCTTGTTGCGGAGCACGGGCTCTAGGCGCGCAGGGTTCAGTAGCTGTGGCTCGTGGGCTCTAGATCGCAGGCTCAGTAGTTGTGGCGCACGGGCTTAGTTGCTGCGCAGCATGTGGGATCTTCCTGGACCAGGACTCGAACCCATGTCCCCTGCATTGGCAGGCGAATTCTTAACTACTGTGCCACCAGGGAAGCCCCCAGAGTAGCTTTATTTGTAATGGCCAAAAACTAGAAACCATTCAAATATCTTTCACTGGATGACTGGTTAAACAAAGTGTGGTACATCCATACTGTGGATTATGAGTCAGCAATGAAAAGGAATAAACTATTGATACATGCTAAAACTTGGATGAATCTCAAGGAAATTATGCTGAGTAAAAAAAAAAACTAAAAAGATACATGTATACTGTGTGTTTCCATTTGTGAACATTCATGAAATGACATAATTACAGAAATGGGGAACAGATCAGTGGTTTCCAGGAGTTAGAGATGGTTGGGAGAGGGGGTGGTATGGCTATAAAGAAGTAGCACATAAGGAACTTTGTGGTGATGGTAGTTAAGTGTCTTGGTTGTGGTGGCAGTTACATGAAGCCACATGTGATAAAACTGCGTGCAGCTACACACATACACACATATGAGTACGTACGAAACTGGTGAGTGGTCGAATGAGCTTAGTGGATTGCACCAATGTTAATTTTCCGGTTTTGATATCATTAGTGATACAAGATGCTAACATTGGGGGAGACTGGGTAAAGGGTTCATAGAAACTCTCTGCACTTGAAGTTGAGACACAGATGTAGAGAACAAACGTATGGACACCAAGGGGGGAAAGCCGCAGGGGGGTGGTGATGGTGGTGTGATGAATTGGACGATTGGGATTGACATGTATACACTGATGTGTATAAAACTGATGACTAATAAGAACCTGCTGTATAAAAAAATAAATAAAATTTAAAAATTAAAAAAAACCCTGCACATTTCTTTGCAACTTCCTGTGAATTAGTAATTATTTCAAAATGAAGTTGTTTTAAAACCTAAATTTATCCTTATCCAAAATGTACTCTTCCTGAATTCTCTAATTTCACATCCACAAGTGTGAAAACATCAGCCCAGACTCACCCTTCACTCTCAGTATCAAATAATAATAGTAACAGGCCACATTTATTGAATGCTTCTTCTCTACCAGGTACTACAGTCAGCCCTCCATATCCGAGGGCTTCACATCCACAGAGTCGACCAACCACAACAGAAAATACTCAAAGAAAAAAAAAAATTCCGGAAAGTTCCAAAAAGCAAAACTTGAATTTGCACCTCTCCAGCAACTATTTACATGGCATTTACATTGTATTAGGTATTATAAGTAATCTAGAGATGATTTAAAGTATACAGGAGGATGTGCTTAGGTTACATGCAAATACTACACCATTTTATATAAGCGACTTGAGTATCCTCAGATTTGGTATCCTTGGGGGTCCAATTCCCCCCGCAGATACCGAGGGACAACTATACACTTATAACATTCCATGGCTGGTCTAATGTATTCCTCACATCAACGCTATTATAATTCCCATTTTAAAGGTAAGGAAACTGAGGATTAGAGGGGTAAATGACCTTGGCCAACGTCATACAGCAAGTTACCACAGCAGGTTTCTCATGCAGGCAGCCCAACTCCAGAGCCCATACCCTCTGGAATCACCAGATTCAAAATCCACCCACTTATCTTAGGCCAGTGCCTTAGTTCATTATTCTCTACCTGGACCAGGGATTAGTGCAGGAACCTGCTAACTAGACTCCTACCCCAGATCTAAGCTTGAATGGTAAACCACCCCAAACAGAAGACTATCTCCCAATTTCCCCATGCAAAGATGTTTTTTAAGTATTTTGGCCAACCTGAATATATAAATGTTTTGTGCTATGGATGAAATAACCAAACATCTATTTACAAGGATTCAATACAGGATGTGTCTATACAATGGCATATTATATATTATAAAATATATTAATTTAGAAATACCGCTATCCTCATTCTCCCATTTTCTGAAACAATTTCATTCAAGTGCTTCTCACATATCTCTAACATCAGTATCTTTACAATTTTCATCTGACACAGGTTTCCAGAGTATATTTTCATTTCTAAGTTATTTGAAAAAGTCCTATTGAATCCATATATAACACTGTCCCTGAAAAGCTAAAAAATAGATTTATACAGCACCAAGAAAAGTTATGTTTTTAAAATTTGTTCTGTAGGTCAGTAGTTTTCAATGCTGGCTGCAAGTTAAAAATCATACTGTATTATAAACTTCAAAGTTGCTAAGAGACTACATCTTAATTGTTCTCAACACAAAAAAGAAATAATTATGTGATGCAATAAAGGTGTTAGCTAACACCACTATTGCAATAGTAATCATATTGCAATATATAAATGTATCAAACCAACACATTGTACATCTCAAACTTATACAACATTATATGTCAATTATATCTCAATTTTTTTAAAGTGTGATGGGGGGAAATCATCTGGGGAGCTTTCCAAAACTACCAATGCCCAGAAATAGTGATTTTTACTGGCCTATAACGTGGGCACTGGGCGTGGCTTTTTTTTTTTTATTAATTAATTTATTTATTTATTTTTGGCTGTGTTGGGTCTTCGTTTCTGTGCGAGGGCTTTCTCTGGTTGCGGCAAGCGGGGGCCACTCTTCCTCGCGGTGCGGGGACCTCTCACTGTCGCGGCCTCTCTTGCTGCAGAGCACAGGCTCCAGACGCGCAGGCTCAGTAGTTGCGGCTCACAGGCCTAGTTGCTCCGCGGCATGTGGGATCTTCCCACACCAGGGCTCGAACCCGTGTCCCCCGCATTGGCAGGCAGATTCTCAACCACTGCGCCACCAGGGAAGCCCAGGCGTGGGCATTTTTAAATGTTCCTCCCTAAGGGCAGCCTTTGCAGAGAATCACTGTTTATGTGTGTAATTAGCCATCTCCACAATGTAACTTAGTAGTTCTCAGTCTTGATTACGTATAGGAATCACCTGGAAAGCTTTGTAAAACTACTGATGCCCAGGCTTCACCCACCACTATCCCCAAGGATTCTAATTTATCTGGAGTTAGGCCTGAGGGTATTCCTATGTTTTAAAAAACATCTCAGATGAATCTCACTTGCAGCCAGAATTGAGAACCTTCAGTATTACCGCTTAGGAGTACTTCTTTACAACCGAGGTTTAAAAGACTGTTTTAACCACCATCGAATACTCGTATGGCTTAGGTCACATAGACCAATTGCTCTGTAACCATGGTAACAGATAATCACCAGAACTTGTTTAAACACATTTCATCTGTTAATAAACTTTTATCTTGATGACCATCCTCCTGAAAGTAACCACCTGAAGCCCAATCCACCCCTCCAACAGAACATCCAAAACTGTGCTGAAGTTTTGCTGGCTTGTTCCTTTTGTACCAGGTGACCTCTAGAAGCATCCAAAGATAGCACTGATTGAGAACATTTTAACCTAATTTGGCTTCCCCAAATAGAAATTGGTTGTCCTAAATAAAGGAACTGAGAGTTCCCCAAAGGTGAGAGATTTTGTCAGGACTCAAATATAAAATAATTCTTTTCCTGAAAGATAGATTGGGAAGAGAATGCCACTTTACATTTGCACATATCATTAGTAACAACCATTTCTTGAATGTTTACTATACCTAGGCACCGTGTTAAATATTTACCTGACCTCATTTAATCCTAAAAATATCATTTAAAATTAAATAATAATTATTATTATTCCCACTTTTTAAAAATAAATTTATTTTTAATTTTGCCTGCACTGGGTCTTCATTGCTGCATGCAGGCTTTCTCTCTAAAGCGCGCGGGCTTTAGTTGTGGCATGTGGGCTCAGTAGCTGTGGCTCGTAGGCTGTAGAGCACAGGCTCCATAGCTGTGGCGCCTGGGCTTAGCTGCTCCGCGGTATGTGGGATCTTTCCGGACCAGGGCTCGAACCCGTGTCCCCTGCGTTGGCAGGTGGATTCTAAACCACTGTGCCACGAGGGAAGTCCTATTATTCCCACTTTAAAGAGGAAGAAACCAAGACATGACGTCTATTTGCCTAAGGTTACCACCCTGCTGGGTACGGAGACAGAATGTGGACCCAGGTCTTCTGCATCCAGTGCTATACTGCCCCCTTCTGGCCCAGCCATCCTCAAGATGCTTTCACCAGAGGCACCAGGACTTCCATTCCAGTGCCCCAAAGGACAGCATGGCATTGTGGACGGAGGGAAGGACCACTAGAGAGAGGATCAGCAGACATCCTCCCTCCTCCCTGCATTTGTAGTCAGTCCAAACCCCTCTGCCCCCAACATTCCATGGTTCCCAGGCCCTGTGACATCACAGACAGTTCCATCTCTGCTCTGCCAGCTGCAGGTGAGTGAGGCTCAAAAGTTAGCCCTGAGAGCAGGAGGGATATTTTTTCATACTTAAAGGGACAATGTCTCCATCACTCCTGGGCACCTTTTCACTTTGCTTCAGGAAGCAGACGCCATCCCTCTTACCATGACCCCACTGTTTCTCTCTCTGGGTCCCAGTCTCCCCACCTGTGCTGAATGACCCCTAAGGGCTCCTCCAGCTCTGGAAATCTTCCTGTTTGACCTCATTGATCTTTCTTGTTCTGGTCGAAGTTCTGTGGGGTCACTGAAGACCTGAAGTTCACAGCCCACTGTGGGTAACCCCAGGGCCCTTTTCTTTGGCTCCTGCTTCCACCTAGAGGAGGGCGCTGGTAGTGCAAGAAACACCACACCCACCCTGCCGCCCTAACCAAAATCAACTCCACATTTTCATCAGCATCAGCATTTACATTTATTGAGCCTTTACAATGTGCCAGACAGCTGTGCTAAGCACTTTCCATCATTATTTCTGTGAGGATTATTTAATCCTCACAACCACATTCTAGGGTAGATACTATTATCATTCCCATTTTACAGATAAGAAAACAGAAGTTCAGGAAAGTTAAATTCTTTTAAATTTCATAGCTAATAAACTGTAAATCCTTAGGAATTATACCCCAGAGAACGTGCTTGTAATTGCTACAGTGTTCAGATCCTTTCCATTTCTGAAGAGGGTTCAAAAGTTCAAAACTCTTGGCTACCAACACTTAGAGGAGAAAGTGGTTCTACTCCCCTCTCTTTCTCGGGAAATTGCTGGGGAGTAAAGATATGCAAAGCATCAGCGCTAGATTCAGATAAACTTATATTTGAAAATATCTGCTGAGCTGCTGCTACAGAATGATCTCCAAGATGCTATGTACGTATAAGCTGCTTTAGCAGAAGAGACCTCCACTCAACGTGTGGAACAAAAACTGAATTTATTTCTCATTAAACAAGAGAGAACTATGCTCTGATGACAAAGTCTCTGAACAAAGCTAATGGCTAATATTTAAGGGGTTTGTGGAGGCACTGAGTTCGTGGACAGGTGGTGTTTCAAAGGCAGGAGTGCTTAGGAATGGTAGACCATAGGCCATGAAGTACTGTCTGTGGATGTTACTTTCAGGAGAATGGTCATCAAGATAAAAGTTCATTAACAGATTAAATGGGTTTAAACAGGTTCTGGTGATTATCTGTTACCATGGTTACAGAGCAATCAGTCTTCACTTAGGAGTGTGGGAACTCCTTTTTTATTCTCAGTCTCCCCCTTTCGGCCCTCCCTCAACCAAAGCCTCAGGAGAGACCCTCAGGGATTGTCCAGATCTTCACCGCTGTTGTCGACTTTCCTTGAAGACACAGTTACAGTTTTCCACTTACAGAGATCTGATGTTCAGTTTGAGCATCAGCCAGCCTGATGTCTTCTTGTTTCTGTCTTTCAATCATCTGTGGAGCCAGAAGTTGAAACAGTTGCCACATATAAGTATTCAACTCTCTGGACAACAGCCAATGAATGACTGTGAGACAAACAAAAATAATTAAAAGTATTTTTAAGAGAGTGTGGAAGGCAGTCTAGAATCATAACCTATATTTCCCAGGCATGACAGAAGAAGATAAATTTCAAATGATACCCTGTGTCTACCTCAAATAGCCAGGTTGCCTTTTCTTTGGGCTTAGATATAGATTAACCTCACCTGTGGTATTAATCAAGGTACAGCATGAAGTGAAAGCAATGGTGCATAATCCCCCGATTAGCCAAAATAAAATCCAAAGGTATTCTATTATCCATTATTACCTGAGCTAAGAATTTTCAATTGGTCAGTTGTGCCCTAGGATGTGGCACATCCTTGTGGCCCAAGTAGGATTTGGGCTGTGCTGCGTACTATGTCAGTCAAGGTGAAGGAAAATGAGCCCCTTGTGTTGTCCACCTCCTTTGGAGGGCTCACTGTCCTCAGAAGTCTGGGATATTGATAACCCCATGAAGGGTTTTTTTCCCTTCCAACACTGTGTAAGAAACACAGGCCACTGAGGGTGCCCGGGAGTTGCACACTTGGAAAGGTACACATAGTCATCACAAAGAATGGTAGGTCTTAGTCCCGGTTGGCATTGAAGAGTCTGATTTCCCAGTAAGAAATAAACCATGTCAACAATCAAGCAGTATTACTGTCCACCTTTATTTATCAATTTTCCTTGGGAGTTTAGAGGAAGAACAGGAGAGTGCTGAGTGCTAAGGTCTCCTTAGAGTGGTATCACTGGACAGATTTGGACAGTTGTCCTTTGGCCATTATGGAACATGAGTTCTTCCAATGGTCTTTCTGCTCAAAGTATATATATATATATATATATATATATATATATATATACACACACACACACACACACACACACACACGTGTCCTCATCCACAGGCTCCGTATTCTTTAAGAACAGAGGAACTTTTGGTCCAAGAGGCCTTAAAGTTATTTTGATTTCTAATTAATTTTTAGGACTATTTAAAAATAATCGGGAGGTCAAAGTTGACATTTCTCATTCCAATTTATTGTATCTAAGTTCACTATTTCAGGTCTGAGTCCTTTGCAAGAAAAGAAGAAAAGTTTCCCTTAAGCTGTTGGTCTACCCCAGAATGTCCTGAAGTTTATTCAGTCTCCTACTGATTCATCTTGATTTTGTTTTCAATTCTGAATCTTTGCCCAATCTACCCTTAAGAAAAAGGTTCTACCTTTTGAAATAACTTTTGAAATAATTTTATGCGGTGCATTTTCTGTGTTTCTTAACTTCTCAAGCCCTTAATTTTTTGGAATTATGCATAGATGGGTTATTTAAATCTTCTGGTCTTTTCCATCCTGCTGCTTTTAAACATTTTCCCCCATTGTTGAAGGTTAACAATTAAGTTAACTAATTGATACAAATGTGGTAGTCCAGGGCAATAAGTAACTGAATAACAGAATCCTGAACTAGACAGCAACTTTCTGTTGTTCCAAAATTTGAGATGATTTTAAATATTTCTCCTCAATTCAGCTCTCACCCAGGTTTTAAATTCAACCTCTCTGGATCCACCTTCTGGTACAGGAGTTTTAGGGGAATATTGTGCAATGTTTTGTTCTCTTTTCTAGAGAAATGCCCCATGAAGAAAGTTTATTTAGGTAGTTAGGGAAAGGAACAAGAGGAGTTTAAGTGGGTGGTAGAGATAAAGCTAGGTGGAGAGAGGGAGACATACAATGCAAGTAGGTTTCAGGTTTGAGTAGTAGTAAGATTTTTTTTCTTCTTTCTGGGGCGAAAGCATATCAATCAAACAAGCCCTCTATTGAGTGTTTGGTGTTTTTGTCCTCTCTCTTTTCTACCGCCCCTCTTAAATCTATTATTTTTGACACTGAAAGTTTGCCATAATGGCCATTGTAATTTTAAGTCATCTAGCAAAGTTTTGCCATTAATTAAGATAAGCACATCAGAGTACATTCAGTGAGAGTATATATACAAAGCAAGAGTTTTTCCAGGAAGAGGAAGCAACTTCAATGCAGCTGAGACCATGACAAACAGGAAAGAATACACTACAGTTAGTCAAAAGTTTGTACTATGCATGACATCTTGAACTCCTTGGCCAAGGAGAACCTAAAAGGCTTCATATGATTAATGCCCTGGAAATCACTAACTCCAAAATATAGGCTGAGAAAAGTGACTTTTCATTGCTTTACCAAGACAGACGTGCTCATGAAGGTTTGGAGAGACCCAAGGCAAAGGTTTAGCAATATCCTTTACACAAACTGACCACCAATCTAACAGACCTCCAACCATTAGTTCCCGGGGCTGCCTGGCGGTGGAGGCAGGTCAGACTTATGTTTTCATTTCTTCCTTATGAAGCATTTCCTTCTACACTCAATATACATAAGGCAGTCTAGAACAAAACAAAACCCCATGAAGCAAGAGTTTATATAAGTAGATGAAGATTGAAACTATAGCAAGCAGCAGAAGAATCAGCGTATTAATGGCAAGCATATTTGCTAAATGGTGCATCTCCAAAACAAAAGATCTAATCGCCTTATATTAATTTCCATTTGTTTATAAATCCTAAGAAAATAAATTCATTAAAGAGAGCTCAGCGAAATATGTCACAGTTCAAATTATGATGAAAAACTCACTTGACAGCAGATCCAAAGGACTATTGGAGATTGAAGCTAAATGGGCCCAGAAAGTGCCCCTCTTGGTCCAAGGATCCCACACAGTGGGGACATCGTATGTGTCTAGTCTGCTCGCTGTATCTAGCCACAGTATATAAATTGTGCTATATTGAATAGCTTATGTGCAGGAAGTTAGAGATTTTGTATTAATTATTAAGAAATCAAGGGTAAAAGAAACAGGAAGATCAGTTCGAAATCTATTGCCATAATTCAGGCAAGAGCTGATGGTGGCTTGGACGGTATGAGAGTAGAGAAAGTGAGAAGCAAATGCCCATGAGTGAGACAACTCACATAGTAAGTTGGGTATTGTGAGAAGAATTTCCTACAAGGGGGTTTTGCCCTTTAAGAAAGGGAAGGGAGAACAGGAAGCATTCAGAGACCTGGAAAAGTTGATACACAGTGAAAGGAGTTTGGGATGAAAACAAGGCCTTGTAATTCTGGACCACCCAAACTAGGAAGATCCTTGAAGAGATCATCTAACCTAACTTCCTCTTATTATTGATGAGAAGCCTGAGACACAGAGATAAGCATGGACTTACTCAAAGCCATACAGCAAGTTGGTGGCAGAACCAGGACCTACATCTATAAGACTGTGCTTCATCACCATGTTCTCATGGGACCTGGACCAGCTAGAATAGTTTGGAGCCAATGAGCTACATGAAGGGAAAGGAAAGGAAATGCAATGACCACTGACTGGGCACTTTGTGTACCCATCACCACAGGGGTCACTTTTCGTATGTTTAAACCTTTACTTTTTGCAAAGTAGGCACTGCTTTTCCCATTTTCCACATGATAAAAGTGAGGCTCGAGAAGGTTAAGGAACCTACCCCTAGAAATGGGGTAGAATACAGATCTCTTTAGAAGTCAAGCATGTTTATGTGGATTTCTGCATGGGCTGGGATTCTGCTATAGTGGGATCCTACCTGGAGCATGAGCACAGGTAAAGGGCTGGCACTTTTCATCCACAGTCTTATGTTTATTTAGGAAACAGCCCTGCCCAGGGAACCGGGCTCAAATTCAAGATCGGTTGATTCAATAAGGCACCCCTGCAAGCAAAGCTGGAAGAATAGGGGCTTCAACTCCTTTCCATGGGTAAGAAAACTTTGTATAAAATAGGGATAGTGACCTTAAGAGAGAGCAACCTAGACTGAAGGGCTTGGACCTGCTGGCTGTGGGGAGCTACAAGAGATTTGGGAGAGGGAAGTGTTATTATACCTTGGGAGAAGCTGACCCTGTATGACCCCCATCACAGTAAATTTCCAACGGGGCATCTGGAATTCAGGCCCCAGAACCCAAGGCCCCATTCCTTTCTTTCATACAGCAGCCCACCAAAACCTGGCCTCAAAGATCTTCTGTTTATGCTGCAAATGCTGTGAGGAACCCAATGCCACAGATGACTCCAAGATCCCCAGTCAAACCCAAGAGCTTCAGCCATCAAAGCATGGTAGGTACCAGGCAAAAACACCCTGCCTGGCCTCTCGAGGCTTCATTTTGCTCATCCCCCTTCCTGCTGAGATACCCTCAGATTTCCTTCAGCTTTTGATTGAATAATTCCAACCTAAAATGAGGTGAAGACTGGGTGGCTAAGTACCCAAATCAATAAACAATAGAGCTTAAAATTCTTGAAACTTAAAGTGCGATTCATGAATCAGCAACATCGGCATCACCTGGGAGCTTGTTAAAGCTGCACTTTCAGACCCTGCTCCAGTCCTACCGAATCAGAACCTACGTTTTCACATGACCCACAGGGAAACCTGAACGTACATCATAGTCTGAGAATCACTTGTCTAAAGACTATAAAGATAGCAGTTAAGAACCCCGCCTTTGGGGCTGGGGTTAGATCCAATCAGCTCTGCCACAGGATTGGGCAAGTCACTTACCCTTTCTCTCTGAGCTTCAGTGTCCCTACCTGTAAAATGGGGATATCCACACTGTATTATTACTTTTCAGGATCACTGGGAGGATTAAATGAGGGAATATATAGAAGCACCAAGCACAGGGCTTGCACTAGGTAGGCATTCAACAAAGGTCAACAAATGGAAACTATAGTATATAGGTATTGGCCAGGATAGGATAGGCTCTGCTGCTAAAACAAATATGCCTTTAAATCTCAATCATTTACAAAACGAAAGTGTATTTCTTGCTCATGCAAAGTCTATTACACATCTTTTTTCATCTTTAGTCACAGCATCTGGAACACACAGTTTCCAAGGCAACCATGTATAAGAGGAGAGAGAGAGGGAGAGAAGGCATCCTGACCTTCAGTTTGTAATTACATCCTTCTTGATGATCCATGACAAAAGGTCATAGTGGAGAAGACTGGGGGTCAAAATCAGCAATTTCAGACAGAAAAAAAAAAAAGCATTATTGTCAAGATCAGGCAAAGCTAGGACTGACAAATACACAGTTGGGCAGTGAGTGGTGGGGTCAGGGAGGCTGGTCAGGCAGCTGGTACAATCCCACTAGGAGACAGGACAGTTCAATGGCAGGAAAAAAATTCTCATGGCATATTTTACCAGAAATCCATAGCAGGGGCCTTTAAAATACTTCCCCTGAAAATAATTTCACGATAAAAACCAAGAAACTTAAAAATGTCAGTCCCTTTTTCCAAGATGATAATAATGATAATTACTGAGCCCCAATTACATGCAAGGCACTGTCTAGGCACAAGGGACCCAGCTGTGATCAGATAAGTCCCCTACTGTTTCAGAGCTTACACACTAGAAAAGTGATCTTATTTAATCTCTGTAATAACTCTAAGAAGTGGACCTGATTATCCAGAATGGATATATCATTTTGCAGGTCTGAAAACACAGACAGAGAGGTGAAGCAATTTGTTCAAGGTTTGCGGCTAGAAAAGGATAGTCATTTATTACAGAATACAGCTTAGTCTGTTGACAAGATTGTATGTTATTCTTTTAAGAACCTAGGAGTATGTCAAAACAAAGCCTTATATACAACAGTGGTCATCACAATGGCATTTATGGTAGTGAAATTTGAAAGCAGTCTAAACACCCAACAATAGAACATTGGTTAAATAAATCCTGAATTATCCATAAAATTCTTAAAATTTAGTGACATGAGAAAAATGTTTATGATAGGTACAAAGTAAAATGCATGCATAATATACAGGATGTGATGGACTATGTAAAAATATGCATAGGCAAACACTGGAACTGTGATCATATCTGAGGGGAGGGGTGTTTGGGGCATTTTTTCCTACTTCATATTCTTCAATATTTCCTAGCTTTTCTATAATGTGTATGCATTATATTTATAAACAGGAAAAAAGTAAACTTTATATTTTAAAAAGAATACATATTTTGAATCCAGTGCCTGCTTATGAGGCAGAGAACTCAGAAGACTAGAGGACGCAGACTCAGGTACTCCCCACCCCACAATAATCACCACTGGTCCATGTGCCCTGCTCCAGTTGGCAAAACGCCTTCACCTCTGGTACCTCCTCTGAGCCTCCCCACATGACCACGTGGAATTACCACTGCCAGGTCTGCAGAAGGATGAGCTTGACGGACAAAATCTCAAGCAAGATAATGAAGTGTCCCGTGTGATTTTGGGAAAATCCCTGCTCCATCCAGAAAAGAGAACCTCCTATTTCAGCAGCAGTGAGTTTGAGGGTGAGCTCCAAACTGGGGTCCTAACACTGACCAGGAACCTCTGGGGGAGGGGGCCTTGTCCTAATGACCAAACCCCAATTTGATATTGAGCTAAGTGGGGTGACAGGAGTGGCAGGACTGCTGCCTTCAGGAAGCTGCAGTCACATTCTAGGACACACTGGACAGAGTCCAGGGGTCTAAGACCTGGCTGCAGGACCCTCTGAGCTGGGAATTACATGAGGAGCAGGAGGTCTGGGAAGAAAGAACACATATCCATACTTTCCTTCTAAGCCCTTGTGGCATTGTCTTCTATGTGTATTGCATGTGATTGTTTGCTTAATGTCTGCTTTGGCCACCAGACCATAAGTTCCAGGAGGGCAGGGCCTACATCACTTTTGTTCCTCCAAACTCAACCAGGTACATGGCAAATAAACATGCCAGAAAATGCTTGTGGATTGAGCGTAGTCCAGTGGGGGGAGAAATGCCTCTGGTTCCTGGGCTGTAGCCACATCCAGGAAGGAGAAATGCAGCCCCATTGATGGGCACCAACGCTGTACCCAGGTGACCTCACACAGCTCACAATCACCCTGTTAGGCTGGCTGTTGAGAGGTGAGCGTCATCCAGCCCAGTCACTTCAGAATTCTCGTAACAGCTAAACCCTCCTGGCAAACAAAATTTCAAAGTCCAATTTCTATAAAAAATCAAGGGGGTGGGGCTTCCCTGGTGGCGCAGTGGTTGAGAATCTGCCTGCCAATGCAGGGGACACAGGTTCGAGCCCTGGTCTGGGAAGATCCCACATGCCGCGGAGCAACTAGGCCCGTGAGCCACAACTACTGAGCCTGCGCGTCTGGAGCCTGTGCTCCGCAACAAGAGAGGCCGCGACAGTGAGAGGCCCGCGCACCGCGATGAAGAGTGGCCCCCACTTGCCGCAACTAGAGAAAGCCCTCTCACAGAAACGAAGACCCAACACAGCCAAAAATTAAAATTAATTAATTAATTAATTTTTTTAAAAAGCTAATTATAACAACAAACGCTTTAAAAAAACAATCAAAGGGGTCCTGCTCTACTCGAATTGGGGGTGAGGGTCTGGAAGCCCCCCTAGCTCCCCTCCCCCCACAGGGCTCCATGGAGCATAGTTTAAAAAAACCCCCTCTCTATGGACTTGAGGACACGGGGAGGGGGAAGGGTAAGCTGGGACAAAGTGAGAGAGTAGCACTGACATATACACACTACCAAATGTAAAATAGCTAGCTAGTGGGAAGCAGCTGCATAGCACAGGGAGATCAGCTCGGTGCTTTGTGACTACCTAGAAGGGTGGGATAGGGAGGGTGGGAGGGAGACGCAAGAGGGAGGGGATATGGGGATATATGTATATGTGTAGCTGATTCACTTTGTTATACAGCAGAAACTAACACAACATTGTAAAGCAATTATACTCCAATAAAGATGTTAAAAACAAAATAAACCCACCTCTCACTGTATAGAGAAGGCTTTGACCCACAGTGGGAAGGGACTTTCCAAAGGCCCAGCAGAGAGTGGTGTTAACGTCAGAACCATCATGGGCCCAATTCTTCTATTTTCCAGCCACTGCACTTTGCAAGACACCCTGCTGTCACTGAATGCTCCAATGGGGTACCAATGCGTCCCAGGCCAGGATCCACGTGGCTCACACAGTATTCCAGAATCTGACAATGACCAGGGATGGAGGTGACCGGAACAGTCCACCCAGGGCCAGAGCAAAGCCTTCACTCAGTGTGATGTTTCCCTTTCTTCTTTCAGATGTGAATTCACATGTTTCCAAAAGAGGATTTCACAAGAGAAACCCAAGCCGCTACTCCCAGGATCGCTGGCCGTACCAGCCATGCCTCATTGGGAGACCCTGAACATTCTAGACGGCAGCCCCCTCGCAGGTCTCCGAGGCTGCACGGCTGCTGGAGGGTCTCCGGCAGGAGCCATGAAGACTGATTCGGAAACTCCCCAGAGGAGGAGAAGACGTCTGAGCCATCCCTGTGCCGCCAGCAAGAGTCACTTCAGCTCCCGGAGAAGCCACTGTGGAGGAGCTGCCTCCAATTAAAGTCCTTAGTTGCATCTTAGGCCTGTGTCCCTCCTCTTTTCCCCTCTCCCAGCCCTACTTCTGAGATTCCCTTGAATATAGAACAATTAGAATTAGGCATCTCTTATTAAGAAATGAGGTCTGATTCTAAAACACTTTCAGTCACTCCTTACCAACCTAACGAAGTACTTAGGAGAGGCTGGTCAGCAATGGGCAGCTATAAATAGATGCTGTAATAACTGTCTAGAGCTTGAGGGCACAATACTGCTCGCCTACTGTGGGACTCAATTTGGTGCTCAGGGTCATAGTGAACAGTGGGGCAGGTAGTGCACAACTCTACAACCAGCAGCCCTATAGTGCAATGCACAGCCCATGCAGTTGTAGAAAGCTGTTTGTGCTAAAACGCAGAGCATGCAAACATAACATGCAGGACACCCCAAGTGGCTTCAGCTTTAGCCAGGGAGCCAGGCACAGAAGCATATCACTTCACCTTATAGACAACAATTGGGAAACAATAACAATGGGGAATTTTGCAACCAACTTGGGGATTTGAGGAAGGCTTCCTGGAAGAGATGGTGCTTGAGTTTTTTGAAAGTTGAAAGGGAATTAGCCAAGCAAAGAGGAGAGGGGAATGGTATTCCAGAAGTAGGGAACAGAATAAGCAAATTTGGAAAACAGAAACACAAGCTGGTAGGAGTATAAAGTAGTGAACTTCGATGCTTGGAAAGACAAAAGTGAAAACCTGAGCCAGGGTGTTGGGAGAGGTGAGGGGGACAGAGCTTTAAGAGCCTCTTATCCAGAAAAAGAAAGTTGGACTCTATCCAGAAGGTAATGGGGAGCCAGGGAAGGTAATGTTTAGGCAACAAAGTGACATAGCCATATTTCTGGTTTTTGCAATATGAACACGGTGAGTTGTTAAGACAATACATTAGCACTCCCTGTGTCTGCCCCCAGCACTGAAGAGGAGAATAAAGGAAGATGATGTCTTATACCACATTATTATAGATTAAGATTCACACCTACAGTGGAAAGCCCATCCTGGCTGCAATTTGAAGGATGTGCAATTTGAAGAAGTGTGAGCAATAATGATAACAGCAGTGTATAAATCTGGTATATTACTCTTCTAAATGCTTTATAAATATCAACTCACTTAGCATAATAACCCAACAAGGATAGTACTGTTACTACTCTGGTTTTACAAATTAGGAAACTGAGACACAGAGAACTTACATAAGTCTCTGAAGATTACACTAACAGTAAATGGCAGAGCTGAGACTTGAACCCAGGACACCTGATTCCAGAATTGATACTCTTAACCAACCAGTTATGCTGCCTTCACAATGATGGTAGAATGACATTCAGTGATTGCTTTTGGCTCCAAATTGACAGTTCATTGCCTGTTCTTCAAAACTGGAGTTGGGCCCTTTAAATCTTTTTCCCTTGGCAGCTAGTGCAATGTTAGGCTTCGTCAGTAGGGGGTGCTGGAGATACTGGAAGAGGAAGGGCTTTCCTTCTGTTCTGGGGAGCTCACTTAGCAGGGAGCAGCACATGTAGCTCCTTGGGTATCTGGCTCTGGCAGTTCACATGGCTTCTCCAGCACCCAGATCCTGCTGTATATGGTGGTCAGCAGCACTTAGCAGCCAGCAGCTTCTCCCAGTGACTTCCCCCCAACAAACGGGGTAGTGCCGCCACCTCTCTGTGACAGTTTTCTCTAGCACCTTAGAGGGCAGATTTCTAGAACATTCTGTCAACATGGCATCTCAGAGACTTCCCTGCATCCAGTGGGCCACAGCCATGTCCTCCCCAAGATCCATATCTCAGCTGGAGATGCAGCGGGGCGGGGGGTGGGGGGGCTCTTCCTTGGGGGCTCTATCTCAGCCCTGCGGTGGTGGCTATGCCTTAGACCTGTTATCTCTGTATTCTTTACAGGATCTTACTTCTTATTCACCAATCCATTATTTCAACCCCCTGTTAAAGTTAATAATTCTTTATATTAAACTTCTTATATTCAAATTACTGTGTGCTTTCTGTCTTCTGATTGGCCCCTAACTGATACAGACATCCAAAAAGAGGCTGCCTAGGCAATCAGGACAGACAGTGATGTAGGTATGAACTAGGTCAGCATCCCTAAGATGGAGACGAGAGCCCCAAGTTACAAAATATATCTCAGGTAAAGCTGGCCAATTCTAACTCAGAACCATACAGGGAAGAAGATTCTGCAAAATGAAGTTCTTGACATCTTTTGCAATGCAGAGAACTGAGAAGGGGGTGGTGGTGAGGCCAAGTTGAGCACACACAGGAGATCATTGCATTTTGGGCTATGTCAAGCTAAAGGAGTCTATGGGACATCCAAGTGGCCACATCCAGAAGGAGGTTAGAAATATGTAGCAGGTAAAGTTTAAAGAACAATGGCTGAAAGGAAACAAGGGAACCTCCAGAAAACCCTATGTTCCTTATGTCTTGGAACTGTTTCCTGCAACAGATACAGCAGGTGCTTTGCACATAAAAGATGCTCCTTAAATGTCACCTCCTGCATTTAGAAGCCACTTCACAGAAAGATGGGGGGATGCTCACATCCTATGAACTTGTCAAAGGGCTCTTGGCCTCAGGGTGATATTTTTCTTTAGAGGATTTTCAAATAATAACAATAAAAATAGTAATGGAAGCCACAGCTGGACCTTACCTCTGACTATGGCAAACCAGCTGGTATCAGACCAATCCTCCTACTGAGAGCAGTTTAAAAGGCTGTAGTTTCTTTTTCTTAAATCTGTCCGAATATGTCAAAGAGCTACCAATATGTCAAAGAGCAGTGAGGACTTGAGGGGCCAAGATCCTCAAGAGGAAGAAAGTGCAGAGAGACGAAATGGACATCAAGGTCTTCTGACCTCCTCAAGGCACTTGCCAACTCCTAAAAAGAGTCTAAAATGCTGAAGAACTGGGCAGAGCTTTCAGTAGACTCACAGCTTAGAGGCTGAGGGCTCACCCTGGAGGAAGAGGATTGGCTGTTAAAAGTTTTAAAAAATATGTTTCCAGTTAAAATCTCTGAAGAGCTAAAACCTGCAAATCAGTGCTAACCAGAAATATACTAAGTCTTACTAGGACTAAACCCAGAGTCAAACTATCCCAACTTTACTTTTCTCAGAAGCAAAAGTAAATCCTTTCTGAAGGAATACCCAGAGTCTTGTACATCTCTTCAATGTTTCATTTTTTAAAAGTGTCTAGCATTCAATAAAAAATTACCAGGAATACCAGAAGATAGGACCAACTGACCAAAAAAGCAAAAGGAACATACTTACAGAAGAGCCAGATATTGGAGTCAGCAGATGTGGACTTTAAAATATTGAAGAAAACAGATGACAAGATGGATAATTTCATCTGGGAACTGTAAACTATTTTAAAAAATCAATTAAAAATTATAGGACAATATTACAATAGCTGAAATTAAGAACTCAATTCAAAGGATTAACAACTGAGTAAACATAACTGAGGGTAAGAGTAATGAAGTGGAAGACAAGTCAGTAAAAAATATTCAGACTGAATCATGAAAAATACTGTATCACAGATTCAAGATGTGCTACGAATCCCAAACAGGATAAATACAAAGAAAGTTATACCTAGGCACATCAAAATACAATTACTGAAACCCAAAGCAAAGAGAAAATTTTAAGAACAGCAACAAGACTGATAATTGACTTCACAACTAATGAAAGCCAATGACATCTTCCAAAGGTTGAAAAGAACCCAAAAAACCTGTAGTACTCTAGAATTATTGACTTACCAAAAACTTCCTTCAAAAATAAAAACACAATAGAGACCTCTCAGCAAACAAAAACTCAATCTGTCACCAGAAGATCTGTACTGGAAGGAAGATACTAAAGGTACTTCTAAATATAAATAACACTATTCTAAAGAAAAATTCCAAAGGTAGTTTCAGGAGTAGGTGAATGATTCTAGACAAATGTGTGGAAATGCAGGAAGGGATAAAGAGTAATAACAAAGTAATAAATGAAGAATAATAAAAAGTAAACATGTGGATAAACCTAAATGAACACTGACTATACAAAGCATTAATAATAATGTCTGTTGTGGTTTAAAATATAGCAAGAATTGAAATCCATGATGACAAGACCACCACAGACAGAAAGGTGAAAGAGTTCTAAGGTCTTTGGATTATCCAGAAAGTGATAGAAGGATCCTCTTATAATAGAATTGAGTAAGTGCAGGATGCATGTTGTAATCTAGGGTAACCACTAAGAGAAAAGAATACATACCTCACAAGCTATTAGAAGAGAAATTATACAAATCACAAAAACTTAATGCAAAAGAAGGCAAAAATAGTACAGAAAAAGGAACACAGAAGGGGAGGACCAATAGAAAGTAAACAGTAAGATGGAACATTTAGGCCCAAAACTATCTACTATATCAGGAAACACACTAGACATAGCATAGTAAATACTCCAGTTAAAAACAGACTGAATTTTTTTAATCCCATACGTTCACAAGAAGAGCACCGTAAATATAAGGATGCAGATAAGTTGAAGGTAAAAGGATGAACAGATATACTACGTAATCACCAATCAAAAGAAAGCTAATGGGGGCTTCCCTGGTGGCACAGTGGTTAAGAATCCACCTGCCAATGCAGGGGACACGGGTCCAATCCCTGGTCCAGGAAGATCCCACATGCCGTGGAGCAACTAAGCCTGTGCGCCGCAACTACTGAGCCTGCACTCTAGAGCCCACGAGCCACAACTACTGAAGCCCGTGCACCAAGAGCCCATGCTCCGCAACAAGAGAAGCCACCTCAATGAGAAGCCCACCCACGACAACGAAGAGTAGCCCCTGCTAGTCGCAACTAGAGAAAGCCCGCACGCAGCAACAAAGACCCAACACAGCCAAAAATAAATAAATAAATAAAATCTATTAAAAAAAAAAAAAAAGGAAGCTAATGTATCAGACAAAGTAGATTTTAAGGCAAAAATCTACTAAAGAGGGATATTTCATAAAGATAAAAGGGTCAAACCATCAGGCAGTTCTAATAATTCTAAATTTGTATGCATGGAATAACAGAGCAAAACTTGTCAGAAGTGAATTAAAATATACGTTCACACAAAAACTTGTACACAGTTGTTCATAGCAGCATTATTCATAATAGCCAAAAAGTAGATTTGATGAATAACCCAGCTGGATGAATGGATAGACAAAATCTGCTCTATCCGTGCAATGGAATATTATCCAACCATTAAAAAGGGATAAAGTATTGATACATGCTACAATATGGATGAATCTTGAAAACATTATGTTATGTGAAAAAGCCAGACATAAAAGGCCACAAACTGCATGATTCCATTTATGAATTGTCCAGAATGGGAAAATCCAGAGAGATAAAGTAGACCAGTGATTGTCAGGGGCTGGGGAGAGGGAGTAACGGGGTGACTACAAATGGGTAGGGGGATTTTGTGGGGGGAAGAGGTGATGAAAATGTTCTAAAATTAAACAGTGGTGATGTTTGTGCAATCTTGTGAATATACTAAAAACCACTGAATTTTATACTTTAAAATGGTGAATTTTATGGTATGTTAATTACATCTCAATTTTTTTAACTATGTAATTAAAAAAAAAAAAAACTTTGTCAAAAGTAAAAGGAGAAACAGAAAATCTACAATCCTAGCTGGAGAGTTTCCTCCCTTGGTCGCTGACAGAACCAACCAACCAAAATCAGTAAGGATATAGATTTGAATAAAGTAAGTAAAAACTCACACAAATAGACACAGGTAGAAAACAGTATGCAGCAGCTGAAGAAAAGCCATCATCAGATGATGGAGCCCTTACTATGGACCACACTATGAACCAGGCCTTGTGCTTTGCACGCATCACCTCAATTCATCTCCCTATTATCACGTGCCCCCTTAATAGATGAGGAGGAACACAGAGGGTGAGCACCCGGCCCAAAGTCACCAACCAGCTTGTGCTTAACTTCCCTGCTAGGCTATCTTCCGGTACTGAAGTTCAGAGACATCAGACTAGAAACTTTATTCACATAAATATACCCCACGGTGCTGGAGTAACTGAGGTCTGATGCAGAATGAATAAACATTAACTGTTAATGAACTACATCGTCCACAAAAGCGCAAGTCGGGCACCTACAGCATTTAAGACATAGTGAGAGATAAAAAATAATAATAATAGCAACAATTTCTTGAGCGCTTACTCAAGTTTGCAACTCACAGTTGTAAGCACTTTACATTTTTTATATCATTTAATCTTCACAATCACCTGCCAGGTAGGCACACTTATCCCCATTCCACACTTGAGGACTGAGACCCAAGGATGGGAAGGACGCGGCCCCTAGGTGGCAGACCTTGGATTTGAATACATGTGACTCTAGAATCCAAGCCCTCCGCTCCCACTTCACGACATGGCACCATCTTCACCAGCTCCATGCCTGTCATCAACACAGAGCCTTGAAATGGCGCACATGTTCCTTTGTGGAATCTCATCTTCACAGCAACCCTGTGAAGTAGTCAAGACAGAGATCACAGAATTTTCTAAAAGAGGAAACTGAGGCTCAAATACGAAGAAATGTACCTCATGGGCACACCTGAATGCCCCACCCACTGGGTGAGACCACCGGAAACTCTAAAGAGAGGAAAAGGCAGGAAACAACACATCAAGGGTCCTTTAAGGAAGCCATAAAATGGAAAAACTGTTTTGTCAACACACACACATTTTTATTCTCTGTTATTATATTTACCAGGGCTTTACGGTTGGAATGATAAATATGGGCTTCTATTGATCACATTCACAGCCCACACTTCCGCTGTGGCAGGTGAGAAAGACAATGATCGCCTTCATGAATAATTCTCATTGAGCAAAGCGGGCCGCAGCATTTGTTGGCTGAAGAGAAATGCCTGAAAGAGCCATTTCCAAGGGCTGATCTATGTACATGCTTTCTCTTCTCTGGCCCAGGGTAAGTGAACAGTCAGATTCATCTCTTACATGGTAAGTCACCCACATAATTACATTTCATCTTCACCAGATTCATTTATAGAGTGAACTGACATTCAGAGAGGTTAACCTAACCAAGGTCATACTGCTAAGAAGTAGCAGATCTGAAATGAGAATACAGCTCTCCTGCTGGCTAGGCCAGTGTTCCATCCAGAGGGGTATCAGGTCTGGGACACCTCACTTGTGTGGGTCTATAGAACCTTTCTGCATGTAGATAAAGGCATAACAGAGAGAAAGGCCAAGGGTTAAAATGGAACAGAAAAAGATGGAAATTCCCAGATCTTTGGCTTTGAAAGGGCCATTAAGAATCATCCAATCTACCCATTATACAGAAGTGTAAACTGAGGACCAGCCTAAAGTTACAGAACTAAAAGTGGCAGTTGAGGACCAGAACCCCAGCCTGTGACAACTTCATCATTCAACTGAGTACAGACAGCAATTTGCAAAAGCCACTATAGAGATGACAAAGCACTCAGTCCACAGAATTTTTTTCCTTAGCAAGTCCAGGTCACGCACAAAAAGTACAAGGTGCAGTCTTTGTCCTTGAGGAGCTTATAGTCTAGCTAGAAGAATAGGTATATGCACAGGAAAACAGAATCAATAACATAAAACCTCAGTAAAGGCAGCAACTACATCAAGAATTTAAAGGCCGCAGTCAGGAATTCCCTGGCGGTCCAGTGGTTAGGACTCGGTGTTTTCACTGCAGTGGCCTGGGTTCAATCCAAGGTTGGGGAACTACGATCCCGCAAGCCACATGGCATGGGGAAAAAAAAAAAAAAAAAAAGTGAGATGATTTGGATTACTGGATTAAGAGGTAATTTTTTAAAAATAAAAATAAAAAATAAAGGAGGCAGAGAGTGGCAGGTCTGGCTATGTTGAAAGGCTTCCTGAAGGAGGGGTAAGGAAAGCTGAGCTTTAAAGCATGCATAGGAGGGGGAGGGGCAAGATAGGGAGAGGGGATAAGAGGTACAAATTACCATGTATAAAATAAATAAGCTACAAAGATATATTGTACAACACAGGGAATACAGTCAATACTTTATAATAACTATAAGTGGAGTATAACATTTAAAAATGGTGAATCACTATGTTGTACACCTGAACCTTGTATATACCTCAATTAAAAAAATTTTTTTTTACAAAAGCATGCATAGGAGTCCAGCAGATACAAAGGAACAGGTATGTCAGTCCAGGAAAAGAGTTTCAACCTATGAAGGATTTTTATGGGCGATGAAGCCAAAATTGCAGATGAAGGCCAGGTCTTAGGTGCTGGGGAGCCTTTAAATGCCAGGCTAGGGCTTTTGGATTTGGGCCTAGGGAACAACGGGTCTTCAAACTTGTTCAGAAGCAGAGCACCTGGCAGCCTCTGAGCTCTTCATGGAATTCCACAAGTGACAGATTACGCTTCACTCCAGGAGTGTTAGTGTTAAGGAACAAACTGCCATTCTCTGTCTGCAGTAGGAAACCATACCCACGAGCAAGCATGCCGTTGAACAAAATACGCCCTCCAATCAGACAGGATCAGTCTCTTCCAAATATTCCCATTAGCAGTTACAGGCTGTTTGCTTCCTACTCCTGAAGGCCTGTGTGCTAGCATACAAGCCCAAGTGCCATCGTTTTTCAGAAAATGTAGGGAAAAAACAACTTAAAAACGGAGAACATTCTGAGAATTTACTTCTTCACTTCAGATTGGGAAGAGGCTTCTTATCATCTAAGGGGCCCAAGGCAATGCCACAAAGAGCAGTGTCCTGAGTCTCCATCTGACAAGAAGGGGGTGGGGACAGGAGCATCACCTGAGACCAAGCTTTGGACACACGTTCAGCCCGGTCTGGTCATCTTCACATTTCCTGGGCTCTCCAGACAATGAAAGGGATGTGCGGGTGGCCCTTTCATCCACGTCCACAGTTCTCAGCAGCACAGAAAGCACCTCAGAGTGGGACCATCGGCTTCTGCAAAGGCCAGGGGTCAGTGTGGGATGTCGACAAGCCATTCTTGCGCAGGGTCCTGGAGTGAGAACAGTATTCCCAGTGCTGACATGACGGACAGCCTCAGAGTGCCCCCAGATGCTGCTCCCCTCGCCTAGGGCTCACCGTCGGCCACCATGGGCTCCTGAGGCCTCCCTGACTTCTCACCTTCAGCCTTGGAAGAAGATGAGTCCCTTCGTCCCTAGGTCACCTGGCCAGGAATGGGCAGCACCCTGTGCCCAGGACGTGGGCTTCTATGAGCTGGCAGGGGCATGGAATCCTTGGAGAGTCTGTGTGTCGTGTGCCCAATGCCTGGGGGAGCTGAGAGGTCACCAGGAGCCGGATGTAGTAGCCACCAAACACTGCCAGCAGCTGCTGGGCCATTTCCTGGAAGAGGTAGGGAAGCAGAGTGAGGGCCACAGGAAAGTGTCTGAAGCACAAGGGGTACGCCAAGTGGTCCTTACACCGCTGGACCAGCAGTAATGCTCACTAGGAAGAACCCGGCAAGGCCCTCACCCGGGACAACTGCAAGATGCCTGAACTGGTCTGGAACTCCAGCTCTCAGGCTCTGTGGGGCTCCTGCAGCCTCAGTTTCCTCATCTCTGAGGTGGTAACCTAACTGCTAATAGGTGATAATAATATGCACAAAAAAGCTAGGGAGCCTCAAAGCACTAGAGAAATTACCATTGGTTTATACCAGCCAATTGTGCACACACACACACACGCACACACACACATTTTTCCAGTTTCAAGTGTCTGTGATTTTGTGAAGTACATGAGGTCAAGGTAATGCACTTGAAGAAAATCACCAGTAAATGGAGGCAGGGTTGGGGGAATACCCCTCTGACGGCAGGATTCTTCAAGTCATACACAGTAGTACCTGCTGAATTGCTTCAGACAGTACTCCTATATTAAAAGTGCTTATCAAAACTGGATTTATCACAAAAAGACAAATACGGTATGATTCCACTTATAAGAGGCACCGACAGCAATAAATTCATAGAGACAGAAAGTAGAATGGTTGTTTTCAGGGGCTGGGTAAGGTAAAAGAATTTGTATTTAATGGGTATGTTGTTTCAATTTGGGAAGATGAAAAAGTTCTGGAGGAGGACGTAGTGATGGTTGCACAACAATGTGAATGCGCTTACTGCCACTGCATCGTACACTTAAAAATAGTTAAGGCGGTGAATTTTATAGTCTGTATATTTTACTGCAGTGAAAAAAATTAAAAAGTGAAAAAGAGGAAAAAAACATTTTTTAATTGTATTTAATACATGCTCTTAACACATTTGGTCTCTAAAGTTCCATCCACCTGTCTGGCAGTTGGGATTCCAACAAAGATGTTCCAGTTTCTTTTGTGGGGCATGGAAGTCTTTCACAGTACTTGCGTCCAGTCTGAAGGTACTGAAGTAAAGTGTGGGTTACACCCAGCCTGTTTATGTCAGTACAGTTAGGGATCAAGAATAGGCTTTCAAATCAAAAGGGCCAAATGGGAATGTCAGCTCAGCCACCCTGGGATGGACCCTGAGCAAAGTCACCTCACCTTGCTTAGCCCACTTCCTCATCAGTAAAAGACAGAAAGTCACAGCACCTTTCTGGTTGAGCTGGAGTGACGACTAAAGGCACTAATGGACAGAAAGCCCAATACCTAATGCGCAATAAATGCCATCAATATCACTACCATTATCATTATTCAAAAAGCAGAAACTCCACCTAGCACCGTAGGATCCGTGTTTCCTTGGAGTTATCCTTTGTGCTAGAAAAATGTTGAAAAGTTCAAACAGCCTACCACGTACTAACTCAGATTGGTCTTCCCGCCCATTTATTCTAAAATTGATAACATAAGAAGCAAAGAACTGTGACAAGAAAATTGGCCTCCTGAGAATCACAGGACTGGTTTCTGCCTTGGACTTTGCCACATTCTCCCTTGTTCTGCGACCTTGGGTGAGTCAGCTGACCTCTTGGAAGCTTATTTCACCCATCAAGGAAGAAGGGAAAATAATCTATACTTCAGAGGATATGCTAAAGAATTTTATGCATGATAAAAACCTGTAAAAATGTAAGAGGTCATTATAACTATTTCTCCACCTTTCGCATACACTGGGTTCCTCCTGAAATATGACAGTCTGGCCCAGGTTGAGACTTGGGCATTGTTTGTATTTTCCTTTGCTATTCTATAAGGGCAGCTACTTTAAAAACATGTGCACACACACTGAGACTTGATATTCATGACAGGAAGTTGTATTACTATTGGTTTGAATGAATTTGAAAAAATAATTTAAAAGACCCATCATAGTTAATAAGCTATTTCACATAAACCCAGACATGCATGCACAAGAAAGAACGTGATCTTATCAATCTGTTCAGGTCTTTGAAGAGATGAATATATTTATCATTTTCTCTCATAACGGTCCTATTTGCAGGTCCCCCCACTCCCCATCCATGCAAAAGGGAAAGTCTGGGCTGGTTTGGACCTTTAATCCCCAAATCTACTGGCTAAAAAGAAAATGCAAGTGCTCTCCTGTATCACACCCTGCCGGAGGTCGCCCCTCGCTGCATGTCTCCCAGACAGTGGGTCTGTCCTCATGGTGAGAAGAGGGTTGCACAAGCCGCAAACCACATTACCAGACTTCTGGTCTACCAGCTCTTGACCATACCCAACAGACAGCTTGGGTGGCAGGACCCAACAGAACTCTGGAGCAGGAGGAAATGGAATTCAACAAAGATGCATACAAGATTTAAATATCCAACTGCCATTTAAGGAGATGGATGGAGAGATGACAGACTGATTGATAGATTTAAAAATGACCCAAATATTCATCAACATGTTCATGGTTAGGTAGGCTATGATCCATCAATATGCAACTACACATCCAATAGAACTACACAAAAGAATACCAAGATATTTTTTAAATGGGGTGCAGGGGCACCCAATAAGTATAAAATGATTCCTCTAAGCTACCTTTTAAAGTGCTGGGGTGAGGAAAAGAATATTGAAAACTAGTAGGCTAGAAGAGGTGTATGGTCCCTACCAACCCAGTAAAGGCATGTCCCCAGGAATCTAGAACTTGAGAGCCCCACACGGACTCTATGCAAACACCTGGTGGGGGAGGAGGGGGCCTGACTGGCCCAGGTGCCTGTTACCTCTGGCTCAGCCTCAGGAATAAGCTGGCAAAGCTCGGTCTGCATGAGTGGCCTCTCCGTGGGACGAGGACTGCTGGGCAGGAGAGGAGCTTCCTCCAGCAGGTTCTCCGGCCCCTCGGCCACCGTGGGGCTCACCCCAGTCTCCATGACAACACACAGCTGGCTCAATCTGCTTCTCAGCAAGGACTGCAAAGGAAACAGAGACGGACTCGGCGGTGTCCTAAGTTAGGTGGATGTAGGACGCCAGGTGGTTCCCTGAGCCGCAGACCCACAGAGGATGGATAGACCGTCTACAGACTCAGATGCTGACCTCAGGAGACTCTGGAGCTGAGCCACACTGGAGAGATCAGATAATTCCTGCAAAAGTATGGTCAGAAGCACTTTTCCTTCCATGCTCTCATCTGCTCCTCAAAGCAGCCTGGGACGTGGGAATCTTTACCCATATGTTGCAGATGAACAAACTGGAGCTCAAAGGAATTGCCCAAAGCCACACAGGAACCAATGGGTCCGGATCAGGGCTAAGCCACAATCCTGACTTCAAAGCCAACTATAGCACTTGCGGGGCCCTGAAAATGGATCCCAGGGAAGAAGCACAGGGCTCGAGGACAGGCAAGCTGGGCTCCAAACCTGGCATCACCAGCCAGCTATGCGGCTTCTCAGAGCCTCAGTTTCCTCCTTTGTGGAAGTGGAGCAAACTCTCCCCGTTCTTTCTCAAAACATTCAGGATTTCAAACAAGTGAAAGTCATCTAAATATACGGTATTTTCCTCTGCCAGAATCTTTATTATTGTTGTTGTTATAAATGAAATATATTCTCACTGTTATTATTATTATAGCTAAAATTTATATTCACTGTAGAAAACGTGGAAAATGTGACTAGTTAAAAAGGAAAAGAGGACTTCCCTGGTGGCGCAGTGGTTAAGAATCCGCCTGCCAATGCAGGGGACACGGGTTCGAGCCCTGGTCCAGGAAGATCCCACATGCCGCAGAGCAACTAAGCCCGTGCCCCACAGCTACTAAGCCTGCACGCTAGAGCCCGCAAGCCACAACTACTGAGCCCACGTGCCACAACTACTGAAGTCCACGCGCCTAGAGCCCGTGCTCCGCAACGAGAGAAGCCACTGCAATGAGAAGCCCACACACCGTAACGAAGAGTAGCCCCCGCTCGCCGCAACAAAGACCCAATGCAGCCAAAAATTAAATATAAATAAATAAATAATCCTTAAAAAAAAAAATTCTTTAAAAAGGAAGGGAAAAACAGCCATAATTCCCTAGGCAAAAACAACCATGATTCTACAGAGGTATTCTTCCTTCCAAGTAACTTTTCCTTAGACACTTGTTCCAACACTGAGGTAATGCAATCTATACAATTTAGCCTCCTGGTTTATTTTTTTGATTTGTTTTTCGCTTAAGGTATCTCACCTCTTGGCTCGTCTTCATTTCTCGAACATGGTCGGACAAAAACTGCACGCAGGCCTCCAGGTCGAAGTAGACAAACCAGAGCTGGGGAGAGAAGCAGCCACGACCGCTGAGGCCAAAGCCCACCAGACCTTGAACTCTCCGTCTCTGAGACCGGCCTCACCTCCTGCCTCCTCGCTGGAGGCTTGCCCTTCTGGGGATGACCAGATTCATCCCGGTCTCCGGCGTGAGCAGGCCATTCTGCTCTCTCCCAGAGTCCCCCCGCACGACGGGGTCTCCTTTGGATAGCTGGTAGACAAGTGGCTTCGTGTGCAGATTTGGAAAATGTCAAACCCTGTGCCCGCTGGGGGCCCACCTGTACCCACACCCCGGGCTCCTCACCAGCTAAGAATGCGAACATGGTGCTGAGGAGATTTATCAATCCTCCCAGGCAGAGCCCAGCCAGGATCAGGCGCCCTGGGCCTCAAGCAGCCCAGCTGTGCCCCAGACCCACTGTGTGACCTCCTTCTAGTCACGTCAGATCTCCCCATCGCCTTGGGGCCAAGAAAACAGCTACGCCAGGAGGACAAGGCCCTCAGGGTCTGACCTGCCTCCCCAGGGACCTCATCTGGGTACTGAGGGCTCGAAATAGAGGAGGCCCCATCTCTTTGTTGAATAAATGTTGAATGAGGAATGTGGCTTGGATGGTCTCCGAGCTTCCCTTCCAGCCCCGCCTCGTGGAGGTTCTAGGCTGCTGGTTACCACCCAGAGAGGAGTCTCCAGAAAGAAACACTGGAGCGGAGAGGAAGGAAGGGCTGCCGACGCCATCTCCGTTAGCAGACTCCGGGGGACACTGCGCAGACTGGGAAAGCCCAGCCCCAAAGTGGGTCCACTGGAGAGGTCACTCCGAGACACAGTACCTGAATCACACTCTGGCAGCCTTCCACCGTGTCTGTCACCCCCAACAGCACCCGGTGTCTCAGGAGGGCTCCGTTGGCAGCCGCCAGCCTTAGGTCCGTGTTGGCATTGGCCTGTAAGACAAACGCCAGCCCCATGGCCCAACCTCCATGCCGCCGGGGAGCTCTTGGGCCTGGGCAATAACCACACACTGTCCCTCCCCGAGACACCACGGGACAATCCTGGTCTCCAAGACACATCCATTGTCTCCCCTATAAGACAGACTGTGGCATTGTTGGGACAATAAATTCGACAGTGTCAGAGAGCCTCGAGTGAAGCCCAGCTCTGCTACTTCCGGCGGTGTGGGCCCTGGACAAATGTGTCCCTTCTGAGTCTTGCTTTCTTCAGTGGTTGAAGAAGGATAAAAAGTGTCTCTGGCCCTTAGGAACATGGTGAGATTGAACTGAGATTGTGTGTGTGACGCACTTAACCCGGTGCCTGGGACAGTCGGGGGCCACACATATCTGCGGGAGGAGGGGGCTGGAGAGCTTTGAGCATCGATTGTGGAAATAAAGCACCTACTTTCCATACTACCTAACCCAGTGACTGGCCCTCCGAGGGGGCGCTCTGGGAATCCATCTCCTTCTTTTCCCACCAGAACCAAATGACGCCATGGATGACAAAGTAGGTGCTAAGCAGACCGGGGAGGAGAGGACAGGAAGGGTGACAGGACCCAAAGCTCTAAAAGACCCTACAAGGACTTTCAGATGCAATTAGAAGGCAACCCAATCAAAGACAATGGTCCCCAAAACAGGAAGGACACCGTAGGGAGCTTTTGAATGTGTGAGAAGGCCCTTACGGTTGTCACAGGCACGGGACAGGCAATGCTGGCATTTAGGGACGAGGACCAGGGATGCTAAACACATGCCTTCCACTGTAGGCCACGTCCCATGACAGAGAATCTTGCACGTGGAAGGACTGTCCCCCAGCCTACCTGAACCCCAAATGTCCCACTGGGCATGAGCACATGTGAAAAAATCTATTCATAATTCTCTGACTGGCCAACCTAATTCCATTTTACATATAAACCTAAAGTGTTTTGTGAATAGGTTTTAAAATACATTGAATTTTCCAGGAATGCCACTAAAGGCACACCTCATTTACTGCGTTTCACTTTATTACGCTTTACAGATACTGTATTTTTTTTTTTTTTTACAAATTGAATGTTTGTGACAATCCTGAGTCGAGCAAGTCTATCGACACCATTTTTCCACCCAGCGTTATTTTTTAACTAAGGTATCTGCATTGCTTTTTTTAGACATAGTGCTTTACACACTTAATAGACTACAGTATAGTGTAAACATAACTTTTATATGCACTGGAAAGCCAAAAAATTCGTGTGACTTTCTTTATTGTGATATCCGCTTTATAGCGGTGGTCTGGAACCAAACCCACAGTATCTCCAAGGTCTGCCTGTATTATGAAAATCAAGGGATGATTATATTTTGTTTTGCCTAGAACTTTAGCAAGGGTGTTCACCCTTTCAGAAACCCCTATCACCAAGATTTCAGGCCCTGACTCCATCTCTTAACTACCTATATAACCCTGGGCAAATAAGTCACCATCTCTCTGCCTCCACATCCTCACGCCCAAATTGGAGATAACACCCCCTAATAATAAGGGTTAGAATAAGGATGAAATGAGTTAATCCACGTAGGACACCTGGAAGAATGAACACTCGATATATGTCACCTAGTAATACCTTTATGATGACGATACTGGAACGGAAGCACCATGTTTTCCACTGTACCATGTGGCCACAAAACGAATATTTTAGGAATTTTCAACATACCCTAGTGATGTGTTTACTCTATAGGGGATTAAAAGAGTCTTTGCCTGCCTTCATACGCCCTTCTGATCTGAAAAGTCTAATAATGGACCCAAAACAAGGGGAAAACAAGGCAGTGTGTACAAATGCTGAGGCTCTCAAGGATGCTATGTGATGCTGGTATAGGACACAAACAGTAAGAGTGACAATGGTCAGGAAGGGGATCTGCATGGTCCTGAGAGATGAGGGATCCGAGGATAAAGAAGTCCTTGAGCTGAGGCTCAAAGGAAGACCTGAGCGAGGCTGTGTGACCACAGACTAGTTACTTAACCTCTTGAGCTTTGGTTTCCCCACTAGTGAAGAGTAAATAATCATAACAGTTGATACATAGTGAGCATTTATGTAACACCAAGTAAGATTATAAGCACGTTGCGTGTATTAAGTCATTTAGTTCTCCCAACAATCCTATGAGGGAGCTAAAATTATTATCCCATTGTACAGATGAGAAAACTAAGGCCCTGAGAGGTTAAATAATAAATCACCCCAGGTTGCAGGGCTGACAAATGGCAGAGGTACCCTGCCTCCTTGTGAGGTTGTTGTTGGGCATGGATATCAGGCCCCAAACACAGAACACATAAGTGCTCATTAAACGACGGTCATATGAGAAAGTAAAGGATCCTGGAGGGGATCAACAAACAGTGATGACAGAAGGGCTATTATGTACCTGGGGCCTCCACGCTGCACCTACGCGTAAAGATCCAGGGTCTTGTTTGTCTCTGTGCCCTGTGCCTAGCACATCCCCTGGCACTTGTGGAGGCTTCATAAATGCCAGCTGAATAAGGAAGAAAGGGAGGAAGGAGGCAGAGAGCCACAGTAGCCATTCCCTGAACTGCCTCCCTGAAGCACCTGCCAGGTGCCAGATATTTTGCTTGCTCCTGATAAAGCAGTGCACTTTGCTTCTTCCCCCTCCCCAAGAGAAGGTTTCTTGCTGCTAGAAGCAGCCAGCTCCATTGACTTTTTTATATAGGCCAAACACAGGGGCCATGAGAGCTCAGAAGAGCCCAAGGGCAGCATTATTCTGTCAGCCTCATCGCAAAGCCGACAAAGATCCTTTCAGAATGATTAAGCCATGACGTTCCTATTTGTCCCTGTGAGCACAGGCACTAAATGGAATTCATACCCCCAAACCCCTGACCACATTTCCCAACATCCGCCCTCTCCTCCTGAGTGACGCAAGAGTGGAGTGTTTGCTAAAGATCTCAAAGTCCAGCTCTGTGCAGGTGCTGGGGGAGCTTCTGAAGCAGCTGGAAGACAGTGGGAGGGGTGGTTGCCAGAATAAGGGTCCCCCAAGGATGTGTAAATCCTACTTCCCAGAACCTGTGAATTTATGTTTACTTGGCACTGAAAAATTAAGGGTGTAGATGGAATTAATGTTGCTAATTAGTTCCCCTTAAAATAGGAAAGATTGTCCCAGATTATCTAGACAGCCCAATGTAATCACAGGGGGCCTTGAAAGTAGAAGAAGGAGACAGAAGACTCAGAGTCAAGAATGCGAGAAGGACTCACCCCACCACTGCTGGCTTTGGAAGATGGAGGAAGGGGCCATGAGCCAAGGAACGCAGGTGGCCTCCAGGAGCTGGAAAAGACAAGGAGAAACAGATTCCCCCGCTAGAGGCTCCAGAAAGGAGGCAGCCCCAGCCCTGTCAAACTTTAAACTACAGAACTGTAACACAATACATTTCTGTTGTTTTAAAGCCACTACATTTACGGTTTTTATCTGATTACCAGCCACAGAACACCAATACAGTTGGGTATTGACTGAGAATATGGCTTGGAATCTGAGCGTCCTGGCCTTGAATTCCAGCTCTGTCATTGATTAGCAAGCATGACCTTGGACTACTTCTTGGGCCTTTCGGAGCCTCGGGTTCCTCACCTGCAAAATGAACATAAAAGCCTCTACCCAGAGATTTACTGGGGGGTTTTAATGAGTTAATGCATGTAAAGCATTTAGTAGATGACTACCACATATGAAGTGCTCACAGTAACAAAAGACAGATGTTGAAGAAGCAGAAGACAATTACAAACCATACATTAAGCCAGAAGGTATCAATCTCCTTTGTGAATGGAGATCACGAATCAGAGGGTTCAGGCTTTGAACCTCCACTCTGCCACTCAGAGTGGGATTGGGACAAGTTACCTAAACTCCCTGATCACCCCACCCACTCTCTGCCTCAGAGGTCGTTACTGGTTTTAATGAGACACACTGTCAACCACGCACCAGGTAGAGTCCATCCACCTCTCCCCAGGTACCTTGTGCTGTGAGGTAGTCCAGGAAATACCCTCGCTCAGAGGGCTGTGGCGAGAACCCAGGCAGAGGAGGTGCACGGAAGGGCTCAGTCGCCTCAAAGTGCTGTCCTCTCCCCGCTCCCAGGCTCTCTCAAAACACAGCCTGCTACCAGAAAAACAACCCACAGGGATTAGAGAGAAAAACAGAAAGGATTTAATCACACGTGTGATTTGATTCTCTAGTCACTGGGCACGTGGGCCAGGGTGAATTTTCATGGTTGGGGAAATTCTTTGAAGCAGGTAAAAGAAAAATCTGACTTGGGATTCTCCTGTCCACACAGCCTTTCTGGAGGGAGCGTGGCTGGAGTCCCCAGATGTCTTACCTTCCTCTGGTGTCTCTCGAAAATGAGCACAAGAGTCAGGGTCAGGCTCATGGCAGCCAGGGTCACGAGCAGCACACCCACCCAGTGGTTCCCCAGGGTGAACATCTGGCTGGTGGAGTAGATGTTGGCCCACACCACCACATAGAACACCTGCGAGAAGCCAGAGAAAGGGCACGGTCAGGAACACCAGTCCTCAAACGAAGCAGCTCCATTCCAAGGGACACCCTCTGGCCACTTCTGACACCCTCCATGGATGCGAGAGCTCACAGGGCCAGTCAGAGACTGATGGGGGAGGGAGATTGGGGTGGTCTGTGAGAATGGGCCCTTGTTCCTTGTTCAAAAGCAAAGGGAGAGGCAAGGGGTTAGAATAGCTACTCCAAATCCTTGCTTACTCTGAATTCAAATAAAACAGAAAAGGGCAGGGGGCTTGGGAGTGAGATAAATTTGAATCAGAAGCCCACGTTGATCCTTCAACAGCTAGGTGGCCTTGGACAAGTTGTAACAACTCTCTGGGCCTCAGTTTCCTCATCCGTAAAATGGGGATAATAATACCTACTTCACAGTGTTGTTATAAGGGTTAATAAGATAACCTATGTAACAGCCTAGTACTTCTTAGGAAATCAGTAACTGCCAGTTGCCATCCCTTCCCCTCCTAGAAGCAGAACATGGGAGTCAAGAGTGCTTTTTGACCATTTATACATACAGAGGAGTGGCAGGTCACAGTGGTTAAGAGCACAGATGTGGAAACCAGAGTGCCTGGGTTCCAACACTGGCTGTGCCATATTCTGTATGCCTGTGTGTGTTTATGTATATATATAGGTGTATACATATGTTTATATGTATACACACACACATATATGATTAGAGCTGAAACAGACCAATCTGTTGGACAGATGGGGAAACCAAGTCCCCAGAGAGGAGGAAAGTCTTGACAAAGCCAGCACTGAGTCCAGAGCCTCAGTGGTGGGTCTGCAGATTCCAATCCCCCAGCTCTGCACTCTTAATAAACCCTGCCTCCCATCCTCTACATGGGGCTGGTTACAACTCTCTCCCCCATGAATCTCCTCTTATACCAACCCAGGTCCAGGTGTACTGCTCTCTCCCAGGCAGCCCAGCCACCAGCCCCAAAACCCTTTACCCCACGCCAACAGGCCCCAGGGCACTACGCCGAATGCAGCGGCGCCTCAGGGGCCTCCCTCGCTCCTACCACAGCGAAGGCCAGCCGCATAGGCCTCGAGTTGTAGAATGATGTATCTTCTCACTTGGGGCTCCAAGAGGGCACTCTCAGCCAGCTCCTGTACTGCTCAGCCGGGACCCTGCTTGGCCACCCAAGGGAAAGAGACCCGTCAGCCCACGGAGAAACCAGCCCCACTCCTTGCCACCAGCAAGCGTGTTGTGGCCAGTTCCCGCGCTATCACGTGGAAGGGGGATGAGGTGCTTCCTGGCTGCCCGCAAGGCAGAGTGAACGGCATGGAGCAATGCATGGCAGTCACAGGGTGCAGGCTTTCCAGCTCAAGGAGGACAGGCACCACTGGGGAGGTGGGACAAGCTCGAGACGCAGGAGGACATCCAGGAGAGGGATCCCTGTCGCCCAAGGCTCAGCACCTCACAGCAGACCCAGGATAGCCTAATGGTTAAGGTGCCGGCCGTGGAGTCAGCAGCCCTGGGTCTCCAAACCTTGGCTCTGCCCTTCATGTGCTGTGTGACCTGGAGCAAGTAACCCCACTTCTCCTCAGTTTCCTCCTCTTTAAAATGAGGATTGGGACGTCCCCTGGTGACGCAGTGGTTGGGAGTCCACCTGCCAGTGCAGGGGACACGTGTTTCGCGCCCGGGTCCGGGAGGATCCCACATGCCGCGGAGCAGCTAAGCCCGTGCGTCACAACTACTGAGTCTGCGCTCTAGAGCTCGTGCTCCGCAACAAAAAGAAGCCACCACAATGAGAAGCTCCCGCCCGCAACGAAGAGGAGTCCCCGCTCGCCGCAAATAGAGAAAGCCCGGGCACAGCAACGAAAACCCAATGCAAGCCTTAAATAAATAAATAAACACATTTTTTAAAAATAAATAAATAAAATAAAATGAGGATAATCAAGTACAACCTTGTAGAGGTGATAGGCATATTAAATAAGATATCACATATACCATATTTACCATACATCTCGTATAGTATGTATATACATATTATCTGGACATCTTTGGGGGCCGCTGTTCTCTTACTTAGATAGATACGTGTGTCTAAGTGTATGTGTACACAAGCCCGGTGCTGGTTCCATAGTGAACACTTAATACACAAGTGTTATTCTCAAACTGTACCATCAATAACTATTAATACAGTCCAAGACACTGAAAATTCACATCTTCCTGCCCAAACAAAAAATGTCATAGAGCAAAGGTCCTGTGAGAATGGATTGCTTAAGAACACAGAATTTAATCATTAGAGATGATATTTAGGAACATGGTAGAACAACATGTAAACTGTTCATCAGTTAAGAAAACCCAATCTGAAGACAACTGTTTAAGAAAAATGTTCTTTTGTACAAAGGCTGAAAGGAAGCGTGGGAAGTAAAACCAGCTCATGTGCTGATGTGGGGCTAGTACTGGTCAACTTGAAGTTTCCCTTTAATGGTGATAAAATGTTGTTTTAAACCATAATGCAATTCTGTTTTAAAGGAGTAAACTCCTCAAGTCCTTCAGGGTAAAATTAGCCATGTAGCTTCCTCATTCCATAAATAATCCTCCCTGGGCAGTGAAGATGAAGGCCTAATCATGCTGGAGGATCTGAGAAGAGCAAGAACCAGAACTTAATAGCAATACCACAATTTATTGAACATTTACTACGTGCCAGGGCCAGTGCAAGTGTTCCTCGAGCACTACTTCTCCTAATCCACACAAAAACCCTGTGTAATAGGTATTAATATTGCCCTCATTTTACAGATGATGAGACTGTGGCTCAGAGAGGTTAAGTCACCTGCCTAACATCACCCAGGCAGTAAGCAGCTGAGCTGGATCTGCATCCAGATCTGTGAACCGCCGTGAAGCCTATGCCTCGAATCACCATGCTTGAAGGTACTGCATTATTATCTAATGAATTCATGCACCCTTCCCTTTGCAGAACCAGTTCCTTCTCCTAAAATGCCCTTCCTCCTGTCCACCCAGCAAACTCCTTTTGTTCCTTCAAGAGCCCAGATCAAGGATCTGCTCCTCTGCAAAGCTTTTGTGAGAATGAAAAAAGGAAACCTCATGTATCCCGGAGTTGGGAAGGCCAGAAGGAGGTGCTCTCATGCCCTACCACTCATTGTCATCTGCAGACTCCAAACAGGAAGAGAATCACCTTGCACCTCCAACAGGAAGAAGGTCGGTTTCTGCCTTTTACTACCTCAGCAGGAGGAAGGAAGATTTTCTCCTCGCCTGGCAATAGCCCAGCCAATGACAGGCTGTCACAACTCAGCCAATGAAAAGCCACTACACTTCGAACCCCCAGTTTCCCCCAGCGGCCTCTTTGTTTATAAGAGCCCCTCCCAACTTCTCTTTTACCTCTATAAAAGAATGGTCCTTTCCTTTGTTTCTCCAGACTTGCCCAGTTTTTACTACAGCATGCTTGTCCCGAATTGCAACTTTCTGCTATTACCGAATAAACCCATTTTGCCAGTATAATAACTGGCTGCTTTAGTTTTAAGGCGGACACTTTCATAACCACTGCTCCCCGAGCTGAGTTTATCATTTTCTCCTGTGAATGTCTTCAATGCCTTGCGCATCCCTCTACTGCAGCGTTTATACCATACTGTTCTGCTTTACCCGACGCATGTCTCTCTCACCCACTGGGCTCTGTGAGCAGTGTGACGCCAGGCACGGGGACCTAGTCACCTCTGTAGTACTTAGTGACCGCCTAAGTGGCCAGCACAGGGTGGACACCCCAAAACACACATCTGTTAAGTGAATTAATTGGAAGGAGAGGACATCTTCCTTATATCCCCTACCATGTTGAGCACAGGGTAGGTGTTTAATAAAAATGTTGTGAATAATTGGATGATAGAATAGATAGATGGACAGACAGGTAGGTGGATGGATGGATGGACGGAAGAAAAAGTACTAAGGACTCAATAAAGTCAGCACTCACCTGAATGCCCCAGGTCTGCAGTTGTTCTTCGGCGGCTCCCAGATCGAAGGAGATGGGTGCACAGGTATTGTCAATCCGGAGAACTGTGAGAACCTGGCCATTGTGGAGCTCTGAAAGCAGACCACAAGCTTCATCTGGCTGAGCGATAAGGACTTCGGGTGAGCCCAGACCTTGATGGCATCACCTCCTCTGGCCTTGAGAACATTCTCGTGGCGAGGAGGGACTTGCCATCCTCAAACCCCTACGGGAGAAGGACTGGACTTGACTAGAAAGCTCCCAGGAGACAGAACTGAGGCCGGAGGCTATTAGGACATTATTTGAGACCATAAAAGGAAGAACTTCCCAAGAATGTGAGCTGTCCACACACAGTCTGGGAGGTAGTGGGCTCCCCCACACAAGGGATATTTAAACAGAGATTGAACAACTAATTGCACTGAGGAGATGATCCAGCAGACATTTATTCGAGGATGGCAAAGGAAGCGCAACCAAACAACTTACATCCCTAGCGCGCTCGGAGTCTAAGTAAGAGGTAACAATGTGGTAGGCACAACAGTGAACCCCCAAGGATGTCCCCGCCCTAACCCCCAGAACCTGTGAATACGTTATCTTACATGGCAAAGGAGAATGGGGGTTGCAGGTGAACTTAATGGTATTAATCAGCTGGACTGAAATAGGGAGATTATCCTAGATTATCTGGGTGGGCCCACTGTAATCACAAGGATCCTCAAAAGTGGAAGAGAGGGAATTCCCTGGCAGTCCAGTGGTTAGGACTCCATGCTTTCACTGCTGAGGGCACAGGTTCGATCCCTGGTTAGGGAACTAAGATCCCGCATGCCACGCAGCGCAGCAAAAAAAAAAGAAGTGGAAGAGGGAGGCAGCAGAAGAGCCAGGAGGGATGTGACTACGGAAGAAAGGTACAGAGAGATGGAACATTACTGGCTTTAAAATGGCGGAAGGGGACTTCCCTGGTTGTCCAATAGTTAAGAATCCGCCTTCCAATGCAGGGGACGCGTGTTCGATCCCTGGTCGGGGAGCTAAGATCCCACATGCCACGGGGCAACTAAGCCCGCGTGCTCTACAGCCCGCGCGCCAGACTAGAGAGAAGCCCGTGTGCCGCCCGCTCGCCGCAACTAAAACCCGACGCAGCCAAGTAAATAAATAAATATAAAATTAAAAAAAAAAATGGCTTAAGCCTTCAGAAGCCAAGGACTGTGGGTGGCCTTTAGATGCTGGAAAAGAAAAGGAAACAGATTCTCCGCTGGAGCTTCCTAAAGGAATGCAGCCTTGCTGACCAGGGCTGTCAGACTGTGAGCCGACAGTCTGGCCAGTGTCAGACCTCTAACCTACAGAACTGTAAGAGAATAACTGCATTTGCTAAGCCACTGTTAGTGGCACCTGTTACAACAGTCACAGAAAACTAATCCGCTGACTTACGCGCAAGCCCTCCCCAGTGTCTCTGCACTCGCTCAACATTTTGAAAGCATATACTGAGTGAAGTCATACCTCAGAAACACACATAATCTCAGGCTTGTCACAACGGCTATCAAAACTCCTGCCCTGCAGGGCTGCAATGAAGCCAGACCAGGAGACCAGGGGGAGGCCAGCTACAGTGAAATCCCCTCAGGACCAGGGAGGAAGGGCAGCAGAAAGAAGCCAAACCGACTTCCCTTCTGAGCAGAGAAACTCTGAACAAAAGGACCGAGATCTCCTTCCGTCACGTACGAGGCCCAGGGAGCCACCAGTGCGCAGCCAGGGCAGCTGCTGCGGGGCAGTCCAGCCCTGAGATTCCAGCGTCCCAGCGTTCAGCCACGCAGGGCTGGGAGCTGAATATGTCAGCACGTTTTCTGTAGCTGTTGCTCAGAAGAGGAGGCAGGACTGAAGGGATTAAACCATGAACATGTTACCTGCTGGCTCAGGGCCCAGCTCGGGGCAATCCCTGAGTCTTATAGCAAAATGACTAGCTCTGCCTTCCTGGGAATCCCTGGCCCACCAAACGCTCCTCTAACCCCTCACCCTGTCCATCCCTGGGCCCTGCCACCTGGGCCAACAAAATCTCTCCCAGCTCCGTGCACCCCTTGGTATCTTCATCAGAACCCTAGGCCAGGCTCCCTTCACCTCTCCCTGAACCTGCCGGAGTCTCCTAACTGGATTCTCCAACCTGCTCTTCCTCTTACAATGCATTCACACAGCAGCCAGAGCGCAAATCAGATAATACAAATTCTCTGAGTAAAACTTTCAATAGCTTCCCAGTCCTCTGGCAAAAACCAACCTCCTTACCAAGCTCCCCCGGCCCTTCGAAGAACTAGCCTCCTGCCAAACTCACCTTGAAGGCTCAGCCTCATTCTGTCTTGCCACCCCAGCCTCCTTTGCTCCTTGGACATGTAGTGTTCTCTCCCACCCCAGGGCCTTTGCACGTGCTCTTCCGGCTCTCTCCCTAGGACACATCCACCTAGCCTCACTCCGTTATATCCAAGTCACCATTTGTGTTCCAGCTCCTTAATCCCTTGCCCAGGGAGTCTCCCCTGACATTCTAAACTCGTAGCAGATCAAATCTGTCTGATAAACCTGCCCATAACTACATGCTCTTCTCCTTTATGCTTATCAAAGATGAGCACATGTGTATGCAATTACTTGATTAAAGTCTATTGTCTCCATCAGACTCTATACTCCCACATTGGTTTTGCACATCACTGAATCCCCTGAGCTGGGTTCAGTGCCAGGTGTACAGTAGGCACTAAATAAATGCTTCATGTATAAATGAGGTGGGGAAAGCACAAGCCAGATGGTTTGGGGTCCAAATGGTAACTCAGCCTCTCACCAACAGAGCACCTTGAAGAAACAATTAATCCCTGGCCATCCCCTTAGAGGATGATTATATCCACCACAGAGGATTTTGCAAATAATTAAGATGATGAAAATTAAGCGCTTGGTGCAAAATGGGTACTGAATGACTGGCTGCTACTGTTGTCATAATTTAAAAGCCAGCTTGTCAAAGCTCCTAAGTTACCATAAAGGCACACCAGTTTAGCTGTGTTGGTTTTTACCTTCCCACACCTTGTTCCAGAAAGGATTTAAGGGGGCTTCATAAAATAAAATATGAAAAGATAAAATTATAAAATTAGATTTAAAAATAAGCAAATGAGGGAAAACAGACAAAAAGAAGATCAAGACCAAAATAAAACAGAACAATAAAATATGATAAGAATAGCTTCCAGGGACTGAGCCCATCCTAGGCACCAGGCACGGGCTTAGGCTCACGGTCGTGACTCCATTTAAATCCTCCAAGACTCCTAGAAGGTGGAAAACCATTACAATGGAAAAGGGAACTGAACCTCTGAAAGGAGAACCAGCTTGCCTGGTGGTACCAGGGGAAATGAAAGTAAGAAGAGAAGAAGTGAAGAGAAAGGGTAGCATAAAAAATGCAGGCAGTCGTGCTGTGCGGAGCCTCAGACTAGCCCACCACTGCACAGCACAGAGCAGAAAACCCACGCTGAGCTGGACCCCAGGCGTGGAGGTTGTGAACTGCTCCCCTAGCCTGGCTCTTTGCACTTTGAGGACAGTGTTTGCCTGAGCAATGCGAGGACTTTTCATAGTGTCTCTGTTTCCCTTTCAAACCATGAGTTCCTGGATTCTTGGCAATAATCTCGCTCATCTGTTCCTCAAAGGGAGAACTGCAAGTCCTCCACTTAGAAATACTTGTTTTTACACCTAGGCTAAGAAAAAGGATCTGAAAAGCTACCAAAGAAGCATGTGTGTGTGTGTGTGTGTGTGTGTGTGTGTGTGAGTGTACAGGGAGCTATTTCCTATGAAGGGGCAAGAACTGGCTTGCCAAAAACCAGTAGAGCAATATCTTCAAAGAGCTGAAGGCAAATTATTCCATTCCATTTCATTCTACTGGTGTGTGTGTGTATGTGAACTGCTTTCCTAGTAACAGTAGTCATAAAAGGAACCCTTGTTTTAAAGTTTTAAATCATCTAAGAAACAAGCCACAATGCAAAATGCCATCTCCCCTTGCCTATGCCCAGCCACTCATTCATTCATTCATTCATTCAACAGAATACTTATTGAGCATCTACTATGGGCCAAGGGTTTCCCTGGTGGTGCAGTGGTTAAGAATCCACCTGCCAATGCAGGGGACACGGGTTCGAGCCCTGGTCCGGGAAGATCCCACATGCCGCGGAGCAACTAAGCCCGTGTGCCACAACTACTGAGCCGGCGCTCCAGAGCCCGTGAGCCACAACTCCTGAAGCCCGGGTGCCTAGAGCCCATGCTCTGCAACAAGAGAAGCCACTGCAATGAGAAGCCCGTGCACCGCAACGAAGAGTAGCCCCCGCTCACCACAACTAGAGAAAGCCCGCACACAGCAACAAAGACCCAATGCAGCCAAAAATAAATAAATAAAATAAGTAATAATAAAATTTAAAAAATAATAATAATACTACGGGCCAAGCCGTGTGCTAAGTACTATAGACACAGTGATGAACAAAGCAAAACAGGGCCCCTGCACTCATGGAGCTTACATTCTAGTGAGGAAACTGGACATTCAACACTTTATTACACAGGTAATTATTTAATTATAGACTGGTAATTGCTATAGGGAGAAACAGGGATATAGCAGAGGGTCCCGGCTTAGGCTGGGCCATCAGGAGAGGATTCCCCATGGAAGGGATATCTGAACTTAGCTCTGAAGGATGGATGGAAATTAAGCAGGGAAAAGGAGGCAGGGAAAGGGCATAACACACAGAAGGGACAGCAGGTGCAAAGGTCCTGGGGCAGGGCAGCATGGCAGGAACAGAGAACAGGGTCAGCAAGAGCCATTTAGGCAGGCCTTGCAAGCTGGTGAATGATAGATCTTCATGCTAAGCCTAATGGGAAACACTGAAACAGAAAGTGATTTGGTTGGCTGTGCATTTTAAAAAATCTCTCTGAGACACCATGCAGAGAGCAGAAGAGGCAAGGAGGAGAGGTGCTAGGAAGCTACAGCAGGGATCCTGGCAGAGGGCAATCTAAGGAGTTGGTGACAGAGAGAATAGGTAGAAATGACAGAAACTGGCCTGGAAACACATCCCCAAATGCCCACCCTCATCTAAGGATGCCCCTCCACTCCCCTCCCCTCAATCATACTATGTGAGTCCAGTTCAGCATCCTGGGTGGATAGGGAAGGAAGGAATTGAGGGTCATGATCCTACCTTGCCCCCAGCCAGGAGGGCTCCCGCCAGGCAGGGCGCTCCACCCAGGGGAGGAGGTGGGCAAGGGGCCAGCCGCCCCGCCGGGGTCCATCTGCGGTTCACACGCCATAGCAGAGCCAGCAGGACTTCTACTTCCCCTTCTCAGAGCTGTGGTGCATCCTGGAGCAGCCAGCTCAGCTTCGCCTGCCTTCAGAAAACAACATCACGAGAAAGAACTTCAGGCCTGGTCCTGGGCAGGCCAGGCTCCTCAGGCTCTCAAGGCCAAAGCCACTACCAGACCAGTGAGAGCCGCCCAGAGTCTTTCCTTGGACTGTGGTCTTGCTGATTATGCTGAGGAACGTTCTCAGGAGTGAGGGGGAAGAGCTAAAACCCTCCAAGGCCTTGGCTGAGACTTCCTTCTGGTCTTGGATCTTCTCCAGCTCAGACACATTGAGGGACCCACAGAGAACTCACGAGCTGACCAGGCCCCACTCCCAGGCATCTGGGATTTCCCCTCCTGACTGAGTACAGGATAGGTATATTCATCGTGGGGAGCCTTGTTTATACAAAGCAGCAAAATGTTAGGAAAAGAAAAGAGCAAGGACTTTAGCACCAAAAGACCTAGATTTGAACCTTCACTCAGCCCTCACATGCTCTGGGGCATTCACTGTCAAGGTACTTAACTCCCTGAGCCTTTCTGACCTCATCTGTAAAATGGGTTCAGGGAGGCCTATCTGGCATAGCTGCTGTGGGGATAACACAAGGAAACATAAGTATGGCATCCAGTACCCTGCTCATCATAAGGCCCATTTCCTCACAGGTTTTTCCCATTTCACAGGAGAGAAAACAGAGGGTCAAAGATGTGACATGACCTGCCCAAGGTGGGATGGCTGGGAGCTGTGGAGACAGGAGATGGACCAGGCCATCCAGCTCCAGAATCCAAGTCCATCATTCCCATGCCCCTGAACCTCAGCACCCAGGTCTGGCTATCGCTGAGCCTCTTCCTTAAACTGCCTTAAAAAAGACTGGGTTGGACTTCCCTGGTGGCGCAGTGGTTAAGAATCCGCCTGCCAATGCAGGGGACACGGGTTCGAGCCCTGGTCCTGGAAGATCCCACATGCCGTGGAGCAACTAAGCCTGTGCACCACAACTACTGGGCCTGCGATCTACAGCCCGTGACCCACAACTACTGAGCCCATGTGCCACAACTACTGAAGTCCGCGTGCCTAGAGCCCATGCTCTACAACAAGAGAAGCCACGGCAATGAGAAGCCCGCACACCACAACGAGGAGTAGCCCCTGCTCGCCGCAACTAGCGAAAGCCCGCGCACAGCAACAAAGACCCAACGCAGCCATAAATAAATAAATAAATAAATTTATTAAAAAAAAAAAAAAAAAGACTGGGTCGAGGGAGACTGCATTTCCCAGGTGTGATCTAGTAACAAGCTCCAGTTGGCATCTGAGCTGCCAAGCTGTGGGAGGGCAGGGACCATCTCCCCTCACCTAGCCCAAGCCTGGCGCACAGTAGGCACTCCCAAATATCACTGAGTACCAGTCAGTCATATCACCCCTTATTTCCTCCCTCTTATCTTGTACCCCCAAGAGGCATGAAAGCAACAACAACAGCCCAAGGATGTCTGCCCTGCACTTGGCAATAACTGAGGCCCTTTCCTGCCTCACCTGATTATATCCTAGGCCCAGGAGACAAACAGAATCCTTGGATCTATTTTCCAGACCAGGAACCCAGGGACATCATAGCTAGGAACCTGCCCAGAGAAGCTGTACTGGAATCTCAGAAAGGTCCTTGAGCCCACCCTCCCTCCTCCAGGCAGGAGGGACCACCCACAAGCTGGAGCTGCACAGACGTCCTTCCAGACTGCATGGAAGGTTCATGAGCTGCAAAATCCCACAACTAGACATTGTCTTTGGGAAGAAGAACTCCCAGCACCCCAGGTGGCCCAATTAGCCTCCACAAAGTCCCAACCAGGAGAATTCATTCACCTGAAGGCCATTTAGCGTAATGGATAAAAGCAACCTGCACAGTCCTGCCACTTCCCACGTGTACGACCTGGAGCAAGTGACTTGTATCTGCCTCAGTTTCTACACATGTAAATGGGAATAACGTAACGAGGCTGTTGTGAGGCTTAAAGAATTCATACTTAAATCACTCGAGAGCAGCACGGGGCAAAAAGGAATATAGCAATCATTATTTTTACTCCACAGACACTCCCTAAGAACCTTCTAGTGCCAGGCACTGTGCTTGCTAAACTATAAAACCAGAAATAAAATCTTAAGTCCCTGTTCAGCCCTCCCTGCTGGGTACCACCATCTGGTGGGAAAGACAAACTCAGAGAAAGAGAAATAACAAACAATGACCAAAGAAGGCAGTCAGAGGGAGCCGGCAGCACCTTGGAATGAGGGAAGAGTTCTTCAGGAGGCTTCTTGGAGCAGGGAAAGAGGCTCCTGGCTTGGCAAAGGTAGAGCAAGAGAAGGGGCTACCAAGTAGGGAGAGGTACAAACCAGAGGACAGGATGGGCCCAATCAGGGCAGCCTCTGCACTCACCCTGCAGCCCCTCATCCAACCTGGAGGCTGCAGAGGGCAGGAGGGGTGTTGGCAAGACTGGCCAAGGGCAGGTGCTGACCCATCACCCATCAGTGTGTCCTGACCTGCCACCCCACTCAGCCCTGCACTAGCCCTAGGGGGCAAGGGAGGGAGGGAGAGGCACCAGGGTGGAGTCAGAGCCAGGGAGCGAGCACAGCCCTGAGGTTCCTGTAACTAACTGGTCATCCACTCCCCAGCTTCCTTAACTCCCACTGCTGATTCCACTTAACCAGACCTTCCAGTTATCCATCGTTTTGAGCTGAGTGGCAAGCCTCTGCAAAGGAAGATATCCTAAAAGTCCCGCTGAGCAAAGGTCTCCATTTCTGCAGACACTGAGTGCCCAGCTTCCCCAGGAGGCCCTGTGCCTCACTGAGAGATGTGCGTGTGTGCCTTCGTGTGTGTTGGGGGAGAGGGCGAATCCTACAGTTTTTACAAGTCAGGTTTTGTTTTGTTAAACTGGAAAGTCCCAACAAGGGACCACAGAGGGTCTGTCACAGAAGTTTTGGGGTGGAAAAGCCTTGAGAGACAATGGCTCCAAGCTCTCCACTTTCCACATGAGGAAATTAAAACCCATAAACGAAAGAGAACTATCCAAGGTCAAGGAGCCAGGTGGGGGATGGAGCCACAACGGAACCGAGCTCATTCGGGCAAGGGATGTTCCGCCGCATCTGGCCTTGGCCTTGGGCGGCTGAGTCTAGCTTCAGGTTCTGCCCTCAAGTCTCCTCCCAGGTCTGCTGCCTCTGGGCCTCCCTCACCCCGAAATCACTCCCACTGTCCCAAGCCCACCGGCTCCCAGGAGCCGCCCGAGAGCAGCTCCCACGCACGATAGGGGGAAATGGGGCCCAAAGGCGCAGGAAGAACGCGGACGCGGCCCGCGGCGCCCATCCCAGACCAAGACACGGGCGCCCAGGCGGCAGCGCGGGACCCGCGCGGCTCAAATCGGGGCTCGCGGCCGCCCGCGCCCGGGCCCGCGCGCAAACACAGGGGCGCGCGCCCCGGGCCCGCGCACACTCACCCGTCTGCGCCGCCGTCGCCGCCCTCACCGCCGCCCGGGGAGCCCGGGGACGCGGAAGGTCGAGGGGCGCCGCCGCCCCACAGCGCCACAGCCTCAGGGCACCGCTGCCCGCGCTCCGCCCGCCGCCCGCGCCGTGCGCCGCCCTCCCGGGTCCCGCCCCCGGGCCGGGCCGGCCCCGCGCGGTCACCCCACCGGGAGGAGCCGCCCGCTGGGCTCGCCTCGGGGCCCAGAGGGAAGCCGGCTCCCGGGCCCGCTTCGGAGCCGAGCTGGGAGCTGCCTGTCATCAGCCGGGCTCCCTCCCGGGACGCCGGGAAGCGCCTCCGCGCTCGTCCACCACGTGCGTCGCTTCTGGGGCTCGGGGGTGGGGGTGGGGGCCGCGCCCCGGCCGGAATGAGTTCCCGCCCCCCTCGGAGCCTCGGTCTCCCCGTCGTGAGAGCAGCGGCTTGCCTCTGAGGTCCAGCCCATGTCTGACAGTCACGGGACCCGGTGGATGAAGAAATATTTGGACCAGAAATTTCTTAGGGACTTGTTTTTTTAATGAAAAATGATACGTGCACTGTGTTAAGAGCATCGGTTTGGGGATCAGGCTCCCTGAGCTCTAAGCCAGGTGTCTCCGATTTTTTAGGTCATCTTCGCTATGGTGTTTAACCTCTCTGTGCCTTAGGTTTCTGTAAAAAACAGATGATACTGTTTCATGGGATTGTGTAAAGCTCTAATCAGAAAATCGGTGTGAAGTGTACACAACTGCCGGACACATGATGGCCGCTCACTAGACGTTGGCTGCCACCCCCAGCACCATCACTCGAGATTTCAGGGGGGTCTAGGGAAGCACTAACCTTGTGTACGTTTCCATAGAAAGGTATGGACAGATGTGTACACTGTGCATTTACACAAAAGGGAACCTGTTCTATTCCGTTGGACACCCTGCTTTTTCATTCAGCAAAGTTCCTTGGCATTCACCTCATGCCAGAACACTCCCCTGTCTGGTTTCTTTTTAAGGGGTGCGTACACCTCCATGTATTATAATAGGAAGGCTCTTTTTTTCCTTTGCCTCTCTCCGCTCGCGGACACGTAAGGGGAATTCCCACTCTTGCTCACAGGCCTTGCTGGGACGGTCACAGCCATAGTGCCGGGTACCTGCCACACCCTGCCTATCTACAAGTGGACTTCCCGAGTCAGAATATGGGTGCAATTTTAATTTCAGCAGACATTGCCAAATTGCTGGGGGCCTCTCGGATCCCAGGACTTAGTTGCCTTCATGCTCTGCTAGAGGCAGAGGTGGAGTGCTTGGGGACACAGAGCGGAGCAGTGATTGAGGAGTAAGCAGCTCATGCTGCCCAGGCAGGATCCTCATTCACCAGACAAGTGAGCATCCAGCAAGCAGGCTACTAAAAATTAGTTTATTCATTTATTCATCAAAAGATCGACACCGAGTGCCTGCCGAGTGCCAGGCATTGTTCTGGGTACCACTGAGCAAGACACACAAGATCTCTATTTAGTTTGCCTAATTTCCCAAAACACAATCTGGGGGCATGGGAGCAAGATTCATGGGCTGTTGGAGTTTTCCTACCTGCTGACTGGATGTTGAAAGGGATGCTGGGACAGGTGTGTGAACTGGTCACCATCTAAATCCTGCCTCCCCAGCAAGGCCTATCTCCTACACGAAGCCAGATGTCATACTCCTGCCCTTTCTGCCGAGCTACCTTCACTCTGCATTCTCACTGCCTGTCGCTCTAGCTTGAACGTTGACACATCAGCCTCCTTTGCTAAGGAGGCACAGAAGACGTGGGCCTTTGGAACTGGCTGACCAGGCTCCACCACTCACTGGCATGTGAACTTGCACAGGCCGGTTCCCCTCTCTGAGCTTCAATTCCCTCATTTATAAAAGGATAAGAATATCTGCTAAACTGAGAGATTTTAAGAATTAAATGAGATGATGAAGTGCTTAGCAGAAAGTGCTGAGTAAAAGTGAACTGCAGGCTTCTCATTGTGGTGGGTTCTCTTGTTGTGGAGCATGGGCTCTAGGCGCACGGGCTTCAGTAGTCGTGGCACTAAGGCTCAGTAGTTGTGGCTCGCAAGAAGCCTGCGCACTGCAGCGAAGGGTAGCCCCCGCTCGCCGCAACTAGAGAAAGCCCTTGCGCAGCAACGAAGACCCAAAGCAGCGATGAATAAATTTAAAAAAAGAAAAAAGTGAACTGCATTTCTGGGCAATTCTTTTGCATCTCCTAAAATACAGCAAATGGCAAGGCCTAGCACTATGGCGTGAGGGAATGGGGGCTCCATGGAGAATGGAGAAAGATGAATGAAATCTGATAAAAGGTGAGTAACACCTAGTAAAGTCCACTGGAAAGCAGTCTTCAGTGGCGCTATCTTGATGGATTCACAAGGCTCTCTGTGGTAGGCCCAAGCCCCTCCCCACCCCCCAGCCTACCCTGTACTCATCTTTACCCACTGTCCCCCAACCTCTGAAAACCCTAAGCTCCAAGAGCACAGACCATCTCTCAGTTCCTCCTACACCTGTGCTCTCTCTCACTTCCAGTTCTCAGTGGTTGCCATCCTTCTCCATCTGGAAGGTAACCCTCAAACCTCGTCCTCACCTCATTGCCCAGGTAACTGACACATTCTCAGGTCTCAGCTAAAAGGGCCCTTCTTCTAGGAGCCCTCTCCTATCCTGAGCCCAGGCCAGTCCCCCATTCTCACAGTTACGCTTCCTTAACCTATGGCCACACCTAGCACTCACTATGGTCATTGTTCAATGTCCCCTTTCCCAAAAGGAGAATAAACCTTTGGGGCACAGGGCTGTTTCTCCCCATGCTCAGAGCTGGCCCCCAGCTATTGTTACACACATCTGAATTAGTGAATGAATAGCTATGAATGAAATTATCAGGGCCTCAACTACAGATAAATCCAAATAACCACAAACCCCAGCCAAAGCCACACTTACTCAGCATTTGCCCCTTCGTCCTGTCATGTTTGCAAGGGTTACAGGCCCATGTCTGAGGGCTAGCTGCCAACTAGCTGGCAACCTTGGTGAAGCAAGAGGGAAAGAACTGCTTCCTGGCCTGGAAGAACCTTCAAGTGTGGCAGCAGACGGGACAGGAGAGAGCCTCAGAACCATGGGATGAGTAAGTGAAAAGGCAAAGATCAAAAATTAGATCTTGTTTTTTGGAACTTGTCTGCCAGTTGTAGAGTCACTCACTTTCTCTTTTAGAAACACACTGCTTGAACCATTGCCATGGCCTGAACAAACTGAACTAAATCATACAGCAACCCAGGCTGGAAAGTCAGGCAGACCTGGGTTCAAATCTAGGCTTGGCCACTAATTAGAGCCATCTTAAAAAAGTATTTCCAAAAGCACATCCCACAGTACGTTCCACTGCTCCTGGCTCCATTACACTGATTCGAAATCCTGGGAGTCACATCACACAGTGAGCACTCCCCTATAGGATATGCACGTGAGAGCTGGGCCCTAGACACACCACTGTCCTTGGCAGGAAATGTGCAGGGAGTTAGACAAGTCACATGCTATTTGTCAGGAAACTGGGTCAAAACCAGCAGAAATACTTTGGTTTTTTTAAATTTATTTTTATTTATTTTTGGCCACACTGTGCAGCTTGCGGAATCTTAGATCCCCAACCTGGGATCGATCCCGGGGCCCCTACAGTGGAAGCTCGGAGTCCTAACCACTAGACCGCCAGGGAATTCCCTGGTGCAAGTTTTTAGTGGTCTGGATAGAAGATCAAACCAGCCACAATATTCCCTAAAACCAAAGCCTAATCCAGGGCAAGGCCTTAACTCTGTACAATTTTGTGAAGGCTGAGAGAGGTGAGGAAGCTGCAGAAGAAAAGTTTGAAGCTAGTGGAGATTGGTTCACGAGGTTTAAGGAAGGAAGCCATCTCCATAATTCAGTAATTGTTGATGTAGAAGCTGCAGCAAGTTACCCAGAAGATCCAGCTAAGATAATGAACGAAGGTGGCTATACTAAACAACAGGTTTTCAACGTAGACAAAACAGTCTTATGTTGGAAGAAGACGCCATCTAGGACTTTCACAGCTAGAGAGAAGTCAGTGCCTGGCTTCAAAGCTTCAAAGGACAGTCTCTCTTATTAGGGGCTAATGCAGCTGGTGACTTAAAGTTGAAGCCAATTGTTCATCGACCACTCTGAAAATCCTAGGGCCCTGAAGGACTGTGCTACATCTACTCTGCCTGTGCTCTAGAAATAGAACAAAGCCTGGATGACAGCACATTTGCTTACAACATGGTTTACTGAACATTTGAAACCCACTGTTGAGACCCACTACTAAGGAAAAAAGATGCCTTTCAAAATATTATTGCTCGTGAACAATGCACGTGGTCACTAGCTGGCATGGAGAGAGCTACTGTTGGCAATTATAGCAGAGAGATTTTTTACTCACCAAATAACCACAGGATGTGCCTTATTTCTTAGCCTCCCTTGCAGTCAGGTTGGCTCATATGACGCACGAGGGTCAATGAGCTTAGAACAAGTGTCATTTATTTCAGGACGTAAGCATAGACGAGCTGGTGCATGTGTGCCAACTTTTTCTTTCCTTGCCTCTGGAATCATGGGAACCATGTGCTAAAATGGTAGAGCCACAAACTGGAAATGGTCTGAATCACTGCATCACCACATGGAGAACAGCTGCCTTGGTCACCCAACATGTATCAAACATTGTAAGAAATCTTTGTTGTATTAAGCCACTGAGACTTCAGAGTATATCCTATACCAACAAATAAGAGCTATTATTAGACATATAATCAAGGATGATTAGGATGAGAAAACAACCAAATTTTAGAAAATTAGGAAACATTTTTTGAGTACCTAGAATGTTCCAGGGATCATGTGGTACTTTCAATTAATTTTGTTGTTGCTTTAAAAGTGGTTGTCAACTGGGTGGTTTTGGTCCCCAGGGAACATTTGACCACGTCTGGGGACATTTTTGGTTGTCACAACTGACGGGGTACTATTGGCATCCAGTGGGTAGAGGTCAAGGACACTGCTGACCGTGGTCTGGATACACTTAGCAATACCAGGAGTAAAGTCCTAACAAAACCAGGTATAGTTTGGGACATATTAGGATCGAGATGCTTATTAGATAACTAAATGAAAATATCAAATAAGCAATCTGAGAATTCTAGAGTTCAGGAGAGTTGGAGATATAAATTTGGGTCTTCAATATAGATGGTACCAAAGCCATGAAATGTAGATGGTCTCAAAAGGGGATGTAGAGACATCCAAGAACAAAACCACAGGAAAAGATTGGGAGGAGCCAGCAAGAGACTGGAGAGGCAAGGCAGCTCATGGCTGCAGAAGGGAGGCTAAGAAAGTGGCTCAAGAAGGAACAGCCGATCCTGTCCAATGATACTGAAGGTCAAGCAGGCAGAGGATTGGACGCCAACTTGGTCATCATTGCTGACCCTGACGAGCAGTTTCAATGGCATGGCAAGCCTGACTGGAGTGCTTGAACAGTAAAAAATGGAAAAGCTCGTATAGAAAATTCTTATGAGGAATTCTGTAAGAGGGAACAGCAACTAGAGACAGAAGTGGCCTGAGATCCACCCATCCTCAGTCACATAAAAGATACAATTTTTTAAAAGGCCATCTAATTCCCCCGTAGTTTCAGCACGATGTTCTTTCAATTGTTTCTATGTACCAGAAATTATCTTGCAGCCGAAGACTTACAGCTTCTAGTGGGTCAGAGGGCATTTTTTTAAAAAAATATAATTTATTTATTTTTGGCTGCATTGGGTCCTCATTGCTGCGTGGGCTTTCTCTAGCTGTGGTGAGCGGGGGCTACTCTTCGTTGCGGTGCATGGGCTTCTCGTTGTGGTGGCTTCGCTTGCTGCAGAGCATGGGCTCCAGGCACGTGGGCTTCAGTAGTTGTAGCAGGCAGGCTCTAGAGCGCAGGCTCAGTAGCTCCGCGGCACGTGGGATCTTCCCAGACCAGGGCTCGAACCCGTGTCCCCTGCGTTGGCAAGCGGATTCTTAACCACTGCGCTACCAGGGAAGCTCAGAGGGCATTTAATTCTTAAGTGCTAGAGTGAAGTTACTAATAGGTACTGCACTGAGCATTTAGCCCACCAGGAAGGAAATATGCTTGATAACCCATCCAAGGCTGCCCCAGGACAGGGAGCTCTAGAGAAAAAGCAAACTTCAGATCTACTAGTTGCTTGCTGGTTTTTTGGTGTGCTCTTTTTTTTAAATTTTTTGGCTGCAATGAGTCTTCATTGCAGCGAGCAGGCTCCAGAGCGCACAGGCTCAGTAGCTGCAGAGCGAGGACTGAGTTGCCCCGCAGCATGTGGGATCTTAGTTCCCTGACCAGGGATCGAACCCTTGTCCCCTGCATTGGAAGGTGGATTCTTAACCACTGGACCACCAGGGAAGTCCCCTGCTTGATGTTTTTCGAAACAGTTGTTGGGTGAAATCACAAGTGATTTCCTTCCTGCTAAGATACGTACCATGAATATTTTCTAAGTATGTATGTTAATGTGTGTGATACATGTGCTAATTTAATTTCCTTACTGAAATTCTGCAGAACATCTGGGTCAAAGTGCAGTTTGCATTATCAAAGAGGATGAAGCAGAGGGGAAAAATATGCATGACAGAGTCTTGACTTTTAAATGATTATTAGTACACTATCAGTACACCAAGTAGTGACATGTAACAAGTTTTGAATTCTATCATCTAGTAATTTTAAATAAGAGAAACCAAAAGCAGCCCAATACTAGTACCCACTGTTCTAACTCTTAGCCGGAAAGGACTATTTTAAGGCTGGCTGTTCACATAGGTTACAAGTAACTATTTACTACTTTTTCATAGATAAAGCCCCTGACCTTCAAGAAAGATTTAAGGAAAAAAAAATATTTAATCCCTTTCTTTCTTAAGAAAATTGTTTTTTTTTAAACTATATCTAAGGTCATAGGAAGGAACCTTCATGATCTAACTTTTGAATAAGTAGAGTTGCAACATAAAGCTATGACTTAAAATTAAAAAAAATATATATATCTAAGAAAGAAAAAGTCAGTGTTCATAATATGCCACTTGAGCAAAAAGGCATAGGAAAACAGACAACATATACCCATTAAGTTTCTAAGAAATATGAGGTAAAAAGATAAAATCTTTGGATAGGCTATAAGTTTGTACAAAGAAGCTACAACTGCTATTCTGCAAAAAGTGAAGGGACCTATTATATAATATACAGAAATAATTTAATGCCTTTTCACAAGAATATAACCCAAGCCTTGCTAAAGCCTCATATTCTATGAAGGCATCTAAAATGCCAATCCACGGCACAGCGCTCTTCCCTTATCCGTTTATGCGGTAATTCTCGTGGATTTCTGGCCGGATGTCACAGACAAAGGCCAAGAGGTTATCCAGGACTTCATCCCTGTTCTGCCGGAAGTAAGTCTGAAGGATGGTCATCTTCTCCTGGGTGTCCTTCTCCACTTCAGTGCTGCAACTGCCATGGGATCCCAGAGCCTGGAGTCGGGGAGCAATGACAGAGGGAACGTCAGGACGATGCTCCGGCTGGGCAGGAACAACATTTAATAAGCAACTTTCTGACTTTTGAAGAAACCCAGTCTCATAATGAATATAAATAATCAGCAGCGTGACTGAAGAGCGTGAGAGAAGTCAGGGTTCCCGTGGCTATTGGGAGAAGTTGATACAATCACTTGGGTGGCCGACCTTTCAACATCTATCAAAAAGTAAACAAACTGCAGAGCATATCCACTGCCAGGAAGTTATCCCGGAGAATGACACAGTCACATCCCTCTACAGTCTAACGTGCAGCCTTAACCAGAGACTGGAATGAACCTAAAGAACTAACAACTGAGGCCTGGTGGTTAGTAATATGTCTCCTTGTGCGGTTTTAAAGGGGGTAGATACATGGTGGTTTTTAAAAAAAAAAAAAAAAAAGCTCTTAAAAAATAACAAACACAAGGGCAATACAATTTAGGAGGAATATACAGTTTCACCATTACTGGTTAATGTTTTAGCTCGTAAGTTCAACAGTGGTTTCACCAGTATTAAGAATACATGACATCTGTTCTTTCAAATAGAAATATTCTACAAGAATACACAAGAAACTGTTAACAGTGGTTATCTCTAAAGAGGACTGTGGGTCTGGGTGAGAGGGAAACTATCCCCTCATTGTTGCCCCATTTTATTGCTTGAAATTCTTAGTGCATGGCTGCCTCACCTCTTCAGTTTCCGTTTACAACTTAACACACACTGATGGACAAATTTTCTTTTACTGTCCACTGTCTTCTCACTGTTAACTGTTATGCCTGCTTTATTAGAATGTGATCTATCAGGTTCTTAAGGCATCACTTTTTTGTGCCTGACTCTTTTCATCACCTAAACTGCTGTCGCCTCATTATGAAGTTTTACAACTATATCCCTTCACATTTGTGTAACACATCAGTTTACAGAGCATTCTCTCATGTGACCTGTTACCTATTCCTCCATAACCTATGAGGAGGCTATCACTCCCCTGTCTACAGTTGAGGAAACCAGGGCTCAAAGAGGTCCAAGTGAACTGGCAAAGATTCAAACCTAGGGCTCTTCATACTATCACTGTTCATATTACAGGAATACCCTGGAGCATTTCATAATGGTTGGCTCAGCTGCTACCTCCATTCTATGATTATGTAAACTATATGCCAAGCCCAAAGCCCCAGAATTTGTTTCAAAAGTGAAGAGATTACAATGAAACACTGCTAGAAAAATTCAGAGCTCATGCTTATAGTGCAACACCGAGACTGTCTCTATAAGCAACTGCAGCATGATACAAAAATAAGATGACAAGATGGCTGCCCTGTCCAGAGTATTTCTACACTGTCTTGTGGGCAGTCGGACAACTTACAGCACCAATCTGCCCTGGCTCACGAATCAGAAACCCATTTTTTTTTTTTTTTTTAAATAAGCGGTACCTTATTTTATTTTATTATTTATTTATTTATTTATGGCTGTGTTGGGTCTTCGTTTCTGTGCGAGGGCTTTCTCTAGTTGCGGCAAGTGGGGGCCACTCTTCATCGCGGTGCGCGGGCCTCTCACTATCGCGGCCTCTCTTGTTGCGGAGCACAGGCTCCAGAGGCGCAGGCTCAGTAGTTGTGGCTCACGGGCCTAGTTGCTCCGCAGCATGTGGGATCCTCCCAGACCAGGGCTCGAACCCGTGTCCCCTGCATTGGCAGGCAGATTCTCAACCACTGCGCCACCAGGGAAGCCCCCAGAGACCCATTTTAAGTCTGAATAGTACTGTCTCCGCCCAGTGCCCCAGTGCAAAGATGGACGAAACTTTTCCTACTTAATGCTAACAGGGAGGCACGAGCCTTTAATCACTGGACTTGGACCTGGGAGGGTATGTACCTGGAACTAGTGGAGGCCACAGTGTATCAATAGAACTAGAGAATGAAAACCACAAAGCCAAAGGCAGAGATGAGAGATGGAAATAGTCCTGAGAGCATTATTTAAGCTCCTCGATCAAAATAACCTTAGCCTTTACCTGGGTTTCCAATCATATAGGTCAATAAATTCCATTTTGCTTAAACCAGTTTGAACTGTTTTCTGCTGCCTGTATCCAAGAGTCCTGACAGAGGTTCTTTTCTCTACGAAGCCTCCTCCATCCTTTCCCTTTTCCAGAATTTTCCCTACTTTCTCTGTACTTTCTGTATCTGTTTTTGTACTATTATTACATGCATCTTACACATTGTGGTCTAGCCTATACTACTGATAAGTGACTCTACTAAAGTGGGGCTCCATGTGATTTATGTTTATGACCATTACAGCCCTCTTCAGTTGTCGGTTTGCATGACTTATTTTATTACTAAGTGTCCCTGACCCCCAGGCATTTTATTACTAAGTGTCCCTGACCACCAGACTGCACGCTAAACTCCATGAGGGCCATGTCTATTTCTGTTCACAGCTGATCCTCTAGCATCTGGCACACATTAACTGTTCAAAAGATATTTAATAATGTCTATATTCAATATATATATTAAATAACATATCTCTATAAAATTATCTATATTTAATATCTAATTATATCTATTAATAATTCAATAATTTAACTGAATAAATGAAGACTAGGATTCAAATGTTAGTTAAAAATTAATCACCTTAAGAGATTCAGCCTAAGCATCCAATAACCAGATTTTCAAACTTCTACCAGAATCAGAATCGCTGAGCTATGCTGGATATTCTGAGAGCCTAAGGGGAAGAAGGAAGCCTCAGGAAACTAAGGCAGTAATGAAAATAAACTGAGCCCACCGCAGCTTCCTTGGCCTTGAACTCCTTCTCCCTCTGCAGGCGGTATTGTTCAATTTCAGCCTGGGCTTCTTCTTTGGCCTGCTTCAGCCTCCGGTTCTTTCCTGTTTTCAAAGGAAGTGGTTAAGAGACAGCAGAAGAGGAAGCAGAGACTGAGACGGTAAATTCTAATAAACAAAGACAAAAGTTTAAAGATACAGTCTCAAGAGACATGCATGGGGAAGAGGGAGAGAGGGAATTCAGAGCTAACTAATAGTACAGGCTCCTGCCTCCTGTACTTTAAACTAGACTGTACTTAAGAAGTGACTAGATAAAAAGGACCGCCTTCTATACCTACAGACCATAAAAATGATGCAAAAAATTTTGGAATGTGTCAGAATACTCAATCTCAACTACTAAGAACCAACATAAAATGGGCGACATTAGCCACCTGGGGAATTCTTTCTCTTCCTGAGAAGTAAACACCTAAGTATGCTGCTGATTACAATTGGAGCTCGGTTTAGCAGCTTAGCAGGGAGGCTAATACACTCCCAAGGGACATCAACCTAAACTGTAACTAATGAAATAGATGATGTAATATTGGAAACTAAAACCCATGCCTGTGCACAAGGAAATACGTAAAAGTGGTTCTGGGAAGGAATTCTGAATGGGGAGCACTGGACATAAGACTGCACGAGCATCTAAGACGTGAGGAGACACAGGGGCTCTGGTTTTTAGAAGAGCATAGTTTAACATAAAGCTGTAAAAATTCTCTAGGTTCTATCAGAGGCTTTATGAAAACAGACCACAAGATCAACCAACAAGTTTCCCTGTTCACCAAACTTCTAAGACACCCAAATGGGATGGTGGGGGAGGGGGGCAGGTCCTAGACAATCAATTGAGGATTTATTTAATTGAGTAAAAGACATCTTGTATCTAAAAGCAAGCTGTTATAATTCATTGTGTAGCAACTGCCGAAATCCCAGTCAGCCCATGTAGATGAATGAAACTGAATTTAACCTTCCACCTCCGGATTAACAACAGGATTTTGAACTGGTGATGACCCCATGACATCAATCCTTCACGAGGCTAGTCTAAAACAATCAACAGGTGCCTAAGCCCCACAAGGACTATTTCTCCAAGTATATATTGACTCCAGTACTATTTAGTGCCTACTATTTAGGGTCTGCCGGAGCCAACTTCTATCCCAATGCCCCACATGCTGTCCTCCTCATCTGCTATATATTCAAAGCCATATTCCAAAGCCAAGGTTCTTTTCCAAACCAACAAATTTTAACATAGCCTGAAAATTATGCAGCAGCTCCACGTAATTTCACAATACCACTGTCCTGATCACTCCCAACAACTATGGCTCCCTGAAATAATGACTTAAGGTAAACCATTCTCTGCCTGTCAGCAAACATCTTCAAAGTTCAATTTTGACTGGCTTCTCTGAAAACCAAAAAATATCTGAGGATGAAATCATTTCTTTTAAATCTTGTTTTTTTTTTTATGGGCCTTACATGTGGAGGCATTTTGTTTCACTCCAATGACAAACCACATACAAAATTTTTTAAAAGTTTATGGTCCAAGCAATGATTTCATGAAAAACTGGGGTTGGACCATTTTACCACATCATACACTGCCTCTTCCCAATTCCTAACTGGGTGTGTCAACCATAATTACAGATCAAGAGAGTAACTTCTTCAAATTACAGGTCTTCTCAGTACTTCTGTTCCTAACCACTGAAAATTCTGAGATGTGTATTAGCCATAAACTCACTCCTTTAAAACAAGTTCTTTCAGTCCCTATGTAATAGCTACCTGAGATATACAAGTCCCTGCACCAGGCCTGATGGGATAAAGGAAGATGTATAATATGACCCCAACCTCCAAGGCACTCAGAATCATTCTTACCATATGCCAAGTACCTGTTCTTGCACTTCCTCCAAATATTATCACATGCTTCCCAACAGATAAAACTTCCGCTGCTGATGAGCCATCACAGGACAAACTCTGAGAAGTCATTCTGGAAATACTGCATCAAGGTCATGATCAGAAATACTCCGTGAGGAACACAGAACTTCCCAGTCACCACAGCAAGAACAGAAGACTTGTTCCCATCTCCAGCTCCCTCAAAGAAAGCTTTTCCAATGAAATACAGAGTACCACACAACCCCTAATTGAGAAAGTAAAAGAGCCATGCCTGAAATCTACTTGGGTATGGGATGAGAGTATAAATCCTACTCTGGGGGAAAAAACACCAAGAAATTACTAAGATTAATAGTTTTTGGTATTTTACCCTGGCTATGTTGTTTCCCAGGGTATGGTCATATCATTTTTCTCTGAGCCTCATTTTTCCCATCTGTCAAATAGGAATAGAAACATATATCTCACCAGATGAGAAACTGAAGATATAAAAGTTAAATTAGACATAGTCCCTATTCTCCAGGAGCTTAGTCTAGTGACTGAGCCATATAAAGAAACAATTTACTGCACAGTGATGACGGGAATACGTACTTGGGGAGGACTCCTAGCCTAGTCTGAGGGGAAAAGATGAAGTCAGGGAAGGCTTCCTGGAAGAACTACTGCCTAAATTTTGATATCTGAAGAAGCCTAAGTGTTAGAGGATGAAGAGTAACCTAGGAAAAGGCTCTTCCAATCAGGAACCAGCTGTGCAAAGGCTTGCAGGTGAAATCAATCAAGGTGCCTTTGAGGAATCACTATGTCTGGAACGAGTACCTAAAAGGGAGATTAGAGAAGAAAGCCACAGCCTGATGCAAAAGCACCTCCTACACCTTCTTAAGGAATTTAGGCTTTATTCTGCAAGCACTAAACGTTTGTTGACTATAGGGGCGGTGGGGAAGTCATATTTGCAATTGAGAGGTATGACTGACTGCAGTGAGGAGAACCAAATGGAAGAGAGAAGGAAGCCTCCCACTCACCAATCTAGATTCGATCCACCTGCTAAGTTCCTCAGCAACCTCACATTTCTCAACGCTAGCCCTCCTCTCACCTGCAATTAATCTACCCCAAATCTGCTTCCTTCACTGGGGCTTTGAATACCGCAATAAAGACCACAGATGTCCCGGGTACTATGTTTGGCACGTATTAACCGCACTGAAAAAACAAATGTAAGGAATTAACGAATTAGGCTACTACGGGAGCCTCAGAGAACCTGATGCCCTGGACTAAGATGCTGGCTGTAGGGATGGAGAAAAAGTGAACAAATAAACCTTGGCAACTGACTAAACATGGCGAACGAGGGAGGGTCTGAGACGTAACAAAAAGGACTGTTTCCAGACTGAGCAAAAGTGTAGATGGGGGCTCCCTACACTGAGACGGAGGACCCCAAAGCAGTAAGTGCGAAGGGGGAGAACAACGCGTTCCGTTTGGATAATCCACTTTACACGCCCCCCAGACCCTAAGAAGGACGTCCACTTTGTCTCCACGCCCTATCTACTAGCCTACATTCGCAGCTCTAAGGCGACCTACAAGACTTCCAGAGCCTCGGATCCAGAGAGCTGCGAGTCACACAAGCTTCCGCGACTGTAACCAACCCCCCACCCCGCCCCCAGCCCCGTCAGCAGTTTTTCGGGCCTCACCCACCTACCACCTCCCGCGGCCTGCCCGCAACTCTTGGACTCGCGCCACGCCTGGCTGCCCCAACCCCAAACTCACGCTTGCGGGCCTCGGACACCTTCTCGGCGGCCCGCTTCTCGGCCTGGAGCAGCTGCTGGATGCCCTGCGACTGACTGGCCATGGCTGCGGCAGCGTCTCCGAGACGCCACAGACAGGCCTAAATCCGCTCGAACTCCCCCTCGGGTCAGCTGACCCAGCCGTCCAAGATCTGCGCCTGCGCCCGCCGCTCCGCCCACCATCACGTGACCTCCGCAACGCCGCGTCAGCTGACTTCACTTGGCGTCTTGTGACTCGGAGGGGAAGAGGCGAGGTGAGGCGGGGCGGGGCGAGGTGGGGTGGGGCGGGGCGAGGCGAGGCGAGGCGGGGCGGGGCGGGACGGAGGCGGGAGATCAGAGCGTCTTGACTGCGCCTGCGCAGGATCTGCTGTTGCTGCCTTCGTCTCTCACACGCAGCTCAAGGCCCTTTCAAGGTCTGTCTTTTCTCTGGTTCCATCTTGGTGGCCGCTCTGCCACGTCGTTATTGCAGTAATCCCTCCCTTTACAGTAAGCTCACTTCGAGATCCAGAGAGGAGGGGCCAAGTCAAATCACTTTCCCCTATTTGGCCCACTGCTGTACTCCCGCCCCTTTCTGGAGTTTTCTTGGCACTCGGAATATATTTGGGGACAGGCTAAAATTCTTGCCAGGCTCCTGGGTTGGAATCTGAATTGGGAATAGGGAGACTTGGGGTGAAGTCTCCCACTAATCTGTGTGATTTGAGGAAGGGTGTTTTTCTCTTAACCGAAGTTCAGGAAAGGATTAGTGTTTTCCGTAAATATTTGATGAATGCTTGCTGCGACCCTAGACCGCTGTTGGTACTGAGGATACAGCAGAGAGCAAGACCAACAAGGTTCCTGGTGGAGCACGCAGTTTATGGGCAAAAACAGATTAAACTAAAGGGAAAATTACAAACTGGTAAAGTAATGAAGGAAAAACGCAGGTTGCTCTAAGAAGGAATAAGGAAGAGGGGGTGTGGAGGTGACTGTGAAGACTCTCCCAAAGAAGTGGTATTTAAAATGATATCAGAAGAATGAGAAGTTAGCCAGGAAAGGATAGTGGGAGACAGTGGGGGTGGAGTGTGATTAGGGGACAAGACATGCATATGTGGATTTGGGGGGAGCAACATGGCACAGAGAAGTCTCCCACCACAAATAGGGAGGTAGGAAGCCAGTGGTTGAGTTTACAATATGACAAGCAGTGTCCTAAACGCTTGACAACTCCTTATGGTAACTCAGAATTAGTGTTATTAACCCCATTTTGTAGCTGACCAAACTGCAGCTCACAGAGGTTAAGTAACTTACCCGAAGTCAAATCCCTGTTAACTGTGAGATAAGGTGTATGAATCTAGCCAGGGCTGCAGAGTGGAATATCTGACCCATTGTGCTCTTCTCTGAGAATCTTGTGGGCTGTGGAAAGGACCAGGTGATCTAGAATTCACCAAGCACGACGAGCATAGAATGATGCCAGAACTTTTAGATAGAAGTATCTCTGTACTTCAGAAGGAGCTGGATTCCTGCCTCAGGACATTTTCATTTGATGAGGTTAGGAGTGGGGTTGAAAAGGATGCTAAAATCAGAAACTCCTTTCCCGATTTAAGAACTGTTACTTGACTGATCTCTGGAACTTTTAATTCCAGTCGATGATTTCCTGGGAAAATTTGTCATTTTTGGTATTTCAAGAAAACAATTCATTCAGTCAGTCAACGGAGGACAGTACACACTTCTAAGGGTATGATGAGGATCAAAAGAGCTGGGTATCACCTCCTAGAGAAATGGAAATAAAAACAAAAACAAATGGGACCTAATGAAACTTAAAAGCTTTTGCACAGCAAAGGAAAACATAAACAAGATGAAAAGACAACCCTCAGAATGGGAGAAAATATTTGCAAATGAAGCAACTGACAAAGGATTACTCTCCAAAATATACAAGCAGCTCATGAAGCTCAATATCAAAAAAACAAACAACCCAATCCAAAAATGGGCAGAAAACCTAAATAAACATGTCTCCAAAGAAGATATACACATTGCCAATAAACACACGAAAGGATGCTCAACATCACTAATCATTAGAGAAATGCAAATCATAACTACAATGAGGTATCACCTCACACCAGTCAGAATGGCCACCATCAAAAAATCTACAAACAGTAAATGCTGGAGAGGGTGTGGAGAAAAGGGAACCCTCTTGCACTGTTGGTGGGAATGTAAATTGATACAGCCACTATGGAGAACAGTATGGAGGTTCCTTAAAAAACTAAAAATAGAACTACCATATGACCCAGCAATCCCAGTCCTGGGCATATACCCTGAGAAAACCATAATTCAAAAAGAGTCATGTACCACAATGTTCATTGCAGCTCTATTTACAATAGCCAGGACATGGAAGCAACCTAAGTGTCCATCAACAGATGAATGGATAAAGAAGATGTGGCACATATATACAATGGAACATTACTCAGCCATAAAAAGAAATGAAACTGAGTTATTTGTAGTGAGGTGGATGGACCTAGAGTCTGTCATACAGAGTGAAGTAAGTCAGAAAGAGAAAAACAATTACCGTATGCTAACGCATATATATGGAATCTAAAAAAAAAAAAAAAAGGTCCTGAAGAGACTAGGGGCAGGACAGGAATAAAGACACATGTAGAGAATGGACTTGAGGACACAGGGAGGGGGAAGGGTAAGCTGGGATGAAGTGAGAGAGTGGCATGGACATATATACACTACCAAATGTAAAATAGATAGCTAGTGGGAAGCAGCCGCATAGCACAGGGAGATCAGCTCGGTGCTTTGTGTCCACCTAGAGGGGTGGGATAGGGAGGGTGGGAGGGAGATGCAAGAGGGAGGAGATATGGGGATATATGTATATGTATAGCTGATTCACTTTGTTATACAGCAGAAACTAACACACCATTGTAAAGCAATTATACTCCAATAAAGATGTTAAAAAAAAAAGGTGGGTATATATCCAAAAAACCCAAAACACTAATGCAGAAAGATAAACGCACCCCAATGTTTATAGCAACATTATTTACTATTGCCAAAATATGGAAGCAGCCTAAATGCCCATCAACAGATGAATGGTTAAAGAAGATGTGGTATATATACAATGGAATACTACTCAACCATAAGAAAGAATGAAATTTTGCCACTGGCAACAACATGGATGGATTTGGAGAGTACTGTGCTTAATGAAATACGTCAGACAGAAAAAGACAGATACTCTATGGTATTACTTATATGTGGAATCTGAAAAATAGAACGAACTAGTGAATATAACAAAAAAGAAACAGACTCACAAATATAGAGAACAAACTAGTGGTTACCATTGGGGGGGAGGGGCAAGGTAGGGGTAGGGGATTAAGAGCCACAAGCTACTATGTATAAAATAAGTTACAAAGGTATATTGTACAACATAGGGAACATAGCTAATATTTTATAATAACTGTAAATCGAGTATAACCTTTAAAAATTGTGACTCACTATGTTGTATACCTGAAACATATAATATTGTACATCAACTCTACCTCCATTAAAAAATTAAAATTAAATATAAATATGGGACTTCCCTGGTGGTCTAGTGGTTAAGACTCCATGCTCCCAATGCAGGGGGCAGGGGTTCGATCCCTGATGGGGGAACTAAGATCCCATGTGCCACATAGTGGGGCCAAAAAAAAAATTAATTTAATTAAATATAAATAAATAAGAGATAATAGTAACCCCAAAGTGGAAACAACTCATATGCGTATCATCTGATGAGTGGATAAACAGAATGTGTCATATCTTTACAATGAATACTAGATGGTCATAAAAAGGAATGAAGTACTGGTACATGCTGCAGGATGATTGGACCTTGATAACACTATGCGAAAGAATCCAGGCACAAAAGACCACGTACTGTACAGTTCCATTTATGTGAAATATTCACAATAGACAAATCTATAGAGACAGAAAGTAGGTTGTGGTGTCGGGAAGGAAGAAAATTTCCCCGACCCTTCTAGGTTCTTCTGGCTGGTCTAAGAATTAAGTTGACATGAGACAGATTTACAGGAGAAAGTCAAACAAAGCTTGATACATGTACGCATGGAGGGACCCAGGAAAACAGTAACTCACCAAAATGGCTGAAATCTTCACCTTAAATACTATCTTCAGCTGAAGACAAAAGAGGATATTTGGGGTAGGGGTTTGGGATTTCCAAGGGGAGGAAGGCAATTGACATAAGATGGAAAAGCAAATGCTTGGTGAATAAATGTTTGCTGGGCCATGTAGGGTCAATGGAACTCACAGTGGACTCTGGTCTCTGAGAGTTTCCCCCAACACACTTAACCCATATTCTTTGCAGACAACTCTGGTGATAGCTCTGCTCCTGTAACAGGTCCTCTATCTAAATTCTTCAGGCAGTTAAGGGGAAGGTCAAAGTTTCTTCCTGAGTCTTTTTTGGGCCTTGATTATTTTCAGTTCAAAATAATCTGCATGCTAAAGAGACATTTTGGGATGGCAAATTTTGCTCTCCTACATTCCCATTCTTGACCCTTCTTTTAAGAAGTTTCACGGTCCAGAAGCTGAGTTGGTAGATTGTTCCATCTCATTAAACCAGTTCCTTTAGTACTGACACTAGGTCAGTCCAGTTAAATTCATTTCATGAAGCAGTGATGCAAGTGGGCTCTCAAAGTTAGGTCTGTAAAGTGTAAGCAGTCAGATATTTAATAAGCATTTCTATGGAGACAAAAGAAAAACAAAGGTTAATGACTGGAGCAAATTATAAACCCAGTGTCTTAAGTCCTGAGAGCTGCCAGTCAAGAAGATCTCTAAATGTCAGCGTCTAAGCATCTCTTGCAGTTTAAAATGTCTCTGATGATATCATCAGGTATTCAGGTAAACTTTCTGAGTGGCCCACACAGCAACAGGCACGAAGATTGTCTAAACATGAACTGATGGATATGATTATAATTTTACGACTTTTTGTCTGAAATATTACTGGTTTTTTTCCAGACATAAGGAAACTTTTCCTCTTATGCCAACTATGCCTTACAGCAATTTGGTAAATTATACCTTTGTAAGCAGAATTGAAACATTTATCTTTTTCTCCCTACCTAATCCCTGTAGAATCTGGAAACTCTTAGGGATTATTCTTATTTTCAGGCAATATCATCATTTGCATAAGTTCACTAAGAATCTGTTCTCCTTATAACAGGACACAATTGGAAACATTGGTTATATTACCAGGGCTTTGACTGGAATGTCATATTTGAGAGAGACATGTACAGACTCAGATATGACCAGATAGCTTATTGGCAAGAGTCTCTTGACTTTCCTCTCAGCTTCTTTTCATTCTCTTGTTAATAAATCGAATGTTTTTACTAGCATCTGTAAGACTCATGAGAGGAAGCTGAGACACCAATCAGACTCCATAAGGCTTCCCAAACTCTTGTTGTTGTTAGAATGCTTACGGTTAGCTGTTATATTGTGTCCACCTTTTAATTTGCTTTTTTCACAGGTACCAATAAAACAGCTGTTTATGATGAGAGCTCTCTAAAACATTTGCCAATTTAGAAGTTTTTTCAATTTAAAGGATCCATCTTCTGGCCATTGACGAGTAGGGTCTTAATAGCGACTCAAACCAATAAGACGCAAGAGGCGTCTGCACAAGAGAGTGCAAAGGACGTGGCCCTTGCAAGGTCCAGAAAGGTCCAAAAATAGTCTTAAAAAGTGAAGGCCTTGCGGGCTTCCCTGGTGGCGCAGTGGATAAGACTCCACGCTCCCAATGCAGGGGGCCCAGGTTCCATCCCTGGTCAGGGAACTAGATCCCACATGCATGCTGCAACTAAGAGTTCACCTGCCACAACTGAGGAGGCCCCGTGCTGCAACTAAGACCTGGTGCAACCTAATAAATAAATAAATTTTTTTTTAATGAAGAACTTTATTGCATCAATAATAAAGCAACAAAGGTTGACATGACAAAGGCCTCTTATGGACTGGGACCCCTTGTGACAAACTCCCCTGAGAGGTGGCACAGCTGGACAAAGGGACTGCTAGGAATCCCAGTCTATTTGACTGGCTGCCAAATGCACACCCGTGTGTGCACCTTCCGGATGGCAGAGACCAGAGAGACTATTCCAATGGGTTTATAAGCCAAGTTCTCAAGACATAGAGCAAGACAAAAGGAAAACCTAATCAGACCAATGGTTTTCCTCCTTATAACAAAGGACACAAAAGACAGAAACAAAGAGAAACAGGGATCATCTCTGGGAAGAAAAGGATCAACAAACCAAGAGTACTCAATCAAATTTCAAACCAAGAGTTGCTGAGTCCAAGGAGCTAGCCCTACAAATATTTCTTCCTGCTAATCCAATTTTAGAAAAGAGGGAAAACCCTTACCATTCTCATTTCCAACAAATCCTCCAGGCAGAGATCCAGGAGACTGACTGACATGGAAAGGATTCTCACCTTCCGTCAGGTTTTGTCAGCTGTCCCAGGGTCTCTTAACTGCAGCAGCTTTGGGGTGAATTGTGTCCAGTTGTTAATGCAAGTTCATGTGCCCAATGCACAGTGAGGCCAAACAAACTGAAACGTTGGAGTTTGGAGCAGAGAAAGGTTTATTGAAAGCCCACGAAAAGAGACGTGGTGGCTCATGCCCTGAAAAGCCTCCAGCTCCCCGAAGGGTTTCAGCAAAGCATTTTTAAAGGCCAGGAGGCAGGGTGGGGGGATTCACAGGGTAGGTGATCAGCTTGTGCACAGTTCTCTGATTGCTGATGGTGAGGCAGCAGGGTGGTGTCACAGGGGTTAATATTGTCAATCCTTAGGCTCCAGGAGGCCTGGGGCTTCCATTTGGTGGTGGCGGGGAGAGGTTCACCACTGCAAAACAACTCAGGAAATGTGCATCAAATACTGTTATCTAGGTAGTTCTGAGAGGAGCTAAAGCAGAGGACATGGGGGACTGCCTGTCCCAGGAAGGCCCCACAGGCTCCTGCTCGGTTACACAGTCACTAAAGCTACATCCTATCCTCATCGCGAGCTGTTACGGAGGAAGAAAATTTCCTCTACCCTTGTAGGTTCTTCTGGCTCGTCTAAGAATTAAATTGACACGAAACAAATTAACAGGAGAAGATCAAGCAAAACTTAAGAACATGTAGGGCTTCCCTGGTGGCGCAGTGGTTGAGAATCTGCCTGCCAATGCAGGGGACACGGGTTCGAGCCCTGGTCTGGGAGGATCCCACATGCCGCGGAGCAGCTAGGCCCGTGAGCCACAACTACTGAGTCTGCGCGTCTGGAGCCTGTGCTCCACAATGAGAGGCCGCGACAGTGAGAGGCCCGTGCACGGCGATGAAGAGTGGCCCCCACTCGCCGCAACTGGAGAAAGCCCTCGCACAGAAACGAAGACCCAACACAGCCAAAAATAAATAAATAAATAAATAAATTATTTTAAAAAAATTACAAAGACTAAAAAGACTTTAAAAAAAAAAAGAAAAAGAACATGTGTACGTGGAGAGACCCAGGAAAACTGAGTAACTCACCAAAATGGCTGAAACCTTCACCTTAAATACCATCTTCAGCTGAAGCAAAAGAGGATAGTGGGGGTAGGGGTTTGGGACTTCAAAGGGGGAGGAAGGCAACTGACACAGAGATGGAAAAGCAAATGCTTGGTGAATAAATGTTTGCTGGGCCACGCTGAGTCAGTGGGACACAGAGTGGACTCTGGTCTCTGAAGAGTTTCCCCCACCATACCTAGCCCACAGTGCTTGCAGGCCCTCTATCTAAATTCTTCAGGCAGCTAGGTGGAAGGTCAAAGTTTTTCCTGAGTCTTTTGGGCCTTGATTATTTTCAGTTCAAAATAATCTGCATGCTAAAGAGACATTTTGGGGTGGCAGGTTTTGCTGCGCTACAGTTGCTAATGGGGCTGGGGGAAGAGGGAATGAAGAGTGACTGCGGACTGGTACGGGGGTTTGGGGGGTGATGGAAATGTCCTGGAATTAGATGGGGTGATGGTTGCACACTCTTGTGAATATACTTAAAACACCAAATTGTACATTTTAAAAAGGCGAATGGTACAGTATGTGAATTATGTCACAATAAAGCTGTTACGAAAAGAGAGATGGTGGATGTGAAGATTTGCACAGTTTCTAGTCCACAGTAAGTGCCAGGAAATGGAAGCCGTTGTTTTTTGCTGGCTAGGGGGTAATTGTTTGATTTACAAATCCAGTTCTCCACTTAACAAAAGCCTTCACATCAGGGTTTCTCTAACAGCCAGCTTCCTTGAAGCATATAAATATCTACAAATTCCAGAATTTTTTTCCTCGCAGCATTTCAAAAGTTTATTGTATAAAGAGAGAAACACTAGACAATCTGTCCTCTGAAATATTCAGGCTGGTTTGGGTTTTCTGATTATCTGAGTGGGTGTTTGTTGTCAGAACTTGGGTACCCTGGGGAGATGTCCCTCAATAACTAGGAAATGAGGGTGAAGCAGTTGCCTCCAAGGGAAGCCTTCAAGTCTTGAGCCAACAGGTCAGACAAAGATTAGCAAAGTCATCTGAAGGGTACAGAGTTGATTCCAGGCCTTGTTTCCCAGATGAGGGAATGTATTAGCAAGTCTAGGAAAAGAATGTGCCCATTCTGAGGTGGGGCTGTTCAGACACAAGCCTGAAACAAGGTGAGGGAGCATCAACCATCTTTCCAGGCCCCAGGTCGACAATGACTAAGGGAAGCCGGGTCTCTCATTGCTTGGGCTAAGGAAACTGAACAAGGTTCAAATCCCAGCCCTGTCATTTACTTGCTGGGTGACCTTCAGCAAAATTCTTAAACCTCTGTGAGCCTCAGGTTTTCATATGAAGTTAATAATAGTATAATAGGGTTATAATGAGGATTAAATTAGTTAATACATGTAATTAGTTTAGAATGTATTCACTACTCATAAGAACATAGCTATCTGTTCTGATTGTACATGGAAGCATGGGAAATAGAGTTGATTTTTACTTTTTACATATTCTAGAAGACATTCAAGTGAAGATAAGTAGTTTCAAATGGTTGCTAACCTTCTGTTGGTTGAGGGGTCTTCAGGGATTTTTAACAAAGGAGCTGATCTGCCTGTCAAGGAGCGGGTAACCAGCCAAGCTTGAGGCGTTTATACTGCTTGGGGCTGAGGGCAGGGGGCGTGGAGAGCTTTTGAGGCAGAGAACACAACTTGAGCAAGAAGATCTCTGAGGCAAGAGAGAACATGGAATATTCCAGAAAGAGCAGTGAGGCTGGAGTGCACAGAGGGAGGGGTAGAGGGTCTGAGACGAGGCCAGATCAGGTGGGCCCTGGAGGCCTTGCTAAGGACTTGGACCTTTATCTTTTATTTTATTTTATTTTATTTTTAAATTTTTATTTATTTATTTATTTATGGCTGTGTTGGGTCTTCGTTTCTGTGCGAGGGCTTTCTTCTAGTGTGGCAAGCAGGGGCCACTCTTCATCGTGGTGCGCGTGCCTCTCACTATCGCGGCCTCCCTTGTTGCGGAGCGCAGGCTCAGTAGTCGTGGCTCACGGGCCTAGTTGCTCCGCGGCATGTGGGATCTTCCCAGACCAGAGCTCAAACCCGTGTCCCCTGCATTGGCAGGCAGATTCTCAACCACTGCGCCACCAGGGAAGCCCTGGACCTTTATCTTAAAAGCAATGGGATTCCAGCAGAGTAGAGACAGGGATGCATTTGTCTTCTGAAAAGATTGCTTTTGCTGCATCTGTATGTATGTGTATGAGTAGTTTTTGTTTTTATTTTTGAATTAAATGAGGCTTAATATGTAATCAAATGTAATTAATTTTTATCCTTTTTTCATGATGTCGACAAGAAATAATCAATAGCCGATCTTGGAAAGAAATAGAAAATTTTATTCAAGCCAACCTGAGAATTATAACCTAGGAGACAGTCTTTCAGAAAGCCCTGAGGACTGTTCCACCAGTTAGAGGTCAAAGCACAGTTATAGGACTTCCCTGGTGGTCCAGTGGTTAAGACTCTGTGCTTCCACTGCAGGGGGCATGGGTTCGATCCCTGATCTGGGAACTAAGATCCCACGTGCCGAGTGACGCAGCCAAAATATTAAAAAATAATAAATTTTTAAAAAACCACAGTTATATACGTTTTTGAGAAAAGGGGTTATATATTAAATGACGTTTACACAATCCACATCTGCATGTACAAAGCGAGTAGTGGGTCATTGTGACCCTTTACAAGATTAAGAAGTAAGATTATCTCCTAAGAAGTTATGGAGTAGTGGGTCATCATGACCCTTTATAAGATCAAGAAGGAAGGTATCTTCAAAGAAGGTCTGGTTAATGCACATGCACAGTATACACTAAAGGGGAGGGAGGAGGCCAAACAGGCAGAGAAATATTTTATGTTTAAATTTTTCTTGTCTTGCCATAAAATATGAATTTTATTTCATCAGTGAGATTGACAGTGTTCAATTTTATTTGAGTTCTGTGCTCCTGGAAAACAGCAACAAACCCCCTTAACCTTTGTTTTCCAAAATCCCCCACGCTTTTGTGTTTCTGGAAATAACTTACCTGAAAGAACCACTCTTCCCCAAATAATTTAGAAAAGACTCCCTGTCACCAGTTGTCTCGACTCTTACAAATTCACATATGACTCCCTTGTTTATCTGTGGCAAGACCAAACACAGATGACCCTTCTTTGTCTCCTGAGTGATTAAGATTAGAATGGTTTATCCCTCTGAAACTAGCCAGACACAAAGATAAACACTTCCTAATCGGCTGATTGAGACTTCTTCTGATTGCAGAACAATTCCAACTCTACATCCCCCCACCTTGTAACTTATCTACTCCTTCCTATAAAAGTCTAAGATAAAGCCACTCTGACAAGACCCTTTGATCTTCACATTTGGATGGCTGTCCCTGTTGGAATAGCCTGAATAAAATCACCCCCTTAATTCCCCTGTGTGTTTTGTCTTTGACAATCTCTTTCAGACAAATACATTCATAAGCCAGAACTCCTTGGTGTGGAAACTATGATCCTGGCACTTATGTGCCGTGTAGCAGGATGGATTCAATCCAATTGAACACATCATTCATTGAGCATCTTCTATGTGCAAAGCACTTTGTGAGACACGGGACTGTGGGATGAATAAACCTGCCAGGAGCAAAATACTATTACCTTCTAGGTAAATTATCATCATCACAACTTTCATGGAACCCGTACAACAACCTTTTGAAAAAGATCTCCCCATGTAGATATTATTGTCTCTGTTATCTTAGCCTCAGTTTTCTCTTCTGTAAAATGAAAATAATAGTGCCTACGCTGCAGGGATTTGAGAGGAATTAGTGAGTTAATGCATGAAATGTTAGCCTGTTATTATTACAGCCTATGTTGGAAAAACAGTTTGGTCTTCTTAATGCAGTGAGAGGCCATTGTCTACGAGCAGAATCTAGATCACACTCAGTGTCTGCCACTCTCTTAGCTCACTCATGAACCAAGTGGCCAGAGGCAGATCCTTGCAAAAAGGTCACCTTGCTTTTGCTCCTGTGACCCCTGCCACCCTGGTGTAGCAGATGCTGTCACTGCCACACCCAATTCCCTGTGGCCTTTTAGTGGGCTCCAGCACATTGCCAGCTGCCAGTATCTGCTTCTCTCAGCCCGAAGGCTCTTTTTTTTTTTTTTTTTTCTTTCTCCCCAGAATCGAGGAAGGTTGTTCTTCCCAGGTACAGATCCAGCTGAAAGTGACCAGGGGCACTCTCCAAGGAGCAGTCCTCAACCAGTGACACTAGGGAGTTGGTGTTAAATATCTCTGTTCCCTCAACTTTTGGGTGGGAAAATTCTGAGTCATATGTTTTGTGCTAGGTTTTCCCCAGGGAATTAACTCTACACTCTCTACTGGCTTAATAACGCACTGCCCCTTTCTTGGGTCACTTCTGCACTTCCTGCACCTTCCACATAAACACTTGTGCTCAAGTCCATGATTCAGGGTCTGTTTCCCAGAGAAGCCACACGTACCACCAGGCTCAACTGATTAGACAAAGTCTGAGCCTTAATCCAGGACAGCCCCCCATGGTGGGCCAGAACTCCACTCTGTGCATGATTATGATTAAACAAAGCAACCTGATTCTTTTTCTCAGGGAGCAGAGAAGAAAGAAACTAAGGTGAGAAAAAGAAAAAACCAACAGATGAGTTGGATTCTGGCACCCCCACTGATGTGCTTCCCCGGGCATGTGTATATCTCTGTGCAGTTTTGTTTTGTTTTGTTTTGGCCTCACTGCATGGCTTGCAGGATCTCAGTTCCCTGACCAGGGATTGAACCTGGGCCATGGCAGTGAAAGCCCAAAATCCTAACCACAAGGCAGCCAAGGAACTCCTTCTGTGCAGTTTTATTAACAACTTCCACCACTGAGTCAACCTAAGCACAGTCTTAAAGAAGAAGAAGCCTCTCACAGAGGCTACAGGATCAGACTTGAGTTCAGATCAGTTCTGTGTGGTCTTCAGCAAATACAGCTTAGCGCTTCTGAGCCTCAGTTTCCCCAGTTCTAAGCGGGAAAAGACTAAACGCCTCATAGGAATTTGTAAGGATTAAATAAAGGAATATGTGCTAGACAACCTGGGACATAGTTTGTGATCAGTAAACGTAGCTCGGTCCCTTACCTGAGATCATCTACAGGTACTAGCATGTACAAAAAGTTCCTGTCTTTTGGCCACCATGGCGAGCCTAGGCAACCTCATAAATTTCCTCTAATGAAGCTGAGATATTTTCATTTTTCCCTGCTGTGCTTGTCTGTGTCTTGCATAGATTAAAAACTCCCAGAGGAGTCATTTTAGAGTATGTGGTCTGACCATTTACAACCCACATCATCTACTGTGATACGGGCAAAAATAATCAAACAGGAAAAATCAAAAAAGGTTCAATTCAGTCTTCCCTGAGCCCAAAGTTGCCTCTATATTTTTGGTGGCTTAGGGAACATCTAGAGGGTAAGACTGAGAACAATTGTTGGTTGGCTTTGGAAGGAAGAGCAGCCTTCAGCCAGCTGGTGTAATTTGAGAGACCACCAAGAAAGATGCCCTGCTCCACTGACTTTTATCCTACCTTCCCTTCAGGTTTGTAATTCATTTCGATTTCTCCTGAGTACCTGATCACACCAGGTCCTGAGCTAAGCCTGAGGGTCTCAGATAAGAATCTGGCCCAGGACCTGCCCTGAGGAGCTCACCATCAGCAGCATGATTTTCCTCCTTTGTGAAATGAAGGTATTGGACGAAGTGATTTTTAAATCCATTCTTACGTTGAAATTGTATGATTTTTAAGAACACGAGGTCAATTCTAAGAGGAAGCCCTGTGAAGAAAGGCTTTGCTTGGAGATAAAGATAAGGATGGGAGATGATTGAAATGTCGTAGATTTTTGCAAAGGCTCCAAAGTGTTACCAAAATACGAACCCAGCATCTCTCTTTCCATGAGTCTAAAAGGACTGTCACGTAACTGGGACCCTGTCACATGGATAAGCTGTGTCCACCTCTGAGATTCAGAATGTCTGGGCCAGACCTCTACAGTCAGTTCTGTTTTAATGCTTGTTTTGTAGATGTGAATTTGTCCCAATGCAATTGATACATCAGAGACTAACTTGTGTGTAATGCAAATTTTAATTTCATCCACAAGAAACACTAGGTGAAAGAAGAAAACAGCACCCTTCTGACCCAACTTTGCAGTGGCAAATAAAAAACAAATCTGGACCGAAGCAAGGAGAGACTTTATTTGAAGGGTTTATTGCAAGGAGGGGAAGGGGACAAGGTACAGTTGCAATGGGGAGAAACATCCACCATAAGATCTACACCCTCTCAAGGTTTAGGCCAGGAGGTTCTTTTCTCGAGAGAAGTAATCAAAGCCAGAAAGAACCAGCTGTGGAGAGAAGGATGAGAGTCTGGTATGATGGATTGGACAGAGTAACTCAGAGTATGTCAGCCCACTCTCAGGAGGCCCCAGGAGGGGGCGGGGCGTGCTGGATGTTGGCTCAGGTTCACGGTGGGCCAAAGCTCAGGGACCTGGGGGAAGGAGAGAGTCTTAAACCAAAGTTTGGCTGACAGGAATTTTGTTCTGATTGATCAGTGGGACAAAACAATTCAGCTACTCATTTACAAGGTGAAGAATGGGAATTTGCAAGCTGTGTGTCTGGCCTTGTCTTAGGTTAATAAGGGGGTCATCCAGAGTCTTATCTAAGTCACATGGGAAATATGGGTTTTTTGGGTTTATTTATTTATTTATTTATTTATTTATTTATGGCTGTGTTGGATCTTCGCTTCTGTGCGAGGGATTTCTCTAGTTGTGGCAAGCGGGGGCCACTCTTCATCGCGGTGCGCGGGCCTCTCACTATTGCGGCCTCTCTTGTTGCGGAGCACAGGCTCCAGACGCGCAGGCTCAGTAATTGTGGCTCACAGGCCCAGTTGCTCCGTGGCATGTGGGATCTTCCCAGACCAGGGCTTGAACCCGTGTCCCCTGCATTGGCAGGCAGATTCTCAACCACTGCGCCACCAGGGAAACCCCTTGGGGTTTTTTTTTTTTTTTTGCCTGTTTCTGGAACACAAAAATGTGAGGGGGTTTCTTTAGCCATCGCTGTTTTCCAGGATTACAGGACTCCAGTTAAATTCAGCATTGTCACTGGGAATATGCAAACACGCACACACGCGGGCACTTCAGACACCCACAGCTGCCTCGTTTCTCCACCTGTGTTACGAGGCACAGCTACCCCCATCTGGTGTCACAGCTGGCTCTCAGATTTCAGATAACTTTCTCCCACCATTTCCCCATAACTCACAAGCTGTAACCCCTCCCCAACTTCCACAAGCAAACTTCAGTTCTTTCTCAAGGAAAGGTGCCATATTTATCGTGGTAGTTATGTATTTCTTAACCATTTAATATGTGTAAGACCGCGGCACTATTTTTATTAGGTTCCTACCTTTTTTTTAAAATGCATCACTGAAAACATCTTCCAGGGTTGTGCCCTTAGCCCATTTTCTCCATAAGCCCTGTGGTTTGTAATTGCACGGTTTGACACAGCACAGTGCTTCTCAGGAGCACGTAACATAGTCATGTGATAGCAGAGCTGACTGTACTGGCTATAGGACCTGAGGAACCTCTTTGGAGAGAAAGTACCTGGAGCGATGACCCCACACTAGTGCAGGACCACTGGTCTCTGCGGTGTGTATTCTGCAGGGCTGTGCTCCATGGCGCCAAGAAGGTTAGTGTCTAGCACAGGGGTACCCAGCGGAGGTGGGGAGTGGGACTGGATCCACAGCTTGCTCTGCTTGCCAAGCTCTTGGCTCTGTCTGCTCGGAGGGAGCTCCTGTTCTTAACTTGCACAGGAAAGAGGAGGAAAAGAGTTTTTAGTTGCATTTGGAACTGGAGTGAGTTAATTAAATGAACAAGATTGTGTCTGAAACCCCAAAATGAGACTCTACTAATAACCTAAAGAAGTGCTTCCGAATCTCCTAGAAAAGGATGCTGTGTATTGAACACTCAAGGCCCAAGGCAACTGGCCAGGAGCTCTGACTGCCCAGGGCCCCACCCAGGCTGCTCTGAGGGCTCTAGGGATGCAACATCCCTACACCTTCAGACTCCAGGGTGCCATGCAGAGCTTTGACCAAAGTGAAGGTAAAATTAAAGGTTCTCACCAAAATGATATAATGGGACCATTACTCAATAGAAAAGAGGGGAGGGGTGAGGGGAGGGAGAAAAGATATGTGCCAGTTGAACCATCTACTGGAAAATTAAAGCTATTTCTGTATTAATGTGACCACACATCCCAATGGACCCAGTACAGTCTTGGTGAATGTGCCCCCTTTATTCTCAGAAGGGTCCTGCTCACCCTATTTATTCTCCAAAAGTTGAGACGCCTTAATAAATATTTGGTGAAAAAGCCTGTGGTGTAATAAGAAATACATATTTGGTTTTTGTCCCTGGTTTCTGGCATGGTGATCCTAGATTCTACAAGGATTCTAAAACGCTTGGAATTTTCTAAGTGATAGGAGTGTCTTTTGTTATTTGTAATGAGCCCTTTCAACCATACCTGAGTTTATGCTAATAAGGTGACCCTTGGTGAGCCCTTAGATAGCTTAGAATGGAGACTTGTCCCCAGAGGAACCAACCCTGTGATTATAGGATCAGAATTTTCAGCCTCACTTCATCTCTGGGGAGGTGAGAGGGGCTGCCAATTGAGTTCAATCACCAATGGAAAATGATTTATCAATCAAGCCTACATAATAAAACTTCCATTAAAACCCTAAACAGTGGGGTTTGGGGAGCTTCCCAGTTGATGAACATATCTATGTGCTGAGAGGGTGGCTCATCCCATCTCCATGGGGACAGAGGCTACTGCACTCTGGACACTTCAGGACCTCACTTATACCCCTCTTCATCTGGCACTGGTCATTTCAATCTAATCCAATAAAAGAGAAAGAAGAAGCAATCTTCTTTGACCCAACCCAAGGCTACCACTTACTTCAAGTCTTCCTTAATCCCCTCCTTCACCTCCAGCTAGAGTAGATCACTTCCTTCTCTGAGCCCTGGTGTTTGACCAGGTTCATACCCCTGCTGGAGAGCCAGGAATGCTCACTTGCATCACTTATGAATGTTTTTGGCTACGAGCAACAAACTCATCCAGCAGTGGCTTAAATAAAGCAGACACTTACTATCTCACTTCATAAGAAGACTAGGAGTCCGAGGATCCAGTGAAATCCAGTCAGAGGTCCAATGAGATCTTTCAGGAGAACCAGTCTCTTCTCACATTTTGGTTCCTCCTTCCTAAGCTGTTAGTTTTTTTCATTTTCACTCTTGTCATCTCAGGGTCACAAGATGGTCATAGCAATTAGGCATAAATCCTCATACCAACCTCCCAGAGAAGAAAGAAAGGGCATGAGCAATAATGTCTTCTCCTTCTGAAGCTCTGTCTTTTCTGTGGATATTGAGGCCCCCAAGCAGATGTCCCCTTAAGTCACTTTGGCCAGCACTGGGGCCAGGAACGCTCACAAAGAGGGATGGGATTGCCAGGGCTGCCTTAGACAAACGGTAATTCTTCCTGGGGCTGGGAGAGGGAATCTCTGCCCTTGCCGCATCCTGGGGAGCGGGGGGAGGGTGGAGAATGGCTTTTGGGCTCTGAAGCGGCCAACCCCGACCATCCATTTCCCTTGGCAGTCAGTTTCTCAGTGCATCTGCACCTCCAATACCCGGGCCCTTCTTGCAGACCTCGCGGGAGGCAGCCCTCCTCTCTTCCCCCTCTCAGGAGTGCTGAAAGTCCAAGGAGTTGGAGAGCACTCAATAAATGTTTTATGAATAAATGACAACAAAAAAGAAGAAAAGGTTTGGTTTTATGAAGTGAAGCAGGAAAGGGGAGAATTTGGAAGAAATGTGTTTCATAGACTTAATGAACAATAGAACGCATAGATTAGGAATTCTTTGCCGGTAGCCCATGACTGAGTGTCAGGGGGTTCCATGAACCCCTGAAACTGTACGGAGAGCGTAAACGTGTATATGAAACTTGGGTATGGAGTGTCCTTGGTTTATGTCGCATCCTGAAAGTTTCTGCAACCCCCAAGAGACCTAAAAGTCCCACCTCGAATGGCCTGAAATGACGCTCTTCAATTACCAGAGGGCAAACCAGGGGCCAGCATCCTGCGGTGAATTATAACCTAACTGATCAGAGCAGCCAGGGCACCCAGTTCCGGGGACTTATCCCTGGACGGCAGCCTTCTCCATCCGTTCTCTTTTTAGGAAGCCAGTGCAGAGCTGCCCTTACTCTGCCTCCCAGCACAGCCTGGAAAGCGTCTCTCACGCTGACTCACTAGCATCCTCCCCCGAACAATTGTCTGCAGGCTCCATCACTCACTCTTGCTGACACACTGGCCTGGAAAGAGCCGATTCTAAGTGAGTGGCTGTGTGGGTATAGGGAACACTGGGGGGAGGGGCTGAGGAAAGGCGAAGGGGTGGAGGTAGAGCGTGTATCCACCATACAGAGTCACCGCAGCCTGGAAGAGGGAAGGGAAGTTTACTTATAGATGCTGGTGAGATACCTGTTAAAGTCTAAGCAGACTCTGCAGAGCCCAGAGCTTGCGCTTGGGAGTGGGGAATTGAGAGAAGTCCTTCTCCTCCTCTCCCTCAGTGAGCAGCTTCTTCTCACTTATCAGGATGGTGGGAAGGCTGCTGAACCTGCTTTGGGAGGCTGAGTGTGCTGATCGGGGGATAGCACCCCAGCCATAATTCAGTGTGTGAGACCAGGCCCGGGAGAGCTTTCTCTGTTCAACCTCCCTGGTATGCACCCTGGTTGATGCCTGGACTTGCTGTGTGATCTTGGGAAACTCAATTGGCCTCTCTGGTTCTCGGTTGGAAGTTACAGGGTTGCACTACCTCATCTGACTGCACAAAGGTTACTCCGGGAGGGTTCCAGTGAGGGGTCTTAAAGGCTGGGAGAAGAGGCCCCCAAAGAGGAAACAGAGGGACCCTGGCCTCTGGACATCTCATACCTATGATTCTCCAGCGTGGCTGCCCTTTAGAATCGGAGAGCTTGGTAAATATCAGGATTGCTCCCATACCTACTGACTCAGAATCTTGCCGGGAATGGGGACTGGAAAGGGGACTTTCAGAAAGCTCTCCAGGAAATCCTGAAGCAGCAGGTGTTGGAGATAAAAGATCTGAGCCAACCCATAGTGTTGCTAACCACCTCCTTCCCAGCTGCCCTGCTGCCCACATGGGAGATGCCAATTCCAGAAGGCAGTCTTCGCTTCAAAGGGAAAGAAAAAGCCTTCTGAATCCAAGAATCTCTGACAACAGTGGGGTCCACGTCTCAGCGGGTCCTCCGCGGGCAGTGAATCTCCGGCAGCCAGCCGCTTGGAGCACATCCTTCTCACACACATCTGTTGCGCTGTGCTGCCAGTCTCCCCCGAGAAGCATCGTTTCCAGAGCCACCAGTCTACGAAGATCCTGAGTGGAAATATCACTATCATTGAGGTGGTGACAGACACAATACCAAGAACAGTGTACTTATTATCACTGGAGAAAAACACTGAATGGGTTTCTGAATAACCTCGGAATGGCTCAGCATGCAGGAATTCATGATAAAACGTGGCCCCGCTCCTCTCAGACGTGCCCTTGGCACCATTGGTTTCTGAAATTTGCATTCCTAGACGGAAGATGAGGATGCAGAGAGCCTGCCGGCTGAGATGGGGTGGGGAAGGGAAGGGTCCAGATGAGTGCCGGGTGGTGGTTGCCTAGGGAAAAAACGATACGGGCTGGAATTGTTTCGTCACAATGACAGGCTCTGTGTGGTTTCAGAAAAAAGGAAATTTATGACCACACACGAAAGAGCCCTGAGCTGTATCTGATTCAGTGTCATAAGGAAACTGTCTCCAGCTTCTGGTTCTGCTTTCCTCTGTGGGAGCTTTGGTGTTGGCTAGGCCCTCCCATTGCAGAGGTGGCAGAGATGATCCCCAATGGCTCCAGGCCACCAGCTTAGCCACTCCAGAGAAAGGATTCCTCTTTGTCTAGAAGATCCAGCCAAAGTCTGAGGGTGGAATCTCATTTCCAGGTGTGTCATCTGAATTCCCAGAGCAAAGCAAAGCACAGTGGCCAGGCCTGGAGCCAAAAGGCGAGGTCAGCCGCACTCAAACCACATGAACTGACAGGATGGCAATGGCGTCTTAAGGGAAAATTAGGGTGCTGCTATTGAAAGAAGGGGGGCCAGATGCTGAGAAGGCACTCAGGAGCTCTTTCCAATCACCACAGCAGGTATGAAAAGTGCTTGCTTTGCCTATGCTGTGCTCACTTCTACCATCGATTTTCCTAGATGGATACTTCTTTACCTGCTGGTTATATGCTTTGGAGGAGCAGCTGTGACCCCTATCACCTTGACACTGGCAGCTCGAAGCTTACTATATAGTAGGTGCTTAATGAATCTGAGTGGAGTGATGTAACTAGCACAGAAGTCAGGTTAGAAAATCCTGAGTTTTTGTCTTGATTCTGTCCCTAACTTGTATGTCAGCTTTGAATATGGCTTCTTCCCCTTGGGCCTCTTTCTAATATACTAGATGAGGGGTCGGCAAACTTTCTCTGCAGAGGGCCAGATAGTAAATATTTTAGGCTTCATGAGCCATAGGGTCTCTGTCACAATCATTCAACTCCACCTCTGCAGCATGAAAGCTGCATGAAAGATAATATGTGAACAAATGGGCATTGCTGTGTTTCAATAACGTTTTATTTACAAAAACAGGTAATGGCCCAAATTTGGCTGTCTAGCCAGAGTTTACCACTCCTCTAGTAGATGACTGTTCCCTTTAACTATTGCTATGTGACAGGCCACTCGGAAATATAGCAACTTAAAAGAACAGGACTCAGTTATTTTGCCCGTTATTTTGCAAATCTGCATATATATATTTTGCAAATCTGCAATTTGCAAGACTCGTTAGGTACGGCTTATCTCTGCTCCAGGCAGCTTCAGCTGGGGAAATTCAGCTGAGGTTGGAGGATCCGCTTTCAAGACTGTTCACTCACGTGGCAGACAAGTTGGTGCTGACTGTCAACTGGGAATTCATCTGGGGCTGCCGGCCAGAGGCTTGATACATTTTTTTCCAGTTTTATTGAAATATAATTGACAAACAGCCCTGTATAAGTTTAAGGCGTAAGCATAATACCTGACTTCTAGATATTGTGAAATGATTGCAACAACAAATTTAGTTAACATCCATCATCTCATATAGACTTTTGTTTTAAAGAAAAGAAAATGGTACTTCTTCATGCAGGCTTTTTGCATAGGGCTGCTTACGCTTCCCCACAGTACGGTAGCTGTGTTCTAACAGTAAGTACTCCAACAGATGAGAAGTGGAAGCTGTCAGTGTCTCAAGGTCTGAGTCGGGAAACTGGCACAGTGCAGCTTCTGTCACCTGCTGTGATTGGTCAAGCAGTCACAGAGTTCACAGAGTTCCCACCTCTCAATAAAAGGAATGTCAAAGAATTTGCAGCCATATGCAATTGATCACAATGACCTCTAAGGGCTCTGCTAGTTCAGATGCACCATGGTATGAATACTCAACAAGCTGACCTTGGATTCCAGGAGCAACTGTCTAATTCCTTAAGTTGACTCTGTAAGAGAGCATCACCATAACCCATACATGAATCCCTCAGGTCCCTCAACTTTTACAGTGCCCTGCAATCTCTCCCTCCTTTCCATCCCCACCACCACCCCTCAGAGCCACCTGAAGGTTGCAATGGCCTCTTAACTAGTCTCTTGGTTCCCAGTCTTTCCATGTATGCTTCCAAAGTCATCCCCCTAAACCATCTCTCTAGTGCTCCCTAATCAAAATTGTCGGTGACTTCCCACTGCCAGATTGGCTCCACTTTCTCTTCCAGGCTTACTTCTGAATACTTCTTTCAAGCTGAAAAGTCATATCCTTTGCCTGAAATGTTTGATTCTCTCTTCCATCCCTCTTACAATGAAATGTGACCCAGCCATTTAGGGCCAGCCTCTAAAAGTCCCTTGGTGCTTTTCCTAATTCTTAGACTTTAATTGTGTGGTCTTTATTATATGGTGGGAAGCTTAGGCCAACTTTGATCTTATCCTCTGTGCTTTTCTTATCCCTGTGCTATATGCAGGGACCATAACTTATTCCTCTCTGTGGTTTTGTATACAGAGGGTGCTTGGAAAGAGCCTGGTGAATGGAAGCCAACAGAAATACAGATCTCAACCTCTTGTCACCCCCCTTCCTGCCTCCTTGTCGTGGGCAATCCCAGGAACCAGGGCTGCAACTTCCCTGGCCTATGAGCCTTTCTCCTGTGCCTCTTGATTCTGATTCCAGGTTATGAGTAATTGCAGCTAATCTTTCCAGGAAAGGCTTATGCATGTAAAGGGGTCCAATATCAGCTTATCCCAGAGAAAACTGAAGAGTTGCCTGCCCCATTAGAAACCAAGTTTCCTTTTGGCTTGGTTTGTTTCCCCAGCTAACTGGATTTTTGCTCTAGTCTATGCCTTAACATTTAGGCCTAACTCTGACCTGGCCCCTTCCCAGCCCAGAACCGTTCATTTGGCAACCCGTGCTCCTCAGGATGACATTCAAGCTCCTCATCCTGAAGTCCTTCATGACCTGGTCCTCACGTACTTGTCCACCTTCGTTGCTGTCAAATCTCTCTCCTTGAATGAGTCTCCCCTTATTCCATGATATCGTGTGCTTTAGTCACTCTGAATTGTTTGGAATCACTGAAAAGATGAAGCCTCTTCAATGCCTTGGGACCTTTGCCTGTGCTCTTTCCTCTTCCTGGAATGGCCTCCATGCTGTTTCTGATCGAGACCAGGCTCTAATGTCACCACCTCCATGAAGCCTTCCCTCATTTTCCTCCTCCTCTTCCAACTGGGTTAGAATGTCCTTACTCTGCTCCTGTGGACCCTAGTGCTTCCCTTGGCCATAGCACCTATTACACTGGGTTGATGGCACTTTAAAAAAAATGTCTGTTCCCCTCTAAATTATGATCTCTTAGAGGGCAGAGGTTTGAGCTTTTTTCTTCTTCTAATGCCAATGCCTTGGCACAGCAAACGTTTATTGGACGGATAAATGGTTGCTCATTACTTTGTAGACAATTTTGGAAAATAGAATAATAAATCTTAAAAACTCAAGTAACACACTGGGGGAAAAAACAGTTGTTATATATATGATAAAGAGTTAATATATCTATATTACAAAAATCTTTTATGAACCAATAAGGAAAAACTTAATCTCCAAAGAACATGAGGCTAAAAACATGAACACAAAATAAACACAAATGGCCAATAAACATATGGGGAAAAAAGCCCAATAAAGCCTTACACATGAAACATTATACCATTTCATGTTTCATATTAGTAAATGTGAAAAATGGCAAGATTTGGTTTTAATGAGGTTGTGAGGAAAGGAACACTTTCCTCCACTGCTGGTGTAATATTCCTGAGCTCCTTTTGACAATATGTTCTAAATGTCTTTTAAATGTGTAGGCTCTGCTAACCAACTATTCTACTAGAATTTTTACTCCAAGGAATTAAACAGTAATACACACACATCTTCACATACAGCTCCCATTAATTCCTCATTCTTTTCTGATTGATCGCTCTGCCGCTAAGAATAGACTGACATTACAGTCAAAGGAGCTGATAGTATCTCACCACTAATTCGGGAACAAGAGCAGAAAAGTCCTCTAGTTTGGCAGTGGTTTGATTATTGGCTACCAGCCTGTGGGAAGCCTTTCTCGGGCTGCTGTAATAAAGTTGGTCATAATTTATATAGGATCCACAAATTCATCATCTGCTGTTCCAGTTGAAAAACATCCAGCAATTACTTGAAAGATCAGTTTGGGTGGAGAATTCTGGCTTGGCAATTGGAAAGGGAAAGTATTTATTGAGCACCTCTGTGTGCCAGGAAGTTACTTATATGACCTCATTTTCTCTCTTGTTGGGTAGCCAGCATTGTCTCTAGTTTACTGATGGAAAAACTAAGATACCGTATAAGGAGGAAAACTAGGATATGTACCAGGTATGCCCCACTTCAAAGCCCATGGATTTTCCATTGGAGGACAGTAGACCAGTTCTTTACAACTTAGCACTTGGACGTGCCATTGGTTGTTCAAGCAAAGAAGATTAAACATAGCTCTTCTGATCGTTCTTCATTAAACTGTATTGAGTGAGATATTGTATGACACCCACATGCAGTAGCTTCAAGTCTTTTCTCAGGTACATAATAATAACCTATCATTCAAATGGAAGGAAAATAATCTGATTCTGAGCAGGACAGAGCGGAACAGGCTACTGAATGGATTCTCAGGGCAATTTCCTTTAAGCAAGTACTCAAAGTACCCAGATGTGTTGTGATAACTGTTTGGGAACAGACTTCCCTGTCCTGGCAGCTTGGAAGTTCCTCTGAAATGCTTCCTTTTTTGCACATTCTATAAAATCAACAGACAAGCCTTACTGCATCTGCAGCATATCATAAGAAAATAATGATTATTTGGCTGATGCCGCAGTACCTCTCCCAGAGCCACAGGTATTGGTGTCTCATGCCTTAGCGCAGCCCTGTGATGGGCGTAGCAAACCTGGACTTGGCTCTGTGACTGAGGTTGGGCAGCAAACAGGAAAGATCAAAAATGTATCAGACTACTTAGAAGTGACTCACTGGGTCTTGTTTGTTTTATCGCTGTTGTTGTTTTGGGTAGAGTGGTTCAATTTGCAGTTAAACATTTTTTTAAAAATTGGATTTGGTTTGTTAGAGGTTCGATAAATACATATAGTTCATGTGGATTTTTGTTTATCTGTTTGTTTAGGTTTGTTTTTGCTTGCTTTAAGTTCAAATACCTGCTTCAAAGGTAGGGTGAAATATAAAATTATACACGGACATAACGCACAGCAATATAGCCAAGGAATATAACTTTAACCACCCGTAATAAAAATTAAATTATACCACTCACATCAGCAGCCTCATTTTATCTTCTTGGTGTTCCTGCCTATCACCATTCTGCAGATGGGGAGTTTATCGCAAAAAGTAATTAATGGACTTGTGGCTTGTCCAATATTATATCCAGTGGTTCTCAGTCTTCTTGTGTGAGAAGATGCCTTTGAATACTGGAGTTTGGGGCAGGCCACTTGGTGGGGTTAAAAGACCTACTAAGATGAAGGGAGCAGAAATTACGGTGCAATGGCTGCCAGAGTCAGAGAACGTTTTAGAGCATAAGGGAGGCAGTTAACATACTGTTTTCTGGAAGGAACCATCCATGCAACTATGCCCCTCACCAAGTAAACTTCTTTAGTGCTCTGACCCCACCCCTTATATATATTCTAGCCGAATACAGTAGTCAGTAGCCGCATGTGGCTACTGAGAACTTGGGGCCATTCTGAATTGAGATGTGCTATCACTAAAATACACACATGATTTTGAAAATTTAGTATGAAAGAGAGAATGTAAAATATCTCAAAAATCATTTTTTCTATTGACTACATGTTAAGATAACACGTAATCTGGATTTATTGGGTTAAATAAAATATATTATTAAAGTTTATCTCACCTGTTTTTGTTTTTTTTATAAATTTATTTATTTTTGGCCACGTTGGGTCTTCTTTGCTGTGTGTGGGCTTCCTCTAGTTGCGGCGAGCGGGGGCTACTCTTCGTTGTGGCGCACGGGCTTCTCATTGAGGTGGCTTCTCTTGTTGCGGAGCTCGGGCTCTAGGCGTGTGGGCTTCAGTAGTTGTGGCTCACGGGCTCAGTAGTTGTGGCTCGAGGGCTCTAGAGCGCAGGCTCAGTAGTTGTAGCGCACGGGCTTAGTTGCTCCACGGCATGTGGGATCTTCCTGGACCAGGGCTCGAACCCGTGTGCCCTGCATTGGCAGGCAGATTCTTAACCACTGCGCCACCAGGGAAGTCCTCACCTGTTTCTTTTAACTTCTTTTAATATGGCTACTAGAAAAGTTCTCAGTAAAATTATGTATGTAGTTCACATAATATTTCCATTGCACCAACCTGCTCCAGAGACCAAGTTCCCTTATGTTCCAGAAAATACACAACACTTCACTGCAGCTGGCTTGATGTTGCTTCTTACCTTTTAACAGGACAATGCAAGGGACATGGTTCCTGAAGATAATACATGATTCAAGACAGATCCTGACCAAGGGAAATGGTCAGGATCTGTACCTGCTAAAGAGGTACAGCCATGAATCAATAGCATAAACCCAGAATACAAATCGTCCCAGCCTCCTTCCAGTTTGGAGATCATTCTTTACATGATGCACTTTTTCTTTCCAATTTAGGGGAATTTTATTTCAAATTTTGCCCACAGAATGAAAGCTTAATTAATATGTTTTATATCATCCAACATTTGTAGTTCACAAAATTCAGAGGTACATGAAATGTGTCCTTGGAGTTCAGGGAGAGGCATGCCCTGCTATGCCCTGCATCTCGTAGCCACTCAACATTCCATCCAGCAGGCAATATGCAATGGCATCTTCTCTTAGTTATTACAACAATTTTTTTACATAATGATTAAAACTTTGCATTACACACAGAGAGACAGTCCAGTGGTTGAGAAATGCTGAATTAGTCAGATCAGGGGACAGAGCAGGCCACAGGCAGACATTTCTCTTCACCCCTAACCTCATATATAAATAGCACTCATGTTCTAAGCACTCATGTTGACCGTAGTACCGTCGTTGTTCAGAGACCACCAGATTGGGAAGGGACTTCAGCAGTTGTCAGGGCTGGTCCCCGCTCTGTACAGGGGTCTCCTTAGTGTAATTCTTGATAGCAGCCATCTGTTGGAACCCCCCACTTGGAATAGAAACCTCCCTCCCACTCCAGGAACCAGGTGGTTGGAGGTTTTTTTGTTTGTTTGTTTGTTTTTAACAGCTCTGACTGTACAAACTTCATGCATATATTGAAAAAAGTGGTCAGATGTTCACTGTGCCATGACCTTAATAAGATCTAGAGGGCTTCCCTGGTGGCGCAGTGGTTAAGAATCCGCCTGCCAATGCAGGGGACACGGGTTCGAGCCCTGGTCCAGGAAGATCCCACATGCCACGGAGCAACTAAGCCCGTGTGCCACAACTACTGAGCCTGTGCTCTAGAGCCCGTGAGCCACAACTACAGAAGCCCATGCGCCTAGGGCCTGTGCTCTGCAACAAGAGAAGCCACCGCAATGAGAAGCCCATGCACTGCAACGAAGTGTAGCCCCCGCTTGCCGCAACTAGAGAAAAGCCCTCGCGCAGCAATGAAGACCCAATGCAGCCAAAAATAAATAAATAAATAAAATTTAAAAAAAATTTTTTAAAAATCAGTAGCCCTGAAAAAATTAAAAAAAAATAAAACTAAAAAAAGTAAGATCTAGAATTCAGAGTAAATTCCCTCCCCCAACAAGGATGAATTTCAATGCAAGCTTAGCTACTTATGTTTTTCCATGCCTCATAACCAATTTCACCATCAGTTGCCTCACCTCAAAAAAAGGAGGAGGGGGGAGTGAGGAAACAGAGCTTACTGAGTTGTAAAGACACGAGAGAGGAGAAAGGATTCTCTAGATGCTAAGTGCTGCATGCATGCTGGTCTGTTTGTCTCAATTCAGAGTGCTTATTTCTTTAAAACAGGCAGGGGCTGCCTTCCAAGTGCCCAGCAAGCTCTTGCTTTCACAAAGATGCATTGGCAATTACTCGGAGCCTGTTCTCTTCTAGGCGTTTACAAATTGATTTGTTCCCGTGTTTCCAGGTAGAGAAGGTAAACAGCTGAGTAATGATCCATGGGTGAAGACTGGGAGTCCAGGGGGGCTTTGTATCTGGAGGAAGAGGTGTGGAGTGAGGAGGAGATGACCCAGAGTCCCGGGGGAGAGCAGAGGCTGTGTGCATGGTGTCTACAGACTTCAAATAAACACCAAAAATGGAGAGAATGGATCAGAAAGAGTACTTGATTTGGAGTAAAACAGAGATGGGTCTACATTCTAGCTCTGTCACTTACCAGCTGCATGACCTTGGAGAATTCACATCATCTCTTTGAGTCTCTTTCATCTATAAAATGGGAATAATAATATCTACCTTGTGGTATAAAGTAGTGCTTAAGTGTTTAGCATCTGGAGACAGACTGCAATTTATTAGCTGTATGGCCTTTGGAAACCTGTTTTGTAAAACAGATTTATGGAGGTATGACTGTCATAAAATAAACTGCATATGTTCAAAGCATACAATTTTATAAGTTTCGACATATGTAAACACATGTGAAACCATCACCACCACCAAGGTAATGAGCATATCCATCACCTCCAAAAGTTTCCTCCTGCCCCTCCCACCCCTCCCAGTAACCCTCATTCCCAGAAAACCACTGATCTGCTTTCTGTGGTAATAGATTGATTTGCATTTTCTTTGTTTAGTTTTGGATACTTTCTATCACTGTGTCATCAAGTTCACTAAAGTTCTCTGATGTATAATATGCCATGCATGTCCTCTGATGTATTTTTATCTCTGATGTTGTAGTTTTCATCTCTTAGAACTTCAGGTTGGGTATTTTGATCTTTTAAGTATCTTCCTTGTATCTAGTTAACATGTCTAATCTTTCCTCTAGCTTCTAGAACATATGGAATAAAGTTATAATGACGGTTTCAATGTCCTTATCTACTAATTCTATCATCTATGGCATTTCTGGGTCAGGTTTAATTGATTTTTCTCCTTATTTTACTGCTTTTGCATACCTAGTCATTTTTTATTGGATGCCAGACATTATAAATTTTACCGTGTTGTGTACTGGACATTGTTGTATTAAACAAACAAATCTGAATAGAGATCATTTTAATTTAGGACACTTATAACCAGAAAAGATAAAATGCATAGCTTTTAAACTTTGTACACATTTAGCCCATCCACTTACCATTTTATCTGGCCAGGTCGTTGTTATATATTTCTAAAATATATTTTTGAGCTGTTTTTCTGGGATGTGGTTCAGTTACTTGACGGCAGTTTCATCCTTTCAGGGCTTTATTTTATGTTTTATTTAGCATGACCAGAGCAATATTTAGTCAGTGTTAATTTTCTCTGCTAATGAGGCAATACCCTTTTTAGTCCTTTCACTAATGCCCCATGTATTATGAGAGTTTTCCACTCTGACTGTTTCCAGTCTTGTGTGAACTCTCAGCCATGTTCCTCTAGTTCTTTCAGGTGGTTCTTTCCTCAGTCTTGGCAATTTCCACACATACGTGCACTTGTCAGTATACGGAAGACTTGTGAGTGACCCTCTGACAAGCACCAGAGTTTTCTCTCTGTTAAGCTCCCTTCTCTCTGGTACTCTACCTTACAAACACTAGCCACCTTGACTTTCTTGAACTCCCAGCTCTATATCCTCAACTCAAGGAGCCTGAGCTGGGGATATCAGGCTCTACCCCATATCCCCATCAGCATTGTAGACTAGAAACTTTCTCCAGGCAGAAAGCTGGTGCGTGCATAAGACACCTCCTTTGTTTCCCATCTCTCAGAGATTACTGTCCTTCGTTGACTGATAGCCAATATCCTGAGAGCTGTTGTTTGGTTTTTCAGTTAATCAAGAAGGAAAGTAAATCTGATCCCTGTTTCTCTAGTTTGGCCAGAAGTAGAAACCAGGAAAGTTACTTAAACTCTCTAAAACTCAATTTCCTTACCTATAAAATGCAAATAAAAATAACGCCCATGTCATAGAGCTGTTGCAAGGATTAAATGCTTTAATACGTGAGTCTAATACATGGTAATTGCTCAATAGGTAGAAGCTATCATTTTTGTTGTATCAATAATTGTTATTGGACTTCCCTGGTGGCACAGTTGTTAAGAATCCGCCTGCCAATGCAGGGGACACGGGTTCGAGCCCTGGTCCGGGAAGATCCCACGTGCTGCGGAGCAACTTAGCCTGCGAGCCACAACTACTGAGCCCGTGCGCCACAACTACTGAAGCCTGCATGCCACAGCTAGTGAAGCCCACATGCCTAGAGCCCGTGCTCTGCAACAAGAGAAGCCACCACAGTGAGAAGCCCGCGCACCTCAGCGAAGAGTGGCCCCCACTCGCCGCAACTAGAGAAGGCCCGCGCACAGCAACGAAGACCCAATGCAACCAAAAGTGAATAATGCATACATTCATTAATTAAAAAAAAAAAAGGAGAGAAACCTATCTGAGACATGCAGTTGAAATGAAGAAAATAGTGGCCTAGCCTCTCCATCCCCTTAATTTCCAACTCCTGGCCTTCAGGCATCTTCCCTGCGTGATGACGTGGGTGTTAGCCAATGTGGTGTTTATAACATTTTATGGACCAGACATCCTCTTGGCTCCTCCTGGAGGCCTGAGGAAAGCCAGCAGTTTGAGGCAGGTCACAATGTGTCACCTAAAGGAGTAGGACATATTCTATGGCAGCCTCAGACAATGTCTACATTTCAGTGTTCTTATAAGACCGCTCCCTTCCCACCTGCTTCAATCATCAGAAATAGGGTCTGCTCCCCCTGTCACATCTTGCCCTAGTGTTGCAGAGACTTATGTCTCAGGGGCTTATTAATGCCCCACACATGGTCTTAAGAAGCAGGAGCCCACTGGTACTGCTTTATCTTGTTTAAGAAAAGTGGTTTTATAGTCATTAAGAACTAAAATTCTCATGCTCAAATCAGCAGTGACCACTGGTACACTGGTTTTGCATAATGGTACCTGCAGTTCATTAACAAACAGTCATTTGCCCCTTTTCATCTCTGAAATCAAGACAATCACAGACAGAATTTTCACAAATATCTGTACACTAAAAAGGACTAAGTTTGGTCCTGAAGGCTGTTTTAGGGCTGATGGGGTACGAAAGAAGCCATGACGTTCAGGGAGCGTGTCTGCGCTTAAACCTAGCCCATCACTGGGAACCTGCACTGATTCCTTTGTTCAACAGTTACGAAAGAAAGGTCTAAGATAACCTCCTAGTCTCAGATGGCTGCAGTTCAATAGGGAGATAAGACAAGGACATAAATTATTGGAACTCATTGTAGGAGACGCTTAAGAAATTGTATTGCATAGCGGTTAAGATTTAGAACTTTGGAGTCAGACCTGGGTTCACCTACTGGTTTTGACTTTGACTGTGTGTTCTTGGGCAAGTCATTTGATTTCCTGAGCCATTTTATTCCTCATTGGTTTCCTCTTTTGTAAAATGGAGAGAGAGAGCAGTTGTGTGAATGAAACAAGATGAGATACGTAACGTACTTAGCACATTGCTCCAAGTCAGCACTCAGTGTTAGCTATTTTTTTTTAATAAATTTATTTATTTTTAAATTTATTTTTGGCTGCATTGGGTCTTCCTTGCTGTGCGCGGGCTTTCTCTAGTTGCAGTGAGCGGGGGCTACTCTTCGTTGTGGTGCGCAGGCTTCTCATTGTCGTGGCTTCTCTTGTTGTGGAGCACGGGCTCTAGGCGCGCAGGCTTCAGTAGTTGTGGCACGTGGGCTCAGTAGTTGTGGCTCGCGGGCTCTAGAGCTCAGGCTCAGTAGTTGTGGCGTACGGGCTTTGTTGCTCCGCAGCATGTGGGACCTTCCCAGGCCAGGGCTCGAACCTGTGTCCCTTGCATTGTCAGGCAGATTCTTAACCACTGTGCCACCAGAGAAGCCCAAGTGTTAGCTATTATTATTCATTGTTTTTTTCAGTCCAGAGGACAGGATCTTAGATGGTTCCTCAGAGGCGGTGGCAGCCACTTGGTGGCTCCCTGGACCCCAGAGAGGGTGGAAGCTACAGCATTCTGCTTCTGCTCTCTGTCATCCCAATGTTTCAAAAAAAAATTCAAAATGGTGCTACTTCTGTCTGGAGGCCTAAGCAGCCTCGGCATGGGGTACATAAGCTCTGTGTCCACGGCTTTTCTTACCTTATGTTCCTTGACAATCACACAAACCCTGGGAGTTTGAACTCCCACCTGAGATGCTAAGATTTTGTATTTCCGGACAATGCAGTTTGTCCCAAATTAAATATTCCCCTCCCTGTGGCTGCAAACTCATTGATAAATGGCATCATCCTCCCAGGCATTGAAGCCAAAAACCTTACTGACATCCTTGATGTTTCCTTTCTCCTTTCCTTTACCCTGTATCATCTGCCACCCTGCCCATTCCCCCGTTCTGATCCCATGCAATCAAGTCTTGTCCGTTTCATCTGCTAAGTATTTCCTGAATTCATCCACAGCCATGACCCCGTGTAGATCACTGTCGTCTCTCACCTGATGGGCTGCAGCACCCCCATCTCCCCAGTCCTCCTGCTTCTCCCGTGTCCGTGTCAACCCATTCTCTACTCTGACATCCACCCATGGGTCTACCCCGCTGAAAAGCCCTCCATGGATCCCTATACAATCTTCTTTCTATTAACCTATCTATCCAATCATTGCCTTCTCTCCTAACAGATCCCAATTTTGCTTGGGGTAGCAATGTGCTCAGTTAAAACAAACAAACAAACAAAACCCTTACTTTCCAGACTCTCTCAAAGCCTTATGAGCAGGTTCTGGTCCAAGAGATGTATGCAGAAGTCTATAGATTGAGGTTTCTAGGGGAGCCATGGTTTTCCTGATAAAAAGAGATGGCTTTAAGCGGTACCAGGCACTTTTTCTCTTCCCTCTTTTTGTCTGACTCACAGATTGATGAGTGGAGAAGGAGGAATCATCTTGACATCAGGGAGATGAAGGTCATACATTAAGGTTGGTAGAGCAGGAAGGTAGAAAAAGCCTGTTTTCTTGACAACTTCATGGAGCAGCCGCAGTAACCTAGGATCATCAAGCTCCAGACTTCCTTTCCTACACAAGGAAAATAAATCTCTATTTGGTTAAGTAACTGCATCTCAGTTTCTGTTACTGAAGTCAGATTCAGTCTTAACTGATACACTCTCCCATCAACTATAGGAGCAGTTTGTAAACTTTAGTGAGCGTCCAAATCACTGGGGCGCTTGACACAAATTCAGCGTGGGGACTTCACCCCAACGGACTCTCTCCTAAATGGATCTGCAGTGGGGCCCTGGGACCAGTATTGTTTAAAAGCACCCTGGGAGCTCCCATTACAGATGTTCCATGTAGGACAATTAGAGAAACACCAAATTCTGAAAGTTACAATTAGGCTATTAAGGAAACACACAAATTCTGGATTTATGAGGGATTTTGTGAGCTGGCCTCTGCAACTTCTCCAGTCATCTCTAGCCACTCCCATTACGTGTACTTCCCATTCAGTGACTTGACTTGTGCTGTTTCCATGTCTATGAAGCCCTTCCCACCTTTCTGGGCCTGGATGCAGTCCCCAAGATGCAGCTCAAGCATCCCCTCACCTGGGAAGCCTTCCATGCTCCCTTAGGCTGTGCTTGTTGTCAATCGTTGAGGAGCCCTTGAAAAATTCTGGATGGAGATAGAGTTCGGAAGATGCGGGAGGGAAGGAGAGACAAAATGTATGTAGGGACAGACTTGCCTGCCCACCTGTTCCCACTTCTTTGGTCTGAACGGAGGTGGGAGGATGGAGAAGAAGACTTTGGGGAAATCTTTAATTTTATTGGTTTTAGTTTCAGTCCTCCTTTTATAATAATTTCTAGAGTCTGGAATCTGTAGCCAGAGCTGAAAGCCTGCCCCAGAAATTCATTAATTTTAGTGGGCTGTTTTCTCCTTTTCACTTTTCATCTACATTTCAAGAGTTAGAGTCAACACCGGGCATAATAGAAGCAATCAGACAGGCCCCAGTGGAAGCCAGGAACACCTAATTAAATCCTTATATTTGCAGGTCTACCTCTCAAGAGAGGAAAAAACATTGTCTAGTTTGATATTTATGGAGCTCATTCATTCATTCAATCATGCATTCACTCATTTATTCACTCCCTCACTCTGCACTGACAAGATTCTCTTGGTTACAAGTTGAAGAATCACAACTCACGCTGTCTTGAGTCAGAAAAAGGGAATTCATTGGTTCATGAACCTGGAAAGTCCAAGGGTTCAACTGGCTTCCCACACAGGGGGCTTAAACTATGTCCCCAATTATCTGTCTTCCTCTTCCTCTTTCTCTCCTTTTCTTTTTCCCTTCTCCCACCTCTCATCTTCCATCCTTCAGTCAGACTCTCTCCTTGTGGCAAGTAAAAGAGCCTCCAGCAGCCCTAAGTAAGTATCCTAGCAGCTCAGCAACCCAGGGAAGAGAGATTGTCTACTGCTCACCCCAACGGAAAAATCCCAGGGAGAACTCGGATCTAGCTCATGTTACATGTCCTTGCCTGAAACCAATTTCTGTAGCTGGAAGTTTGGAATAGTCTGATTAGCTAGGCCTGGGACACATGGCCACGGTGGAGAGTGTGAGTGGTCAAGTTCAGCACCATCTAATCGCAAGGGATGTGTACAGGATACTGAAGAGACATAGCAAACAGATTCTACCATTCAACCCATCCATGCATCCATCCATCTATCTACCCTTCCATTCATCCATCCATCCATCCATGGATCTGTTCATCCATTTTTCTATCTAATAAGCATTTATTTAAAGCTTTTTCTATGCTTGGCACTATATGGGCACTCATGTACAGATCACCTACCATATAGCTAAAGGGCAGGATCAGGGCTTGGTCTAAAGTAAGTGCTCAGTAAGCGTTTGAATGAATTAATAGATGACCCTCAGTCTTAAGCCTGGGTCATCAGAACAATGAGGATGCCCCTGACAGAAAGTGAGAGTGTGGACAGGAAAAGTGGTTCCCGGGTGAAGGGGGCTGTGCTGGGCAGAGTGTTTGCATGTCTCATGTTGCCCCCAGAGTTGTCGGTGCCACCACTGCTCCGCTGGCAGCAGGAGAGCCAGGCAAGGATGGGAATTATCTGCCGCTCTGCACTGCCAGTCTCAGAGGCTGGGGACTCAAGCAATTTTTCTGAGCGATCAGATGAGTAAATATTTAGGAATGAGAGTCAGCAGGGAGAAGTGATGGGATTTAAACGGTGATACAATATGCCGGGCTGCTTTGGGGAGGCCTAATAATGGGCAGGACAAGAAACTGGGAGGTCAAGAGCCCAGCGTCCAGGGCACTAATCAGCCAGCGACTCCGTTCCTTGTTCCCTTCCTCTCCCTTGGGGATGTTCCCAGGGAAGGGAAGGACACCCTGCCCTACTCTCTTTTGGGCTGTTATGTCCATCAGCTTTTGGATCACATCACTGGGTATTCTGCGTACCCACCAGTGATGGGAAATGTCCTGGTCTTTGCTATAAGAACGTCCACCCCCATGCTTGCCACCCAGCTTTAAATAAACATTAGCTCCACGCAGCCCACAGGCTGAGTGGGGTGGGAGCTCAGAGGTAGTTGAAGGACAGGATTTTTATGAGCATTCTCAACTTTTAGTGCATTCATTCATTTGTTCAATTGTTAATTTACTCATAAATGTTCTCTTTCCTTCATTCATTCACTCAACAAACATCGGTGAGCCACATTATTAGTGGCCTGCCCAGATCCCTTCTTACTCTTTCTGTGCCCCATACCCTCTCCTTAGGTGTGCCTTCTCTTCTGACAGCCAGCATCTGTAGGTCTTTTGGGGAATTTACATCCTTGAAACCCCCAGGGTGACTTTACCAATGACAGCGGAGGGCAGGAATCAGAAAGCCCCAGACCCCTGGCCTCTAATCAGGAAAACTGAGGTGTCATTTACACTCCAGCATCCTCCAAAGGATCAGGCTGAAACTGCCCTCTGAGGGATTTTGTCTGAAATTCCATCCTTGCCCAGAGGGCTGGGGCTAGGGCGAGGCAAGTGAGGCAATGGGGTGCAGAATTTATGGGGACCCTTATTCTCAGGTTCGTGCACAAACCTCCACACATTTTGCACCCTGGGCACTTGGTTCCCGCAGCCCTGCACCCTGCTTGCTGGCCTTCCTCCTCTTCCCTATCTGTTTCCCCTGCTTCTTTACTGGGTTCCCCTGGGAGTACTTCCAGAACTATCTACGCGCCCGCAAATCTTCATCTCAAGGTCCCTGTATGGGAAATCTGACTGAAGTCAACTGAGTAAGTGCTGTCTGCTGGAAACTGTCCTGTGTATACAGAAAGGAATAAGACATGTTCTCTGCCCTCAGAGCTCACAGTCTGGTGGGACCATGTGGTTCTGGGCCCTCTGTCTGCAGATAACCATGCTCCCTCTGGGTGCAGCCTGGGGAACAGAGCAACTTACCCGAGCGCTCAGTTGACCGGCCTCAACTGACTTGCTACGCAAAGCTGCCCAAGGCTGCTGCTTTGAGGAAAATCCACAGCATATGGAAAACTAAGAGCACTTTGTAAAATAATTGGCTTTGTACAGTCACCTGCTGCAGACATCCACGGATTTGCATGCTGTAAAGGCAAAGAGATTTGTTCTTAATTAACTTATCCTACAGTGTTTGGATTTGAGGTTTAGTACAATCCCAGCTGCAGGAGAGACATTTGTCTCTTGTCACCACGGAGCCTCCGAGTTAGGATATGAGGCCAGGGTGCTCTGAAGCAGCCCAAAAGGAAACCATGGAGCCAACAAAGGGATTTCACACTTGGAGTAAGTCCAGAGACCCACCCCGGCAACACACACATGGGTTGAATAGTATCCCCCAAATCCAAGTCTACTTGGAACCTCAGAAGGCGACTTTACATGGAAATAGGTTCTTTGTAGAGATGTAATTAGTTAAACATCTAGATAGGAATCATCCTGGATTTAGGGTGTGCCCTAAATCAAATCACTGCTGTCCTTATAAGAAGAGGAGAGGGGTTAATATGGGGACTTCCCTGACGGTTCAGTGGTTAAGACTCCATGCTTCCACTGCAGGGGGCACTGGTTTGATCCTTGGTCTGGGAACGAAGATCCCGTATGCTGTGCGGTGTGGCCAAAAAAAAAAAAAAAAAAGTTAATATGAGAAGACGAGAGGGCACACTCAGACCAGAGGAAGAAGGTCATGTGAGTATGGAGGCAGAGGTAGAAGGCTGCAGTTCCCAGCCAAGGAATGCCAAGGATTATAGGTAGCTGCCAGAAGTTAGGAAGAAGCAAGGGAGGATTCTTCCCAAGAGCCTTCAAAGGGAGCATGGCCCTGCCAACACCTTGATTTTGGATTTCCAGCCTCCAGAACTGTAAGAGAATACATTTCTGTTGTGTTACATCAACAAGCTCGTGGTGGTTTGTGATGGTTGCCCTGGGAAACTCATACAACCCCAAGCCTCTTAGGAGAGTTACAGAAAGGACGTCTTAATGAAGTTACAAACCAGGGTCCAGGCAATTTAGAGCCATGGGCCAGGAGTCAAGAAATTGCTGAAAAGTGGCAACTGACTAGCAACCCCCAATAGGGTCCCTCCAACTTTTCACTAAATGCTTACGACTAGAAAAAAAAGAAAGGTCCCAGTAATGTGGAAAACTAAGGTGGACTCTCAAATTAAGGCCATTGCGAGGAACTGACATGAATTCAAGGCTGATGATGCAGAGGGACTGGGAAAAAAAACCTATCCAGGCTTAATGCAAGGTATACACTCCTCTGGTCCAGGTAAAAGAGACCACCAGGCATGCTGTGCTGTAGAGATGAGACTTTCGGATTTGAACGCACAGCCTCCAGAATTGTGAGAAGTGAGTTTCTGTGGCTTAAGCCACCCAGTCCGTGGTATTCTGTTATAGTTGCTCAAACTAAGAAACTATTAGTGGGCATTCAAGGGAGGATGCAAGGCTGGAGGAGGGGAGAGGGGTCTTGCTCACTCCTGTTTGTCTACCGATCCTATCAGTGCTGCCATAGCAACAGCCCTTGTTCCTGAACTAAGAGCTGGTTCCAGTTTCCAGGTGTTCCAGCCCTCCCAGAACCAGCCTCATAACAACCCCCATGAGGTGCAAGCAGCAGCACCCACTCCCCGCCCCACCTCCAAGCCACTAGGCTGTACCATCCCCAATCCCTCCCCTTTGCTCCCCCAGACCCAGAGGTGGTCTTTGCTCCCTTGCAGTTACTCTCTGTATTACCCCACTGTTCCCTTTGACTTTCCATACTACTAGTACTCAATGAAACAATCCCTGTATTAAATTCTCCCTGTTAAAATTAGAGTGGTTTTTGTTTTCTGACCCTGATGTCCCAGATGGGAGCTCCTGCAGCAGCCTGGATCTTGGAGTAGTGCTGTGGGCAGAGCCAACCTGCAGTGGACACGTGGTCTGAGCAAGAAATACACACACACCTTTGTGCTGTGACCCGCCAAGATTCCTGAAGTCATTTTTTTTGATGGGGCACAATCTAACTTATCTTGACTAACACAGAAGCCCTGAAGTCACAATGCCCTCCGGTTGGAATTATACCAGGAGGATTGTCTTGCCACGCTGGTGGGCAGGGAGCTGCACCCAGAGCAAGCTACACACTCTGGCAAATTTATGAATACCCCAGAGTCTGGACAGATCTTGCTGTGTTTGAAACTGAGTAAAAAAGAAAAATCTGTGGTTTAGGTATGAATATTTTTATTATATAAACAGTTTTATAAATAAGGAAAAGACAAACACCCCTGTAGAAAAATGGCCTAAGGTACATATGAAAAAAAATGCTCAGTTTTCCCAGTAATCAAACAACAACAACAACAAAAAAGTATGTGAGGAGGGAGAGATAAATTAGGAGTTTGAGATTAACATATATACACAACTATATATAAAGTAGGTAAACAACAAGGATCTACTGTATAGCACAGGGAACTATACTCAATATCTTATAATAACCAAATAATGGAAAAGAATCTGAAAGAATATGTGTGTGTGTGTGTGTGTATAATTGAATCACTTTGCTGTACACTTGAAACTAATGCAACATTGTAAATTAACTATTCTTCAATAAAAAAAGAAATCATGTTAAATGAAAAACCGAAAAATCCTAATCTCCAGTACTTCAGAATGTGATCTTATTTGGAAATAAGGTCATTGCAGATGCAGTCAGTTAGGATGAGGTTACGCTGGAGTAGGATGGGTCCCTAATCCAATATGACTAGTGTCCTTATAATAAGATGGCCTTGTGAAGACAGAGACACAGGGAGAAAGCCACATGATGATGAGGGCAGAGACTGGAGTTAGGCCGTGCAAGCCAAGGAACACCAAAGATTGCCAGCAAACCACCAGAAGCTAGGAAGAGGAGGAAGCATTCCCCGACAGTTTTCAGAGGGAGTAGGGTCCTGCCAACACCTTGATTTTAGACATTAGCTTCCAGAACCGTGAGACAATAAGTTTCTGTTATTTTCAGTCACATGGTTTGTGGTAAGAACAGCCCTAGGAAACTAATAAAACCATTTTTACTTTTCACACTGGAAAAGAATAAAGAGAATAAATTCCCCAGCATTTAGTAGAATGTTCCTGAGGGGTGGGTAATAGGCACTCATACGCTGATGATGGGAGATTGTGCTTGTACAGTTTTTTTTGTTTTTTGTTTTTTTGATGAATGAATTGGCAAAGTGTACCAATAACAACCTTAAAAAAAGAATATACCTTTTGACCCAGTAGTTATATTTCTACAAATTTATCTGGAGAACTAAGGAAATAGAAAGATGATTATAGCTACATTGATAATAGGGGAAGTTAAAAATAATCTACTTGTACAAAATAGGGGATTGCTTAAATAAATCATAGCATATTCTACATGTTCATTAAGAATAATAATGTAGGGCTTCCCTGGTGGCGCAGTGGTTGAGAATCTGCCTGCCAATGCACGTGACACGGGTTCGAGCCCTGGTCTGGGAAGATCCCACATGCCGCGGAGCAACTAGGCCCGTGAGCCACAACTACTGAGCCTGCGCGTCTGGAGCCTGTGCTCCGCAGCAAGAGAGGCCGCGACAGTGAGAGGCCCGCGCACCGCGATGAAGAGTGGCCCCCGCTCGCCGCAGCTAGAGAAAGCCCTCGCACAGAAACGAAGACCCAACACAGCCAAAAATAAATTAAAAAAAAAAAAAAAGAATAATAATGTATTGCCACAGAAAAGGATTTATCACATATTGTAGGAATGATAGAGAAATTCAAATGATAAAGTACATATATAGGGTGATCCTGTTTTTTGTAGGGAAAGATGTATATATTTACACATATACATATGCAAAGAAAAATGTCTTCAGGGTTTAGTAAAGTACTTGGCAATTAGTAGATGCGCAATAAACATTTACTGAGTAAAGTAATGTATAATGAAATGAATAAAAGTTATAAACTAAAACGTTAACATTAGTTTTCTGTAGGTGGTAAAACTATGGGTGATCTTTTTTAAAAAATGTTTTTATTGTTTTGAATTATATCTATTTTCTAATTTTTATACAATAAACATGAGTTACATCTATACTAAGAAAAAAAAGAAAGAAAAAAAACCCTTGGGTTTCTGTTTCAATTCTGCTATCAACGTATTTTTTTATCACAACCTCCCCCTCCCCCTCATCCTGCCTCAGTCCCCAGTAAGAAGTGGGAGTTGGTTCGATGACTTCCATGCCTTTCTCTGGTGGCCTGGCGGAGGAGTGGCAGTGTGGAAGGCTCTATAGAAGAGGGAACAGGAATGAAATAGAACTGGGAACAGAAAGATTCCCCAGGAGCCCTATGAAAGCATGTAGGGGAGGGAGCCACTAGCTGTAAATCCTGTTGGGGCCTCAGAGGCCAGCAGGAGGCATAGTCAGAGCTGCCCAAACACTGTTAACTTAAGTGGACCTGAAGCCATATCACACCTGAATCCTGGTTTATAAAAAGACAGCAGGGGCTTCCCTGGTGGCGCAGTGGTTGAGAATCTGCCTGCCAATGCACGTGACACGGGTTCGAGCCCTGGTCTGGGAAGATCCCACATGCCGTGGAGCAGCTGGGCCCGTGAGCCACAATTACTGAGCCTGCGCGTCTGGAGCCTGTGCTCCGCAACAAGAGAGGCCGTGATAGTGAGAGGCCCGCGCACCGCGATGAAGAGTGGCCCCCGCTTGCCGCAACCAGAGAAAGCCCTCGCACAGAAACGAAGACCCAACACAGCCAAAAATAAATTAAAAAAAAAAAAAAAGCCAGCAAAGAAACAAAACAAACAGGAATAGCAAAGAAGGAACTAAAAGTTACACGAACAGATGTTAGCCTAGAAGAACCCAAAAGGCTGACTTGAGAGCTATAAAACTCTCTAAGGCTTCGTGCAGCCTCTCTGGAAAACAATCTAGTAGTTCTGTTAGACATGGAGTTTCCATATGACCCAGAAGTTCTACTCCTAAGAGAAATGAAAATATATATTCACACAAAAACCTGTACATGAATGTTCTAAACAGCAGCATTCATAATAGCCAAAAGGTAGAAATAACCCAAATGTACCTCAACTGATGCATGGATAAAGAAAATGTAGTCTGTCCATACAGCGGAATATTACTCTGCTACAAAAAGAATGAAGTACTAATATAAGCTATCACATGGAGGAACCTCGAAAACATTACGCTAAGTGAAAGAAGCCAGTCACAAAAGCCAAATATTGTTTGATTCTATTTATATGAAATATCTAGAATAAGCAAATCTCTAGGGACAGAAAGTAGATTGGGGGGTTGCCTAGGGCTCAGGGGGATAGTGGATTGGGGGTCTGGTGGCCAAAGGGTATGGAGTTTCTTTTTGGGGTGATGGCATATGTTCTAAAATTGATTGTGGTGATGCTGTCACAATTCTGTGAATATATTTAAAATGACTGAATTGTTAACTTTAAGTGGGTGAATTGTATGGTACATGAATAATATTCCAATAAAGCTGTTATTAAAAAAAAGAAAGAAAAAGAATAAGACCTCTAAGCCTACCTTTCCCTAAACCAGGTATCAGTTCATCCAGCAGACAATTGTGATGACAGCTCCCATTTATTAAGGACACCCCTGTACCAGGCAAGGGTGTTAATCATGCGTGGAGCCAGAGGACGAGAGACATGTGGCCCAGCCACACCTTTCACTCCAGCCAACAGCCAGTGAACCCACAGCTATGTGAGTGAAGCCATCCTAGTTCTTCCAGCTACCAATCCTACATGATAGAGCCCAGCAGAGAGCAGTCAAGCTGGGCCAGACCAGAAGAACTGCCCAGCTGACCCACAGAAGTATGAGCTGAATAAATGATTATTGTCTAAGGGTGGTTTGTTCTGCAGCAGAAACTAACTGACACACTTTGGGTACAAAAGTTCGAGAGTTCCTCCGGGGAACATGCTGTATCAAGCTGTAGAGCTGCTGGGTTATAGACTGGGCATGTCTTCAAGTCTACTAGAGATTGCCAAGTAGTTTTCCACAGTAGTCGTGCCAATTTACACTCCCACCAGGCCTGTAGGCGGTACCTCTTGCACCATACTCTTGCCAATACTTGGTAATGTCAGATATTTTGATTTTTGCCAATCTGATGGTGTGAAATAATGTCTTGTTGTTGTTTTAATCTGCAATTCCCTGCTCTCAAACGAGGTGGAACCTCTTTTCTGATGTTTGTTGGTTGAACGGGGTTTCTGCAAAAGAGATGACACCCTCGGTCAGGTTTGCATTTCTTCACCTTCACAATACAGCAGTGAAGCTCACAATGAGCTTAAGCTCATTCCTTAAGCTGCATGAAGAAGCTTCGCTTCGATTCCAGAGCACCCTCTCCAACCAACTCTCTTCACCTGCCTTCTTTAAGGTTCAGCTCAGCCACTGTCTCCTCCAGCAAGTCTTTCCTGACTTCCAGCCCCCATGTTGGGCTAGCAGCCCGTTCTGTGCCACGGTCACCTCCTTCTCCCTGAGCACCCACCTCATTGTAGTGTAATTGTCTAAGTCCCTCCTTGAGCAGAGGTCAGGGGAACAGGGAACCACTGCCAAGCCTCCCTTTCTAGGACCTGCCCTCTCCGCTCAGTGCTGGACCCTGGGTGGCCTCCATCCTAAACAGCTTTCTGAGCAGAGGGGTGAAAAGGGCAAATTTGAATTCACGTACCTTGAGACCATTTATCTTCACCTTTGTTTGCTGTCTTGAAGGTTTATAGAGGGCTTCCAAGTTCATCATCTCATTTTGATTTAGCAACAATAATAATAACATATTAACTGAATTAATTATTATTATGTTTATGTGGCATTTACTGAGGACTAACCATGTGAAAGTCACTGTGCTTATCACGTTACATGCATTATCTGACTGAATCCTCAAGAAGACCACACAAGGAAGACAGGTAAGACGTGTATGTCCATTTTATAGACACAGAAACTGAAGCTTTCAGAAGCAGGTGAGTCAGGGTTTAATCCAAGGTCAGTCTGACTCTGTGGCCTGTGTTTTGCTCCTAATCATGGAGCCACACTGCATCTATGAATCTGAGACCAAGACCCAGAGAAAGGGAAATTGTCCCTGAAAACCTTCCATGAAATTCCACTGCTCACCCCTCATCCTCCCCTCACCTCGTTTAATCTGAGGTGGGTGGGAATGAACATCCTCAGTTTACTCCCACTGTGAAAAGTGAAGCAATTCAGCCACTTGCTCCTGGTCCATGGTGAGGCGATAGTGGAGCCAGGACTCAGGATGGAATCCTGAATCTGGATCTTCAGTGCCCAGTGCCCGTCCCCCACTACACCTTTGCTGCTCAGGTGAGGGTCCAGGCACCACGGCATTGGAATCACCCGGGAGCCCGTGAGAAGCACAGAACCCCGGGTCCCATCTCATCTCATCTCATCCCAACTCATCTCATCTCATCAACTGAGATCCGCACTGTAACAGGTGCCTGGGAGATTCCTGTGCATGTCGAAGCGTGAGAAGTCCTGCCCATACCAGGCTGCTTGAATTTGAGTCCCTCCACCACCTGTCTTAGGGAAGGACCCTGAGCGAGTCATCATACCCTTTCAACTTCAGTTTCCCATCTCTAAAATGGGGAGAGTCAAATACTATAACACTTGAAGCACAGCAACTTTAAATAATTGTTATTAACCATGTGTATTAGTTTCCTATGCCTGCTGTGACAGATGACAACAAAGTGAGTGGCTTAAAAGGACAGAAATTTATTCTCTCCCGGTTTGGAGGCCAGAAACCCAAAATCAAGGCATTGGCCGGGTGGGTTCCTTCTGGATGCTCTCAGGGAGGATCCATTCCATGCCTTTCTCCTAGATTCCGGTGGCTGCTGTCAGCTTAACTCCAACCTCTGCTTTAGTCTTCTCCTGGCCTTCTTTCACGTCTCTGGGTGCCAAGTCTCCTTCTTTTCTCTCTTATAAGGACACTAGTTATTGGACTTAGAGCTCACCTTCAGGATGATCCCATCTCAGGATCTTTAACTTAATTACATCTGCAAAGACCTTTGTTCCAAATAAGGTCACATTCTGAAGTTCTGGATGCGCATGAATTTGGTGGGGTGAGAGGGACACTATCCCACCCACTACAGCCTGTTTTGTGTAGATTAATTGCAAGAATAGTCCCAGTTGTTCCCTTCCCTGTATCCATGCCCCTTGCAATGTGACTTTGCAGTTCTTCTCATTGGGAGGCAGAGTCTAAACCCCTTCCCCCCACCCCCCCCCCACCCCACACCTTGAATCTGGACAGGCCTTGTGACTTGCTTTGCCAACAGAACGTGGTGGCAATGTGGTTCTGCACTCTCTCTCTCTCTTGCGTTGCTGAGAGAGAGCCAGGTCAAGTCAGCCAACTGGAGGATGAGCCACCACATGGAGCAGAGATGAGGCATCCCAGCTGAGGTCAGCACAGCCAGCCAGACTCCAGATGATCTGCCCGCCGACTGACAGACGCATATGTGACCCTAGCCAAAAGCAGCCAGGCAGACTCAGATCAGCAGAACCCCTCTGCCTAACCCCAAGTAAGTATTTATTATTATATGCCACTGAAATTTTGTGGTTGTTTATTACGCAGCGTTATTGTGGCAATTGATAACTGTTACATGCTATCGTATAAATATAAGTAAAATAGTATAACAGCATGTTTCAATCTAGTAGTTGTAATCTCAATAGATTGTTCAGATCTCCCTAGCATGTAAATTCCATGAGAACAAAGACTTTTTCTGTTTTATTTTCCACTGCATCCCTGCTTCTTAGAATAATGCATGGCGCTTAGTGTGTATTCAGTAAGTGTTTGTTGCACGGGTGGACCAAATCCAGGCCCTGCCTCTTGAAGGCTTAGACTCCCAGCCTCAGTTTTCTTGTCTATTAACCAGGGATGATGCAGAAAGATGGGAGAGTTGACATGAGTGTTAAATGAAGAAAGCAACATAATGTATCTGATACAGAGTAAGCGCTCAGTAAATAGAAGTAAATATTATTTGGAATAGGGAGGTCTTAATCTTTTGGGCTCATAGACCAGAGAATTTAGAGAAACGAAACATCAACACACACACACAGAAGAAATATGTGCACAATTCCAGGGACTTCACAGATGCGCTGAAGCACAAGCCCCAAGTTAAGAACCCATAATTTAGAGGTATTTATAAATTATCAGTTATTTTTATTATTATGTCCACCATCAGTAGCACCTCATAAATCTTCAATAAGAAGGTGCTGCTGAATGAGTTAATATTTAAAATGGATCAGCCTTCCCTGAAATTCCTCAGCCAATGACCATCTCAGCCCATGGGCAGGCCTTCAGGCCCTTCACCTGTAAGGAAAGAGCAATGACCTTGGCTTATTCTGACAAGCAAAAACATAGGCACAGAGCCTTCCCCACGTGACCAGCAGAGGCTCCCACAGTCTCCCTGGGCCACCCTGCCCAACCTCCTCACAGTTCAGTAAAAAACTCCTTTCCTCCAACTCCCAAATCAGGACAATGTGATTCTGAGATGTAACTGCAGCCTCCTTTTTGCTACACTGCCTTTTAATTAGGCATCAAAAAGCCCTGGAGATCATACTGCTCCCTCGTAATGGTGTGTTCCAGGAAATTACTGCCATCAGATTAAATTAAGGAAAGGTTATTCAATTGATTTGTCAGGCATATCTCAGTGGTGTTGGGTTAGTATCACGGACTATCTTGCTGTTATTGTTATTTACAGAGCGAGGTGTCAACACATGTCCTTCTGGAAGGTTATTGATGAGGCAAACTAGTTCTCATGGAATAGTTAAGAGAGGCTGAGAAATCGTAGCTGAAATTGGAACATAAGGATTTTCACCAATCAGACGCAGAGGAAGAAGCATCTAACATTAGTTGAGAGTATACTATTGTGAACTGAATTGTGTTCCCCCCCCAAATTCATATGTTGAAGTCCTAACCCCAGTACCTCAGAACATAACTATATTTGGAGACAAGGTCGTTGAAGAAGTAAATGCGTTAAAATGAGATCTTTAGGGTAAGCCTTAATCCAGTATGATTTGGGTCCTCATAAGAAGAGGAAATTTGGACACAGACATGCCCACACAGAGGGAAGGCCATGTGAAGACACACAGAGCAGACAACCATCTACAAGCCAAGTAGAGAGGCCACAAAAGAAAACTCTGCCGACACCTTGATCTCAGACTTTCAGCCTCTAGAACTGTGAGAAAATAAAGTTCTGTTGTTTAAGCCGCTCAGGCTATGGCACTCTGTTATGGTAGCCCTAACAAACTAATACACATACTGTATGCCAGATGAGTGCCTGGCATATACAATTACATTGGATCCTCATTGCACTCTTTACTATCTGCATTTCATGGATGAGGAAACAGACCAGAGAGGTTACTCACTTGCTCAAGGTCTTACCAGCAGGTGAGTGGCAGAACCAGGATTTGAACCTCGCTCAGTCTGACTCTGCTGCCTGCCACACATTGCTGCATCAGGTTGACATGAGGAGAAAAGGCAGTCACTGGCCTGCATGAATTTTGAAAGTCCCTTCCAATATAAACAGTCTATGGTTTGGTACGCCGTGGAGGTGCAGACATATTTTTAGCAAGCTCTAGTGTCTACCATACCCTTGAAAGAGTGCCACCCTCACTGAGGATTCTTTATGAAAAAGTGTATAAATCTTCGAGAGATGTTAGAGGAGGTGCCAGATGCTCCTCTAGGAAGAATCGGAATCCACACTGGCAAATTGATGTCTCTCTGTTGCTTTGAGGATACTGTCGAAATCGCCGAGCTCAGCATTCCATGTCCATCATGATTTGCCTCTGCCCACCCCCTTCTCCAGCCAAATCTCTGGCCACATGCTTGCTGAATCCAACTATGCAGAACTTCCTTGCAGTTCCCTGAACAATTTGCACTCTTTCCTGCCTCGGTGTCTTTGTTCATGCTGTTGCTTCCTCCTAGAGTGTCCTTCCCCGCATGTCTACCTGATGACCCCTTACTCACCCTCCCAGGGTTACCCTTCAAATGTCCCCTCTTTCAAGAGGCCTTCTTGACTTCACCTGGAAGAATCAGGGCTTCCTCCTCTGGGCACTTGTTACACTTTGTCCATTTTCTATGTGACGGCCACACCCTAAGGTGACCCCCACAATGAGTTACACCCTTTTATAATCCCCTCCCCGTCAGTGTGGGCAGAACCAGTGACTTGCTTCTAACCAATAGTATATGAAAAGTGATAGGGTGATTAGGTTACCTTTTATGACAAAGATGATGGGATGGTACTCCTAAGATTACCTTACATTACAGAAGACTCCATCTTAGTAGGCTGGAGAGAGAGAGACTCCCTTGCTAGCTTCGAAGATGTCAGCTGCCACGTGTGGGCCATATGGCGAAAAACTGTGAGTGGCATCTAGAGTCAGAGAGCAGCCCCTAGCCAACAGTCAGCAAAACGGTGGGGCCTTCCATGACACTGTCATTAAAGATAAACTCTGCCATCAACTGAATGAGTTTGAAAGCAGATCCTTCCCTAATCAAGCCTTTGAATGAGAACACAGCCCTGCCAACACCTTGATTGCAGTCTTTTGAGATACTGAGCTGAGGAACCAAATAGATGATCCCCAGACTCCTGACCCATGGAAACTATGAGATAATAAATGTGCATTGTTTAAGCTCCCAACTTTGTTATAATTTGTTACACAGCAATAGATAACTAATACATTCTATTACAACACATAGCCAGTATTATTCTTTATATATTATTCCCAAGTAGATGGGAGCCATGAAAACAAGGACTAGAGTTCAGCTCTTTCAGCCCCACATGGTGCCTGGCACATAGTAGGCACCTGATACATGTTTGTTGAATGAATGAATGAGTATGATTTAAGGCTCCACTTGATTTAAAAAAAAAAATCACTATAATTCTAGGATATTAGAACTCCATGTACTGTTACCTTCATAGAAGGTCAATAAGAATATCAAATTTCCAAGGAATAAAGAAGAATGCAGAGAGCGAGCATTCTTCTGTAACAGTTATAGATTCTTTGACAAAATTTGCCAAGCAGTTGGGCACACTGGGCCGTGTAAATGGAATAACAATGTCTGCCAAGTGTCTTTGAGGATGGTCAAAGTCAAAGGCAAAAATCACAAAACCTGCTGAAAGGCAGCTAGGACCATTAGCTGCTATTTGAAACCTGGAGGCAAAGAGACATTAGGAGCCTTAAACCAGTCAGAGGAAGAGTCATCATTCAGCTGTGGAGCCAGAGACAGAATTCTAAACCTAAATCTGCTCAGAACCCCCAGAAAACTCTTCATGCCTCCCCCTCGTCCTTGTCTTCTCCTCCCCTTCTCCTCTTCTGCCCTAGAAACAAACACTTAATTCTTAGAGCTAGAAAAGCCTGCCGATCCCTGCCTCCCAAGCCCCTCATTGTACAGATGGCAAGACTGAGGCATGGAGAGAAAGGATTTGGCCAAGAATATACAGAGGATCCCAAGGACAGCCGTTCTTTTTCAGAATACCCGCAGACTGAAGTTAAAAATAGAAACACACAAAACAAAAAGTCTGCTCGAGGAGCAGTGAGGAAATGAGGCAATTAACCAGAAATTTAAAGCACCTGACTATTAAAAACCAAAGTTTTACAGGATCAATACAGGCAAGGCAAGCTAAGGAGTTATTTTCTCAAAGCAATTCTTAGAGCAGACCGGACCTCCCCTGGTCCCAGGCACTGCGCTACCTGCTTTACATGCATTATCTTCACTAGCCTTCCAACTATTTCTTTGTTTTTATAGCCCTTTCTATAGCTCTTTTTTTTTTTAATAAATGAAGGAACTGAGGCTCGGAGAGGTGACGCGATTCGTCTAGGGTTGTATAAGCTGGAATTATTTAAGCGAGTCTGTCTGCAGTGCTGATCCTTTGCTGTGATGCTGAAAGAAGGCTCAGAGAAGGGGATGCCAGCTGGGGAGACTTGTCTGGGACTCTCACACCAGGGCTCATCACGCTCCCCTCCAGCCACCTGTTAGTACGTTTGATGCACTCAACATGACAGCTCCAGGAGGGCAGGAACCATGGTGGTCTTGTCCTTACTGGATCCCCAGAACAGCTGCCTGGCAGAACAGAGGAGGAGCTAAGGAAAATTTGAATGATGAGTGAATGGACAGAGTGAAGGCATGAATGGATGCCCCAGTTAACCACGTGGATGTGTGCATGGTAAGGATGTATTTGCTGGGGGCTTCTCTAATCTGAACCAAGCTGATATGTGGAGTGAGTGTCCCTGTGTAACTAATATATAATCCTCTGATTAAAGAAGCCCTTCCAGACTTCGTAGCAATCGGATTACACAAGCACTCCTGATAAAGTCACTTCCACTGCTCTGCCTCTTTCCAGCCCACAGATCAGCTCCCTGCCATTTATTATTGCCATCAGAGTTTGCTGTTTCCCCAAAGCTGTGTGAGAGAAGTCAGCTGCCATCTCATCTGTCTTAATACAAGGTACAGTGAGAACATGTAGCGGGCAAGCATGGTGGGTGGTTAACAACACAGACTTTGGGGAAACTACTTCATAGCCTAGACACTCAGTTTCCTCATCTGTTAAGTGGGGATAATAATAATATCCGTTTCACAGGATCCGTTGTGAGGATTAAAAAGAAATAACACCTGTAAAGGGCTTAGTTCTTTGGAAGCATTCAGTAAATTTTCCTTTTAGCTACAAATCAGAAAGCCTGGGACAGACACCTGTAGCTGCCACTGGGACTGTGGACCAGACAATGACCTTCTCCAGCCTTGACGGTCCTATCCGTAACCAAGGGTGGGAGAGGAAGAGAACTAAGGATGCATTCAATAGTAATTACTGAGCACTTACTATGTGCTTGTCCTGGAGCCGAGCACCCGACACAGAGGTAAAGGAGCTATGGTCCTGTTCTTGAGAGCCTCCCATGCAGTAAGAGCTTTGACCGAGACAGATGCCAAGCCTTGTGGAAGTGCTTGGTACATGCCAGGCAGGGCGATAAGCACTTTGCATACCTGAGTTCAATCAATATTCATTATAACACTAATGGCAGTGTCACTGTCCCCATTCTACAGGTAAGGGCACTCAGGTGCAAAAGCCCTCCATGACTTGCCCAAGGTCACACAGGTAACAAATATCAGAGATGGGATTTGAACCTGGAGATCAACTCTGTGCTCTAACGCCTTTCTAGCACAAACACCACATGATTCTCCATTACCATGAGACAGACTCTTTGGAGATTATACCCAGGCTAAGATAAATACCTGTATCTCTCTTCTTCTCCTGATGTTTTTGTGCTTTCTCTTTTTCTCACCTCTCTCTTATCTCCCTGCACTTCCACCAATACTGTCTGCATTATCTACTAGTCATAGAGGCGAATGCGTTCCTTTTCTTTGCTGATACCATCCCCACTGATATTGCAGGGAAGAGATAGGCTCTGGTACTGGAGGAGAAGTGATAACTCCAGTGGCTAACCTTCTTTCTTTAGGGATCCCAGAGCTGGGAGGGGCTCCCTAGGACACCCTACACCAGATGGCTTTGAGTGTCCTCCTCCTTTGTCCAGACTGAGAGCCCTGGGGGTCCCCCAATCCTCTTCATCTCCATCTCTCTCAATGATATCTTTTTATTAACCCCCTGCTCATCCTCTCCACCATAGAATGTCAGCTTACCAACCAGGAGCCATTAGTGTGTGACTTGTTTTTAACCTCTGACATGCCCAGCACAACTTGCAAGAAATGTGGTCTTTATGCTGCTCGCATAGGGTACCTTTTAGCGTCTTCAAACCAAACACTTGAGAGGCTGCACAGCACAGTGACTGAGTAAGAACTCTGGAGCCAGATGGCCTGGGTTCAAATCCCAACTCTTTCATCAGCTACCGCTGTAATCTTGGGGATAGTAATGTCCCTACATCTCGGTTTTCTGTCTGTTTTACCAGAATGATGATGATGGTGGTGGTAGTGGTGGTGGTAGTATCTCTCTTTACAGAATAATTGGGAGACTGAGTGAGTTAAAATTTTTACAAATGTTTAAAACAGTGTCTGGCACTCAATAACATTAGCTATATTTTTTTATATGTCCCATGGGAAATGCATCTCAAATGAAATTAATCTCTATTGTCTTCTAAGGATATGTTCCCGTAGATAAGAGGGAAGGGGAGAAGCTCCAAATGACTATGAAATAGTAAAAGGATTTCAAAAATTTCCCTAGAAAAGAGGAGAAACTAACAACATTAGGCGAACCTTTGCGCTGTGTCGTGCTTTCACTTACTGCACAGGGTGTGGTATTTACAGCTGTGCTCTTGAGAGACAGGGAAGGTTTAGAAGCTTCATTTTACAGATGAGAAGGGAAGCCATTTGCCATGGGTCTCTCAGCTAGTAAAGGGACGTTCTGAGGTTGGAATAATGGTTTTCTGCCCAATATCCAGAGTGCAGTTCGATATGTTGTCTCTTGGTTAAAACAAGCACATGAGAAATAAACAACCAAAAATCCAGTTCAACACAAAACACTTCTGAGTTGAATACAATTCACTCTTCTTCCCTCTGTCTTTTCAACTGCTCCAGTCCAAGTTTCCAGGAATATCCACAGGAGAAGGGCATTGATTTGCCAGAGTTGGGTAACAATAATGGACTATATTAAAAGTGGCTTTGATGAAGACAGCCACAGGAAGCCTGCAGCGGACACAGGAGAATTCTATTTTCCTTCTGAAGAGGGCAGTATGCAACCAAGGCCAGGTCTGCTCACGTACTCAGGGTTTCCTTCCAGGTCTTGAAGGCTGGAGGCAGTGCAGCCCTCAGAAGCGCAGGCATCTTGGGTTTCCAAGAGCTTATTTCTGAACGACAAACACATCTTCAGACATGAAATAGGATTCTTGAGGTTTGAGCACAGTTACACACTGCCTCGCCTCCAACGGTACATAGTGCAAACTGATACGAAGGAGGTCATGCAAGATGGCTGGAAGAAACCCCAATGAGTTCTTTTTCCATGTTCTTGCACTTGTCTGCCCCCCAAATTGGCCTCTATGACATTAAACAATAGCACAGCATCCCAGATGGTCTCTGATGTTTGCAGAAGAAAGTGTTTCTTTTTCTACAAAGACCTGTGTTCAGCAGTAGTTTCTGCTGCCTAAAGCAAAATACCGTCTTGCAAATATCCTCTGCACAGAAATAAAATGTTAGGAATGGGGATCTTAGCTCTTGGGATGCATTTATCAAGCCAATCACAATAACTATAATTAGAACACAAAGTAAGTGAAAGCTTAGCATGAAATACATTTGCAGAAAACCTGAACTGCATACAATGAAGCCCTGCCTGGTGGCATTTTGAGGTTTGCCATTAATATATTTTGGGGGTGAGGGAGATTGATTTTTTTCTTAAATACCTTTGGCTAGTTACATCAAGGCTTCAATGGCAGTTAAGAAGGAGAAGGAAAGATACACATCATTAACTGCTGTAACAGAGCTGTCAGATGGATGTCCAAGACACTGGCTGTTTAAGACACCCTCTCAAATATGTTCACTGGGCATTAATTTAATCAAGCTCTGTTTTAGGGAAATGAAGAAGAGAATTGACAATCTGGGGAGAATAATATAACTTCAATTCCTAGCCTCAGTTGTGGGAATGCACTAAGCTAACAGGGTATAAAATCCCTCCATGTTTCCCCATTGTCCAAAAAAGAAAATCCATTCCCTTCATTCTTGTGTCACCTCTTTGATTGATAAAGTCCTTACCATTTTCTCCTCCCATAAACCTGGGCTCTCTCAGCCGTTACAACACTTATCATACTGGTTTTTACCTTAATTTATGTGGTCTTTCTCCCCTGCTAGACTAACTTCCTTGAGGTAAGAGATTTCATTTTTTTAATTGGTGTCTCCAACACTCAGCACAAGATCCAGGACAGAATAGGTGATTGGAAAATGGTGAATGCAGAGTGATCAAATAAGTAAATGAATGAATGAATGCTCCATCCTTCTGGGTCCAGCTCAAACCTACTCCTTCAGGTGACACCCCATCTCTCCCTCTCCCAGATAGAAGTCAGGTGGTTCTAGAATGGCAATTCCAGAATATTTGTAGGGAAAATATGTCTTTCTATAGAAGATAGATTAGGAGAGACAATTCAGGTTGGAGGGGATGTGTGCGAGGTAGGTGTGTGTGTATGTGTGTGTGTGTGTGTTGGGGTCACTACTGGGCTCCTTAGAAAGTCACCTCTGAATAAAAGCACAGGCTTCCCTTAGATTGTATTGGGGGGTGATGGGGATGAGAGTCTCTAAACCAGCCTTGGAGTATCTTCCCATTTGTCTTGGTATGGGAAGGCATAGAATACTTTTTTCCCAACCCACTTCATACACATTTTTTAAAAATGTTTATTTTGAGATAATTGTAGATTCACATGCAGTTGTAAGGAATAATACAGACATCCCATATACCCTTCACCCGGTTTCCCCCAGTGTTGACAAGATCACAACCCTGATCCTGACATTGATACAATCCACCCATCTTATTCCGATATCTCCAGTTTTCTATTTTATCTGCATGTGTGTGTTGTGTCCACTTTATATTTGTGAAAACGTTTTTCCCACCTACTGGAGATCGGGCAGGGGTCCAGTCTGATCTATCCCTGCACTGGAGTTGGCTCCTGCAGACACCAGTATATGCTTGAAGAGATAGGTTTCTTGCACACAGTAGGTGCCCAACAATCGTGCACATAAACACATGAACTTGAATGTTAGTGTGTGCAAAAAGGGACCGCGAGCTTTCAAGGTGAAAACTGAGCCTGAAGCATTTAGTATTTCAGGGTCAAAAAGTTGGTTATTCCCCGCCCCCCGCCATTGTGAATTAGCTAGCTGGCTAGTTGCACCAAAGCGATCCTGACGAACAGGCTTCCATCGCGGAAAAGCAGTTTTTGAGGTCCAGCCCCCCGGCCCGCGGCTGGAGAAGTGGGGGGACTCGCATTATTCTCCCACCCCTACCCCCACTTTCGCCCCTTTCTTCCCTGGGGTTGGACTGTTTCACCCCGTCTCCAGGCAACCGCCAGGCGCGAAGCCGGACGTCATTTCCTGAAGAGCCCGCCGGGGGGAGGGGGCGGGAGAGGGGGAGGGGCAAGGGGGCGGGGCCAAGACTGGGCTGGCGAGAGCGACGGCGTCGGAACTCGCTGGAAGATCGGCCCCGGGCTGCTCAACAGTTCTCAAAGTCCCGGCTCGCGGGCGCGCGGCTCCGTCTGCGCGCGGGTGGTTCGGGGGACGCAGGGGTACCCGGGCTGCTGCCTCCCAGGGCTGCCCCGGACATGCCCCGCACCCCCTGCCGGACGCCCGTGCGGCTCCATCAGCTGCGATTCGGGGGGCTCTGGGACTAGAGCGCCCCCCACCCCAATTTATGACTTTGGGGCCCCCCAGCCCGAGAGGAACGGGCGGCCCGGCTGGGGGAGCCCCGGGCATGGTGTGACGGGGCGGTCAGCTTTGCTGGGCACCCCCCACCCCACTGCAGCCACCCGTCGTCTCTGTGCCCTCCAGAATGTAGCTGCTCTCTCCGCGTCCCCCCGGGCTCCAGCCGCAGTAGCCGCGACCTCCGGGCTCCAGCCGCCAACTCCTTGTCCCTTGGGACCCCGCCGCCGTCTCCGCCTTGCCCGGACTCCAGCCTCTGTCTCCGCGTCCTCTGGACTCCAGCCTCCGTCTCTGCGCCCCGAGGACTCCAGTTTCGCGACACCCTCCGTCTTCGCGCGCCCGGGACTCTAGCACTGGTCTCCGCGATACCCCCGGGATTCAGGCACTGTTTCCGTGCCCAGCCCAAGCCTAGACTCCGGCCGCCGTCTCTGCGTCTCCCCGGATCCAGCCCCTGTCTCGGCGTCCCCCCAGCTCCCAAACCCGGACTTCGGCTGCGATCTCCGCGCTCCCGGGGATCCAGCTGTCGCGCCAGTGCCAGCGAGTGCAGCGGCTGCCCCACCGCGCGCCCCGAGTCCGCCCGGCCCTCGGCGGGGACATGAACGCGCAGCTGGACGGCCTGTCGGTGAGCTCGTCCTCCACCGGCTCTTTGGGCTCCGCGGCCGGGGCGGGCGGCGGCGGCGGGGGCGCGGGGCTGCGACTGCTGTCTGCCAACGTGCGCCAGCTGCACCAGGCGCTGACGGCGCTGCTGAGCGAGGCGGAGCGGGAGCAGTTCACGCACTGTCTGAACGCCTACCACGCGCGCCGCAACGTCTTCGACCTGGTGCGCACCCTGCGCGTGCTGCTGGACAGCCCGGTCAAGCGGCGTCTGCTGCCCATGCTGCGGCTGGTCATCCCGCGCTCCGACCAGCTGCTCTTCGACCAGTACACTGCCGAGGGTCTCTACCTGCCCGCCACCGCCTCCTACAGGCAACCCAGCTGGGGCGGCCCCGACGGCGCGGGGCCCGGGGAGGTGCGCCTAGTGAGCCTGCGGCGCGCCAAGGCCCACGAGGGCTTGGGCTTCAGCATCCGCGGGGGCTCGGAGCATGGCGTGGGCATCTATGTGTCGCTGGTGGAGCCAGGCTCTCTGGCCGAGAAGGAAGGGCTGCGAGTCGGGGACCAGATTCTGCGTGTCAACGACAGATCCCTGGCCCGGGTGACCCACGCTGAGGCCGTCAAGGTAGGGCTCTGGTTTGGGGATGAATACGGGGCAGAGTGGCGAAGCTCCTCATATTGGCAGTAACTCCATGCTGTGTGTCCTTAGGCAAATCGCTTAACCTTTCTGGGTCCCGTTTTTCTTAAAAGTATTTCTTTAAAACAGGAACATCTAGTTTTTTGAGCAAATAGATGCCAGGCACTTGGGATATAGTGATGGGCAAAATGGACATGGACCCTGCCTTCGTGGGGCGTAAAGGCTAGTGCGTGGGAGACAGGCATTATCAAATACTTAGGCAAATGTGTGATTACAAAGTGCGAAAGGGGCTATGGGTTCTTATGAGCATTAAAAGAGAGAAGGTCTCTGCTTGGCATATAGTTAGTTATCAGTGGGTGACCTCCCCTTCTGCTGTTGTTATTCTCATTATTCTCTAGGCTTTTGCCCCTGAAAGAAAGTTTTGTTAGTGTCAGAGTGGTCCAAGGAGTCTGGTCTGGTGACCCACAGAGTTCTGGCTTGACCCTGCTGTTTATTGAACCAGGCCATGTATCTTGGGACACGTCACTTGCCCCCTCATAACCTCTGGTTCTCACTTGGACTGTAAGTGTCTCTAACGTTGTTGGGAAGGAGGCATCTGCCTGAATGTCAAAAATAAATTCCCCACCCCCTTGAGAGTAGTTGTACTTTTTGTGTCTGTTAATTGAGAAAAATAACCTCCTGTCAACTAGCTCTTAGGGATTTAATCATGCTGTTTAAAGGAATGTACATGTTTGCTGATCTCGTGCCCAGGGCTATTGCAGATCAAGTGGAGTATGAGGTGGAGAGCGTTTGGTTTATGTGTGGATTCAGGGATCCCTTGCAGGGGTATACACACACACACACACACACCACCACCACCACCACCACCACCACCACCACCACCACCACCACCTTTGTGTGCAAGAAGTGAAGAGTTCTGGGGAAAAGGAACAGTGACACAATCTGCTTCTGCAGGGAAAATGCTTCCCAGGGGATTGGGGCGGCCTGTGACCCAGCTTCTCACCACCCCACCGCTCGCCCCTGCCTCGGGTCCCCCTCTATGCAGGTGTTTTGGACTCCAGCGGAGGGCCTGCAGGCTGCTGGGGAACGCTTAGGCAGCAGAGGTCCCCGGGCTACTTCCTGGTTCTGTTGATGACCTGTGGCCAGGTGCATCTTGAACCCACTTCCTGACTGTTCACCTGGGGCCTGACCATCCTCTGACCTTGGCTTCCCTCATTTGCTTCCTGATCTGTCTGCCCCTCAGGGAGGCCCCTGAGGATTTTAGAAACTTCTTCACTGCTTCTGAAAAAAGAGGAATGAGTTTATATTAATCAGGGGTGCAGCGGACAAAGCTCCTTGTGGGTTTCAGGACATCCTCCTGTCTGTCTCCTCCCCCCAGCCAATCTCTTCCTGTTATCTGACATTCCACCTATTTATAAAGAAATAATCCATTAGCCTTTGACCCTAAAAGGTCTGGAGTTCCCAGATGATCCATTTATACTTGGAAGATACTTGATCCAAATGGTCATTTATAAACGTGGATTCAATTTTAGTGGCAGTTTAAAAGGACTCAGGTAGCTTAATCATCACAAGGTGATAGACTTGAGAAAGGCCTCAGGTAACATGGACTTTCAAAACACTGAGTCTCCCTTCAGTTCCCACCCCAGACTCTGCGGCACCTCTAAGGCTGGAGCTGCTCAGTTGTGAGTTTCCGATAGGCCCTCCCCCATCTCGTTGATGGCGCTCTGCATCTTCTCCCTGAACGTCCCTCGACTACGCCAAGGTGCTGCTACCCGGTGACTCAGAGCAGCCCCAGGCCTTAGCTCCTGTGTTTGCTCTTGTTGCTTCCAGAGTCAGACCTGAACTCTCTTGGAATAGCTTTTGAAGCTTCCGAACTGCCCTTGCTGGGGGGGCGGGGGGCGGGGTGGTGTTGATAGGAGCAGAACTGCCCTGGGATGGGTGAGAGCCAGTGCGATCCGGGCAGCTCCTTATCCCCATCACTTTTCCTGAACAGGCTAAGGGAACACTTGCGTCTCGGGTGACCCTCTTCCTTCCGGCCAGTGCCAGACACATAACCAGCCTGGAACACACCCCTTTGGACCCTTCAGAAGCAACAGGCAAACGAGTGCTGCTTTGTGTCACCTTAACTCCAGGGAGAAAGGGGGACGGACTTTCCATGGATGGAATTTAAAACGGAGGAGGCGGCACCTCATCTCTGAGGCCTCAGGAGGGCCTGGGCTTGCAGGATAGGCGGGAGTTTCAGGGACAGTTTAGAACACTTGCAGCTGTTGACACATTTCCACAAAATTAAAGGTGTTAAGTCCCTTAACTGAAAGCCCAAAGAGGCCCCGGCTTCTCTACGAGGTACAAACTGCCCTTAACCGGGATTTCTGCCCTTCCAGCCCCTCTTTATAAGCTACGGTGCAGGGATTTTAACTTCAGATTTTATTCAAATGGCACCAGTGTTTCTGCTTCTGTCCTTCTTCTGTTCCAGGATATCACGTTGCATTTAGTAGGAGACGTGTTTTCTTTTTTCTTCTTCTTCAATTTTATTTTATTCATTTGTTGATTTTTTTGCTTCCTCCCACAGTTTTATTGAAGTATAGCTGGCAAGTAAAAAGTGTATGTATTTAAGGTATACAATGGGATATTTGATACACCTTTATATCGCAAAATGATTACCACAATTAAGCTAATTCACATATCCATCACTTCACAGTTACTTTATTTTCATGGTAAGAACACTTAAGATGTACTCACTTAGTAAATTTTAAGAATACAGTTCAGAATTATTAACTGTAGTCACCGTGCTGTGCATTAGATCCTTGGCACCTACTCATCTTATAACTGGAATTTTTACCAATATCTCCCCTTTCCCCCACCCCCAAACCCTGGCAACCACTATGCTACTCTCTACTTTCATGAGGTCAATGTCTTTAGATTCCACTTATAAGTGAGATCATACAGTATTTGTCCTTCTGTGTCTGGCTTATTTTACTTAGTATAACGTCCTCCAGGTTCATCTGTGTTGTCACAAATGGCAAGATTTCCTTTTTTAAATGGCTGAATAATATTCCATTGTATATAAATATATGCCACCTTTACTATCTCCCTTTATCTGTCAGTAGACACTTAGGTTGTTTCCATGTTTTGGGTATTGAGGAGATATGTTTTCAATCTTGAAATCTTTATTTTTCCTCTGCAGGTAGAAAGTGGGGAAAGATCCTCTGAGCTTTTCAAAGGAGAGGTTAATTGTGTGTGTGTGTGTGTGTGTATAAAGAAAATTAAATTTTAGGAATCAAATTCCTTAAGAGTTGATGAATCAGAGAGGGTCACCTCCTCTCAGTGAACAGAGGAGATTGAGTATACAAGGGTTCTTCCACTTCTCTTCTGACAAATTAAGTATCCATTGTTAGGGCAAGTTCAGTGAGGATTTTATCCTCTGTCTGGTGGGGCTCCCATCCCTCTCTTGAAGCCTATTTGCTAAATCAGCAGGGACAGGTGCGGATAAGGCAAGCCATTTACTATTTGCAATTATGTTGAAACGTTTGATTTTTGAAAAGTGTATCTTGAACGAACAGGAGCCAAGCTAATAATAATAAAAAAGTAGATCTTTCAAAGATTTTCAGCCAAAAATGCTTGATAAATTGGCCAAGAAGTCCACAGGCCAGGGATGTTGCATTGGACTCTGCTGCACATTTGTTGTGTGACCTTGGGCCAGTCACTGACTCTCTACGGGTCCTAGGGTGGATGAGCCAGGCAGTCTGTGATTTGCTCAGTATGTACTACACAGAGGCGTTTAGAATGTCTAATCCGGTGTTTCCTTGTTCTTTTGGAATTGATTTCGTTTATCGCAGAGTAAAGACAGTTGGCTAACGATTGGGAGACAAGAATCTTGGCACTCTTGGGTAGCCTCCTACCAAATCAAGAAATTGATGGTTTACACACTGTGCTGACGAGAAGTTGACTGTTGTCCCTCAACCCAAGAACACTAACCCCTGTGCCATTCCAGAGTAAATGAGAAAACGACAACAGGACTGTGGCATGCCCAGCACCACCCTGGGAGCATTCAAAATCAAGTTCACTTACACACTTGCTTTCTGAGTCCCTGATTCTTCTGGTAGCAGAATGCGGGGTATCCACGTGCCGCCGGGAAGTGTGTGTATGGGTGCGTGTGTTTCATCTCGATAAAAATTAAACGGCTTCATTACAGTCTCTGAATCCCCCCAGGTGCATCCAAGGAGCATATTAGAATTTGAAACGTTCCAGAAGTTTAAAACAGTGGCTGGCCCTTTCATTTAGTTAGAGTTATCACACCCTCCCTTCCTTTGCATAATAACCCGGGAAGAATCTGTCTGTATTAATATAAGTTATTGTATTTGGTCTGGCACATTCTAAATGACACATTTGTCATCTTCCCATTGTACATGGTTGGCTGAAGCCATTACAAATTATCACCACTTCCAACTTTGTGTCTGAAATGCAGCTCCTCCTCCCCTGTCTCATTCCTGTCTTCCAATTTGGAAACCATGGGTAATGTGTTCGTGGGGACACACAGGCTTTCCTCTGGCTCTGCACTCACGCTTGGGTCCTCTGAGCCCTGCCAGCAATGACATGTTGAAAGCTCACTATTAATAAAACCATTATTGAATAGATGTTTGGTTGCTGGGCCCAGAGCGTGAGGCAGTACCTTGAGAGGGTGCATTTCTTTAATTTAGTCTTGTGTATTTATTTGGCTCAAGGTTTTAGAAAATGATGGTGCCTTTCAACTGGTTATTTGCGGTTCAAATCAAAGAAGCATTTTCTAGGGTGGAAGAGAATGCCTTTATTTGTTTTTTTCAGGATTGATATTTTTATAGTAGAAGATTCCTGCCTCCTGACTTTAAGCTGGACGGGAAAGAGATGTAGAATCACTCCAGCGCTAGCCTCTTGTTTTTCCCCCTCCCCCTCCCGACAAACCCAGTTGTTTATTACCTGCCGTAGATTCATCATTTAGATGGAGCTACAAAGACAAGTATGATCCTTTAACCCCCGACCAACTGGATTTTGTGCGCGGTGCTGCTTCCCACCTCCGCCTGCCTTCAGCCACAAGACACCCAGTCTGTACGCACCTGTCAAGTGCGCGCAGCCCCTTGCGTGCCTGTCGGCTAGTGCTTGCTGCACATGTGCATCTCCGAGTCCTAATCCACCCCCCCCCCCCCCCCCCGCCACCCTTCAAAGGGCTTTGCACTAAAGCAGGCGTTCCTGGGGATTAGGCTCCAACTGGCTTTCCAGCAAGGTTCTTGGATGACCTGGAAGGGCAGTGTTTGGTCTCCACGGCTTAGGGACCCCGGACTAGTGCCCAGCAAGGACCAGAGAATCTGATTAGAAGGAATGACATTTCATGGCTAGAGGTAGCTGCAGGCTGCAATACAAATCTTTCAAAACCGATTCTATTTCTTCCTTTTTTCTTTTTCTTTAAAAACCCCCAAGCAAGAATCTGATGTTAATGTTGAGCTCACACAGAGTTCTAATTGCGCCCCAGGGCGGGGGCCGCCTTTTCAAGATTCCTGTGCTGCAGACATTTCCATTTTACAGCAGGGCAGGTGGAAAGGGCGCAAAGAGCAAGAATCAGCCTCTCCATTTGCTTCCTGTGCACTCGGGCATCAGCTGCAGGAGGCAGCACCATGGGGTCGGTGCACTTGTGTCTTAACCTTGCTTTCCGGAACACTACTGGGAAGAGAGGAGGCTGACTTAGTGTGTGTCTACTGTATGATGGGTGCCTTCTCCCCCCACAGGGAAGGCAGGGAGGTCAGGAGGGTCGTGCCCAAGGAGGTGAAATTGACTAGCCCAGGGTCACCATTGGGATTAGGAGTTAAGCAGCCCTTTTGCCTTACCTCCCCGCCTGGAACCCAGCCCTAGGGTTATGTACCTGTCCTTCTGGAAGGCAATGCCAGCCCCCTGCTGGAAGGCAGGCAGACGGCACATTTTGTGCCTGACATTCAGGGGGCCTTTTAAAAACTATCCAAAGGCTTCATTTTACTCAGTGGGGAGTCTGATGCTTACATGTCGAGAGAAAGTGGCATGTTTTAGTCCAGCCTGTCATCAGGCAGAGCCGTTTGTCCGCTGGTGCTCTAAGCAGCGCTTACCACACCCAGGCCTGTGGCTTGTACTTGGAAATCAGAGATGACCAGTATACAGCCCGTGCCCTCAGGGAGTCATGAGGGGGACTTGGATCCATTCATGGCCACAGGTCACCAAGTGTTGTTGTTTATTGTTTTTTTAAATTTATTTATTTATTTATTTATTTATTTATGGCTGCATTGGGTCTTTGTTGCTGTGTGTGAGCTTTCTCTAGTGCAGCGAGTGGGGGCTACTCTTCGTTGCAGTGCCCGGGCTTCTCATTGCGGTGGCTTCTCTTCTTGCGGAGCACGGGCTCTAGGCGCGTGAGCTTCAGTAGTTGTGGTGCACGGGCTCAGTAGTTGTGGCTCGCGGGCTTAGTTGCTCCGCGGCATATGGGATCTTCTTGGACCAGGGATTGAACCCGCGTCCCCTGCGTTGGCAGGCGGATTCCCAACCACTGCGCCACCAGGGAAGTCCCACCGAGTGTTTTAAGTGCCGTGACATCTGCATGCCTCTGCATCCCTGCCACCCTCTCCAAAGCAGCATCGCCCCAACCCCCCCAACTCCTCCATCCTTGTACCCTGCTTTAATTTCCTTCAGCACACTTGTCACTACCAGAAGGACATTTTACTGTTTATCATCATCTGCCTTCCCCACTTCGAGTAAGCTCCGTGAGAACTGAAATTTGTCCTGCATTACTCACTGACACACCCCCAGCACCTCCACGGTGCCTGGCACACAGTAGGTGTTTTAATAAATAAATATTTGCTGAATGAATGGAATGATCTTACTCCCAATACAATGCTGGTGACTTCAGGATTCCTTGGTTCTTGAGTGTGATTGCTTAAGAAAGTCTGTGGATTGCAGTGTACTGGGTGCTGGATAGAAAAATCAAGGAAAGCCATAGGCTCTACTGCGTGCTGTACCAGGAAGCTGGCTGTGTGGCTGTGGGCAGGTCACGTGACATCTCTGAACCTCAGCTTCGGAACTGTGAAATGGGCAGAGCTACCTCCCACTTGCCTCCTTCCCAGGACGGCTGTAGGGATCAAATGAGTTAATAGGTATGAAACCTACTGAATAGGAAACCCTCTAATACCATTTAAGTGAAAGACCTTAAAAAAAAGTGTGGTCTGTGACGGTGGGCAATAGCTTTTTCTTTTCTTTTTTTTTTTTAATAAATTTATTTTATTTACTTTTTATTTTTGTCTGTGTTGGGTCTTCGTTGCTGCACGTGGGCTTTCTCTAGTTGTGGTGAGCGGGGGCTGCTCTTTGTTGTGGTGCGCAGGCTTCTGTTGTGGAGCACAGGCTCTAGGCACACGGGCTTCAGTAGTTGTGGCACGTGGGCTCAGTAGTTGTGGCTCGCAGGCTCTGGAGCACAGGCTCAGTACTTGTGGCGCACGGGCTTAGTTGCTCTGCGGCATGTGGGATCTTCCCGGACCAGGGCTCGAACCCGTGTCCCCTGCATTGGCAGACGATTCCTAACCACTGCGCCACCAGGGAAGCCCTGGGCAATAGCTTTTTCCAACGTCTGCAGCCCAAATCGACCCTAAGAGACCCCTTCAGTTACTTCATTTGTCACTTTGCTTTCAATTTAAAAATCACATTCCCAGAAGTGGGTTATTTCCACAGCCTGACTGTGTCTGAGATTCCAAAATAGAATCATTTATGCATTCTGAAGCAATCAATGAACCAGTTTCGGGTGAGATATATCTTCTATATCTTTTGGCTTTTTATTATTAAAAAAAAAAAAGAAACACTTCAGGTTTCAAGAAACCTCAACGTTTCAGGTGAAGGGCAAGTTCCTACTAATCACATATATGTTTCAAAGCTGCTTTACCTGAGAATGCATAAATGGGTTTTTTTCTTCTTTTCCAGTCCTAGCCCCTTTGCCTCCTTTCCCCTTTGAGAATTTGTGTTCCTTCTGCTAAATTGGCTGTGGTACTGCTTCAGCTGGCAGCCAGTTTCATAGTTATTTTTCCTTTCTACCTGAGTTTTCATAATATCAGCATCCTCTCAACTTTGAATGCAAAGCAAATAGATCAGCCTCCCATAAACAGGTCCCAAGCTGTCCTCTTTATGGTACTTTTAAGCTGCAGGCTACAGGGAAGTACACAGTAAAGTGACATCAGAAGTGTGTTTCCAGACACCCAGGTGTTGGGGCCTTAAAAGTGGTGATTCACAAATTAACAAGTCCCCCCCCCCCCAGACAAGTCTTAACCACTCTGAGGTTTGGGAAGCACATCTTTCTTTCGGATTCCACCCCTTCCCCCCATCCCACCCCCATTTATATCCACATAAAGGCTTGATCAGAAAGGTGGATCGAGCCTGTCCCCATGCTTAGCTGTTTCGGAGCACAATTCCAGATGTGCAAGGTCAGCTGATATATTGGAAAATCAAGGGAAGGGAGGTCTGTACCCAAGAGGTAACTTTCGGAGATGGACCTGGGTTCATCTGACAGTGTACTTGGCTGTGACCTTGAGCAACTCCCTTTGCCTCTCTGTGACTCAGACTCCCGGACTGGTGAGCCTGTTTCCCCGTCCTTACAAACAGGTCACTGACGCCGTTGCACATCAAAAGTTTGAGAAATAAGGATGTAGAGGTCCCACTGAAAGGATTGAAATGAAAAATGCTATCGACAGAATTAGCTTGGCTTTGAAAGTTTTCCGTTGTGCCTGTTGAAAAACAAAGAAAAAATGTATTTGGAAGAAAACTCTGGAACTTGGGGCTTTCGTGATCCATTGTAGATATTTGAATTGCACAGTCATTTACTAAATGTAATCAATATTCCCACATAGACAGAGTTTCTTTAAAAATGTAATTGCTCCTATCTGGATGTTGGCATCTGCATTTTCATTTTACAGCAGTAATCAAGCCCAGGGATTGAATGGAATTGTATGCCCCGACCTCCCTTAAAAATGTCGGGAGGCAAGACAGATGCATGGCCCAGAGGCCAGCGTGTGACAGCCTTGTCCCCCGATCAGCTGCATGCCCAACCTTGTTCCCCAGCGTCCTTCCCTGTTGGACGCCCCAGGGGCCCTGACGAGGAGGCAGAGGAGTTAGCTGTTTCCAGAACCCATTTAAGCAATTAATGCAGGTGAAAGTGGTGATTTGACAACATGGGCATCCGCACTTTAAAAAAAAACCCTGTAATTTATTTGAACCACTTCTGCAATGGTGTTCTAGGCTTCATTAAGAGGTTTCTGATTAAGAAAAGAAAAGAATAGAAAAGTGGTCCAGCTATCAGAAATTAACCTCCCATGTAGGCAGGGAAGCTTCGCTCAGAAGTCCTTGGGGAGGGGTTTTCCTTCTGCCATTTCCATCCTCCTGGCCCCAGATGGAGGGTGTGGTGTCCTTTGGTGTGTCTGGACCCAGCATGACCTTTATGCTTTTCTTCATCTCTCTTCCGCCTCCCTCTTCTTTCTTCTTGGGTTCCCCAAACCTCTCCCAGATTTTCCCCAACTCTCCTGAACCCTCTCCCCCTTCCAAGAGTCCTTCCAAATCCTGAGATTTTTATGTCTGCTGGGCACGTCAGGATGTTCAGATCGCCCACAAATTCCTTCCCCTCTTCCCCCAAATGTCTGTCTCTTCACCCATCTCCTAGCAGTGTGGTCTCTGAACAGGATCTGTCCTCCCTTTAGTTTATTTATTTATTTTTATTTATAGTTTCAGTTCTTCTCTGGTATTAACAACAACTTTATTTGCCCTGGAAGCCCTGGCTCATCTCTGACCCTCTGATGGCACCTCTCCACTCACCTGCAAATCGTGGACATTTCCCAAGTTAGTAACTTGACCTGCTCCTCTTCTCCATGGTCCCCGTTGGGGATCGCACCGGCGCTGGCGGGGTTAGACTCTCTGGGGCTGACCTCTCCCCAGCGGGTCTCAAACCACTCCTCCCCCGCCATCGCCACTGCCGGGCCTCAGAGGCCTCCTGCTGTCTGTCTGTCTCCCATCTTGCTCACCTGCCGCCCAGTCCATTCTGCACCCTGGAAGCAGGGTGAACTTTCTAAACTTGGGTCTGATCCAGCCATGCCCTGCCTAGTGCCTCGCACCGGAGCTGGGAGCCCGTGGGGCAGAGGCCGAGCCCCTCACCCTGATGTTCGGGCTGCCCATGATCCGATCCCTTTGTACCCACAGACAGTCCTTTTCTCCGGCTGTTCCCAAGTGCAGTTCACAGTTGGTCAGACAAGCAGCACGCCCTCCTCTGAAACACGGCTTTGTTTCTCTCCACCCGTTGACATCCACGGCCCCAGTGCATCCTCCCAGCAGCCCTGCCGCCCACATGCAGCTGCCCCATCCGCGAGAAACCTTCCCTTCTCCCCTCCCCTTCCTCCGGGTAGTGGCCTCCTTCACTCTGTTGTGACACAGGGTATATACTTCCTAGTGTTTTCTTGTGTTGCTCTGCGGACAATAATAACCTTTGTATATATAAATTCACTTAAACATCACGACAGCCCTGTCAGGTAGGTACCACGCTTATTTGCTTCATTTTGCAAAACTACAAAGAATTTGTCACTTGCCTGTTGTCACAAAGATGGAAAGTGGCAGAGTCGGGATTTAAACCCAGATTTTGTTGACTTGAGGGAATGTATCCATCACCCCAGCACCGGAAAGAGGCAGCATCCTTCTGTGCTTGAACCTGGGCTCTAGAGCCAGACGCTCTGGGTTTGAAGCCCAGCTCTGCCACTTTGTACTGTAGGGCCTTGAACAAGCTTCTTAACCTCTCTGATTCTTAGATTCCTCTGCAATAAAATTGTGATGGGAATACTAGTCAAATGGCAAGCAAGTTACTTAACTTCTCTGTTCCATTTCCTCAGCTCTAAAATAGGGATATTGATGGCATTGCAGGTAACGTATTGAAGCACTGGGCACATCTATTAATTTGAACATTGAATGATTACCCACTATGTTCACTCCACTGTGTTGGGTCTGTTTTCCTACCAGGTGATGTTCTACTTCGTATAAAATACGTAACACACAAGATGCTTACAAGCCTACACTACTGAGCACACTCATAAATATGGCCACGTGGAGGGTCTTCTGTGCGCCACCGGGAACTCTGCTCGGGCTTCACACACTGACTCTTCACACAGTCCCCGGGGAGAGGAAACCGAGCATCTGGGAGGGGAAGTGACCAGTCACCTGCACACAGATGGGAGGTCGCAGGACCCGATTTGAACCCAGCTCTTTCTGCCTCCAAAGCATTGCTCTTGGCCACTGCTCTCGACAGCTTCTGAGAAGCGGGGTGTAAGCCACGGTGCTGGCCAGACCTGGGGTTCAGTAAGTGTATGCTTCTTCCCCAATTTTTTCCATTTGGCAGGAAAAGCCATGAGGAACCAGACCACCCAGGCCACAGCCGCCCTGCCCCTTCCTGGGAAAGCTCTATGCATGTCATTGACTAAACCTTAGGTACAGAGGTGGCAGTGGGCACTCCTTGCCTCCCTTCCTTGTCCCCCTCTCTTATCTCTCTCACCATGCCCTGACCTTTGTCAGGATTTTATTTTGTGCAGTCTGTGGAAATTCCCTAACTAGATAACTGTGACCTCAACTCAACCCCCATTAGGATAAACCTGTAACTTATGAAATCATCTCACTGGATGGTGGAGGCTTGAATCTGTCTTGCTGTCTGCCATCTGGGCAGGATGAGGACAGAGTCTCCTCGGCCTTGTGTAGAAGACTGGTGGCCATTGCAGACTGGGTAAATCAAAGACCGTTTTGTTCAGTTCATAGGAAACATGAGGAGTAGAGGAGTCTGGGCTTTTAAAAATAAAATGTGTGTGTGTGTGTGTGTGTTAATGACCTAAGAGATACGGGTTCAATTTAGAAAACTTAGAAACCCCAGAAAAACACAAAGGAAAAAACCCCCCAGATCTTGATAATCCCCTCCACCCAGAAACAGTCACTGTGGACAATTTGATTCCTGTCTGTTCAGTCCCCTGTGTGCCTGTGTGTGTAAATTTGCACTGGGAACCCTCTATAAAACGGCCACTCTGAACGTAGTAGTCATGGATCCTGCCTCTTTCACCAGACAATGTATCAGGACTGTTTTCCCACCTTGATAAATGTTTCTCGAAAATGATTTTTAATGATTGCATAATATATCATAGCAAAGGGGTACATGGTTTATTTAACTAATTTCTTCTTGTTGGACTGTTTTTTTAAAAAAACATTATCCATATTTCTGCTTTAAACATCCTTGCACATTAATCTTTAAGCACATCTCTAATAATTCTTTGGACTGTCTCTCTAGAGGTGGCATTGGCTCAGGGGATAGGCAGATTTCTATTTTATTTTATTTTATTTACTTATTTATTTTTGGCTGCGCTGGGTCTTCGTTGCTGCACTTGGGCTTTTCTGTAGTTGCGGCAAGCGGGGGCTACTCTTCATTGGGGTGCGCGGGCTTCTCATTGTGGTGGCTTCTCTTGTTGCAGAGCACGGGCTCTAGGCATGTGGGCTTCAGTCGTTGTGGCACGTGGGCTCAGTAGTTGTGGCTCATGGGCCGTAGAGCGCAGGCTCAGTAGTTGTGGCACACGAGCTTAGTTGCTCCACGGCACATGGGATCTTCCCGGACCAGGGCATGAACCTGTGTGCCCTGCACTGGCAGGTGGATTCTTAACCATTGTGCCACCAGGGAAGCCCGGATAGGCAGATTTTTAAGACTTGGGTAGATGTTGCCAAAGTGCTCTTGGGAAGGAGTTTGTTTTTATCACAGTCCCTCCTCCCAACATTAGCAGTGTATGAGACGCCTCATTTTTCCCCAGCCTTGCCAACACTGGATATCATATTTCTTTTCCATTTTTGACAATCTGATCGACAAAATGTATCCTACTCTGATTTGCATAATTTAAATAGTGAAGTTGAACTGCTTTGCATGTTTATTGTTTGTATAGCTGTATATACATATATATATAGAATGTATAGAATATATATAGAATATATAGAGTGTATAGAATATATCATATATACATATATAGATATATAATACATATATAAAATATTTATTTGGTGTATAACTTTTTGATGTTCTTTGCCCATTGAATCACAAGAATTTGACATCTCCATGTCATCAAATCTATCAGCCTTTTTCTTTATCATATCTCCTGGGTAGATTGTTAGGAGGTGGTTGATTCATCCACCTTGAATTCAGATTCTTCAGTCTAAGGGTGAATTAAATTGGAAGCCCATCCCCGTGTTAACTGAGAATGCACAGAAAGTAATGACAGACAGGAATGTGGAGAGTCAGCAAGGAGAATACTCCCCATCCACGTATCTACTCGTGCACTGAGAAAATGATATTGATATAAACTGATTTTCCTGATGGATGGATGCGCTGTGGACATTGATTCTAGACAGCAAAGCAGTCCATTGCAAACCCATCGAGGCACATCTGGTGACTATATTTATGACTCCTAGAATCTTGTTAGTTCCTCCTTAAAGGAAAAAAGAAAAGAATAAAGAGACAAAATTTAAAAGAACATTGTAAAGCAATTTACTTAAATTATAAGAGACTAAAAGCCAGGCTTAGTGGATAATTGAAGAATTGCATTAAAAGGAATCAGTATCTTTCTGAAATTGCTCTGTCCTCATCTTGTGAATTATTTTGCAAAGGGAGGGTCACTCTGTCACTATCTTGTAAATTTCTCATGGCATTATTGCCAAGGACAACATTTTTTTCCCTCTCTTTGATCCTTCATGTTTTCCCTTTTCGCCCAGCCTTAGCTCGCTAAGACATTTAGGGGCAAAGATACTGGAGAGCAGGGGTTTTGAAATTTCAAGTCCCCGTTCCAGCCTCTGGGATCCTGGCATTCCCAGCACTGGAGCAAAGGTTTCCTTCTGCATCTTCACACTGAGCCTTTGGAGAATGTCAAACTCATAAAGAAAAGAGAATGAGGGGAATGCACAGTTGATTTTTGAAAATCTACTTAGTAAGTTCCCAATTAAAGGCAAGTTTAAACATCATTAAGAAAACTGAAAAGGAGAAAAGAAGATGCAGATATTCCCACCCTCCTTAACTAGTCATCACTTCTCTGCCATCTCCCCTGGCCTTTATCTCTATGTATTCACATTTCCTCAGTGGTTTAATTACCTTCCTCCTTTCATTTTTGCTTCATACATATGTTGTCATGGTGCTTCCTGACCCTTATGTGGAGCTGCATTTCTGGGAGGGGGTCTTGGATGGGCTCACACAGCTGCTCTGCAGTCCACTTGATTTTCCCTGGGGTGCACCAGCTCAAGGAGGTGAAGTGGCCTCAAAGAGCCAGAACTGATGCCCATGTCGTGACACAGCTTTGCCCAGATCCTGGCCCCCTGATGGGCATACGGACGTCAGGTACGCTGCAATTAAGCTGCCCTTCTTGGAGATACCGTTAATTCTTACCACACTACTGCCCGCTCATGTCAACATTCCACAAGAAGATAGACTGATAATGTTTGGACTTTTGTTTGTAAATGACATGCATTCTTAGACCGAAGTCAGCAGCAGCAAAGTATTTCTGGGAAGTGGAAGAAGAGAGGTAAGATGAGAAAGCAGAGTTACTGCCCAAGTGTCTGTGAAAAATATCTCTGCTTCCAGCTGCATATAGAAGATGTCTAATCCTTGAGATGTCCTTCAGCATTCATTCATACACTTGGCAGTTGTTTTACTGAACACCTTCTATGTGACTGGTGTGATATAACACCCTCTTTAAACTCTTCATATCCCATGTACTTATTTGTTAATATATTTGTAATTAATATTACTTCCTACTTCAAAAATAACTGAGTGACTTAACCTAAAAAGCATATCGTGAAAGAGGCACGTGAAAGAGGGATCAGAAACCATATTGAAAAATGTATTGTGTGTGTGTATGTGTGTGTGTGCGTGCGCGCACGCGCACATGTGTTCACGCACCCAGGCATGTGTGAGGTGGTGCCTTTATAGGAATGATATTTCATATTCAAATGGAATTCTGAGCTTCCTAGCAACCAAGGCAAAAAGAGAAATTAATACATTTTCTTTAGATTCTATAGAAAACTCATTGGTACTTCAGGAGAGGTAAAATTCCTCATTGGCAGTCAATTTCAAGAGGAAGGAGGTCAATTTCAGGAGGAAGGCAATTTCAGTTGCATTTTTCATTGTCTCTCGTTTTATGTGGAATCACCCACAATCTCCTATCTTTCATATTTATTGATACATCTGTGACCAAACCAGAAGAATTTCCTGTCTTCTCCGTCTATTGAGAAAGATGTGGATAAAATAATCACTTATATAAGTGAGTACGCTGAGGTATGTACTTTCAGGGACGGGGAGCAGTACGTGCAAATAGCTTGGGGCACTTGATACTATAAGGAAGGCTAGGTGGCAAGGCAGGAGATGAGGCTGGCCGGGCAGCAGGGCCAGCTGTGCAGGCCTGAGAGGCACTGGGAGAGTTTGGGGCGGGGCAGGGCAGGGAGTGGTCCACTTGCATTTTAAAAGGATGTCCGGACACCCTGCAGAGACTAATTTTGAAGGCTGAGAGAGGAGGCTGGAAAGCTGTTGCAGTCAGTGGTCCCTGTAAGAGGTAATAATTAACACAGACAAAAATGTGGTGCAGAGGAAGGAGCTCTGAAGACAGAGTGTTAATTAGGGCTTTACTTTCTCATGACATTAAAATATGCCACAGGGGCAGAGAGTCCACACACCAGTTTCTGCCCTCCCTCAAAGTGGGGCTAATGGGGAGGGTCTTCCCAGTGCCTATGGCTGCACCTGGGACCAGTTCAGGGTTCAAGAGCACAAGGCCTCTCATTTATTTACAGCCTGTAAGTCCACGCTCCCTTTTCAGATCCTCTCCTTGTCCATCTTGTGAGGCCAAGACGTAGGATAGGCCTCGTGTTATTTGAACCTTCTTGAACTACTGGTAAGAGATGTATGAGTTTGGAGAATCCAAGATTCAAGTCCAAGCCCAGCCTCTTATCCTCTCTGTGACCTTACATAAGACACTTAAGCACCCAGATGTTCTTTCTTCATATGTGCACTGGGAAGAATAAAACGCGTGGTCATTGCAGTAATTTTGCTGTTATCAATAATATTAACCACCATTTGCTGAGCACCTGCTATATGCCATGCCCAGTGCAAGATGCTTTGTGTACATTATCTTGTCTGTCCTCATTTTGTCCACACATGTCCATAAGGGTAGGCATTAGTAGCCCCATTTAACAGGTGAGAAAACTGAGGCTTGGAGGGCTTAAGGAACTTGCCTGAACTCTCATAGCTAGGAAGACGTGGAACTATGTCTGGGAATGGTTTTCTAGTGAGTATACCTTTTACTGAAAAACTCTTGAGGGGTCCTCCCCCTCAGCCACCTTTTTATTTTGATGCTTTATAATACTTTGGTCCCCAGAAGGGATTGGAAGATAGAGCCAAGATTTGCCTAAACGGGGAGATTTCTGGAGCCTGTGGAAGAAGGCATGAAAGAGGATGGATCCCTGCGCCACAGTGAGCTCTGCTTCGGGAAAAGATCGCTGCACAGCCCTCACCCAGTCCCATCCACAGCGCCCATAGATGGGGGGCATTCAGGCCTCCTATAGGTCCAGGTTTCACAGTGCTGCCTCCTGCAGGTAATTATAGGAACTACACAGAGAGGGACAGGGTTGCATATGAAAAACAGACAGCCCACTGCCTCTGGGATTCCACTTTTCTCTGGTGTAGAGAATTAGATGCACGTGTGCTCCAAGATGCACGTAAAAGTATGTTATTGCAGATTGCTCGTGCTGGCAAAAATGAGAAGCAACATAAATGTCCAGCAATAGGGGAGTGGGAATTCAGTGGTTGTGCATCTCTGCCAGGGAATGCCATGTAGTGTTGGAAGAGGTGATCTTTTGAGGAAGAAGCTTCAAAATATATTTTTAGCTGAAAAAAAAAAGATATCAATGAAATCTTAAGTATGAGTCAACCTGTGTAAACCTCAGACCACAATAGTTTTGTGTGTGAACATCCACGTGTTTGTAAAATGCACACAAGAAGTCGGGAAGGATAGACACCAGAATGTAGCTGTGTGTGGTTACCATGGATGGTGAATTGAGACTTCTACTCTGGGTTCTCTGTAATAATAACACCTAACCCTTCTGTACCTCTTACCTATCTTCCAGGCACTAAACACTTTATGTATATTAACTAATTTAATCCTCACCACTGCCCTGTGAGATAATACTACTATTATCCCGTCTTATGCCTGGGAAACTGGGGTACAGACTGGCTAAGTAACTTGCCTGGGGTTGCCATCGGCGGGTAGCAGAGCCGGGATGGGAATCCTTGCAGCCCTGCTTCAGAGCTGCGGCTCTTAACCATTCCCTCTTCTGCTTCTCTCTCCGCATTCCACGTGTGTCTGAGGTGTGTATGCTCACGTGAGTGTGCAGAAGCATGGAATGGTGACCCAGGGCTGCCTGAGCCCCAGGCTAGTGCACTGCTCTTTCTGTGGCCTCATTTGAACAAATTTCTGGGGGCTGCCTGGCATCTCGAAAGCCCAGTGAACATCTTGAATGAATGAGCAAATGAATGAAATGAATGGGTAAGTAAGTGAAGGAGAAGAAGCAGGGGGAGGTTATAAAGAAAACAGAACATGCATTGTGCCTTAAGGAACTTGTCTTGTAGTCTTAGAGACAGAATGTATGAAGGTGATGCAGAGGCTATAGTATAGATGGCAACAAAAACATACAAGTGTGCTGGGTGCTCTCCGAGAAGGGGAGTCACTCACTATCTAGGAAGGCTTCCTGGAGGCGGTGGGAAAGGGGCTGAGTGTCAAAAGGCGGGGCTGATATGAGGAAGTGTGGATTAAAGGAAAGAAGGATGTTTCTGAAGAGGAGGAAAGTTGGGAGGGAGGGGCTAGAGTTGCTCATGTATTTGTATCCATGTAGATGGGAGGTTTAGAAAATTTCTAGGGCTTTTGTTTGGGAGAAGAAGCTGGCAGACTTAGGAAGGGAATTCATGTGCATTTACTACCTCCTCTGTGCTATGTACTTTATAGGTAGTTTACATTATCTTAATAATCCTTACAACAGTTGCATTTTAAATGCAGAAACAGGCACAGAGAGGTTAGGTTATTTGCTCTGTGCCACACAGCAGGTCAACCTCAGAGCCAGGATTGGTGCCCAGTGAGTCTGAACCCAAAGCCCAACTAGGCAAGGTGGGGTCAGGAAGAGCAGGGTAGCACCATCCTTCCCTCTCTTCCCCATCACTAACCTGGGTCTTAGACCAGCTCCCCTTCCTGAGTTTGAGTGATCTGTTCCCCAGAAGAGAAAACCTTGCCCTGAAATAAGCTGGATGGCTCACCATTATATGTCCTTACTCGAGACTTTTCTGAAACACTTCTTTTGTACCTGCCCCTCCAGACAATAGTCTAATGGTCTTGTGACGTTGTGCTTGCACTTTGGTGCATGTTTTTGAACACGGGAGTGTGTGTGCATCTGCCATGCTAACACCCCGCCCCCCAGTCCCTTCACATTGTAGCCGTCTCCAGTCTATTTCTCAGTCCTCTGCTGAGCAGAGAATTCTATCGCCTGGCCTGTGATTTTGGGGTATCGGAGTCAGCTCCGAAGAGCTGCCTCCTGAGAGCATTAATCCAAGTAGCAAGTTATTAAGTTTGAAGACATACACATATAATTTACATTTCTACAATCATAACACGCAGTCTGAGTAGTCATCTGGTGATAGGTCGTATCTTAGCCATGCCACCTGCCAGGTCAGATCGAGATTTCTGTGATCTGACCTGGTGGAATGCTGGTAAGCCCCTCGGTCGAGCTTCATCAGTAAATGTGATAACACGCAGGGGAGCAGAGGACTCTGGTGACGGCTCTTGCTTGCAGTGGACTTTCCCTAGATCTCATGGGATTTTTTTAGCCTTAGCTCATTGGATTCTTAAGTATCAGGCACTGTGCTAATAGGGTTCCTCTACCTAAAGAGAGAGTAGAAAAGAGATCTTCATTTTACAGGAGGGAAACAGATGAACAGAGAGGTTTGGTAACTTGTGTGAGGTGGCACAGCTTATAAGCAATTGATTCAGGATTCAGGCTGATGCTGCAGGTTGCTGCAGCAGGAGAGGGGTGTGGTTGACAGTCACCAACAGTCACAGGCAGAGCACGCAGGCTGCTTTAGGGTAGCTTTTGGATGTGATTTACCGCACATAAGCAGCTGCCTACAAAGAGCAGGGAAACACAGCGGTAGTCCCATTGGAGTGTGTCCCCCCAGCCCTCAGGTCCCTTTGAAGGTCCCTCTGCTGCCCATGATAGTGCCGAGTTGGGGTGTGCATCCTGCAACACCTGAGATGCTCCATCTGCCCTTCTGGTGTTTTCTTAAACCCTTTTGGTCCCTCCCAGTTGATATGGAACCTCAGAGCCTCCAGGCTCAAGATCTGGTTCAGGGACCTGATAGCAACTTCTTTTCTTCTAAATACAGAGGACACTGAAGTTTAACTTTGGGCAGGACCTTAGCAATCAGGGATTCCAACCCGTTCATTGCCAGTTGGCAAAACCGAGGCCCAGCAAGAGGAGGACGTAGCCCCCGACCACACAGCAGGACAGTGGCACAACAGGGACATGCCTGGGTCTCGGTTTCACAGCCGGAGTTCTTTCTAGTTTACCCTACTGCATAGGGCTGCTTGCTACTGAGGCTCGCCAGTGAGAGAAGCCACCAGTTCTGTGAAATGAATGGCCTGGGCACCTAAGCACACTATCCTCCAGATGGCCTGAGCCTCGGGGATTAAGGTAGCAACGGTGAGTAAGTATGGGAGGCAGGTGGAAGGGTTATCAGGGCAAGAAAGCACCAGCCAGCTCTTTTTAGGAATTAACCCCTCTGTTCAGTGACACCTTTTAAAATAAGCAAGCGGTTGTTTGTAAAAAAAAGGAGACAAGAAGGCAATGAGAAAGTAGAAACTGAGTTCCTAGACCATCCCCTCCTCCTCGCCTTCCCTGCGTGACACACAAGGTTTAGTCAAAGCACAATGGATGGAGGCCTTCCCTCGGGGTTCTAATGGCCACGGCACCAAGACCATATTTCCAGAGCCTGCTTGGATGTGGAAAGTGCTGTCTCAGGAATCTCGTTTTTTCTTCAGTTTTGCCAGAAAAATAAAGATGCATGATGACGCAGTGGATGATGATATTCGTGCTCTCCAAGACCCAATGAAAGCCCATATTTACCCCCCCAAAGAGCCAATATCAGAGGTTCCAGAATGGTCTAGGCTTGAGTGGCCATCAGATTTTCTGGTCCCACGGGCTTGTGATGGGGAAACTGAGGTGCAGAGGCGAAGAGGCTTGTCCAGGGCTGGCCTCCTGTGTCTGGGCTGTACGCTCTCAGTCCCTCCCCATCTCGGGTTGCCAGTGTCCCCTTCTGTACCACACTGGGGACGGGCAGCACTTGGGAGACTCAGTGACCTCCCAGGCCCTCTCCGGCGCCAGCTCTCCGTGGTGTTCTCATCAAGGTCAGTAACATCCTCTCCGTTCTCAAGGTTGCTGCTTGCCTATTTATAGAACTGACCAAGAGAATGCCACTATTGCCAGCGATACAGAATACAAATCAAGCACTGTGCGATGGTTTTCATTCTCTCAGACACCTCTTTTTTTTTTTTTTTTTTTTAACTCCTTGGGCAATGCTTATCTACGCCTGGTTTCCCTTCTCAATGTGGACACTCCTGGGAGGAGAGGGGAGTGGGCTCTGCTACCTGCTGACCCCCCACTGTGTGCAGAGGCCCGGCCCTCAAGCACACTGTTTCATTTAACCCACGCAGTCCTGAGAGGTGGGCAGTGTCTGCAACCCACGTGTGCTGCTTTCAGAGAGGAAGCAGCCGGCCCCAGGGCTCCTGACCTACAAGTGACAGAAGCAACTTAAATCCAGTTCTGCCCAAATCCACAACGTCCATTCTTTCCACTTGCCTTCCCCGTTCCTAATTCCAGCGCAGCCTTCCGGATCAGATGAGGAAGGTGGCTGCAGGGTGATGCCTGTGCATGCTGTGGTTCTTTGGAGGCCATATATGTGCTTTCTCATCCAGTCAGGGCAGCCAGGTTTTTCTGAGGACCTACTGTGCGCCTGACGGAGCCTTGTCTCTCTCCAGGCTGCAGGTGCCACGAGGATATGCCCACTTTGCTCTCTCCAGGCCCGGCACACAGTAGGCTCGGTCAGCCCTTGTTGATGAGTGATGGGGCTCAGACTCACCGTCTGTCCAGGGAAGGGAGCAAAGAAGAGGCAGGCCAGTTGGAGCAGCCTCAGAGCCGCAGCAGTGCCTTCACGGAGGAGGGAGCAGGGGGCAGGGCAGAAGGGTCGGGAAGACCGCTCAGCGGCTGCAGTGGCTTCTGCGGATGGTGCCCATGCCCTGAGTTCTGGCAGTAGCCCACTTGGTCTACGGCTTCCTCCATCCTGCATCTCTAGCTTCACGGAGGTTTTATTTTCCCAACTGTTCTGTCAGGGAAGTCCCAGGGAATGTGAAAAGAACACTGTACAATCTTTCTCTGCTCATCTTCTCAGAAATCTTTTTCACAAGCAGCATTTTGGAGAGCTGCCATCCTCTCGTTATCCCTCCACCCGGGACTGGCATTAAGCTTGCCCATCCTCCTCTGGAAGAGGTTCAGATGTCAGGGTGTCCAGTCCTGTGGCCCAGTGTCCTTGTCTGGCAGCCCCACCCAGCCAGGGCTCCCCACTGTCTTTGAAAGCCCCACCCTTGGCCCCTTTTGTCTGCCAACAGAACTGGGGGGTCAGTAGAACCCAGTGCCCCACAGATTCAGAGAGCTAAGTGCCTCCCTACCCTTTTATGTACATTGCTGTTTTCTGTCATTGATTGCAATATACCTTCATTCTGGAATATTTAGAAAATATTGAGAAACAGGAAGGACAAAATAATCATCACCCATAATTCTGCCACCCCGAGAGAAGCACTGCTGGCATCTTGGCACGTTACTGCTCAGTTTCATTTTTTTTTTCCTGTGTAATTTTTCTCTTAACATAACTGAGATCACACTGTAAGACAGGATTTATATCCTTTTGACCGCACTTAGCATTAAAATGTATCACACATCCATGGCATTACAAATACTCTGTAATGATTGTAAAATGCGATTTTAACGGCAGCGTGAATTTTCCCACGTGCAGGTACTATCTATCATTGGCTCAGAAGTCCCAGGTTTAGGGGTATGTTTGCTGTTAATCCCAGTGCTAAGTGACCGTCTCCCTGAATAAAGGGCTTCATGTCAGTACAGGTGCATCATGGGAAAGCAGCATGGCCGCTCCCAGGGCTCAGAGTTTGGGTTCACCTCTCCCTGTGGCTGTTCCATCCCCAGACTAGAAAGTGGGGAGTCAAGGTGGTATCCACACTCAAAACTAGTTGCTGTACGAAAGGAACCCCATACTAGCTGTGCGGGCAGGTCATTTCCCTCGTTTTCTTCCACTAAATCATGGAATCCCTCTCCCACTAAATTGGATTCCATGAGGATTTCAGGAGACAAAGCACATCAGGTACAGAGCTGCGTGTTTCATACATACAGGCGCTTTATCATTGTTAAGCTACCATTAGTATCAGTATTTTTATCTCTTGACTCTCTTGTCTAATAATTTATCGGGGTCACCGAGGCCACCCCCAGTTTCCATAAGGGCTCACGCGTTCGGCAGATGATTGTGCTTGTGGCTAAGATTTGTTACAGCAAAAGGCTACACAGCACAGTGAGCACAGGAGCAGCACGTGAGGCAAAGTCTGCAGGAAACCAGGCAGAAGCGTCTGAGTGCTGTCTGTGCAGTCACACGGGATGGGCTTGATTCCTCCAGCACGGAGTTGTAACAACACGTGTGAAATGTTGTCTACCGGGGATGCTTATTAGAGACTCAGCACCAGAGGTGGGCACCTCTGTCTGTACCCACATCCCAGACCCCCACATGGTTTGCACAAATAATCCAGGCACGGCGAGCTGCCCTTATTAGTTAGGGAATGGTGGGAACACTCAGAATCCAAGTTCCCAGAGGCCCGCCCAGCAGGCCCTCATAAGGCTGCAGTTGTAGGCCTGCTTGGTTAACTCTGTTCTGCACAGGTATGCTGAGACGTCCTATTCCATGTGTTTGGACTACTTCAAGATGGGGGCTGGAGTGGGGTGAGACAGACGTCCTCATTTCCATAGGACAAAATTGAGGGCTAGTAAAGGGAAGACACTTAGAAGCTGGTCTCCTGCTCCGTGTGCGGGGTCCTGAGAGGAAGCAAGTTCTGGATAATCCCGCACTGTCCCCTTTCCTGCTAACTCGTGTCTCTCTCTCTCTCTCTCTAGGCTCTCAAGGGCTCCAAGAAGCTGGTGCTGTCGGTGTACTCAGCGGGGCGCATCCCTGGCGGCTACGTCACCAACCATATCTACACCTGGGTAGACCCCCAAGGCCGCAGCATCTCTCCGCCCTCGGGCCTGCCCCAACCCCATGGCAGCACCCTGCGGCAGCACGAGGGTGACCGGAGGAGCGCCCTACACCTCCTGCAAGGCGGGGATGAGAAAAAGGTGAGCCTCTGGGCCTTGGCCTCGCCGGGCCTCCTGGAGGTGGAGGGCTGGGAATGGGGGGCTGGCCGTCAAGATCACACTCTCCTTGCCAAACCCAGAATAGGGAAGTTTCTTAGAGGCTGGAAGAAGGGGGTTGGCCTGTAGGGGCTGTGGCCTTCGTCTCTCCCTCAAGTCCCAACTGAAGGGTTTTCTTTTCGTTTTAACCTATGCGCCACATACCATAATTCACACTAAGCTGCTGCAACAAGAGCCCAAATACCGTGATTTAAATAAGCTAGATTATCTGCCCCTCCCGTAGCAGAGTAAAGAGGACCGTCTAGGCTGATGGGGCAGCTCTGCTCTCCGTCTTGCCATCCTCTGGGTTACTGCCCCCTTATGGTTGAAGTCTAGTTCCCCGTAGCCCCTAGAGTGGAAAGAGGAAGAGAGAAAGCTCGGATGATTTACACTAGAGATGAGTTAACTTCTCAGTGGTCCAGACCCAGGCGCATGGCCACACGCAGCTGCCAGGACTCCAAGCTCCACAGGGCACCCACACCTGCAGTGTGGGTCTCAGGTTGTAAGGAACAGAAACCAGAAACCGGTCCTGGTCACCTTCCACAAAGTCAGAATTTACTGGAAGGGTGTGGGCAGCCCCAGAATTGAAGCTGAGGGACTCGGGGTGCAGTCTCCAGGAAGAAAGGGATCCCCATGGTTTCTGTTCTCTGCTTCCTTCCCCTCAAGATTCATGTTCCAGGGAGGGAGCACCTGATTGGCTGGCGGGGAGGTGCCCTTTGATTGACAGAAACACCAAGACTGTGGCCGGTGGAGGAGGGGTTGTAGCCCAAAGCACCATGGGGTGTTGTAACCTGAAGAAGACGGCCAGGGGCATCAACAGATGCCCCCTACAGAGCCTTCCTCCCGAGACCATGACTGTTTCTTTAGAAAGGACTTGAGAGATGGTCCCCCTGATATTTAAGGTTCACTCCGGGTGCTGTTTGCATTGCGCCCTATGGTTGCTCCTGGGACCAAGAAAGTCATTCCTGTAAGCATGACTTTGGTGTGACCATGACCATGGTCAACGCGTGACCATAACTTTGGTCTCTGGTGTTTTAAGACCTTGACAAGCTTGGGGCTCTGAGCCAACCGCCTTCCCTCTGGAGACTCTTTCCTCAGCTCTCTTTTCCTGTCCATAAGACCATAACATTTATTTAATGGGTTTTGTGTTCTTTGCTCAAATGTCGATATGCAGGAAGCGGCAGAGATGGCGGGGGCTTCTGTGCCAGGCAAGAGGCAGTGGGGTAGCCAGTTCGTATGCACCATCAGAGCCTGCTTGGGCTTCTTCAAGGTGGCCAGGGTTGCAGAGGTGGGCTCATGTCCCCCTCCCCGCCAGGCGATGTTGCTCTCTGGCCATCTTGAGAAAGCAGCACAGCCTGTGGCATTGAGTCATTTTCAAGGCCAGCCTTCCAGGGTGGGTAGAGAACTTGCTTTATCTTTTTCTCAAGCTCTTCCCTGTATAGGGCATGAACTTAGAATAGTAAGAGCTCACCGTGTGCTGGCTCTGTGCTTACAGCGTCTCACTGAATCCTCGTGGCTTCCCCATGGGGTAGGTGTCCTTATGCACATTTTACAGATGCAAAATCCGACATTCAGGGGACACTGCGGCAACTAGGACCCATTGAGCAGGTCAGCCCACACTTAGTGAGCACCTATGCCTGACGCTGTTATGGGTGGTGGGAATGGAGAAATGGACAAGAGACATGAGGCCTTGCTCTGGGGAAGCTTCCAGTGAGTTTGGAAGTCGTAGGAGGCGTGAGACAAAAATTCAGAAATGAGCATAAATGAGCAAGATAATTAAGGTGGTGAAGATTGATGGAAGGAAATAAAATCAGGAAGGGGGTTAGAGAGTGATGGGGAGGGAGGCTCTGCTTCAGATGAGGTGGGCAGGGAAAACCTCTCTGAGGAGATGACTTCTGAGCTGAGACTGAGAGAGGAAAATGGAACTACCACGTACCATTCTGAGCACTGAAAATGCCAGGCAGCAAGGACAGCATGTGCAAAGGCCCTGAGGTGGGAATGAGCATGGCATCTTCAAGTCTTAGAGAGAAGGACCCTGTCACTGGAATTGAGTGGGTGGGAGGATTGGGAGGATGTAAGCTGCCCTCTGGGAGTCTTAGAGTAACGTATATAGGAATGTAGAAGGCAAAGGCTGAGGGAATCATGCTCCAGGGAGGACCTGGATACCTCAGGAGGCAGGAAATACCCTGAACCACACCAGAGAAGCCTTCACAGATTTTATAGCTCCAGGCTGAAGCTTCTACACCCTCCCACCCCGTTCCTCCTTTTGCTGATACAACATGGAGCCCCCGTTTTCCTGTTGAGGAAGGGCATGGGGGAAATGTCTCTGGAGCCCTCACTTCTGGCCCCCTGGCCTGATTCTCTTCTCTCCAGCAGCCTGGTCTCAGCTAATATTCCAGATAGCCATGACCAGACTCCCAGACTTGCCGTGCCAAACTTCAAAAATCCTAACCTCAACCCCAGTGGGAACACACCTTCTAGGGAAATGAGTTCTCAGGGCAATAGTGATGTAAAAATCACACGTAGCAAAATTACCCTTGAAAACTGCCTAAGCTGTCCACTGAAGCTGGTTCTGGTTTTGCAGCCCTTGCTAGTAATGCCCTTCTCCACACTGAAGTGTGAGAACCATCCCATGATGCTGAAGGAAGGAACAGAAGGGAAGGACACAGGTAGCGCCTCTGGGAATCGGGCCTGTCTGCTCTCAAGTCACCATCACATCGTCAGAGGCGAATAGGGTGCACAGTTGTTCAGTGTTCCAGCTTCCCATTCTGGGCTAACCCCCAGCCTCTATAGTACAGATGTAGCCTCTGTATGAAAAAACTGGAACAGATCTGTTGTGGGAGTTAGATAGGATGGTGTCAGCGTGGCAGGGAGAGTAAGACACTGGAACCAGGCTGCCTGGGTTCAAGTCCTGGCTCCACCACTTGCCAGCTGTGTGACCTTGGATAAGTTACATAACCTCTCTGAGCCTGAATCTCCTCTTCTATAACATGGAGACAGTGGTAGGGCCTCCTCTCCCCACCACTGTGTAAGGCTCTTGGTTCTGTGCCCTGGTATGCCCAAAGTGCCTGGATCAGTGCCTGGCACAGTGGAGGTGCTCAGTAAGTATTTATTACATGAATGACTGAATTAAAATGCAGGGCTCAAAGTCCCCTACTGCCCCCTGCCAGGGTCACTGGCCCATGAGCAAGGGAGCAAGTCTCAGTGGTTTCCCGGTCCCACGGCCCCGCTCCGGGCTGAGCAGGCAGACCCTCTGCAGCAGCGACTGCTCCCCCAAGCTCATGCCTTCGGCAGCCGCAGAGATAAGGTGGGGCCCAGCTGGGAATGGAAGGCGAGGAGCCTTTGGGACTGGCTCTGAAGAAAAACCTACAGTTCTCCTCCTGTGTTTCTCCTTTACCATCACACTCACAGTGCTTCTGACACCAGATGTGGCGGGGTGGGGGGTGGTTTCCCACCAAGCAATTCTCTGCGACACCAGCTGGATGTCTTACAATTTAACTCAATTCTGACACTGTCTACCTGGAGAGAGTGTCCAGTCCCACAGCTTAAGGACTCAGTCCCATGAAACAGCCCCCTACCTGTCCCCACTTCAGATACCAGTTGCAAGTCCAGGTTATCACCTGTGCTTCCAACTGATCGGCTGTAACTCAGAGGTTCCCCTGACCCCGTCTCAGCTTTGATTAATTTGCTAAAGCGACTCACAGAACTCAGGAAAACAGTTTACTTACTGTGCACCAGTTTATTAGAAAAGGATACGGTAAAGGATACAGGCGAACATCCAGCTGGAAGGGCTGTGTAGGGCAGGTTATGTGGGAAGGGGCGCGGAGCTTCCATGCCCCCTCCAGGTGCACCACTCTCCCCACGCCTCTACCTGTTCACTGACCCAGAAGCTCTCTGAACCCCATACTATTGGGATTTTTATGGAGCCGTCATCGTGTAGGCATGATCAATTTTTTTTTAAATTTTATTTATTTTTTTGGCCGCATCGGGTCTTAGTTGCGGCATGCGGGATCTTCGATGTGGTGCGCGGACTCTTCATTGTGGCACGTGGGCTTCTCTCTAGTTGTGGTGTGCGGGTTTTCTCTCTCTAGTTGAGGCGCGCGAGCTCAGCAGTTGTGGCACGCAGGCTTAGTTGCTACCCGCGGCATGTGGGATCTTAGTTGCTACCTGCGGCCTGTGGGATCCCTGACCCGGGATCGAACCCGCGTCCCCTGCATTGCAAGGTGGATTCTTTACCACCAGACCACCAGGGAAGTCCCGTGCACGATCAGTTATTAACTCCACTTCCAGCCCCTCTTCCCTCTCTGGAGAAATTGGGGTGGGGCTGAAAATTCCAAGCTTCTAATCATGGCTTGGTCTTTCTGGTGACCAGCCACCCTCCAGGAGGCCAATCAGAGTCGCCTCATTAGAATGAAAGATGCTCCTAGTGGTCTTGTCACTTAGGAATTTACAAAGGTTTCAGGAGCTCAGTGCCAGGAACGAAGACAAAGACAAAATGTATGTTTCTTAGTATAAATCACAGTATCGCACCTGGTATCAGAACTCCCTGACTGTGTGACCTTGGGTGAGTCACTTAACCTTGAGTGAGTCACTTAAGCTTCCCTAGCCATGGTTTGGGGACGGTCATAGCAGCCATATGGGGCTGTTTCAAGAATCAATAAATCATGTGCACAGAGGATAGTGCCTGGGGCATAGTAATTCATTGCAGTAACAACCATCATTTAGCCAATGCTTCCTAGGTGCTAGGTACCTTTCATATCTTCTTTGTCCCCAAATGTTTATTGATGTCATCTCCTGAGGCTGCTCATGCTGCTTCCTGGACAGGGTTGGGGTTCTAGAGGAAGGTAGGAAGGGGGATGGCAGTGCCTGCCTCGGGTAAGCTGTGCAATTCTCATTTCACTGATGGGGAAACTGAAGATCAGAAAAGCAACAGGCCCTGCCCCAGGGTTGCCCAGGAGTAAAGGGCAGAACCAGGATGCGAACTCAGGCCTGTGGGAGGCAGTGCAGTGAGCTGATTCAATGCCTGGGCTCTGCCAGCTGTTTGACCTTGGCCATGTCATTTCACCTCTCTGGCCTCACTTTCCTCACCTGGGAAATGGGGATAATAAGAGAAACCATAGAGGAGGAAAGAGGACTCAACGAAGTAAGGCATGTAAAGTGCTGAGCACAGTGCCTGGGATCTAGGAAAGACTCAATACGTTTAGTAACCAACTGATTTAGTGAGTTATCATTATATTCTTATTATTGGTGGGAATGGTATTCTTTTCACTGTGCCAGGCTGCCTCTCACAGCTTAGCGCCCTTTCCCATAGGTGAGTTTTGTTTCCTGCCAAGTGCTTGTGGAGTTTCCAGCAGGTGATGGAAGCAGATACCCTGCTGTTGATAGGTCTGTTATTACAGTCCTGGGATGAAGACTCCGTTTTATTCCCATGTGAAGGATTTATGGGGAAGTGACTGGCAGGCAGTGGGGTTTGTTTTCATCCTTAGTATTCAAAGGTGGGGACCACAGCCGTCTGTGTGCTCCTGGGTTCCTGTCTGCTCTCTCCCCCCAGAGTCTTCATGTCCCAGAGCTGGAGAGACCAGGTGGGGGTGGGAATGGGGGAGGGACTGATCCACGTCACCAAGTGAACTGGGCTGGAGCCTTGGTGTGAGGCCCCCAGGCCAGGCCTGGCTTGTTCCATGCCCCAGCAGCACAGCCCGCAGGAAGGGTCCATCCGGGTTTGAGGCGGGAGCTGCCACTCTGTCCTCAGCCAGCCTCACTGACCTCCCCCAGGTGTGAAGCTCGCCTTCCCTCACCCCACCAGCGTCGTAAGGCACACCTTGTCTTAAAGGAGCTCCAGAAGTTGGCCTCCTCTGCTGCTAGCCCTCCCCAGTAGTCTTCCTAAAATCTGAATCTGAGCCTTTTCTCTCCTGCTTGAAGCCCAGGCTTGTTGACCTCGCTCACTGCCCCACATAGGCTAGTGCCATCCCTTCCTTCCCTGCCACCCTCCCACCAAACAGAACCCTGCAGTGATCCCAGGGGGCCTTGCTCTGTCCTGTTCCTGAGCTTTTGCACACGTTCTTGCCCTCCCCTTGCCCTGGTTGACCCCCTCGGCCTTCAGGGCTTGGAGGTCATATTTCTGGGATTCTGTGCCTGTGGTCGGGCTCCCAGGAATGGACTCTGAGACCAAGGTTTCCCTGAAAGAGGTTTATAGGAATGTGCCTGTGGTAGACAGAATAACGATGCCCCGAAGACGTCTACCTCCTAATCTCTGGAGCCTGTGAACAGGTCACTTTACGTGGCAAAGGGACTTTCCAGGTGTGATTAAGATGAGGATCTTGAGATAGAGACATTATCCTGGATTATGTGGGTGGACCCAATGTGAGCACAAGTGTCCTTAGAAGAAGGCAGGAGTGTCAGAGTCAGAAAAAGGTGGTGTGATGCCAGGAGCAGAGAGAGAGAGAGAGATCAGAAGATGCTACACTGCTGGCTTTGAAGATGAAGGATGGGGCCATGAGCCCAAGAATGCAGGTGGCCTCTAGAAGCTAGAAAAGGCAAGACAATGGGTTCTCCCCAAGAACCTCTAGAAGGAAGGCAGTCCTGTTGACCCACTGTAGACTTTTGACCTCCAGAGCTTTGAGATAATAAATCTGCGTTGTTTTAAGCCCCTAAATCCATGGTCATTTATTACAGCAGCAATGCAGTGCCCTGGGATCACCACCAGAAAAGGCATGAGGAATACAGGACTGGGCAGAGGGAGGAGTGGGCTGTGATACCATCTCTGCAGAGGCCTTGGCTGGTCCCACGGGAGCTCTGGAGCTGGGGGTGACTTGCAAGGTCATCCTGAATTGAGGCAGGGGTCAGGCTTTCGCTCGTCTGCATCAACTAGTCATTGGATGGGAGCTGCTCCAGGGAGGCTGTGACCTTAGGTGAGGCAGGTCCTGGCAGGCACTCAGCTGTGAGCCATCAACAGCCAATACTCCAGCTCAGGGGTTCCTCTGAGGACAGGGACCCAGTTAGATTCTCCCCTGAATCTGTGCCCAGTGCGGAGTTGGGGTTTGGTTTGCATTGGATGGAATGCCAGCAACGGCTCACATGTGCACGGCCTGTCCCTGTCTAAGAAGCAGCCCATGTTCATTCTCTCGCATGAAGAAGGCTTCCTCATTCTTTCCAGATCATACCTGCCCAAGCTCAGCACCATGGCTTGCCCAAGAGGGACATTTTGAAGATAATAACAATAGCTGACGCTGTGTGAGTGCTTCTGCTGTGTCATGATTCTAAGTGCTCCAAGTAGATAAACCCATTCATCACTCACAACAACCCAATAAAGTTGCTGTGGTTGTTTTCCCCATTTTATAGATGAGAAAACTGAGGCACAGGGAGGTGAAGTAACTTGCCCAGTGTTACACACCTAGCGAGTGTCATTGCCGGGATTAAACTTCCACAGTCTGGCTTCAGAGTCTACACAGGCAGCTACCACACTGTCACCTCCCAAACACACAGACCTGGATGTGATGAGGGACCAGGGTGGACCTACGTCACCTCAAACCTATCCCAGCCCTGGAGCTGCATTGGGGAAGGGAGGGGGCTAGGAAGTTGTTCCCAAGTCCGACTTCAAGCGTCCCCAGAGCCTGCTGTTCCCAGAACTCTGATGTTTCTAGGTGACTGCTCACAGGTCCCCCTGAGGGTTCTGTGGGCCTCACGGATGCTCTCCTTATAATGTAGTCATGGTGTCTGATGAGGAAATGGGGGCATAGGACTAATGGGGCTGGGGCCACTCCACTGGGCAGCACGGCCTGGCACTCTCCCACAGGGATGGGCCTCCCTGACATGCTGCGGAGTCTACAGTCTTAGAACCAAACCATGTAGAGTCGTTCTGTGTGTAGGGCTCTCTCCCGACAGTGGCCTGCCAGCCAGTAGGTGTCAGCTGCGGCTGTGTGGCCTTGTCTGGTTTTGTCCTGTGCAAAGTAGCACCAACAGTGGCTAACATCTATCGAGCGTTTTCTGTGGGCCAGAGACTAGCCTACATTTGTCTCTCAATTTGATCCTCTCCCTAGTAAGCTTATGAGGCAGACACTATTTTCATCCTCATTTTCTAGGTGAGGAGGCTGAGGCACAGAGAAGTGAAGTAACTTGCCCAAGGTCACACAGCCGGGCCCCCACTGGTCAGTTTGGACTTGAGTCTGTCCTCTTCAGCACCTCCCCGCTGACCTCCGGTGGTGAGGGTGTAGAAGAAGGGAGATAATAAATGTAAAAAGCTTCTCCTGGTGGCTGGTGCAGATAACTCTTAGATGAATGACTTTTCGGAAATAGAAAGCTAGTTGGATGGCTTCCCTAACGCCATGACATTTGCCCTCCCCTGATGCCCGCCGGGACCTCCACCCCTTCCTCACCTGTGGGTGGTCACACTGTGCTCTCTTTAGGTCCCTTACATGTCACTGGGTCTTAACTTGTTGCGGGATGTTTTCTGTCCTTTTGGGGTAGGTTCCAGCTGTTCTGGCCACTTCTTTTTGTAAGTTCCCCTTTCAGACGCAAGGCACACTTAACCTGCATGTTCCTGCAGGTTCCTGCATAGATTCTGAGGCTTCCTGGATCTGCCCCAGCCTCTCCTGCCCGGTCACCCACCTCCCCGACCCCCATCCCACCCCCGGCGCTCCCTGCTCTGGCCACAATGCCTCACTTCTCTGGTCCTCTGTGAAGTGTGCTCTCCTGCTGCTGTCCCATGACCCTGAATGCCCCTCTTGCCCTTGCCTGGTTGACTCCTGCCCACCCTCCAATCTCGTCAGAGATGTCACTTTCTCCAGGAAACCCCACCCCATCCATCCCCCCACCTCCAGGCGGGACCATTGCTCCTTCTCTGCACCCACACAGCCCGCAAGTCACCCCATCCGGCTCTGATCACACAGTACCGTGAAGGTTTGTTTACTGGTCTCTCTGCCCCTCAGGACTCTGAGCCCTTGGGAGCAGGCCCGTGTCTGGGTCATCTCCACACCCCCTGGCCTGGCACTGGGTCTGCCCTTAGTGGGCGCTCCCTGTGTTTGTGGGACGAAGCGCTGCTGAAGTGACACTGCCGTGGCCTCTCAGGATGGATGGCAGAGCAGGAGACCCCTGGGGAGGCGGGAGACCCCTGGGGTGGCAGGTGGTGGGGCCCTGCACCTGGACTTAGCCTTGATCCTAAGGTGGGAGGATGGGAGGTGAGGGAGCTGGGTGGAGGGTCCGCAGCCTGACGGGTACTCCCTGACTGAAGGGCGTATAGTCAAGGGCAGCCAGTGGAGGCCTAGAGAGTCTGTGGCCACCACGGTGTGAGGAACACATGAAAACCTGGAGTGTCTAGAGTGTTAGCACCAGAGGGGTCCCTGGAGGTCCTCTCCTCAGCGCCTTCCTTTTACCGCACTTGTACCTGTGACCCACGGAGGGGAGAGGGGCTTCCCCAAGTCACTCAGCAAACCAGGGGCAGAGCTGGGGCAGAAATCGGAATGTTCCAGGAGATCTTGCAGGCCTGAATAGGTGTGCCCTTCAGAGTATGGGAGGGGGGTCTTTAGCCTGCCGCCCCCCAAAGTTCCTGGTGCCCTCCAGGCCCTCGAATACTCTCTTCCCTCCCTCCTGCAGGTGAACCTGGTGCTGGGGGACGGCCGGTCCCTGGGCCTCACCATCCGTGGAGGAGCCGAGTACGGCCTGGGCATTTACATCACTGGCGTGGACCCGGGCTCTGAAGCAGAAAGCAGCGGGCTCAAGGTGAGAGACCCTTGACTCCCAGGGAGGGGATGGGACGCCAGGCTGCACGTGCTGGGGCGAGGGAGGGAAAGACCTGTGTGTGGAGCCCTGTGCAGCTGATTTCAACGGGACGTCCGGCGGAGCAGTGGGCCCCCCACGCGAAGGGCCTGTCCCAGCGGAGAGTCCTCCCCTGGCTGCGCGGCTCTAGTTCAGAGCTCAGAGCGGGCAGCAGGAGCCGCCACCCCTCCCGAACCCCGAGTTCTCCTAGCGATCCGCAGAGCAGGGCAGCCTCCCACGAGCTGCTGGGCAGCAGGCCACCTTGAGCTCTTCGTGGCTGCTGTTTTGGAAACACTGCTGATGGCCTGTGATGGCCCCGACTTCGGGGTTGATTGTGGTACTCGGAGAGGGAAGAGGAGAGGACGCTGCAGGCTGGGGTGGGTTTGCACCGGGCAGCCTCGGGGCTGGCGTTTGACCCAGAGCAACCAGCAATTCACTCTCATTTTAAAGAGGGCTATCTGTGTGCCCAGCATTCATAATTGACATTACACATATCAGCTCATTGAACCTTATCCCGTGGGGTAGTATGTTATTACCCGAATTTCCCGGTTGGGGAAACTGAGGCATGTAGAGGTTAAACAGACTTGTCCAAGGTCATGCAGCTGATCAGTTGCAGAGCAGGGTTTGAGCCCAGTAGTCTTAATTCCAAAGCCCATGGTCTTAACTGCTACACTGTATCCCCCGCTGGGGAGGGCCAGGAACTGGCTCAGAGCTTTGGCGGGGAGGTGACAGTAAGTGAGGCAGGGACTGTCCACAAGGGCCCTGGGCTCAGGACACAGGTCACCTAGATAAATGGCAGCATGCTTTTGGGCTAAATCCTGATGGCAGGGATGCCACAGAAGCAGTGACCCTGGGTACAGGTGGCGTTTGAGCCACGTCTTGTGGGACGAGAGAGGCTGTTGGGTAAAGGGGCTGGGCTGTGGAGCTGTCTGGTTGAAGGAGCCATGTGGTTTGACCGTGTGTGACTGGATGGGCAACTAGCCACATGTGAGGCTGGGAAAGAAGGCACGAGATGAGGTCGTGCCTTCCTAACAAAGGGCCCTGAATGCCCCACTGACGGAGGGAAGCGGATTCTCTATGCGGACGAGAAGAAGGGTCATGGCGGATCAGAGTGGTGGTCAGGAGACCTCTCCCCCCACCAAGCCACAAAGGATGAGGCTGGAGTGGCAGAGAGACAGCAATGAGACTCCAGCCCCATCCTCCATGACGTGGCTCGGGGGGTTCTCTTAGGGAACAAGGCATAATGGGAAGAGCTCTGGGTCTGGAGTCCAGATCCCAGCTTTGCTGCTTTTGCTTTAGTAGCTGTGTGACCTTGGAGAATCCATCTACCTCTCTGAGTTTCCCTTCCCTTTCCCAGATAATAACAATATATAGCATCTCTTTCTCAGAAAAAAATGAGGAACAAACTCACAGTGACATTAAAAATAAAGGTTAAAATTATTGAGGGTCTGTGTTATGGACTGAATGTTTGTGTTCCTCCCAAATTTATACCTTGAAACCCTAACCCCCAAAGTGATGATACTAGGAGGCGTGGCCTTTGGGAGGTGAGTAGGTCATGAAGGTAGAGCGTCATGAATGGAATTAGTGCCCTTAGAAAAGGGACCCCAGTGAGATCCCTGGCTGTCTTTCCGCCTTGGGAGGATACAGTGAGAAAGAAGTTGGCAGTCTACAACTCAGAAGAGGGTCCTCACCAAAACCTGACCACACTGGCTCCCTGATCTCAGACATTCAGCCTCCAGAACGCCAAGAAATAAATGTCTGTTGTCTATAAGCTATCCAGTCCGTGGTACTTTGTTATACAGCCTAGACTGACTGAGACAGTCTGCTCTTTCCCAAGCACTTTATGTCATAAAATCACCTAAACCTCCCAACACTCCTGTGAAAGCAGTTCTTCCGTTAGCCCATTTTATAGGCGCAGTATCTGGGACTCAGAGAGCTGCACAGCTGTAAGAGGCAAAGCCGGGATTCCCATCCAGGAATCAGAATTCTGGCTCTAGAACTGTGCTGGTTACCAGGCCAGCCTGGGCGGGGGTGGGGAGAGGAGTAGATGCCCCACAAATGTTGGTAGGTTCTAGGTGATTCTGAAATGCCCTGGGTCTCTGGCTTGCTATGCTCTCAGCGAGTAAAGATGATTCCTTGTTGGGACTCCAAAAGGAGACAATCTCATGGTATTCTATATGCAGATTGTATTTAATAAATTTGTTATTTTGTATTAATTTTAGATTTACTGAAAAGTTGCAAAGAGATTACCCATTTGTTCTTTATCCGGCTTCCTCTAATGTTAACATCTTATATAACCATGATGCGTTTGTCAAGACTAAGAAACTAACATTAGTACAATACTGTTAAACAAACTACAGACTTTATTCAGAGTTCACCAGTTTTCCCACTAATGCCCCTTTTCTATTCTAGGATACAGTCCAGTTCAGCATAGCACGTTGTGTTTAGCCTGTATGCATTTTTAATTCCATTTATTTTCCCCAAAATTTCAAAAAAGATTGAAGTCAGTTTCTAAACACAGAGTAAAGATTTTTTTAAACGATTAAGTGAGGAAATTGGGAGGAAGGAAACTGGAGGCAGAGAGGAAGAGAGAAAGCCGAGGTGAGAGTCCTTCCGAGAACACTTACTGTGTGGGGCTGCAAACCGCTACAGGCAGCACACAGATTTGACTCCGAGCTTCCCGGCAGCCAACACAAAGAGGGAAGCAGGTCAGGGACATTTGTAAGATGAAAACAGACCAACTGTGCTGGAGAAGCCTGGTTATTCCTCTTCCTGAGGCCTGAGGGCAGTTTTCCTCTGGTCCTTCTTAGAGAGGATGTTGTGTGACGACGTAAGCAGTGTCTTCAGTGACAGCAAATGCATGAACAGATTCCATACTTTGTTGGTGGTGAATACACTCTTACTGAATCCATGTTAAGAGAAAGCGGGAGCGGGGAGCTGCAACGTGCAAGAGAGATGATATGCTAGGTTCTGGCCAGAAGGAACTGAGCATCTCTCTCTCTCTCTCTCTCTCTCTCTCTCTCTCTCTCTCTCTCTTCCTCTGATTAATGACAGGTGGTAGCTTTGCTATCATGTTAGCCACTTACCGAGCAGTTACTATGTTAGGACTGGGCTAAATGCTTCACATTATCTTACTAATTTTTGCAACAGTATATGAAAAAGGAATGTCCTTCTCCCTCTTTGACAGGTGGCAGATTCAGGAGCAATAGTAAGCAGCTTGCCCAAGGTCGCCCAGCTAGGAAGTGCTAGATTTGAACTCACACCTGCTCACTCCAAGTCCATACTCTTAACCACCATGTTCCACTGCCTCCCAGTGATAACGTGTGTGTTACCATCTCCAGTTTACTGTTGAAGAACCAAGGCTCATGGAGATAAAGGCCAAATTCTTTCTCATGTCAGAACTGGGATTTGAACCCAGGCCTCACAGAGCCTAGGGTTGCCCTGTTTGGGGGGAATGGGAGGCCTAGGACCTTGCCCTGACCAGCTGTGTGAAGGTGGACTTGTCCCCTGCCCTCTGGGCCTCAGTCTCCCAGCTCAGACCGTCAGCAGTTGAATGGTTGGGCAGGCGGATCTCTGAGGCTTTCTCCTAGATCTGCACATTTTCCTGGCCTGAGAGCACCAGTGGGTGCCCAGGCACAGGAACGTGATCCGTTCTCCTTCACCTGCAGGTTCCCATACCCACTGAGAGATGCCAAAGTAGGTAACCTGCTGGCAGATCCCTCTTTTGTGTGGAAGGAAGGAAGGAAGTGGGCATTACATGCAGGCAACGGGTCTCCCTGGCTGCGCCTCCTTTCCTTCCTTGCATTTAATCAGCAGGTACATACTAAGGATTCCTGCGTGCCAGACACTCACTGTACTTGCCCTGTGGCTTCTGAGCTGAGCCAGACAGACACAATCCCTGACCTCCTGGAGCTTACTTTCTAGTGGGAAGACAAGGGCGGAATAAGTTCCACAACTGTTTGTTTAATTACAATTGTGATAAATACCAAGACGGCAAAGTACATGGAACTCTGAGTGTCTGGTGGTAGATATCCAGGAAGGCTTCCTGGAGAAAGAAACATTTCAGTTGAAATTTAAAAGGAGAAAATTAATTATGTGAAAGAGGAAAGGAGAATTTCAGGCAGAAAGGACAGAAGATGCTGAGTCCCTGAAGTGGGAAGAAGTGTTCCAGGATGCAAAGGAAGACCAGAGTTGGCTGAACGCAGAAAGCCAGGCAGGGAGAAGGTGCCAAATGATGATGAGGAGGCGAACAGCCAGATCACACAGGGTGTCTAATGCACCCAAGACTGCAGCCATGAAAAGATGATGCTTGAGATCTGCAGTTACTAACATGGAAGGATGTCCATGGTGTGTTATGAGGTGGGAAACAGACTGCCAAACCACATATCTATCAGGATCGCATGCATATTGTATACATATACAAAAATATGCCCAGAGAAACGTCTACACGTGGTTATCCCGAGGTGGGAAGATTATGGATGATTTTCATTTTATTCTTTACATCCTTATACAGTGTCTGAATGGAGCAAATACTAGTTTTATAGTCATGGAAACAGCAACAATAAAGCGGTTTCCATTTTGAAACAAGGCAGAGGAAAAATATTCCATAGAAGTTCTTCAGTTACTTTAGTTTGCTTCTCAGTTGCAGGCAGAGGCTTTATTTGTTCATAAAATGCCCACCTTCAGTAAAGTCCCTTCCATCTTCAGTCCCCACCGCAGTAAAGCATTTTATACTCCCTGCCACTGTTTTACTTTCTTCTCCAAGGTCCCTCGCATATGCTAACACCTGCCTACACTCACTCAGGCGTCCAGGACTGACTGATTCTGTTTGTTGCCAACGCACTTTCCATGGAATTAGGCATATTGAAATGGAATAAAGGGGCTTGGCCGTGTGGGCGGTAGAGCCAAGAACAGGCTTTATTTGTAAATGGGGCTCCTTGCTGCCCTGCAGAGCTTTCCTGGGGCAACAGTTCCCCTTGTGCCTGGCTTCCAGCCACTCCCTTAGCTCCTGAGGGGCGCTGAGAGTCCAGCCAACACTGCTGGGAGGAGAAGTTTCTCGGAGGAGGTCAGGCACTTCCCAGCATTCACCCGGGGGTGGGGGGTGGGGACCTGGGGGGCGGCCGCATGGAACTTGGAACTGTCCCACCCTCCCGGCAGGGGCCGACTGCCCCTTCGGCATTTATCTTTAGGCCTCTCTTACTCCTTTGCACCTGCCCCCAGCAAACCCTACCAAAGAATGGACCATAAAGCTTTGTTTGTTCCTTTGAGGACAGCCAGAATTGACTGGCATTTAAAACTAATAATAATGGTAGCAGTTGCTATTTATTAACCAGTTATTATGAATTGGGCACTGTGCTAAATGCTTTAGGTACACTCTTATTTAATCCTCCAATAACCCTGCGGTGGGCATTATTAATAATGCCATTTAATAGAGCAACTGAGGCTCGGAGAGGTGTAGCACCTTGCTCAGGGTCACACAGGGGTCCGGCCCTAGCCCTCCAAGCCCTCTAAACGCCATGGGCTTTGCTCTACCACCTCCCTAGTACCCTAAACTGGCTAAATATCAAAAGAATGCAGAGAAAAGCAACAAAGGCCACTTAGTCTTCTTAGAAATCACCAAGCTTCTGAAGCCCAGAGTGGTTGTCCCTGACCCTGCCCGGCTCCACGGCCTTCACCCTTGAGGTCATTCCAGGGTGGGAGGCCCATTTCGTTTTTGCCAGTGGGAGCCACGCTTCCATCCTGGCTGGGGTTCACTGGGGCAGGATGTCTGGTCTCATGAATGCCCCACCCTTGGGGTCACCACTGTGCTTACTTGTGGTCTTGGGGCCGGCCGTGGAGCATCTGCTTCACATTCGGTGTCTCAGTGGCTATGGGGATGAGCTGCTACTTTGCAGATCTGTCTTGTGTGCTGTGTGTCAGCTAAATTGGAGAAGCCAGCTGGGCTGGGCTGACCCCCTCTGCAGACTGGCTTTTGCCAGGGTTCTCTCTAGACTAAGCCTGGGATGGCATCCTTTGCAGAACACTCACCCAGTAGCAGGTGATCTCCACGTGTCAGCTCTTACCCTCACCACAGCTCTATGAGGTAGGAACTTGTAATCCCATCATAATTTGGGATTATTTATGAATGACTGTCTCTTCTCTGAGATCCCAGCAGCATGGGGCAGAGACTGGTGTTCTTTACACACTGTTACCTCCCTGCCCAGACAGTGCCTGGCACAAAGTGGGTGTCTTGAATGAAGGAGTCAGTGGCTGCAGCTGAGGCAGGCCCCAAGCCAGGTCTTTTTGACTCCAAAGCTCCAATCTTGAGCACTGCTTCATTTGCATCCTGGCCTGAACACGGCACAGAGCTGGCAGTTTTGTTAAGGGATGAATCCTGCTAAGAGGTGTTAGTGGTTTTTACAACTACCTGGGATGGGCCTGAGCAGTCAGACCCTTTCCATTAGAGACTCCTGCCTTCATGTTGAAGAAGCTGAGTAGCAGCCATGGCCCGCAGTGAGGTTTGCTCATCAAAGGTGCCCATGGGCATTTGGTGCCACCTTCGGCTCTTCCCTGATGAAGGATAAGTGGCAGGAATCCATCTATATGCATAGATCCCAGCCTCCAACCCTCCCATTTTACACATGGGGAGACTGAGGACCAGAAGGAGGGGAAGGACTGGCTGAGGATCATGGAGAGGTGGGTCCAGACACCTCTGGACGGAGCCGCTCCATCATCTGGCAGTTCGACTTTGCCTGCTGACTCTGTCTCTATGTGTCCCTGAAATAGTTCTGCTGGGAGAGAATGAGCCAGGAATACTCTCCAAGGCTGCTGTCTGTATATTCTTGGTGGGAAAAGGGTGTGGCTATTACAGAATACTTGTTTAGTAAGGATCCTCTAAAAGTATTTTTATCTGTGATTATGGCTGATTTTACAGCAGTCCTAATGAAGATAACAAAAATTACCTCTTAATATTTATATAATTCCTAACAGTAAAAAAAACACAAAAAAACCTTAGATAATAAGGGTGTGTTACAAGCAACTCTCTGCCTATGAATTCTCTAACTTAGATGAATGAACCAATTTCTTGAAAGACACAAACCACTAATACTCAAGAAAGAAAAATAGATAACCTGAAAGTTCTATATGTGTGTCAAAGAAACTGAATTTATAATTAAAAACCATCCAAAAAAGAAAACTCAAGGCCAGATGCTTCCACTAATGAACTCTTCCAAATAGTTAAGGAAGAAAATTATGCAGTCTCTCCCTGAAAATAAAAGATGAGGGAATGCTTCCCAACTCATTTTATGAAACCAGCATTATGTAATACCAAGAACAAACAAACACATTTCAAGAAAACTACACATCACTATCCTTCATGGACATAGATGTGAAAATCCTCCACAAAATTTTAGCAAAACAAATCCAGCAATCTATAAAAAGGATAATATACCGTGACCAAGTGGGTTTTATCCAAGGAATGCAAGGCTGGTTTGACTTTTGAAAATCAATGTTACTGAGAAAACCATGTAATCAGAAAAAGCATTTAACAATATTCTATGTCCATTTATGATAAAAACTCTAATCAAATTAGGAATCAAAGGGAAATTCCATAACCTGATGAAGGGCATCTTCACAAACCTATAGATAACATATTTAATGGTGAAAAACGAAAAGGTTTCCTCTAAGATTGAAATAAGGCAAAAATGTCATCCCTCACCACTCCTATCCAGTGTCATACTAGAAGTTGTAGTCAGTGCAATAAGTCCATAGAAAGAAAGAAAAGGCATACAGATCTAAAAAGAAGAAATAAAACTCTATTTACAGAGACTGATCATCTGCATAGAAAATTCCAAAGAATCTACAAAAAAACTCCTAGAACTAATAAATGAGTTTAGCAAGGTGGAGGGATACAAAAGTCAATTGCATTTCTATATGCTAGCAATGCACAACTGGAATTCAATATTAATAAAAACAATACAGTTTACAGCAGGTATAAATAACAAAATATGTGCTGTATTTGTATGCTGAAAACTCCAAGAAAGACATAAATAAATGGAGATATATACTGTGTTCCTGGATAGGAAGACTGAATATTAAGATGTCAGGTCTCCCTAATTCGATCTAGATTCAACACAATCCCAATTCCAATCCCAGCAGGATTTTTTGTAGATATTTACAAGCTGATTGTAAATTTTGTAATGCAAAGGCAAAGAAACTAGAGGAGCTAAAACAATTCTGAAACCAAAGAGCACTGTTAGAGGACTTAGTACCTGATTTCAAGACTTACTATAAAACTATAGTAAACAAGATGATGCGGTATTAGTGAAAGGATAGACACATAGATCAGTGGAACAGAGTAGAGAGTTCAGAAATAAACCCACAAAAGCATACTTAACTGACTGTTGGCAAAGTGCAAAGGTAATTCAATGGAGAAATGGTAGTCCTTTCAACAGATGGTGCTGGAACAACTGGACGTCTGCATGCCAACAAATGAACCTCAACCTCAACCTCACACCTTCTATGAAAATTAACTCAAAAATAAATCGTAGACCTAAAAGTAAAATATAACACTGCACTACTTCTACAGGAATACATAGGAGAGGGACTTCCTTGGTGGTCCAGTGGGTAAGACTCCACACTCCCGATGCAGGGGGCCCAGGTTCGATCCCTGGTCGGGAAACTAGATCCGGCATGCATGCCACAACTGGGAGTCCACGTGCCGCAACTAAGAAGTCCAGATGCCGCAGCTAAAGATCCTGCGTGCCACAACTAAGACCCGGTGCAACCAAAATAAATAATTTTTTTTTTTAAAGGAATACATAGGAGAAAAATCTGTGTGATCTTGCATTAGGCAAAGACTTTTTAGATGTGACACCAAAAGCATGGCCCATAAAAGAAAAAATTGACAAAATGGACATTATGAAAATTAAAAACTTCCCTCTGCAAAAGACACACTTTTAAGAGACTTGAAAAGACACACCACAGACTTGGAGCAGTCAATATTTTCTTTTTTTTTTTTTTTTTTATTCACACACACACACACTGTATTTTATTTTTACAAGACATAAATAGACTGACACCAAACATTGTACATGGATGACCGTCAATATTTTCTAATCCCACTTCCGACAAAGGACTTTTATTGAGAATGTATAAAGAACTCTCAAAATGGGCAAAAGACCTGGGAAATGGTTTTGTATGGAAAACTGGTTGCATGTAGTGATAGACACATGAGTCTGTGCACTTGTCAAAACCCATAGAACTGTACACAGAGTAATTTTGTTATATATAAATTATAAAAAATCAACCCGGTTGTTGCAGGGATAGATGGAGAGCAGACTGAGACAAATGAAGACAAAGGAATCTAACTATTACAGATGATTCCCGTGACCACACTGAAAGGGGATGGAGAAGGAAGAAGCTGACCTAAGCGATTTTGAAAAACATTGTTTCTACCAATACTGTAAGGCAAAGACAAGACGAACTGTACTCAGACACTGTACTCCAGTTGGCAGATTTCTTTTTCTCAAAGGGATATGGATTAAGAATTCTGAAACTACTTCATTTGTACAGGGTTCATTTGAAAAAATAAGTACATTTTAGATAGTGAGAGCCAGGTTTCTCACTCTCAGAGAAAGTTACAAGGAAGGAAAGGGAAAATAGAATAAACCCTGTGGTGTTGGACTCTCGTCAGAGGTATCAATATGGACTCACTTACAAAAAAAGAACAAAATGTATACATTTATCCACAGATAGATACAGAAATCAATATAGATGTGTATATATGCGTGAGTTAGTACATACACATATAATTCCTCACTCTATCCATTGAGAGGGGTTGTACCCAATTAAAATAGGTACAACTAGCACTCAGATTTTAGTTTCTAAATACTATTCTCTAAATGAAAGGAACCAGGGCTCTTTGTAGGAGTCATTGATTCCAGGTCTAGGGCAGAGAAGCCTGGGGTATCTTTTGGGACCAGAAAACAAAGATGTGCTACCAAATCAATCAACCAACCAATCAGCCTATCAGATGTGTACAGAGCCAACCTGAAAGAGCACCTCATGGCCAAAGGAGAAGACAGTAAATATCCATGGATCCATACTAATGTCATTACATAAAGAACGGAATAAATACATCAGTGAGGGAGAAGCGACCACTCTTCCTTAAGGAAAAATTCCCATTAAAAAAATGTAGAAGGAATAAGGGAAGAGAAAATCGCCATTAGAACATTATATTGCAGTATTAATTGCTGTAGGCAAGGTGCACCAATGGAAGCTCAATTGTGGGCAGAAGTTTAAGCAGAAACACGATGTTCTGCATAGTTTCAAAGTATCTCTACCAATATATTTTGTAATTATGCAGGGAAAAAGAATAAGTTCACAGTGGAGAATCCTGGCAGGTACCAAGTTAGCCAAGTGTAATACATATTAAGAAAGAAATCTTAACTTTTTTCTAATTGTAAACATGGCACTTGCTGGTTGTAGAAAAGTCAGATCACGCGCTGACGCGCGTTTGCGGTGACAGTCCTTCCTCCCCTGCCCCTGTCCAGCCCGGGACGTGACAACTGTCAGCCGTTGGCGTGTCCCTCCAGACCTTTTTCTCCCTGGCCTGTTGTGCACACAGTGATTTGGGGACCCTTGTTCATTCTGTTCCTTTTGTGACCCAACCATCAGCTTCTTAGAAAAGTGCTCCCTTTCTCAGTTCAAAAGCTGATGTCTCTGATTTCTAAGATTTTGACTAAGTTGTTGCCACTTCAGAGCGTCGAGAAGGCCCTCCTCAAAAGTCGAAGCACAAAAATGTAGCACAAGTGTATCTTAGCCATCTTGTTATCATTTTTTACTACTGCGATTTAGTATCTATGATGTTCTCTGCAGTCCGCTAGAGAGAAAACACAAGGAGAAACGAAAAAGTGTCTCCTGAGCGTGTCTGTTTTCTCACCTTGAGCAGGATTTGGAGAGAGTCTTGCTGGCCAGGTGGCAAGGAGGGTGAGTGGCCATGTCTCTCCCCGGGCACCCCAAGCCCGTGGTCTTTCTTGTGGTTGGAGGGCTGTGGGCATTCAGGTGGGCATCAGGTGCTGGTGATCTGGGGACCAGAGTGAGGCGTGCGCGACGCAGCACCTGGATTTGTGTCTCCTGCGTGCTCTGCATGGAAATCGTGTTGAATGGGGAGGGTGGGAGTGGGAGACAGAAGGCAGCGAAGACTCCTGGCGCCCCAGGTGATGTGCTGGCTGAGCGTCAGTGAGAGGAATGGAGACAGTGAACATCCCCTGAGTGATTTTCCCAGCCCGGCACCCTGCTAAGCGCTTTTTTAATGTTCCATCTTAATGAATCCCTAAACAATTCTTGACATAGACACTGTACATCTGCTTCATCAAAGATGATCAAACTGAAGCTCAGAGAGGTCACTTGCTCAAGATCATACAGCAAGGAAGTGGTGAAACTGGAGTAGGGATTGGCTCCAGGACCTCCCCTGTTAGCCACGAGACCCTATAACCCTGAACTTGCGTGATGGAAAAAAACAGACTGACGGCCCTTGGCAGCCAGGTCCTCAGCCCTCCCTGCTTCTGCTCAGGTCTCTGACATCAGCACAGTGACATCAGCACTTCTGCTTTTGGATTTGGAACCTGGAGGATTCTCCTGGCCATTCAGAATATGTTTAAGTAAAAGTATGGTGGAAATGGCAGAAGGTACGGCAGTGTGAGGGTAATAATAATAATAATAATAATAAGGAGCAATAATAATAGAAGGAAGGAAGTTAGGGCAGAGGAGTCTTCCAGTATTTCTAATTGACAGTAATAATCGTAGGAATCACCAGCATCTGGGGAGTGCTCCCTCGGTGCCAACCAGGGTGCTTAGTGAGTGCTGTCCCTGCGCTGAGTCATTTAATTCTCCCAGCAACCCTGTGAGGAGGCAGTAGAATCATCCTCATTTTAGAGATGGGCAACCAAGGCCCAGAGAGGTTAAGTAATACGCCCAAGGTCACACAGCTGGTAGGTGGAGGAGCTGGGATTGAAACTCAGGCAGGTCTGGAGCTTAGTCACAGAAATCCAGTTCCCACCTCTTCCTTCCCTCATACTCCCTCCTCTGGCCAACTGCAGTGGCTCTTACAGGACTTAGAGGGTCGTCCCTTTGTAAAATGGTTCTCACGCAAACTGGGCAGCTTGAGTTCACTGCCCCCGGGAGGTGAGGGAGGAGTGAATAATCCTTGACTTCGGGTTGTTTCTCTGTGTATGTGGTGTGTGTGCTCCTGCCTCCACACACCCAGTGATGTTCCTGAAATCTACAGAATAACAACAGCACAAAAGCACTAATTTTCACCGACCACTCCCAGCCCAGTCCCGCCCAGGAGGGATCATCTCGTCTGTCCTCATTGCAGCCCCTCGCAGAGGTACTGATTGTTGTCATCCCCATTTTATGGATGAAGAGACTGAGGCTCAGTGAGATTAAGCAGCTCGCCCCAAAGCGTGTTCTTAGCTGGCAGAGAATTGGCCATTCAAATGCAGAGCTCTCTGAGGCCACGTGCTCACCTCCGTTGCCAACTGGATGGCTGAACACAGAAGTCAGAATGTCTCTGACTGGTAACGTGGTTTTTTAAATTTTACATTGAGAAAGGCTTTGTCCATGTTTCTGTGCTTCCAAACCCAGTGCTCTTTCCATTCGCAGGGACAGCAAATAATCTCTGTCTTGTGTGCCAATGCCATTTAATTAGTGTGGCTGCAGAAGTGTTTGTACTTGTGTGTTTGCAACTGGGTTCTGCCAGAAAGAATACTTAGCTAAGCTAAGGCTCTCACAGTAGTGTCTACTGTGGACAGAAGGGGGACCTGGGGCCCGGATGACTGGATGTGTGCCATCTCCATGGGAGAGCACGGGCCTAGCTCAGCTTTTAAGATTATCTAAATAAGAATTTATGATTAAAGCTGTACTTCAGCAAGAAAGTATTATTTGGGGAAAACTAATAACAACGGCAACCACTTCTCATACCCGCTGTGCCAGGCACTGTGAGTCATTACCAGGCAGTGTCACGTGGTGGTTAAATGCACACACTTTGGAGTCAAAATTACCAGCTGTATCACTTTATCTCCCTGGACTCAGTTTCCCCATCTGTAAAGCTGGGAAAATAATACCTTTAGGAACTTGTGGGGATGTAGGCAGAGAACCTCTATAAAAGCACTTAACACAGATACAAGTATTCAAAATATGCTGGCTTTGCATAGCACAGGGAGATCAGCTCAGTGCTTTGTGACCACCTAGAGGGGTAGGATAGGGAGGGTGGGAGGGAGACGCAAGAGGGAGGGGATATGGGGATATATGTATACGTATAGCTGATTCACTTTGTTATACAGCAGAAACTAACACAACATTGTAAAGCAGTTGTACTCCAATATTAATGATAGGACATTTTGCAGAAGACTGGGGCCAATGAAACATTTGCTTTGCTAACCTGCAATGTATATAGGAATGCTATAGGTAAATAGAACCAACAACACAATAAGTGATTATCAAAATATTACTGTCATGTTGCATAGTTATGTCTCTACCTTAAGACTGAATCTGACACAACACTGTAAAACAACTATACCCCAATTTAAAAAAAAAAGGCTGAAAACAAACAAAAAAAGCAATTATACTCCAATAAAGATGTTAAAAAAAAGAAAAAAAAATATGCTAGCTTTAAAAAAATTATTTCTGGTTTTCAGTATAAGCCTGTAAATAAATAGAATTGGTTCTGTTTGTGGATGAGAAAAATGAGGCTCCGAAAGTGGGTGTGATTTGCCCAAGGTCACACGCCAGGAAGGGGCTGGCCAAGGTCACAGGCCTGGCTCTCAGCTCTAATGCCCATCCATGTGGTTTCCGCTGTGGGTCCTGCCTCCCCTGTGAAGGGTCAGTCTGGCGTTGCCCCGCCGGGATGGAATAAACCAGGCTGTTCCTTCAGTTCCTCGCCGGCATGCCAGCCCGGGCCCTGCACGGAGCCTGCTTGCGAGGAATCGTGGCAGAGCAGCCCCTGAGTGCTTGGAGCCTTGAAAGTCCCCTGGCTCTTTCAGCAAGAGGTGGGATAACAGCTTTCACGTCATTGCCAAGCTCCACCTTAGAAGGCTGGCTTTACCTCCCTTCCCAAGCCCCTCGCCGGAGCAGGGCCTTCTCTGCCAGGCCTTTCCCTGGGGCTGCCTTTCCCTGGGGTGCGGTGGCCACCTCTTTCTCCTGGGTGGGAATCCATGAGCTGTGAACCTCCAGCTGGCATCTTGCTTCCCTTCCAAGGACTGTGGGGGAGGAGTTGTGCTTCCCATAGATTCCAGGTTCTCTAAAAATAGTAAAAATAATGATACCAGCACCCCCGCCACCTGTGTCCTAAGTACCATATTGTCAAGACTCAGTGAGCAAATGCAGGTAAAGCCCAGTGCCTGGCACAGGATTAGCTCCCCTCAAATGGTAGCTGTGATTATGTGAGTGACCTTCAGTATCCACAAGAGTGAGTGTGCTGGTGGGTGAGACTGGTCCTTGATGGCGTCTGAAACTCTCGGGTAGCTGATGGATCTGCCCAGATGATGAACACCTTTCCGAGGAGCCAGAAGGTGGTTTCTTTCCTGCGAATCCTGGCACGTGCTGGGCGACAGTTTTAGCCTCTTCCCCCCCCACCCCACTCCCACCGGCTGTGCCACATTCTCAGTCCTTCCATAGCATGCTCTCCTAGCCGGGTTTGTGAACTAGCCTCCGAATGCGTGTTTAGTAAATTGCAAACGTTCCAGTCGCTTACTCCTACCTCCTGACTTTTAAAGGGGCCCCTGCTAGGGTAGTAATTGCTCCCAGGCAGGCTATTGCAGAAAAGAGTAACACTTAGTTTCTGCAGGGAGGCCACGTGAAGCAGGAGCCCAGCTGTGGCTTGCCCTGGTCACAGGAAAAGGGGAGAGCGGTTCGTTCAGATGCCCACGGCCCCCGTGAACCGTGCTGTCCACAGGAGGAAGACGGGGCTTCCAGGGGCTGGCTCTCCTTCTCATCCCTGTCCCAAGTGGCCAAGGGAAGGGCCCGAGGAGCTGGGCGGTGACTGACCAGCACGGGAGGGTCGTCAGTTGCCCTCTGGCTCCACACGTGGCCATGCCAAGTTCGGTGCCTGTATATCGAGGACGTGCATGGTTTGCTGGATCTGAGGTCAGCCTGTTGCGCCGTTTCATAAGGGAAACAACGATCAGCGAGCATTTCCTCAGCCCCTGCTGTGGGATAGGGCACACGTGACGGGCTTTGAGAGAGGTCAGTAACCATGCTGGGCAGTGCTTCAGGCACTTGACCATGCATACAAATTATCAGGGACCTTGTCAAGTGCAGATTATGATTCAGCAAGAGCTGCAGTTATTATGGCCTCGTAACTATCCCAAAACCAAGAGGTGTGCAATAGCCACAGATTCTGCTTAGCCTTGCCCCGGGTCAGGAAGTGGACAGGCCACAGCAGGGCGGCTTGTCTCGGCTGCGTGATCCTCAGGCTACAGCTGGAAGACTCAGTCTGGGCGCCGGAGCCATTGGGAGGCTTGTTTTGTCTCATGTCTGGAGGTTGGCATTGGCTGCTGGCCGGGGGCCCCCAGCTCTTCCCTGCACGGGCCTCCCCATGCCGTCTTCTCACAGAGCTGGTTTGGGCTTCTTCTAAGCATGGTGGCTTAGAGAGGGATTCTGAGGGCATGGGTCCTGGGAGAGAGACAAGTAGAGCTGTATTCTTTTTATGACCCAGCCTCAGAAGGCAGGTTCAAGGGGAAGGAAATAACTCTTACTTCCTGTATCAGTTTCCTAGGGCTATTGTAACAAATGATCGTCACAACCTTAGTGGCTTAAAACAACATAAATTTATTCTCCCACAAATCAAGGTGTCGACAGGGTCATACTCCTTCTGAAGGCTCTAGGGGAAGATCCTTCCTTGCCTTCTCCAGCTTCTGGTGTCCCTGCCATTCCCCGGCTTGTGGCAGCATTCCTGCAGTGTCTGCCTCCTCGTCAGTTGGTCTTCCCTGCATGTCTCTGGGTCTCACATCTCTCTCTCCTTTCTCTTCTATGGATGCCAATCATTGGATTTAGGGCCCACCCTAAATCCAAGATGATCTCCTCTCAAGATCCTTAACTTAATTACATCTGCAAAGATCTTATCTCCAAATAAGGTCACATTCAACAGGTACTGGGGGTTAGGACTTGGACATCACTCTTTTGGGGGGAGAGACACATTTCAAGCCACTACAGCTCCTGATGGAGAGTGGCAAGGTTCTAGGAGAGCCTGTAAGACTTGGAAAATTTGGGATGGGGACTGCGATTCTGCATTTCTCATAAGCTCCTAGGTTGTGGCTACTGCTGGACAAAGATACAGGCTACTGTTCTCAAATCTCAGTCTATTGAGGAGGAGGGAGGAGTAAATAGCAAACTAGGTACCATATTAATACCAATACTACATAATATTTGAATAACACACAGCATCTACTATGTACAATCACTTGACGTACATTAGCTCCTTTAAACCTTCACAGCCACCTTTTAAAAAGGTTTTTGTCCCTGTTCATGGATGTGAGGCTCAGAGAGGTTAAATGACTTAACCAAGGTCACACAGCCAGGAAGTGGTGGAGCCAGGACTTGAACCCAAGCAGAGCTGGTTCAAAATCCTTGAAGTTAACTACTGCACTCCCCTGCCTGGGCTGGGACCTCGGGAGGGAGCCATCAGCCCAGGGGAGGAGAGCCAGTGTGGCTGCAGAGAGGAAGTAGCTCCCTAGCTGGACCTTACAGGGTATTCACTCAGGCACCTGAGATTTGCTAAACATGTGTGTGTGTGCCTGACACAAAAGCAGGAGCCAAAAGACATGTGCTTTCTGCCCTTGTGTAATCTGGTTGGGGTGTTGACTGTGGACAATTATACCAGGTAGAGAAGTAAAGGGACGGATCTTCAGGGAGGGGCTAGCAGGAGCAAAGGCACAGAGACATGGGCTGGGGCTTACAGGTGTGCTGAGGGGAACCTGGGGGCTGACCGGGAGGAGAGGCAGGGCGAGGCGGCATGGGGTGGGGAAGGAGACCCCGGCTTTTCCCAGACCTCACCGATGGCTGGACAAACCTGGAGAGACACATAGCACTTGGACTGATTGCATTAACTCCAGAATCAAGGAGCTGTTTGCTGTAAGGCAGACAGAAGGAGGCCAAAGCTTTCAGAGGCTGGGGAGTCCAGAGACCTGGGTGGGGCTGTGTACTAGAACTATTAACTCACACCCTTTGGGGGACTTTGTTTCTTTTTTGTTTATTTTTTCCAGCTATTAAAGTAATAGATTCAATATGTAATACACACACAAAAACATGCGACAGTAGAAGGACCCAGATGTCCTACCTTCCAAAGACAACCTTTGTTAACATCTTTTATTTTTTTACATATAATTCGCATACCATAAAAATCACCCTTTCAAAGTATGCAGATCAGTGAAGTACATTCATAAGATTGCACAACCATCACCACCATCTAATTTTAAAACATTTTCATCATCTCCCCCACCCCCTGCAAAAAATTCCTGTACCCTTTTAGCAGTCACCCCCATTTCTGTCTCTGAAGATTTGCCTATTTGGGGCATTTCATATCAGTGAATCACAGAATATGTGGCCTTGGTGTCTGACTCCTTTCACTTAACATAGTGTTGTAGCATATATCAGTAAATTCCTTTTCATAGTGAAATAATATTCTGTTGTGTAGCTATAACATATTTTGTTTGTCCATTTGTGAGTCGATGGACATTTGGGTTGTTTCCATCTGTTAGCACCTTGATGTAGCTTCTTTTATTTCTTTCTCTGTACACTTTTACACAATGATATTATACAGTATATACTATTTTGCATCCCACATTTTCACTTGCGTTTTCCCATGTAATTAAAAACTTCTCATAAGTGCAATTTGTAATAGCTGCATGATAATACTCTATCTTCTGGCTGAATTTTAATTTACCTAACCATTCCCTTGAAGTCAGGCGTTCAGTTGTTTCCAACTGAAGTAAGATTTTAAAAGGAGCAACAAATGAGAGAAACCTCAGGGGATCTTTCCAGACGAGCTTAAATCGCCTCCCAGCCTATCTGTCCCAGCAAGCTGCTGAGCCCAGAGAGGGACGAGAATGACTTATCCCAAATTACTAAGAGACAAGGATTGGACTGGATGGTGTAAAAAAGATTCTTCTCCAGGGTGGCATAGCAGATATGCCAAGGGCCCAGGCCCGCTCTTCCCCAGACCCCCAAATGTCAAGGGAGATGTTAGCTTTATATCATGCCCCCTGGCAAATTTTTACATTTCTTTTTTGAATTTATTTTCTTTACCCTCAACAATATAGTCTTCATATGCAGTCTGGAAAGCAGAGAAAATGAATAAAGAGCTTGAAATTAAAATTGCCTGGAATTCACCTCTCAGAGGCGACTCCTGTGAACATTTCGGCATATTTCTTCCCAGTCTCTTTGACACATTTGAAGACCACATTAGATGGGCAATTTTAAGATAACATTAAAAAACCTGAATTCACAAGTAAAGCATGACCACTGTAGAAGATGTAGAAAATCCTACACTAAGGGAAAACCTCATGCAACAGTCTAGGTGTCTGTCCTTCCAGAGTGTTATGCTCACAGGGCAAAGGATATGGACAAAAATAGTTCAGCAAAGTTGGGGTCAGACTATTTGCTTTCCCCCATCCTCCATAACATCTTTGCATTTCAGAAAGACCTTTGCAAAATATTAAGGTACAGAGTGGTGTTATGTGATTCCATTTTTTTTTAAGAAGAGAAGTATATTTGTACATACTTACATATGTGAAGAGAGTTCCTGGGAGGATGCCCAAGAAACTGTTAATGGTGGTTACTTTTTTAAAAAAAATTATACAGTTATACAATTTTTAGAGGTTACACTCCATTTACAGTTATTACAAAATATTGGCTATGTTCCCCATGTTGTACAATACATCCTTGAGCCTATCTTATACCTAATAGATTGTACCTTCCACTCCTCCACTCCTATATTGCCCCTCCCCCTCTCTCCCCACTGGTAATCACTAGTTTGTTCTCTATGTCTGTGGGTCTGCTTCTTTTTTGTTATATTTACTAGTTTGTTGTATCTTTTAGGTTCCACATGTAAGTGATGTCATAGATTTGTCTTTCTCTGTCCAACTTATTTCCCTTAGCATAAATCCCTCCAAGTCCATCCATGTTGCTACAAATGGCAAAATTTCGTTCTTTTTTATGGCTGAGTAGTACTCCATTATATATGTATAATGGTGGTTACTTCTTAGTCTCAGTCCTGGGGCCTGTGACTTCAGTAGTCTGGGGGCCTGAGATGTGTTTTTAAGGGAAGGGAGCTTTGGGGAGGCAAGATTTTTACGATTTGTGTTTATACCCATTTTTTACTGTTTGCCTATTTCTATTAGATGCAATTTTAAGTTTAATTGGAAAAAATAATTATATGTCATTAAATATTCTGCAACATTATTGTTTATGACTTTATAGCATCACTGTATGGATATACCATAGGGTATTTGAGTGATCGATTCATAGACATTTAAGAGGGAGGGGTCCAAATTATTTTTGAAACTTTTTGTTTTGCATAGTCATGATAATTTTCTTGGGGTTAATTCCTAGAAGTAGAGTTGCAAAAGTTGTGTACCACTTTGTCAAATATTTCTTAGCAAGTTTGAACCAAAGTGTGCTCCAGCTGGCAAAGTGCTAGATGCCCTGTTAAACTTTCTCACCCAGATGGGGTGGTGAAAGCCTTTTAGTGTTTGGTTCTTTTTGGCTAACCATGAGTGCCACCGTGTTTTGAGTACCACCCATGTGGTAAGCAGGATAATGAGCCCCAAAAATGTCTACATCCTAATCCCCAGAACCTGTGAATATGTTAGGTTATATGACAAAGGGGAGTTACGATTACAGATGAAATTAAGGTTGCTGATCAGCTAACTTTGACATAGAGAGATGATTCTGGATTACCCAGGTGGGCCCAGTGTAATCACAAGAGGCCTTAAAAGTGGAGGAGAGAATAATAAGAGAGAACAAGAAAGATGGCTGGGGCTTCCCTGGTGGCGCAGTGGTTGAGAATCTGCCTGCCAATGCAGGGGACACGGGTTCGAGCCCTAGTCTGGGAAGATCCCACATGCCCTGGAGCAACTAGGCCCGTGAGCCACAACTACTGAGCCTGCGCGTCTGGAGCCTGTGCTCCGCAACAAGAGAGGCCGCGACAGTGAGAGGCCCGCGCACCGCGATGAAGAGTGGCCCCCGCTCGCCACAACTAGAGGAAGCCCTCGCACAGAAACGAAGACCCAACACAGCCATAAATAAATAAATTAATTAGTTAATTAAAAAAAAAAAGATGGCTGTATGAGAAGGATTTAACCCCAAGATGCTGGCTTTGAGGATGGAGGAATGGGGCCACAGCCAAGGAATGTGGTGGCCTCTAGAAGCTTGGAAAAGGCAAGGCAATGGATTGTGTCTTAGAGCCTCCAGAAAGGAACTCAGCCCTGCTGACATCTTAGTCCATTGAGACCCATGCTGGATTTCTGACCTTGAGAACTGTAAGATAATAAATTTATGTCCTTTTAAGCCACTAAGGTTGTGATAATTTGTCACAGCAGCTATAGGGAACTAATACAGTACAGTACATACTGTATCCCCAACACCTAGCATAGTGCTGGCCCTGAGGGAGGTTCTTGGTTCTTGTCTAGATGGTTCATTATATTTATCATTTGCCCAGTCTTACAAGACACAAAAGTAGTTTTGCAGTTGCCACACACATACCACTGGAAAACGAACCCACTAAGTTGTGTTCCTGATTTGTTTGCAGTACATTTTGTCTGTAAACTGAGTGTTTATAGTCAAAGTACTGTGTTACTTGGGTTATTTCTTTTTTCCCCTTCACCTTAGTTCTGTTATTGATTTGAAATAGGTTCATTTGTTTCTGCTGGAATTCAGTAGGGTTTCCCCACATCTTTATTGATTTAATTTTACTTTTTGAATAACAAAAACATCAAAACTGTACAAAAAAACGTACTCAGAGTATTACTTCTCCCCCACATCCTTTCTATCCACCCCCACCACTCCTCGCAAGACAACTAAATAAGCTAATTTCTGGCTTATTTCTGTTTCTTTTTGCAAGAATAAGCAGATACATGTATATGTTCTTTTGCCTTTCTTATATAAAAGGTAGTATGCGATAGATATTCTTTTTCAGTTAATTTTTAAAAATTTAGCATCCTGGAAATCACTGCATGTCATTGCACAGAAATCTTTGTCATTCTTTTTTATAGCTGCATAGTACTCCACTGTGTGGCTTTGCTGTACTTTATTCAACTGCTGTCCTCTGTCTGGGCACTTAGATTGTTTTCAATATTTTACAGTTACAAACAATGATGCAGTGGGTAACTCCATGTATATGTATTTTGTCACTTTGGGAAGTGTATCTTCAGGGTAAATTTCTAGAGTTGGGATTTCTGTGTCAAAGGGTAAATACATATATAGTTGGTCAATGTTGCGATGTCCCACTCCATAAGAGTTGTTCCATCCTGAATTCCCACCAGCCATGTCTGAGCATGCCCGACAGGTGCTGTCAAGTTTTTAATTGTTTCCTATCTGATAGGTGAGAAAGGGTATCTTGATGTAGCTTAATTTGTAATTTTCTTATGAGTGAAATTGAACATCTTTTACTATGTGTATGGACCATTTTTATGTCTTCTTGTAACTTGGTTGTGTCTTTTATTATCCTTCTGTTGTCAAGATTTTGGACTTTTTCCCCTAAAATTTAAGAATTCTTTATATATTAAGGCTTACTAGCCTTTCATCTGTGACATGTATTACAAATGTTTTCTCCTTGGTTGTCATTTTCTTTCAACTTTGCTTATAGAGTTTTTTTTTTTTCCCAATGTGCAAGTTTTTTAAATTATCATTTAGTTTAGTTACCAATTCTTTCTTCTGTTGAATTTGAGGTCTCTTTAGAAAACCTTTCTTAGATATAGAGCATTTTATCCATTTTTTTCTTTTAACACTTGTAAATACATTTTTCTTTTTAAAGCTCTGATTAGCACACTGGCCCTGAACTCCATGCAGATCTGATTTATCCTTGTGTGCAGTGTAAGATATGGATCCAATTTTATCTGTTTCCAAATGGCTACATAATTATCCTAGAGCTATGTATTAAAAGCCCATCTTCGCCACAATGATTTGTGATGCCACCTTTATCATGTACTACATTTCTGTGTGTCCTCGGGCCTATTTCTAGCCTGTTCCCCTGTCTGTCCATCTGCTCATGGGTCAGTCCCCCACCGTTTAATTGCAGAGGCTTTAGAGCAGGATTTAGTATCTGGTACCTCCTCCGAAGGTAGCAATTCTGTATCAGGGTTTTCATAGCTATTCTCGTATTTTGATTTTTTAATTAAAAATTATTATTAAAAATTAACAGATTCATTTTTACAGTAATTTTAGGTTGATAAAAAAATTAAGCAGAGAGTATAGAGTCCTCATATACCCCTTCTCCATCCACCCTTTTCACACACAATTTCCCTTATTATTAACATCTTTAATTAGTGTGGTACGTTTATTACAGTGATGAGCCACATTGTGATACGTTATTATTAACTAAAATCCATAGTTTACATTAGGGTTCACTCTTGGTATTGTACATTCTGTGGGTTTCAACAAATGTATACTGAAATGTATCCACCATTACAGTATCATAGGAATAGTTTCACTGCCCTAAAAATCCTGTGTTCTGCCTGTTCATCCCCCCACTCCTTCCCCAAACCCCTGGCAAACCACTGATCTTTTTACTGTCTCCATAGTTTTGCCTTTTCCAGAATGTCATGTGGTTGGAATCATACACTATGTAACCTTTTCAGATTGGCTTTCTCCACTTAGCCATATGCATTTAGGGTTCCTCCATGTGCAGTTTTATTTTTTCACATGAACTTTTTATGTCAGCTTATCTAGCAAAAGCTTGTTTGTGTTTTTATGGGGATAATGTTAAATTTTCAAATGAGAGAGAATTGACATCTTAATGATGCTGAATCCTTTCCAACAACAGGCCATCTTTTTTTTTTTTTTTTCCAATTTGTTGAGTCCATTTTGAGTGTTATAAGTTTTCTTCGCATGTGTGTTACACATTTCCTGTTAAGTTTATTCCTGTTTTCTCTCTTCTGTCACCATTATAAATGTAGAGTATAGAGCATAGAGTATATACTCTACCTCTTCTGATTGGTCACTCTGTGTATATGAAGGCTTGAACTTGAGAACTCACTGATTTTTACAGGTCTGTGGAGCAGCACAAAGCAGGTGAGAGGACTAGTTCCAGGCCAGCTTTACCCCAACTTACCAGGAGGCCTCAGACCCATGGCATATTTTCTCTACCCCTCATCCCAGTTTTCTCTCTTCCAAAATGAAGGGCTGGATAAATGTGCACCATTTCCCAGAGTGAAATTCCAGCCAAAACTAAATTGTGGTTTGTGTTTTTACCTCTTTCCCTTACTTGTGATTGACAAATTGGATATTCTTTCCCTGCTGCAGTGCACAGAACCAGGCTGCAAGTACCCAGCCTCCCTACATGCCCTGGCCTTGTCAAACTAGACCTTTACATAAATGGAAAATGTCTCTTGCCTGTCTACAGAAACCAGAAAGGGCAAGGGGACTAGCTTGCTTGTTCGTATATTTGTTCATCCATTCATCTAATTGTTTATTCACAAGTTACTGAATCTGTCATGCATTGGTGGGGTGCCTCCCGTGTGCCATGCAAGGGGGGTGCAGTTCTCTGGCCCTGAACTCAGTGCTTACAGCCCAGCATGGTCTCAAACTATGATGAGGGCTTTGGGGCTGGTACTGCAGAAAGTTCTTTCGGACAGTGCTGGTTTAGAGTGCCTTTGCGTCATCTGAGTTGAAATGTTGAGTAGGCGAATACAAGTCTGGGGCTCAGAATAGCAGTTGGGCTGGGTTCATATCTTGCTCTGCTATTTGATTGGTGGGTGTCCTTGGGCAAGTGACTTCACCTCTCTGAGCCTCCCTGCCTGCATCTATAGAACAGGCTATACCATTCCATGCCTCAGGTGGTGCTTATTAAGTGTAGAGCCAAATTGTATGAGGTCACTGGCCTGAGTGAGGTGCTCAAGGGGTTCGATAGCTGTTATTCCTCCTGGGTTTGACCTTTGTAATTGCTCTGATGTGTTTACTTGAAAGCCAAACTCTCCTGTGAGAAGAGCTCAGGAGTGGCTTCTCTGCCCTCGTTCCAACATTGACTCAGAGTATGACCTTGGGCAAGTCCTTTCCCCTCTCTGGGCCTCAGTTTTTCCACTGATGACCTGGGGGTTAGAGCAGGCCTTCTCTGAGGGCTGCCCATGTCCTGAATAGAGTAAGCAAAGACTGACAATGGATGTGTTAGTGTGAGAAGAAGGAACCAGAAGGAAGTCAGAATGCACCAGGTCCGCCAGTTCCATCCGTGGCATGTCTGAGTGGGTTCTGCCTTGTGAGAGCAAGGTTTACCAGAGAGGGTTGTGTGATGAGCTCACCCAGACCCAGCCCTCACCCACAGCTTGTTTGTTCTAGGAACCTTCTGAGCATTTACTTTGATCTTTTTTAAAAAAAATACAGACAAGGTTTACTGACTTCTGAACTGTTGGAAAAAACTAATGTTGTCTCATTAAAACTGCATTGCTCACTTGTACCAAAAAAAAAAAAAAAAAAAGCAAGGAAGAAAACAAGCCTATTTAAGTTTTAAACCTGACATGGAAGACTATTAAAGATTCAAATTGCAATAAAAGTCTTCAATAGAATTTGAATTTTCGTTGTGGTAATGCTACAGTCAGCAGAGTCCTCATTTGAAGCCGCAAAATCCATTTCAATAAAGACTTGGGAAGGTGGTGAAGAAGGGCCTGAAGTCAGCCTCCTTAGGGCCCTGGCCCAGCGAGGCTCCCACTGGCATGCGCATCTGGAGAGGACGGATTCCTGCCTGCCAGCTCAGCATGGGGGTCGAGGGGTTGGCAGGTTTCTCCCCTGCCTCCCTCTGATGTGGGAGCTCAGCCCTGCTGCCATCCTTCCGTGGGTTCTTTGGGCTCGTTTGTTCCTTTCACCAGGCAAGAACAGAGCACCTACTGTGTGCATGGCAGAATGCCTGGGACTGAGAGGTCCTGTCAGAGGTGGAAGGATAGGCTGGTTTTTCCTCGAGGAGGAGCCGATACTGGTTCGAGCAGAGGTTTGGCAGGCTGGCAGAACGAAGGCCAAATCCCAGCTCTTGTCACTTCACTTTCTGGCCTCAGCCTCCTCATCTGTAAGATGGGGATAACAGTATGTGCCTTGTGGGTGTGGCCATCATGTGTGAGTGTTGACACGGAAGGTAGAAAGGCGGAGGGTATGGCTTTGAGAGACTCAGAGGAGGCAGAATTGCAATATTTGGTTGGTGAGTGACCAAGGGTCACTTTAAGGGTAAATATGGTTTTCAAAAACGCAGCTAACATTTATTGAGGATTTACTGTATGCTGGATATTGTTTTACCTGCTTTGTATGTGTTCATTCAATAAATATTCATTGAGCACCCACCATGTGCCAGGTGCTGTTTTAGGTGCTGGGGATACAGTGGAGAGTGTATTAACTCATTTAATCCTCAGACCTATGAGGTAGGCACTGATGCTTTCCCCATTTTCCAGAGAAGGTAACTGAGCCACAGAGAGGGCAGGGAAATTACCCGAGGTCACACAGCTGGGAAGTGGCAGAGCCTGGAATTAGATCCCGAGGGCAAGACTCCTGGGTCTGTGCTCAGTAACCACACAGCAAATGGCTTCTCATTTAGTTGGTGTAACACTCTTCACGGATGCTGGTCTTATTCCCGTTTTGAGGGAAGAAAGGCCTAGAGCGGTAACATTATTTTCCCCAAGTCTCTTATGGAGTAAGAGGGAATCATTACCAAGGCCAGCTCACTCCTAAGCCTGCTGAGCTCTTTCCATGGCTCCAGGGGCCTCAGACCCAGGGGAAGTGAATTCCTGCTTCCTGGTGGTTGGCTGGCCGAGTTCAGGGGGAAACCAGTGTCCTGTCCTTGTTGAAGTCCCTGTCCGCTCTCCTCGGAGCATGCTGACCCCGGGCCTGTCTCTCGGTGGCTGTGGATGATGGCGGAGTCTCTGCTCTGCCTTAAAATGAAGGGCACCTCCGCGCTCCATCCTCTGCTCCTTCATCACTGGTGATGAATAGGACGCCCGTGGTGAGAAATAAAATAAAGCCTCCTTTATTTATGCATCCCTCTACGTCCTCGCCATCGGCGCCTGTCTGAAAGCTGAGCAATGTTAGACACTCGATCACGCTCTGCTCCTGTCTCTCCCTTCTCCAGGGGGTCGTGTCCTGACAGCTCTGGGCTGGTGGGTATTTCCTTGGTTAATCAGCCTCAGGGTCTGGGCTTTGCTGTTGCCTCGCTCTGTGGTCCCTGACACGTCCCTGTGCTGCCTGTCTCCCCATATGTAGGGGACCGTGGGAGGCCTGACAGTGGCCACATTTTCCTTTTTCCTTTTTGCCTTAAATCCGCCCTCCCCCTCCCCAGCCCGGGTTATCTAACTCCGGAGCTGGCTACCGTGGGAAGGAGAGAGTAACATTTCAATGAATAAACACAGAGAGCTCTTAGGTATTTTTTTTTTTGGTGGGGAGGGAGTGCTTTAGGGGAAGAGCCAGATGAAGACCTTTAAACACTCCACCTGGACTTCACATTGCACAAACCAAAGGAAAAGGGGAAGTGAGTGGAAGCGAGCCTGGGAGAGTAGAGAGGAGGGGTCTCTGCAATCCCTTCCCGTTTACTAAATGCCTCCTGCGTGCCAGACACTATGTGGGGTAAAGGTGGCGCAGGGTTGGGGGAGATTAGGGGAGAGGCTGGGCTCAAATGCTGGCTCGCTGTCCATGTGTGACCATGACCTTGAGCAAGCTGACATGTCAACCTGTCCCCGCCATTTGGAAAGGAAGTGAATGAAAATCTCTCGAAAGCCTCTGGAGTGTCAGGCTCTGTGCTGAGTGGTCCCACTTGCTTCTCAGAGACCTGGAAAAAGCAGGCAGTATCATGTGCCTTTTACCGACGAGGAGTGTACTTGAGCTGTGCAGGACCACACGGCCACTGTGTCATGGCTGCCTGGCTTCAGAACCACAGGCATCTTTCTGTTGGACCGTAGGGACGCGACTCCACAGCCTGCTGGCCTGGGGCTGCTGTGAACAGCAGGTGAGATGCTGGATTTATTTGAACGTGGCTTGTGAATTCTGAATGACAGTGAACATGCAGACGCCTGTTCCGACAGGGCTCCCGGACCACGGGAAGCTTTCCAACAAGTAGAGGGAATGAGAGAGAGAGCTGGACACAGAAATGGGAGTCACTCAGACCAACTCAGATGCTGCAGAGGGCTGTGTGGAGACAACCCCGTCCAGAGCTTCAGTTTTAAAACAGGCTCTGAAGAAGAAGAAAGATAGGAGAGGATGGAAAGAGATGGGGAAGACGGGCTCAAGTACCCGCCCCCCATTAAGTTGGGGTTTCCAGAGTGTGACTCCTACTTCACACCTGTTCCCCAGGTGGATTGCACATGAACCCCACACTGACTCACAGATCGGGTAGGGATTCATTCAGCAGGCATTAGGGGGAAATGTGATTAGCACAGCAGACTGATTTCTTGGATGTTGATGTTTACGAGGAGGCTGCAGTAAATGTGTGCAGGTGATTCACAGCACTGCATAAATAACAGGTGCCCAGCTCTCAGGGAAGGGAGAGTAACTGAAGTTTGGAAACCATAGCACTAAATCGGTACACACACCCCCAAGAACCATTGCCCCCAGAGGCTACTGACACCCCGACCTCAGTGTTGCCAGATTTAGCGAATAAAAATACAGGCCACCATTTAAATCTGAGTTCCAGCTAAAGAGCGAATACTTTTTTTAGTGTACATACGTCCCATGCAATATTTGGGGCATTCCCTGCTTCTCCACCTCGCTGTGAAGGGCCAGGTAAGTGCTTGTAGAATTGAGTTGCTTCCCCCGGGCCTGGACCTGTAGGGAGAGGCTTGCTCACAAAAGGATGCCCTCACTTATCTGGTCTCTCAGATGTGACTTCCTTTAATTAAACTGCTGGGATGAAATAAATTGTGTGGGAAAGACTAAAATTGACTTCCTTAGCTTAACAAAAGCCAAAGCTATTGAGAGGGATACTTAAGGAAACAGAGCACTTCAGCAGATGAAAAGTACAGCCTGGTTCCAGCTCGGATCTGTGGGGGGACAACCGGGGGCAGAGGGGAGAGGTAGAGCCGCTACTCGGGGAGACTGTGATGACATGGGCTGAGGGGGCCGACCTTGCCTTGAGAGCATCCCTCGGCTCTCAGTAAGGCCCGAATGCCTGCCTGCGAAGCTCTCCTTTGACACAGCTCTGCTTCTCAGCATGGGGGAACACCAGCTGGGAGAGAGGCACAGTGGGAAGTGGCGAAATCCATACCTCCGCACATAAGCACTTATTGAGCACTTGCTGTGTGCCAAGCCCCGAATCAGGTGTTGGGTCTCACCTCTAGCTCTTTACAAGGAAACCAGCTGGGGTTGCCTAAGTTCTCAGGGACCCCAGTTTCTCAACTAAGGGAGCTCCAAGATGCAGAAAGAGAGAAAAAAATTGTTGATATTGCTGGTGGCATTGGGAAACACATGCTGATGACTAGAGAGATTTATTTGGAGGGCAATCCTGGGCTAGGATTCCCCATTTTACACCAGAGGAAACTAAGGGACAAAAGCTCATTGGGGGATTTGCTTGAGCTCATGTGGCATGGAAGTAGCAGAGCCAGGATTTGGACCTGAATCTGATGGTCTTTGAAACCCTTAACCATAGCGTTATGCTGCCTCCTGGACTGTAGGGGTTGTTGAGGTTTTTTAAGCCGGGAAGGATATCATGAAAGCAAAAAGTTGAAGAAACATTATCGGGTGCTAGGTCTGAGGCCAGTTTAGAAGTTAATGCACGGAGGAGGATGCCAGCTCAGGAGCTCAGGTATGAGCAGGTGGGGACCCAGGTTAGGGGACCGATGGGAGAGGAGGAAGGTGAGACTTCCTGGAGAGTCTACGCAGGGAATAAAGGCAGAGTTTATGATGGGGGTGGGTTTTCAGAGCTGGATGCTGCGGGCAGGGCTAGGGAGGAATGGCAGGCTTTGGACGTGCTGGATCTGAAGCCCGACAGCAGCCCAGCAGTAGAAAGCACTAGGGCCTTGGGACCTGACCTGGGTTTACACCCTAGCTGTCCTCTTCACTAGCTCTGTGACCACAAACTATTTACTTAACCTCTCTGAGCCTCTGTCTTCTCTCTGGTGAGATGCAGAGCAATGATACCTACTTGGCAGGATATTAAAGATATTAAATAAGGAAAACTATGTAAAGGGACAGACGAGGTTCTTGACATACAGTCAGCATCTGGTTAAAAGTGGTTTGAAATTTGGGGCCCCAGGCTGGTGTCATGTGTTGGTCCCCACTGAGCTGCAGCAGAGATCGTCCTGGAGCTAGGAATGGAGGGACTGGTGTCTGACTCTTCATTCATTTGATGAATTTTTATTGCATTCCTACTGTGTGCCGGGCCCTGGAGACATAGTGTGGAGAGGCTGGTGGGAAAACCCAATTACAGCACAAGACGGAGTCCGCTGAGCAGCCTGAGAGCAGGGTGTGGTCTGTCTGGCGGTGCATGGTGTCCCAGCTCAGAGCCTGGCACGTAGTAGGTGTGCAGGAAATGTTGAATGGGGGTTGTGGAGGCAAAGATGCAGTGGACCTTCTCTGAGCACATCAACGCTGGTGCAGAGGAGGGTGGGAAAGTCTGAATTTGTAACCACTTTCTGTTCTGGAAACTCCCCAACAGCAGGTGAGGGGTTAAAGAAAAGATGAGAAACTGGGGACCAGGGTTTCAGTTCTCAGCCTCATCACCACATCTTATTCTCTTTTTCTTCCAAATTCCCAGTTGGCTCACCTTTCCCAAATTCTGCTTTGAAAAATGCTGGAAAACGCCCCTGGGGGTGACCATGTGCCATCAGCAGGCTGGGACGGGGGGGAGAAGGAAAAGCAGCCAGGAATAATTGGCATTATGGGGACTTCCCTGGTGGTCCAGCGGTTAAGACTCCACGCTCCCAATGCAGGGGGCCCGGGTTTGATCCCTGGTCAGGGAACTAGATCCCACATGCATGCTGCAACTAAGGAGCTGGTGAGCTGCAACTAAGAAGTCTGTGAGCCACAACTAAGGAGCCTGCCTGCCACAACTATAAGATCCCGCACACGGCAATGAAGATCCCTTGTGCCGCAACTAAGACCCGGCACAGCCAAATAAATAAATAAATAAACAAATATAAAAAATAAAAAATAATTGGCATTACAGGGCTGCCCTTCAAGGCCACGGTGGGCTGTGACCCTGGGCAGCCCCCTCTGGTCACCCATCGGTGAACAGAGGAAAAGCACCGAACCTCCGAGTTTAAACATGCTGCACGTCCTTCTGACATGCCCCGGGTCACACTGCAGCAGCTTCCCAACCAACCTCTTCTGGTTTTGTCACATACTGTTATTTATTGGAAGGCTCGTTTTTTCTATTTTTTACTCCTTTCATTATAAAATATGTTCTTATGTTACAAAATAAAACTGCCTTCTTTTTTTAAATTTATTTATTTTATTTTATTTATTTTTGCCTGCGTTGGGTCTTCGTTGCTGCGTGCGGGCTGCTCATTGCGGTGGCTTCTCTTGTTGCAGAGCACGGGCTCTAGCCGCGAGGGCTTCCGTAGTCGTGGCGCACGGGCTTAGTTGCTCCACGGCACGTGGGATCTTCCCAGACCAGGGGCTTGAACCCGTGTCCCCTGCATTGGCAGGCGGATTCTTAACCACTGCGCCACCAGGGAAGCCCCAAACCGCCTTCTTGTCATAAGAATCCAAGCAATATATTATTCCTTTAACGGAAGGCTAGTTTTCTCATTTATTGCTTTTTTTCTTGAGTAACTTAAAATGATGTTTACACTTTAAGGTAATATAAGAATGCATGCTTGTAAAAATTTTAACAGTGTAGGAGTGTAAAAGGAAAATAGTGGAACTCTGCCTTCACACCTCATCCTACCCCCAATTCCACCCACCTCCAGGCCTCTGAAATGGCTTTTGTTTTCTAGATAAGGGGACCCTTGGGAATCTCACAGACACATCCCTCAAAGCCATTGCTAAGTTGAGGGGAGGTGGCCCTTTCTAGTGACAGGAACATGAGTTGAGGATCAGGATTGGACAGTTGGTTCTACCATTGATTTGCTGTGTGACCCTCAGGAATTCACATAACCTCTCTGAGCCTCCTGCTGTATGACCTCAAGCACCCGCATAGACTCTCTGAGGCTCGGTGACCTCCTTGGTAGGCTACCCGGGAGGAGAATTGGGATCAGGGCTCTGAAGCCCTGATGTGTTGGTGTCCTGCAAACAGCCCAGGTGACTGTGTTGTGTTGTGGTCTTGGCAGGTTGGGGACCAGATTCTGGAGGTGAATGGGCAGAACTTTCTCAGCATCCTGCACGACGAAGCGGTCAGGTTGCTCAAGTCATCCCAGCACCTCATCCTGACAGTGAAGGACGTCGGGAGGCTGCCCCATGCCCGAACCACCGTGGACGAGACCAAGTGGATTGCCAGTTCCCGGATCGGGGACACCGCCATGAACTCAACAGGGTGTGGCTGCCCTGCTCTCTCGCTCTGAGCCCCAGGACCCCAGGGCCACTTCTGAAAGCCAGTAACAGCCCTTCCCACCTCTTCGCCATGCACCATGCCCTGACCTGTGAAGACTGCACTGATTCTCAGAGCCTGTGGTCCCAGCCCCGGCGTCCCTTCCGTTTGCCGGGCAGGACCTCGGGCACATCCCTTCTCCCTTCCTGGCCTTGGTTTCCCTTGGAAAGCTGAGCCACAGGATCTGGCTCTCCCGTTCTTTATTTGCCCCCCAGCAAATCACATAACTTACTTTTTGGCCCTCAGTTGCTTTGTCTGAGGAGTGGGAGTCATAACCCCAGCCCCCATCCCAGATGTGTGGATGAGGATCCCATGCGTCACTTGGGTGAAAGGGTCTTGGGAGTCATAAAGTGAGATACAGTTGCCAGGTGGGCTGCGTAGCTGCTAATAATGTAGTGTCACCTTTGGATTTCCATCAGAAGTCTCAGACTGGCTGGTGGCCCCCAAGCCAAACACGCCCAGAGCATCTCTTTCTCCCTTTCTTCATTCCCTCCTTCCTCTCTTCCTTTCACCTGCACAGTATTATAACTTTAAAAAATTAGTTACCAACATTTAAAAGGTCATCTGGTTTCCCATGAAAAAAACTGGATTTCTGGCTGCTTCTTGAAAATCAGGGATCCTGGCAGCTTGAGCCCACGTTTTTTTGTGAAAATAGACCGGAGCCAAGCTGCACCTGCGCATTGCACTTCAGCATCTCCAGCTGACCCCATCCCTACCCTCTCTAATGTTGGCCTGACCCCGAGGCCACGAGGCAGTTGCCATTCAGTCTCTCCTCTCCTTGTTACCTCCCTGGCCCCTGTAGGGTTGGAAACAACTCAGGAGACCACCTTGCATGGTTTTAGAAGTGCCATCCACATGGTTGGTCAGGAGGACAGAAGCTGCCCCTCTGTCCAGGGGTTGATATTCCCTTGAGCGGCCCCGGCGAGTGCAGGCCATAGTTCTCCCAAAGCTTTGCTCATCCCGCAGCAAAGCAGCCGTTCCCTTCCCTGTGCCTGTTTGAACTGCTCAGACATGGGGCTGAACATGCTTGTCTTTCTTCATAGCTTTCCTGGGGATCTCACAGCAGAGGGGACCAACAAGGTAGGCTGCTCTCTGTCTGGGTGTCTTCAGCTTCTTCACAGCTCCCCATGCGGGGAGCTCTGGGTCTGGCAGGGTGGGCTGGGAGACTCACGGACATGATCTCATTTCATCTGGGCAGCCCGCTGACTGTCCATCCTCCATCCTACACACGTCTGTGAGTGCCACCAGGTTCTGGGTACCGCCCTGGACACCTGGGTTAACGGCACGAACGGAACAGATCAGGTCCCCACCCTGGTGGAGGTTACCCCCAGTGAAGGAGACACACATAAAAACAAAACAAAACTGCACATGTATCTAATCACAAAAGACTTTCAGTGCCATCCAGGAAAGGTGCTGCGTCTGATGAGAGAGAATGACAGAGACACCTAGTTTAGATTGGGGGAGAGGCCAGAGGGAGAGGGCAAAGGCTCTCTGAGGTAGTGACACGGTGTCTGGGCCGTAAACTGAACGTGAAGTGGAGGTTAGTGAGATCAAAGTCTGGGCAGGAGCAGGAGGGCGATGATGTAGGCAGAGGGCACAGCATGTGCCAGAGCCCTGAGGCAGGTGCCACACTTGGCCTGTTGGTGGAAGAGCCAGATCACCCAGGACTTAGTGGGCTGTGTAAGAGGTTTGCCTGCTAACCTAAAATGATAGGTTGCCGTTGAAGGGCTTAAACAGGGGAGCAAGGTGAGGAGATCTGTGTTTTCACGAGGTCCTCTCAGCAGCTCCGTGTAGGTGACAGAGAGAGGCAGAAAAGACAAGGAGGGAGACCGGATGGCGTCTTAGACACAGCTGATGGTGTCAGAGGCAGTGCCTCTGAAGGGTGGAGTGTGTGGGTGCAGATCTGAGCTATGTTTTGGAAATAAAATTACTATTATCCCCATACCAAGAAAGATATTTCAACCTAGAGAGTAAAATGGGAACCATAATCATCATACTGCTTGACTCTGCATGGTCACGAGGCTCTGATGAGATAACATACGTAAAAGTGCTGCATGAGCCGTGAAAGCGCTTTGCAACTGCACGAGGCCGCGTGCTCTGGGAACATACCGGTAACATCTGCAGCTTTACCATGTGGGCCGAGACCTCAGAGGGACCCACCCCCTCCCTCGGCAGGGGGGTCGCTGGCTGGGCCTGGCCATTTGCCTCCAGAGCGGCTCCGAATTCCCAGGCCTCTGTCTTGCTGTCTTTCAGCTGGGGTTTTACAAGGGGCCGGCCGGCTCCCAGGTGACCCTGAGCAGCCTGGGGAACCAGACGCAGGTGCTGCTGGAGGAGCAGGCGCGGCACCTGCTGAACGAACGGGAGCGCGCCACCATGGCCTACTACCTGCAGGAGTACCGCGGCGGCAGCGTGTCCGTGGAGGCCCTCGTCATGGCCCTGTGTGAGCTGCTCAACACCCACACCAAGGTGACCCGCGCCTCCTCGGGCGAGGCGGGGCTGGGGGCGCCTGGCTTCAGCTCTCAGGGTCTCCGCATCCTTCCCTGCCTCCCTCTGTCCCCCACTCCTTTCCTGAGAACCCACAAAGAGTCAGGCCCAAACTGAGCCCCAGGCGGAGGCTGGGGACCGAGACAGACCCTGCCCTGGGGGAGCCCGCAGACTCCTGGGGAAACTGTCAGTTAAGGTCCCCTGTGATTGGGGCCCTAACGCAGCGGCTTTCCATGCTGAGTGTACATTTCGAATCGTCTGGATTGCTCTTAAAAAGCGATGCTCAAGCCCCACCCCAGGCTGGCTGACCGCACGCATCTGTGGATGGGAGCCGGCCACCAGTAATTTTTACGAGCCCCCCAAGTGACTGTGCCGTGCTGCCCTCTTTGAGAACCCCGCTCTAGTGGAAGTCTGTTTGAGGTTCAAAAGCTGCAAGGAGGAAGAAGTGATTAAATCCACTGGGAGTGGTTACATTTGGGAAGACTTAACAGAGGAAACGCAATTTGGAGAGGAGGGGGAAGGGACAGCGAGGGGCTTCCTGTTCAGGGACTTGCGGCCTCATGTGCAGGCTGAGATACCGGGGAGGAAGAGGTGAGATGATGGAAGCAGGGGTCAGATGATGCTGGGCCCGGCCTCCAGGCGAAGGTGCTTGGACTTTTCTCCTAGGACAGTGGGGAGCCACGAGGGTGAAGGAGGGGAGGCCGGTGGCCAAGTTTGCATGCAGGTCATTTGGGGTGGCAGGGGGCCGTCCCACCTGCTGGTGGAGCTCCCTGCTGAGTGCCCAGCTTTTCCCTGCCTCCAGTTCCTGCTCCTCTCTGAGGTGAGAGGCACCATCTCCCCGCAAGACCTGGACCGCTTCGACCACCTGGTGCTGAGGCGGGAGATCGAGTCGATGAAGGCACGGCAGCCCCGCGGCCCTGTGGCCGGGGACACCTGCTCCATGGTCTCCTGCAGCGACACAGGCTCGTCCACGGGCAGCCACGGCACCTCCACCACTGTCAGCTCAGCCAGGGTGAGCTGCCCCTTCCCCGTCCTTGGCTTGATGGCCAGCAGGGGAGTTAAGATAACGGCTTTGGAGTGAGACCCATCCAGGTTCGAATCCCAGCACTGGGAGCCTGTGCTGGCATTCAGCCCCTTGCCAGCTCTGTGCCTTGCCTTTCTGAGCCTCGGTTTTTTCACCTGTGAAAACCTCCTAATTGTTGGGTGCCTGCTGCATGCCAGGCATGGGCTCTAGGGCACAACCGGTGAACAAGGCAGCTGTGGCCCCGCCTCAGGCGCTCACAGTCTGGGGGATAGGGTGCAGGCTGGGGGAGAAAGGTGAAAAACACAGGTCATGAGACAAATAGAAAAAATAATGCCAATCCATGCGGGGATCCCACGAGACCACACAGGGCATTCGTGGTCGTGGTCCTGGTGATTGGGATCTTCCCTGAGACACACCCTCCTGATTCTCTGGAGCCCCAAAGCCCAGCCTGACTTTCTCCCAGATGCACCAGCCCCTAGAGAAGCATCTGGTCCATCTCATGGTGTGACTCTGCCCCCAGCATGCTCAGAGGCAGATTAACCCCGGGAGGCCTTTGCAAGGAAGGTGCAGAGGAAATGCCTTATTATCCGTCATGGGAAACAGCCAGTGACTAAGGCCCGTGCAGTGGGAAGAGCCGGAGCTGGAGGTCAGGAGAGCTGGCTCGGCTCCATCCTGTCCTCTCCTGTCTGTCGGTCACTCGGCGCCTCTCTGCTGTGGAAAGTGAGTGGGAAAGTCGAGTTCCTTAAACGCTGTTACTCCCAGACACTGAGCTGGGAGCTCTTACGGGTGGAATCTCTGTTAGACTGTGTTCGTTGTCCTGTTGGGGGAGCAGGAGGTCTGAGAGTGCGGTGATGTCCACCTGCAGACACAGGTGGTAAGTGGGCACAGATGAGCTTGCAGCCACCAGGAGACAGCCCTGGAGCATGTGTGCCTTTCCCTTGGGGACTCCAGCTCCCAATATAGCTTTTTTTTTTTTTTTTTTTTTTTTTTAGCTCTGGGGATCTGAGTTTCTGGGGAAACTTCTACTCCTCTACCTCCTATCCCTACCATCCCAAGTCACCTTCATCCCCCAAGAGTCCTCGTCCTTCCTGGGGTGACCAGGAAGCTGCCACATGTTCCTCTTGGCTCTGGACGCAGCTGCAGTGGAGGCGATGTCACGCTTCGGATTGAGCAGATCTCCTCTGGGGCGGGGAGAAGGCTGCCTCCTGCCTGGGGCTGCGTGTTTGGCTCTGATGTGGCACACGGGTGTGAGCTGCTTTCAGGCTGCGGGGGCCCTGGCCCGAGGGTTTATTTCTCTCTGGGTCCAACTCCACAGAGATGGGCTTGATAATGTCCATGTGGGGCTTCAGGAGCCATCAGTCACTGCCCTAAAACTTGGAGGATTGCTGACTATAATTCTGGGATGGTCCCTTTAGAATCAGGGATGAGAAATACAGTGGGTGGGATGGGGTGTGTTCTAACCTGGGAGGCAAGAGGTTTAGGTTTAAGCCCACCCTCTCTGGGCCTTGATTTCCCTGTGGGTAAAATCACCTGAGGTCCTTGGTGGCTCTGGCCACGGCAGCCCGAGGCCCTGATGGCAGGCCGGGCTGCAGGACTTAGAGGAGTCAGGGTAACTATTGTACCCAGGAAGGGCTCTGGGCAGGGGTCTCAGCCCCAGCTCAGCACTGGCCTCCAATGACCCTGTCCCAGCCCGGGGGTCTCTCCTGCACCTGGGGAGCGCTGACCCTGGCCATCTGAGCTCCAGCTGTGGCAGTTGACCCTGCCCTGCCGGAGAGACCCTCTCTATGGATTGGAGCACCCTGGGAAAGGCAGACTTCAGAAAGGCCACGGGATGATTTTGAGCAGGGAGTTTGTGGGACAGATGGAAGGGGTCTCCCAGCTTCTGAAATGGGAATAACCATGAGTCTGAGACCCACTGGATAGCACGGGCATGTCAGATCAGGACTAACCAAGACCAGGGCGAGCCCTCAGGGGTGGGTGCTGAGAGAACATCGTACAGGCAGGAGAGGCGATGTGGAAAGGCTGCCTCGATCCGCAGTGCCTCCGTTTCCCTCCTCGCATTGGGGCAGCCGTGCTGCTTTCCCCAGCTTGTTGGGAGGAGTAAAGGATGAGTGACATCCCAGACATGCTGCCCACAGCCCGAGGGCAGAGGAAACCTCTGTTCTTCCTGAACTGTCCCAGCCTGGCCGGAAAAACCACCCTGTATCCGGGGCCTTGCAGGCACTTGGTGGCTTCTGGAAAGCACTGGGCTGAGGGTCTGCCACTCCCCCTCCAAACTTCATCCCCGCTGGGTGCTCTCCACATGCACAGCCCAGGGCTCCAGTTTGCAGACGCTGAGCTTCTCTGCCACCACGGGGCCTGGGCCTCCCTGAAATCTGGGTCTTCTCTGATCGAGGCTTCTGAACAGGGTCCTCCTTCAGGCTCTGCCTTTCAGTTGCAGGTGTGACCTTGGACAAGTCACTTCCCTTTGCTTAGCCTCAGTTTTCCCGTCTGCCAAGTGGGAATAATGACCCTAGCCTCAACTGCTAGAGAGTCCCAGGATTGCCCCCGGGGGCATGACCATCTCCTGAAGGCCCTTTTTAAGGACACGTGTCATTTCTGCAGAGCAGTGAGGAACCCCTGGTTTCCTTCAAGGAGGCAGTTAGAACGAGGCCATGCTGATTGTAGCAGTGGGGTTTCCTCACCCCTTCTTTATTCGTGCCCACAGCATCCCAAGTAAAGAAAAAAGGGACTTGGAGAATCCCTTTGTTTATTTTGCCTTTGTGTGTGTGTGTGCGTGTTTGGGAAGGGGATTTGCTGTGCCCATTCCATCCCTAATATTTATTTGATGTATTTTTCTTTTTGCCTTTTGCCCACCCTTCCTCCCAAGGAGCGGCTGCTGTGGCTTATAGACCTGATGGAGGTACCGTCCTTCCTGCCGAGTGGGGCTGTGGGAGTGCCTTAGCTGGGGCAAAGACAGGGGGCTATGGTCCTTCCCCCCACCTCCTTACACCCGCACCTGGCCCTGGTGGGGAGCTGGGGTTCTTCCTGGTGCTCACTGTCTCTCCTGTTTGCCAGTTCATCAGGTTTTTCAGGCTCTGGAGTGAGAATGCCCTCTGTTCAAATCCCAGCTCTGCCACTTCCTTGCTGTGTGACCTCAAGAAGTAGTTTCACCTCTCTGAACTCAGTTTTATAAAATGAGGATGATAATTTCTGTGCTGTGGAGCTGTTGAGAGACCTCTCGGCCTTCGCATATGCCACACAATCTGTCTGTCTGGAGTGTTCTCCTTCCCACTTCACATGGCCTGGCTAGCTCCTGTGTGTGCTTCAGCCCTTAGCTCACATGCCACCTCTTCCAAGCAGACTTCCCTGATCCTCTCAGGGGGGGTGACTTTGAGCCTCTGGCTCCTTCAGCCCCTTGGGCTTCTTGCTGCTATGGCTCTTGTGTCATTATATTCCAGTAATTTGTACAAGACTGGCTGGTTACCCGCCTTGACTGTGGGCTGCTTGAGGGCAACAACTGTGTCTGGAGTTACCATCGAATCCCTAGTGCTCAGCATAGAGCCTGGTCCATATTAATAATTTGGGCCTTTATTAATAATAATAGTAGCTGGCATTTGTCAAGCATCTCCATGACACTATGATAATGCTTTCCAACTGTATCTTCTTTGACCCTCCCAGTAACTAGGTGTGGCAAGTACTGCTATGATCCCCATTTTACAGAGAAGAAAACTGAGGCTTAGAGAGAAGTGACTTGCTCAGGATTGCTCAGCTAGTGAACAGTGGAATGTAGATTCAAACCCAGGCCTGCTTACCTCTGAGCTGGTGCTGTTAACACTGCAGTCTGGTTGTGATTCTTCCCTGAAGCAGCTCACCAGATGCTTGCTAGGCATTATCTATCTATCTATCTATCTATCTATCTATCTATCTATCTATCCTCTCTCTCTCTTTCTCTTCCTTCTGTTCTGTTACCAAATATCAATTGAGTGATTGCTATGTGCTATATCCAGTTCTAGGTGCTGGGAATACAGTGGTGAACAACAAAGAAATTCTTTCCATTACGGAATTTAGGGTAGAGCAGGAATGACAGACTAAACCACATAAATAACTGAAATGCACAGTACGTTAAGTGGTAAAAAGCGCTAAGGAGAAAATGAAACAGGAAAGGGGATTTGGGGAGGGGGGTGGCATGGTCAGGAAGTGACACCTACATAAGATCTGAAAGAGGTGAGGAAGAAGGCCCTGCCCACAGCTGGGGAAGAGTGTTTCCAGCAGAGGGAACAGCGAATGTAAAGGCCCTAAGGTGGGAGCATGCCTGGAGTGTCTGAGCAAAGTCCGGAAGCCATGAGGCTGGAGCAGTAAGCAAGGGGAAGGGCAGTGTGGCGGATTATGTGCTGAGGACGTTGACTTCGCGTCTGAGTGAGATGGGAGCCGTTGGCAGGTTAGAGCAGGGGCTGACATGATCTGACTTAGTTCACCAGGATGCCGCTGATTGTTGAGAACAGACAGGGATGGGTTTGAACCAAGAACAGGTTCATTCCCAGGAAGGGCCTGGGGAGGTCGTGCAGCCTGAGCTGCTAAGAGACGTGATGACGGGCTCTGCAGGCGCCAGCTCTTCCTGCTGCCTGGTCAGCCCTGGCCTCAGTGTCTCCTGGGAACACCCTCCCTCCACACCCACAGTAGGTCTCAGACTGGACACCCCATGCTGCCTGCATGCGGAGCCAAGGACAGAAACCTCCTCCTGGAAGCCCCTCTATGCAGGAATGCAGGGCACCAGGCCCATCCGGGGAGTCAGGAGCCCACACCCTTCCTCCTCTCTGCCCCCACCACGCAGTGCACCCTCAGGAAAGCCCCTCGCTCACCGTCAGCCTCAGTCTCCCCATCTGTACGATGCAGGCAGACCCCCAAGTCTCCTCCAACTCTGAGAGTCCTCTTGTCAGGAGATTCTGGAAAATATTCCAGGGGAGGCACGGCAAGGAATGGCAGCCCTGTGTTCCCACCACTTATCTGTGTATTTGAACAAGGGCTGCATCATTCCTCCTGAGAGAGAGCTTAAAATAATATTAATTCACTTGCCGCTAAGTGCCAGGCACTGGTCTGCAACACCACCATGTATTAGTGAGCTTTTGCTGCAGGGATGCTGAGTAACAAACGTGCCCCACAATCTGGATGGACAACAGCCAAAAACATTTCATGCTCATGGCCAAAATCCCTTCCCTCGTGGAGCACGCGTGCTTTTCACGTCTCCATTAAAACGCCCGCCATGTTGCTTTAACCTCTGCCTGAGTGTCTTCCCCAGTACACAGGGAAAGCTGGTGGGGTCAGGCAGGGACCTCATCTTTCTCCTGTCTGTGTCCCCACTGCCAGCCCAGGGCTTGGCACAGAGCGGAGTTCAAGGAAATGTGAAGCAGAAACCGAAATGAAACCTCATTCCCTGGCCACCCAGGATCATCTTCTAACGTTCCAGCCTCCTGAACAGTTACCTCCCACATCGTAGGAAAATGTCCTCTGCTCTGGCGTTCAGACGGGCAAGGGGGCAGGCGGCTGGCTCTCGTGACCCACATGCCACAGACGGATGCCCCAGTTGGAGCCGGTTTCCATTTAACCCAGACTCCCTGCATCGTGCTGCACGGTTATCAACCCCAGGTTAAACGTGGCTTATTCTGCAGCCATTTTCCCTCAAACAGACACAGTCGATCAAAGGAAATCAGATGCAGCCTTCCCCCTTCAACAAATTGTGTTTATTTTCCATTTGTCTAATAGAGAGTCAGCCCTGGGAATTTTTGGCTGCCTCCAAACGGTATCATTCCCCTCCCATAAAGATGTCGGCCAGGAGAGCTGCGTGAAAGAAGAAAGGCCTGCCCGACATTTCTTGAATTCCTCATCTAGTGTGAGCAGGCCTGTGGCAGAGGGGCTTAAGTGCACAAGCTCTGGAATCCCACACACCAGGGTTGGCTCTCCCAACTAGTAGCCGTTTCACCTTGGGCAGGCGACTTAAGCTTTTGGAGCCTCAGTTTCTGCATCTGTACAGTGGGCTGATAAGGCCGGCCATCTACAGGTTGTCATGGAGATTGAGTGAGAGTAGGGGTGGACTTAACAGGTGTGGACTATATAGGAGCCGATTCTATTGATACTCTAAAGGCTGGCAAAGGGCACTGCAGAGGAAAAGGGGCTGAAAGGCCAAAGCCAGCCTTGTACCCATGGAGCAGATGTTATTGAGGTCGGGGTGGCAGTGGAACTTGCCCTGGCCTTACCCACAGCCCTCTTCCTCCTGGATTTGAGAGGTGTTGCACTCTAGGCCTCTCATGTACCTGGAAAGGGGCTCCCCAGGCTTGCTAGAGGGTGCTAGAGGTGGGGACCCTGCCTCTAAAGGCCATTGGCCGTCTCGCCTGCAGTAAGGTGAGAAGGGGGTGCAGGGCGTGGCTGTCAGCACCTGGCAGTGTCAGCCTCCTCCCCATGGCCTCCTTGCCTTCCTCCTCATCCGGGGCCAAAGGAGGGCGGAGGCGCTCAGGCCTGTCTCAGACGCCTCCAGCTGCAGAGACCCCTGACTGTCAAGGCAGCTCTTTCCAGAAACAGGGAGCAAATGATGAGAGGTACACATCCCACCTGCTGCATCTGCCTCTGGTCCAACCCGGGTGAGTTTAGGAGTCTTCTTCTGGGCAAGTTCTTCCCTAGCGGGGGAGCAGGAAGGAGCCCATCTATTTACTCAGTCATTCTGCCGCTCCTTTTTTATGTGGCAAGCATTCGTTGAGCACCTCCTGCATGCAGGCTCTGAGCGGGGCTCTGGTAGCCGGGAACAAGAGACAACAGCGCCCACCCTCACGAAGCTTAGCGAGGGCAGTGAGGACGGCAGCCTCGAATCAAATCATCTCCATAATTCACACTTTGATAAGTGGGTCGGAGGGTCGTGCGAGAGCACAGAGCCATAGGTTCACCGGAGGCATTAGTGACCCTCAGGGTGGCCGCAGCTTCGCCTCAGCCGGCGTCTGAAATAAGGACCATTCCTCCCAGTGCTCTGAGGAGCGTTCTCCCCGTGTGGGCACTGCGAGTGCTGGAAGCTGCTTCCACCAAATAGAACCACGTCCGTGGAGGTCAGAGCCTGCTGGAACATGACCAGCCCCTGCTCCCCTCAGAGCCCGGGTTTGCCCGGCTATAACCTAGGAGAGCTGGACTAAACACTGACATAGGGGTGGAGGGGGGGGCTTCACCTTTTCTGTGCCATGGACCCTTCTGGCAAGCTGGCAAAGCCCTGGGACCCGTTCTTAGGATAACAGTTTTAAATGTTTAAAACACACAGGATTACAAAGGAAACAAATCAGATGATGAAATGCCTTTTTCAAATATGGAAACAAATGGTAAAACATGTGCTTCTTTATCATCACGCCCAGTAACAAGGTCTGACAGCAGGTCGGTAACAGCTGTAATTGTCAGGCCATATGAGCATAAATGGGACTTTGCAGCCTCTGCAATGTGATATGAAAGATCTGTGACAGTGTCACAGGCGCTGCTGATTCTGCTGGGCTGTGTTGCCTCCGTTCATAAAGGAAGGAGATGCTACATTTCGGTTAGAGGTTAATGAAAATGAAAGATGCAGGGTTTTCCCCCAGCCAGGTTCACCGGCTTCTGACTCCTTCCTGGAGCCCTGCTTTCCAATGCCTGTCCTAAGGGCTCTTCCGTCCCTGACCTGGAGATTCTGGGTCACCCTCTCTGTCCACTGAATGACGTCCTTTTCCTAAGACCATTGGGAGGGAGACGCACAGAGGCAGAAGGAAGCATGGGCTGTGCTGGGACGAGGCAGTAACACCAGCCTCTCAGGAGGGCTTTGTGCACCATCTTCCCGGGGACTTTTCTGCTTCTGTGGTTTGGTGGCCAAACATGGTAGCAGGAGTGGACAAGCTGCTAAAAGGCCCAGTGCCGGTTCCCATGGCCTCAGCCTCGCCAGCGAGTGCAGGTTCCAGCCCTCTGTGTTGAGGATTGTTTCTCTCACTGTCCTCTCCTCTGCCCTCCCCTCCAGCTTCCAGACTTCCACCCAAGCCCTGGCTCAGAGAGGCTGGGACAGCATGATCTGTCTCCACCAGCACAGCCATCACCCCAGGGTCTGGCCACGTGATCCTTTTGGACCCCCAGACCTGTCCCCTTCACTCTGGGCAGCCCCCTGCCCCCCAGGAACACCAGGACTTTCTGGCTCTACCGGCTGCGACAAGCTCCCCTTCCCCAGCTCTGGTGAGGCCACCACCTCTTGCTGTTCTCTCAAGTTCCCTTCCTCTTTCTCCCCTTGCTCTCCTCTTCTTGGCCTTTTCTCCCCAGTCTTCTCCCTTCTCTTTTTCCCTCTTATTCTCACTCCTCCCTCTCTAGTTTCTCTCTCTCTCCCACTGTCCTCTTCCTCTCAGCAGCCGCTACTGCCGACCTTCCAGAAGCCTTTGTGACTCTGTGCCTCAGTTTGCCCGTTGACAGAAAGGGGAGGGCACTCCCAGCCTCAGGCCTCTGGTGCATTTTGGGGTGGAGGTGGGGGGAGCCTGTAGTCCAGACATCAGAGTAAAGAAGCAAGAAGAACAAAGAGCTGAAAATGGCACCTTTATGTAAGAGCCCTCCCATTGTAATGAGAGGGTGGAGGCAGAGGAGCCCCGGAACTGGGCTGGAGAGAGGGGAGGGGAGAGAAGGGAGAGAAAGAGGGCAGGGGAGGGGAGGGCCTCATTTTGCTGAGGTGGCACCCGGGCCACGCACAGCCTTACGGGCCTCCCTTTCCAGGATCACAAGTCCATCTGGCAGAGGCAAGCACAGGTGATTGCCCCTTATGATTTCATTTCATTTTCTCCCCACAGTTCCGTCAAACCAGACCCTGGGGTATCTGAGCCCTCAGTGGGCAAACTCAGATGAAAAGGAGTTCTCCCTGAAAGGAAGGGGACTTTCTGAGCCGCCGCAGATTTGAGGAGGAAGGAGATGGGGAGCAACCGCAGCAGGTCTTGAGGGCATCCTGGCTCTCATGGGAAGTAGTCTGGATAACAGACTCACACCTTGAATAGGGTTCAGCTTCCTGCTCCGTCCTTGCTGTGTGACCTTGGGCAGGTGGCCTCCCCTCTCTGAGCCTCAGTCACCTCGGCTGTAGAATTGAGGAAGGGTTCCACCTGGCAGGATTAATTGAGCCGCCAGGTTTAAACCCTTAGCTAGTCTCTGGCCTCAGTGGGTGCGGGAGGAGGGCAGCCCAAGCAGCTGGGGCTGAGGGGGGTGGGGAGGAGGCCAGGACGCATGGGCTCCTTCGTGAGCTCTGACCTTGATCCTCCTCTCGAAGCCTGTTCCAGAAGCGTTTCTGCTGACGCATCCCCCGGGTTCTTAGCCTGCTGTCTGCAGCTATTTCAGATGCACAAGGAACATGGCTCGGGGACTCGGGGCTCCTGAGCGTCTGGATTCAGCAGATGGAGTCTGGCAGGGCTGGGCTCCAACCCGTCTGCCGCTTGCTCCACTTCAGGCCTTCCTCCCAGGGCCGGATGTCTGTCCCTGATCCACCCTCACCCTCCCACCTCTCCACCCCTGCCTTCCATCTTGGCTCCAGGATGCCACTAACAGCAGGGAATGACTGAGGCCAGGGGCCAGCGATGGCTGCATTCTCTCTCGTTTCAGAGAGGGTCCTCCTGGGGCCCTTTGGTTCCTATAGTATCAGGACCCTATTCAATTCTGGGGTCAGGGTAAGGTTGCATGGGCTTTGGGGTCACCCTGACATGGGTTAGAAACCTGACCTGCTGTAGAATGGCCCTGTGGCCTTGGACAAGTCACTGCCTTCTCTGAGCTTAAGTGTAAAAGATGTGAGCGGGGACAGTCAGAGTGCCTGCCTTACAGGGTCGTTGGGAGAATCAGTGAGATCATGTAAGGAAAACATCCAGCAGGGGTCTGGCATGCAGTAGGCCCTCCACAGTTTGGACTTCTCTGATGTCCGTCTCTCTAAGAGAAAGTCACGCCCTCCCTGTAGCTCTCGGCAAAACATGCTTGTGTTGTCAGGATCAGGATCCTTCCTTGCCCCCTCCCATGGGCCCTATTACAATGCCAGCCCCATCAGTGATCCCGAACGAGAGTTTGTGGGCAGCTCCATCATGCCTGGCCCTCTGCTGGGTGTTGGGGACACAGTGGCCTGCTCACCTTTTACCCCCATGAGCTTTCCTCATAAGTCAAGGCTGCCTGATAAATGCTTGTTGATCAACTAAATGAATATTCAAAGCTCCTGATGTGCCAGAACAGGACAGAATCCCATGTCTTCTATCCAACCGTGGACTGTCATCTAAGACCCCAGGGTGCCTACAAGGTGAATTTTGGGGGCAGGTGGCAGTGGCTAGCTACATTTGAGGTGACGGAGGCCCCTCTTGTCTTTGGTGTAGGCACCTCCCAGGTCTATGACCCCCTTGGGGCCTCCTGCTGAGGCCAAGGCAGTAACTGCCGAGTCTTGGGAAGTCACTGCCCGTAACCTGCCTCACCATTCACCTTCATCCTAGATGGTCTGTGTTGCCCAGCTGGACTGTTTCCTAGGAACACTGGACTCATTACGGTTTTGGAGGAGGGGGTGTATGAAAGGATTACTGTTTCTTTCCATCGAAGTGCTCACATGGGCCAGGGCACGTTGTGTAGCCATTTGGTTCCTAGGGCAGATTTGCAAGATCCCAGGCTTCTGATAACCTCCCCTCTTATATTGTGCCAGGCTCTGTTCTGAGCATTTTTCAGGTGTTAATGCATCAACTCCATGAGGGAGGGACTGCTGTTTACCCATGTTAAATATGAGGAAACTGAGGCACAGAGCAGTTCAGTGGTTTGCCCAGTGTCACTCACCTGTGAGTGGCAGAGCTGGGTGCGATCTCAGAAAAGCCAGAACCACTAATCAGTGTGTGAAAGAGCAGCCCTCCCCTCCTCAAGGACCCCCCGATCCTTGCATCACGGAAGCTGTCAGGGCGTCTTCCCGTGAGGTGGTGTGCAGGAGACAGTGTTGGAGAGAGCGGGAGAGGTCAGGAAGCTGAGGTTTGCACATAAGCCTCAGCTTTGTTGATGAAACAAGGCAGTTGTCCTGGCCTGGCGTTGCCCCAGAGGCATCACGGGACCAGATGAGGAGCCCTGGTGAGAAAGGCTCAGGGCCGGGAGGGCGGGGCATCTTGTAGGTTGGTGGATTCCCATGGCTGACCACGTGCCCTGTGCCCACCCAGAATGTTTAAGGCTTCAGGAGGCTCATTTGAGATGGGGGTCAGTGTGGAGTGACTTGGCAGCCTCTGCCCTAGGGGTATGGACTCAGGGGGCTCCTCCCATCCACCTGCTGCCTTCACCCTCATTCAAGCCACCATTACTGCTCTCCGTGACCTACCGTAGCCACCTTGCTCAATTCTTTGCCTGCTCGGGCCTCCTCCCTGTGACAGCCAGAGTCACCGGTTAATTCATTCACCCATCGATTCATTCGCGGATTAATTAATTTGCTTAGTAAATATTTACCAAGCAGCCACTATCCTGAACACTGAGGATAGAGTAGGGACCAGGTAGTCACAAGTCCTGCCTTTGAGGAGTTATCCTAGTGGGGAGACAATAAGCAAATCAATAGTATCCGATCAGGTGGTGATAAATCTTATACAGAAAAACGAAGCAGGGTCAAGGGTTAGACAGAGGTGGTACGGGGGAGTTGGAGAGGGACGCTGTTTGAAAACAGGGCTGGTCAGGGAAGGCCTCACTAAGGTCAGAACTAAATAAAATGAGGGAGTGAGCCAGGAGTGTAGTGCAGGCAGAGCAGTGAGTGCAAAGGCCCTGAGGCAGGAACCATCCCTTCCTGTTGGAAGAGTAGCAAGAAAGGGCCCAGTCACCAGGCACAGCGAAGGCAGAGTTTGGAATTTCCTCTGCGTAAAATGGAAAGACCCTGGAGGGATTATGAGCTGGAGAGAGACACTGTCTGATTTACCTTTCAAGATTACATCCTGGCTGCTGGGTGAAGAATAGTGATCAGTGCAAAGGAGGAAAATAAAGCAGGGCAGGGGTGGGGGTTGTGATTTTAGGTGGGGTTGTCAGCGTGGACCTTTTTGAGGAGGTGATATTTGAGTAAGGTCTTGAAGGAGGTGAGCAAACAGATCACGCCTTGTGGATAGTCCCGGGGAAGCATGTTCCAGACAGAAGGAACAGCCAGTGTAAAATGTAAAGGCCCTGACATGCCTGCATGGCTCTAGCGTGGCTGGAGAGGAAGTGAGCAAAGGGGATCTTCTTAGGAGGCAAACCTGACCACATCTCCATGGTGACCCACTGCCCTCAGGCTTAGGTCTAAGAAACTCTTGACTCATGGGGAACCACCCGAAGATTCTCAAGCATCCTCTATCCTTCCTGCTTAATGCACACCCCTCCCTCTGAAACATCCATCATTCCTTCCTTTGCCCAGCTTTAAGCCGTGCTCGCTCCCTCAAGAAGCCTTCCCGGATGACCCCTCCAGCTGCATTATATGCCTGTGTCTCCTCACCCTGTGCAATCTCCTCCTTGCTTATTTGTGTCCACCCCACTCTCTCTAAGCTATTGAAGGCAGGGGTGGTGTCTCACCTCCTCTGTGTCCCCAGGCCCTCAGTCTGGAGCACTGAGACTGCTCAGTATCAGTCGCTGAACTTGAGAGTTGAGCGTTGAGCCCGGTGATGGTCGTGGAGGCTCCTTGCCATCCTGGGCCCGGTGAGGTGGAGAGAAGTAGCTCTGCTGAGCCCTCAGGAGCCCAGCTTAGAGAGGAGCACTGCTGGGCATGCCGGGGTGGCTGGAGATGGCAGCTCAGTGTCACCTGAGGGAGCGTTAGGCTTCCGGTGAGGTAGGAAAGGAAGGAAGAAATGAGCATCTTTGCAAAATAAGCTCCATTGAAACCGTAACCCTCTCCCCCTTCCCCCACAGCACAAAACCATTAAAATTAAAAGAGAGAGACTTTCCCCATCCGCCTCTCATCTGCATCTTGCCACTTTCACACCTCCCTGGGATCCTGGCAGGAGCAGTGGAGAGGGAACCCTTGGGTTTTGGAGGCGTTGAGCACGGGCTGAGCTACAGGAAATCCCAGTCAAGGCCAGAGCCACCCCACAGCATCGGCATGTAGTTCAGGAGAGGCCTGGAAAGTCTCCAAGAAATTGACATCCTTGAAATTGATTTCCAAATGAAAATCGACATTAATTTTAATGTGTAAAGTAAATTCCCACGGAGTGGGGCAGGTCAGGAGAAACTTAAACCACAGCACAAAGGTGTCTCAGGGCACGTAGACTTGGTGTCCTAGAGAGCAAAGTGGTTTTTCCCTCTCAGTTTGTATTTGCTCACATGGCTTTCTTCTCTGTTCTAGAACACTCTGGACCTGGAGGAGACTGGGGAGGCCGTCCAGGGCAATATGAACACCCTCTCAGACGTTTCCCTGGTAAGACCCTCTCTGGCCCTTTCATTGTGTTTTGCCCTCCCGGGTCTGCCTGAGACCCTGGGGGCTGGCTCCCTGGTGAGAGCCACAGGGAGGAGACAGAGGCCCTCAGCTGTGAACTCTCAGCTAGTTCTGGGGATTTTAGGCAGGGCTGTCTCGCTGTTTGACTATTTGCCGAGTTGGTGTTACTTTTGATATGTTATCTGAATGTTGTCATAGCAAGTACTGAAGCATGAAGTGTGTGGCGAGAGCTCCTCAAGGAGGCCCTGTGATTGCGCTGGAAAAGGGAGTTAAACGTGACCTCATGCCCACACGCGCGCATCAGCAGTCTGGGTAGCGTTGCCTTGTGATCTGACCCACATAACTCTTGAATGGCCTGGGCTTTGGAGCCAGAGTGCCTGGGTTCAAATCCCACCCTCTGACACTGACTGTGTGACTTTGGGCAAGTTTCTTAACTTCTCTGTACCTCGGTTTTCCCATCTGTAAAAATGGGGGTAATAATAGTGTACTACCCCATAAGTTTGTAGCAAGGAGTAAATTAATTAAACTAAGTAAAGACTTTGGAACAGTGCCCGCAAGGCCATCAGACCTGTGCCAGTGTTGGATGCTGGCATAGGGAGGGGGGCATAGTGATGACAGGATCTGCCACTCACCAAGCACCTGCCGGCTCACAGGCCCCTTGCTAATGCATTACACGCACTGCTCCTCACCTCCCCGCGACTCTGCTGGGTAGGTGCAGTTTTCCCCGTTGCCCAGAGGTGCACTCAGAGAGGTGCTGTGCCTTGCCCAGGGCCACACAGCACCCCAGCCCATGTCTGTCCACCTTCTACCCACTCTCTCCCATCAGTCCTGTCACAGCTCCTGTCTCCAGAAGCTATGATAATCCCTTAAAAAGAAAAGCCAAAGAAAGGCCTTTTTTGTTTTCCATCTCTGCATCCTGCATCTAATTAAGTCCCGTGCCCTGTGACAAGCCCTGGCTAATGGCAAGAACTTCAGTTCCCAAAGGTAATGATGCCATCCCCAGAGACTCCTGCCAAGATCCCGATGCTTATCAGCTGCTGAGATGCAGGGAGAAGTTTTCCACTCGGGTGCTGCATTATTCAGAGCAGCGTGGCCAAGAGCTGCTAGAGCGGGGACGGAATTCCAGCCGGGGCCTGGTGCACTGGGGCGCTCAGGTCTCCCCTCTTAACAGGCACGATGGCCTCTGACTCCTACTCCTGTTGGGTCTTTTGGCAGGATGATGTCAAGTCCACCTCCAAGGGACTGCCTAGCTACAAGCCACTGCCTCCCCCATCACCTTTGGCCCAAGGCCACGACCACCTGATCACCCAGACGAGGAAGCCGGGCAGAGAGGACCTCCAGCTGCCTTCCTCCGCGTCTTCCCACGCGGGCATCGTCTTCTCTGCTCCGCAGAACCGCAGCCCGCCGGCGGGCACCTCCCCCGCCCCAGAGGCCTCCTCAGCACAGGACTCGTCCTCCTCCCCCATCTACGCCTCCATCTCCGCGGCCAACCCGGGCTCCAGGAGGCCGCTGGACGCCCATCTGGCCCTGGTCAACCAGCACCCCATTGGCCCCTTCCCACGGGTCCAGTCACCCCCGCACCTGAAAAGCCCCCCTGCAGAGGCCCCGCTGGCGGGGGGCGGCCTTCCGCCACCCTCCCCCTCCGGCCACCCAGACCAGACGGGCACGAACCAGCACTTTGTCATGGTGGAGGTGCACCGCCCAGACAGCGAGCCCGACGTGAACGAAGTGAGGGCGCTGCCCCAGACGCGCAGTGAGTACCGCAGACCCTGGCGGGCTGGGCTCAGGGTGCTGCTGTGTCATCTTAGCGGCTCCCTGTCCCCCCTACGTTGACCTGCCCATCAACATAGCCAAGGTGGGACCAGATGCTCACCCTGTGAGCGGCCCCCTCAGGGTCAGGGGGGCCAGGGAACAGGGTCCCGAGCCCAAGCCCGCACTGAGGGGCTTTGGAGGCAGAGGCGGGAATGTGAGTCCCCGCTCTGCCATTACTGGCTGTGTGACTGTGGACAGGCTGCCATGCTCTCCCATCGGGGACTGGAGATAACAGTGACAGTCCTGCCAGGTGGCTGTGAGGGTCGGGCTCCTCCTCCAGGGGCCCCAGACCTGGTCATCCTGCACTCACCTGCAAGTCTCCCCAAGAAGACTGAGCCTGTTCAGGGCAGGGGTGGCTTCTGTGATCTCTGTCCCCCAGTGCCAGGCACAGAGCAGGTGCTGGGGGACAGATGGGCATTGAAATTGCAGTCTCTGGACCCCTGGAGGTCTCCTGACCTGGGGCTGCAGGGTCAGAGTGCGGGCTCGACCTTCCAGACACCTGGGAGGCCAGCCCGAGGCTGCATCCCCTGAGCTTCCAGAGGCTGTCCAGCTGGGGAGGTGGCAGGAATGGCAGAGCGGGCTTTCCACTCCGTAAGTCTGAGCCCTCCGCAGGCCCAGGACCCCCTGCCTCCTATTAGTGAGTTGGGTACGTTTTGTTGGATTCTGCTGCCACCTTGTGGCTAAGGTGATGCGTGGGGCAGCCTTGGCCAGGGAAGGTGGCCAGCCAGGTCAGGGGACATTTACTGAGCACCTGCTGTATGCAAGCAGCGGGCAGACTAGGATGCAGAATGCGGGGTCCCTGCATTCAGTCGCTCACTGAGGGAAGGCAGCTAAGGGAAGAGCAGGCAGGATGTGGTGAGAGAAACCCGAGCTATCACAGATGGATCACTCTAGACCTGGCACGGAGCCGGACACACGTGATAATAAAGCTAACAGGTGTACAGCACTCTCTGTGTGCCAGGAACACTGTTCTAGGGACCTTGCCGATATTAGTAACTCATCTAATCCTCCCAACAGCTCTGTGAGCCTGGACTGTTATTATCCCCATTTTACAGATGAAGAGACTGAGACACGGAATGTAATTGTGGAGCCAGGCAATCTAGCATAAGCCTGTTCTCTTGGCTGCTTCACCCAACACATCGTGTCTGTTAGTCTTTACGATAACCCCATGGGATAGGCATCATTGCTCCTGGGTTAGAACAAGAACATGGAGGCTCAGAGAGGCTGTGTAACTCGCCCAGGATTGCGCAGCTGGTCGGAGAGGATTCAAACCCCACCTGCCAGACTCCAGAGTGTCTCAAACTCAGGGGCCAAGCCGTTACACACATAGTGAAGGGGTTTGGGTTAGACTGTTAAACCAGAGGGCGTGTGCCCGTCACTCAGCTCAGGCCAGGTGGGGTCAGCAGGGGCACAGACCAAGCATGGCAGACCTTCCTTTTTTTTCCCCGAGAAGCTTGGAATTTGATTTTTGTGTGAAATCTCCTAATTCGAATGTGTTGGTCCTTCGTTAAAAATTGACAACACTGTGAGAGTTTTAAAAAAATAAATAAATAAAGCAAAACAAAGCCCATATCTGTGGGCTGGGTTTGCCTCCTAAGCTCTGTTTTAATCATTACGCCAGGGGCAGTCAAAGCAGACGTCCTGGAAGTGGTGGCCTTGGGGCCAGGCCCCGGTTGGAAGGGCAGGTCTCAGGAGGTGGGAGGGTGGCAGGGAGTCTCTGCCCAGAGAATCCCCAGCCTTCCAGCCTGCCGCTCAGCTCCTCCAGGAAGCCCTCACCAGCCCCAGCTGTAAACCATGCCTCTCCTCCTGTCCCCACTCCCAGCAGCCTCCACACTCTCCCAGCTCTCGGACAGCGGGCAGACCCTGAGCGAGGACAGTGGCGTGGACGCCGGCGAGGCAGAAGCCAGCGCCCCAGGCCGAGGCAGACAGGTGGTGTCCGCCAAGGGCAGGAGTAGCAAGGAGACGCCTCGGAACGAGAGGACGACCGAGGGGGCCGCCAAACCGGTGAGCGAGGAGCGGGGGGTGCCAAGGGGGAGGGGGAGGCCGGCCCCAGGTGAAGAACAGGAGGTCCTGAGCAGGGGTCAACTCGACAAGTAACCACAGGGGAGGTAGTGAGCCCCCCGTCACTGGAGGGGTGTGGGTGTCTGGAAAGACCGCTGTCTTCAGGCTGAAGGCCCTCCCTTGGCCACTGACACAGACAAGCCAGGTGCTCAAGGTGGGCCTCAAGGATCTTTAAGCTCAGTTCTGACATGATGCGGTGGCGAGGCAGTCAGGCTGCGTTCAAGTCCTGGTGTCACCCCCCCGGGCAGCCTTGGGCCAGCCCCTTAACCTCCCGAGCCTCAGAATTAGAGAGCCGAGAACACCAAGTGCTGCGCTTAGTGCTGGCACACTGCAGGCTCCCGACCCGGGGCTGGAGTCTGCGCCCTGCTGACCCAGAGGCCTGTCGTGGCTGGTCCAGCCCCCAGGCCAGGCCTGTCCCCCCAGGAGGCCTGTCACTGGTTTCCTTTCTCACACCTGCAGCCCGGGCTCCTGGAGCCCACCTCCACCCTGGTCCGCGTGAAGAGAAGTGCAGCCACCCTGGGCATCGCCATCGAGGGCGGCGCCAACACCCGCCAGCCCCTGCCTAGGATCGTCACGATTCAGGTACGTCCCCAGGGACCTGCCTGACCGCGTCTCCCTACCCCTGAAGGTCCCCCTCTCAGCATCCCCAGGGGTTTGCCATGCCCAGGGATGACCCAGCACCCAAGGGCAGACCCAGGCTCATACCACCTTTGCTCTCGCTGAGCCTCAGTTTTCCTAATCAGGGCAGTGGACACCAGATTGTGGCTGCGTGGCTGGCAGTGGCAGGCCTACCCTGGTGGGTGGTCAGGGCCAGGCTGGCCTAGCCCTCAGGCACCCCATGTGCTCGTGCCCTGTGTCTCACTCCTGCAGCGAGGCGGCTCAGCCCACAACTGTGGGCAGCTCAAGGTGGGCCACGTGATCCTGGAAGTGAACGGGGTGACGCTGCGGGGCAAGGAGCACCGGGAGGCCGCGCGCATCATCGCGGAGGCCTTCAAGAGCAAGGAGCGTGACTACATCGACTTTCTGGTCACCGAGTTCAATGTGATGCTCTAGGGGCCAACGCCCGGGGGCCTCCCACCGCTGCCCAGCCCCTGGCCCTGGTCCTTCCTCCCTCCTGGCACTATTGAGCTCCTTCAGGGGCCAGGGCTGCATGGCCAGGGTAGCAGGAAGACATCCCTCCACTCCTTCCTGGCCCACTGGACCAGAACCGGGAAGAAAGAGCTGGGCAAGGCAAACAGAAGGTCAGGTCGGGGTCTGGTGCAATGCCCAGTACACAGTAAGCACTCAGTATAAGCATGAAACCTCAGGAAGGGAAGTAACTAAGGGGAAGGGCAGAGTGCTTATGTCTTCACCTGAGGCCTCCCAGGGCCTGGAACTCTGGGTTGGGTGGAGGCCCTGCTGCACTCCGGCCAGCTAGGACCTGGCCCATCCCCAGATGCCCGAGCTTTTGTCTGGAGTGAAGTGACATGAGAATCCGTAGACACAGCCCCCAGCCAGGGCGGCATCTTGCAGGACCTTCAGTGCCACAAATAAGCATCGAGCACCCCCCCCATTCACACCCCCGTTCCTCCTAGCTCCTCATCCTCCATGGTATTTATTATTTATTTCCATCCCACACCCCTGGGGACCCCAGGACCCCAGCTTCCCACCACACCCCTAGCCTATCCCAGAGGCCTTGCAGGTGACCAGCGTCGTCAGTGTATTTATATACAGAGCTTATGACTTTAATTTTTCAATAAAGAGATCTGAACAAGATTAGGACCCAGCGTGCTATGTGGCCTGCCTGTGTGGCTGGCGTTTTGATTGCTTGACGTGGAGAGGGGATGGTAGGACAGATGGAGGCACCCAGAATATCACATTTTCCCTGCCCCCCCTTGGCTCAATCTGGGTCACACAGCAGGTACGCAGGAGCACTGGAGCCACAGCCACATCTTTGGAACACCTTCCTTGAAGGTGATTTACAGATATTTTTAGATCAAAATGCACAGGCATATATAGTTGTTAAACTATAATGCTGTACCCCTGAAACTTACATAGTGATATTTTAAGTGCACATTTATGTTATGAGGCAGAATGCACAATGTGCATGAATGTTTTAAAGCACAGAGAGGTGGCCTATCTCAGGGCGGGTCCCAGAAACCGACTCTGAGATGAGGATGTGTGTTCAGGTGATTCATTAAGGAAGTGTGGCGGAGAGTCCAGTATAGCAATGGGGAAATCAGAAGGGAAGGTGAGGAAGCCAAGCAGGATGTGATTACAGGCAAAGTCCTGGGAGGACAGTGGCAGCCTGACCCCACGGGGGACACTGGAGTGTAAGCTTGGCCTAGAGTTGTCCCCACTCAGGGAAAGGGGACAGGGCTTTCAAGTTGTCAGTCTTTGGACAAGGTCTGGGGTAGAGGGGAGAGGCAGTAAATTCCCAATCACTTCCCACCCTCTATCTGTGCACACCAAGCTGGTCCAGGAGCCAAGGGCAGTGGGTGTTAGAAGCAAAAACCCATGGAGGGAGCGGGGAGGGGAGGGGGCCAAAAAATGGTCTGCTACACAGCCCCGCTGCCAGCCCTAGTGCCCATTTCCTTCATCCCCAGTCTGTCTCTGGTGCAAGAACACTTTGAGAAGTCCTGCTTTGTCCAGCCCTGTGTCCAGGGGTCTGCCAGAAGTGGGTTGGGGGCAGTTGATTCCCCAGACTTGTACCAGATCTGGCTCTTAGCTGCTCCTGTCCCCTCCCCAGCTTAAGGAGACCACCTGAGGCCAGAGCCCTGGATTCCACTTGACCTCTAAAGCAGCCAGTATCCCCCAAAGCCCCAGCCCCTCCAATGGGACTCTGTATGCTCCTCTCCAGCCCTAGTACCCCTGCAGGGAATAACCCTCATCTGGCTGCAAGAGGGCTTTGTCAGGCCCCAGATCTCCTGGCATCAGACTCCAACTCCTGTGCGGTCACGGGCAGGTGATCTCACCTTTCTGAACCCTAGTTCCCAATGTAGAAAATGGGTGTGGTTGGCTGAGTAATGGCTCCCAAAGATATCCAGATTCCTCTTGCGTGTGAGTGTTACCTATATGGCAAAGGGAGATGTGATTAAGGCATTTAGATGGGGAGGTTATCCTGGATTATCTGGGTGGGCCCGATGTAATCACAAGGGTCCTTATAAGAGGAAGGCAGAGGGAGATTTGGCACAGCAGAGGAAAAGGTGTTGTGATGATGGAAGCAGAGGTTGGAGGGATGCAGTTCAAAGATGGAGGAAGGGACCATGAGCCCAGGAATACAGGTGGCCACTTAGAAGCTGAAAAAGGCAAGGAAGTGGATTCTCCCTGAGAGCCTGCAGACGGAACCTGCCCTGCCAACACCTTGACTTTAGCGGGGTGAAACTGATTTTGGGCTTCGGACCTCTCTTTGTAAGAACAAACTAGTATTGTTTCAAACCATGAACTGGTGGTAATTCGTTACAGTAGCCACAGGAAATAAATACAATGGGGATACTGCTACTTGCTTCTGATGGAGGCTGGGATGCTGTGTGTGGGCTCAGACTCCAGGCTCCGAGTCAGCCCCAGGGAGACGATTGCAGTTGGGATGCTGGTGAACAAAGGAGCCGTCTGACCTTATAAACACCACATCTTTTCCAGGCCCAAGTCCTTGTGCATCTGTTCTGAATCAAGAGGTTTTCATCTATTACTGACTTGCTGTGTGAATTTCAGGCCAGTTACTGGCCTGCCCTATGAACGCCGGGACAGGTCGTGACTTCCGTGTCTGGTACCAGCCACCTCCCCACTCCATCCAACCCCAGGGGTCAGGGAGCTCCCGGCAGCTGCTGCCCACCGTTCCAAGTTTGTCCTCTGAAAAAAGGACAAGAATGAGTTTCTGGAACTGTTGGTTCTGAAATTCCTGGGTCTGACTCCGGGGCTGTAGGCCATTGGGTATGAGGGTTCCCCTCCCAGTAGAACTTTAAGCTTAAAAAAATTCCTTTGCAAGTGGGTTTAGAAAGGCCAAGTTACTTGTCCCAAGTTGCATACCTTATGAGTGGTAGTGGACAAATTTGGACCCACGGCTACCTGAGGTTCACAACGTGAAGCCCCAAGATAAGCATGTGTCCTGTCCTGTTGCCTTTGAAGGGACCTAAAACAATGGGCTAAGGCAGCTTGGATATTGGGAGAGGGAGGGGCCAGAGGTCCACCTGGCCACAACATCTTTACTCATAATGCCGGAACTGGGGGCAGGCGGAAGGTATGACTAGACAGTTTCAGGGTCTGCTGCTAGATGAAGAAGGCGGAAGAGGGCAAGTTTTTGGTTTGCAACAGGGCCTGCCCAAGCAAGTGCCGAGTTGGCCTTCAAATCACTTGGCACCCTCTCTGCTTGGAAGAAAGCAGGATGAGGGATGGAGTAGACCACTGTGAGGATCGCAAGGACAGAGAACAAGGCACACCTCAAAGAGTCCACACCTCAGAGTCTGACATCTGGACTCAAATTCTACATCCACCACTTCCTGGCTGTGTGATCTCGGGCAAGTCACTTAACTTCTCTGAGCCTCAGATTTCTCATCTTTTTTTTTCATCACCGTATTTATTTATCTCTTTTTATTTTTATTTTTTAATTGAAGTATAGTTGATTTACAATGTTGTGTTAGTTTCAGGTGTACAGCAAAGTGCTTCAGTTATGTAAACATATATATATATATATATTCTTTTTCAGATTCTTTTTTATTACAAGATTGAATATAGTTCCCTGTGCTATACAGTAGGTCCTTGTTGTTCATTTTATAGATAGTGGTGTGTATCTGTTACTCCCAAACTCCTAATTTATCCCTCCCCCCCTTTCCTCTTTGGTAACCATAAGTTTGTTTTCAATGTCTATGAATCTATTTCTGTTTTGTAAATAAGTTCATTTCTATGATTTTTTTTAATTGGAGTAAAATTGCTTTACAATGTTGTGTTAGTTTCTGCTGTACAATGAAGTGAATCAGCTATATGTATACATATATCCCCTCCCTCTTGGACCTCTTTCCCCCACTTCCCCCCAGTCTAGGTCATCACAGAGCATGAAGCTGAGCTCCCTGTGCTATACAGCAAGTTCCCACTAGCTATCTATTTTACACACGGTAGTGTATTTATGTCAAACCTAATCTCCCAATTCGTCCCACCCTCCCCTTCCCCCCCACGTGTCCACATGTCCGTTCTCTACGTCTGTGTCTCTATTCCTGCCCTACAAATAGGTTCATCGGTACCATTTTTCTAGATTCCACATATATGTGTTAATATACGATATTTGTTTTTCTCTTTCTGGTTTACTTCACTCTGTATGACAGACTCTAGGTCCATCCACATCTCTACAAATGACCCAATTTCATTCCTTTTTGCAAATGAAGCAACAGACAAAGGATTAATCTCCAAAATACACAAACAGCTCATGGAGCTCAATATCAAAAAAACAAACAACCCATTAAAAAAAATGGGGGGAAAACCTAAATAGACATTTCACCAAAGAGGACATACAGATGGCCAAGAGGCACATGAAAAGATGCCCAGCATCACTAATTATTAGAGAAATGCAAACCAAAACTACAATGAGGTATCACCACACACTGGTCAGAATGGCCATCATCAAAAATCTACAGACAGGGCTTCCCTGCTGGCACAGTGGTTAAGAACCTGCCTACCAATGCAAGGGACACGGGTTCAAGCCCTGGCCCGGGAAGATCCCACATGCCACGGAGCTACTGAGCCCACGTGCCACAACTACTGAAGCCCGCGCACCTAGAGCCCGTGCTCTGCAACAAGCAGAGAAGCCACGACAATGAGAAGCCTGTGCACCGCAAGGAAGAGTAGCCCCCGCTCACCGCAACTAGAGAAAGCCTGCACACAGCAACGAAGACCCAACACAGCCAAAAATAAAAACAAATAAATAAATATTTTTAAAAATCTACAAACAATAAACGCTGGAGAGGGTGTGGGTGTGTAGGGACCCAGTGGTAACCTGGGGAACTGGGAAGAGCTTTCTGCCACGAGGAAAGAGAACTGGGCTGCAACACAGCTGGATGCCAGACCTTGGGCAAGTCACTTCCTGTCTTTGGGCCTATTCCACCCCCTCCCCTCTGTGAAATAAGATTGGTCCAGGAGCCCTTTAAATTAGTGTTATTGATTTATTTCTTATAGGCCTGGTGCTATGCATATTTATTTACTCCCCTCAGCAATCCTGTGAGGTGAGAGTTAAGAATCCCATTTACCTGAAGTTCAGTGGCAGCCGCTGGCAGAACTAGGGCGAGAGCCTAGGCCAGTTTGACGCCTTACACTGCCACCCTTCACGGTGCGCTTTCACTGAACAATGGATTATTTCTGTGCTGTTCTCACTGCAGGACCTAGGGCAAGTTCTCATCTCTCTCCAGGCCTGCGTTTGCCCACTTGTCTAATGATGGTTTTGAGTAGAATACACTTGGCGGGTAGTGATAATACCCACTTACCTTTTACGAGACGATCGAGCATAGTAAGAGTTTACAACAGTGCCTGACATGTAAGTGCTCCAGAAAAGTTTATTACTACTGCTATGAAGCAGTAGTTTTGGCTATCAAAGTTTATGGTTTCTCACTCACTGTGGCTCTGTGCGACCCTGCACAAATGTCTTAACTCCAGGCCTCCCGTCTGCCACTGGGCGCGTTCCAGAAGGACACGCAATCTCCCAGATTTGAGATTTTCAGTCCTGGAGCCTGGATCTACGTCCGAACCCCTCGGGGCGGGACGTGGGCTGTCGCCTTTCTGCGATTGGTGGAGCTTCCAGAGGCCCCGCCTCCCAGGGCCTCGCCCTGGCCGTCACAGGCCGGCCTCCGGGATTATGCAAAATATCGCCGCCCCGCCCCGCGCCCGGATTGGAGGCCTTTGTTTGCCGCTCAACTCCGGGAAACCACCCGCGCGCCGTGGCGGCCAGCAGGTGAGACGCGGGGAGGGGTTCGCGGTGGGTCTGGGGCGGGTCCTGGCCTCTCGCAGGGTCTCAGTTTCTCCGTCGGCGGAATGGGGAGGGAGAGTGGACAGCATGGGTGGGCTCCGATCCACAGGGACTGCGCAGCTTTCGGCCTCTCCCACGTGGAAACCCCTGAGCACGGGAAGGAGACGGATCGCCGCCCCGGGAATAGGAGGGAGCCCTGGACGGGCTATCAGGATCCGAGTCCAAACGCCGCCGGCCTACGGGTTGCGCAGTCTCTACCCTCTGGCCTCAGTTTCCACCTCCGCGCAATGGGGGAGTTTGCTTTCTCTCTCTCTCTCTCTCTCTGTCTCTCTGTCTCTCTCTCTCTCTTTCCAGCTGGGGCTGGTCACCGGGAGGGGAGGGGTCCCGAGGGAATCCGGAGGTTGTCCTTGGCTGGGCCTCGGGCTGTGTTTGGGTTGGAGGTGTGGCCCGGGTAGCTGTGGTTACCGGGGAGGTGGGACTTCTCTGTCCTGGGATTTGTGTGATATTCGCTCACCCGGCAACAACCTGCGCAGCCTGACAACTCGGAGCCGCGCGCCCTCCCCGGACGCCTAACGCAAGTTTCTTTTCCTCTTTTTGGCAGGGGTACGGAGGTAGAGCAAGGGCCAGCATGAGGGTGGGCAGCTCCGACAGTGGTAGGAACTGGAACGAACTGCAGGAATAAGGCCAGCCTCTCTTGGTACGAAGATGGGGAGACTAAGGCCCACAGAGGGTCTGAGACTTGCCCAGGGGCGCGCAGCGGGGCGGCCGCCGAGCTGGCCTCTCCCCCGTGTGATGGGTCTGGCACAGGCAGAGCCAGAGCCTTCTTGCTGCGCGACTTTGGACAAGACTCTTCCCTGGCTTTTGTTGAAAGAAATGACAGGTTGGAGTGGATCATTAGCTACGTTTGGAAAGCTTCTGCTTCTCAGTAAGAAAGTTGGAAAGGAAAATTGCTGATAACAAACCTGGGCTGTTTTGGAGCTGAGAAGAGAAGCTGAGATTGGCTGCAGTGAAAAGAGACATTGTTTCTGCCCTCTAGAACAGAAGGAAAGGAAATGACTGAAACTGAAGCATGAAGGACTGAGGTTAGATACATATAGGGACTTGCAAAGCGAAATTTCGAGGCACCTCCTTTGGAGTTGGTGGGTTTTATTTTTTGGCTATTGGTTTTGTTTTGTCAAGAAACAGAATTTCTACCTATCCATTTGATGGGGCCTACGTCTGGCTTACTTACCAATAGGGGATGGACCCCATGGTCTTTGGAGGATTATTTGGGTTTATTCCCAAGGGCGGTCTCAGTTCTTCAGAAAGAGGGAGAAGGTGCCCATGTGAGGACTTTAGGCAAAGACCCAAAGTCCAGTGGTTTGCATTTGAAACATGTGATTTGGGTTGTTTCTTGCAAGGGGGTTTCATCAGCTCTCATCAGCCTGCAGAGTCCGCCAGAAGTGCCAGGGTTTCCAGAGAGACTGGGAATGGTCCCGGCACTGTGGCTGTCATGCTGAGAGGGTGTTTTGGAAACTGGTGCACACAAAGGACATTTCAATTTACCCCCATGAAGTGGAGAAGAAAGACTATTTTTTAAGCATCCAGCTGAGTCGCCAGCTGAATTTCAGGTCCTTTTTATGTTTCCTCAGTCCAGGAGGTGGGACAGATCTGGAGACTGAGAGTTAGAAGAACTTGGATTGAATCCTCAGCCTGGCTTCAGTTCTGAGTGCCTCAGTTTTCCCCTCTGTAAAATGGGAATGGTAGTGCCACTTTAAGGCTCAAGTGAGGTGGCATCATAGAAAGTTTTTAGGCTACATTTTAAGTTTGGAGATGAGGAAACTGAGGCCCACAGAAAGGAAGGCATAACAACAATAATACCGTTGATAATAATAGCTAATGGTTATGGAATGCTATATTCCAGCCACTATGCCAGGGGTTTTACTGCATCGAGTGAGGTCTGGGAGGGCAGGAGCTCTTGTCCATCTTGTCCCCAGTCACCCTCCCCGTGCCTAGTACAGAGCCCTACACATAGTAGGTACTCAGTACATTGTTGTTGATCACCTAGTGTTCACATCATTGCCATAAGATGGGTGCTATTGTTGTTTTCATTTTACAAATGAGAAGCTTGAGATTCAGAGAGGTTAAGTCACTCATCTGAGGTCACACAGCTCTTCACTGGGATTAGTCGGTTATTACTTTGGGATTTGCAGGGGTGTGTCATCTGGTGAGAGCTGATTGTGTGCATCTCTTCCCAGGGCTGTGTTCAGTGATATTGTGTTGGTAGCTTGAAACTGACCATAATAAGGGTATTTACATTATAGAAATTAGTAAATGCCACATTCAGAGCTTTTTCTTTTTCTTCCTTTCTCCCTTCCTACCTTTCTTCCTTCCTTCCTTTCTTTCTCTCCCTCTCTCCCTCTCTCTCTCTTTCTTTCTTTCTTTCTCTTTTTCTTTTTTCTAATAAGAGAGCTGCATGTGAAGGGTGTTGGGTGATGGAAGACGAGCCTTGCTCTGCATGGCAGCCAGAAGTTGGAGGGTTCCTGGTGGTACAGGAAGACCAAGGGGAGCCAGGCCAAAAGGCCTGCACCCCACTACAGCTCCCCTGAAGTGTGGGATTTTGGAAGGAAACTTTTATGAGATGAGGCTCCTAATCTGTGGTGTGAGTTGTGTAGGGCAGCAACCTTCTGACTTGGGAACAGGTTGTTGAATTCCAGGCCAAAATGTCTAGCCTTTAACCTGAAAGTGACAAGAGCCCAGTTTGATGGTCTTTAAGCAGGGAAAGGCTTGGTCAGAATGATGCTCTAACATTTATCCAGCAGCATGTCCTGAAGGGATTGGAGGATGAGTTGGGGGCATGGTGGCCGGGAAGAGGCCCCGGTTGATCAGGGGAGCCAGGAGGAGACTAACAGCACCCCTGGTTTTCTGAGCACCTCCTGTGTGCTAAGACTGGCAAACACTATCCCATTACTTTACAAGCATGTCCCTGAGGACAGTGTTACCCTCAGGCTGTAGATGAGGATATAGAACATATGTTAGGAAACATATCTAAGGTCAGAACCACCAGATTTGGACCCAGGCCTCTCTGCCCCCAAACCCTCACATTTTTGCTTTCTCAGTCCCTCCTGCATTCCAGCCTACAGTCCCATATTGGCTCTGATCTTCCTTGCCAAGTGTCAGCCAAACTCCAGCTCGGCTGCAGAGAGAGATCCCCCTGCTCTCAGTGGTGGTCTTGTACCAGCCCCCTGGATCCTTGCCAGCATTCCTCCCACCCCCCACTCCAAGCTGAGCCTATTGTGGGGGAGGGACCAGTGAGCAAAGCCAGAGTTGGATGCCCAGCTGTGAGTCTTCTCAGTCTTGGGACCACAGCCAAGGACCAAGGACCAGGAGGGACCTCAGGGTTCAGGAGGCTGCACTCAACCCCCCACCCCTCAATCAGGGATTCATTCGGAGGGTAATGCTTTACTTGTGGGTGCAGATCCAACTCTGCCCCTAATGTGCTGTGTGACTTTGGGCAAGTTGTGTAACCTCTCTGAGCCTTTTCTCATCTGTTAAATGCCCGATTATGAGGCTCCAATCAGATAACACATGCCATGTCCCAAGATGTTAAGAGTGGCTAAGGCAGGGATTGCTTCCTTTCCTTTTTTGTGATCTTCACATAATCCTACATGTTGTATAATGGCTATATGTGCCGTGTGAAAAAGCACATGGTGTCAGAGTCTAAAAAGAGGAAGAGAGAAGTTGTGGGATGGGGATACAGAATGTCACAGAATGTCAGAGCTGCCAAGGCCCTCAAAGAGCCCAACCACTCTTCCCAACTTTCATAGGCGGGAAACCGAGGAGGGCCAGGCCCAAGGTCTCATCAGAATGAAGCCCTGCACAGACGTGCAGCAGTGGCTTTTGTTTGTTTTGCTTTGTTCTTTTAAGAATAGTAAATGTTCATTTTCCTCTTATTTTTTATTTTTATTTTTATTTATTTATTTATTTTTGGCTGTGTTGGGTCTTCGTTTCTGTGCGAGGGCTTTCTCTAGTTGTGGCAAGCGGGGGCCACTCTTCATCGCGGTGCGCGGGCCTCTCACTGTCGCGGCCTCTCTTGTTGCGGAGCACAGGCTCCAGACGCGCAGGCTCAGTAGTTGTGGCTCACGGGCCCAGTTGCTCCGCGGCATGTGGGATCTTCCCAGACCAGGGCTCGAACCCGTGTCCCCTGCATTAGCAGGCAGATTCTCAACCACTGCGCCACCAGGGAAGCCCTCTTATTTTTAAAACAACTGTTATTTTTAGAAAACACACATAAGGAAAAAGAGTAAACTTGCCTTAGTTTTCTACCTAATAATAATTATTGTAAACATTTTGGAGGAACTCTCTCTCTTTTTCCCTTCCTCTTTCCCTTCTCTTTCTCCACATTTTACTGTGTTTTTCTTTAACAGACTCACACTGGATACACATTATTTTATAACTGGCTTGTTCACTTAACATATCACAATTTTTTACATCACTTTATTGTCTTCTACAGTATGACTGTTAATCACTGCATAATAGTCCTTTGAGTGGAAATATCATCATTTATTTTAATGATCCTCTGTTATTGGACATCGAGGTTGTTTCCAACCTTTCCACCTACTGTAAGATTCAGTCGCAAAGTGATTAAGATTGTAGTGTCTGGTTTCAGACAGCCTGATTCAAACTCATCTTACTCTCCTGTGAAATGGGCATAATAATTCCTACCTCCTTGGATTGGTGTGAGGATTAAATAATGAGCTTCTAATCCATGGAAGGGCCTTTACATAATAGGCACGCAATAAAGTTTTGCTGTTAGCAATGTGTTCCCATCACATGCACGTTTTTTTTGTTTGATTCTTTCCATGGAACATAAATTTGAGAGTGTGGGTGTGTGTGTGTGCGAGTGTGTGAGCATGAGTGTGTTTTCCTCAATATGACCACACCCTCCTCATAACCCATGTTTCAGCTGGCTGAGGAAGGCCTGTTTCCTCTCATCCTTAACGATTCAAGGTGGAAACACAGTTTCTAGCTGGGTCAGTGACCCCCAGACCTGGTTTGGGGGCCACAGGGAGAAGAATCACTGGGATATGCCAGCATTTCTCTCCACCTGGTTGGGAGGGCTGGCCGTCCCCTTTTGTGTAAAGGACTCAAAGCTTGAGCTGTGGCTGATATTAGGAGAGCCAGGAAAATTAAACTCAGTCCTGCAGGGAACAGGCCATATGGGCATTTTATGAATATAGCCAAAGTCATTTATTCATGAGCTCTGTGCCAATTGGGCACTGGCCAGGGCTTTAGGTACATAGCCTCATTGACCAAGGATCCTGTAAAGCCCCATTTTACAGATGAGGAATCTGGAGTTCAGAGAGGTTAAGTGACTTGCCTAAGGCCACACAGCTTTCAAGAGAGAACCTGGAGGCCTCTGATTATTCACGAAGCCCATGTGCCCTGAACACCTGCTCCCCGCAGCCTCCCATCAGCACAGTATTTCTGCCTGTGTGGGCAAGTGGAATCAAGAACCCAGGAGATTTTATGCTAGAAGGTCACTTCTGATAACCTCAGAGAGAATCTCATTAAGCCTCAAGGCTCCAAAGCTACGAGAGGGAAAAGCTTTTGTCCAGCATCACTCAGGCTGGAACTTGGGTCTCCACTTCCCAAGCCAGGCTTCCGTAGGTTCTTCTGGGTTCACTCCTGAAATCCTCCCCTGCTTCCTCACCCCCACATCCCTGTGGATTTTAACTGTGGGGGTAAATTCAGCAACCTGGGCAGGAAGGAGTGGGTGACCTTGGGATGGGTTTTCATTTCTTCCCCAGGAAAGGGAGATATCAGGAGCTCAAGGAGGGGCAGAGGGTGAAATAACAGCCTTCAGCCCCCATGAATCCTGAAGTCGCCAGCCCCTGGTTTCCCCCAGGTTGGCTGAGAAGCCTGGTGGCTCCACTGTACCCCCTGGACCTCAGGACATCATGTGAAGGAGTGGCTGTCCAGGGCTCATAACATCAGCAAGCAATGCCCATCCCGGTCCTGGACTGTGTCCTGGGAGGCTCGGGAAGACTTTAAGAAAGAGATTCACCTTCCCCACTTAGGTGGGGCTTAAGAATGACTGTGGAGGGAGGGAGCAGGGAGGGTGGGCAGTGGGAAAGTGGGTGAGAAAAGGCCACCACGGTGTTAGAGCATCATGACCCAGGGGCTGGGGGAGCAAATGGCCAAGGGCTTACTGGGCTCCTGTGGTGAGGACTGGCAGGCTTGTGCAGCCGCAGCGCTCCAGGCATGCTTCTGATGGAAGTACTCAAGCCCTGGCAGTAGGGGCCAAGGTGTTTTGTTTGCTCTTTTGTTTCTCCTGGGTGACCAGGAACTAATCTCTTCCCCATCTCTGGGCCTCGGTTTGCTGACCTGTACAATGGAATCATACCCCTGTCCTGCCTACTTCCCAAAGTGATTCTCAAGCATCTAGTGCTATGAAGGATGAGAAAGCACTTTAGAAAACTGAAAGGCTCTGTGAGGAACCAGAGCCTCCTTATAAAGTTAGAACATTGGCTTAGTGAATTGCAATTTGTTGGTAATAAACTCCACTCCCGATTTTCTGGTGCCCAGGTTATTAATAATCTCCACAGGCTACACGGTGTGAGCACCAAGCATGGTCGTTAAAGACTCGGGTCTTTTTGTGTCTGAATCTACAGCAGCACTCACCAGCTTTGTGACTATGGGCAAGTTGCTGCAGCTCTCGGGGCCTCTGTTTACCTACCTGTAAAATGGGGATGTCACATCACCCTCACTGGATTGATGTGAGGGCTGCAAGCCAGGCTGGGGCGACTGACTAGATTCAGTAGATCATCCAGCATGTGTTCACTCTGCTTCTCCTGTGTGCCAGGGCCTGTGCTGGGCACGGGGATGTAATGGGACACTTCACAGAGCTCCAGTGGTCAGGCAGACAGACCTAACATCTAATTCCAAATGGCAAGTCCCTGAGGAGGGCACATGGGGCTGGGATCTGTAAGCTGCCTGCAAGTTACCAGGGAGAAGAATTGGGGTTGGGTGATGAGGGCAAGCACCAGGTATTTGTCCCAGGGACACCAAGGAGCCCCGTATTGCCCGAGCATGCTGAGGGCAAAGAGACTAGAGCGGTGGCCAGGGTGTGGAGTTTCATCTTCTTTCTCAGAGCAGTGGGCAACTAGCAGAGTGTTTTAAGCACAGAAGGGCCGTGTTTGGACACTTCCATTTTGGAAAGAACCCTTGGTGCAGGGTGAGGAATGGATTGGAGGGACCTAAGAGCTTTCCAGGAGAGGCCGTTGCAGAAGGCCACGTGGGGATGCAGAGATGGGATGGATTCTGGTGAGATTGAGGAAATAAAATCAATAGGAGTTGATGATGGATCGGTTTTGGGATGTAAGGGAGTGGGGAGTATCCAGGATGATGGTCGGTTCTAGCTTGTGCACTTGAGTGAAAGATGGGCCAAGCTGCATGGGGAAGGGTGGGTTTGAGGGTAGCAGTATAATGAATGAGCTCAATTTGGTTAAGTATTGATAGAATTTGGCCGTGGGTGGAGATGGTGTGCCGGCAGGGGGCACCACACAAGCCAAGGCAGGGAGGAGGGTTGGTAAGAAGTGTGTGTCAAGGAGATGGAACAGCGTGCACAGGAGGCTGTTTCCCTTGGGGTTTGGCAGCTGCTGCTAAGTTGGGTTCGGGGTTATCCAGGGGCCATGGGGCGTGCCTGGCATCAGCAGCCACCTGGCGTTGATGGCAGTGCTGCCTGGGTTAATGGCCAGGGAGGGAGGGTGAGTGAGTGACGGGGTGTCAGGGGAGCCCGCCCCTCACACAATGGCCCACATGGTCACCAGAACTGGCAGGGAGGGGCCTCATTAGGGTCTGGCTCTGTTGCACGTTTGGCTGGGCTGCGGGTAGAGTCCCACCACCCAGATGAGGGTAAAAGGCAGGGAAGGGGATGGGGGATAACTGGGATGAGGGCCGCCGGTTCTAGCTTTGCCAGATACTCACAAACTGACCTTGGGAGTATTCATTCATTCATTCATTCATTAGTTCGTGTTCCAGACCCCCGGCTCTGCACTTTGTAAGTGTTACCTCATTGGGTCTTGGCAGCAGTGCTGTGGGGTGGCTACTCTTCTTATCCCTGTTATAGAAATGAAGAAACTGAGGCTTGGAGAGGTGAAGCCTCAAACGTCGCAGAGTTAGCAAGAGGTGGGGCTGGGATTTGAACCCAGGTCTGCATTGACTGTAAAATGCATTTTTCTCTCCTACACGGGTGGTTCCCAAACCTGGCTGCTCACCAGAATTACCTGGAGGGCTTTTTGGACAATACAGAGGCCAAATTTTCTCCTTTTTCTTTTTGTTTCCTGAATCAGAATCCCTGGATCCTGGGCGGGGCCAGAGTCGGGAGCCACAACGTGCAGGGACGGGACACCCCTCCGCCCTGCTCCTGCCTCTCCGTCTTGGCTCGCTCTGCTCGGGGCACACACACTTGCCGTTCTCAGGGAAAGCCCCGCTGGTTCCCACCTTGCCCTTTGCACTTGCCCTTCCAGAATACTCTGCCTTCAGCCCTTCTTGTGGCTTGTTCCTGCCCATCTCTTCCTTCTGGTGCCTTGTTTGAATGCCACCTTCTCACAGAGATCTTCCTGGCCATCCCCAAACTCTTTGCCCCAACCCGTTACTCTCTGACGCACAGATTGTCTACCAGGGCCACACATCCCAGTCACCTGGGACACTTTAAAATCGCTGAAGGGGACTTCCCTTGTGGTCCAGTGGTTAAGGCTCCGTGCTCCCAATGCAGGGGGCACGGGTTCGATCCCTGGTCGGGGAACTAAGATCCCTCATGCTGTATGGCAGGACTGAAAGAAAAAAAAAAATCGCTGATGCCCAAAGACTGAGTCTATGAGTCTGGGTGACCTAGGCATCAGTATTACCAAAAGCAGCCCATCTCACCCACTCTGTTTCTCTCCATGTTTGCTTATTGTCTGTGTCTCCACTAGAGTGGAGCCAGGGCTTGGCCTGTCTTGTGCCCTGCCATTGAAATTCAGTTCAATCAGCCAATTCCCCACCTCCATGCTGCCTGGAAAATCCCACTCTAATTACAGGCCCAGTTTGGGGCGAGGACAGTGGGTGGGATGGCAGGAATCATTGCAGCCTTCCTGAGGTGTTTAGTCGCATATTGGCAGACAGGACAGAGAGTCAGAGCTGGAAGGGTGCCAAGCAAGCATCCAGTCTGGGCTCCCATTGTACAGACGGGCACTGCCCTAGTGAGAGAGGGATCCTCGATCAAGTTCATGCCCTGGATGGTGGGGGCTACGGAGAAGACCCTCAAAGGGTTGAGGCTGCTGGAGACCTCCTTCCAGGCTCAGCATGCTGTGTGACCTTGGCCAAGCCTCTGACCTTCTCTGGGCTTTATTGTCCCCGGTCTGTACTTTGGCTGAGATGATCCCAAGTTCTGACACTGGAAGCTTCTATGAGTCCTCTCCTGAGCGGTGCCGACCTGCAGAGGGCCTGCAAGGGGTTAAGCTCCTTCTGCTGCCTCTCACTCTGCACGCAGACAAACCCCCTCCTTCTGACAAACACTTGTAGGAAATCAGGCTGGGCGCTTCCTGCCGAGGCGAGGCGGCCTCAGCCGCAGCAGGGGCGGGGAGAGGTGGGGAGCGATGCTAGTCTGTGAGCAGCGACTGGGGCTGGCAGAGCGGCCTGGAGGCGGGCCAGGGCGCCATGGAGGCAGGGGGCTCCCCAGGTTTGGAACAAAGACTCCACATGCAGGTCCCCTGAGCCTGGGCCAGCAGGATGGTGGCGGAGCCCGAGAGAGGTGAGGGAGCCGAGGAGGGCGGGGGTTGGGGGAGCCGCCTTCCCCCTGGACGGGCCAGTCACAGGCTCTCTGGGACAGTCCGGGCGGCTGGACCAGCCCAGCCAGGAAGTTGCAGCTGTGGCAGCTGTATTACTTCTCTCTGGCTTAGGGGAGCCCGGCCCCCAGGGCAAGGGTGGATTTTGGGGGGATTTCCTCAAGCCTCAGGATGCTGGATCCCAGCCAAAGCTCTGATTCTGATCTCTGTGAACTTGGGCAAGTGCTGGTCCCTCTCTGTGCCCGGGGTGTCCTCATCTGCACGTGGCGAGTTAGCCCCAGGGGCTGCTAAGGGGCTTCAGACATGATGCATGGGTGAGGAGCAGCCAGGAGGCAGCAGGGGGTCCCCACTAAAGAGTGGCCCCTTCTGCCGAGTAAGGACAAGGAGAGGAGCCAAGGATGGGCCGGCAGACCCAGCCCGGCCCTTCAGGCTGGCGGGACAAGAGTCCGCAGCAGCAAGGGGCATCTTTCCTCTTTCTCCTCGTCCTCTGCTGCCGCCGAGAGAGCTGGGGGCAGGGTACGTCCAGAGGGGGAAGTGGCTGTGCTACACGGCTGGCGGGAACTGGTTTCTACACGGCTGGCGGGAACCCCTTGAGAACAGTAGGTCTGTGCCCTGCCAGCTGCTCAGGGAGGGCTGCCGAGTATGGGGCTCTGAGCTCAAAAGCCCAGCCTTTCTGGAGGGGCCCAGCCACTTGGTAAGGGGTCTTCCTTCCCCTTCCTCTCGCCGCCCCACCAAGTCTGATGGACTTGGTTTCGGAGTCACAAGCCCTGGATTTCAATCCCTGGCCACACTTACGGGCTGCGAGGTCTTGTGAAAGGCGGCCACCTCTCTGCGGCTCAGTTTCCACATCTGGGAGATGTCAGGGACTGGGTGGGAGCAAGGGGGGTGGTGCCTCGTAGAGCTCTGCTGGAGAGTGAGGGGCTTGGGAGGGCGTGAGGAAGCAGAGGTGGGCTGCGTTGCCGAAGTTGGCAGAGGAGAACCTGGGGATTGAGCCATAAAGGGAAGGGTCTCCACTTTTGGACCTGGGGGCAGAGAAGCCCCCTGGGGGTGGCTGAGCCACTCGGGAAGGGGACCAAGAGACCACAAGGGTCTCGCAGACCCTCGAGAGAGCCAACGGCAGAGGTGGTGTGGATGGAGGGAGGAGATGTACAAAAGGATGGGGAGTGGGTGGTGCCTCCTTGGGGGGCTAGTTTCTCCAGGGCTGGCAGGGCCCCTGAGCCCTGGAGAAAGCAGTCCCACGGGGACATCCCAGCCCTTGAGGGGGCTTAGTGCTCACGGGGCTCTCCTGGGCTCAGCCTCCCAACCCCACTGCCCCTCGGGAGCAGCCCTGTGCCCTCGAGAAGGCTGTCTAGAACCACCCTGTCTTTGGCCGCCATTCAGGGACCCCTGCCATAGCTCTCTGTCTAGTTCTGTTCGTACTTTCAGACCTCTGTGCCTTTGCCTGTGCTGTTCCCTCTGCCTGGAATGCCCTTCCTCATTCTTCTCCCCCAAATCCTCTTTGTCTCTCAGGCCCAGCTTAATGCTTCCTTCGACAGTAATCCTTCTGTACCACCCCCCATCTGAAATTTTGGAATGCTTTTACTCAGGTCTTTATTCCTCAAGTCTTGTGTGGTGCTTGGCACACAGTAGGAGATCATAGGTTTTCTTAATTTGCACCCACTGGGTGCTCAATATATATCTTTGTTACTCTGAAGTGGGACCTCAGGGAGGAGGAGGGGGTTAACTGTTTGGAGTCTGTGGTCCTCAGAAGCCAACAAGTCAACCAGGAACCTCAAAGTTCACTTAGCCCCTTCCCCTACCTCCCAGCCCACCCTAACGGCACCGCTCGCCATGGTTGCGAGAGCAGGTGGCATTTTCTCCGTCTTACAGTGAGGAAAACCCAAGCCCAGCAGTTCACGGTGGAGCAGCACCAGGGCTAGAAGCTGGTCTCCAGACACCCTGCCTGCTTCTCTTTCACAGCAGCCCAGTGAGCAGGCGTCCTCATCCCAGCGTGAGGTCAGCGTGTGCTTGGCACTCGTGTGTGTTTGTTGACTGACTGGCTGACCGACTGGTCCTGAACTCCATGGCACCCCGGGCTGTGGCGTGCGCAAAATGCAGAGCTTTTGCTCATGAGAGGCTCACAAGTTTGGGGGCCTGGGGAACATGTGCAAAACTCCAGCCAGTGACCGCAGCTGCCTCCAACCAGTGGCTTTCCCTGGTCACAGTGAGATTTCTGCAATGACTGAGTCATCTCAGGAGACAGGATGTTCCTCTTTGTGCACCCGAGGCCTCTGTGATTGGACGGGCTGCTCTGTGGCACGGCTAGAAAAAAGCCCTTTAGAAGTCAAAAAAACCCACACGCCTCCCCCAGCCACTTCCTTGGCGGAGGTTTCAGAAAGAGAAAAGCAAAGGCTTTTAGCACCTTCCACACCTGCCATCATGGCAGGGTCCGGAAGGCCTAGTCAAGGTCAAAGGGTGGGCCTTGCCTGGGGCGCTGGTTTAAAATGTGGACTCCTGGGCCCCGTCCCTTCAGGTTGACCTTAGGGATCTGCATTCTTAGAGGATTCTTAAGAGCACTCAAGCTGGCAGGGATTTCCAAGAGGGGTACAGGCGCCCCGAGAGGGTGTGGAAAGCAAGCATTAGAACTTCCTTTTAAAATATTTATTTTCTATTAGATCTTTTTAAAAATTCAATTTTAGATATATTTTTTCTAACACGTAATGTATTCGTGTGAGAATGCATGCAGGTGATGTTATAAGAAATACATGTTAGGTATATGAGCAAATATATTTTTAATGATGAGTTGTGTGATTAAAAAAAAAAAAAAACACTGGAGACCACTCACTGGGCCAAAATCAACAGTTCCAAATCTTGCTGTCACTAACCAGCTGGGTGATCTTGGTCAAGTAACTATTCCATGCTAAGTTTTAGTTTTCTCATTTGAAGAATAGTTTTCCTATGACCTACTTACCTGTTTGGGGTGAGGGCAGATCGAGAACAGGCAGTAAAGCTTCTAGCCTGGGTGGCACAGCGAGGGCCCAGCATACGTGGCGGGGGTCATGCGGAGGCTTACAGGGTGATCTGGGGGAAATTCAGGGAGGAGGAAGGAAGATTGTGTCGGGGGAAGAGGGTGAGGCCCCTGAGACCAGAGTGGGGACAATGTTAGTCCCCGTTCCTACCCCAGCCCTTGAGAAGGTGGCAGCCAATCCCTGGGGGACTCTCTATCCAGAAATAGTTGCCTGCTGACTTTTCCCAACGGTATGAACCAAGGCTCTGACCAAGACCCAGTCGCACACGAGGCTGCAGGGACAAACACAGGGCGTGTCTGTCCTGGGAGGCCTGGAGTTATTCTCATTGTCTCCACGGCACGGAGGGAAGAGCCGGGACCTGAGCTGCAAGGTAACCTCTCATGCCAGCCTTGTCCCGACCCATGTGCGGCTTCAGCCAAGGACCCTCTGCTCTCTGGGCCTCAGTTTTCCTGCCCGTAGAGTGGGTGCTTTGCATGAGCTCCTTGGGTGGGACCATGCCGCTGCTCTGTCAGCCTTGTGTTTCCAGGGCTCAGAGGAAGCGCTTGGGGGTGTTGGCCATAGCGGGAGGGGAGAGGAGATGGGAGGGAGAGAAGGGAGAGAGGGAAAGGAGGAGAGGACAGAAGGCAGGCGGGGAGGAGCCCTTCTGCAGCCATCCTTCCCGTGCCACAGGTCCCTGTGCAACCAGGCTCTCCCTCTGGTTCATTCTCCCCAGGCAGCCAGAGAGAAACTTCTAACTGCACCTCGACCTGCTCTCCCGTGGTCTGCATGCCCACACTCTCTGCAATCAGAGCCCCAGCTCCTGCCCCCACTAGCACAGCCATCGGGAAACCACTTGCCTTGGTACTTGATGGAACCCCTGCCTGAAAATTTTTTTTTAATTGAGATGAAATTCATATAACATAAAATTTAACCATTTTAAAATGAACAATTCAGTGACATTTAGTATACTTAATAAAGTTGTGCAAGCACCACCTCTATCTAGTTCCAAAACATTTTCATCACCCCAAAAGGATGCCTGTGCCCATTCAAGCAGTCACTCCCCTCTCCCCACTCCCCCAGCTAAAGCACTAGTCAGCTTTCTCTCTCTATGGATTTACCTATTGTGGATATTCCGTACAGATAGAATCATACAGTATGTGACCTTTTGTGTCTGGCTTCTTTCACTGAGCATCACGTTTTTGAGATTCATCCTTGTAGCACGTGTCAGTGCTTCACTCCTTTTAGTGGCTGGATGATATTCCACTGTGTGGATAGACCACAACTTGTTTGTCCATCCATCCACTGATAGACATCTGGGTCGTTTCCACCTTTTGGCGATTGCAAATAGTGCTGCTAGGGAAGTGCGTGTACACGTATTCGTTTGAGTACCTGTTTTCAATTATTTTGGATACTGGAATGCTCTTTTCACCGGTCCCCCACTCACGATCTGAAATCTTACCCAAGAGCAGGTCAGGAAGGTTCCCAGAGGGCGTGGCCTCTAAATGGGACCTATCCTGACTTCCTGGGCCTGCCCTGGGCCCCCAGGGCCCCTCCCCGTGCTTTCCCATCGCTCTCACTTTGATCTCTAGTTGCCGGTTGTTTGTCTGCTTCCTCCTGGGCCCTCAGTTCTCATGTGAGCAGGGCCTGTGCCCTGGCGCCCACGTGTGCAGCCTGGCACATGGTAACAGGCACCAGCACACATGGGACACCTGCTGTGTGCCGGCCGCTGGCCTCCTCATTCCATATCTCAGCTAATTTTATAAAACTCTTGAGAGAGAGAGGAATTATTACCCCAGTTTTACTGATGAAGAAATCCAAGGTGGAGTGATTTGGCCAAGGTCATGCAGCTTCAAAGGGGTGGAGCCAGGAGCTGAACCAGGGCTTCTGACTCCAGAGTTCCTGCTGGTAATTTCTGCTTCTGAAGAAAGGAGGGGATTCAAGGATTAATGCCTCTCCATTTGATTGTGTCCCCGACAGGCCACAGGCAGGATGGCTGGTGCTGAGAGGAGCCGGCGGGAACTCTGGTGCCCATAGGGGCAGCTCCATCTCCTGAAGATGAAGGGGCCCAGGTGAAACTCAGGCCAGGCCCAATGGCCAGCTCCGGGACGGAGGTCCACTGGGCCGAGTCAGGCCTGGGAAACGGGCCCCGGCGGAGGCGCTGGGCCTGGGCTGAAAAGGGAAAGGATGCTGATGGGAGTGGCGCATGCAGCTTGGTAGAAGAGGCACCCTTTCCCAGTGCCACCAGCCCTGAGCTCCTGGAGGACTTCCGCCTGGCCCAGCAGTGCCTACAGCCACTGGAGTGGGGCCCGGACTCACAGCCTGATGGGCGCCCAGATCCTGAATCAGGAGAGTCTGCAGAAGAGGGTGAGACCGACTCCCCTGCAATCCCACAGTGGTGTCCCCGAAACATTCGCCCCTTCTGGCAGGAGGCAGGAATAGAGAGAGTTTCAAAAATTTTTTAAGTTAAAATCTACGAAGCCTACAATTTAAAACTTTTTTAAGATTTAAATTATATAAACAATACTGTTCATTGCAGAAAAATCAGAAAATATAAGCCAAAGGAGAAAAAACTAAAAATTACTTATTATCCAGATAGCTGCTCTCTTTCATATGTGTGTGTGTGTGTGTGTGTGTGTGTATATATATATATATATCTAAATGTAGTATGAATATGGAACAGTATTCTACAAACTTTATTGTAACTTGCTTTTTTGTAACTTAATAGACATGAACGCTTTCCCAGCTTATCAAATATTCTTCCACAAGTCATTTCTAATGTCTGCGTAGGAATTCCGTGGTGTGGATATTCTGTAATTTGTTGGGCCAGTCCTCTTACTGCTGGGCATTTAGGTAGTTTCTCAGTTTTTGCTATTATAAATAATGCAGAGATATGTCATTAGTATATCTTTGCACACTTAATTTGATAATAACCTTGATATTTTAAATTGCTTGGTCCAGGGGTTCTGCCCATTTCTACAATTTTTTAAAATCCTATTTAGCAACGAGAATGATGGCTTCCCTTGTTTTCTAAAATAACTGTTTTCTTTGCATCAAGAACAACTGAGACTAAATTCCCAGCTTGGCTCAACAAGTCCCTTCTCCTCTCTGAATCTTGGTTTCCCCATCTGTGAAATGGGAGTAATAATACCTTTGAGCTTGATTACATAGTGATTATTGCATTCGAATATGAATGAAACACCCCTGTTTTAGGATTCTGGAATCAGGCGGGCCCCCATAGATGTCAGAGAAGCCGTCAGGCTGATAGTAGATTGTGCAGTGACCCCAAGTTCCTCATGCCAGGTCTGTTTAAAGTGGGGTTTGCCCACGGCTACCCACTCAGGAGCCTTTTCCGAGCTCTCCTTAGGGAATGGTGACGGGGATGCACTGGGATGAAAGGGCAGAGGCGTCTCTTCCTGAGGTCACATGGTAACCCCCTGCTGTAATGTAACAGCTGCTGCCATGTCCTGTGCCCTTACTGTGTGCCAGGCAAAGGGCTGGGCAGGGCGCAAGCCATATCGCCACCTTTCCTCACCACCTTCTTCCAGGTAGGAGAGAATAGCCTCCAGGTAGAGTAAAGGTTGCCACAGAGGTCAGCTATTTGTTCATGGTGCCCTATGAGGCATCAGAAGAGCCAGGATTGAAGCCAGGTCTGCCCGGTTCCAAAGCCCGATCTCTTCATCCCACTGCATGACCCCCATCAGTGGAGACTAACTTGTCTGCATAGCTGGGACCTTGTTTCTAAGTCCAGGACTGCTCTGAACCACTGCATGATCTTTGGCAAGTTACTTAACCTCTCTGGGCTCTTCAAGTACGCTGCTGTAAACAAGAGAGACTCGCTGAAGGAGATTTTAAGGAGATGAAAGATGTAGAGGTGCCAAGGGTAGGGGAAAGAGCATGGGGAAGCAAAGAGTGATGTAAGGATTATGACAAAGGTGCATCTGGCCAGAGCAGAGAGTCTGTGCTTGGTGGTACCCAGACTGTATCTCATGAAACTTTGGATCTGTGCCAGAGGCTGACACAGGGTCTAGGACAGAGGAGGTGCTCCATAAGCGCTGACTGCACGGATGATGCACAGGTGGATGGATGAATGGGTAGGTGGATAGGCAGATAGGTGGATGGACAGATGGATGGATAAGTGATAGCTGGATGGATAGGTAGGTGAGTGGGTGATGGGTGGGTGAGTGGGTGGATGGATGGACGATTGAAAGGATGGATGGTTGGATCAATGGGTGAGTGGGTGTTGGATGGGTGAGTGGGTGGATGGGTGAGTGGGATGGCTGAATGGATATTTCTTGAGCACTTACTATCTAATAATTATAACAACTATCCATTTTCTGGGAGCTTTGCATGCCTTATTGTCCTCCTTTCTTCTTTCTTTTCAGTCAACAAATATTGAGCACCTCCTCCGAAAATACAATAATAAATAAAAACAGAGAGCATCCTTGCCCGCATGAAGCCTACGGTATAGTGGGGGAGGAAAATATTAATGAAAGAATCACATAAATAAATGGAAAACTGAAGCTGTAATAAATATTTCAAAGTAGAGGTATTCAGTCATATGAAAGCCTATAAAAGAGAGCTTTTGACCTAAGTTAGAGAGATCAGAGAAGGCTTCCTTGATGCGGTCAAGGTTGAGTTAATGTACGAAGGACAAATAGGAGTTAACTAGACAAAGGGAGGGAGAGAGGACCCTAGCAGAGGGATCAGCATGTACAAAGGCCCTGTGGTAGGAGAGGATGTGGCATGGCTAGAGCAGGGAGAGACTGAGGGGAACCATGGAAAGAGATGGAGCAGGAGAGCTAATGGGGGGTGGAGACAGGGACCTTAGGACCATATTAAAGGTTCAGCTCTCTCCTGGGAACAACAGGAAGACAGTGAAGAGTTTTCATGTGGAGAATAAGAGTGAGGATTGAGATGATTAGGTGGCTGCTGCAGTGGTCCAGGCAAGAGAGGATGTAGACTTGGGCAAACCTGCTGGTTCTGGACTCTAGAGCAGCAGGTGAGTTTGAGAGCACCATAGGAGGTCATCGGGACAGGACCAGGTGACAGATTGGATTGTGGGGGATGGGGGAGGGAGATGGCAAAGATGCCTCCCAGGTTTCTGGCTTGTGCAGTTGGGTGGGATGATGTTTCCATTTGCTGAGACAGGAAACGCTAGGGGGACAACCAGGTTTGAGGATTGAGTTTGGAGGACCTTTGAGACAACTAGAGGAGATGTTCGAAAAGTATTCGGCCCTATGGGGGGATCGCTGGGCTTCTTGCCGTCACCATGTGATGAGGCAATGAAAGCCCAGAGGGGTGAGATGGCCTAGGTAATGTGACACAGCGAGTCCAGACCTGGCGTATACTAAGCAACGACCTGTCTTTCCAGAGTTTGAAGCAGAGGATGTGGACAGCCCAGAGAGTTCCAACTTGCCACTCAGCTGGCCCCCCCAGCAGGATCCTCAACTGGACATGACTGAAGAGGAGGCAGATGAGGCCGTGGGAGGCCCTGAGGTCCAGGAAGCTGGAGAGAGCTCCCCAAGGTTGGGGTATGAGACTGATCTCAGCTCGGGGGGCAATGGGGACACCAGCCCCATGGCTCTGGGCTGGGGTCAGCCCACAGGCTGGGTGGCTTCTGACGAACAAGCCAGTGGAGACAAACTTCCAGAACATTCTGAGGTCAACCCAACTGTTGACTTCAGCTCTGCCAGGTCATGGAGCAGTGGAACTGTGAGCCTCAACCCCCCCAGTGGCAGCCTGGATTCTACCTGGGAGGGAGAGACTGATGGCCCTGCGCCCGCTGCCCTGGCAGAAACTTCACCCCAGAGCTCCAGTCACCACCTCCTAAACCCGAACGATAGAACTGGAGGAAGCGTTACTCTGGCGACGGCCACGGAATTCCAGGAGCCCTCAGCCCCTCCAGCCCAGAGCGTCCAGTGTCCTGCAGATAGATGGAGGAGAGAAACCACCAGCCTCTCGTGCCCTCAGCCCGGGGACCAATCCTGGAAGCGGACACGGATATCACCTAAGCCGCTCCCTTCCCGATTCACCGGCTCCATCAGCCCCCTGAAGCCTCCACCTAGGCCAGCTCGACAGGACAGGCCACCGCCCAGGCCGGGAGCCACTCTGGCTGGTCACTCATCTTCTGATGCCCCCAAGTACGGCCAGGGGCGGCTGAACTACCCGCTCCCTGATTTCTCCAAGGTGGGACCCCGGGTGAAGTTCCCCAAAGATGAGAGTTACCGCCCCCCCCAAAGCCAGGAACCACAGCAGGCTGCCTGAGGGCCCTGCCAGGCCACTGATCTTCAAGTCACCTGCCGAGATTGTACGGGAGTTGCTGTCAAGCAGCGGAGAGGTCTGCCCGGGAGAGGACCCCCCTCCTACTCACCCCACCACCAGGGTACCCCGAGAATTTCAGACGCCTGAACACGCCACCAAGCTGGTCCATCAGCTCCAGGTAAGCCCGACTTATTTCTACACCAAGGCACCTGTTGGTCTGGGTTGGAGGCTGGTCGGGGTGGGGGGCCTTGGGGCTCGGTCAGGGGTCCCCTGCAATGGGGACAGTCCCAAGCCCTTGGCTCAAAAAAGTAGTGATTGCACTCATGCTGCAAGGGTAGGCCGTGTTTGTTTGTTTTTAACTCCTCCTGCTATGAAAAACTCAAAACATATACAAGAGAGGAAATAGTATAACGAACCCCCATGGACCCATCGTCCAGCCCCTGGCAACCTTTTTCATCTACGGCCTCACCTGTTCCTCCTCTCACCCTACTGGAGTATTCTGAAGCAAATTTCAGGCTTCAAATCATTTACCCCCAAATATTTTAGTGTGTATGTCTAAAGGTAAGGAATCTCTCTTAAAGATAACCATACTCTCAGCATACCTAAAACTTAACACCAATTCCTTAATATCAACCAACGTCCAGTCAGCGTTCACGTCTCCCACTCTGTCTCATAAATGGCTTGTTTATTTTGGTTTGTTCGAATCAGGATCCAAACACGGCTCAGATATTGTATGCGGTCGATGTGCCTTTTCAAGTCTCTGCGCACCGCCTCCCCACCCTGCCTTTCTGTTTGCATTCTTGGTCAGATCTCTTTCTTCCTTGTAATTTATTTGTTAAGGAAACCGGTTTCTGTCCTGTAGAGTCTCCCACACTCTGCGGTTTGCTGATACACTCTCTGATATTTCTTCATGTGTCCCGTTGTCTTCTCTGTGTCCTGTGTTTGGCCCAGTTAGAGGCAGAGGCGTTTTCAAGTTGTTGTCGTCTGTTTATTTCCCCCCAGATCATGAGCTCTGTGCCTGTAGGGATTTTTTTTGGCAAGAGCCCATCATAGGTGGTGCCTTCAGGAGGTGTAAACGGCCTGCTGGTCTCTCATTTGTGGTGTTAAGGACCCCTGACGGTCGTCGTTGCCTTGATCCAGGCTTTCATTGGGGGTGACAGAGTGGTAGTGTCCTAATGCTAGCATTCCTTCTGCATTTATTTGCGGGAAATCTTCTATAAAGTGAAACTTGCCCTCATCAACTATTTGGTTACCAAGGCCTCGTTCACGTGGGAAAGACAGGAGAAACGCTTGATTCTGCCCTTCTAATTACCAGTGTTCAGAACAATGCGTCAGTTCCCTGGCCTCCTTCAAAGGCGACCAGTGACACTTGTTCTTGCTTTTCCCCTGTAATGACTTGTTTTAAGAAGCTCTTCAGTTTTGTTTATGGCAAATAGTGACTCTGAGTAAAGGCAACTGTGATTTTCAAGTCTTCTACTTTTCTACTACCGGACCCTTAGATGATTCAATCAGCCATTAAAAAATACTTATTAAACACATATTACTTAATTCCTGGGAACAGAGCAGTGGGGAAGACAGATCAGGGCAGAGAATTCGGACAAATAAGCAAGTTGCTATGGTTATGCATCGAGGCGAACCAGCCCAAAGGCCCTCATCCCTGACTCACTGTCAGGGGTGTAGAAGGGATGGTGGAGGAGTTGTCCTGCCACCTCCGACTCCCTAGAATTTGGCCGTGGGGGTCTGTATTGCACGTGAGCCTGAAGGGTTCTGCTGAACTACCACTACAGAGCTCTTTCACTCCGAGGGACCCAGAGGCCCCCTTTGGGGGATGGGTCCCCTGCGAGGGGTCTCACAGAGAGGGGCCTGGTGCGTGACCTCATTGCCCACCCCCATCTCCTGCAGGAGGACTACCACAAGCTCCTCACCAAGTACGCTGAGGCTGAGAACACCATCGACCAGCTGCGCCTAGGAGCCAAGGTACTGGGCCCGGTGGGGTGGAGGGGGGTGCTCGGGAGACCCTGGGGATAGGGGAACCCGGTCCTTCCTTGTTCTACCACAAGGTCACTCTGTGACCTGGGGCAGTGACCTTGCCCTCTCCAGACTCAAATCTCCTTTACTGTTGATGAACTCTGAGTCCTTGAATGCTGGAATCCAGGGTGCCCAGGAATTTTCACCAGAAGCTCTCTCCTTCTAGATGAGCTCTGGAGTGAGACCACCTGGGCACAACTCCTGGTTGCATTACTGACTAGCTGTGTGACCTTAAGGAAGTTACTTGGGCTCTCAAGCCCCAAGGGAGTAGCACAGAATTTCTGCTCAACCCCTGAGGCTGATACTTGCTAGATCACACCTTTGCCTTTCTCCTCCCCCATTTTCTCACCCACAGCTTCTCTCCTCACTGAATGTCTAGTGTGGGACAGGGGGAGGGGGGGGCGGGGAAATCCACCACCCCCATCCTGCCCAGCCTCCACCCCGTCTAGGGGAAGCTGTGAATTCTGCATTTGGGACCTTCCCCTTTTCTGAGGTGAGGCAGGAAGTGGGACTCTCACAGCCCCTCCTGGTTTCCTGCTTACCTCTCCCCGCCTCTTGCCTGATGGAGGAGGGGTGGGAGCTGGGGTGCAGAGATGCAGACCCTCCCTCTCACTTGCCTCCTCACTCACGACCCCCCCACACCCGGGCTGTCCCCGTCATGCTCCGAGACCCCTCCCCCTGCCAGGCTGCTGCTCTCCACCATCTAGCGACGCTTCTTTTGTGAAATGTCGCCGAGGCAGCCACGAAGAGGAAACGAAGGGGCCCTGTTCTAGGAGCAGGACTTCTGCGTCCCCATACCCACCTCCTGACACAGGCAGGTCCTTTCCATCCTGGCCTCCTTGGGCACAACTGTAAAAGGGGGTTAATCGGGCCTCCTAGGAGCCAACGGGCTCCCCTTCCTCCCCCCACCCCATGTCTTAAGGCTTCTTCCACCTCTCTGAGCCAGTTTCAGGGGCCGAAGGGATGGGGGTAGTAGAGGGCTTGGTGAGGCATCCTCTCCGGGGAAACCACATTTTCACGGCCGCAGGCTCCTAGAAGGTCCGAGGAGAAAGGAACTGGTCATGGGGTCCAAATCCTCAGCTCCCCTATCTCACAGATTGAAGAATCAGGACCCCAGGAGGGGCATAGGTTGCCAAAGGTCAAGGTCAGGGTCAGACGCTGGGAATATCTCCTCCCTCCCTCCTTTCCTTCCTTCCCCCTTTACTTATTTAAAGGAATGAGTTCATGTATGGAAAGTATGTACCTGGCACCTGGCAAGTACTTCTTAAGAGTTAGGGAATCTTATGATGATTAATAGTATTAATATGAAGGTGTTCACTGGGTGCCCATGTGTGCCAGGCAGGGGGACACCATGGGGACACAGCTGTGTGCGTCTCCTGGACGCTCCCCTGTCCCAGTGGGGACTCAACACGTGCACCTACACCGGCCTGGCTGGTGCCCCAGAGCCCTGCGTGTGTGAGGGGGCAGAGGAGGAAAGGTTGGAGAGGCCAGGAATGGTTCAGCACTAGCTCACCTGGTCTTGCTTTCTGGAAAAATGACTCCTTGGCCTGAGGGTTCTCCTCAAGAGAAGGGTGAGCACAGGTAAGCTGGACTCTTCTGGAAGCAGGACGATCCTCTCCGTGCCCTGGGACGCAGTACAGGCTGGGCTGAGGAGGACGTGGGGCCTGAGTGGGGAGGGGCCTTGCCGGGCTCCACAGAGCCTGAGGGAGCCGAGATTCCAGCCGGGCTTCTCACTGTGTCCGGAGCTCTGCAGACTCTACCCCCGAAGGTTCGGGAACCCCCAGAGCAGCTTCCCACTCAGAGCCCGTGCCAGGGAGCCCAGTTCGCAGAGACGGAAGCGGTACTGCTCCCCCAGGCTGAGCTGGCTGATGCCACCACCCCGGGGGCCCGCTGCACTCTGCTCAGAGCCCCCAGGGGGAGGGCTGGACCCCAGGCTGGGGATGTGGCCCTAGACACCCAGGCCAGGCCTGGCTCTAGGGCAGCAGCAGTGGGTGGGGACCAGGGGAAGGAGACTGGCATTTGCTGAGCAGTAGAAAGGTGCCAGGCCCCAGGCTGAGTACACTGCCAGAGTCATCTCATTTGATCCTCTTCACAGGAGGAAACTGAGGCTCAGCCAGGTGGAGTGGTTTGCTCAACATCCCACGGCTTGTAAGGGATTAAAAGTGAGGGATTAAACTATGCCTGGTTCCAGAGTGGGCACTATTTTCCCCGTGCCTGGGTGTGCCCAGCTCGGGCCCTGGCAATGGGTATGTGGCAGAGGCATGACAAGGCAGAATGCTGATGTTACAGTGATAATATCAATAGTAATACATGATGTTCACAGACCACTGTCCTCAGTCATTTACCATGGGGGAAACTGAGGCACAGAGGTTAAGGAATTTGCCCAAGATCACTCAACAAGTAGGTACCAGAGCTGGGGTTTGCACCCAATAGCCCACAGCCCACTTTTTCTTTTTTTTGTTTTTTTTAGGTTTAACAGAGCCAGACTAAATGATTGTGAGCTCTGCCACTGGGGAGGCTGACCAGGGAGTTCCAGGGCCGGGCCGGGGGGCACTACTGGATCCCGTCTGGGGTGCGGGCAGGGAGCCAGGGCTGGTCAGGAGTCACTGCCCGGTGACTAGCTTAGGGCCAGAGTTGATGGGGGTGTCCTACATTCGCAGCTGTGTTGGCACCTCCCTCCAGCTGCTCTCCCCCACCTCAGCTGTAGGGGGATCTGGAGGGGCTGAGACCGGAAATTACCCCAGAAAGAATCAGGGGGGATGACATAAAACTGCCTTTCCTACAGTGTGTGTTCTGATGGCCACCTGGTGGAGGTGAGGGTGGGAGTGGAAGGGGGGAGGGGGAGGGAAGCGTAAGGATGGGGTTGGGGGAGGGAGGAGAGGCTCGAGGGAGGTTTATGTGTTTGGAGGAGTTGCGGAAGCATTTCCTAGTCTCTCCACTCCCCGCCCCATTCATAAAAGCCCATTAGCATTTTAAAGGCTGTGAGGAACCCATCTGTGCTGAGATTAGTCAGTTATTTAACCCAGTGTTTCCCGCACTCGTCCACCCTTCCTTGCTTAACGCCCCTGAGGGAGCCAATCCAGCCTCAGGGAGCACCGTGGGACACCCTGGTTTAAACGGGGGACCTGGGGGTGGGTCCTGCCTGTGTCCAGAGACGGGTCCAGGAGGGACAAGCCTGAGCAGCTCGGCAAACCCACACTCACCCCGGCTCCCCGCTTCCCGGGCCTCTGCGCGGGCCTTTGGTCCCTCTGTGCAAACAGAGGTGCTGAGAGCAGTTTGTTCCTGTTGCTCCCCCAGGTTGGGCCTTTGGTGGGCCCGGGCTGAGGCTGGCCGATGGGTGGGGTGGGGCAGGGGGGAACGCAGGAGGACCGGGCCTCCCCCAGATTTGGGTCCCCTTGGGAGGAGAGGGGTGCTGGTGGGCAAGTCCCCACAGGCGGGCCTGAGCAGATGGCCAAGGGGATTATTAAAATCCAGCTTTGTTCTCATCAGAGGCTGGGCCTGAAAGAGGGGGGAGGCAGCAGGGTGGCCCAGCCACGGCTGAGCCATTGTCCCTCACTTTGGAGTAGATTTTTCTGCCACGGCCAGGACGTGAAGAGCAGCTTAAGCAGGGAGAGGCTGCCTTCTGTGGGCCTGGGAGCCCACCCTGAACTGCCCACTCCTGACCTTAGGGTAGCAGAGGGCAGTAAGATAAGCTGCCTGACGTCATGAGGACCAGGGGACCCTAGGAGAGTAGCTTTTTTAGGGACCTGCCTCCGTGATGGCCACATACATGACAATGGTGATGATGATGGTGATGGTGGTGATGATGGTGATAGTGATGATGATGGTGATGGTAATAGTTATAATATCGACGGTGATGAATGTGAGGGTGGTGGCTGCTATTGAATGAGCACTCACTTTGTGCACAGACAGGTGAGTTCAGTCAGCTGCTCTAGCACTCAGAGGAGGGTGGTGGTAGAGCCTCAGTGTGAACCCAGGCACTGCAGGGCTCACATGCTAAGCCAGAGATCAGCAAACTTTGTCTGTAGAGGGCCAGATAGTGAATATTTTCAGCTTTGCGGGCCATATATTCTCCATGGTAACAACTCATCTCGGGCTGTTATAGGATGAAAGCAACCACAGACGATACAAAAGCAAGCGAGCATGGCTGTGTTCACTAAAACCTTGTTCACTAAAACAGACCATAGTTGCCAACCCCTGCTTTAAACCGCTTGGGTCTTTAACTTCAGAAGGTCTTCCTTGGCCATCTCCCTGACTCTCTACTTCTCTCCCAAACACTAGACTATTTACCATATGAAATCCATCCTCAAATGATGGAGATCTGCTGCAACTGAGAGATAATTCCTTTACTTGTTGATTGACTCATTCATTTAAACAGTCATTAATTGCTGTTATTATCAATGTAATGATAAGTATTGGAAATATTTTTATTAATAACAAATATTATTATATTACTATAATATAATTATACTTGTTCTATGTTAAATATTATATTGATTACAATATTATGATATATTATAACAAGTATTATTAATAAAATTATTAATATGGAAAACCATAGACTTTGGGGTCAAAGCAGAGTTATAATCCCAGCCCAAGGATTTTTCAGCTGGAGATTTTGAGTAAGTGACTCAACCTCTCTGAGTCTCAGTTCCCTCTTCTGTAAGATAGGCATATGGTCCCTTCCTCTCAGGACTGCCATAAAGAGAGAATGAAAGGATATGTAAGCCCTTGGCCCAGTGTTTGGCCCCCACCCAAGGGTTCCACTAAAAGGTATTATTTATTATACAAAGGCATGTTTGTTGAGCGCCTGAATGATGGCATGAATGAAGATGAGGCCTTTTGGGTGGGTTTGCCCCAACCCTTGGCTCTGCTGTGCCTCTCCTCCCTTAAAGGTGAACCTGTACTTGGACCCGCCCCAGCCCAGCCACAGCATCCACACGGGGACGATGCCCCAGGGGACCAAGGTCTTGTCCTTCACCATCCCACAGCCCCACTCTGTAGAGCGGTGGCCGGGCCCCGCCAAGGGCCTGCAGGCCTCTGAGGCTTCAGGTGAGTCTGGGAGAGGAGATGTGGCTGAAGGGCTCCTCTGTTGTGACCCTGCTCTAGGGACACTTGGTTCACCCTGGGGTGGCACTGGCTTCAGGCCAGGGGAGGGAGGGAGGTGAGGCCCCTCTCTGGGCCCTGTGACTTGAAGAGGTCAAATGGAGATGTAGAAAGTGTCTGCTTTGAGCCAGAGCAGCCTGGGCGAAACCCTAGCTCTGCTACCTAGCAGCTGTGTGATCTCGGACGAGTTGTATGACAAAGAGCATCGTCCCTGTAGAGCCCTCACCTGGTGAGGTCCCCACTGGTGTTACCCCACTGACAGTCAAGGAGACCAAGGCTCAGAGAGGTGAGGACATGTAGAAGGTCACACTGCTATGGGGGAGGGTCGGGATTTGAACCCGCATCTTTCTGAGTTGGAGCCAACACTATTGACTGGAAACCCAGAGGCCTGGCTTGGCTCTAGCTGTGTGATCCGGGGCTGATCCACACCTTGTTCTCTCCTATAAGTGGGGACAGCACTGCCCAGGCCCCTTCCTCAGGTCGATGTGAAGATGGCACGATCATGAGATGGCTGAGCTGTCATTCGAGGATGGAGGTGGTGGATTTGAGGTTCAGCAACAGTCTCGCAGCCCCAGGAAGGACTGCTTTTGGCCCCAGCATTTAGTGGTTGTATGTTCCAGGGTGGCCATCAGCTGAAGGAGACCTGAACCCCTCCTCGCCCCCCAGCACACCCGCCCTAGGGTGGCTTCCGGAGAACCCGGGCATCGCCCAGGACCAGCCCTCAGCGGAGCAGGCCCAGGAGCTGACTTCTCGGGCCAGTCGGTTCCTGGCCAAGGTGAGTGGAACCCCAACTTTGCCCACGAGAGATGGAACTCACCTGGAGAAAGCAGAGCCTCTGCCCGCTTGGATGAGGGGCTATCTGCGAGGCTCGCTCATTATTCCCCTGCTGGAGTTAACTTGGAAACAGATCCCCCCTGACCCTGGTTTTAGAGACCTCCTGGCTCCAGCCTCCTCCTTGTCACCCAGTGCTAGATTTAACTCCCTTTTTGCCGGTGTGTCTCATCAAACTCTCTCTAATTGTGCTTGAAACTATCTCCGGTTTCGCTTCTGGGGGAGACTGTCTGCTTTTTCAGGATTCTGGAAGGGTTATGGGGCCTCTCTCTACTCTACCTTCTCCTCTTTAGCATAGATCACCTCACTTCCTTAGTTCCTTTCGTTATGGAAGTCAATCCTCAGTCACTTCTCAAGGGGCCTTTATATTTTCATCCAAATAACTATGAATTGTTTGCAGGTCTGTTTATAACTATACACTTGGCCTTATTCCAAAAGTACTTTAAAGCAGCTTAGAAAATACATGCATTGTAACCACATTCTGAAAACGGAAGTGAGGAAACTGGGGCAAAGGGGAAGTAAGGATAGGAAAAAAATAAAATGAACTTAGGGAGAAGTGAATAAACAAAATGTTCTGCTGGACCCTGAATGCTTTATCAGATTCACATTTGGTTTTGAGCTTCCTAGTTGTCAACGCAGAAAGGGAAATGCGATAGTTACGTCACCATGTCCATAAAACAAATTCTTTCAAAGAAACACCACCATTCTTTCTTCCCTTCCTTCCTTCCTTTCCTTCTTTCTTTTCTGTAACATCTTTATTGAGACATAATTCACATAACATACAATTCAGTCATTTAAAGTTAGTGCTTCAGTGGCTTTTAGCATATTCACAGTTGTGCAGCCATCAACACAATCAAGTTTAGAACAGTTTCATCACCCACTAAGAAACTGCATATGCATTAAGCAGTCACTCCCCATTCCCCTTCCCCCCAGCCCCTGGCAGCTGCTCATCTACTTTCTGTCTCTTTGGGTTTACCTATTTTGGACATTTCCTATAAATGGATTCATGTAGCATTTGTCCTTTCGTGTCTGGCTTCTTTCACTTAGCATAATGTTTTCAAGGCTCATCCATGTTGTAGCAGCATGAACTTTATTCCTTTTTATCACCGCCATTCTGGGTCCTGTAACTGGAGAGATGTTTCTCCTTGTCCTGTGTGCTGTAAAGTAAAGCAGAGCCAAGGTCACCACACTGAGCAAAATCTGGGGCACCAGCTGACCCCTAATGATTCAGGCTGCCCTGTCCATACAGGAGCCGCTGGTCAGGTGGCTAGTGAGTACTTGACATGTGGCCACTCCAAATTGAGACGTTCTGTAAGTGTAAAACACATACTGGATTTCAAAGACTTTGTGCAACAAAAAGAATATAAAATTTTCAATATATTTTTTTACATTGATTACATGTCAAAATAATATTTTAGGTTTAGAAAATGTATTATTAAAATTAATTCACTTGTGTCTTTTCACATTTTTAGTATGGCTCCTGGAAAGTTTTAAATTACATATGCGGCTTGCATTACATTTCTATTTTATGTTATATAAATTATATAATGTAATTATATTAGGTAAATTTCTATATTATATTTTGGCACTGATCTAGAGCTTTCCTAGAAATGCTAGAAATCTCCAAATTGTCTTTGCCTTTTTTTTCCTAATTAAAAAAATTTTTGTGACAGTAATAGATACCCATGGTAAAGACCCTCACACAGGACAAAGAATATATTCAGTGAAATCTTTTCTTCCACTCTTGCCCTTCTGCTTCATGCAAAATGTTTAATGCACACACATGCATTTATAGAAATGGTCACATGAATATGTACACTATAATGTACCTTGACTTTTTTAGTGTCCCACATTTGAATATTTCTGGGTAGGCAATAAATGCACTTTGTTCCAAGTTCAGAGGATACATATAGTAGAAAACCTTCCTCCCATCTTTGTACCCGCCCACCACCCAGTTCTCCTCCCTAGAAGCAATTAATATTTTAGTCTCTTGCATCCTTCTAGAGATAGTTTATAATATACCTTCTAGAGATAGTTTATAATACATAAGCAACTGTGTTTGTATTTTTCCTTCTTTGTTCTCTCCGTATCTTATACAGATGGTAGCCTACCATAAGCACTGTCCTGTACCTTGATTTGATGCTGAAAAGTAGGTCTTGGAGGCATTTACACATGAGAACACACACATGTGCCTTCATCTCCTGGATGGCTGCATACCGTGCCACAGATAGGCATTCAGACTGTTTCCTGTTGCCCCACGCCCACCATGCTGCCGTAGGTTTCATGCACAGGAGTAAGTGCGCTTTGCTGTCGATAAATTCCTGGAGGTTCCACTTTGATTTTTCCCAAGGCTGCCATGGCCAAGGCCAGTGGTGGAGCTTTTCTGGCACCCGCCTCTCCGTGCTTGTCAGAAAACCCACATCCCAAGGCAGGGCCCAGCTCTCCGCACCAAAGTGTGACTGTGGCTAAGTGTGGGAGTCTGTAGGACTCACCTTCTGAGTCTGGATTAATGGAGCGTGTTTCCTTCCCTTTCCAATTCCCAGGTGGAATCCTTTGTAGAACTGCTGCAAGCAGGACAGCTGACACCCCAGGACCAACTCAAGGTACTGCCCACTTCAAGAGATGCCCTTGGAGCTGCCAGACAGCTGCTCTGTCTCCCATGGCACAGGCTCTGAAGCCTCGTTTGCTGCAAGACAGACCAGAGAATCCCAGACATTGTGTCTCCTTTTAGAACAAACAGCCCCTGATTAGCTTTCCATGATAATGATCATTATATCACAATAGTCACCATTTATTAAGCAAAGATGCTGGTGTGCCAGGCACTGTGGTAAGCCCTTGATGAACATTATTTCATTTTATCATCATAAAAACCCGGCAAGGCAGTTACAGTCATCACCCCCATTTAACTGGGATGAACTGAAGCCCAGAGGGGCAGCTGGAAGGCCACACAGCCAGTAGACGGCACAGCCCAGACCCAGGCCTGTCTGATTCCCAAGTCCAGGGTCTTAATCGTTGCCCTGCACAGCTTCCCACGGATTATATTGCCTGTTAGCAACCAGGGAAAGGCCTTTTCTTTTTATAATTTTCCTTATTATAAAAGTAGTTGCTAAAATTTGAAAACTGGGGGGAAAAGGGAAAGAAACCCCTAATCCAACCATTATTGGCTTATTTCCTTCTGGGCTCTGGTATTTCTAGATAACTGTGGTCATATATAAAATTTAGATTTTTGATGCATCAGCCAGGATCCCAAGAAGGAACAGATGGAGCTCTCAGAGCTGCGGGTTTAGGGATCAGTGAAGGGACTATTGGCTGGGGTGTGGGCAGCAGCCTCAGGGAGCCCGGCCAGGGACAGGGAAGCCCAGGGACTAGCACCTGCCTGGAGCAGTTCCCTCCCAAGTCTCTTTCCTCCCACCCTGTGACCTCTAATAGATGCTTCCCCTAGACAGGCCCCAGGGGAAACCAGCAGGTCAGGAGCCCAGCTGATGCTCAAGGTGCAGAGCAGGGTGGGGAGAGGAGCTGAGGGAGGGTGAGCAGGGCAAATGCAACACATTTGGTTTGATAGTTTTTACTGTTAATATTATGTTACTAAGTATTATGTTATTATATAGATGTTACACACATTCTCCAATTACAAAATGTGATATGGATTGTATTATCTCACTGAGTGAATGATCAAGGACCTTGAAAATCAAAACCATTCTTTTTCTTCCCCCATCTCCTGATTCCCCCATATGCAGGGAGATTGAGAGCTGTTGGAAGATAAAGCTTGACTGGGGGCTAGACTGTAGGTTGTCCTTGGCCTCAGTCTATCGTCAGCATAGGATGAGTGAGATGAGGATGATAAAAAGCCAGGGATAATGAGCCCACCTCCCATAGTTTTAACCTCCCATGAGTTAGCTACTGTCATGTTTACTGTGGGGACCTAGCATAATCGTTGGGACCATGAGCTCTGGAGCTAGAGGGCCTGGGTTCATATCTCGACTCTACAACTTGCTCACTGACTGTGTGACCTTCACTGACTTAAGTAATCTCTCTGTGCTGTAGTTTCATCCTGTTTAAATGAAGATGATAAATTACCCCTCTCATTAGGGTTATGTTGAGGATTAAATGAATAATGCAAAGGGCTTTAGACAGAGCCTCAATGCTCCATAAATGTTGGTTATCATTCTCAACAGTATGATGGTGATGATAATACCATCTGTTGTGATAGTCTATAAGGATTTGGGAAAAGAATGACTAATGTTCCAAAATCTACTGTTTTGAGAATTGAGGATGAGGATCTAAGGTCTCTCAAGTACTAGGTCCTTATGGGGATATAGTGATAGCATATTTGGCGCTATGACCATCATGGAACATTGGGTTCTTGTAGGTCTACCCAGGAAGGACTGGTACCCTCTGGGGCCGGTGCCAGTGCTCTAAGCCGTGCCTCTGCCATACCAATCTGATGGCAGGGAGATTGACCAGAGCGAGCAGGCTCCAGAGGGTACCAACCCCAGCCTTCCAGATATTCCGGGGCCCGGAGGCCTCCACAGTCCCAGAGTCCCATGCCCCTCCGCTCCCCCAAAGAGCTGTCTCGTCCACTGTGTCTGCAAGGATGGAGCCCACGGGGGCTGGCCACTCAAGTCTTCCTGGCCTGTCTGGTTTCAGGTCTTCCAGCAGCTAAAGGCTGCCCACGTGGCCCTGGAGGAGGAGTATCTGAAGGCCTGCAGGGAGCAGCACGTGGCCCAGCAGCTTGCCGGCTCCACGGGGACGCCCAGGAGATTTGATCCCGGCAGGTACATGCTGGGGAGAGAGGCCTCCAAGGACAGATGGGTCAGGCCCTGGGTTCCCACCAGCAGGGGGACAGTTTGTCCTCACAATTCACACACTAGGGGAACAGGGAGAAATCCTATCCCAATTAACAACATGTCCAGATGGGGGATACTTGAAGGCTGAGATTTGTGTCCTTTTTGAACTCCCTTCAATGAGAAGTGACCTTGGAGATAAGAGTTAAAGCCCCTCATTGGACAATGGGGAAACTGAGGCCAGAGGGGGAAGGGATTTACTCAAGCTCCTGCAGCCAGATGGAGGCAGAAGGGGACTCAGGCTGAGGCCTCCTTATTCCCAGTGGTGTCCACTTTCACCTTGTTGATTTTGCTCTCCACATAATCTAAATTATGATGTCAGATGCACTCTCCATGGGCACCTCTGGGGCCTCTGCTCTGAAGCACAGCCTCCCAGACCTGCCTGATGTTTCCTCGTTCCAGGGAGCTGGAGGCAGAGATATTCCAGCTGGGAGTTCGCCTGGATGAGCTGAAGGGCCACATAGACCAGAGCCAGCAGGAGCCTGAGCCAGCCGGGTCAGACTCGGCTCTGGACAGCTCCCCAGCCATGCCCTCCCCCCACCAGCCAACGGGCCTGCCCTCTCCTTTGGAACAAGCCCCCACGCCAGCCATCCAGACCCTCTGCCCTGAGGTACCTCTTTGCCCAACCGTATTGGACTGTTCCTTCATTCACTGTTTTCTCCATTCATTAACTTCTTCATGACATATCTGAGAAGTTTGTACCATATGCCAAGACTCATGACACATGGTGGGAATTCAGTAGAAAACAACTGAAATAATAGGTGGCCTGTACCCTCCTGGAGTTTTCTGTCTAGTTGAACTAGTTACCCAGTTACTTAACTATAATTTTGATCAGTGCTCTGAAGGAGAATTATGAGGTTCTACGAGAGTAGATAACAGGGTAACATATCTGAGTTTAGGGGGTCAGAGAAACTTTCCTTGAGGAAGTAATGTTTAAATGAGATCTGAGGGTGAGTAGGAATTACTAGGTGCAGAAAAGCCATCTGGCAGGAAAAACAGCCTGTGCAAAGGCCCTGTGGTTAGAGTATGGACCCTGAGGGGGGCAGTTGTCTAAGAGGCAGGGGAGACAGGCAAGGGAGGGGAGGAGGCTGGGGAGGCAGGCAGGGGCCTCAGGATGTAGGTGTGTGGGTCACATCAAGGGGATGGTCTTAAACTCTGCTGGGTTTTTCAGCAGGAGAAGATACCAGAGGATTTGCAGGTAGGTCAGAAGTGGGGAGGTGGCGGGGCAGATGGAGAGACGTGCATGGACTTGAGAGAGGTTTAGAAGGTACATTTGACTGGACTTGGATTGGTGATGAGAGGAAAGGAGCAAACGATGACCTCCAGGCTTCTAGCTTTTAGTCCTGGGTGGATTTGGGGACTATTCACAGAGGTGGCGACACTAGAGAAGGGCTGTACATGGAAGGGGCTTTGTAGAATTCTCTCTAGCCCACGTCACAACCCCATGAGAGACAATCATCTCGAGTGCATCATCTTGAGGGGCTCCCCTGCTCCCATGGTGATGGTGTTTTGAGGGTCTGGGTGTCCATGTTGGAATGGAAATCTGGGTTCAAATCTAGGCTCTGTCCCTCACTTCTGTGTGACTTTAGGCAAATCATTTGAGCCCCAGTTACCTGTCTGTGAAATGGGTTGTAATAACCTAGGTACTGGTGGGATTGTTGTGAAGTGATGTCTGTACAGTGCCTGGCACGTAGCAGGGGCTCAATCAATGGCAGTCAGTATCAAAGATCACATGATCCAGTCCCTACTTTTGCACACATGAAAGGATGATGATAGGTTAGTGAACCTAACCTATTTCTTACTCTTTGGCACCCAGCATGAGCCTGGCATAAGGTGGGTCCTTAAAAAGTGGTCTTAGGTGTCTGCTGAATCTCTACCCCTCCTCCTTTCTGGCCCCAGCTCGACGCCATCAACATTGGCCCCCACCCATTGCACGTGAACTTGGATCTGAGCGCTACCAGCAATGAAGTAGAGGACAGGCCGCTGGGCCTCCCGACCCCGCTCAGGCACAAGGAGCTGCGGGTGGAGCAGGATTTCCACGGCCTCCTAGAGCGGTGAGTGCCCACCAGCAGTGAGGCCAGGGTGGTGGGTCCAGTGGTGGGATCTTGCTGGCCCTGCTGGGCAGAAGTCACTCTCCTCTGTGTTCTTCTGCAGGTACCTCAGTGTGAAGTCTCTCCCAGAAGCCCTGAGGCTGGAGGAGGAGGAGGGGAAGGGGCAGGGCCACACCCTGGAAGTTGAGGGGCCGGCTTCAGCTCCAGGAAAAGCGGCGGCCACCAGGCTCCCCACCAGACAGCCCCCAGCACAGCCTGAGAGAAGTCACGGGGGCCCCCTCGAGTATGTCAGTGAGCCTTCCCCGCTTGTCCCACACCAGCTCAGAAACCGCAGGGGTGGAAATTGTCATAGTGAGCTAGACAGCCCCTTACAGTTTAGAAACGGCCTTCCTGACCTGTAGCTCAGTGTCTCTCTAAAACGTGCAACATATACCATTGATAGCATTTGAAATGATTTTGGGTGTTGTGGGACGAGGTTTCTGGTAGGACAGATGCAGCATTAAATAACATTACTCTCCTTCTCAGTCTCAGACATTCCATGTACATCAAGGAGAAATCTCAGTTAGGGCTATTATGTCTTCAGTGCCTCTCTTGATCTTCCTTTAAAAAGAGAGAAAGAGAGAGAGAAAACAAGCAGGCCTCAGGCCCAGAACCTTCACTAGGCAACAGGATCTATCTAGACTATGATAATATTGTTTTCATGTTTCTTGTATTTATTTGCAAAGTTAGTTTCTATTTGTAACACGAAATACTGGTCTTCTGTTTATAACAGTGACATAAAGTCTTTTTGAGTAGATTGAGGTTGATGGAAATGGCTGGAAGAGCGAAGATGGAAGGCAATTCCAGAAGCCCGGGAAAGGATGCTTTAGCACATCTCTTTCCACACTATTTCTGCTGCAGTGTATAGGGTGGGTTTTGTAGGCATCCCCATTTTACAGTTGAGAAAACTGAGGTTCAGAGAGGGGAGGTGCCTTGCCCAAGGTCACACAGCGAGAGGGTGGCAGAACCAGGGTGGGCACGCAGGGGTTCCTGACCCCAGAGCTTGTGCTCTAGACTGTGTGGCTACCAAGACAGGGCTGCCCAGCCCATGCTAGGGCTCAGGGCCAGTGTGCCTCTCCTTCCCTGCCAGGGAAACCGTGGAGCAGATGGCATCTGTGAAGCCAGCAGACTTCCACGCATCCGTGGCCAGAGACAGGCACCTGCAGGGCCTGGACAAAGCTGAGGCAGCTCCTTCAGGCCCAAGCAGGCCCCCCCCAACTCAGGGCACCAAGTCTGCGGAGTCCCACCAGAGCAGTCTGACCAGCCTAGAGGGAAGTGGCATCTCTGAGCGCCTTCCACCGAAGTCTCTGTGCCAAGCTGGCGGGCCCCACCTGGAGGTATGCGTCTGCACGGGGCATGGGCTCAGAGCCTCAGGGCCATTCCCTGCATCTCCTGGAGCCTCCTGCCTCCAGGCCTTTGCTCAGAATGCCTGCTGCTTCCGCCCCTGCCACTCACAATCCTGCCCAACATTCAGGGCTTATGCCGTAGCTCCCCACACCCCCGTCCCTCTGCCACGAGCTCCTCTTTCTCCTCTGAGAGCTTGTGATTTGCAGGAATCACAAATCACTGTGGAAATGTGACTTATGTGATGGATCCTCCCATAGAAAAACACATACGTATGCATGTGTACACACTCACTCACACACACACACACACACACACACACACACACACACACACACACACACACACCTGTAGTCCTAATGAGCCCATGGTAAGGAGTCTGTACTCGACCATGAACTCATTGAGGGCAGGCACCCGTGTCTCTCTGTTGGCCATGTTTGCACCTTGCATTAGATGCAGTGTGTCGGAGGTGTGCAGTTTGATCAAGTTTATTTTCCCAATTCATCAGGCCCGGGCATTTCTGCAGTCAGGTAGGACCATGGTGTTCCAGGCCCAGCCCGGAAGCCGTGTGGACATGAGAATCCCATTCCTGCCACGGGACGTTTCTCCTCCTCTTTCTATTCTCAACTCAGGATATCTCTCAGTATCTCTCCCAAGGGCCCTGGCTCCCACTCCTCAGGGAAGCGGGACTTGCTCAGCGTCTTCTCGGGGCGTGGAGTCCCTGAGGTTGGCTGGGTGCTCGTGCTGCAGGACCCTCACACCCTGCGCCCGGCTGTTGGGAGCTGGGCCAGCCTGCCTGTCTGTGAGCCTCTGGAATGTAAGGCCCAGGCCAGGACTTGGGAAGGGTTTCCCAGTGTGCCTCAAGCACATTTCTCAGATTTAAAGGGACACTGTTTCTTTCAGGAGCCCTGGATGGCATCCCCCGAGACAGACAGTGGCTTTGTGGGCTCAGAAACCAGCAGAGTGTCACCCCTCACTCAGACCCCAGAGCACCGGCTCTGCCAGATCAGGTATCCTGGGGACCCCATCAGTGTCATACACCTGAGATAGCCTGAGAATCAAAGTGCCTGTGAGTTCAGAACGGGGACAGATGGCCTGGGCGTTCTCAGAGCCCACACTTCATCCCCCCAAGGATGGTTCATTTCCCCCATCTTATTGATAGAGGGGAACTAAGGTTCAGAAAGGGAAAGTGACTTGCCCAGTGTCACTCCGCCAATCATCGACAGACTGGGAAATAAATATTTGTTGAGCAAATGGATGATGAAATGGTGAATGGATAAGGTCTGTAGGGAGGGTGACATGACAGAGCCACCAGATAGAGTGATAGTCTCCAAAGCTGGATGCAGGCCCCTCGGGCTACCCAGGGCTGCCTGGGAAGGAAGGATCACAAATTTTATTTCTTTGTATATTATCTAAAAACTAAGTTGAGCTTTACAATTTTGTGTGAGTAGGCAGATGTACAGTTCTGCAGTTTATAAAGAAAATGCATGTATAATGGGGGTGCATCCTCAGAAATACTGTACTGCCAGGGGTGCCAAGTCCCAAAGGTCAGGAGTTCATGGTTTAGCATGTGGAGGGTCTTGGTGGCTGTGGCCTCCTTCTGTGTGACCTCAACGTGTGTCTCCCTCCATGGTCTCCCAGCACCCGAGGGACATTAGCCCAGTCTTTCACTCCGTCTGTGCCCCGAGATGCAACCTCCCACCGCCAGACCAGGGGTCTTCCGGTACCCAGAAGAGCCTCTGAGCCCATCATACCCAGGAGCCGAGCCCAGAGGCCCCCACCTGGCCAGGACAGTCCTCTCGGGCAGAGGGCACCCAGCTTCTGCCTAGAGCGGGCACTGGCGGCTGAGATGGGTGAGTGGATGCATCTGGGTTGGCCAGAACCTGGGGGTGGCTGGATTGCATGGGTTAAAAAAATCAAATCAATAAGAAAACTTGCATTACCCTTTAGATGCAAAATATCTTACAGGTTCATTGTAGGAAAATTTGAAATTGCTGGTAAGATGGACAAAAGGGAACAAAAGAAAAAATAATAAGCTAAAAACCATCACTGCTGACATTTTGGTGTAGAACCTGTGAGCTGTTTTCTTTGTCAATGTGTGTGTGTTTATTTACAAATACTTAAAACGGAAATGGGATATTATACATGAATGTTTAATAACCTCCTTTTTTTTGGCTGCATCGGATCTTAGTTGCAGCACACAGCGTCTTCGTTGCGGCGTAGGCTTCTCTCTAGTTGTGACGTGCGGGTTTTCTCTCTCTAGTTGTGGCACGCGGGTTCCAGAGCGCGTGAGCTCTGTAGTTGGCGGCACGAGGGCTGTCTCATTGAGGCGCATGAACTCAGTAGTTGTGGCACGCAGGCTTAGTTGCCCTGTGGCATGTGGGATCTTAGTTCCCCGACCAGGGCTCGAACCCACGTCCCTGCACTGGAAGGTGGATTCTTTACCACTGGACCACCAGGGAAGTCCCAATAACCTCCTTTTTTTCACTAAACACCGTGTCATGAACACTGTGTCTATAAAATCCGTGATTTCATTTTTTACCTTTAAAAAATGCATGTGAACTTTTTATTGAAATAAAACATACAGGAAAGAATATAAATTGATGAATTTTCCCGAAGTGACCACAGACCAAGAAACTCAACACGATTAGAAGCCCAGACCCCCCTCAAGCCCTTCCCAGTCACTCCCACACCTCCCAAAGGTAACCACTGTTCTCAGATTAGCTTTGCCTCTTGAGGTTCACCATTTAAAATATTTAAATTAAACTTGAGTTAGGGCTTCCCTGGTGGCGCAGTGGTTGAGAGTCTGCCTGCTAATGCAGGGGACATGGGTTCGAGCCCTGGTCTGGGAAGATCCCACATGCCACGGAGTGGCTAGGCCCGTGCGCCACAACTGCTGAGCCTGCGCGTCTGGAGCCTGTGCCCCGCAACGGGAGGGGCCGCGATAGTGAAAGGCCCGCGCACCGCGATGAAGAGTGGTCCCCGCTTGCCGCAACTAGAGAAAGCCCTCGCACAGAAACGAAGACCCAACACAGCCAAAAATAAATAAATAAATAAATAAAGTAGCTATTAAAAAAAAAACAAAAAAAAACTTTAGTTAAAAGTTTAATTAAGAGTCACAGGCAGTTGTAGGAAATAATACACAGAGATCCTTCCCCCAGTTTTTCCCAATAATAATATCTTGCAAAACCATAGAGCAATGTCACAACCAGATATTGACATGGATTCAGTCAAGACACAGAACATTTCCACCATCTCAGGGTCCCTCATGTTGCCCTTTTATAGACACAATCACCCCCTCCTTAACTCCTGGTAACCACTAATCTGTTCTCCATTTCTGTAATTCTGTCATTTCAAGAATGTTATAGAAATGGAATCGTATAATATGTAACCTTTTGGGATTGGCTTCTTTTTCACTCAGCATACTTTTCTGGAGATTCATCTAGATTGTTCCATGAATCAATAGTTTGTTCCTTTATATATTGCTGATTAGTCTTCCAAGGGCTCATTGTTTTAATGCGTGGGCCAGATGAGTGGTTTGTAACCTCTGGTCACCCATCCCTTTGAGAGGCTAGTTAAAGTTTTGAATGCTCCCCCAAGAAACATGCACACAGGCAAAGGTGTGACTAATTTCAGAGGGAGGTGGAGGCTCCGAAGCCAGTCCCAGAGCAACCTGGTGATGCACAGGGTCTGGGGGCCCTCGTGGAGGAGCAAGGGGCTCTTTGCAGGGGGAAGGCCCTGGAGACTTGGATCTGATGCCGAAATGGTGGATGGCGGAGGGAAATCTAGTTATAAACAGCTCTGCAGGCCCGCTTTGCTCCCAGCAAAAACCACACCTTCTTCCTGTTTTGAGGGTCATCGACCTCAAGAGGAGCTTCATTCGTGACCTCAGCCAGGCCCCATCTCGTCACCCCCACCACCCTTCCACCCGCACAGGTTCTCACTTCAAGGGTCCTCTCTGTGTGAACTCACTCTGGCCCCTTTCTGCCTCCCTAGTGGTCCCTGGCTCAGAGTTCAAGGGGCGAAAGCAGCTTTCTGAGCAGCTCCCCCACGGCGCGACAATCAGCCCACCCCCGACCCTGGCCCCTGCAGCAGCCGCTCCACCCCATGGGCCCGCAGAGACCACCTCCACCTTCCTCCGCACCAGGACGGGGCGAGAGTAAGTTGCATACTTGGGCGCCGCGGATTCAAGCTCATCATAGAGACAGGAGGGTGGTGCCCACGGGAAGCACGGGCTTTCTAGGGTCTCCATCCAGTGGCGGCTGTGCTGAGGCCAGACGGACCCAGGCATCCTGCCTCCCAGCTCAGTGCTGCTCCTGTGGGACGTCATTGATCTAGATTCTGAGGACACTTCTCCAGCCGGTGGGAAATGACCTAGAGGTTCACCTTGCTGGTGCTAAGACCCCTCTGCCCGTCTCCCAACATTTCCCTTCCAAGACAGGTCTGCACTGCCCAGGGGTGTGTTTTCTGCAGTTTACACATTCATTGTATGAAATGGGAAGGGACAGTTTTTTCAATTTTTTCTTTTTAATCCAAGTGCAGTTTTTCTACTGAGAAAGTTTTCTCCTCGCTTCATTAAACAGAAATGGGAAAAGAGGTTAGTCAGTCCTCTTACTTCTCTTCTGAGTAGCTTTTGGCCAATAATCAATCACAGGCCTTTGTTGGGTTGGGGTGTTGGCTTCCAGGCCTGAGTTTAGTAAGTTCACTCCTGCAGTCTCCTCTGATATCTGCAAGGGAATGAGAGGCTTATTTACCTACAGTATGCCAGCCCCCGGGAATACAATAGTGGGCAAGACAGTCCTTAAGCTCGTAAGGCTCACCATCTTGTAGGATGGACCAAGAAGCAGGTGGTTGCACCCCCAGTGTGATGGCACAAGGCTGAAGGACTGTGGGAGCACAGAGAAGGGGCATCTACCCCAGTCAGAGGCTTCAGGGAGGGCTTCCTGGAGGAAGTGGTATCAGCTGAGACCAGAAGGAAGAGAGAGGGCAGAATATCCCAGCAGAGGGAACAACATGTGCAAAGGCCTAGAGGTGAGAGAGTGCCTGCCACCTTTTAGGCACCAAATGCTTACTATAGCCAGATCCTCAAGTATGAGGTGGGGTGTTAAACAACAAAAGCAGAGAGGAAGACAGGGAGACCTGGGGGAGATCTCAGAGGGCCTCAAACACACTTGGTTAGAAGTTTGGATGATGGCTCTGCTCAGAAAAGGTGCTCACTGAATATTCATGAATGTAGAAAGTCTCATCTAAGGACAATGAGGGAGGCTTTAAGCCAGGGAGAGGTGTGGTTGGGTTCACGGTTTAGGAAGAATTCTCTGACCACTGTGAGGGTGAGAATAGAGGCCAGGGGATTGCTGAGAAGGCTGCCGCACCCAAGAGAGAGGTTATGGGGCCAGCGGGGAGGGAAGGGAGGTGCATTTGAAAAGAGATAATTAGCCATTGGGCCCACAGGACTTGGGAGTTGGTTAACTTTTGGGGTGTTCAGGGAAAGAGAAAGGTTTAGAATGACTCAGATTGCTGGCTGGCCAACCAGTTGGCTGCTGATGCGGAGGTGGGGAACCTAGGAAGGGGGAGTAAAATTGCAGGGAAAGATGACTTTTAAGTGCCAGCTGGCACTCAGTCACTAAAGGATTAGGTCAGGAAGACCGAGATCCTGATAGAAACAAGCCAGAGAGGACAAGTGACGCCTAAGCGGGTATTCCAAACCCCAGGCTCTCGTTCAGCGGCCTTTGGCCTGGACAGGGAGCCAGAACCGCCCCAGTCCTGCACCCACGGGGCCTCAGCCCTGCCTTTCATGGGTTAACTGGTGACCGGAGTTAGCACTCTCCTGCAGCCGCCACCCTCATGGTTTGCCTTGGAAACCCCAACAAGCGTTGCCCTGGGAATTGCCAGGGGAACCAACTGCCCTTAGACGCACACAGCGCCAGGCCATAGCCAGAGAGAGGTCTCCCGCCTCCTCCGTGCACCCATCTGAGAGCTGATGTCTGCTGAAGGTGGCACCAGGAGACACTCCCCCAAGAGTCCAGGGGCCACCAGGCAAGAACTAACCCTGAGGGGAGCCCTCAGCCCGGACGCTGGTCCGAACAGTAGATGTAGAGCCTGCATCAGCCTGGAGGACGGCCGTGCCCAGCCCGGACCCTGATGCCCCGTGTGTAGGGGGGTTTGTGTGTAGCAGCGTCTGGGTGGAATTGGCTGCTGCAGTGCCAGTGACGCCCTCAGAATGAGACCCTAGAGATTCAGGGACCTATCGGGGAGAAATGCAAACAGGATTTACTCCCAAGATGCTAGTGGCTCATGAGATACCTCGCCAGTCACAGGTTGCGCTGTGTTTGGGGGCTTCCCCAGGATGACAGCAGCCTTGCATGTGGCACCCCTGCAGCTTCCAGCCTGCTCACGTTCAGTTGGTGATGGGAAGCACCGTGTGTCTCTTTGTCCCTTCTCCACACACACACCTTTACTCTGCTCCCTCTTGGAGCCTGGAGGCCAGCTCAGTGACATTCTCTGAGCATCTATGAGGCCTCAGGGGTTGTGAGATGGGCAAGCCCGCTCCTTGCCTGCCAGGGGCTCACTGTCTGGTTGGGGAGACAGATAAACAAGCATCTTCCGCCAGGAGCAGGGAGCTGGGCTTGAACAACGTAGGAAATGTTTGGGGGAACCCAGGAGGGAGTGCTGAGCAAGGGCAGGAAGGAACCAGGCCTGGACAGATAGTTAGGGTTTCTACAGACTGAGGTTGGGGAAGGGGAGGGCAGCCCGGGGGCTGAGGCAGGTCAGAATTGAAATTTTAACGTGCACCTTGAGCCAATGCCCTCTCTACTCTGCATCCTCATCTCTATCTTGAGAATTGGTCACCTGTGTTTCAGAATGGTTACTCAGAGGCCCTGCATGCTAGGTTGGGTAAACCTCAAAGAAGGTTCTGCTTTGCTCACCAAATGTGCAGGGAGGGACATGAACTCAGAGGGGTGTCACGATATGTAGCGAGAAAAGCGGACACACGGGGAAGTTCGAGAATCCACTGATAGCAGAGTTGGACGATGCCTGCTGGAAAAGGACAAAGACCTGACATCCAGGCAGCACTCTGGCGGCGGCTGCAGCTATGTTCACTGTGCATCTGTTCTTTCTCCTGTCCCACCCCCCGACCCTAGCCAGGCTATCCGTGAGCTGCAAGAAGAGGTATCCCGGCTCCGTCTCCGGCTGGAGGACAGCCTGCACCAGCACCCCCAGGGCAGCCCGAAGCGCCCAGCGTCCAACTTTGACCACCCCGCCCGGGCCCGGGCCCGGGACCAGCCAGCTGATTCCTCAGCCACTTGGGGCTCCCATTATGGCAGGTGGGTGAACCCCAAACTCCCGCCCCTGTGCCCTGGTGGGAGCTGCAGAAGGTAGAGTTGGCCGACCTCTGGCTCTCCCCAGACATGTGGACTCAGGCACAACCACACCCCTCTCTCGCTTATTCACTCATTCATTCACTCTTACATTTTTTTTTTACCATGTGATATTTGATACATAGAAGAATATATTAAACATATGTGTTAATAATAAAGCATGATACAGTGAATATCCCTGAACTCACCACCCAAGTGAAGAGCTAGAACATTTTCAGGACGCTCACCCTCTCACCCACTCACTCAGCAGCTATTCACTTATGGTGACTTATAAAATCATCTTCAACTAACTAACTTCCGAGTATTTCTATTGGAGGGCACTACGTTAACGTTTTTTAATGGACGTTGTCTCATCAGTCCTTCCAACCACCCTCTGAAGTCATTGCTCCTATTATCCCCATTTGACAGATGAGGAAACTGAGGGGCAGAGAGGCTCAGAGCCATTTTCTATGAGTCTGACTCCAGAGTCTTTGGTTTTGACTTTCGTATTCTCCTCTTTCCTTATGTTATAAGCTTTTCTCTGGGTTGAGCTTCTCACTGATCATCTTTAAAGGCTGCATGAAACCTCATCCAGTGACATCATCTCTCTCTCTCTCCCTTTTGCTAGTAAATCCACAGAGAGATTGTCTGGTGAGCCTGGGGGTGCAGAGCAATCAGTCCCCGCAGGAAGGAGGCAAGCCAGGTCCTCCTTGGTGCCTCGGGAGGTGCGTCGATTGTCCCTGAGTAAGTGACCACCCGCCTGGACTGATTTTTGGAGGCCACAGTCTGGGCATGCTGGCTAAGTGGTCAGGGACCACAGCAACAGCCCTAGAGGAAACTTGGAGAAGGTTTCGGGTGTCTTTTTTAGGTAGTTGTAGTGCTCTGAAATACCATGTACTTCTAATGACAGCAACAGTATGCTATGCACGTACTATGAGCTGCGGTTTCCGTAAGGGCTTTGTGTATGTGTATCATCTTGCTTAATCTTCACTGCAAGATGGGTCGTATTATCTACGTTCTGCAGATCAGGACACCAAAGCCCGGAAGCACAAGGGACTTGCCTGAAGGAATATGGCTCTGGAATCGGTGGCCCCAGCTCACTCCTTTCTAGCTGTGTGGCCTTGGCCAGGTTGTTTACCTGCCCTGCGCAGTTAAACGGACAGCTAACAGTGCAGTGATAATAGCGTCCGCTCCTGGGGTTGCCGTGAGGGTACTTGACATGAAGCACGCCAAGCACTTAGCACAAGGTCAGGGGTCCGGATGTGTCAGCTGTGATTACTAAGGGGCAGAGCTGGGTTTAAAATCTAAGCCTGCCCCAGAGCCTGAACTCGTGACCCACCCACTCCCTAAACTATGTGACCCCACCCCCTCCCCCTCTGATGCCCCTCTTTCCACCTCAGGTTCCGAATCTGAGCCGACCTCCCCCAGGCTGTTCTCTGAGAGGGGCAAGACCACCGAGGACAATCCACAGGCAGCTCGGGATAGAAGGAGAGGAGTGGGTAGCACCGGTCGGCCAGAGAGGGTCACCTTCCGGGGCCAATACACAGGTGGGCCAGGAGGGGGCGCTGGGTGGGCATGATCCCCAGGGTGGTCTCTGTCCTGAGAAGGCTCTTCCATTTAGCCAGTGGGCCATTGAAATACTATCATTTTTTTATGAGTTGTGTGATACAAAAACATCAGGGAGTATTGTCTCTTTGAATCTGGGTGCGTTTGTTTATTCACTCAGCAAACAGTTTCTGAGACCTCTCCTTTGTCGGGGCCCATGCTTGGTTCTGGGGAAGCCCATTCAGCTGGTCATTCATGAAGCGGTTTAGGGAGAGCTTGATGTTTGCAGGACCTGGGTGACAAGGTGAACACGGAATCCCTCCTGGACTGCCTTAAGGTTCTGATTCCCCAGGGGGCCCCGTGTCTCACGGACTGGGTACCCGGCACATAGTAAGGCTTGAGGTGACACATAGTAGGATTTCAGAGTGCTTAACATTAAAACAAATACAGATACGGCTCCTACTTTCATGAATCTGACTGCATAGCAGAGAAGACCAGTAACAAATAAGCAATTATAGTAAATGTGTGAATTATAGTAAGTAAATTATAGACATGGCTCTCACCCATACCTCACTGGGAGGGAGGGCTGTTAACCTCAGATACGGAAGGCTGAGTGATGCAGAGAAGGCAGGAAATGAGATACAATGTCTCCCAACAGAGCAGATAGAAGCCGAGGGTTAGAAGTGAAAGCAGCAGCGCGTCCAGGGGCCCCAATGCAACACACACAGAGTATAAAGTGGGGACCCTGCACGGCAGAGGAGAGAGAAAAAGTAATTAATCAGGCAACATTCTGAAGGTCTTATCTGAGACTCAGGGATGGACGAGGCAGAGGATGGCAGGGCTGGGTGCAGACCCAAGACCCAACCTTCTGATAACCTTGAGCACTTGACATCTGCCAGGCACGGGGCAGGATACCTCACAGATATGACTCCATTCAGTCCTCCCAACAAGCCTATGAAACCCACAGTATGACTATCCCTATTTTCCAGCTGCTTGGAGCACAGAGAAAACACCACTGACTCCATGCCCAAGCCATTCTAATCCTAACCAGCAAGCCGGGGTATGGGGGAGTAGCATCACACTTTGTCATTGCTTATCATGTCTTCCTGTCCTGCTTTCCAATCCTGACTGAGCCTGCGTTTGTTGGTTGCTTCTGTATATCAAGAACTAGGCAGCTGGTCCCTAAATAGGATCTGAGATGAAACAGGAGTCTGGAGAGAGCTTACAATAAACAGACAAATAAATGCGTTTTTATGTAAATGTGTATATGTACATGCACACTTATATAGCTACATATTTATGCACATATATCACGTGTGTGCACGTGTGTGTGTGTGCATGAGAAAAAGATTGAGAGGGAGACTGTTAAACCATTTGGAGGAAGAGGAGAGATATCCTTATTCTAAATCGTCCCCAATTCTGCATCCACGCCCCGCTGACACTGACTGTTCTGGTTTCTTCCCCAGGCCAGGAGTATCATGTTCTGACCCCCAAGACTGTCCCAAGAGGCAGTGGCCCAGTCTCCTGTCCCCACTGCCGACCCGCTAGGACAGAGGATCCAGGTAGGGGATGGTACCTGGAGAAGCGGCCAAGGCTATGAGGCTGCAGCTTCTTGCCTTTGGCCTTGGGGGTGCAGTTGGGCCAGACATGGGCCACCCTGAGCTCTGCGCGGGTCAAGATACAGACAAGGGAAAGAGATTTTTTTTCTGGTCTTTTTAGCCCTCCCAGGGAGTCCTGCCCTCACATCTATTCCTCCAGGTGCTTTGCCTGAAGCCACTCTCCTTCACCTTGACATAGAGAAGCCATGAACGTGATTCCGGAAGGTCCTGATGCGGGGAGGGGTGCAAGCAGCAGGGGTGCTGGCAGCATTGATTGTCTTATCTCCCCTCTGTCCTCCCTCCACTCCTCACCCTTTCCCCCAAACCCAAGAGTTTAGTGGAAGAGCAGTGGGGAGAGAAGTGGCCTGAGAATACGGACACCAAGTTCTAGTCCCAGTTCTGCCACTGACACGCTATGTGACATTAGGCAAGTTCCTTAACATCTCTGAGCCTCAGGCTCCACATCCATAATGAAAGGTTTGGAGATGGTCTCTGAGGCCCTTTCAAGCAATAATGATGATAATGATGGAGCTGTCATTTATTAAGCCGTTACTATATACAGGGCAACATGCTAAGGGTTGTACAAACAGTAATCCTCACAACCCTATGAAGTAGGTTTTGCACATTTTATTACTATGTCCATTATGAGTGAAGAAACTGAGGCTCAGAGAAGTTAAGTAACTTGCCCAAGGGCACACAGCTTACAAGTGGTAGAGCCACGATTTGAACCCAGGTCTTTGTGACTCTAAAGCCCTGGCTCTTCACCACTACATTGCTGCGCCTTTGCTAGAGTCCCAACAAGCCTACCACTCATTCATTTATTCAGCACCTTCCCGCACTGGGCCCTGGGCCTTGCCCCTACCAAACTCTCAGCTAAGCAGACAAAACAGAATGGTCAGAACTGGGATGGGGGAGCACAGGGTGGGGCTAGGGAGCACATAACTCAGCGCGGTGGGTGGTGGGACTCCCCAGAGGGAGTGATGCTGAGCTGAGGCCTGAAGGAGAAGCAGATGGACCCTGGAATTCTCCCAGTTGTGGTGTTGAGGATTTGTACAGGAAGTAATCCTTTTGTACAGGAAGTAACCAAGATGCCCACTATCCTCCTGCTCACTAGGCCTCCACTGACTCGCCCTGGTACCCAGGAGCCGTTGTGGGCTGGTCCCACCTGGAGAATGGGCCTGTGTCACTGTGGAGGATGACCATAGGTACAAGGGCTCCAGTCGGGAGAACCAGGCTTGAGATCAGACGGAGGACCACTGCTTCCCAGCTCTGAGACTTGGCAAATTATTCAACCTTTTGGAGCCTCAGTTTCCCCATCGGTAAAATGGGGGAGTGATGATGGTACCTAGACCAGTGGCTTGTTGGATTTGATCAACTAATGCATGAAGACCCTGAGCAGAGGGCCTGGCTCAGGAGATGCCTCTCAATGTCATGGTTACCATCAATATTGCTGTCACCCAGTGGAGGCCGCTTGTCTCCTATGCAGTGGTCCCTGAGGGAAGCTCAGTGCTGCAGTAGGCTTGTGGGGGCCTAGTGACTTAGACATAATCCTCTCCTGACGTCTCTGCCTCCTCTTCCAGGTGATGCTGGCACCAAGGACCCACTGGGACCATCTCACACTGAGACCCAGCGATGTCCCCTGTGTGGTCGAGTTGTGTCCTCCTCCAAGGGGGAGGGCCCAGACTCAGCCAGCTCTGGTAAGGACAGATGCTCCGTCTCTTCCCTCAGCTCCCCTGGATTCCGGTGTGGGCCCCTGAGAGGGGGTATTTAGCCGGGGTGGCAGCTTGCGCAGTCTGGGATGGAGCAAACTGGATGAGAGTTGGCTTCCCCAAAGCGAGGCACTCCCGGCATGGCCGGCCCCGTGTCCAGCTCTAATGGGGCTGGTGGGGCTGGGAGGACCCTCTGTTCTCTGTTAGATCTTCCCAAATGGTGAAACTGTGTCTCTCTGGTGTCCCTCCCCGACAGCACCAGAAATGGCTGCCACCAGGAGAAACGCATCTTCTACCTCCAGCCCCAAACAAAGGAGCAAGCGGGCAGGGTCGCCACCCGGGCCGCCTCCTGCACTGTGGTATCTGGCTGCCGCGCCCTCAGCACCAGCCCCTCCTGCCTTTGCCTACGTCTCCTCGGTTCCCCTCATGCCTTATCCATCAGCCACTGTGTAAGAACCTTCCATTCCAACCCTCCTAGCCTTTCTGTTTGAATCGCTTAATAATTAGCATTCAGACCTGAGTTGGGTAGCTGAGAACTCGGGCACTGAGTAGTCCTGTGTTTCCCCCCCGCCAACACTCATGTAGTCACTCAACAAACCCTGAATGCTCCCTGGGCACCAGCGGGAGTGCTTGGCCCTGGGGACCCAGCAGTGAAGGAGGCTGGCAGAGGTCCCTGACCTCTTACAGCCTCAGGGGGACCTAGGACCTTAACCATCTTCCATCTCCTTATGGGACTTCTCAGCGAGCAAGTAATACTTTTTCAAAAACTAGGCTTTATTTTTAGAACAGTTTTAGATTTATAGAGAAATGGAACAGATAACACAGAGAGTTCTCCTATACCACCCCCCAAACACAGTTTCTTCTGTTATAAACATCTCACCTTGATATGGTATAGTGCAGTTAGTGAACCATTATTAATACATTGTTATTAACTAAAGTCCATAGTTCATTCAGGTTTCTTAGTTTTTACCTGAAGTCCTTTTTCTGTTCCAGGATTCCCCCCCGCCGCCCCACAAGTTACCACATGCATTTAGTTGTCACATCTCCCAGGCTCCTCCTGGCTGAGACAGTTTCTCAGACTTTCCTTGTTCCCGATGGCCTTGACAGTTTAGAGGCATACTGGTCAGGTCCACGGCCAGAGGAGCAATCACTTTTTACATGGATTTGGTTGTACCATCAGTCAAGACATAAAAAGCACAGCAGTTGAGGCAGAAATGGTCCAGGTTTTAGAGTCAGAGCTGTACTGGAATCCTGTCTGCCGCTTATTAGTGGTGTGGCCTTGGTAAAGCTACTTCCTCTCTGAGCCTCGCTTTCCCCGTCTGTTAAATGGGGTCAGAGTCTCAGTCACGTACAGTTGTATGAGGATTAAATGAGGCAGGTGGCAAGAGCCCCAGGAGCTGTTTGTGGGGTTCGTAGTGCAGTGCTAGCACATGCTCTTTGCTGAATAAACAGCAGCTTTTGTCATCACAGCAAATGCTTCTGCTGTTAATATTGTCATTAGTAAGAGGGAAAAATGAGGAAAGGTGGCTTCAACATGACGGGATTGTGCAGGAGAAAAAAGGCCTGGACCCTGGAATTAGGAGATCTTTCTTCTTCTCCTGACTGTCATCAGCTAGTTCTATGCCTCAGTTTCCCTCACTGTTAAATGACTGGGTCAGGGGTCCTCTTCAGTGGTGTGTTGTCAGAAGCCTGTGTCTGTGAGCAGCAAGAGGGCAGAGTTTCCACCAGGGCTGGCGCTTGGCAGGAGCAGAGGCCCAGGCACCATCCAGCTCCATGAGGAGTCCTGCCTACAGCACGGTTTCTTGCTTTCCTCTCAGCTGAGACCGGGTGAGTCGTCAAGGAACCCTCCGCTCCAGCAGTTAAGAGAGGCCATACTGCATGCTCAGGCCTCTGATTCGTTGGACAGGAAAGGGTTTGCCTGGAATTTGGTGGCCCAGGAGAAACCTCTGAGTGTCCACGGTAGCCATGGGTCTCTACTTCTGAGGCCATTCCAGATCCTTCCAGGCTCAGACCTGTGGGCAGAACTAACCAGGTTGGTGTCCTCACGCCTGGACAGGCCGTGGGGAAGGGGAAAGACCCTGAGCTTTAGTGCCCGACAGACCAGGCCAGCAGTAACTAGATAACCTGGGGTAGGTCACTTTGCTCCTGTGCCTCAGTTTTTCCCTCTGTGAAATGGGTTGTGGTGAGGATTAAATGAACTGATGCATAGCAAGCCCATAGTACATAGAAGGTGGCCAGTAACCACAGTGCTTCTAATGCTACTGGAATTGTGGCTGATGCCACCCTGAAGTTTCTCCAGCTGCCCATCAGCAGGACTGAGCATGCTCAGTGGCTGAGGCCAGGAAGCCCTTAGAAAGCTGAACGGGCCTGTGCTGCCACCTGCTGGCCAGCCAACTTATAGCCTCTGCACCAGAGGCTTTCTAGCCAGTTTTTTGGTTTGGGGGCGTTTCTTGGTTGTTGTTTGTTCTGTTTTGTAGCTTCTGCCCTAGGGGGAGTTTGGGGTAACTTTCAGGCCAAGCTGGTCATCAGAATTATCAGAAGGCAGGGGTGTGTGGGAACTCAGTAGTTACACCAGCTAGTCTGTCCTTAAAGGAGGGAACTGGATTCAAGAAGCCCATTCATTCAGTTCAGATGATACGTATCAGCATCTCCTGGGAGCTAATTAGCTCTGGGTTTAAATCCAGTACTGCTCCCTCCAGTTCTTTGATTCTGGGGGAGTCCTCAGTAGCTGACATTTACAGAGCACTGGGCATACAGAGCTTTTAACCTGAATTTTCCTATTGGATCTACCCTGGGAGGTAGCTAAATATGGCTGTTTTCCATGGAGAAACGGACCCCTTGAAAATGAAGTAGCTTGTTCACGGTCGTGCGGGTGGCCAGGATTTGGGGAGCTTCCTGCATCACTTAGCTTCTCCGAGCTTCACTTTGCTCATCTGTAAAATAAGCATAAAAGTACCTACCGGATAAACAAGACAGTGCTGGTAAAGGACTTATCTCAGAGCCTGGCAAATGGGTCCTGAGGGTGAGGATGCCAGCCCCGGGCTAGGCACTGTGTTTAACTGAGGAACTGTCAAACTGCTTTCCGACGTAGTGGCACCATTTTACATTCCCACCAGCAGTGTTTGAGGGTTCCGATCTCCCCACATCCTCACAGACACTCATTGCTATCTTTTTGCTTTTAGCAATGAGTGTCTCTGAGGACACCCAGTGGGTGGGGAGTGTGTGAAGTGGCATCTCATGTAGTTTTGATTTGCGTTTCCCTGATGGCTAATGATGTTGAGCATCTTTTCATGTGCTTGTTGGCCATTTGTACATCTTGTTTGGAGAGACATCTGTTCAGATCCTAGCAAAGCCCTTTTTTCACACTGTGCAATAATGCAAATTAGAAAGTGAAGGGTCAGGAATAAGACCAGAGTTTAGAGCGTGCCAAGCAAAACACCAGTGAATGTCTCCGGCCAAGTTCTCCTAAACCCATTCCTGCTCTATTTAGGCAACATGCTTCTTTGTCCCCCTCTTTCCTACACACTTTACTCTACAACACAGGTGCCACACCCTCTTCTTGCCCAGCATCGGTTTCTTTGAACCCTAAACTTGGCATCCTTGGAGGAATGCAGTAGTCACTTCTTGGAGAAATCTGTGCTTCAGCTCATGGCTCCTCAGCCGGTTTTCCCCAGAACTTTTAAACAACACCGTACATTCCTGCAGGACCAGGCTGGGGTGGGGGGGGGATGAGTGGAGCCAGACCCTCTCACTCCTGCAGAATCCTAATTATTATTATCACGTTTCTCCAGCGCTCCACAGCTGACAAATAGGGCTCCATACATTACCTCTCTGATGAAGGGGGTTTGCTCCAGAGCCTGGGGTGATCCTGGTCTCCCTGAGACCAGGCTCTCAGACTAGAAGCTCCAAGAAGGTGGCGGGCTGGGTCCGTGTTGTTCATTCACCATGGTAACCTCAGGCCCTAGTCCACTGGCTGGCACATATATGTTCCATAAGCATTTGTTCAATGAACGGGTAGATGAAATGGACCATTTTTTGAGGACTCTTCTGGTTCAGGCACTCCCGTTTACCTTGCTTCACCCCTCTAACACATCCCTCATTGGGGGTTATTCTTCCCATTTTAGAGGTGAAGAAACTGAGACTCAGAATGTAGGGGCCGAGCTGGGGCTGAGAAGCCCCCAGCCCTCTCCGTGGTCAGTGAACGCCCTTGCCTCTCTCCCCAGGTACTACGCACCTCCAGCACCTACCTCAGCCCCCTCGGCCCGAGCAGCTGCCGAGTGGCCCCCCGCAGTCTCCCCTCGGCCGGCCAGGAGACCCCGGCACTCCATCCAGCTGGACCTGGAGGACCTGGAGGAGCTCAACAAGGCCCTGAGCCGAGCGGTCCAGGCTGCCGAGAGCGTCCGCTCCACCACCAAGCTCATGAGCCACTCCCTGTCGGCCGACCTGCGCCAGGCCCGCGGCCTGCGGGGCTCCTGCCTCTTCTGACTGCGCTCAAGGCTCAGAGACGCACGGCAGGCAGGGGTGGGCAGTCCCCTGTCGCCCTGGGGGCCCCGCAGACCCTCATGAGGAGGGCTCCCTCCGTACCGGCCCTGCCTGCTCAGCCTCCGTGTTTCCAAAACGGAAAGGGTATCAGCTGGTCCTCCAGAGAAGTCACTTCCTAGGGACCAGCCCTGAAGAAGGTGCTGGGACTGAGGCCACCATCTGTCCGGATGCCATCTCTGGGAGGCTCCTGGTCCTGCATTTGTCCGTCTCCGGCTAACAATATGTATTTTATATACAGATGGACAGACTTCTTTTTTTCAAACTGAAGCATTTTCCTGGTCTTGGATCCTTCTTAGGAGGCCAGATAAGAAGGGACAGGGCCAGGGTCTCTGGCGAAAACTTGTCCACCACCTGTAACCAGCCACTCCAGAGTAGGTGTCTCTGGGAAGGACATGGCGGGGACCTTTCTCCTGGTGACTGGTGGTCAGTGGGGCACTTTGAGTCCATTGGGATATCTCAGGATGACACACACCCAGCTTCTCCATGGTTGAGAGGCCTTTCCCATGGGTCTGCTGGGATAGAGACACCCCACGGAGGGCCCAGAAGGCCGTCCACCATGGTCCCCCTCAGCACCTCATCCCGAGACCCCCGGCTCTCCCCTGGGACCCCCATGGAATTGAGCCAGTGGCCAGCTTCCTGCCAGGTCCTTGTCTGTGGCCATGAGGCCAGGCCATCTCCTGCTCCCTGACCTTGTAGCAGCTCAGACTTCAGCTTTTCTGGAATGTGTGTGCGTCAGTGATATTTGTATATTTGGGACATTAAAAAATCTATTTTCGTTATGAGAGCAAATAAAGAAGAGTGAATATTGATCTTAAGAAATGAAAGCCAAAAAAACCCAAAAACATTCCCAGAGCCGCCCATATCTGTGGTGTGTGTCATCCACTTGTGGTTTCTAAAGTCAAGTTTGTGGGGTGAAAGATTTGGTGCCAAGTGGAGCCCTCCCCCGAGGGACCAGTTGGGTGCACATTTCCAGACTCTGCCTGCCTGCCTCCCTTCAGTGCCTTCTGTCTCTCCAACTTTCCCCCTCAGAACCATAAAGCTTTCCACTGGAGGGGCCTGTGAGGAGAGGCCGTCTGACCAAGCCTCTTTTATGAGACACACAGCAAATTGGTGTCTGCAAGAGCACGAGCCTGGACTCTCTTTCCAATGCTCCTTTTGGCAGCAAACAGCAACAACAGCTGCCATTTACTGAGCGCCTCCTAGATGCCAATCCTTGAGCTAAGTGACCCACTGTGCGCCCATTTTATTGATGAGGAGACCGAGGTTCCGAATGCCCAAACTCACGATGGTCTGACTCCAAAGTCCATATTCTTTGTCACTGTTTTTTTCTCTCTAAACCTCCATGACTTTTTCCTCCCCAGCTCCTGCTTCCCCTTCCCTTGGCCTTTTCTTCAGTCTTCCCCACCTCTCATCTCACTTGCTTCTCCTGGCCCTCCAGGACTCATTTCTATTTCATTTTTCAGCTGATCCTTCTCAGGAGAGTTGAAAACGGCATCTTGCTGAGATGGGAGATTTCTTGTTGGTTCTGAGCGTCCAGGTCCACACCCTCATGGAAAGGTGGATGGGAAGGGGGAGCCCGAGGTGGGGGGCCAGAGCAGTGTCTCCAGCCTCAGTGCCCTGGGCACAACATGGCTGCAGCTTTGAACAAAGGATGCTGAAGTCTTGGGTCTGTGGCTCTTTGGAGGACACTGGTCTGTGAGCCACAGGACTGGGTGTCAGGAGCCAAGGTTATGGTCCTGTCCCTCCAAATGGCTTAGGACGCTTGCACATAGAATTACTCCAATCATTCAGCCCAATTTCTCTGCCACCTGTGTGGTGCTGCTTCCCTCACATGACCATCACAAAGCCCTTGGGTCTGGAAGGAGACCAGCCTTCCTTGTTGGAATCCTTCAGACGCTCAGTCCTCTTTATGCCTCTAAGTGGGCCAGCCTCAGACGTGGCCCCATGGCGAGGGCTCCAAACACATTTGCAAGATGGCTGGATTCGAGAGACCAACCTTCCCCTACGTATCCTATCTTCCTCCTGGGTGTCAGGTGGGCAGTCTGGGGACACCTCATGGAGACACACAACCCCTCTGGCCTGGCCCCAAGTCCTCCGAGTCTCCCCCATCCTGCCCCAGCCCTGGCCCAGACACCTGCCTCTTCCAGGATGCTCACAGCAGCCTCCGCGTAGGTCTTCTTGCCTCCAGTCTGGGCCCTCCTAACTCGCCTCCCCAGATGGCCAGGCTGACATCTAAAGTAAAGGCCCTACGCAGTAAAGGGAGCTCGGATGAGAGTCCCCTCGCAATCTCATGCCAGGACCTCCAGAGCCCCCTCCACAGGGCCTGCGGCCTCTGCTGCAATTCACTTGCTCACCCGGTGCCCTCAGGGCAGCTGCTCCCCAACTGCGGTCTCTTACTCCTGCCCTGTCCATGCCTTTATCCCACCGTGTCCACTCGTCAGGATCGTCCCAGCTCCCTCGCAAAGTGAAAGACTGATCTTTCCGTTTTGTTCCCGAGTGTGAATGAGCCCCAGGCCCTTCCCGGGGGCCCAGGCTTAGATCAGAGCTGAAGGAGACACGTGGGGAGTAGTGGGCGTCAGGAAGGGAGGTTGTCTGTGACGTGCTGACGTTAAAACCAGTTTCCTCCTCAACAGCGTCCAAACTGGGCAAGCCTTGCTGGGTGAAAAACTGAAAACATACAGCTGAGTCTGAAAGAAATGAACAGTGGTCCAAATGTGCTCGTGTTTACACGAGTCTCCCTCCTGTCTCACCTGCATGGACTTCTGACTAACGACGCGTCTTTTATGTTAACTCCTGGTGGTGTCTTGAGGTAGAATAAGCTCAGTGTTTTCCTTCGGCTCAGACGGCTCTCTTTTTGCATCCACTGTTTGCTGAGGCAGACTCCCTTCTCTGATGGAGCCCTGGGCTCTAGGTAGGTAATTCTGTGAGTGAGCGCAAGCCTGGCACAGTGCATACACTCGGACGTGTCCGCAATTAACTTCGCCTGATGTAAGGATGGATGAGAATCTACTTACAGATGAAGACTAGGCAGGCGAGCGTGGTTTTGTGTGTAAGCAAAACCAAAATGAAGACGATAAGCAGAAAACTGTGGAATTTTGTGCTCTGAGGAATAAAGTCCCTTAGGAGGTAAGTTTTCTAAAGCAAAGTCCTTGTTAGGGCCAGGATGTTGGAAAGCACACTAATTGGTTCAGGATTAAGGTTTGGTTTCCTTTTCCCTCTCCCTCCAGACCCAGCTACTTGGGGATGCTGCCGTGCGTGGGCCAGCCTGCTTCCTGACTTGGTAACAGGGCACCTCCGTGACCTTCATAACCAAGTGACAGAGACTCTATTTCATGTACTTAAGAGGAGAAACTTTCCTTCATTCCTGAAAGGATTTACTTTAGGAAACGCGATCTGATCTGATAAGATTCTTGGAAAATCGTTTAAAAAATATTGATCATCAGTTTCTTGGTGACACCTGGGAGAAATTTTGATATGAATGGTGAAATGTTGACAATATCTCATGAATTGAGCAAAAATAAAACCAAACTGATTCATCTTTAAAAAATAAATAAATAAAGTAAGGGCCCTTGTGTTTAGCACCACACTCCTGAGTCCTCACCACCCTCTATCTACCTGAACTCCTCTTCAGGGTCCTCTGCTTCGATGTTCCTTAAACAGGTCTTTGGCTTGCAGCGGGAACAGCAGGTGTTATCAAGCTCCTAATCTTTCTAGAGTGGTTCAGATGCCCCTTCCAGGTAGCCTTCCCAGACTTCCCCACTGGAGAAGAAAGCTTCCCCGTGCTGGGCTCCCACAGCACTCACTGCATATAGTCATCCATCCTGGCACATGTGCTGGGAATTATAGCAAGGGCCCTTCCAACCAAGGATCAATTCAGGGCAGTGGTCGGCCGGGGCTCAACTGAGGCGGGCACAACATGAATGAACGAATGAACAAACGAACAAGCAAATGACAACCTGACTGTACCACAACAGACGCTTTATTGATGCAACTGAGGGAAAGAGCTGAGGTACAAAGCGTGAGCCGGGGGCTGAGGATGGGCCCACAGAGTCCCCAGGGTCCTAACCCAATGCTAGGACCCTTCCTTTTCCTTCTTCCTTTCCTCCTCATGCTGCATATGCAGTGGCCCACACAGATCCTAGTGGGAGAAGACAGCACATGATCGGGCAGGGGGTCTTCTGGGGGAAGAGGGAAGTAAGCTCTGGACTGTGGCTCCAGCCCAAGCAGGGCTTCAGCTGGGTGACCCTGGGCAAGTCATTCTCTCTCTCTGAGTCTCAGCTAATTCACCTCTGAAATGGAGGCTCAAACCCTTAACAACTGGCATGTCTGAGCACTTATGACTTGCCATGCCCTTCTGTTGATCTCCTGGATTCCTCACACCATTTTGAAGATGGTGCGAGTGAGGCTCATGGTGACCTGCGGCCTGTCCGAGGTCCCCCGGCCAGTGGACGGGGGTGGCAGGCTGCTGGCCACGGGACGAACTCCGGTGTCTGTGTTCACATGCCTTTGCCCGGGGTTCCCGAAAGCAGGGGATGATTTGTGCCACTGGTGGTCACGGGAAATGACCTCTGGTGGCACAAATCTGTCTAGATGGAGACGTTTTTATTTTAATAATCATGAAAGTATTTCACATGTATCCAAAAAAGTGTAACCAGTTTTTGGTTTTTGTAACCAGTTTAAATCAGCTCTGTGATTTCAGATATTATTGCACAGGACAAGACCATGTAAAGCCTTTCATTTAACACAGGTTTAAATGAACGTATTAAGAAGATTATACAGATAATGCTCAGTTCCAGCAAAAATCGGGACGGTGGTCCTGGACTTGCAGTTTGGGTGACACCTAACACCACAAGACTGATTCCCCATCACATGGGCATTAGAAGCCTGGGGTGTGGCAGGCAGCTGTAAATGATCGTTCCCCGTGTGCGTGTCTCTTTCCCAAGTTCACCGCACCTTGGCTATGCTCTTCCCCTCCTGTTAGCCTTTACAATCCTCCCCACCTGCTCCAGGCGTCCTCCCTGATTCCCAGTGACTTTTCCCTCCTGGGCACTCGTCCATCACCCCGGGGGCCCTGCAGTAAGGCAGGTGCTTAAACAGGATATCCTGCCTCGCTGTGTAGCTTTGACTGACAGCTTCCCTCTCTGGGCCTCTGAGGCTGCCCAAGGTGGGACCACCCTCAGGGTGAGCACTGCCCAGTCCTCCTTGCACTTACCTTTTTCTCATCGCTGTACGTGATTTCTGACTCGTGAATGCCTATGCACTTGATGGTATCAAGGAACTCTTTCTTCTGCTCCTGGGTCACCTCCGGCTTGTCGGCTACAGGATGGAGCAAGGGGGCCGGGTGAGGATGATGGGGGACCTAAGTGGGAGGCCAGGGAGGGCTGGGGTGCTGGGGGTCCAGCCCGAGTAGTGGTGGTCCTGGGGTGAGGCTTGGGTAGAGTGGGAGGTTGAGGTGTCTACCATAGAAGGACATCCCCACGTTCTTCTTGCCATTCCAGGAGGCAGAAAGCATGAAGGTCTTGGGGTGCTTGGTGAGTAGCAGGTCAACAAAGTGTTCTCTACCCGACTCTGGAGGAGAGAGCCTCTGATGAGACCACGGAGGCAGCACAACAGTTCCTATCTCATGGGAGAGGAACCTGGGTGTGCCCAGGGCCACACAGCCAACCAGTGAAGACCAGGGGTTCTCTTAGGCCACTGGTCACTCGCTCCTCCTGTGTGCCAGGCTCTGCACTGAGCACTCTCTATGTGTGGACTCATAGGAGCCTCACATGGACCGTGGCTGTCAGAGCCTTTCTCCCCATTTTACAGATGAGGAAATCAAGCTCAGACAGGAGCCTCGGGGCTGCAAAGTGGTGTCCGTTCAATTCCATCGGCACTTGTGTGCTCCTACTAGGTGCCCTCTCTGCAGTGATGGTGGGGAAATGGGCGAAGTCACTGCCTGCCCAGCGCAGGCTCCCACCCTTAGCTCCCCGAAGATAAGGAGTTTTCCCTGAGGATAAGGAGTAGTTGACAGAGAGGTAGGACTGGAGCCAATCTGGGGTTTAGATCCTAGCTCTAATTATAAGCTGTGTGACCTTGGGGAAACTACTTGACGTCTCTATTTCTCTATTTCCTCATCTGATCACTGTAATGTCCTCTTAGGGTTGTTTGTGAGTATTAAGGGGATTAATCCATGTAAAGCACTTCAAACAGTGCCTGGCACGTAGTAAGAGCTCAACAATGTTGGCAGTTATTACTGATTATTTGCTGTGTGCAGGCACTGGGGCCACAGAGATATAAGAGGTGGGCCTGTCCCATGTTCTCTGTGTTCAAAGCCCCCAGGGCCTTAGTCCAGGCCCCCCTCTTTAGGCTGGACAACCCCCCATCTCCCCACTCCACACAGCAGCCCTCCACCTGAGGGCTGGCCCTCACCATACATAGACATGGTCCCATTCTCGCGATAGACTGTCAAGGAGTTGGAACTGTAGACGCACTTGTTCCCACTACAGTCAGACAGAAGAGGGGAGAAAAGCAGTAAGATGGTCAAGAAGTGGACGATCACCCATCACAGTCATTGAGGGCCAAGAGTCAGGTGGCAATTGGAGTCAATACCCCCCATCCCTCCCCACCTAGTCCATCAAAGGGAAGGCTGAGGCCGGGAGGGAAGATGGACTCGCTCTAGGTTTTTCTGCAGCTGGGAGTGGAAGCCGGAAGCTGAGGCTGGGGGTGAGTTGGTGTGTGGGATCTCACGTGGTCTGGTACTCTCTGAGAATTATCTTGTCCTCTGCGTGCTTGGGCTCAAAGTAAAAGAAAGCTGCCTGGATCGATCTAGCCGACTCATTGTACTCGGGGTTTCGGTAGGCCGAGCCGATATAAAACCACTTGCCAGAGAGCTGGGGAGAAGCCAGGAACTGGTGATGGAGGCTGGAGCTGAATCCTTGAGAGTCAGCTGGGATGAGACTCAGCAGATCTCTCCCCTCATTTTACAAACAAGGAGAGTGGGACCCCAGATGAGGAGTGGACGTGCAAGAGCTCACTTGGAGGACCAGACATCTCCCCTCACCCCCCCACCCCTGGGCAGCCCCTCCTTGCCCAGTACAGAATGTTCCCTGCTGAGGGACCTTGCAATGAGGTGTCTGAGTTTGGAGGCAAAGAAATGCCTCCAGAGGCTGGTCAGAATTTCACCCCAGGACCCAGGATAGAAAAGGATGGCATCAGGAGGGCAAAGGGAAGCCCAGAGATGGAAGCAGCTGCCCACGGCACTCAGGGACTTGGGCACTCACCCTGTCCAGGGTGGCGTTGGTGATGGGCGCCACCGCCGTCAAGTTGGCGCACGCCGGACTCTGGGCGTCCAGCAGAGGAAGGAGGCTCAGGACAGCGAGGGCCCAGGGCAGCACCATGCTGAAACCAGGAGGCACCTGCAGCCAGGCAAACTGGTGGCTGGAGGGTGCCAGTGACCTTTAAAGTAGCTGTGGGCGGGGCCCTGGGGGCAAGCTATGACACAATCTGGTGAGCTCTTGGAAAAGGTCTTACACAAAACCTTCCCTCCATCCCACAAAGCCAGCTATAGGTAAAGCCTTGCAACCCCAAGTCTAATTTGGGTCCCTGACCTGGAGGGGTTACAAGGGTCCAAAGGTCTGGCTGTTCAAAGCCAAGGTGAATGTGGGCCGGAGTGATATTAGTTAATGTGTTTAGATATTGATAGAGGGGCCTGTAAGCAAACTCTCCTGTTTTCATTCAATTCCTGTCCTACTAAGCGCCAAGACTTGAGAAGGACCCAGCCATAAATCAAGGGCTGAAGGCAACTTAGAGAATTCCCAGGCGAGCGTAGGGGAGGGGGGAATGAGTGGGGGAGGGGTTTAGGGGTGGGAGGTGAGGGCAAACTTGGGATCAATTCCAACTGAGTGTGGTGACAACTGTGAAAGAGCAAAAGTCCAGAGGGCCCCCAACCCGGTGCTGGAGGCAGGGACCTTTCCAAAAGAAAGGGGCTTCTAAGTTGAATGTCTATTTCCAGTAAATGTTTTACTTGAACCACCTCTCAGTATCTAAAACAGGAAATTACCTCTGCGATGTCCCCACCCCCTGCTATATGAGCAGGGAGCTTGCCTCTCTTTTCACCCATATATTCCTAGCCCTGGGACAGTGCCCAGCAAGTAGTGGGCGCTCAGTATATACCATGGCATAAATAATTCCATTGCCCATTTGCATTTCTACATGACGGGGTCAAATCTTTATTCGAATAAATAAATACTTTCCAAGAGTACTATTATGATAAGCTTACAATTTTGTATTCTTATTCATTTCATGTATTTTGAATACTTTTTCATGTGCCAGTATAGTCAGCAGTAATTTGAATGGATGCATAACCTTTCATTCACTTCTTGGATTCTAACTTCCTTGAGCATGTCCTCTCTTTATATTTATAGCATTTTATTTTATTTTTTCCAGATTTACTGAAATATAGCTGTCTATAGCATTTTATATTGTGATTTTTCCTCTGATGATATGTGTCAGAGAGCATCCAAATTTCTTTCAAGAGAAAGAAAAGCATATGTCTTTAAAATGCAAGACTTTAGCAATATTTAAAATTGCCCCCCAAATACATAAATAAATAAATAAATAAATAAATAAAATAGCCCCCAAACTAGAAACAATTCAGATATCTGCCAACAGGAAAATGGGAAAACAAACTGTGGCATTTTCATACAATGGAATATTACTTAGCAACAAAAAGGAATGAACTATGGATACATGTAACAACATGAATGCGTCTCAGAAACATTATGCTGAACAAAAGAAGCCAGACTCAATAGTGCACGGACTGTATGATCCCATTTATACAAAGTTCTAGAACAGCCAAAACGAATTATAATGGTAGAAATCAGATCAGTGGTTGCCTTGTCATTTGACCGCCAAGGGGCATGAGAGAACTTTCTGAAGTAGATGACCATGTGCTGTATTTTCATTGTGGTGGTGTTTACACACGTATGTATATTTGTGAAACTCTTTGAACTGGAAGCCGAAAATGTGTGCATTTTATTGTAAGCCAATTATACCTCAATTAAGTTGATTTTAAAAAAAACCTCTCCCCCAAAAGAGAGAAAACAAAAACATGATAAATAAAAAACACTAACGATTTTTAATGCTGCACCAATCTAGCAATGCAGAAATGAATCTCTTTCTCTACGTCCTTGTCAGAATTGGAATTTCCCTTCTTTTTCTTTTCTTTTCTTCTTCTTCTTTTTTTTTTTTTTTTGCCAGCTCAGTTAGTGTTTTGAATTTGCATTGCTCTAATTGGAGTCTTGCAAACATGACTGGAGCTCTTCAAGAGGGAAGAGTGAAGGTGAGGGAGAGTGTGGTATGTGAAGGACCGGGACGGTCTGTGTGGTTGGAGCCTGTGATGGGGTCAGAGTGATGGGGGCTGATGCTTGGGGACGCTGATGGGAACCCGAGCTGCAGAGCACAGAGGCCAGGCTGAGGAGTTTGCAGTGGATTCTGGGGGTACTGGGGAGAAATGGAAAAATTTTAAGTGAGGTGGAGGGGGGTTGACTAGTCAGATTTGCTCTTTAGAAAGATCACTCTGTCTGTCTACAGTGAGAAGAACAGGGAACAGGGAGGGCAAGAACAGCAGAACTTGGCAGAGCAGTTGGACAGTTGCACGGTCCAGGTGTGAGATGTTGGGACTGGGCACAGATTCAAGACACTATTTTACGGAGATGCTGGACACTATGTGGGGACAGTGCCACCTTAGACCTGGGCCACTGGGGCTCCTACCTGCAGCCCAGAGCTTTAGAGGCCCTCACATACCACACACACACGGACACACACATACAAGGACACACACATGCAAAGTTCATTCAGCAACACATAAGCACCTCTGTCACTTGGGATCTGGTACCTGGTATTGGCACAGGGTGGCCCATAGCCCTAAACATCCTTCCTCACAACCAACCGTGTTCAGACCCCAGGGGAACAATTCTTCCCATCTCCTACTCTATCCTTGAAACATCAGGCATTTGGACATTGTATCCAGATGTCCTGAGGCTTTGGCGTGATGCTACTGCTGATACAGTAGACAGACACCGCTTCAGAATTCAGGGAGGATTTGAGTGGACTTGGAGGTAATGAAACTGAGCAGGACCCTGCGGGGCCCTCCTGGGTTAAAACAAAACAAAACAAAACATGTTTCTGGTTCATAGAAAGAAAACAAAGTGGGGGAGGGAAGACTTTAGTCTCCTAGGCCTTCTCTGAGTTCCAAAGAGCCGGCTCAAGCAGTTAATCATTAGGACTATAGAGACACAGGACCCCTCGTCCCTCCTGAAGGGATGTTGACAACAATCTGATGCATATCTTTGAGCTGCTTTGCAGAAACTAAGACTCCAACCCAGGCGGAGGATGGTGACTACATCCTGACCACAAGCACGTAGACCCCAAACTAGTTGGAACCAGAAGGTTGATGATAAAGATTCCTGAAACATCCCCTTGTTACCTCACCACCAACCAATCAGAAGAAGGTCCACGAGCTGATCACACATCCTACAACCGTCTCCCAATTACCCTCCTTGCCTTTAAAAACCTTGCGCCCCAGCCAGCTAACGAGATGGATTTGAGACAAGTCTAGGTCTCCCATCTTCTGTGTTGACAGGTGTTACTCGATTAGTAAACCTTTCCCTGCTCCAGACTCTGACATTTCAGTTTGGCCTCACTGTGCGTGGGGCGTATGAACTTTGGTTCAACAACAGAAAGAGAAAAGGCAGTTAACTTTCTCATTCTTCCCTCTCAGCCTAAAGGCAGTAAGTTCTTGCCACATCAGCTCTCGCTTCCCAATAGTACTGAGAATCCATTTTTTGGTTTTTTGCAACGTGTGTTTGGGGAGGCCCTCCTGATTTAGAAATAGGCAGTATTTGCAAGAGTTGCACATGGTAGCTGAGAGATATTTTGCAATGTGAAATCATTCGTATTCCTCTTAAATTCATGTGTAGGTAGATGTAACACACATTAGGCATGAATCTGATTCCTGATATCAGCAGCTAGAGGTTGAATGCTAGCATTGTGAATAATTTATAGCTTTATAACATTTTTGAACAAGACTTAATCCATTGATTAAATTTCCAAAACTTAAATTGTAAAGACTCAGCTTTATTTAAAGACTTTTGATTCATAACGTTTAGGTATTTAGACCAATGGTCTTTGGGCCTTCCTTTGCTCGTGCGAAGAAATGCTAGGGTTGCCTGTGTGGGGGAAGGGTAAACACGGAGGGTCAGTAAGGAGCAGGACTCCGTCTTTCTTTTATCCAGAGCAATTCAGCTCTGGCCTAACTTGCATGCCTCTTGAAGCAAAACCACAGACAGTGAGTGCGATATACAGTAAGTCCCCTACATACGAGCCTTCAAGTTGCGAACTTTCAAAGATGCGAACGTGCGTTCCATCCATGTCAGGCATGAGTGAAATTGCAGCTTGCCCTCCATCTCCTATTGCTGACGATCCTTCAGCTCTACCATCTCCCACCTCCTCTCCCTCCTCCAGTCAGTAACTCTTCTTGCCTGTTCACTCGATGCCAGCCCCTGTATGCCAGCTGTTGTACCATACTACTATACTTTCCAAGGTACTGTACTGTAGGATTAAAAATGTTTATTTTTTGTGTTTGTTTTTTATGTATTATTTGTGTGAAAAGTATTATAAACCTATTACAGTACAGTACTATATAGCCAATTGTGTTAGTTGGGTACCTAGGCTAACTCTGTGGACTTATGAACAAATGGAACTTACGAACATGCTCTCGGAATGGAACTCATTTACATGTAGGGGACTTACTGTAATACAAAATACATACTTGGTCTCTACCTCCCTTTCCCGGCACACAGCTCATAAAACTCTTGGGCCTCTCCAAAGTGATACTTGTCTTTTTGTATGCTAATAAGATGTCTCTTGGGTGGGGGCTCCTGGATAGACTCGGGATGGGAGCTGGTTACCAGGGGAACCAAGTTTGTGATTAGAGGGTTGGAACTTTCAGCCCCACCCCCTCACCTCTGGGAAAGGAACTGGTGCTGGAGATTGACTTGGTCACTAATGATGACCAGTGATTTAATCAACCATGCTCACGTAATGATGCTTTCAGTAGAGTGCTAAATGATGGGATTTGGAGAGCTTCCAGGTGGAGGAACATGTGGAGGTGCTGAGTAGGTGGCCAATCCTGTTGCCAGAATCTTGACTCTCTGTGCGCCAATGCCGAACAGAAATACAGAGACAGAGATTTTGGAGGATAAGAGAGATGGCTTTATTCCTTTGCCAGGCAAAAAGGGAAAACACAGCAGGCTAGTGCCTCAAGAACTGTGCCCCCCCTCCTGGGGAATTACAGGGGTGCTTATTGGTGGAGCTCACAGTCCGAAGTGAGTGATAAGGATCAAAATGGTGAAGGTCTTGCATTCTTCTTGCATTATTTCAAAACAGTCACCGCTGGCGTCAGGCAACCCGTAATTGGGTCCGTTTGCCTCTGGGTTATCAGCCTGTGACCTTCTTTCTGAAATGCAAACAACTACAAGGGGTGATTTGCTACAAGAGTGTGTAGGGAGAATAAACACTAGAATTCACACAGAGAGTTAGGGAGTGATTCATGCAGGATGTAATTCACACAGAGAGTGAGGAAGTGATTTGTTCAGGATGTAATTCACATGGGGTTAGCTTTGTGAAGGACAGATCTAGTTACAGATACTACAGATTAGTAACAGTTAAAATAAAGCTAGGAGTGATTAACTCTTTCAGACCCCTTTATGTTTCTTCTCTGTTCCCTTTACTTTCCTTGTTCTCAGGAGAAGAAAAACTTCATTTCTATTTTAGCTGCAATCCAAAGAGGGCGTGGAAGCTCCATGCCCTTTCCCACATACCTTGCCTTATGCATCCCTGCTATCTGACTATTCCTGAGTTGTATCCTTTTATACTAAACTGGTAATCTAGTAAGTAAACGATTCTCCTGAGTTCTGTGAGCTGTTCTAGTAAATGGCCAAACCCAAAGAGAGGGTTGTGGGAACCTGTGATTTACAGCTGGTCAGTCAGAAGCACAGGTGACAACCTGGACTTATGATTGGCATCTGAGATGGGGACAGTCTTGTGGGACTGAGCCCTTAATCTGCAGGATCTGACGCTAACTCAACTCTGGTTAGCGCTGAAACCGCGTGCCCCTAAAACTGAGTTTCCTTACTGAGTTTATGATTAATCTCTCTATCCAAAATTTTATTGCCTTTCTTGTGCAGCCCCTGTTCCCCTCGGGATTGAGGAGAAGCAAAGAAAAGGGGAGACTGAAACTGAGCAGGACCCTGCAGGGTCTTCCTGGGTACAAAAGCCTCTTCATGGCCCCTGTTTCTTTTTTTACTTTAATATTTATTTATTTTTGGCTGCACTGGATCTTCGTTACTGTGCGCGGGCTTTCTCTAGTTGCGGCGAGCGGGGGCTACTCTTCGTTGCAGTGCGCGGCCTTCTCATTGCAGTGGCTTCTCTCGTTGCGGAGCACGGGCTCTAGGTGCGAGGCTTCAGTAGTTGCAGCGCTTGGGCTCAATAGTTGTGGCTCACGGGCTCTAGAGCGCAGGCTCAGTAGTTGTGGCACACGGGCTTAGTTGCTCCGCGGCATGTGGGATCTTCCCGGACCAGGGCTCGAACCCGTGTCCCCTGCATTAGCAGGCGGATTCTTAACCACTGCACCACCAGGGAAGCCCTGTCCCGTTTCTTGCTTGCTGAAATGAAGGACCTTCCTAAGCCTTCCCCGAGTTCCAAAGAGGAGGCTCAAGCAGTCCTCCTGAAGGGATGTAGATAACAATCTGATACATATCTTTGAGTGGTTCTGCAGAAACTAAGACCTGCACCCAGGTGGAGGATGGGGACTACATGCTGACCACAAGCATGTAGAACCCAAACTAGTTGGAACCAGAAGGCTGATGAGAGAGATTCCTGAAACATGCCCCTGTTACCTCACCATCAACCAATCAGAAGAAGGTCCATGAGCTGATCATACATCCTAAGACCCTCTCCCCTAACACTTTCTTTTAAAACCCTTGCCTGAAAGCCATTGGGGAGTTCCAGTCTTTTGAGCATGAGATGCCCATTCTCCTTGCTTGGCACCTGCAATAAACGCTGGACTTTGCTTCACCACAACCCGGTGTCAGTAGATTGGCTTTGCTGCATGTGGGGCAAGTAGACCCAAGTTTGGTTCGGTAACAGTGTCAGAACTGAACTGAAGCGTAGGACACTCGGTGTCTGGAGAGTCAGAGAACCACTTGGTGTCGGAGAAAATCCACACACTTGGTGGCCAGAAGTCTAGTGAGCAGAGGAGAGAGAAATGAAAGTTTTCCCTTACAGTGAGTAAGCGGAGTGCCTCCCCTGGGAAGGAGTGAGTGGTCCTCACTGTCCTCAGCCTCAGGCTGCCCCTTGAGGGGCTTCTCACTCTCCTCCCAAGAGGCTAGCCAAGTAGTTTCTCCAAGCACACCCAGCACTCACCCTGACACAGTACAATTTCCTCTATCTTCTTACATTTTAAGGATGCTTTAGTACCTCCATGAATTGAAGTCTTGGGCAGCCCTCCCCAGCCTGCCTATCTGTCCCTGGCACAATGTCAAGAGAAGTTTGGCAGGAAAGAGACAGAAAAGCAATCAGTGCAGTGTAGGATGCTGGTAAAGAGTTGTCCTGGTTCTACCACTTGCTAACTGTGTGACCTTGGGCAAGTTACCTAACTTCTCTGTGCCTCAATTTCCCTACTTGTAAAATGTGGATAATAATAATAAACTCCACTTCATTGGATTGTTACGCATATTCAATCAGTTCACATTTAGACGAACTAAATATCAGATGAAACAAACTTGCTTCTAAGGGTCCTCCTATTTTAATAACCATCACCATCTGTTTAATGACAAGCTGGGGTGGTAAGGAAGGAAAGACAGCTTCCTGCGTTATATAAATACTTCAGTGATTGCAGGTTACATCCTACTTCTAAAGACATCAAAATGCAAAACTATGTCTATATTAGATTCAGGAAAATAGGATATTTTCCCCATTAGATACTTGAGAAAACCAGTGGCCCAGAAGGGTAAGGTAACGGGGTGAAAAGGTGAGGTTTCTATAATCAGGGAAATGCACCATTTTGAAATGATTCGCTTTCTGAGAAAACCACTTTATAACTATATACAGATTTCTGGCCATTTTATACAAGGCCAGGGCTGAGCGCTGTGTCTGACAACTAATTCATGGTCTTATCTACGTGAGCAACCACAAAAATACATGGGCAGAGCAAACAGTCCAAATTAGGAACTTTGCGTCTGGGCTGAGGAAATACCGAAAAATATTTGCTCAAATTCAAATCCTGTTTTGTGATCTTGGGCAACTTGTGTAACCTCTTTGGACTTTAGTTCCCCCATCGGAAGAGCCAGGGCGATAAAACTTGCCCCCGAGGGTTGTGCATGAGATGAACACGGATTACACTCAACACGGCTCCTGGTTCATGGAAAGTGTGCAAGAAATTGCAGCCACTATTACTTTGAAAGGTGCTATTAAGGGTTGAACCATATGAAACTGTGGATTTTAAATGATTTATTTATTTATTTTTATTGAAGTTGATTTACAAGCTGTGCCCATCTCTGCTGTGCAGCAAAGTGACTCAGTTATACACGTACAGACATTATTTTTTTATATTCTTTTCCATATTGGTTTATCACAGGATATTGACTATAGTTCCCTGTGCTATATATTAGGACCTTGTTGTTTATCCATTCTAAATGTAATAGTTTGCATCTACTCAACCCAAACTCCCAGTCCATATCTCTCCCTCCCTCCGACCCCTTGGCAACCAGAAGTCTGTTCTCTATGCCTATGAGTCTGTGAAACTGTGGATTTTATAGGTCAGAAAGCAGTTGAATATCATTCAGTTTCACCCAGTTCATCCAACGATTATGGAACAATGGCCTGGTCTGTGGTTGGCAAGCAGGGAAGGGTATGTCACTCCCATTTTCCTGGGAGAAAAACTGAGGCCCAGAGAGAGAGAAAGACTCACTCAAGGCCATGTCACAGTCAGGAAGCTGAGACCAGAATCCACCTGCCAGCCTCTCCCCTTCTTGCCCGTCCCTCTCTCACTTTCCCAGCACCAGGCTGCTGGTCATCATGAGATGTGACTGTCCCTGGCTGGGGCTTGATTCACTGTGGACAGAGCGAACACAGGCCTGGGGTTTCCCCTGGAAGTCCACCATGGCTGTTTCTGGGCACTGGGTTGTGCAACGGGAGATTGGGAACTGTGGGGCTGCCAGCTGGGAAAGAGCTACCTTCTGTCCCTGACAAATTCCTACTTACCCTTGCTGGGAATGAGCTGGCCCAGCTTCAGTGGCTTCCCCAGCCAGGTCACAGAGGCCTCCTGGAATGGAGACTGGACTGAGACGGCTGAGCGTCACGGTTCTAACACAGCCCCTCTTCTCCTTCCCCTCTGGCCCTTCTTCCTGACTCTCTCACCTTCCATGTCTTCAAAGCTGCTGACTCTCCAGGGCTCCGAATGGTGCACAGACCTCTTCCCTGTCCTCCCAGCTCAGCCAGCTGCCCCTGGACGGCTCCACTCCAGTGCCCCATCACAGCACAAACTTAACCTGGCCAATGCAAGCCCTGCTCCTCTGTGCAAACCTGTGGCTTGTCCTATTCCCAGCCCAGTACTCCAGGCTTCCCCTGAGCCTGTGGCACCGCTTTGAACTACTTACTGCTCCCCAGATACGTGGCGCTACCTTTACTTCCAGGCCTTGGCAGGTGCTCTTCCCCATCTGGCTAACCTCTATTCATTCTCTCTCAGCCTTGGCTTCTGGTGGTTAATTTTATGTGGACTTAACTGAGCCATGGGGTACCCAGATATGTGGCGCAACGTTCTGGGTGTGTCTGTGAGGGTGTTTTGGATGAGATTAACATTTGAATGGGTAGACTGAGCAAAGCAGATTGCCCTCCCGCATGTGGGTGAGCCGCATCTAATCGACTGAGGGCCTGAATAGAATCAAAAGGCCAAGTAAGAGAGAATTCCTCTGGCCTGACCGCTTGAGATGGGTATCAGTCTTCTCCTGCCTTTGGACATGAACTGAAACATTGGTCCTTCCTGGGTCCTGGGCCTGCCGGCCTTTGGATTAGAACTACACCGTCCACTCTCCTGGGTCTGGAACTGGCCGGCTCACCCTGCAGATCTTGGAACTCATCAGCCATCATAATCATGTGAGCCAACTCCTTATAATAAATCTCTTACACACACACACACACACACACACACACAGGCATGCACACACACATGCTCACATACACACACATCCTATTGGTTCTGTTTCTCTGGGACCTTGATTACAGTGTCACCTCCTGACTATCCTCCCCGAGCTGAGACTGGGCTCTGTGGTGCCCCCTTTTTGCTTCCCTAACCCCACACTTGGCCTCCTGCTCCCTGCTTTCCTAACCCTTAACCACACAAGGTCCAGCCTCTCCAGCTGCCTCTGCCAGACTCAGAGCCCCTCAGACAAGCTCTCAGAGCCATCATAACTCCAGTGCCCACACATGGCTTGACAAAAGGAAGGTGCTGCTGATAAACACGTGTCAAGGAAATAAAAATGGGAGTTCCTGCGGGGAGTCCTTCCACAAGATCGAGTGCCTTCGACATGCTGTGCTCTGCGGCTACAGCAGAGAACAAGCTCCATCTCCTTCCCTCACAGAGCTTCCTGTGGGGCAAGCAGACATTAAAGTGATTGGCCTTTCCCCTCTGCAAAACGGGAAGCATGATGGAACAGCTGGGCAAACTCTTTGGCGGTGGTGATACCCGGCAGACCTCAGGAGATGATTCAGGAAACGGGCCATGCTGCCTCAATTCCATTTTTGATTAACTGTCAGTCAAAGAAATGAAAAGACCGTTCTCATCTCACTGCCAAGTTGTTGTTGTTTTTTTTTCTTCAGCGTCGGAAAGTCATTTTCCAGATTAAGGAAATAGTGCAGGGTCACGATTCTCGGTACTTGAGCTTGTACTAGAATCTTCAGGGAGGCTTGTTAAAACGCAGATTGCAGGGCCCCTCGGGGTTTGTGATTCAGTCGGTTTGGGAAGGGATCGAAAATTTTGTGCTGGTCACCAGCCCCTGGTGCTGTAATCCCAGGGTGCCACACTGAGAACCACTGGCCTAATGCACATAACACTGCCGTCAGCAGTCTTGGGGTTGAATCACAGCTTTGCCTTGGCCTCACCAGGTGACCTCGGGGACTTCCATGGACTTCAGTTGCTACCTTTGTCAAACAGGAGGGTGGACTTGGAGGCATGGGAATCTCCAAGCTCTTCCAGACCATGAATCCTGGGCTCCGTGGATGGAAGTTTGGAGCCCCCGCAGGGCAGCGGCTCCCAGGGCTCACTGTCTGGGGTAGGTGTCAGGGTGGGGAGGGTAGAGAAGACCCAGCTGCCTGTGGACTGATGACCTAGAAACTTACAACTAGGTTTTTAAAAAAAAATTAATTATTTTTTGGCCGCTTTGGGTCTTCGTTGCTGCACTCAGGCTTTCTCTAGTTGCGGCGAGCGGGGGCTACTCTTCGTTGCGGTGAGCGGGCTTCTCATTGCGGTGGCTTCTCTTGTTGTGGAGCACGGACTCTAGGCACCCGGGCTTCAGTAGTTGTGGGGCGCGGGCTCAGTAGTTGTGGGGCACGGGCTTAGTTGCTCCGCAGCACGTGGGATCTTCCCGGATCAGGGCTCAAACCCGTGTCCCCTGCACTGGCAGGCGGATTCTTAACCACTGCGCCACCAGGGAGGCCCGACAACACATTTTTAAAACGTGGCTCAACTGCTCGTGATTTGTTCTTTCTCTTAGATGAGAAGGGCGGAAAAGTTCTGATTTCTCCAATGTCCCAGGGGGAGGAGGAACAAGCTAAGGAAGAAAGTACTCTGAACCAAGAGTCAGGAGATATGGGTTTCAGGTCCAGCAGGTATAAGTATGTCCCAAATATTGAATGGGACATACTTATGCTAAAAACGTATTTATTGTTTATCCGAAATTCAAATTTATCTGGGCGTCTTGTATATTTATTCACTAACTCTGGTTAACTCTGTCTCCCAGATTCTCACTCACTTCTTCCAAAGCAGGTATTGTATTGTTGGGGCCTCTTTCAAGAATCTCACAGGTAAGAATTGTTCCTGTTGAAGCACTATCCTTAATCACCAAAAGATGGAAACAACCCACATGTCATCAATGGAAGAATGAATAAACAAGATCTGGTTTATCCATACAATGAAATACTATTCAGTCATAAAAAAGAATGCAGCACAGATCCACGCTGCAAGGCTGAACCTTGAAAACATTATGCTAAATGAAAGCAGTCATTCACAAAAGGTCATATACTGTATGATTTCATTTATATGAAATATCCATAGCAGGCAAAGCCATCGGCAGAAAGCAGATTAGTGGTTTTCCATGGGTATGAGCAGGCGGAAATAGGGAGTGATGGCTTCATGGGTATGGAGTTTCCTTTTGAAATGATGAAAATGTTCTGGAAGTAGACAGTGGTGATGGTTGCCCAACATCGTGAAGGTACTAAATGTCACTAACGGTCAGTTTTATGTTATGTGTATTTTACCACGTTAAAAAAAAAAAAAAAAAGCCTCTCACGTTAACCTCAGTATACCTCCTCCCTGTGTGTTATTGGTTGAATTGTGTCCCCCCAAAAGATATGCTTCCCCGTTACCTGTGAAGGCAGCCTTATTTGGAAATAGGGTCTCTGCAGATGTAATCAAGTTAAGATGAGGTCATTAGGGTGGGCCCTCATCCAATATGACTGGTGTCCTTAAAAATAGATGGGATTAGAGACACACAGGGAGAGCGTCATGTGACTACAGTGGCCGAGACTGAGGTGCTGCCCTGCTAGCCAGGGATCGCCTGGGGCCTCAGGACAGAGTAAGGAACCTCTCCTAGAGGCATCGGAGGGATCGTGGCCCTGCCAGCACTTGGATTTCTAGTCTCCAGCACACTTCCAGCCTCCAGAACTGGGAGAGAAGGCCCTTCTGATATTTTAAGCCACCAGGTTTGTGGACAGCGGCCAATGGGACCCTACGGGACCCACCCCCTCACTTTTAGGGCCCCCCCCCAACAAGGCGCTGTATCTCTCCCTCCCCCCTCCTTTGGGGGGAGCAGCATAAACAGGGCATCCTCTAAGCCTCTTCCCCTGACCCCCTCAGCCCTGCCAGAAACTTCCCTCCGGCCTTTTCAAAGAAGCACACGGCCACAGATGTGTGATTCCATTGCCTCAGTTTTAAATATTTATTTAAAATCCAGAAGGGAAAAGGAGAAACGGAACCCACTTGGGTTTTAACACATTGACACATGGACAGAGACATGAACAAGGACAGCAGAGAAACCCAAGAGCAAGACAGACGCCAGGACAGAGGCCAGGTGGAGACCGAGCGCTGAGATGAGGCCCGAGCTGCTACAAAAACACGCTTCCAGGGAGCGTGGAGGCGGGCGGGGTGGGGGAGGGAGACAGGAAGTGGGGGGGAGGGGAGGGTGGGCCAGAGTGAGGTATTAAATAATGAAAATCGAATCCAATCCCCAAAGAGACACTTTAGAAAAAAAAAAAGACACAAATAGACTTTCACATAAAACTTCCCCTTCTACAAAAATAATTCCATAGTTAAAATGACCTCCAAATCCAGCCTGGATGCTGACTGGTTCGCTGAGGCAGGACAATTCAGATGACCCTGAAGAGCCCGGCCACGCTGAGCTCGGAGATTCCCGTAATAAGCCCTTCTCCTCAGCCCACATTTATACTTGGAGCTGATGGCGCTGGGTTTCTACAGAACTGAATGACAATGAAAAAGCAAGAGTGATGACTGCATCTTGGAAGGACAAGCTCCAGGAAGGGAGGACCTTAGGGAATGGTCTGTGGCTTCATCATGAGATGGGTCCATATTTACATGCCACCTCCAAGGCCAGCCCTGACCCAGTGCCGTTCTCCTAACTGGTTTCTTCAAAGTCAAAGCTGCAAGGTCAGGACTCTCCAGTCTAGATCATACCCTCCAAGACAAGCCTAACTTCCCTCCAGGACCAAGAAAGGCCAAACTAAAATCCTTCATCCTCAGGCCTCCCCCTGCCTTAAGAGGACAAACGTTTCAAAGTCCATAAGTTAAAAGGTAAATCTTTTCTACTTCTGTTTCTGGTTGTTTTTTGTTTTTGTTTTTTTGCTTTGCTTTTTGTTTTTTTTTCCTTTTACCTTCTTCCCCCTACTCCTTAACAGATTATGCAATGAGCACAAGGGTGATGCTAAGAAAATTTAAAAAATTCCCCAAACTTTGTCATTTGGAGGAGAGAGAAAAACGTGGATGATACCCCACATCCAAATGTTTCTTCAAAGTCTGTGGCAAAACTGGTAGCACCTTCAGAATCTTAAATAGGGTTTTTTTTTTCCTTAAAAAAATCACATACACTACGAGACAATTGTGAGCACCAGCGATTTCACAGTGGGAGGTAGCAGACGTGGGCACCCCCAGCCCCGAGGATCTCACCTCTCCCTCTCGGCATCCGTCACTTCCCACCCCCTGGCTGCTCTCTCTCACCTTCTCACCTCTTTCCCAGGTGAAAAAAAAATAGTAACGCACCTTCTTTGTGTTTGTTTAAATAAAATATATATACTTCTTTCTTTCCTTTTCTCCTTTTTTCATGTCTCCTCTCTAATATTGCACATCAAAGCTCCCTGGCAGGGACCAGCTGACGAGATGCCCCCTTCCCTCAAGCTGGCTGGAACGTGGGGCTCTTTGGGAAGGAAGCTGGGCAGGGAAGGGGGTGGCCGCAGAGCTGGGAGACAGGCCGCGGGGCTCAGGCAGGTTGCAGGCCCAGCTTGCTCTGGCTGGCTCTTTGGTTGGTCTTTGGGGCTGAGCTGGGATCAGTTGTTCCCAAGGATACCCCATGCCCTGCTACCCCGCAGCCTCTTCTACTGGGCAGACAACAGCTAGGGTCTGCTCAAGGATCCTTGGGCAGGTGAGCTGCCTCTCCTAGGGGCCCACCTGCCCCTAGGTACCCTCCCTTTGCCTCCTCCTCCTCTTCCCTCCCCCTCGAGGCCGAGAGGAGCCAGGAGGTCAGAGGTCAGAGGAAGCACGCAGGTCCAACTTCGAGGCGGTACTGCTTCCCTGATGAGGCGGGAGGGAGGTTGTCCACGCTGACGATGGGCAGCTGCTGGGGGTCCTGGGTCCGGAAGGTGAAGAGTGTCTGATGCCAGCGGCCATCCTGGACCTGCGGGTAGAGGGAAAAGGGGACGTGTACCTCCATCACAGTCCTCATCATATATCAAGTGCATTTCCCCCTCGTCTTTCTTCACCATTTTTAATGTCCACGTGGCATTTCACTGTTTCAGTGACCTGTATTTGTCCATTTAGATTGCTTCTGCTATTTTGATTCTTAAAAGAAAAGCGGTCATGAGTATCACTGTAGCTAAACTTTTGTGCACATTCTTAATGACTTACCTAGAACAAATTCTACAAGTAAGATTTGCGGGATCAAAGGATAGGTGCATTTGTAAGGCTTTGGATATATATTGGAAATATACATGTAGCTGCTGTTCTGAAAGCCTCTACCAGTTTAGTTTTGATTTTTCCAAAAAGCTTTGTGTGAGAGTGTTGGTTTCCCCTCATCCTCAGGAACACTGTGCATTACTGGTTTTGTCTAATTTCGTGAAACTGGTTTTTTGGACGACTTCCTGTCTCCCTCTTCCCCTACAACCCACCCTGTTTTAGGCCTCTGAAGACAACCAGAATGTGAAGAGAAGAAATTAGCCTGGCAGGGCAGGGGCAGAGAGAAGAGTAGAGATATATCCTTCTATAAGCAGCCTTGTAAATAAGCACAGCAACTACCGGCTGGTAGAATTTTTACCAGCCCAGACCTTCCCTCAGAAGTTTCCCGGGAAGAAAAGTGAAAAAAAGCAATTTTATAAAACTCAAAGATAAACATTATATGTATCATACTAATATACTATAGTATAAAATTGTTACTATATAAGAACACGTTTTTCTACCTGTCTATGCATGAGGGGCCTGTAAGGGGCCCCAAGCCTTACCTTGCAGCCATCCATTGACACTTCCGGCCTGAACTGACCCCCGGCTTCAAAGATCTGCCCGTTCCAGGCCCGGAAGCGCACAGCCTGCTTAGCTGGGGTCTGCCTGGTGCCCTCCTGCCACACGGTCATGTTAAGGCAGTGGATGGTGATTTGCTGTGTCACCTCAGAGCTTAGTAGGTGCAGAAAATTCATCTGGACCCGACTAATGGCAAACTCCACCTGTGGAGGAGATAGAGCAGTGAGGCAGGGTCGGGCTGGGCTGCCCACAGCTCTCAGAATTCCTTACCTTCCTCTGGAAGGTCCAGGGATAAGCCCTTTCCTGGTAAGCAATTCCCAGCCATGCTCCCAGAGCTGTACTCACTCGAAAGACAGAAAAACTGAGGTCTGTGTGAGCCAGTGCCACAGCCAAGGAGTAACAAGGAAGGGAAAGAACTGAGGTCTGCCTGATTCCAGCCAGAAATGCGAGGGTCCTAATGCACCGTATGGGAGGGGTCTCTGGAGCTGAGCTGGGATACCGAGGCTCAGAGAGGAAGAGGATCTTGCCCAAGAGTGAGAGACTCTTAGAGGGCAGAGGAAATGCGAAGTGCCTTCCCCACGTTTCTAAGCCCCAAGCTGCAGGCGGGGTAGGGTGAGGCAGCTGGAAAAGGCAGACCTGACCACGAACAACAGGACATGGTTTCGGGCTTAAGTGCTTGTACAGTAAGTCCTGACAGTTGGGTTTTCTCTTTTTTTGTGGTGCAAGTGCCTGACAAGCTTTGATTGCTGAGGCATCCACTTTAAAGACGCATCCACTTCAAAGACAGACTATCTCAAATAAATACCTTGCCAGCCACAGGACTAGAAAAAGGGCCAGGCCACCTCTACGCACTGAGGCTCCTTTGTTTTAGAGCTCTGGATTGATTTCAATAACTGACCATTTGGGCTACTTGTTTTTTCTCTCCCCATGCTTTAAATTCTGGCCCTTATATGTTAAATTCACCACTAAAGACTGAGCCTGCAAAACCCTAACACCCCCCCCCACCCCAATAAAAGCAGAACCCCAGGCCCACGCACTCTCTCTCTCTCTCTCTCTCTCCCCATGACCTTGCAGTGTGGCCCCAGGTGAGCTGTGCAATTTCCAGGTCCTGTAAATAATAAAACTTTATTTTTGCAAAGTTTCCTGATGGTTATTGCTGAAAGGCATCTTGCAATAGTAGTAAGAACTGCAAGGGCTGGTCCAGCCACAACACTGGTTATTGATAGGCTGAGACCAGCACACAACGATTGGTGTAGTTGGCAGGACTGCATGACCGCCCTTGCAATCAATGGATGGGATGCCCTTTACCTGCAACTTGCTTACTAACCACCTAACTCAGGTGGGTATCACCATCTGGGGAAGGAGCACTGCTTGCTGGGGGTCTGCCTCACTGCTAAGTGCTTTTGCATGTTGCTATGGTATCCAATCCAAAAAGTCACGGCTGCCAGGATAATCCAATGATCTCCCCAGAGCAGTGTGATCAAGGCCATAGGCTCTAACTAGCCACTGAGACCACTAATTATAAAGGCCTTAATTGACTATTAATGTGCGTAAGGGTCCTCCATGCGTCAAGGGAAGAGTTAAGGAAAGTGAACTGGATCACAAGGCTATGTCACTGCCCAAGGAAAGGCTCTCGGCTGAAGGCACGAGGGGAATATTCCTGTAGGTGAGGAGGATAGGAGACCTCCACCTATGACCGCTGAGTTGGTGGTTGTGCCTGGGCTACGTCATAATCCAGAAGAGTGAAATAGCCTTGCAACTGGAAACCAGTGGACCTCCAGAAGGAAAACACAACAGAGATCTATGGTTTCTGTGTCAAAACTTCACTCATTACTGTCATTCTTCATCCCTGACCCAATGGGATATTATGGGTCCCATCCCTGGTGTGATGTTACTAAAAAAATTAATGGGCAGTGACCACCTAGAGGGGTGGGATAGGGAGGGTGAGAGGGTGACGCAAGAGGGAGGAGATATGGGGATATATGTATATGTATAGCTGATTCACTTTGTTATAAAGCAGAAACTAACACAGCATTATAAAGCAATTATACTCCGATAAAGATGTTAAAAAAAAATTATTGGGCAAATATAAATGGCCTAAAAATCTGATGCCAGCACCTCCTAAGAACCCTGAGGAGGTGCACCAGCTCCTTGATTAATGCAAAACCCCATGGAAGCATCCTGGGGGTATACCAACATGCCAAGGCTCTGGTATGACACTAGAGGCCTAAGGGCTTTCCCCAAAGACCCCGTGCATATCATGATAGTGGAAGCAGACCTCAGTCCCAGAGAGGTCTCTTGGAACACCCTGGGAAGGAAAGCAGCGAGCTATGAAGACGGTTCACAGTGATGCCATCCAAAATTTTCCAGTAACAACACGTCAGTTTAAGATAACAGGAGAAAATCAGGAAGTAGAAACTGAGATAAAAAACTATACCTTAACTGAAATTCAAATTTTTCTTAAATATTTTATGTAGCAGGAAGGAGAGAGGGGAACCAATTGGCTATTTTGGGATTTTTGTTTGTTTGTTTGTTACAGGCTCTCAATTGTTACTCAAGGCTGCCAAAATTCAACAACTGGCCAATACCTCTAAAGACCCTAAAATCCATAATTTTCTTAAAGATCCATCCGGGCTATATGCTTGTTTCCTCAGCCCCCTCGGCTTTCCCCTCGGCAGAACCAAGAAACACACTTTATAAGGCATCCCTGCTGCCAAGGGAAAAGTTGACGGGGTTATCCAGGCATCTAGGATGAGGAAGAGGGACCAGGGACGGCAAAGGCCCCTAGAGCCACTGATAATTCTACCAGGGCCCTTACTCTTTTTGGGTGTTTATTCCTGGCATGGTTGCATCCTTCCATCACAGTGATCACTGCTAAGGCTCACAGTGAATGGAAAACATTAAGATGAGGCCCATCTCCTGCTGCGCAAAATTGGCATGGTCCAGTGGGTTTACCATTTCCATGGTCGTGGTGATCTAAATGACCCCTCTTCATTTTCAACTCTGAAGAGGCCCCATTTGACCCAAAGAATTATTATTATTATTATTATTATTTTGTTACCATGACTGCCAAGATGCTAGTCCTGCTGATGGGCAGAGAATTATTTTTACAGCACACTCCCCTAATTATAGGGTGGTGCTACAACATTTTATTGGAACTGCCAAAACCATACAAAAGGCACTAAAACTCCTAGAAGAAAATTTACATTTTTTTCTCTGTCCCTTGAAGATTAAATCTTTGAAATGGAAACACCCCAGGAGGTAACTAAAACTCTACCCACAATTGCCTGAGGCTGAACAAAAAAAAATGGGGGAAGAGGCCTTTTAAAATACAAACTGCTATAAAAGCTCTCTTACTCAAAATCTAGTCCGCAGCCTCCTTAATATTACTTGTCAAGAACAAATACACATCTTAAAAGTCATCTCCACAAATACTAGTAAAAAACATTAGCCACTGGAGCAGGTAACTTTGTTCTGCCTGTCAGACACAATTTGGAGTCAAATGTTATTTATAAACTAGTAAGTTTTATATTGTTGTACCTGATTCATGGCTAAAATTTTGGAGTGGAAGCTATAGCATCTCAGTGTCTCTGTTTGTTTATGTAAGTCTCTGGATGTATATGTGATTTTTTTCTTTCTCTCTACCTCTGAATGGTATTGCCAAAATTAATTTGTAAAAGAGCTCTGTTTAACTGGCTTAAAAATAAGCACTTATGAATTAGGTATTCCTAGAACTCAGAAATATAGAAACTAATCCAAATGTTTTTCAAGTTCACATGATCTGGGATAATTTTTGGTAAATAAAAGCCAGTCTAAGTTTGTTTTAATTAAAATAGGTATGTCTTCATAGTTATCAGCATTAAATATACTGCAGATAAATAACTTTTCCAGGGTTTACTAGTCAAATAAATCCATGTTATCTCTATTACAAAAGAAAATTAGCTTGGGATGATGGCTGACTTTGTCTACTGTCTAATGAAGATTTTGTAGGTAGTTTAAGCATGTTGTCAGGAGAGAGAAAAAGAACTTTACCTTGTGTGATCAAGTTGGCTAAAATTGGACTGTTATTATAAGAGTTTTTTTTTTAATAAGCTTTAATATCAATAATGTGCTTATGTAATTTTCTTCATCTGCTATAAGGACAAAGTTTTCTTGGAGTATTGGTCTGCTCCTGTTAAGAGATTATGAAGTTTTTCTTTACCTTTTAAGTAATCTGGCTAGAAAGCAAAGATTTTGGGTTTTATCAAAATAATTTCCTGTGCTTCATGTTGCCTTAATGAGGTCTTTAGTTACCTAGAAGACACAATCTTCTCAATATCAAAAGAGCTAAGTTTTCTCACAACTATGTAACCATCTGTATTTGCTTTTAAAATCTTTTGTCACTTTGGCTAAGTAGATAATTAAGCATTTTTTCATAATGATCTGTGATTCTATTTAGTTAAGTGTCCAAAACCTTTGATATTTTTGACAGACTTCCCAAAATCAAGTTCTAAATGAAGACTTTTTGACTTGGAAGTAACTGGGGTTTTCCAGAGGATTGTTGGAACATCTCAAAAGATCCATCTCTTTCCTTATAAAAAGAGAAACATTAAACTAATTAGGCTTATTTGATATGTTAAATCACATGGGAAACATTGTCAAGTAAGAAATACACCTTCTTTATGGATATCCTTGAATGGGTATATGTTATTAATATGGTGTTCCAGAAATAATATGAAATTCCTCAAAGTCTGATATGTTATGTTATCTATCTATAACTCCAGCTATCATTTTAAAATGTTGTGTGTCACAGAAATAACCAAATTTCCTTGTCAACTGCATCATAATGAACTCCCATCAGATCTTTAACCACAGGCATTTAAAAATGTCATTCTTACATGAAATTTCTAAAAATCTTATATTTGTATTTGTATGGAATTATGTATGGAAATATGTTAATATAAATGTTTCAGACATTACATGAAAAAAAAAAATAAAAATAAAAATAAAAATGTCATTCTTTTGTCAGTCTTTTATCTTTTATAATTATTGTTTTACTCCGATGCCTTTGCAAAAGTGCTTCATCTTCAAGGAGATTCATGGAAAGGACTCTGACAAGTACAGGTTTCTGATAACTTTTAAATCATACCATTGAATGGGTAAGAATTTATAGAACTCTAAGGAAAAATTGGATTCATGAAACTGCTAACAAAAGATCAAGATCAAGGATCAATTACATAGGACTGAATGAACTGATGAGGATGATTATAACTTTTTATGACTTTTTTGGAAACATTGGCAGTTCTTTAATCTCTGTTTCCACATTTAAGGAAAACTTTTCTCTTAAGCTAGCAATGAATTACAGCCATTTTGTGAAGTACACCTTTGTGAACAAAGATGAAACAATTGCTGTTTCTCCCTACCTGATCCTTCTAGAATTCAGAAGCTCTTGGTGAGTATTCTCATGGCAGTATAATTATTTGCATAAGTTCAATGAGAATCTATTCTCCTTGTAACAGGACACAATTGGAAATACTGGTTATCACCAAGGCTATGAATGGAATGTCATATTTGAGAGAGACATAAACAGACTCAGATATGACCAGATCACTTAAGGAACTAAGGTTGACTTTATGGAGCCAATAAAGCCCCTTAGAAAAATCGGCCTGTTACCTTGATTACAGGGTTCCCAGCAGCCTTACCAGGTGAGTTAGGAAGGTCACTTCCTGGCAGGTACAGGAATCTCAGGATATTTTGAGGACTTTAAGAAGAGAGAAATTCACCCAAATCTATAGGTATTCCAGGCAAAGTCTGATGGTAAGTTCTTGGCTTGGCTACCTGGCCTGGAGAGGCTTTTAAAAGTTCAATCTGAGACTCATTATGAAAGGTTCCAGCAAAGCAGCAAAGAGCCTATGTTGTCAATCACTCTTCTTGCTGCACTTATGTAAATAATCAAATTTATTGAAACTAGACTTAATTTGCAAATAAATTAGTTTTTCTGTGGTTATCGTTAATAGAAATGGGGGTGACGGTACAGAGAAAATTCTCAGCCCAGAGACTGGCACATGGTAAGCGGGCACGGAACATGAGTTACATATTTGCACATACAACCCCGGAACACATATCCCAGGTGAGCATCACACTGATTTATTTTGTGCTGATGGTCATGGCTGTCCAAGCCAGGCCAGCTTGGCTAACTCCACCATCTTAGATATTAGGCAGAAAGTTCTATTTGAAGAAAGAACCGTTAGCATCACACAACTCAAAAGGGCTTGGAAACTATGGATTTTGAACAATTCATCCCCAATGTACAGATGAGGAACTGGGATTCAGAAAGAGGAGATGACTTTCTCAAGGCCACGTAGCAAGATAGTCAAGGCTCAGTCCCAAACCTGGGTGGGCTGTGGTCCCGGGCAGGGGGCAGGGGGGTGTAGAGAGGGCCATCCAGTGGGGGCTGGGGAGCAGATGGCTACCTTGGAGGCCGTGATGGGCTTGAGACACGTCTGTCCACCATGTGTGAAGTTGCAGGAGACTTCGATGGTGTCGGACGAGCAGCCAAGGTTTGGATCCACCCAGTAGGTACCTGCAGGCAGCATGGGATGGGGGTGGTATATATATATGTGGGGAGGAACCCGGGGCTTGGCTCTGCAGGTGGACCCCACACCCTGTGACCCGCTGAGCCCCAGTTGGACATGACGTCGGGGAGGGTGGGCAGAAAAGGGATTCTATGAGCCGCAGAGATGGAAGGAAACCCTCTGGGCAGAGCTCACAGCTGGCAGAGTCCCCGGAGGGGCCACGTGGTGGAGCCCTTGCCCATGTCGCTATTGAGTAGCGTCCATTTTACAGAGGGGACAACTGAGGTTGAGAGAGGCTGAGTCACTTGCCCAAGGGATTTAGGGATCGTTTAATTGAATGGTTTCACCGCCAAGGCTAGTGATCCTCCTAGAGCTTGGTGGGAGTCAGGGCTTCTACCCCATCAACCAGGCACTTCTGCTGGCACTTGGTTTCCCCTTTGGGTTTCCAAGGGAGCCAAAGGCCCCAGAGCTGAAAGAGTAGGACAGCTGGCCACTCGTCCACCTTCTCGCTCAGCGGAGAGAAGGGTGGCTTGCCCAGCTCACAGAGCTGGTCAGAGGCAGGGCTGACCTTCGAACTCCGGTCTCTCTGCCTCCAAAACTGTGGTCCTTCCACGGCACCACATCAGCTCACAGAGAGAGAGAAGAGACTTGGATGAGGTGCAGACTGAAAGGGGGAATCCTGGCTCTGCAGGGAAGCTATGATGGGGTCCCCTCCTGGCCCTGGGGGCTTTTTCTGCCACAGCTCTTGTCCCATTGCACGGAAATGGGACAGCTTGTGGATCTGTGGGCTCTGGAGGGGTGGGACCACTCCTCTGTGTTTCCCCCTACATCCCCACACCCCGGGAAGCACAAGCCCTTGGCACATCGTGGGGCTCCGTGACTGTCTGCTGAGTGAATAAATGACTGCCTCCCCAAGGACAGACACCTGGCCCAGTGGAGTGGAGACTCTAACGCACCATCCCCCCAGCTCCTCCCGGAGCCCCCTGCCCCGCCCTGCCCCGCCCCTGGGGCAGGAAGCCCTCGCCTGAGACCCCACAGGCCCTCGTACCGTCCACCATCTTCTGCTCACAATCCAAGAGGTCCCGGCAGACCCGGGCGGGGTTCTCTTTGGTGCCCAGGGGCGTCTTAATGCTCTGGACGAGGTTGCTGAGGTAGTGTAAGGTTTTAAAGATCTCCCCTCCCTGGTCCAGCACCAGCCGGTCCGGATGGCTGTAACCCTGTCGCGGGGAGAGAGGGTGGCCACCGGCCTCTTGAGGTCCTGGCCTGGCCGGAGGTCCGAGCCTCCACAGCCCCAAGATCTTGCTACCGAGGAGACATCCGAGTTCCCAGCAGGGGGCACACTTGGGTCTCCCTCCACTTAACAAATAAAGAAACTGGGGACCAGGGACGGGTGGGGTCAGATCTGCCAGGAGGGCCTGGAGGCTTGAGAGGAGTAGAGGGTCAGCCTGGATCCTGTGCAGAACAGGAAGGTCCCCGTGAGCGAGGAGTCAAGGGAGTGGTCCCAAATCCCTCGGGAAGGGGTTGGTGAAGGACTTTCCACTGACCCCCAGAATGGAAGGAAGATAACGGGCCTTTCCATCTGCCCATCCCCCTGGATCATGAGGCCTGAGAGAGCCATCTCGGCATCACCTCTGCCCAGCATCCTGCTCAGGGCACAGATGGAAACGTCTGAAGGTCTGAGCTGGGAGGTAGTGAGTTCCCCATCGCGGGAAGGAGGCAAAGCAGCAAAGGGCACTCCTGACAGGGCTTGACTAGAGGACACCTGAGGCCCTGCTCAGCCTCATATCCTGGGGCTGAGTTGATCACTGGTCAGGGTCTTAGCAGAGCCTGTGGACTGACAATGAGCTTCTTGCTCCTGGCGGGTTGTGGAACTGAACCACGGAAGCTGCTGTGGGCTCTGGACCCAGGTGAGCATCTCTTCCTGACTCAGGAGGAAAGGGCTCTGGAGGAAAGAGAAAGGGCTCAGGCCTGTTTCTGGCCCCTGCTCTGGCCATGAATCACTCAGTGTGGGCCACATGGAGGGCACTGACCACACATGGGCCATCATTTCTGTTTCCCCCAGGAAGGGACCCCATGTGGGCAGGGCCCCTGGTGGTACCTCTGCTCTCAGTGCTCCACTAGTGTCCATCCACGTCTGGAAAGCTGCCCCAAGGTCATCTTGTTGCTGTGCAGGGAGAAGACAGGGTGTATCTCCTGGTCCCCACACACCCACCAAGTGGGAGCTCCAGGGTCTGAGCAAGAGCCCTCCCACCCCACCTTCCCTGGCAGGATCGTGGCCAACAGCACGCCTTCGGTGGAACTCTCTCCTTCTTCCCCTTGCAAACAGGCCCTTCCGCTCCCTTCCTCCAGGCACTTCCATAGTGCTCCAACGCTCTCAGGATTAAGTCCAAACTCCTCAGCATGGTTACAAGACCTGGACTGAGTGCTGCAGTCTCTGGCCCTGCCTCTCTTCTCTCTCCCACACGTGCTCCGTGCACCAGACACACTATTGAACTTCTAAGTTCCTAAGTACCATGCTCTATCTAGCCACTGGGCCTTTGCACATGCTGTTCCCATTGCTTCTTCCCTCCCTCCATCATTCCATTTACTATTCCAGCGGTACTCAGCCAGGGGCGATGCTGCCCCCAGTGGACATTTGGCAGTATCTCGAGACTTTAGGGGCTGTCACAACTGGAGGAGGGGACGCTACTGGCATGTAGTGGGTGGAGGTCAGGATGCTGCTAACATCCTACAACGCACAGGACAATCACTCATAGCAACGAACCATCTGGTTCCAAATGTCAACAGCGCTGCAGTTGAGAAACCCTGCCCTACGCTCATCCTATAGATGCCAGCTGCCATGGGAACTCTTTCCTGACGTTTCTGTCCCCCAGGCTGGGTGTGGACCCCTTTCTCTACATTCCCACAGTCCCCGTGTCTCCCCTTTGGCTTGCACTGTAATTGTCTCACATACACTTGTAGCTCCATCCCTGGCGCTGGGCTTGCCAGAAACACAGCCACGGTCTTGCCATGAATGTAGTGAGGGGGAGAATCTGACAGTGAGTAAAGCGCAGGATTGGGGTCTGGGGCCAGGACTCTGGAGGTACTTCTCCAGTTCAAATCCCAGCCTTGCTACTTACTAACTGCACAATCTGGGCAAGTTGCTTAACCTCTCTTTGCCTCAGTTGTCTCATCCCGATAATGGGCATGACAATAAAACTCTCTCAGAACTGTTGAGAGGAATAAATGAGTTAATACGTGAAAAGCACTTCTAATGCTGTCTGGCATATAACAAGCACTGAATATATTAGTTATTATTCAAAAAAAACTCAAAACCCTCTCATTTCCCATTTTTTCAGAGGGAAAAGGTTTTTCTTAGATCTCTTCACCTCCCCCTAGCTGGCTTCCTTCTACTGAATGAAGAAGGAAAGGTGTGGAGGAAGAGGCCAGGGCTGTCATTCCATTTTTGTGGACGAGGCAGAGGGACGGACGGTGAGCGCAGAGAGGTGAGAAGAACAGGCATTCCGAGCAGCTCGCGGCCCGGGGGATCCTCCTCCATTCAGTCCTTCCCCTTGGCCATTCCCGGGAACGCCGTCGGGGCCCGCTTCTATCAATCATCGCCGTGGTAAAACGGAGACGGAACTGTCAGAGGGCTTGGGAGGGGGCCATGCTTTCATACAGGCCAGGGTACCCACCAGGGGGGAACACAGGGGCCTGACCTGCCACCTTGCCCGACCCTCTTTGGACTCAGAATCTGAGCTGGAAGGACTCTGGGATATTATGATTTATAATAAGAAATATATATTTGGTCTTCAATCCCGTTCCTGGCACAGAGCTCCTAGAACCCCTGGAGTCTCCTGGAATAGGGTATCTTTTGCTGCATTAATGAGGTGACTTTTGGACTGCTCATAAGTAGCCTAAGGATGGGGGCTGGTGGTTGGTGGAACCAACCGTGTGATCAGAGGGCTGGAACTTTCACTTACGGTCTACTGTCTCCAAGGAGGGGAGAGGGGCTGGAGGCTGAGTCAATCACCAGTGGCCAATGGTTTAATCAATCATGTCTGTGTAATGAAGCCTGCATAAAATCCCAAAAGGACTGGGTGCAGAGGGCTTCCGGGTTGGTGAACACACGGAGATTCGGGGAGAACAGGGAAGCCCCTTCCCCATGCCTTGCCCTGTGCACATCTTCCATCTGGGGGTTCCTCAGTGACAGCCTTTTATAATAAACCAATAATCTAATAAGTAAAATGTTTCCATGAGTTCTGTGAGCCGCTCTAGCAAATTAACGGAGCCCGAGGAGGGCATGGTGGGAACCTCTGGATTACAGCCAGTTGGTCAGAAGCACAGGTGACACCTGGATTTGCCACTGGCAAATCTGAAGGGGGGCGGCGAGGGGGGTGGTGAGGGACATGGGGATTGGGGGATGGGGGAGCCAGCAGCAATCTTGTAGGACTGAGCCCTCAACCTGCGGAATCTGACGCTAACGCCAAGTAGTGTCAGGATTGAGCTGAATTGTAGGACACCCAGCTGGTGTCCCCAGCGTTGCTTGTTGGTGCGGGGGACCCCCCCTTCCCAACACACACAGGTTGGAATCGGTACCAGAACCTTAAAGAGTTGTCAGCGGATCTGTACAGTGTACCGACAGGACCCTGGAGCCAGCGGTAGGAGGTCTTCCTGGGTTCATAGACAGGGGTGCATTTTGACTAAAAGCTTGGTATCCCGCCTCTCGGCCCAGGGCTCTTTCTGCTGCTTCAGGGTCCAGGATCCAGTATGGAGCGGCAAAAGGACGTGGGCAGTTTAGGGCCACCTTGGCCAGAGAGGGGTCCACTGCCGCCACCCGCCCCCGACACCACCCCCTAGGCCTTACCCCGCGCAGGCAACAGAGAATGTTCTCCAACTTACAAAGTGAATAGGGCTCCCTGGAGGACCCTGCAAAAGAAGAGGCTGGGTCTGTATCTGATGGGGACTGGGTGCTACAGTCCCGGGGGCTGTCGGGAGACGGGAGGGGCTGTCGGGGCGTGAGAGAACCCACCACGCTGGCCTCTGCCTGGCCCTACCAGGGCTGTGCCACACCGTCCCGGAGGCCTGGCCTGGCCTGTGAAGTCAGGGCCAGTCCTGTGAAGGCTGCCAGCACAGCCTTGGATCTCATTCAAAGGAACCCCACCTGCTGCCCTGCAGTTCAAGGGGTACCGAGCACACAGCTACCTACCGGTGGGCCGGGCTGCCCTCTGGGACCGGGAGGACCCTGGAGGAAGAGGAGAATAATGAGGCCCTGGTCAAAGGCCTCTCATCCCCCCACCCAGCCCAGGCCTCCTCCAGCCGACCTGAGACCCAGGCACGATGGCGGCCCAGGTACAGATTGAGGCCCACAGGGAAAAACGTGCCCAAGGACATGCCTGGTCATGGGCAGGGGAACCCAGAGGGCCCGTCCCTCCCACTCCCCTGTCCCCCCCAGCCCTCATACCCCAGCCCACTCACCCTCGGACCTTGCAATCCCTAGAGGAGGGGCAGAAGCAGGGAGAAAGAGTCAGAGGACCAGGCTGAGCCATGCCCGCCCCCTGCCCCAGCCCAACCCTGCCGTACCCCCTGCCATACTGTCCCCAGCCCATCCACTCACCAAGTCCCCTCGCCTGCCTTTGTCGCCCTTCGGACCCTGCAATAAACCATGGCCCAGTGAGAGGGGGCTCAGAGGGGAAGCCCCACTTCCCGGATGGGGAAACTGAGGCTCAGACTGGCCCTGGGTCACAGAGACAGTCTTGCCCCAGCGGTCTTCCTGGCCAGCCCCCTGCACATACCTGGCGTCCTGAAGGTCCCAGGATTCCTAGGGGCCCAATGATGCCTTCCTTCCCCTGAAGGAGAGAGAAAGGCTTGTGTGTCCTTGTCCCAGGGCCTGGGGAATACAGTCACAGGGACAGGAGGGTAGAGGGCAGCCTGAGTGTCCCAAGGGGATGGAAGGGAGACCTCCTCAAGGAGGGCCAGGCTATGCGTCTCCTGTGCCCGTCCTATGTGCCTTGGGGGGGCGTCACCAGCGGACGGGGGGAGCAGTGAAAGGGGAAAGGATGGCAGCCCAGCTGGCAGGAACAGCATGAGCAAAGGTATGGAAACAGGAGTGAAGACTGTGGGCAGAGGGGCTCAGTGCTGAAGCAGCAGGAGTGGCGGCCACCCGGCTGATGGCTGGCCAGCCTTGGGCCTCGGACAACTGTCCCTGCTGGGACAGACACGGAGAGGACTCACCATCAAGCCAGGAGGCCCCCGAGGGCCCTGGATGCCTTTGAAGCCAATGTCTCCTGGGGGGCCCTGTGGAAGGCAGAGGAAGGGCTGCTGTGTCTGGGTGGCCACTGGGTGAGGGCTCCAGCGCTCTGCCGCCCGAGGGCTGGCCAACCTTTGCCCTCCCTGTCAAGAGACGCCTTACCTGAGAGGCTCCAGGAAGAGTAACAAATGTGCACAATTATTCAGCAGGTGCCAGAGTGCTGGCTTGGTGCTAAATGGTGTAGGTCTCTGGTCTTAATTGTAACAACCCTTTGCTGTTATTATACCCATTTTATAGATGAGAAAACTGAAGCTTGGAGAGACCGAGTAACTTGCTTGAGGCACAGAGCAGGTGAATTGTGGAGCTGGGTTTAGAACCCAGGTCTGCTGGAATGTGAGTGCTGGGAGACACAGGTGTTCATGCTAGATCCTGGCTGTGTTCCAGCCCACGTTGCAAATGCTCAAGAAATATTTGTTGAGTGAATAAATGAATAAATGAACAAGCAGGTGGATGGATGGGACCCCAAGAGGAACAGTGTAGAATGGGGATCTGTACCTTGGGTCCAAAGAGGCCAGCCATTCCTGGGAATCCCATCTCACCAGAGTCACCCTGTGGGGAGAATAGGATGAGATGGGGCGAGTGGGCCAAGACAAGGGTGCCTGGCCAGTCATGCAGGACCCCTGGGCCTGCCTTCTTGCAGGGATATCAGCCACTCCACCTCGAAGCGAACAGATGAGTGTGAATGGCTCACAAACCAGACACCAGGTCAGCCTGGACTCCAGCGGGGCAGGAGCCTGTGCCCTCTGTCAAATGGGAAAGTGGAGGCCAGCTCTGGGCTTCCACAGGGGATGCTCTAGAACACTCAGGATGTCCTGTCCCAGGTCTTCAAGGAAGACAGTGGAAGGACCTGTAGACTTCCCAACCCATCCCAAAGGCTCTATTGAGGAATGGGCCCCTCAAAGTAACCCCTAAAAACTGAGGGCCTGCTATGTGCCAGGCACTTTGCATGCACCACCATGCCTGTGTGTTCCCACATCAGCCTGGGGAGACACAATGTGCCTATTCACAGACCAGGAAATAAAGACTCAGAGAGGGCAGGAACTTGCTCAAAGTCACACAGATGTTGTGGAGTGTGCTAGATTCAGATACGGTGTACAATTCCAGAGGCCTGAGTTATATGGTTCGTTGCTGCTTAACTTTTTTTTTTTTTTTAATTTATTTTTGGCTGTGTTGGGTCTTCGTTGCTGTGTGCGGGCTTTCTCTAGTTGCAGTGAGCGGGGGCTACTCTTCGTTGCGGTGCACGGGCTTCTCACTGCGGTGGCTTCTCTCATTGTGGAGCACAGGCTCTAGGCGCGCGGCTTCAGTAGTTGTGGAGCGCGGGCTCAGTAGTTGTGGCTCACGGACTTAGTTGCTCCATGGCATGTGGGATCTTCCCGGACCAGGGATCGAACCCGTGTCCCCTGCATTGGCAGGAGGATTCTCAACCACTGCACCACCAGGGAAGCCCATGTTGCTTAACTTTTAAAGAAACTGCTCAACTGTTTTCCAAAGTGGTCGTACAATTTTACATTCCTATTAGCAGAGTATGAGAGTTCCCATTGCTCCACATCCTTGCCAAGGATCAGTATGATCAGTCTTTAAAAATATTCTCCATTCAAATTCAAAGGTGTGCAGTAGCATCTCATTGTGGTTATAATGAGCATTTGCCTAATGACTAATGATATTGATGTTTTCATGTGCTTATTTGCCATCTGTATAGCTTCTTTGAAGTGTCTACTCAAACCTTTTGTCTAATTTTAAAAATTGGGCTGCTTATTTTCTTACTATTGAGTTTTGAGAGTTCTTTATATATTCTGGCTATAAATCCTTTACGAGACATATGCTTTGCACTTTCTCCTAGTATGTGGCTTATCTTTTCATTCTCTTAACAGTGTCCTTTTGAGAAGCAAAAGTTTTAAATTTCAATGATGTCCAATTTATCAGATTTTCTTTTATGCATCATGCTTTTGGTGTCATTTCTGAGAAATCTTTTTATAACCCAAGGTCTCAAAGATTTTCTTTTACACTTTCTTGTAGAAGTTTTAGCACTTTTGGTTTTACGTTTAGGTGTATGATCCATGTTGAGTTAATTTTTGTACACAGTATGAAGTATTCAATTGTTCTGGAGCCATTGCTGTAAAACACTATTCTGTATCCACTGAATTACTTTTGCGCCTATGTCAAAGATCAGTTGTCTGTATGTGAATGAATACATTTCTGGATTCTTTTTTCTGTTCCTTTGATCTATTAGTATATTTATGGCAATACCATACCCTCTTGATTCCTGTAGCTTTGTAAGTCTTGAAATCAACTACTGTTAGTCCTTCAACTTTGTTCTTCTTTTTCCAAGTTGTTTTGGTTATTCTAGGTCTTTTGCATTTCCAAATGAATTTTAGAATCAGCTTATTATTTTCTACAAGAAAAGCTTGATGGGATTTTGATTGGGATTGTGTTGAATCTATAGACCAACTTGAGGAAAATTGACATCTTAACAATATTGAGTCTCTTGACCAATAAACACAGTAAATATCTCCATTTATTTAGATCTTCCTCAATTTATCTCAACAACGCTTTATAGTTTTTTCAGTGTACATGTCTTATACACCTATTGTCATGTGTATCTCTAAGTATTTCATATTTTTATGCTATTGTAAATAGTATTGCTCTTTAGATTTCAAATTCTGATTGCTTCTTGCTAGCATATACAAGTCATTTGAGTATATTGAGCTGGTGTCCTGCTATCTTGCTAAAACTCCCTAATTCTAGGAGCTTTATTGTAGATTCTATTGGGTTTTCTACATAGACAACCATTTTGTCTACAGATGAAAAGTTTCACCTCTTCCTTTTTGATATGAATGTCTTTTATTTATTTTTCTTGCCTTACTGCATTGGCTAGAACTGCCAATACAATGTTGAATAGAAGTAGTGAGAACAGATATCTTTGACTTGTTTCTGCTCTTTGGGAGAAAGAATTCAGTCATTCCCTTTTTTTTTTTTCGGTTGGGTCGGGTCTTAGTTGTGGCAGGCAGGCTCCTTAGTTGTGGCTTGCTGGCTCCTTAGTTGAGGCACGCTGCCTCCTTAGTTGTAGCATGTGAACTCTTAGCTGCAGCATGCATGTGGGATCTAGTTCCCTGACCAGGGATCAAACCCGGGCCCCCTGTGTTGGGAGTGTGGAGCCTTATCCACTGCACCACCAGGGAAGTCCCAGTCATTCACTATTAAGTATGATGTTAAATATAGATTTTTCATGGATGCCCTTTATCAAGTTGAGAAAGTTCCTTGCTCTACCAAGTTTGTTGAGAATTTTTATCAGAAATGGAGTTGGATTTTATCAATTACTTTTCTTGCACCTACTGAGATGATTAATTGGGTTTTCTGTTTTCGTTTGTTAATACGGTGAATTACATTGATTTACCTTCAAATGTTATACCATCCTTGCATTCCTGGGATAAACCTCACTTGATCTTGATGTACAATCCTTTTAATGTATGCTTAGATCCATTTTTCTAAAATTGTATTGACAATTTTTGTATCTATAGTTATGAGGTATATTGGTTTGTAGTTTTCTTTTCTTGTAATGTCCTTTTCTGGCATTGACATCAAGGTAATGCTAACCTCATAGAATGTGTTGGGAAATATTTCTCCTCTTCAATTTTCTGGAAGAGTTTATGCAGAATTGGTATTTTTTTCTTCCACAAACAATTACTAGAACTTACCAGTGAAGTCATCTGAGCCTTTGTGGGAAGTTTTTAAACTATAGATGCAATTTCTCTAATAGATACAAGGCTGTTTAAGGCTATTTAGAGTTCTGGGTGGGATCACCTCTCCTCATTCTGAAGGGACCGCTCATATCTCATTTCTCAGCTTTTTTCCACCCCCAACCCCGCCCGCAGTGGAGGCAGAATAGTATGTGTGCCCACAGAGGGTACTGGTCTGCCCTCGTCACAGAGCAGGAAGGTGGCTTCTGGGTCTGTGTGTGTGAACACGTGTGTTCCCTGGGGCTCACTCACCGGCTGGCCTTTGGATCCAGGCTCCCCATGGTTCCCAGGAAGCCCCGTTCCGCCTTCTGTCCCTCGTTTGCCAGGGGGACCCAGCTGCCCGGGTAACCCACTTTCACCCTTAAAGAAATACACCAAGATGACCAGTCAAAGGGAGAAAATGGCTCGAGGAGAGGGGAGGCGCAGTTGGAGAGACAGAACAGCCATTCCACAGGGTCAGTTAACATCTCCGGGTGCTGGGGCAACAGGCATAGACTTGGGGGTGGTGGAGGGGTGCTCAAAACTTCAGCCTCCTTAAGGGGAAAGTCTCTTTTCTTTCTCTGGCATTCAAGGCCCACTTTCCGTCCACTCCCCCACATGCCTCTCCTCTTCATTGTTTCTTCCCAACAGGCCATGCAGTCCCCACCTCCACACCTCCATTCACGCTGTCCCTTCTTGCTCATTTAAATCCTCCACGGGCCAAGGCCATCTCTCCCTCTGCCAGCTGTCTTTATGGAGGGTTCCAACCTCTCTCTAACTAAACCTCAAGCTCAGAGAGGGCGAGAGCCCTGTCTGATTCATTCCTCTCAATCTTCCCTTCAGTGTCTAGCCCTGGGCTCAGACTGACTCAGGGCTGCCACCGCCACCACTCAAGGAAACTTTCTAAAAAGATACCTTGGAGGGTCTCAGAGCCAGCAACATGCACTGTTCCACAAAGGCCCACAAGAGGGCGCCCATGGACAACTCAACAAATAGCTGACAGTGTCAAGGGCCTGGTAGGGGGCAGTATTACAGCTCCCTGGATAAACTATCCTTTAAGTCAAGTTTAAGCTTGGGGAGGGACCCCTGAGAAAGAGGACTCCATTTTCACACAGGCCCTGGGACATGGGCGCTCACATCAGCACTGCAGTCGGTGTCACTATAGTTAGTACCAAGGCAGAAAGGGTGGAGGGCGGGTAAGGGGATTAACAAGTGTCTGACCTTGAATCCTGGGGGTCCCTGTGCTCCAGGCAAGCCAGCCACACCTGGATTTCCTCTCTTCCCAGCAGGGCCCACGGGGCCAGGGTCCCCATCGTCTCCCTGCTCCCCCTGTGAAGAAAGAGGGCAGAGGAGGATTTTTCATGTTTCAGGAAATAGGCAGCCAAGGAGGCAGGATGACTCAAAACCTGGGTGAAGGGCTTCCCTGGTGGCGCAGTGGTTAAGAATCCGCCTGCCAGTGTAGGGGACACGGGTTCGAGCCCTGGTCCGGGAAGATCCCACATGCCGCGGAGAGACTAAGCCCATGCGCCACAACTACTGAGCCTGCGCTCTAGAGCCCGCGAGCCACAACTACTGAGCCCGTGCTCCACAACAAGAGAAGACACCGCAATGAGAAGCCCGCGCACCGCAACAAAGAGTAGCCCCCGCTCGCCACAACTAGAGAAAGCCTGCGTGCAACAACGAAGACCCAACGTAGCCAAAGAAAAAACAAAACAAAACGAAACAAAACAAAAACCTGGGTGAACCCTGGGTGAAGCTGGAGGTCAAACTGAGGGATGGAGGTCATACTGCCTGTGTGTGAGGATGGCTGGACCAGCGGGACAAATGGGTGGGGAAGGGAAGGGTCTTAAAAACCAGAAGCTCTATTCGCTGGACAGGGTATGACCCTCTGGGTGCTGGCATGGAGGAGAGACAGTGAGATGGGCCACAGTCCCAGGTCCCAGGTCCCAAGGGATGAGGCCATTGCCCATGCAGGAAACTTCTGCATGTGCTGGTTCTGCCCATCCAAGTTTCCAAACTCGCTCCTCCTGGCCCATGGCCTATGGCACCCCCCCCCCCACACACGTCATCTCAAATGGGGACACCGTCTCTTAACCCCAAGTTCTGCTCACCTGCTGTCCTGCTTGACCGTCCCGGCCAGGAAGCCCATCTGGTCCAGCGACACCCTCGGGGCCCTGTCTCCCCACCACGCCCCGAGGCCCCGGCAGCCCCTGCAGGCCCTGGGGGTAAATAAGAAGCTGGTGAGGGCTTCTGGGGAGGGCAGGGAGGTGGGTGGGAGAGGAGAAGCTGTGAGTCACTCACCTGGATCCCCCTCCGTCCTGGTCCCCCAGCCTTGCCTTGCTTTCCCTTTGGTCCCTGAAAAATCAAGGGGCACATAATGAGGGCTTCCTTGAGGAGGTGCAGAACACTAGGAGCTCTGGAAGGGGACCCTTCTGTGGCTGGGGCCTGCCCCCCCACTTCTTGGGCCTTGGCATCTGAATCTGCAAATGGGCCCAAGCATCCTGACTCAGAAGCCCAAGGTCAAGGCTGGCCTTGGGGCCTGCCAGCGTTGTCACTAACCCTGGGTCCTGGGCCCTCACTGGCAACCCTGCTGCAGAGGCTCCAGGCCCTGGCAACTTCCTGGTGGGAGCGAAGCCCACGGCTGGCTGGTCTATTTAATCCCCATGAGTGTGGCTATCCCTGAGGGGTGGGGGTGGCTCTGCGGGTGGAGGGGTGCACCCCTAGGGGGAAGTTGAGGGCATTAAGGCAGTCTTGGCCCAACCTCAGTGGAGGCAGATGCAGGAGCCCTGGGTGCAAGGCAGGAAACTCCTCTCCACCGCCTCTGAATTCTTCCACGAGCATCACCACCCCCGTGTCTTCCTCCACACCCCCTCACTTCACTTCTCCCAGTTTTCTCTTTCTACAGTGTGGCATCGTGGAAAGAGAGGCCAGCTTTGGATCTTGACTGCCCTGGGTTCAAATACCGCTGGCTGACCTGACAGGTGGTCTCCCTCCGGGAGGCCCTATAAATGGGGCTGGTCATCCCCCCTCCTTTAGGCTGTTTGAAGGGATCTTGGCCAGGCCACACCCTGCAGGGCCCTTCCCTGTGGTTCCCTCTCTTTCTCACAGCACCCCCAGCCCTCCCTCCCGTGTGCTGTGTGCCTGGGCCAGTCTCTTTCCCTTCCCTGTGGACGTCAGGGCCTCTTACCTCGTCCCCTTTCGATCCTTTGGGGCCCGGCCGTCCCCGGGGTCCCGGATGCCCCTGCAAACCAAGGTGAGATGACGCAAGGCAGCCCCAGGATTCTCTCCTGGGGAGGGTGGCCAGTCTCCGCCTGGAGGGGGGAGGGGTGGGGAGGGGTTTGGGGGTGCAGGCTCTGGGGGTGCCCCCAGGGTCAGGGCAGGAGAAACCAGAACGGGCTGCCCCAGGCCCTCCTGCAGGGAGGGTCCCTTTAAGCTTTAAAAGGCCCAGTTCTTTAATTCCCCCACTGCTCCTCCACCACCCCGCTCAGGGCAGGAGGGGGATGGGACAGGAAGCACCACTCACGGGTTGGCCCTGCTGGCCTGGATTTCCACGGAGGCCTTGTACGCCCTCCTGTCCCTGGAAGTCAAGGAGAGACAGGTGAGGGGGCTCATCTTGTGGGGGGGGGGCGGGCAGGACAACTTCCAGCCTGGAGGACCCCAGAAAGCCCTTGTTCTTCCTAGCCGTGTGTCATTGTCCCCCTGAGTCTCAGCATCCTCATCTGCAAAATGGGTGAAATAATGACCCTGCCAGGGAGGATGAAGGTGGGGCGGAGAAGAGCCTAGGGGGCTGGCAGGTGGGGGGAGCTTGGGGGGGGGGCCTGGTGCTCATTCAGTGGCCTGTCCACACTGCGTCTGTTGGGAGAGCGGCTCTCGGCCACAGATGGGGACGCTGAGGTTCTTGGAGGGGTGGGGTCTCCCTGCCCCGCCCATCCTCTCCCTCCCTTGGGAAAGATCTTGGACCCTTCCCCTTTCAGCGTGAACTAAGCCCTGAGCCCTTGCGGGGAGGGGGAGGGTTGCTTAAAGCCTGGGCACTAATGGTGGAAGGACAGGCCTGTTTCCTGGCGAAGGCTGTTCTAATTCCAGGTTGCAGGAAATACAGGCCAAGGAATGCCTTCTAATAACACTCCCGATGCTGCCAGCAGGTAGGAGCTCCGATACTTACGGGGTATCCAGGGTCCCCTGGTTCCCCGCGGTCTCCTCGATCACCCACAGGGCCCTAAACGACAAGGACAACAATAAAAAATGGGCCACCGGATGCAGGGGATGCCACACTTGGGCCTCCCAGGCCACAACCTCGTGAAGCTTGCAGCAGCCTCACCCCTGCTCAGTTTCCCTGCCCCCTCCCAGGTTGGGGCTCCACCCTGGCATTGGTCCACGGGATGGACAGCGGGGGTGGGGGTCTTACCCGATCTCCAGGTGGCCCGGGGTGCCCCTCGGCCTTGCCATCCTCACCCTGCTCCCCCTGTGGACACAAAACTAGCTTTAGGACAAACCTCCTGCTCCTGGTGAATCTGGGGAGTTCCAGACACTCTGCACGGAGGCCAAAAGGGCCTTCATCAGAGATGAAGTCCAGCCGACTTAGGGTTACAGACAGAAAGACTGAGGCCAGAGAGGCAAGGGGAAGATGTGGGGTCAAAGGCAGACCTGGGCATGGAACCAGGAATGTGGAACACAGAACAGCGCTCTTTACCCTCCCCGCTGCTGGACACCGCCAGGCTGATGCCCTCAGGCTGTCAGACGGGGTAGCTGAGCAGAGACCTTGGTCACACCCAGCTTTGCAGGGGACCAGCTGCCCAGACCTTCAACAGGTCTCTTCCCATCTCAGAGCTTTTTCTCAGCTGCGGAATCGGAGTGAGGAGGAGTGAAGGGGACAATGGCGATACCCATGCGGAGTGGTGGGGAATTCCATGAAATGATGCAGAAGTCCCTGCATGGTGCTCAGCAGGCAGTGACAATAATTCCAACAGCTGGCAGGCATGGGCACTGCCACGGCCGCACACAGGCACTCACTGAATCCTCCCAACAACGCTACAAAGTAAGTGATATTATTCTCCCCATTTTACAGATGAGGACACTGAGGCACAAAGAGATGGTGTGAGCTGCTCAGTCATTCAGCCCCCAATGACAGAGTCCCTTTCTCTGACCCTTGCTGGGAGAAAGTGGGCCGAGAACCAGCTTCAGGACGAATGTCCAATCCTTGATGGGAGCCCCAGAGAAGGCCCTGGGCTGCCCCAGATGGCACTCAGCAGTCGGCTAACTTGCAGGTCTTGTTCATATGACAGCTTCCTATCTGCAAAACGGGATTGTCATGCCTCGTAGCACTGCTCCGAGGACCCAGTGAGCAAAGGCATGCTGCTGCACACAGAGTAGAGGCTCAGTAGAAATTGCTGTTGTTGATAATAATAACAGCAGGGAGGATGTGTGGCATGGAGGTGGTCAGAAAGACTGGGGGAGGAGCAGAGTTTAGAGCCGAGGTCCTTGGGCCATGGCAGTCCACGCCATGTGGACTGGACACAGGACAGGTGGCTGGACGCCATGTGCCAGCTACAAGGAAGGTGTAAGCAGAACAGCAAGTGGCAGAACCTCAGGGCTCAGAATGTTCCAGCCCCAGACAATTAGTGTCACGTCCCATGGGGGTGCATTCTGGGCAGGGGGCTCAAGCCAGGGCACCTCCGAGCCCCCTCGCTGTTGGCAGGGATTGAAGGGGAGGCCTGAGAGGCAGGAGAGAGGGGAGCCGTCCCGGGGGCTGGAGCCTGTCCCAGGCTTGAATCAGTCCGTAGGGCTGGTGGCTGTACGCCTTGGCCCAGGGCCTCTGTGGCTCCTGTGGGCAGAGATCGAAGGCATGAGGGACTCGGCCCGAGGCCTAGAACCAGTCATACCCGGGAAGGGGGGATGGGTGGCCCAAGGAGTGGGGATTCCCTCTCCTCCCTGACCACTCTCTATGGCTCTTTGTCCCAGGGCTCCGTCCCACAGTGGAGGGAGATAGCTGGACTGGAGGGGTGTCAGGGAAGGGGGCAGTGTTTACCTAGTGTGTTCTATGTGCCAGGCGCTTCATGAAGTATGTTTCATACATGGTTTCATGAAATCCATATAGCACCTCTATGCTGCTGTGACCATTGGTCCCATTTTACAGATGGAGAAACTGAGGCCCAGGGAAGGAAGAGTCTTAGCCAAGGCCACACAAGACTCAAGGGGATGTCTAGGCCAAAAGCCAGCTCTACAGATCTCCCTCTCTCCCCCACATTGTGGCTGAAGTTTGGGGATGCATTTTTTAGCACCTGAAAGCTGGTGGGGTCCCCCCATTTCCCATCTTTCTCCTTGTTCTCAGAGTCTTATCCCACTTCCCCAGTCCCTCTGGCCACCACCTTTGTAGACAGACACGTGCCCCACAGGGAAATTCCAAGTTGAACAATATATTGGCTCATCTAAGTGTCTGTTTCTGGCTGGAAAAGCAAGGCCTGGCATCAGACAGAGTCTGAATCTGGTCCTGCAACACCTCCCACTGATCCTGAGCTAGTCCTGGAGCGTCATGGAGACTCAGTTTCCCCACCTGTCAAGTGGGACCCTTACACTTCTGTGCCAGGGTCATGGTGAGGATTATGGAGAAATCCTGGCTGGGGAGCTTTGCTTCGGGGGTGTCCCCCAGGAACCTGCTCTCTCCCCACCCCCCGCACCTGCCGCCAAGCTCCATCCAGCTGTGGTTGGTTGGCTATTCAGTCCTGTGAGTATTTTTATTTTTGAGCTCTATAGGGCATCATTCCACAGCCCCTAGCTCAGGGCCGAGAACATACTAAATAAATCATTATAAATCCATAAATACCTGTTGGTTAGCAGATGAATGACTGAACTCATAATAATACCTATAAGTCAGAAAGTGCATCTGGCTGACATATATGTGATGTCCTGCTTAGCCTCGTGTTCCCGAGGTACCCATCCACTTAATAGATGAGGCAATCAAGGCTCGGGGGAACGCTGGGCCCTGCCCAAGGCCCAGGCTCAGGGCAGATTTGGGGTTAGGGTCCAATTCTCAGCAGCCACAAGAACTGCTTCTGGGGATGCAGACGACCCAGAGTGCAGGCACCCTCTTGCTTCAGGCTCCGTGTTAATCCCTCCTACACCAGCCCCGGCAGACCGTGAGGGCCGAGGAGGGACTCGGGGTTCTGAGTGACACTTTCTGCAGCTTCCTGTGGGATGTGTCAGAGCCTGTGGCCCACTCTGATTGCAGATCTGTTCTCCAAGCAGGAGGAAGGGGCCAGCTGGACAGGAAACCAGGCCAGGGTGATTCACCCAGCAGCGAGATGTAGTTAGTGGGGAGCTGACTCGGCAAAAGAAAGGAGGGTTGGTGAGCAGGGGGGCAAAGAGACAGCAGTGGGGCGCCTGCTAGGAGCCCGTTCCAGCTGAGCCATCAGGGGAAGGGGGAGGAAAGGAAGGAGGGACTCAGAGCCACTAATGTAGGAATCAGAGACTTGGGTCCTGGGCCAGCTTGGTGCTGCCTTGCAATGTGACCCTCAAACCTCTGGGCCCCCGCATGCCCACCTGCATAGTGGGGTGGGGCACGGTGATCAGCAAGGTTCCTTCTACCAATTCCTGTCCTCTACCGAATCTGGAGCCAAGGCATGGGACCTGGACACGTCTTCCCTCTGCCTGGGCGGTTCCTGGCCTCGAAATGCAGGTGCTTCTCACTCTCCATCCTAAGCCCCCTCCTGGCTCTCGCCGGGTGATCTCATTCACAAGTGAGGCTTCAATGCCCACGTTCGCACAGATGATGGAATGGCATTGTTACATGACTGATGTCCATTTCCCCTGGCTCAAACAGAAGCTCCAGGAAGGCAGCAACTGCGTCCATTTTTGTTCTGGTGCCAGGCACAGAGACGACACCCAATATACCTGTGCTGAATGTAGGTCTAATGGCTCCTGCCTGCTGGCCACAGCTGGGGTGACACTGGCCTCCTAGCTGGCCAAGGTGTGAGCAGGGATGAGCCTGGCGTGAACCCACGCTAGCCCAGCCGCAGTGGCCCAGGGGCTTGCTCCCGCCAGCCCCGGACGTGAGCAAGCAGCTGCCGCCCAGGACCGGACACCCACCTTTTCGCCCTTTGGTCCAGGAGGTCCGAGGGGTCCCATGATGCCTTTGTGTCCCTGCAGGAAACAAGACGGCAGGAGGTGAGAGCATGGGGGAGGGAGGAGTCGGGAGGGACAGGTGACGAAGGACAAGAACTCAAAGATGGAAACACTCTGGGCTGTGCGATCAGGTCCCGGCTCTGTCCCAACTCGCCGTGTGAATCTGAGCAGGCCCTGTGCCTCTCTGAGCCCTGGCCTCCCAGACATGCCATGTCGGTCCCAGACACACCTCTAAGGGGTGTCCGCTTGAGTGGCTGAAGGCTCTGCTCATGCCATCTTGGAGCAGACCTGGGACCAGGTCTCGGGAGGACCAGCTGTGTCTTCTGGGATGGGGCAGAGGCAGGGGGCAAAACGCTTGCCTCAGAGGGTTTCCCCGGGCCGGGCTGAGACCTGCACACGCAGACTCCTTCCTTGGGCTCCCGGCACCCACTCTCCAGTCTCCCTCTCCTTTGCCCTCTGCTTCTGCTCCCCTCCCTGCAGTATCTCTTTCAGACACTGGATCTCACCTTCAAACTTAAGCTGTCAGGCCTTGCACACACATTCTTTAGCCTCCCCGAGCCTCAGTTTCCTTTTCTGAGCAAGCCCCATGCCTCGCTGAGGCCTAGGCTCCCAGATGTGTACCATGGGTTTGGCTCAGCAGCCTCTAAGGCGGGGGGGGGGGGGGAGTTGCCAACTTGGATGTGAGAATGGGCTAAGACCCATCCCTTGCACAGAGAGCAGCGGTGAAGCTCAGACACGAGGTGTGTGCACGGCACCCACCATGGGAAGGAAGGACTCAGCGAGGCCAGGGATTGGCGGGGAGGTCTTCCTCTGTCCACCCCACCCCTGCCTGGCCCGCAGGTGGTTCTCGACCCCACCCCGGTCTGTGGGCCCAGGTGTTCCCTGGGGCGAAGGAGACCGTGAATCTGCCCGCAGTGGCCCGAGGGCCAGCCCTCAGCTAGGAGGAGGTGGGCGCAGCAGCCGAGGTGGCCTGAGTCCAGGCCTGCAGGGCAGAGTTCCGCAGAGGGGGAGGTGACATTTCCTTACATCGTAACCAGCCAGCCCCGGTTCTCCTTGGGCCCCCATCCGTCCTGGAGCACCCTACGAGAGGAGAAGACCCACGTTGGTACAGAGCGCCGCTCTCACGGCAGGAATGCGGGCACTCTCTCCCGCAGGCTCCAGCCCAGTTCAGCCCAGCAGCCTGGCACATCCACTCTGCCCAGAACCCAGGCCGGAGAGTCAGGTGGAGAGCAAGTGGCGTCCGTCCCCTCCTCTCCGGAGCATTCCTCCTCCCGCCCAGCCCTTCCTTCTTCCAGCTCCAGTGGTTCATGAGAGCCAATGGCTACATTTTCCCCAATTTTGTGAGCCAATTATGAAACAAAACCATGGTGAAAAATTAAATTCCATGAACTTACAGATAAATCAATTAATTATATTAAAAACATAGATGACAAATATTCAAAACTCATCCCTTCCTAGTTATTTTACTATACTTTACTGTTATCTATGCTCATGAGGTTACTTCCATTTGTTGAATCTGTGTGGCGGAAACACAGACATCCCTGGGTATCCAGAATCTGCAGGGGATCAGTTCCAGGACCCTCTGCAGATGTGAACCCGCGGATTCGGGGGCCGACTATACCAGATCATGGGGCTCTCTTACCCATCCCCTCCCAAGTCTGCATTCAATAACATCGCGTTGGCAGCTTGAAATCAGCCACTGTAGGAGCATTTATACCACGGAAACTTACAAGCGCCACAAACCAGCACGGCTGTTAACTGGCACCCACTGGCAGCTCAGAGACACCGCATCACCCTTGCCTGCCCCCTCCCTCGCTTCCTCTTGGGGCCCTCCTCTCCCTGCAGCAGTAAAACCCCTCAGGGACCCTCCCTTCAGGGCAGGCCAGCAACAGGCTGGGCCACCCTCAGAGTCACCCAGGGATCTGCAGCAGCTTCACCGTGACCCTCATGAACCTCCTTCCAGTGGGAAAACTCCTTGTTCAATAAAAATACTCCCAAGGGTCTGGTCCCCTCTCTACACCCCAATAGCAGGACTTGATAATAGGGGGTTATAAAGGGCTTCAGAAGACCCACAGACCCCTTCAAATCGCCAGAAATACTGTGTTGTGTGTACTTTTCCAGGGAGAGGGGCTATAGCTTCTGTAGGTTCCCAAAGGGATCAATGATTCCAAAGAAGTGGCTGGGACAGTGGACACAGGCGTTTAGCTGAGAGCTGAGGCGGGCGATGCTCTCCTCTCTGCCCTTGGCCCCCTCTGCTCCATGCCTGACCCCTACCCCACCCACCCAGAGAGTTCTCACCGTTGGTCCCAGGCTGCCCCGGGACCCTTTAGGGCCTGGGGTGCCAGGGGGTCCGGGGTCTCCAGGGACGCCCATCTCACCCAGCTGTCCTTGGTAGCCCTTGGCACCCTGCAGTGGAGGAGAGACAGGCTGTCAGTAGGCCCCAGCAGAGGGGAGGGAAGGGCGGGGGCTGCAGGGCAGGGACATGGTGGATCCAAGCAGGAGGCGGGGGAATCCTACCTTGGCTCCCATGCGGCCCTTCTCGCCTTGCTTCCCTGGTTTTCCTTCAGGACCCTGAAAGGAAAAGGAGGGAAAGAGAGAGAAAGATGAGAAATGAGAGAATACGGAGGCAGATCCACAGAGTATCGGAGCGCTAGCTCTGGAAGCAGACCGCCTGGGTTCAGATTGATTCTGCAGTCAATACCCGTGTGACCTTGAGCGTGACCGCACCTCCTGTGGTCTATGTCTTTGCAAAGTGGGGGCAGTGGTCGTATTTGCCTCACAGAGCTGAGGATTCAACCTGGTGATACAGTATCATGCTTGCAAGGTGCCTGGTCCGTAATAAGTAAGTGCTCGATAAATCACTGTTGTCATGGTTACTGCTGGTACCCAGGCTGTCCCCATGGCAGCAGCTCTCTGCACGGAGCCCTCTCCATGTGCCAGGCACTGTCCCACCCTCCTAGCCACCCTGAGCCTCAGGCCCGATTCAGAGCCCCTCCCGTAGATGGTGACAGCCTAGGTTCCTAAAGGTGAATCGACTTGCCCAGGGTCCTGCTGGTCCAAGGCAGAGCCCTGATTCAATTGCAGATCTGTCTGATTCTGTGTCCAGGGTGCCCACTGATGACAGGCAGGCAGGAGAGGTTTCCTAGGTCTGCCCTTATCTCTGAGATGTTGTGTGTCACTTCTGACAATCCCCGAGACCATGTCCCACTGACAGGGCCCCCTCCCTCAGGGGTTGAGGCTGGAGGGGTTCCTCAAAGTGGCTCTTTGTGACAGGAAGGTCAGCCACCCTTCCCCTACTCTCCCACTGGGGCACCCAGGCCACTCCCGCTGACAGGCCACTCTGCCCCCTCCCCCAAAGGCATCCCAAAGCGCTGCTCTCCCCTGCTCTGCCCCAGGGGGCCCAACTGTCTCCACAGTTGTCAGGGAAACTCAGTTCACTGGGGCTGAGTGAGTGTGAGTGTGCACGAGGGAGTACAAGACAGATGAGAGAGCAAGAGCGAGAGAAGAGAGTCCTAACCCCAGGCCCCACTGGGTTGGGATGTAGTGGGTAGCGCAGGCAGTGTTTCTGACCTGAAGGGACATCCAGACTGCCTGCAGAGGACAGTCCCCTCAAAGCCCAACCCTCAAAGGGAGCTGGGAAAAATATCTATGTTCTTGGTAAGCACTAAAGAGCTGGTTTGATTTAATCCCTTTGGCTGCATTAACAGAGGCACATGCTATAGGATGAGGGAGGTGATACTCTCACCTTGGAATAGGCATTGCACTCTAAGAGGAAGTACTGACTAATTGTGATGGAGGAGGGGTAGGGAGAACAGTGGCCTTGGAAGGACCAAGCACAGAGTGCCCTGCATCCTGGTGCTTGAGTCTTCACGTGACCCTGGACAAGTCCCTCCCTTTCTCTGTGGCTCAGTTTCCCCACCTGTAATATGAAGGTCTTGAACTAGCCTTGCACTGTCCAATATGGTGTCCCCTAGCCACACATGGCTACTGGGCACTTGAAATGTGGCTATTGTGACTGAGGAACTGGATTTTTAATCAATTAAATTTTAATTAACTTTAAATTTTAAAACTGGTAATTCAATGATTGGAAAACTTCTAACATTTTTGGAACAACTTGGGATATGAATCTACATTTTCAATTGTATGTTTTATGAAATCTAAATACAGATCAAGTATTTCCAAGGAAAATTTAGCATCTGAATTGAGATGTGCTCTAAGTGTAAATTACACACTGGATTTCAAAGACTTACAAAAAAAAAAAAGGATGCAAAATAGCTTATTAATGATTTTTTATATTGATTACATGTTGATATGTTAGTATTTTGGATAGATTGTGCTAAATATATCATTAAAATTAATTTTGCCTATTTCTTTTTACTTTTTAAAAATATAACTATTAGAAAATTTTAAATTACACACATTAACTCCTATTCTGTTTCTACCAGACAGCATTGGACTTGACAATCTCAAGGTCTTTTGCTCCTCCAGTAATTAAATACTAAATAATCATCATGGCCCCAACGATGGGCCAGACACTATGTCCGAACTCCGTTTCATATCTCATCCAATTCTGGCCACAGGGCTGGGAGGAAGGGATTATTTATCCCATGTTAGAGCTAAAGAAACAGGCTCAGGGGGATGAAGACCCTGTCAACGGGTCACCCAGCTAGGTAGAATGAAATGTGGATTCTTACTTTCTGGGACACCCCTTTTCCTAGGCTGGTCCTGTTTGGGCAGTTGTGAATCATGATTACAGGAGCTGGTGGCATTTACCAGCGGAATGAGGTGATTGCAACGGCTGATCCCTTGTCAGAAGGAGAAGCAAGTCAGTGACAAAGAATTCAGTACAGGGCCAGGGAGACAGACGTCTCCCCCAGGACCGGGCAGCCGGCTGGGCACTTGTCTGACAGCTCCTCTCCAGCTGAGAGTATCCCCGATGGTGAGGGAAACGCTGAGTAAGGGCTGGAGCACCCAGTGGGGTGAGGCTGTGCGGCCAGAAGGAAGACCTTTGCTGGGCCCCCATCCATACAGATGTATTTCTGGAAAGGCTTTGATGGCTCATAAAATTCTATTTTTAAATCCTCCACTGTTTCCAGGCCACAGAGTGGGAGATTCTTGTTCTGCAGCCCTGATGCCAAAGAGACTCAGATACGGGCCTCTCATCACCTCTGTCACCTGACACACACTCGGTCTGGCCCCAGTGAACCTCTTTCCAGTTCCAGTGTATGAGGACTGACAGTGACAGCAAAATACAGACATAAACACTGTTACCACCACCGCCAACACCATCCCCATCACCGTAGCCACTGTCACACCACTGCCACTGCCATCACCATCACCAACAATAATACCACCACCATCATCCATCACCACCGTCATCACTACTATCGCCACCATCACCATCACCGCCACCACCAGCTTCCAGTCACTTCCTCCCCCAAATTCATAAAGATCATTTTTTATATTTCTGGTGCATTTTATAAAGTGCTTTCCCATCCAAAGTTTCATCAACTCTTCAGATGAAAAAAACCAAGGCTCAGAGAGAGGCAGTGATGCGCTCAAAGTCATGCTGACAGTGGGTGCTCGAGCCAGAACTCAGCCTTTGGACTCTGGGTCAGGGCTATTTCTGCCACATGTTGCTGCCCATTCCATAGTCATGATGCTCAAAAGTTCACTGAGAAAGAGCCCCTGGAACACTGGTACTCAAAATGATCTCAGTGCACATTCTTCCAAATCCTTCATCATACGAAGGGTGCGACCCAGAGAGGGCAAGGGCAAGTGAAAGGTCACACAGCAAGTTGCTGATGGAGAATTGGGCCAGTGCCTCTCCTGCTAAATTCAGTGTGGCTGAATGTGGGGGGTGGGCAGGACGAGGTCAGCAGAGGCCAGGTCTGTGTAGGGCACGGCAACCAGGCTAAGGAGGCCGATGTTATTCCCGTGGGCACTCGGGAGGCGTGGGAAGGTTAGGCCGGGGAGGGGCACAGTCAGGTTGGTTCTCCGTGAAACTCTCACGTGAAGGAAGGATCACAGCACAAGACCCTCTGGCGGCAGCTGTCAAAAGACCTCCCACCCAACTGCCTGAACAGGCCCAAGTGTTATTCTCACCCAGGAGCCCCAAGTGCTGGCACACAGCTGTGCACACTCACCCGGACGCCAGTGATGCCAGGGGGGCCGGGCGGCCCATCCTCACCCTTCAGTCCCTCCTGGCCCTTCTCGCCACGTTCACCGTCGGGCCCGGGGTCACCCCTGTCCCCCTGGGTTGGAAAGGCATGAGGAGGGGAGAGAGAGAAAGAGAGAATAAATGTCACCAAGTCCATCAGAGGCGCCAGACCTCAGAGCTCCATTTGGATGTCCACAGCAGACCTGCCCCTGGATTCCCCTGATGGTTCTGCCAAAAGGGTCAGCCTGGTAGAGACAGCACGCAGCACGTGACAGTTTCTAGTGTCCATGCCTGGGCCATGGAGGGAGCTGCTCAGAGAGAAGAGAGGACCCTGACCACGCCCACCCCGTGGAGTTTACAGCAAAGAAACAGGTTGGGAGAGTAGGACGATTTCTCCCCGACACTGTAGACACATTGGGAGGACAAGAGTCTTAAGAAGCCGAAGGAAATTAAAAAAAAATTTTTTTTCTTTTCTTTTTTCTTTTTTGGCCACGCTGCGCAGCATGCGGGATCTTAGTTCCCCGACCAGGGATCAAACCCGCGTCCCCTGCAGTGGAAGCGTGGAGTCCTAACCACTGGACCGCCAGCAATGTCCCAAGAAGCTGAAGGAAATTTTTATAAAGGAAAAAATTCACCCGATTCTACCTCTTGGAACAAACTCTTTCCATGTTTCTGAGTTGCATTTTCAACCCTCACTTAACACAAAACAGTTTACAATAATAAGTAAAAGGTAATCGTTTCGATTGCTACATACCAGGCTCAGAGCAGTGGAACAACTGTTCCGCAGCAGTGAAGTCAGTTAGTAAATTTAGCTTTAAAGGCATAATCCAACTGCACTGCATGCTTCCATCTATTCTTTTGTTTTAATGTCTTACTCTATTTACTGTGAGTACGCGCTCCCTTTCCCGTCTGCTCTGCATGGGTCGCATCCTCGCTGGCTGCGGTAACATTCCCCCTGTTGAGTGGGTGGCAGCGAACGCTTACATAGCACTTGCCACTCCAGGCCGTGCTCTGGCAGGCTAGGCTGTGCCAGGATGGGGCATGGGCATGGGCTCGGCCCCACGAGCAGAGCAGGGGGTGCAGCAGGGGCAGTGGGTGGGGGAGGAGCGGGGCGGCGCGCATCACAAGGCCACCTCCCCTGGGGCTTGTGGCCAGTCTGCAGGTGGCTGAGCTGTGACGGTACAGAGAGGCCCCCAGGGAAGGGTACGAAGCCACGGGTAGGAGGAAGGGGTGGGCATGGGAGCAGGTTCGGAGAGGCAGAGAGCGTCTTTGCCATTTTTGTTTTCCGGTGCCACACTTTATGAGGGACACTGATAAACTGGTGTGCGTCCAGGAGAAAGAGCAGGGTGCACAGGGCAAGCAGCTGGAGCCTGGGAACCGGACCGCGGAGAGCACAGCCCGCAGGCTGGTCCCGCTGCAGCCCCAGGTTCTGGGCGTGAGCAGCTGGGGCGCAGGATTGCCGGGGTAGCTTCTAGCTCCGGTCCAGGAGGACGTCCCAATGAGAGGCGTCCAGAGACGACACAGATGAGGGAGGGAAGCTCCAAGCTGAGGCGTGGGCCAGTGCAGAGCAGATCTGGGCACCAGGAAAGGGTCGGACAGGTTGGTGTCTGAGGTCCCTTCGCATGGAGATTCTCAGATTCCAAACTCAGCCTGGCAGGGAGACGGGGCTGGCCCTGATGCCCCACTTGCAGACTCTCTTGGCTCCAGGATTCCCCTTCTGGCCTGTCAACCTGGCCACCTGCTCTCCTAGCTCTGAGGCAGGCAGCCTGTTCCAGGTGGCTGGGCTGGATTTCTGTGAGGGGCCCTAGCCTGGGCCCTGCAGGGGCACTGGCTCCAGGAACTACCCAGATCCCCAGAGCCTGGGCTCCCACACAGCTGGGATGGGTGACCCTGTGGATCCCATGCAGAATGGGGTCTGGGGGTGGAGGGCTAGGGAATCCCAGAATCCAGGACATCTGTCAGTGCTCAGAGGAGCCTTACAAGTTGCCTAGCTGAACCCTCCTACTTACAGATGGGGAAACTGAGGCCCAGAGAGAGGTATAGACTTCCCAGTACCACATGTGAGTCCAAGGCAGAGCATGGGTGAGACCTTGGGTTCTGGTTCCTTCTAATTCCCAGGTTCTCTGCTCAGGGGACAATACCTCCCTCACCCCTGGATTGAAATCTTGCTGCCACCTCTCAATAGCTGTGTGACTTGGGCAAGTTTCCTCATTTGCAAAATAAGCACCAAAGGGTTACTGTGGGGTGTGAAAGAGATAATCCACGTAAATGATAGCTTAGCATAGCATCTAGTGCACGAGCGCTGGATAAACATTACCTGTTACTAGGAATCACCACCACCGTTGCCACCATCAGCTGGTTATCTCAAAAGAGATAATCAGCATAAACTATAAAGTGCTGTGCATGTCCAAGAGGTTGTTTTCACCATGAAGGTGATGCTTGGACAAACACCATAAAGGAAACAGACTCTCTCCTGGATTCACACGAGGACCCGGGAAGATGCCGTACGTCCGCCGGGCTACTCCTGCCCAAGGTCTAGGGTAGCACTGGCTTTGGAGGGAGTGAGGGGAAGCAGCCGGGGCCGAGGAGCCATGACAAGTGAGCAGGAAAGACTGTGTGAGACCCCAAGTCTGGAAGACGCCCCCCCCCATCCCACCTCAGCAAAGATTCCAAGGAGAAGAAAGGTGGCTGCCCAGAAGTGAAGGAGGTCCCCGCACTGTGCCTCGGTTTCCTCATCTGTCAAGTGGGGATGGTAATGAATCCAGCTCAGAGGATTACTGGGAGGATTAAATGGGTTAATTCATGTAAAGCTCTTAAGGCAGGTGGTGCAAGTATGGTGAGTACACAAAGCATTTTAGCCAGAATGTTCGTCAGCATCATCACGATTCATGCAGACATCTGGCAAAGGGTGTGGAGAAGCCACCAAGTGCTCTGGGTCTCCGGAGCCAAGACCCAGTTATACCCTGGGATACAGCAGGGCTGGAGGTGAGAGAAGGTAGACAGATGGCAGACAGGGGGCGCTCTCGACCTTGCAAGCAAAACACAGGCTGATGGGAAGCCAGCCAGGGGCTTGTCACAGAGGCATCCTGGGAGGTGGGGAAGCCCCGGACCCAGGGCAATCATGCGGGTGGAGGTCTGGGGATGGGGCAATAGAGGCTCAGATAAGAGGGGTGCTTATCTGAGGTCACATGGAGAGTCAATGGGTGACAAAGGGAATGCTGCGATGTGGCACTTGGGATCCTGAGCTGGGCAGCTGACAGGTCAGCCTTGGGGAAAACCCACCTAATGGTCTAGGACTAGGCCAGGGCTGGAGGCAGGGCTGGTAAGTCAGAGAGTGAACCTGCCCTGGGGTTCAGGGGAGCCCTGGCGCCTCCTTAAGGCCCAGCATCTGTGGCTGACAGATGAGTCTAAGGAATGTAGCAGGGCTGAGTCAGGCCCTCATGCTTTGGTGTCAGTGAGCCCTGGGTTTGAATTTTGGATTTTCCACTCATAGCCCTAGACTGTAGATGAATACACCTCGGCCTGAGCCTCAGTTTCTTCACCTTTAGAATGGGCGTATGGTGCAGAGAGGTAGCCGAGGCTTGGGTCTTGCCTGTGCCAATTACTAGCAGTGTGTCCTTGGACAAGCGGCTTAACCTCTCTGAGTCTCCGTTTCCTCATCCAAAGACAGATTTTACCCCGTAGCACTAATTGAGATGATACATACATAGGGCTTAGCACAGTCCCTGATACATATGTGACTTCTTCTCCGTAAATAGTGGCTATGGGTCATGGGTGGTGATTATTGTTCTCCTGATCTTTTAGGATGTTTGGAAGACAACAGATATCAAAGCTGCTGGCTCTGGGCCTGGCACAGAGTAGGGCTTCAGGTACCACTCTGAGCCAAGAGAAGCTGCAGTTTCAAGGAGAAGGGTGGCAGTGAGGAGTGGAAGGGGGGGCTGGTCCCTGGTCCTGCCCGAGCAGGGTAGAGGGCGGGTGCTGTATAGGGCTCACCCCCACCCATCCTGCTCTCCCTGGGAGCAGGAGGGCTGACCTCAGAGCTTATGGGAACACGGTGCTTCTGGGGGAAAACTTAGGTCTTGGATGGGAGGACAGTGGGGGCAGAGGGAGAAGGCAGTTCCAGAACATTCTCTCCCCCCCAGACTCTGCACCAGAAGGACGCTTACCTTCAGCCCGTCGGGCCCTGCAGGGCCACTGTCACCCTCGAGGCCTGGCTCTCCCTGGAAAGGGTAGTGGGGAAAGATGAGGAGACATTACTGGGGAGGGGGTCCCAGTGTGTTTTACTTCCTCCTTCTCCCTGGGACTAGACCCCAACCCCTGATCTCCAGGTAGTAGGGGCCTGGAATGCCTGGCACAGCCAGTAAACAGTGGAGCTGACCCACAAGCCACAGCCTGTTCTGTGTGCAGGGTGGGGTGAGGTAGGGGCTGCACGGGTTAGAAGGTGCTGGTCCTGTGTCTAGGTGGGCTGGTTGGAATGGGGAGGTAGAGCAGCCTACTGGTTGAAAAGGCTTTGACGTCAGACAGATCTCGATGCCTCCACCGGGCTTCCCATTCACTGGTAGTCTGGCCACAAGCAAACTCCTTAGCCCCCATGAGTGTCTGTTTTCTCCTCTGAAAATGGGGCTGATACACTTCCTTTAAGGGTTTCTATGAGACACAGTATAAGCATCCCACAAATAGTAGCCATTAGATATATTCTTCCTGGAATTTGGAGTGAGCCCTCATGGAGTGCCTTGGTGGAATCTCATTTCTCAGATGAGGAAAGTGAGGCCATCCCTCACACTTTCTTGCCAGCAAGTTTGGGAATGATACCAAGACCCTGAATCCCATCTGACCTTCAGCCAGGTTCCCTGCTTGCCTTTCTAGCTCCAAAGATGCCCCTGGATGCCTCAGTTATCTAAATGGCTGTCAAGTTAAGTTTGTGTCTCTCTCTGCTTTTTCATAGCTGTTCAGCATCTGAGCTGGAAGGGGCCTCAGAAGTCATCGGATGCAGGAATGGCAAAGATGGGAGGACAGGTGTGTAGATTCCACCCCTCTTGTGCCCATGGCAGACATCACTAATCTATCTACTAGAATGTGGCTCCATGAGGACAGGGCCTTCTGTTACTCACTGCTGTGAAGTGCCTGGCACACAGTGGGCACCAAGTGAGTGCACGTCATTCTCTTTCCTAGTGAGCCCAGAAGGAGCCTCAGGATCCTTCTTAACATGGCACTCCAAGAAACTATACTGCTCAATCTTCACTGACAGACAAGATTGCCACCTGAAGACTTCAAGCTCCATGCTCATCCTCTCTTGCCCTGTGGCCCTCTCCTCTCATTCTATGTCTTAACTCAATTTGAGGAGCCTCTGTTAACTTTGGGCAGGGAGTAACATGAGGCATTGGAAGAAGGGAAAAATGAGAAGTCGGATTGGGGGCCTGGTGTCTCCATGAGCCAAGCCCCCCACGCTAACTCCCCCTCACTCCTGGGCCGCACCTTCCCCATCCGAAAGATGCCAGAGGATGCCTGCTCTGTATCTCTCACAGCACCCTGGGGTCTCCATTCAGACAGGGATCTTATAAATCAGGCACAGAGCATAGACAGGTGGACACAGAGGCATCCCAAACCTTCTCAGAGGAAGCCAAACTCTGTGGGTTTCTTTTGGTAAAGGGGAAGATAACCTTTCAGATAACCTTCCATGGAACAGTTTTAGGGATGGTAACAGGTGTTTTTCAATAAAAGCACCTGGAGGTCAAATAAGTTTGGAGACTCTGGATTAACCCTCCCCAAACCCCAATTTCTTGGTTGCAGGCCTTCTCAGAGCCTTGAAAATGCTACTGCTAATGTGTAAGGGGGAACACCGAGCACGCAGAATCTCAAACATTTTGACCACAGAATGCTTTTCTCTGAGGAGCGCCTCTGCACTGTGGAAATGCTGGCCTGCCAAGGGAGACTGGATGAGGCTGCAGAGATTCACAGTCTGTTTCTGCAGTTGAGGAAACTGAGGCTCAGGGAAGCTGAGTAAAACCCTTCCCCGCTCCAGACAGCCAGGGAGGGGTGGGGCTTTCCAGGGAGAATGAATTTGCTTCGACTTACCCGCTGCCCAATGAGGCCCGGCTCCCCAGGGGTGCCCAGAGGCCCAAGGTCACCCTAGGAGAAGCCAAACACAAGTCCATGGGTGGGGGGGTAGGACCAGCCCCAGCCCTCACCTTCTTGTTCTCACCGGTTCTGACGTGGGAGGAGGGGGGTGGGTGGAGCCGAGGAAGCTCTTTCTCCCCAGGACCAGAGAGAAATTGTAAAATGCCAACCAGAGCCCCTGTTCCCAATAAGCCCTGGACAGGTCAGAATCACGACCACCGGCATCACCACCACCACCAGCTCAGCTCACACTTACATAGTGCTGTTCTAAGTGCCTTTTCATGTTACACATTTAACTGTCACAACAACCCTGCCAGGAGAGATATCTTCTTTTACGAAGGAAGAGACTGAGGGACCGCAGGTTAAGTAACCAGCCCAAGCTCATGAGGCTAGTAAGTGACAGATTCAGGATCCAAACCTGGGTAGTTTGGCTCCAGGGAATATCGGATGCAGAGATGGCAACTCTGAGGCTGACCACCTTCTTTTCTCTCCCTCCCTGAGAACCTTGCAGAGAAACCCAAAGAAGGAAGAGGCCCTAAATGAACCAGAATAAACGTCACCCGGCTCCTCCAAAAGACCCCAGAAGGGTCTTTCTCATGTGGGGATTTCCAAGCTACACTCTCTCCCTGCTGGCGTCTGAGGGCACAACGAGGAGGCGGAGCTCCGAGCCCCCAGCCCTGCCACAGCCAGAACCATCCCCATTACTACCTGTTTTATATATGGGCTGGTTTCCTGCATTATTCAAGCAAAGGATTCTGGAACTAAGTCAAGACTGACAGTCCCAGGCCTCCGGGGCCTGCAGAGGGAGCAGGTCCTCTTCCAACAGCGGCGCGGGGAGGGGGCTCTCCCCAGAGCCCAGGGATCAATGGGCTCCTGTTTCCCTGCAGGTAATGAGGGGCACCAGTGCTGAAATGCAGATGGTATCGCAGGAGGCCAGGAGGTATGGCCGTCCCAGCGTGGGGCAGGTGCCAGAGAAAACACTGCCAGACAGGGGGCAGGGATGGGGGCTCCGGGCTGGCTGGGCCATCCGCTGTGGCCATGGTCAGGCCCTGCTCCCCAGCCGGGAGCACAGAGAACCCATTATCCCGGGCACAAGAAAGGCCTGTTTCTCTTCCATGGAGACGATGGGGCCGCCAGCTGGGAGTTGGTTTCAACAAGCCATTTTTCTCTTCTTTCATCCCACCTTACCTTCATTCCAGCTTCCCCAGGAAGGCCTGGTTCTCCCACTGCACCTGGTGGCCCCTGCAAGAAAATGCCATTGGTCCTTCCTAGAGCAAGGGCTGGCCCCTGGTTGTAAGGGAGGAGATAACTGAGGCAGGCTCAGAGACGGCAAGGGGCGTGCCCGAGGTCACTCAGCGTGAGAGACACAGGGCTGGGAGGCTGCAGCCTTCTGGGAGCTTAGAGTTGGGACCAGGCAGATGGGGGTGATTGGGCTCGGGCTGCTGAGCGCCGGGGCTGCCCAGAGACTGCTGGAGCCCCTCCCTCCCCACGAGTGTGGTTTACCCAGTAGGAGCCCATTGGCAAGCATGGGGAGGAAAATTTCATGATTCACATAACAACAGAGGAGGAAGCCAACGGATGCTGCATTCAGGGCCGAGGGATTCCAGCCCTTCTCTGTGCAGCTGGGCCAGGATGACAAGGGCGGGAGGGATCCTCAGTTATCACCACGGGCATGGCTGCAGCCCCCGCATAAACCCTGGGGCTCAGTTTTCTCCTCTGGGTAAGGCACGGGCGTCTGAGGCCCCTTCCAAGCTCCTTGCTGCATGACCTTAAGAGGACTAGCTCTGCAGTCAAACCTCTGTGTCGGGGTGAAGTCCCAGCAGGGTCAGGGCAGGGGGCATTGCTGCTCTCCATGGTGCCGAAAAAGAGGCACCGCCAACCCCCGTGACAGTCCTGGCACAGCTGCATCCCACCCGCTACCCCTGGGATTGGGAGCCCAGCCCCTCACCCTATGGCATCATGGTGGATCTACCCTCTCTGCCAGGGCCTCTCCCCATCAGTCTCTGCAGTACACAGGACAGGGACCCCGGAGGAGGAGGGCCGGGAGGGGCTGATACCTCCCCAGCAGCACCACGGGACGAACAAGGGTCCTCCGCACTCACCTTGGGTCCCATCTCTCCCGGAGGGCCAACTGGCCCCTGGGGTCCCTGAGGGCCCTGGAAGATAGACAGACACACAGTTGGGAGAAGCCAGCCTGGGCCCTCTTTGGGGTCTAAGGCTCAATAATGCAGTCTGGAGGGGCGGGTGAGGGAGAGAACCCGTAGAATCCGGGACTCCGCAGCCCATGCCCTCACCCACCCCTCGCTGAGGGTCCTGGTGCCTGCAGCTCTCCCCGCACCCCATGTCCAGTGCACTCCCGCCCATCCATCTGCCTCTTCTCCCAGCATCTACCTAAGACCCAGGGCGGCCTCCCCTGCTCAGAAGCCTTCTGCCTCCCAAGCCTTGCTCACTCTGTTCCCTCTGCCTGGAATGACCTTTCACCCACCCTTGGTCAGTCCATTGTTCAAAAGGGCGTCTACCTGAGCTTCCAGATGTGGGGCTACAGCGCGGCCTCCAGTCCTCCCCCTGCCCCACCCAGATTCCTCCCGCTGGGCCCCGAGACCGTGCTCTCCTCTCCATCACTAGCAGCACCCTCCACAGCCTCCGCACAGGGCTCCGCAACACACGGGATGTCCGCCCAAACCCACCCTTCCCAGGAGATCTTCCGCAGGGCCCCTCTGTTTCAAACCTCTCAGCAGCTCACTATTGCCTTTGGGACAAACAGCAAACTCCGTCCGCAGCTTTGGGTGACTGGCCCCCGCGACCTCTTCCTGCCTTCCCTGAGGTCCAGCTCTCTCCACTCCGGGCACGCTGGACTCCGTAGTGCCCAGTCAGCGTGTTACTTTATTCTCATGTTGCCCTCCCTCCTTCGGAGACCTGAAGGACTCCGTTCCCTCCACTTTTCACTGTGCTAAGCACTCTATACACATTTTCTTATTTCATCCTCACAACAGGGTGTAAAGGTAGGAACAATTATTCCCATCTTACTGGCATGAAAACTGAGGCTAGAAGGCAAGGGAGCTTAGACTCAACCCAGAGCTCCTGACCTCCCCGGCCAGTGCTCTCTCCCTGACCCGAGGCCTGGTCCCCTCGAGGCGGTAGAGCCCCGGCACTGTCCCTCTCCAACCCCTCTCCTTGTCTGACTGCAGGACCCACACTCCCGGATGGGTGACCCAGCTGAGACCAGCCTGCCAGGGGCAAAGATGCAAAGAGAGAGGGAAAGGACACTTACCGGTTCTCCTGGGAGGCCCTTGGTACCTGGGGGGCCGGAGGGACCCGGGATGCCCTGCAGGGACAAACAAAGGTGACCTTAGTCCCTCCATGGCCATCTCTACCCTGCCTGTCCCCTGGGTCTCAGTCAAGCTGTCGTAGCAAATGAGGGTCCGACCCCACCCTCTGCCATGTGACAGATGGGAGACTGAGTTCCAGAGGGGAAGAGACATACTGGAGAGTCTTCAGGGCAGGAGTGGGCAACTAGAACCTTCGGGATTTCCACAGCAGGATGGGAACTTGGCTAAAGTGGCTATTTTCTCCCCGCGAAGTCCCAAGGAGAGAATTTCACGAACCGGTGCTACTTACAGGAAAGCCTCGTGTGCCCAGGTGCCCTCGCTCGCCAGCCACACCCTGGAAGCACATTTGGGGTTTGTTAGAAGCATGTATGACAAAGCAGGGAGTGGGGAGAGGGGGCCTGACATACCTGCTGCCCAGGCTGGCCTGGTCTGCCCTGTAGTCCTGGAGGACCCTGCAGGAAGCAAAGCATGAGGATGGGAGAGGGTGCTGGGGAGGACCCTTCAGGGAGAAGGGACACCCGCTCCCACGGGAGATATAAGGAACCCATGGGGTCATGGCATCCACCCCCTCCCCAGTGTGCAGACGGGAAAACTCAGGGGAGTGGCTCGCCATAGTCACCCGGTGCTCTGGGTCGAGAACCAAGAACCCCCGGGTCCTGAAGGGGTCAGAAGCAGTCTTGGCTCTCAGGGGCCCGGGAGGGGCTTGGGGGTCAGAGGCCATGCGTGATTCCTCCTCACTCTCTCTCATTCTCGCTTCCTCTCTCTCATTCACGTGCTTTCTCTCTCTCTCAGTCTGACCGCTCATTCTCCCTTCCCTGCCCCCATGCTGGGGGCTTGCCAGCATCAGGAAGAGTGGCCGGATGAGCTCTCAGGAACGTGCCCTGCAGCCTCTCCGGGATGCCCTGCTGTCCCAAAGGGGTCTGTTACTGAGGAGGCTGTGAGCCTGGGTTCCTGGATTCCTGACCCAGCGTGGGAGGTGAGAGGAAGGGTAGGCCACGGGGGTCGGTACCTTCAGACCCCTGGACCCCTGCTCCCCAGCTGGTCCATCTGGTCCTCGGGGTCCCTGGAATAGGAAAAAGGGACTAGCACATTGGACAGTAGGGGTCTCCCTCGGGCTGGGAACCAGAAAGGCGGGACCGCCCAGAGCCCTGCACAAGCGGGGGCTCCCTCCACCTCGCACTTCCTGTGCACTCCCACCCCCAGGTGGGTCACCCAGGGCAGTGTGCCTGCTGAGATGGCTCTGCGCAGGGCGTAGCATGGGTGGACTTGGCTAGGGGCCCTACCATCCTGGAGTGGGGCTGGTGGTGCATTTAAACCCTGTTTAAAGAAACCTTGGGGCTCAGCCAGCCAACCCATTCCATGGACGCAGAAACTGAGGGCAGAGCCAAGAGACACGTGGCCAAGTCCCCACAGCCAGGTCTTCAGACTGCTGTCACCTGCTCTTCCCAGAGCACACATGGGGCAGAAGCAGTGTGTGGACCACAGCCCTCAGGGGAAACTGGCAGAGGACGGACGAGCTGGGGAGGGTCTACACGTGGCCAGATGTGTGGAACAGCCCCCTCTCCAGCCAGATGTGCAGCTAGTCTGGCCCAGCTCACATGAGGAGGGGGCAAGGACAGGGCAGCTCTTCCCTGGAGTTCTGGGTTCAGGTCTGACCTCTGAGACAGGAGTCTTGGTCTTTTGAGAACTCAGAGGCCCCTGGGGCAGGCAGAATCCCCTCTTCCCTGCACTGCACAGATGGGAACACTGAGGCACTGCAAGGGAAGTGATTTGTCCAAGGTCCCTTAGCACATTAGCAGCTGGTATTCCCTCCAGGGTTCCACCCACTGCCCCCTGTGTCCCCTCCATGGGCCTCCCACAGAGACACAGATGGGATGGGGTCCCCTGGGGTCCACCATGGAGAACAGTGTGGTGTTTGTTCTGCAGGGGGCCAGAGAGGCCATGTTGGGGAGACAAAGAGGATCCTGTGAAGGAGGCTGACCCGCCCCAGCCTGGGAGCGAGGGGACCAGGCACACAAGGGGGCCAGGGAAGCGTCTGGGCATAGGGGATATGAGGGATGAGAAAAAGGAACATGGAGAAATCATTTAAATATTGAACAAGGAAATTTTCAATTAATAGTTGAACCAGAAAAAGTGACAATTCTTCTCATCAGATGCTTCAACTCGACGCTGCAGCCTTAAATAGCACCACACTGATGAAATCACCCTGGGCCAGGAGACCACGGGCTGGGAGTCTTTGTGCCCAGTGTCTCAGGCCCTGGCCCAGAATCTATCAGGGGTCCAGCACTAGGCACAGTGCTGCTCAGGAAATGCTGTGTCTCAGGGACAAGTGGCTGCTCCTTGCTGAGCCTCAGTTATCCCATCTCTGAAATGGGGACGAGAAATCTCCCCCTCAAGGCAGGAGGAGATAATGCACATGGGCAGCTCAGCATGTGGCATGTAGTAAGTGCTCAGAATACCTGGTTCCTCCAGAGGGGGCTGCAGGCTCCCCAGGGGCAGGGGCGCAGAGCAACGGCCTGGCAAACCTGGATTCAGTCCCTTCCTCAGAATAGGCAGCTTATATGAGGCTCAGAATTTTCACGGGTTCAAGATGAGGTTTGATTAGAAGGTGTGGCTGCAAGTCCTGGTTTTGCTACTGACTTGCTGTGTGACCCCAGGAAAGCCCCTTCCTCTCTCTGGGCCTCAGTCTCAGACGGACACTGTCAGACCACGTGTTAGACTTACCGCCCCTGACTCATGGACAGGGGCCTGCTGGAGACGGACACAGGTTAGGATGTAGGGCATCCCAGGTCACGGGAGCCGGGACAGAAGCTGAGCTGATGGTGGGCATCCGGGCCCTCCTGAGAGATGGCTTCTGGCCCCTGACCTCTGTCTCTACCTGAGGCATTAACCTTCCTGGAAAGGGACAGCTCTGGGAGTGGAGCAGAGGCCCAGCGGTGTCAAGGGCTTGGCCTGAATCACACGGCACCCTGTTTCTCCTGGGAATCAAAGCCTCGCTGGGAGAAAGGTTATGAGATCTATAATAATAGTAATAACATCAACAACAGCAGCAGCAGCAGTAATAGTGAAAGCTCTTTTCTAGTTTAACAAATAAGGAAATAGTACCTGTGGTTGCCCTGCTAGTATGTGGAGAAGCCAGAATTTGAATGCAAGTCAGCCAGAGGCCCATTTTTTTTCCACCACTACTTGTCACTATTTATCAGTGTGGGAGTGAGCTCCCTGTCACAGGGGGTATGCAGGTCAGGGCCGGGACACGGTGTTAGAGGAGACAATATCTAAAATCCCTCTTACCTGGGAGACTCTGCTATTCCCCCGGAGCACCAGAGAGCTCAGGTAGAAGCTGGGGCTGGCTGGGGGGAAACAGGATTAACCTTTCCTCCCTGGAAGGAGGAGGAGGCAAAGGGGCCCCAGCCACTCTCCTTCCCCAGCTGCGCTGTGCAGGGAGAGGCACGAGGGCAGTGCACAGCCTAACCCTTGCTCTGGGCCACTCTGCAGCTCGTCCTCTGTCCTGTAGGTGCCTCAGTCCTGCCCCCTCCTTCCCCAAATGAACAGGGGCCAGCCCACCCTGCTGGAGGCAGGTCTGGGTTTCTGTCAGAGCCACAGATCTGTTCTCTTGTAGCCACTCCCCAGGAAGATGTTTGCAGTCACAGCCGGGGCTGCCTCCCAGCCAGGTTGGGCGTCTGGCTTGGCTGGGAGGAGCCCCAGGGGACAGTAAATCTGGCCAATCTCAGCTCTTGTGAAAAAGGGATGGAAAGGGAGTGAACGTGTGCCCAGCACTTGCTACACACCGCTGCCCTTCCAGGTGCTTACCACTCGAGGTGCTGGCAAAGGGATTCTATCCCCACAGCCATCCAAAGAGGTCGGTTCTGTTGCTGACCCATCTTATAGAGGAAAAACTGGGGCCTCAGAGCTGGCAAATCAACTGCCCGAGGTCAGGGAGGAGGAGCTGGGATTCGAGGCCAGGTCTGCTGAGCTCTTAAGTCCCACTCACAGGAGCAGAGTTCAGTATCAGGCACTTGGATCACAGAATCCTCACGACCCCCTCAAAGTGGGTTTTGGAGGGAGATAGCGGAGTCTCCCGGGTAAGAGGACTTTTAGACATTGTCTTCTCCAACACCCTGCCCCAGGCTCTAATCTGCACACCCCCTGTGACAGGGAGCTCACTCCCACACTGATAAACAATGACAGTAGTGGTGGAAAAAACTGGGCATTCGGCTGACTTGGGTTCAAAGTCTGGTTCCTTCCAACTTGCTCCTAATGTCATCCACCAAGCCTTACAGAGGTTAAGAAAGAGGTTAAGAGGTCCCAGAGCTGGTAACTGGGAAGGCTGAGACTTGCTCCTATGCCTGTGTGACCCCATAGCCCCCGCTCTTTGTGGCCCATGGACCCAGACCCTGGTCAACAGCTCTACCAAGAGCTGAGGGTCTGGGGCCCCATCCTGGCCCTGGCCTTGACCCCTTAGTGCTCATTCTTCCCAGGGCAGGGGGCTGAGGGGAGTGGGCTGGGCAGCAGGGCCCATCCTGCACATGGGCAGAAAAGCAGGCAGGGCCTTGCAGACCTCCAAGCTCATTTCCCACAGCACACTTGGGGAAACTGAGGCTTGGAGAGCAACAAGGCCTTGCTATGGTCCCAGGGCAAGCCAGGAGCTGCACAGGGGGCCTGCCCAGAATTGAGGTCTTTCACAGGCTCAGCGGGTGCCTCTCTAGTCCCCCCCCACCCTGCCCCGCTCAGTGACCCCATCCGTGAAGTGGCCAAAGGCGGCCTGTCAGGCAGGGGACCCAGGGGGTGGGTCCCACAGGTTTTGCATTCCTGCCAAATGCAGCAGGGGGTGGGGCTCATGTTCCTGAAGCTCCCCTTCCAGCCCCGGAGACTTTGATGTGGTTGGGAGCCTGGGTTTCCTCAAGCAGGAGATACGTTCTTCAAGCCACCACTGGGAAGGGTGGTCCAACGGTTGTGAGGAGCTCAGTGAGTTGACGGAGGCCTGAGCCTCTGCATTTGGCAGGCTGTGCGGGGCAGGGCCTGGGCCAGCACAGCTCCCCCTCCAGCCAACCTGGCTTCCCGGGCAGGAGGGAATGTGCAGAGGGTCAGGGTGGAACCAGGCTGCCAAAGGGCCTCGGCTACTCGCAGAGACCAGGACATGGCACTGGGAGGGGTCCTGCCAGGCCAGGGGAATGCCTCTAAGGCTCGCCTCTCCCAGGCAGACTGCTCAGATCACCTCGTTCAGGGGAAATTTTTAAACTCCTTGAAATTCAGCCAAGAAGAGAATAATCATCTCAGATCCCCTGGTATGAGTTTGAATATCAGGCCTGGGCTGCCTGGTCCACTGTGCCATCTTGTTTCCTTTTCACAAGGCTGCCTGGCCTGGCATCTGGACACCCACTGGGGGCAGGAAACAACTCCATCAGCCCTCCCCGCCTTCAGTATGCGAAAGAGTCAGATTCCCTGGGTTCAAATCCCAGTTCTGCCACTTTTTAGCTGTGCAACCTGAGGCAGGTGACTTAACCTCTCTGCGCCTTAGTTTCCTTGTCTGTAAGATGGGAATTAAGAATAGCACCTACATTATAGGGTAGTGCTGAAGAGTAGCTGAGTCAATGTACGTGATAGTGCCTGGCACAGAGTAAGTACTAGTGATTACCTCTAGCTACCGTGCTCAGGGCCAGCCCTGCATAAAAGCCTCTGCGGCTCCCCACTACCCTTGGAACATAGCCCATAGGCTTAGCTGTGGCGTTTGAGGCCCTGCTAGCTCTTGGCCTTATCCCTCTCTCCTGCCCCTCTGTGGAACCAGTGGGGAACCCCTAAACATGCTGCTCCTTCTCACCTTAGGGCTCTCCCTCTGCCTGGAACCTGGCATCAGCTCAAGCATCACCCTCTCCTTGAAGCCTTCCCTGGTACCCTGGTCAGGTGAGGTGTCTCCTCCAGGCTCCCAAGCTGCCTGTGTTTCCACCATCGACGTGCTAATGACCCTGTACTGCCTGTTTAACCTACTTGATTGGGCCATGAAGCCAGGCAAGGGTCCTGCCTGTCCTGTTCTCGTGGTATCTACAGAGCCTCCAACAGTGGCTGGCCCATAGCAGGTGCTAAATAAATTGTAGGTGAATGAATGCATGAGCAAACACATGAATGGTCAAAGCATCGGCACCACAGCGCCCCTCTGTTCCTGCTGGATGGCAAAGCGTGGTGCTCAGAAATGGGCTGGGAAAGATGGGTGGGGGTCCCACACGGACAGTCAGGCCTGGGAGGAGCCTGGTGCTGTGAAAGTCACAGATCTCAGGGCTGGGCGGAGGGCAAGGACCAAGAGGGGTCTCTCCAGCAGGTGGCCCCGCCAGTGTCCGCCCCCGGGGGCTGGGCCGCACTTACCCGGCGTCCCTTTGCTCCCCTCATGCCCAGCGGGCCTCGAGATCCTGGAGGACCCTGCGGGGAGGAGAAAGAGTCTGGAGAAACCCCCTTTTAGGGAGCAAGTACAACACCGAAGGCTAGGCCTGCAGCCTCAAACAGGCGCTGTTCAGGAGCGGCCACTCCCGAGCCCAGCAGCTCCAGATGGAAGGACTTGGCCTGGTGGGAAGATCTGTCCCCCAGGAGAAGCAGCGGACGTGCTGCCACCTTGAGCAGGAGTCAGCGCCTGGGAATCTGGCAGCAGGGGAAGCCATCCTGGATGGATAAGCCACTTCCTTCTTTATCTCAAAATCAACAACCGGAAGCTATGAGGACATTCCTGACCAAAATCTCCTCCAACTCCCACTTCCCCTTGTCTCTCTCCATCAGCAAGGAGAATATGGGGTCCCAAGTTCTGTCCCCCACCCTGACCTTGAATATTACCTGAAAGCATCCAGAAGGCTCCGACCAGGGCAGAAAGAACCAGGGAGGGTAAGAGGGAGCAGAACTAGACCAGGGCCCGGAAGTGAGGGAGGGGGAGCGGGAAGCACGTGTGGAGGGGGGAGGGGAGGAGGGGGAGAGGCTGGGCGGAGAAGTCGGGGTGGGGGAAGGCAAAGAGAAGGCAGCAGGGCCTGGCCCAGGGAAGACGCCCGCCAGGGTTATCTCGGTTTGGTGAAGGAACGACAAGAAGAGACAGGGAGGGAGGGAAAGAAAAAAACAGGGCTGGCTTTGTTCTTTGAATTCCCAGCACCTGGCCCAGGGCAGGCCGACGACAGGGATTAAGGGAAGGACTGAAGAGGACAGAGGATAGGAAGGGAGAGGAAGACGGTGAAGAGAGGAAGCAGGCCGCCTCGCTGCCTGGTTTCTCTCCCCAGGTTCCAGCCCCAGCTACAGACGTCAAGCTGCGTCTTAGCCACATGGCTGGCCAAGGACCCCTCCAACAGCTGCAGGAGCCTCCCAGCTCCGCGGCGATTCTCAGACTGGGCGTGCTCCTTTTACAAGAAGAGAAGGCCTCATCCCCCCCTCCGAATACCAGGGAGAGGCCCAGCTCAGTTTGGGGCCTCAGGAAAAACTCCTCTTTCTGCTCCTATTTCTCTCTTCCCAGGGCCTCAGGGGGCGCAGACCTTTCAACTGCTAAAGGGCTGATGTGAGGCGCTGGGTCCCAACCTGATCCCTTGTCAGCAGAGCAAGCAGGGTGTGGACCCGGGCTTGGCCCCCTAAAAAGACAGATCTGACTCCCGGGTGAGGGAGAACATGAAGACTGGGTGAGAATGGACCATTTTATAGAGGGATCTCAGACTGCAGAAGGCATGCAATGCGTCACTGGGAAATTTCAGGAGCCAAGTCTCAACTCAGAGGCAGTAGAGTAGAGTGCTTAAAAGAGCACACTGTTCCACCAGAGAACTAGGTTCAAACCCTGACTCTGCCACCTACTAATTCTGTGACCTTTGGCAAGTGACTTAAACTCTTTGGGCCTCAGTTTCATCATCTATAAAATGGGTATAAGAAGAGTCCCTGACTCCTAGAGTTGCTAGGAAGATGAAATGACCTGGAAGGTCCTCAGTAAAGGGTTGCTGTCAGCTCTCTCAAAGGGAGAGGAGGTCAGAAACTGGTGGTCCCAGGACCTGACTGTTCCCCTCCAAATAATGGAGATAATAACCTTGGCTGACCAAGGACTGTAGGAGAACATGGATGTTAAAGTGATTGGAAAAGTGAAAAATGCCAATCAGATGTGAACGGTATCATCAGAAATGTCACTTTCATAGTAACAGTCTTACTAATAATAGTGGTAATTATCATATCTAACAAATAGTGATAGTAATTATTATTGTTACCATTCATTAAGCACTTAGTATATGCAGGTAGTTTGCTAAGCATTACATCATGCACGGTATCATTTATTTCTCACAACAATCTCATAATGAAGGTGGTATTATGCTGACTCAGATGGGGAAACTGAGGCTCAGAGATGCTATAAATGTTGCCAACAATCACACAGCTAGTAAAGGGGGAGCCAGAATTTGACTCACATGTGTCTGATTCTGAAGCTTTCTGGACCTCCATGCTATCCTGCTTCCCCAGTGGCACTGGGGGCAGCTGGCTGTCCGAAAGGAGCCCCAAGAGATCCAAAGGCCCAGCCCCACAATGCAACAGAGGAGGGTCAATGGCAACCTTGGGATCTGAAAGCGGCAGCTCACTGTTTGATTTCACTAAGTCAGAGCCAAACCATTGAACACATGGAAGCACTGAGGAAATGGAATGGGGAGGAGGTTGGACATGGGAGGAAGAAAGCCTAGAGGGAGGCTCAGGGAGGCTGAGGTCCAGGGGCACAGCTAGAATTGGATGATAGACCTCTAGCATCCTTGTTCTCTGGCTTTGGCCCTACCCTGGGCACCTAGCACTGTCTGGCACATAGTAGGTGCTCAGTAAAAGTCTGTTAATGAGTGAGAGGACTAGACAGTGAGAATCTTAAGAGCAGGATCTATTTTTTATCATTTTTGCAACTCCACGACTGAGCATGGGCACAGCACACGGCAGGTGCACAGAAAAGTCTGGGAACTGAGTTGGCCTTGCTTCCCTAAGTGGCTCAGAGAACTGGTGTGGGCGCACTTCCCTTGGGTTCAAACCATCGAAGGCTCCCGTTCCCTCCTTCCTCAGACCCCAGAGAGCCCCTCAGTCTAGCCTGTGAAGGCACCTGAACTCATCACCCTCCAGGTTTGCCCCAGGATCCTGCCTGTGCCGGTCCCCCTCCCACCATACCCTTTCCACCTGCCTGAAGCCCACCCCCCCATCCCCTCGCCCCAGAGTGGGCTCCTAGCCTTGAGCCTCAGCCTTGGCCGAAGTGAGTGCCCTGCCCCAATTCCCTCCGTCCTCCACCAGCAGAGGTGGAGGGACCAGAAGCTCCCTGTGCTCAGGGTGAGAGCCACCCAGCCCCCAACCCTACCTCACCCTTGGGGGAGTAGGAGGGACCCCTGAATCTGGGTGCTCCTGCCCACACCCTCCCCCCAGCCCCCCGCCTCTCCCACCTCCCCGCCTTGGGATCCTCAGGAATATCCCTGGTTCCTCAGTCATCATGAGAAGCCCAGGACCCCTGTATCCTTGGCCCTTCATTTCCCATTTTCTTCCCTGCTTTCTCCATAGCAGCTGTCACTTATTTACGGCTTCTCTCTCCGCCACACCAGAATACGAGCTCCTAAAGGGCAGGGACAGCTTTCTGCCTTGTTGATGGCAGCTCCTGGAGTGGCACATGTGACACAGTATTTCCTGAGTGAATGAACAAAGCAATAGAGGTGCCAGTGACCATGATACTCCCTTGCAATGACCATCCCTGGTTTCGTTTCACCCACGCAATCACACTATCATGACCATAATTATTTCCTCTATTATTCACATGAGCAAAATTTAGGTGCAGAGAAGTTCAATGATCTGCCCTGACAATACAGCCGGGGAGTGGGGGAGCTGGGATTCCTGGTCTGTCTGACTTTGAGACCTGGACTCCTCACCATGGCTCGACAGTGGGTTTGAGCTCAGGGAACATGAGGGCTTTGCTTACCGTAGGTCCAGGCTCTCCGGGGGTCCCAACACCACCTGGAGTTCCAGGATGACCCTACCAAGAAAGAGATGAAAAAGAAGGAATCAGCTCTGGAAGGTGCCTCTTCCTCCTGCAGTACTGCCTTGGCCGGCTCAGCCCCAGCCCAGGGCCTCCTGGAAGGTAAAGGAGCCGGTCATCGTGGACGCCTGGGGTACGCGGGCGCAGGCAGAGGAGAGCAGAACTGTCACCGCGGCTGTGACAGGAGAGGGCAAGGGGATGCAGACTTGCTCCTTACCATCGACCCCTTGGGTCCGGGCGCGCCTGGGGGTCCCATCATGCCCCGGTCACCCTGTGATGGAGACAGCAATTCAGGGAGGTCACAGCAGTGGGGTGGCTCTATGGGGGGAGGGTGCAGAGGGCACTCCAGAGACTAGATAGGTGCAGGGACTTGTCCAAGGTCTATAGCCACATCACCCAGGGTGGTGACAGGGGGAGGGGGGCGTCCTGGGATTTCAGTCAGCAGAAGCCAAGAACCCCAGCAAGTCCTAGGAGGCCTCAGCATCCACTGCGGTGTGCCACACGGTGGGCTTCCCTTGGGCAGGGATGGTCCAGATCAAGGATGTGCTAAACACGTCATCCCCTTTGATCCTGGCCCACGTTATGTGGTCCTCATTAGGCCTGGCATCCCCTGGGCTGGGTTTGCTAAGGCAGAGATGGCAATATAAGGCATTTCTTTTATTCTCCCCACCCCCTGCCCCAACCCAGATGAGATGCTGGAGAATCAGAGGTGCAACTTAGTCTCTCTTGACCAATCCAGACAGATCGGGCAGAGATGGCAGGTGTAGCAGACAGAGCTATAGCCGGAAGGCAGTGGCTCTGGGTTTGGATCCTGGCTCTATTTGTGTGAAGCCCTCTTTCTTGTATCCGCACAGCCGGCAAACATTTCTTGAGCATCTACTATGTGCCTGGCATGATGTGCTAGACCCTGAAGACACGATGGTGGGTAGAAACAGACAGACCTTGCTCACGCGGAGTGAGACAGAGTGTTACGAGGAGACTGACACAAATCACCAAAACAGATGCAAACTGGGGTAAGTGAAGTGAGGGAGTGGGTCTTGGTGCTAAGGTGTTTCACTAGGGGAGTTGACCCCCCAAGTGCAGGGGTGTGGTGGGGAAGGCTTCCCTCAGAATGCTGAAGGATAACTGAGAGTCATCTAGGCAAAGATAGGGGGATGGGAAGAGTGTACCTGGCCGAGGGAACGGCATGGGTAATGGTTTGCAGGTGAAGAGGGACATGGAACATTCGAGCAACAAAAGAAGGCCAGAGATGGCTTTAATATTGCACTGAAGTTATCAAAGATGTTACCATGGAGGCAACAGGGTGAAGGTTACACAGGACCTTTCTGTGCTATTTTTTGTAACTTCCTGTGAATATAATTACTTCAAAAAAATGTTAAATTTAAAAAAATAAGAGGAAAAAGAGAAGGAGGAGGAGAAGGTGACCAGAAGGTCTGGGACACAGGGAATGATAAGAGGGAGGCATGGGATGAGCCTGGAAAGCTAGATGGGGCCAGATTAGGACCTCAGTCTTTCCATCTATCCAATGGGAATAATATCAACTCCCGTAGGTTGCCTTCCTGGGGAATCAGATAAGCCTTCTCCTCAAGGGCCCATGGGAAATAGGAAGCCACAAGCTGTGGGCTGGGAGCCAACGTGGGGCAAAGTGTGGCCATGGAAACTGAATGTGGTTCAAATCCCAGCTCTGCCACTTCCTATCTGGGTCACCTTGAGCAAGTCACCTCCCCTATTGGAGCCTTGGTTATCTGGTCTGTAAAACAAAGCTGCTGGCATTAACAAGGCAAACTAAAGAACTGGGCTCCTTTTTTAAAAGATGACTCTTTGCCTCCTTCTGTTGCCAGCCCCATGCAGTGCCAGAGCGCAGCTGTGAGAGGCCCAGACCACGTAGATGGCTGTCATACAGACATCTAACTGTGTTCGAGGATGCTGGCAGGAGGGCACGGCGGAAGCCCCAGGGGATGCTGGGACACGGAACAATGGCTCTTTGAGGGTCTGGAAGGCCAGGGAAGCGAGGAGAGGCCAGGGAGGGAGGTCTGACACCCCCAGGGCAACTGGCCCCTTCACCTTTTAAAAATTTCAAAACACAAGCTCTATTTGCTTAGATATTCCCACCAACACGACTTACCTTTTCTCCCATGATTCCTGGCTCCCCGACCAGACCAATGAATCCCAGAAGTCCCTATAAGAAATGTGTATAAAAGCAAGAGAAAGACGGAAGCAACATGAATTCAGAGATGTGCTGAGTTTCAAAGGCAACTCGCCCACATCTCTCTTCCACTGGAGCTGTCTCCCCGTGTCTCCTGCCCCGTGCCGGGTCATCCAGCCGGCGTGGGGCTGCCACCAAGGAGAGAGTTGCCTCTCTTTGGGCACTGTCCTGACTTCCTTCGCTCCACCAGATGGTTCTGATTTTGGAGCCAAGCGGCGGGGCTGCTGCCAGCATCCCTGGGAGAGCCACACATTCTTCCCGCGCCAGAAGCTGGGAGGCAACCACCTTTGGGGAGGGGGTGGGATAGGGGAGTTGGGGGGCGGGGCAGGGGAAGGTCCTTCAGCGGTGCTGGGAAGAGGCCTGCCTGTGAGAAATCTGTCCCCATCTTTCGGGGCCCTGGAGCTGTTTCAAAGAGAGAAACAAACCTGTTGGCGGGGATAGAAACACCCTAACAGCCCTTGCCAAAAAGACTTGATTGAAATCTGGGAAGTGAAGGCCTTTTTACTGTCTTGTGAAAGGCTTCCTCTCCTTTCTGAAAGAGCGTACACACACACACACACACACACACACACACACACACACTGTGGTTCCTGTTGCTCTTTTTAACTCCACTGGGTGATAAGTGGCCTCTGTGTTCCAGGATGGTTCTAGGTGGCTGCAGGCCTCGCTGCCGCCAGGAGCAGGTGACTGGCTCATGCTCCGTGAGGGGGAAGGGCTTAGTTAGAGGAGTAACCCAGGAAGGCAGGCGATTGCCAGCCCAGACCCCACTCTCTTCTCTGCTAAGGAAAATTCCAGCAGATGGGGGTCTAGTGTGGTTCAGGGGTGCAAAAGTGGCTTTGGAAGAGCCCAGGTTTGTAGCCAAGAGTTTCTGGGAGAATTCGGCAAGACTGAGGGATGAGTGGATTTGCCCCATAAAACCTGCCCCCTGTCCCCAAACTGCATCCAGAAAGAAATGAGACCTTGAACCTGATCAGAAACAGATCCGAAGTTATACACTCAGGCGGTGAAGCTGGCCCACCTGCCAGGCAACTAGAGCGAAGAAAAAGCATCCAGTTCCAAAGGGTCAGCTCTGAGGGGCTCAGAGACAGTTTTAAAGTGGCAGCTCAGACCAGGACTCTGTGTGTCTCGTGGCTTCAGCCTAGGATTCAACTCTGGTCTGTGTGGCTCCAAAGCCCATGCACCTGTCCGTCACTCCAACACGTGTGGCCATGAGCAGGGCACAGGTCTGCCTGGCACTCCAGCACCATCACCATCCATGGGGGCCTAGTGCCCTGAGTTCACAGACCCTTCAGGGTTGAAGTATGAGGTGAGAGGGGTGCGGTTCAAGGTATGAGATCATGGCTAATAAGTCACAGAAAATAACCAAGTATCCCTCCCATCCTATTCTAATTTATTTTAAAAGGGCACGGGGTTAAGACAGAGGCCTGAGCTCCCCACAAGGGAGCAGTCAGACATTTAGAGGATGCCGAGTAAAAGGAATGAAAACTGCTCTGTTAAGAGGCCCCTGCCCAACTGGCCCAGAGAAACAGAAATTTCATAGCTACTTTAAATTTATGAGTTGTTGGGTCCTGGAAGGCAGGCAGGTCATAAACTTCAATGAAGAAGCCAAACGGGATCCTAATGAATAAGGGCCATACAGCCCATTCCCTGCCCCCATCCCAGGACACCCTGTCGCCACTGGGGCACTGTCCCGGAACATCCTGGCACCCTGTCCCGGGGGTGGAGCTGAGGCTGGTCCAGGGAAGCTCGCCCCCGAGGCCCAGGGCTTCCACCTGGCGGGGCTGGTGGAGAAGCAGCTCTGACAGCTGTGGGCACAGTTGGCTCCTCTCAGCTGGCAGGAGGGCATGGGGGTGGTGGTGAGGCAACATTGTCACCTACAGTGGGCATGGCACAGACAGGATCTGAGTCCCCGGTTTGGGGGAGGAGGCTGGCCCGGTCCTTACGCAGTCTACAGATAAAGGCCTGTTGTCGACTATGGGGGTTTTTCTCCCTCCCTCCCTGCTCTCATATGACTCTCTGCTGGGTGCTGGGGATGCAATTGAAACAAGACAGTCGTGGGTCCTCTGCTGGACTAGACATCTCAGGGTTAGGTGTTTAGAGGCCTGGCTTCCCCCTGCACAGAGCTTCTTAAAGGCAACCCTCATGCCTTGTAATTATCTTTGGGCACCCAGCACCTGGGACAGGGCCCGGCAGGCTGGCTGCACTCTAATTAGCTGTTGGAAAACTGCAAGAGCTCAGGTCAAGGGTTTTCTAGTCTCTTCGGGGCAGGTCATGGGAATCCAGCAGGCCTGAGTGTCAACTTGGGCTCTGACGGTTATGTTACCGCCTGGGAGATCTCCGGCAAATTACTTAACTTCTCAGAGCCTTGGTTTCCTCATTTGCAAAACGGGGCCAATACTACTGACTGTCATAGGGTTGCTGGAGGAACTGCCGGGGATGGTACGGAAAGTGTTTGGCACAGAGCCTGGCACCTAACAGGTACCCGATAAATGCAGCAGACACTGTGATTATAAGGAGGTCCTTATACTCTTTCCTGGGGATCCTCTGATTCTGCCATGAACAGGAAATGCCTGCTCCTTCCCACCTCGGGAGGGGGCCGAGGGAATAGCAGACATGGCACCCCGCATGCCTAATGGCAGCCACTGGGCTCCTGCCTCACGGCTCAGACGGGTGTCTCTTTCCTGCTCAGCCGGCCGGGCAGCTAGCTGAGGGCTCTACTGAACAAGTGAGCCCGGGGCTGCCCAGGCCAGGTTCCCACTCCTCCTGCCCCAGCTTTGCCACCACCTTACTTGGTCATCTAAGTCCAGCCCATTCTCCTCCATGAATCCCAGACTGCCAACATGGACCAGGATCCAGGGGTTCTTCACCTGGGGTCCCTGTAAGGCTCCATGGATGGATTTCAGGAGGCGGGGGGGGGGGGGGGGGGCGGGGGAGGGCGGCGGGGGTGGTCCATAAACTTGAATGGGAAAAATTACCACTTTTATTTTCACCAACCTAGTTGAAATTTAGCAATTCCCTCAAATATGAATGTAGGCAACAAACCCACAGCACCTGTAATGGTCACAGATATTTACATGTCACATTACCGTCACTGCTGCAGAGAGTTCAAAATGTATCAATAAGGCTTGTCACCACTTCAAAATTGAGGTCGTGACTGGACCCGCCGTTAGATCTCGCTATTTAATGCAAGAATAAAGAAGCAGATCTTTGAGGAGATCACATTTTAACGTATTGTCATATTTGTATTTCAATATAATTGATTTCCTTTGTAGTCCTTTGTTTTGTATTTTATGCATTTAAAAGTTCTCTATTCTGAGAAGGGGCCCATGGCCTTCACCAGCCTGCCAAAGGGGTCCAAGGCACAAAAAAGGTTAGGACGCCAGGACAGAGTGATTTCTAAGGACCTTTCGTGTCCTGCCATCTTAGGATTCCGAGTATCTATTTCCCGAGGGCCCTACCATGAGCATAACTATGAAATTAAATTTGCAGAACGTATTGCCTGTTTTTTTCCAATCAGGAAATACATCCAGGCCACGGCCGCCCTTCCAAACTCCCAGGCTTCCCACAGAATGCACTCGAATAACACTGGAAAGGTTTCAAAAATCCAGTCCTCCCCCTGCTTTAGTTCCTTTCTTCCCCCCAACAGATGTTGCAGGCCTGGTGAGGAAGCTCATCGTGCGTGTGACTCTCACGCCATTGATGGTGTTTCTCGGTGGAGACAAATTCTTCTGGGTCCCCAGCATCATTGATCCTTCCAGCCTGAGGCAGGTCCTCACAGGGTTCAGAAGGTGGGGTCCTCCTTTAAAGGAGTGGAGGAGACTGCTTGCTACCTTCCAACCCGGCCTACAAGCCCAGAGGTGAAGCTTTCAGGAGCCACGGGGCTGCAGACGGGGGGACTGAGGCCGGCCATCCACCCAGCACCGAGGGCCCTGGACCTCCTTCTCCATGACCACTTGTCACCTCCTCTCCTCTTCAGACCCTGACCTGACTTCCCGACTATCCAGAACCACTGGTTTGAATTTCATCTTCTTTACAATTTAGGGATGCCTGGACCAAGAGTCCCTGGCAAGTGGCTCTGCTTCTCTGGTCTTCAGCTTCCCCGTTAAATTGAGCACGAGCGGCGACCGTGAAGGGCTCTTCCACTTTTCACGTTCTGGGAGCAAAGTCACGTAATGTCTTTGGGCAAATGCCCCCAGAACATCTGCAGAATCAGGCCGTGGGGAGTGGCCTCTGTGACTGAGATTCATGGCTTTCTCATTCAGTGACCTCACCTCCCTCAGAGCCAGAGTCTGTCCGTGTCAATGAAAGGGGAAGATGAGCGAACCTACCTCTCCAGCTGGGATGGGGATGAATGAGGTGCGTGTGTGTGCTTCCCACAGTGTAAGCGCTCAGTAAAGGGAACCGATATGCTCCAAGACAGTGGTGACTCACCTGCTCACCCATGGGCCCCGGCCGTCCAGGATTGCCTGGTTCTCCCTGCAGAGAAACAGAGGAGGGTCACTTGGCATGGGTGACAGGAGTCTAGGCCTCCTGGGGGACACCCCAGTTGACTGGCCTTAGTCCCCACCGGTGGGGATGGACTAGGAAACTCAACTCCAGAGTCTGACCTTGGAGACTCCAAACAAGTGGCAGGGTCAAGGGATACTGGGACAGAACCTCTGGCCCCAGGGATGACCCCAGTCACCATTCCCTCGGAGTGGCCCTGGGCAGATTACTTGGCACGAGATCTGTATCTCATTTGGGCCCTTCATCAACCCATTTTGTGGAGATAGAAACTGAAGCTCAGAGAGGTGAAGGGACCTTCTTGAGGTCACACAGTGAGCTGGAAGCAGGGCTAGAATTGGAACTTCAGTCTGACTGATGGAAATCCCCATTCCTACTGCATCAGGCTGCCCCACCGCAGGATGAGCAGGGAACTGGGGGAGTCAGGGCACCTGAGTACCGGACCTAACCCACCAGAGCTCTGCCACCAGCTCACAAGTGACTTTGGTGGGTCTCGCCTCTGCTCTGGGCTCGGCATCCCCAGCTACAAATAAGGAAAATCAGACTCATTTGTCTCCGAGGCTATATCCAGCTCTCATACCCGGTGGCCGTTCGCAGCCTCGTCTATCTGCTGGGACGGCTCCTGCTCCTTCTGCGGCCAAAGCCACCCTGGTGAGCAGACCCATGGGATAAATCCACCCAGGCTATGTCACTGCTCCCACTACAGAAAGACAGCTGGTGTCTGAGGGAGAACGGCCGAGACCTCAGAGGGCAGGACGTGCGCTTGGACCAGCCAGGAGTTTGGTTTACAAATGCACGTGGCTCACTGTGATCCCGGCTCGAGCCTCAGTCTCCACCCCAACTCCTCCCCCAGACCTCACACTTGGGACCCCCAGAGGGGCCAGACAGACACAGACACGGGGGCCATTTCCCCTGAGGGGAGGGGACGTGGACAGCCTGGGTCCCCCAGCTCTGCCCTCACCCTCTGTGCGCTTGCCCAGCTGTAAACTTGGCCCAGTGATCCCTGCAAAGGACGGCTGGGGAAATCCAACCTTCAAAGGGAGTGCCTGGAAAGGCATTAAGCTGCCCATGTGTTGAGGATCATACTCTCCTACTGGGGCCAGTTCTTTTTTGATAACTTTAAAAAAACTGTTAATAAATGAAATGCATGTTTATGGTACATGATGGGGAAAATACAGAAGCCCAGAGAAGAAAATGGAAATCTCCGGTAATCCCACCACCCAGAGATAACCCCCGTCCACATTCCAGCCTTTGCTCTGAGCCTTCGGGAACAAGTGTAACCAGCCCCTGCCACAGGCTCATTCTGCACTCTTCCACTACGTGACCTGCTTCCTACACCCCCGCCATCGCCCCCCGCAATGCACAGGCATTTTCCGGTCTTGTAAAATCTTCCAGCACGCCATCTTTGGTGGCTGCATTGTACCCCATTACTTGAACGCTGCCCCACTGGGAGACACTGAGGTTCTGTCCATTTTTTCCTCTCCGTTACCCATACATACTTTGTGATAAACGGGGACCATTTCCTCCCTTTTTCACAACAGGCGAGGGATTCAGGGGTCATCCTAGGGCCTCACAGGTTGGCTCCCCCTCTCTCCTCTCTTCCCCAGGCGTTCTCTCCTCCCCGCCCAGTCACTTCCAGGTCCCCTCACCTTCAAGCCATCCGGGCCAGGCCTTCCAGGAAACCCCTTTCTGCCGGGTTGACCCTGCAACAGGGAGAGGTGAGTGAGAGAAGCCAGGAGGGGGTGGGGATGCAGAGCCACTATGTCTCTAGGCTGCCAACTGTCCTTGGGGATGCAGGGAGGGTCTACAGCTGTGTGACCTTGGGAAGTCCCCCTTCCCCGGCTGGTCTTGTTTGCTAATGGGGATGATGAAACCTGCTTTCAGGGAGTGAGGAAAAGGAAGGGACTGGAACAGAAGATAAAGGACACAGGGGGAATGGAGAGTTTACACCAGTGGTCCTCAAAGTGTGGTCCGGGGCCCTCTGGGGGTCCCTGAGACCCTTTCACTGGAGATTTCACTGGAGGTCAAAACTATTTTCATAAGAATATTAAGCTGTCATTTGCCCATGTCACTCATTTTCATGAATGTAAGTGGAGTTTTCCAGAGGCTACATGACACGTGGTATCATCCACAGATGGAACGCAGAGGCAGAATGGAGAATCCAGCTGACTCCTATTAAGCCAGACGTTAAAGAGATTTGCAAAATATGTAAAACAATGCCACTCTTTTCATTAGATGATTTTGCTTTGGAAAATATAGCTATTTTTTTTTTAAAAACCTATTATTTTTGTTAACATGAAACGGGTTTGTTATTAATTTTGAATGAATTGATCCAAAGTTTCTCAGTTTTAAGTACTCATATCGATACAACAACCCACACAAAGAAAAGCATTTTGGGTCCTCAATCATTTTTAAGAACGTAAAGAGGTCCTGAGACCAAAAAAATCCACAAACTGCCAATTTATGCAATCGCGACTGAAGGTGGGGCGGGACATACACCTTCCTTCTGGAAGGCCACTTGGGAGCAGTGGAGAGAATGCAGAGTCAGTTTCCAGGCAGGGAATCCTCGCTTCCTGGCTATGAGATACTGGGCTAAGCCCTTCGCTCTTTGAGCCTTGAGGGCCTTGAATGAAACTAAGAAAGGCACTGTCTCTCTCACGGGAGAATCAAATGAACGGAAATGGATGCACAAAGCACCAGCACACAGTAGGTGCGCAAGAACAGTTTCCTGCCCCTTGTCTCTCTCCTCTGGGGTCTGTCCTAGCTCCATCCCTGGGGAGGCCCAAGGCCCTCACTGACAACTTCTCTCCAGAGCACCAACCAGATGTTGCCCACCTGCACACAGCTGGCTCAGCACTGACAAACCCCACCTCCCCCGAGCCAGCAACACTCACCTCCAAGCCAGGGGCCCCTGGTGGCCCCATGGGTCCCTCATCTCCCTAGAGTTGGGAGACACGAGAGAGGAACAAAAAGGAGAAAGTTAACCCAGCGGTTGCCTTGGAGAACTTGACCTGTTAGGAGGGGAAGGGGTGGGCACAGGAGAGCTCTCCTGGACCTAGAAATGGTGCACCTGGGCCCCCTGCCTAGCCCCACCCAGGGCAGAGGCCTAGAGGCCAGGCCACGTGAGGGCTTCTGTGTGAATGGGGCTCCAGGTGCCCTGTGAATGTGGTTAGCCCGGGCTGGTGGTAGTGCTGGGCAGGAGAGTCAAACCCTATCATATGCTGTGGGAGTACAGCCCAGACGGCAGCTCAAAGATACGGGCTCTATTCTGAGCTCTGCCATTTCCTCGGTGAAAGAACTTACCCTCACTGTGCCTCAGTTTCCCCACCTGTAAAAGGGTGCAGGGCAGAGAGGATCATCCTAAACTCTGATGAGTAGCCTAAGTTGAGTTCCTGGAGGAGAGCCACGATGTCTCATTCTTTTTTGAAGCCATGCCCCCCGACATCACTCAGGATGAGTGTGCCCAGGGTCTAGTGGGTGTGTGGTGCATGAAGGCTGGGAGGCGGGCACAAGAGAGGGAAGAGATGGAGGACCGAATGAACGTATGAGTGGACAGATGAATCAATGAAGACATGAGCAAGTGGCAGGCATATGAGTGGTAACGTGGTAACGTTGAGTGTAGATGGAAGCACGGGGCTGGTGCTGTCTGTCCCTCCCACGCTCCTTCCCGCTTCCCGCCCGTAGAGATGCCTCAGGCCCTCCCACAGGCTCAGGCGGCCTCCAGACTGGCCCGTCTGGCATGCCAGACCCGGAAGCAGCCTGAGAAGGGATCCATGTCAGCCAGATGCCTGCCTGTGGTCGTGGTGAGCCTGGGCCTCCTGCACCCTCACCCAGGGCTGTGTGTCATGGGGGACCCGAGGCCTGAGGCCAAGGTGTGCAGTGGAGAGCCTCGGGCACGGGAAAAACCTGGGACCAGCCCGTGAGGCATCCAACAGCCCTCCACCTGATGCTCCAACAGGCCCAGAGAACTTGTCAATCCCCTTCATCATGAATGAGTCAATGAGCACATCTTCACTCTGCCACCTACTAGCTGCACAAGTCATGTCACTCTCTGGGGAGGCCGGAGGCAGCCCCCAGGAGCCCAGAAGTTATAGGGTCTATGCCATGGGCTTTGGGTTCAGCAGACCTGGGTTGGAATCCTAATGCTGCCTGCCGCTAACTATGGGACCCGATGTAGTGTCTTTATCCCCCTGAGATTCAGGCCCTCACGTGAGCCGACGATTCCTTCCCTCCCGTATCAATACCCCAATAAACTGTGCTACTGTGACCAGGAGCAGTGGCGGCAGCTCTGAGAGAGAAAACCCCAGGGCGAGGGGGCTGCCGTGGTGGGCGTGACCCGCCAGTCAGGCTGGGGCAGAGAAGGACCCTGGAAAGGTCACGGGGCAGGGCTGTAAAGGGTGAGCTGGAGGGCAAGCCTGAGGTGGCCCTGGGCCCTGTGTCTCCTGACTGAGGGGCCCTGGCCCTCATCTAAGGCCTCCAGAACCCAGGAAAGAGCAGGCTGGGAGCTGGGAGGGATGGGCAGGGGGCAGGGCCAGACGGTCTCACCTCTGGCCCCAGCTGCCCACGGGGTCCCGGCAGGCCTCGAGCTCCAGGCTTACCCTGGTGAGAAGGGAACAAAAAGGGGTCTCAGAGGCGGCACCTCCTTCTCCATCACAGGCTGGCAAGACTCCTGCTGGCTTGGAAGCAGGCCCATGGTTTCCAGAGTTGTCATCCTCATCAACTGGAGCTCCCCTGGGCAGGGACTCACCTTCATGCCTTCTGGGCCGTTGTCCCCAGGGGGGCCAATGTCTCCGGGAAATCCCTGAAGGGAAGCAGAGAGCAGAAGTGACCCAGGGGGACTCTGAAGGGAAATGCTAAGACCATGGGTCTTAGAGGGGGACCGACCTGGGTTTCCATCTCATCCTGCAGGGGATGTGACGCTGGGCAGTCAGTTATCACAGTTCGAAAACAAAGAATCAGCCCCTACACTTCAGAGAGGTGCTGAGAAAATTAAGGAAGACAAGGCAGGAAGGTCTTAGCACAGGAACAAGCACATACAAGTTCGTCTAATCCAGACTTTCCCAAGTCCTAAGCCTGGGGCAGCCAGGGCCTCAGAGCCAGCCGTCCTCTGCTCTGAGAGGTGCCATCCTTTACTGCAGGGATCCTCTATGTTCTGGGTTTCTTGTGACTTTGAAAGGCTTGAAAAGGACTGATCTAGTAAATCTCAGCTCATATCGGAAGCTGAAATTCCCACTGAGATTTACTAGATGGATGACTGTACAATGGAAGCTTCTTCCTGACACGGAGCAGAATCTCCTCCCTTCCCCAACAGAAAAGGCCTGCCCTTCTCTGTCCCTTCCACGGCTTCTAGTCAGGGGCCTGGGGCCCCTCAGTCTGGCTTCCTCCAACCGCCCAGCTTCCAATGTTGGTGATCACTAGGACACCCATGCTTCTCTGGGTGTGAACTGACCAGCACAGGCCAGTATACGAACAGCCCCTTCCTTGTTCTAGGTGTAATACCTCTGTTAATTCAGCCTAGAACCCCATTTGCTTTCAGGGCAGACCCACTACTCCCTCAGTTTTCTGCCAGCCAGAAACCAAAGCCTTCTCATATGAATCCCTGAGATCAGAATGCTCCCCCACTTCGCCTTTGTAAGTGGCTTTTTCCCCTTCCTCTTTTGAGCTTTTGGTAACTCCCATTAAATTCCAGCTCAAGCATTCTCTCACTCTTCTCATTAGCAAAGGCAAGAATGGTCCTGAATTTGGAGCTAACACACATGGAACTAAAGCCCCATGTCTTTTTCTTCAAATTGAAAGACTCAAAGTCCCATTCTGCCCCGACTCACTGTGTGACCCCGGACAGGTTTCTAAGCCTCTCTGGGCCTCGGCTTCCTCACCTCTAAAATGGCGATCATAAAATCATCTAACAGGGCTGTTCCGAGGCTTAAAGAGAATAAGGTGAGCGCAGCGCTTAGTTCAGTATTTGGCACCTGGTAAGCACTCAATAAAAATCTGCATTCCAAAGGGTTTTGGGTCCTGTGTCCTGGGAAAACGAAACAAGTCTGCCTGGGGTGGGCCTGTCTCCAGGGAGAACTTGAAGGTCAGGATCCTGATCAAATTCTAGCACTCACACAGATCGGACCCACTGATGAGTGAAAGAGTTAATTCACACGGGGGCTAGGGAGCTGGAGCTGCACCCACGGTCGGTCGCCGAAAAGAGGCAAAGACCCGGGAAGGCGCTGATATGCTCGTCAGCTTCTGTCTTCAGCTGAGCCAAGCCATCTTCTGGATACTGAGTCCGCCAATCCAAACAGAACACAAAGATGGGGGAGGAAGACCCCACCCCCGTCTGTCCAGGGACCCAGGAGGGAGCCAAAGAGCAAATAAAGACCTTCTTTGCTACAAGTAGCAGAGTGACCCTGAGGAGGTCACTCCCCTGCTCTGTGACTCAGTTCCCTCATCTGTAAACGGTGGTAGCAATATCTCCCTCACTGGTTGCGGTGACCATTCAACCAGTTCTCATCCCGAAGATACTACGCAGCCTCCTGGCATGAGGAGGTGCCTAATAAATGTGAGGCAGCAGGCTTTCCACCCGCACTGGCCAGACTGCTGGGAAACCCGGACTCTCAGAAAAGTCTTTTTCCACAGTGACCAGGGGAAGGAACCAGGTCCATGGAAGACAGGCCAAGTCCATTCGTCTAAAGATAGGACTGTGTCATGGCCAAAGTCAACAGAGTGCAAAGTAGAACTTGTAGCTTTCAGGAAACACTCTCTCATCCATCCGGGCGATACCAGGAGTGATCTTTGGAGGGATCTGGAGAACCCGGCAGAACTAGATTTCTGTCTCTGAGACCTTATGAATGTGCAAGGCCCCAGGCCAGGGAGGTGTGTAGAGGTGGGGTGGCGGCTAGGGAGGACCTAGACCCCCTGAGACAGACAGTAGCCCTAGCACTGTCCACCCTGTTCTCCAGAGCTGGTCCCCGTATTGGGGTTTGGGGTGGGGTCGGGGTAGAGCAAAAGGGGCTCGACTAGCTGCCTCGCTCCTTTGCACATAAATGCCAGCTGATGAACATTCAACATACCTGTGCTCGTTATCACATGTATCAGAAACTCTCAGGTTCTACTGACTCAACTAGAGTTGTTATGTTAATTGCTTTATCCATCCTCCATTATTTCTCCTTCTCCATTCAAACACCAGAATTTTACACTTGTCTCCTGCTCCCCATCCCTGTGAGCCGTGAGCCCTGCACTTCTCCAGGGTGGCTGTGGGCAGTTAGAAAAGTTCCAGGGCTCAGACGGGTTGGATGCCTCAAACCTCAGGGTAGAGAACGTGGGGAGCTCCCGTGAAGGGTCAAGGCAGTGGAGCTCAGAGGGTTTTCCTGATGTTTGTTTCTGTAAACTGTAAAGGTGGCTACAAAGCTGGGGAGGCTGCCTGAGGCCAGCTTCTGCCCCACTGCCTTTGAGAGCCTCTAGGGAAGCCGGGAGGCACAGAGGCAGAAAAGGAATTTCTATTCTCAGCCCCATCTCTCATCTGCTGTGTGACCTCAGGCAAGTCTCTCCCTGTCTCTGAGCCTTGGTTTCCCAAGCACAACACCCAGTCCCAGTAGCAGCCAGACAGAGAGAAATAGGGTATTACATACCTCGGGTCCAGGGGGCCCAGGAAACCCAACGGATCCTTTGTCTCCAACTTTGCCCTATGGAAGAGAAGAGATTGTGGCGGAGGCAGGGCTAAGTGAGGGTCTACCTTCCCTGGATCCCCTGTATTAGCCCCCTGGCTGGGGGTGGTTGGAAAACTCAGGAGAATATGAGTGAAATCTGCCTAGATAACTGCAAGGAGCTACGGTTCAAACCCCATCTCCTACACTTGCTAGCCACAGGATCCAGGGCAAGTCACTTCACCTCGGAACCTCACTTTCCCCATCTGCAAAATGGGAGCAATAATAAGTCTCTAACTCCTGGGGTTGTTGGCAGACTTCAGAGAGGTATAGCACAGGAAGGATCTGATGCACAGTAACATTCAATAAATAAATGACACCCACTGCTATTATTAATAATGTTACTATTATTTACAAGACATTGGGAGCCCTGATTCTCACCAGAGGTCTGCCAGTGACTGATGCCTATCTATGACGCTGGGTGTACTCCTGCCCCTCTGGGCCTCAGTGTCCTCATCTGTAAAATGGGTGAATCTCCATTTCTGCTCTGCTCTATTCGCCTCCCAGAGCTGCTGCGAGAGGAAAGGAGATCCTGGATGTGAAAGCATCTCTGGCCACATTCCATGACCATTTGGAGAGTGTGAGGTTGGGGATCTCAGAGCAGAAGGTACTTACCACAGGCCCTGGCTTCCCCCGTGCGCCTGGGAACCCTGGCAATCCCTGGCTCCCCTGAAAAAGATGCAGAGCAAACTGGGGTTAGTAAGGACCGGAAATGGCCAGATGAACGGCTGCTTGGTCATCCTCGCCGGCCTGAGGCTTGGAGAACATCCACTTTTAGGGGGAGGATGAGCTCCCCAGTCCTTTTCCCTGCTTGCAAGTTCCAGCTTGGCAGCCCTATAGGCTGGGACCCGGGGATGCAAAGGTGAAACAGCAGCTCCTGTCCTCACCAGGTCATCCTGGAACCCGGGACCCTGGGCCTCCAAGCAAGCACTGAAGCGCCCTTGATGCCCGGGGAAGTCTGGAGCCTGGGGCCCAGCTGGAGAGGCAACCAGGCCTGCGTGGCTCGCAACCCGGAGACACTGAGGCTGGGTCAGGACGGGCCAGCCAGGAGGGAGGGGAGCGGAAGAGGCAGAGCTGGCCAACATCTGGGTCTCGTTGACTGGCTGGGTGAGGTCCAGATGTGGCCACATGGTGCCGGACACAGGCAAAGAGGAGCCGGCCTCGGCAGGCTGCCTGGGTTCCTCAGTCAGTCAGGCCAGCTACTCACTCAGACGTGTCTTAAACGTTCACCGTTCTGTGCAGGACCCTAAGCTGAGCTCCTCCGGGCCAGCCGGGGGCCCTATCCTTGGGAGCCTGCTGTCTGGCAGGGGGCTAAGCACAAATCCCCACCAACCAGGGGAGAAATGTGCTACCGCAGGTGATGGGCAGGGAATGAGAATGGCAGAGAAGGGAACGGCCGCTTCCTGAGCAGGTAGAGAAAATGGCATCCACGCGGGGTTCTGCGGCGGGGCTGGGCCGTGCACGGGCTGGTCGGAGGGTGTGCCCGGCTGGGCAGCAGTGGGTGCAAACTTGAGGTGCAGCGGGCAGGTCAGTGGGGCTGGAGCACAGGGCTAGAAGGGCGAGGGGCAGGAAAGTGTCAGAGTGTCCTGTGCACTGGGGGTCCGGCTGCCGGGGCGAGGAGCCAGGACGCCGCTCTGGGGGCAGTGGGGAGCCATGGATGGGCTGTGAGCACAGGGCAGAGCTGGGCCCTCAGGACAATTTTGTGGCGGTGAGGAAGACAGACTGGGAGGGAAGAGGCTGGGGCCTGGGAATAAGTCAGGAGGCCATTGTAAAGTCCAGGGAAGAGACAATGAGAGGGTAGACGGAGGATGGAGAAGACAGGATTGTGTGAAAAAGGAAGCCATCCTACAGGCGGGTCCTGGCCCTTGACAGGCCCTGGGAAGGAAGCCAGAGCCAGAGAAGGGCAGGGCAGGGGGCAGGGGGCGAATCTGCTGCAATTACCTTGTCTCCTTGGAATCCGGTATCTCCTGACACACCCGGAACCCCTTGTTCACCCTAAATACACACCAGCAAAGAAGGTTACGATGGAGACCACGGTGGGTTCTGGAAGTCTCCCCGACATCCAGACCCACTGGGAGGGTACAGCTTTGCTGAGGCTGTTCCTAAAGTCGATCTGCCCAGCAGCAGCCTTGTTAGAGAAAAGGGCAGCTCCCAGCCCTGCCCTGCCCTGGGTGGGGAAGGTAGGCCCTGTGGGGGACAGAGCCAGCTTATGTGCAGGTCTGCCTGGGGTTGCTCAGGTGGCTGAACATTCCACTAACAGAAACTAAACTGCCCAATGTCACCTGGCCTTGTCGGGAGAAAAGACACTTGAGGGTCAAAGGAGCTGTGCCTTGATCTTTCAACCTCTTCATCATCAGCTGATGTCACACAGAGGAGCGTGCAGCCTGGACAGTGGCCCCGCACCACTGAGGGTTCTGAGTGCATCTGTTGCTTGATATTTTTCACCGCCAGCCTGTGAGCTGTCATTTTGTCCTTCTGTGGGAGTTTCTATGCCAGCAATCTGCTTCGGTCTACTGCTAATTAGCTGCTTTTAATCAGCTATAGCATGAGAAACCGGAGCACCTGGCTACTTAAGACTATGTGTAAACAGCGAGTAAACTGGTCTCGAGTTAGGTCTGGGTGTTTCTTTTCTAAGATGACACACTGCATGGGCTTGGTGACACTGATTCTGGCTGTCGGAGACCTCTTCTAGTCCCTCCCTGTATTCAGCCACATCCGGGTAAATGAGCTGTCGCAGAACCAGATTGGGAGATGTTTCTCCTTGGAGCTGGAACTGTCTCACACAGCCCTCATCATTTCCAGCTTTCCATGTTGGTACATTGGCCCCAGGACTCAGAAAACATTCACAGCCCCGGGAGCAGTTGGAGGAATGGGGAGAAAAACCCAGGAAGAATGGAGAATCTTAGAGAACTCATGTCGTGAGCTAAGGCCATGATCCAGCAGAACATCCTTGGTAGAACAAAAGCCAGAAATTTTTTTTTAAAATAAAAAAAAATTTTAACTTACTTTGGTTTTTCCAGTTTGGAAAATCTTGTACAATATCCCAGAATTTTAGGAACCAAGGAACATTTTTTAAAAATGTCCAAAGGAGGAGTAAAGATGGTTTAAAAAAAAAAGTTTCAAAGGCACCTAAGAAATCAGGACAATGGATTTGGAGAAAGCTGGGCCTGGAGCAGGAGCCTGGGTTCCAGAAGGTGTCACCATGGGGAGAGAGGGAGCCAGGTGGTTGTAAGTGGGACTGAGGCCAGGCTGGGTCATGGACAATCTGGGATTCTGGGCAGGATGACCATGGAACATGAAGGGGTGGCTCCATCATCCCAGGGGAGGGCCAGGGGGTAGGGTGGGAGTGAAGAGGGGCTGATCAGAACCCTGCCCCCCGAAATATTAAGACCCTGCCCCAGCCAAAGGGGCAGAAAAGAGATTTCTTTTGCTTTTCTTATTTTTCTTTTTTTTCAACGCTGAAGACTTATTTGATTTTCCTGAGATCTACGAGCAGGAAAATAATTTTCTCCTCATTTTTTTTTTTTTTTTCCAGTGCTTTCACCTCTCTCAATGTCCCAGGCACCACCAGTCAGCAAGCCAGCCGAGTTCTATGTAACACATTGATTGCCATGTTCCTGAAGAAACAGTGAGCTGGAGGCCAGCTCTGCAAAGGGCCTATAAAAAGCTCCCTGCCTACACTCCTATTTCCCCCACTTCCTTCCCCTCCTCCATGACTTCAACATTTCCAGAGTACTGATGACTCACAACGCAGGGTAAACAGGTAGCTGTGGGGAAGCCCCACCTCCAACAGAAAGCCCCTGCATCTCCAGAGGGAGGGCCGTGGAAGAGGGGGGCTTAGCAGAGTCAGCAGGGCAGAGCCAGGGGGCAGAGCTGAGTCGGCGAGGCAGAGGGAGCTGCAGCTGGAGGCTTGGGCATGACTGGAGGAGATGGGAAAGGGGGAAACAGATGAGAAGACTGGGCTGAGCACGGCACGGCCAGGTACCTAGGGGTGGGAGTGGGTGAGACAACCTGGGGTGCCCATTTCTGCCCAGCAGCTCTAACTTTCTGAGTCCAGGGTCTGGGCTGGCTCCAACAGATCACTGAGTTTCCTTCGATGCATCTCTTCTCCTCTTTGGGTCTGCTTCCCCGGCTGTGAAATGTAGGCACTGGAGGAGGTGACCTCTAAGGGCCTCACTGGCTCTGCCCTTCCGACCTCAGTCTTGCTTCGTGGTGGAGGTCTCTGTCGGCAGTGCCTGGGTTCAAATCCTGACACTGCTTGCCAGCTGTCTGTGCTCGGCAAGCTTCCTATCTCACAGAGGGGTGGAGGACACGCGGGCTAAGCCCTGCAGAGCGCTCAGAGGGGGCCCAGCGCCGGTACCTGTTCCTGTTCCTCCGATTTAGGAGGAGCAGAGTCATCTGAAGACAGGTGCACAGGCAGCCTGGCCCCGGGAGCAGCTGAGCAGCTCTTATCGGCTCAGGTTTATGAAACCTGGGAGGCTGCCAGAAGCTCTCCCACACTCCCTGAGGCAGAGGGGAGGGCAGGGAGATGGCCACAGGGCAGAGCACAGGGGCACCACTCCCTGCCCTCCATGTCTCCTGGCTCAGATGCTGCAGGACCCAGGCCAGGTGCTGCCCCACGCTGGGCCCCGGGGTCCCACCTACCCACCTCCAGCTCTGGTTTGGCCCGGGGTCAGTTCAGCAGCAGGGCTGCGGAGGGCACGTGGCAGCTGGCAGGAAAGCAGGTGGGAGCTCAGGGGCCTGTCCTGGCTTTTCCGTTGCATTTTCAGACTCTGGGATGGGGCTCCCCGTTCTCGTCTGGGCGGCTGACGCGCATCTGTTTCCTCCTACGCCTGGGAGGGGTCTCTGGACCCCCCATCAGCCCTGCCCTGGGGCCCATCATCTCAGCACCGCTCCTCCCCGCCCACCCCGTGTTCTGTGGCTTTGGCCTCAGCTTTGCTCCCCAAATTCGGAGACCTGCCTTACCCTACCCCCGACCCGGGTCTCAAGAGCCCCCCATACTCTGTCTGCCAAGGTCTGCGTGCCTCCAGAACCATCTGCCTGGGTCCCACCCAGAGTCACAAGGAAGAAGCTGGGTAGCGCAGATTTAGCGGGTCCAGAGGGGAGGCAGTAAGAGTGCAAGGGAGAGGACCTGGCAAGAAATCAGCAGCAGCATCGAGGCTGAGGGGGTTCGCATGCAGACAAAACACAGTGCAATAAGGGAGTATTCAGATCACCTTATCACCTTTCAGTCCGGGTTCCCCCACGTTTCCCATCAGTCCCTGCAAGACAGAGGCCAGGGTTCAGCTGTGAGGGAGGTTCAAAACCCCACAAGTCAAGAGCCCTGGCGTAAACCCACTGGCTTGCTGCAAGACCCTGTGCTGGAGGCCCCAGCCCAAAGGGCAGTGGTGTGGATTGAAGGACCATGAGAAGGGGCAGTTGACTTGTGAATCGCAGTGCTCTGGACACATCCAGGGGAGAAGGGTGCCGATGGGGAGAGATGGGCTTCATGAGCCGTGTCACACGCTTGTTGGCCAAATGGAATCATCCCTGGAACGTGGTCCGGGCAATTTTAGCCCACCTTTCTCCTGCATGCCCATCCCACTCAGGGATGTCCTGAACTCACTGGCTTGCCATTATATAGAGTTTCTGTGCTCCTGGTGATGTCCCCCACTGGACTTTCAGTGCCCTGAAGTCCAGAACCAAGTCTGACTCATGCTCAGCTGGAGGACTGCTGTCCAATGAAGATGTCTGGCATAAATGACATGCAGACGATGACCAGCTCTCAGGAGTGAGAAGCACTGAGCCCCTGATCTGCCACATTCCACCCCAGCCCCCCTCTGAGTGCCCCCCAACACCGTATCAGGGTAGCCTTCCTTCCGGGCTGAAATGAGTCAGGGGGTGCCTAGCTGTGATGAGACTCGAATTAAGGGACAGCTCTTGTTTACCTTCATGCCCTTGGGTCCTGGGTAGCCAATTGGACCCAATGCTCCCATGTCGCCCTGGGAAGAGAATGAGAAGAGGACGCCATGAGAGGTGGCTCACAGGAGGCTGGCCTGGGAAGGATTTTGAGGACGCAACCCCTCTGGGTTGATCTTGTAATTAGGCACATTCACCTCCACTGAAGTACCAGAGTAAATTTCACAGAGGACGTCTCCCAAGTTCATTTCTTGATTGCTGCCCCTTTCACCACTCCTTTCCATCTCATATTAGATTCTTTACATCCCATACTAGTTAAGGGACTCAGGGCATTTCACTGGGCTTCTGTGGACCTCGATCTCCTGATCTATAAAATGGGGACAATGATCCCTCACCCTGAAAGCTGTTGTGAGGGTTAAATAAGCACACACAGAGGCTTCGACTCCTCTAGCTTAGTGAGGGGCAGGAACTTTCTGCTTCCAGAAGCGGGGCCACCTCTTTGGGACAGCAGCAAGGAAGGAGTGGGGCCATCAATCACAGACACCCGAGGTGCAGATGGACCCTGTAGGACACTAAGATCAGCGGGTAGGTCCTGGACCACAGGCTGGAGACCCAGCGTCAGATCAGATCAGACTGTCCAAGGCGGGAGCAGAGGAGTTCCTAGACCCTGGAGAGTCACGTTCCCTTCACGGGGGGCCCTTCACTGAGGGCTGGGGAAAGGCCGGGAGGCAGTGAGTGTATGTTGAGGCCGGACCACCCGTCCCACCTCTCCTCTGCTGCTCACTCACTGTGCGATTTCGGGGGTTAACCTCTCCGTGCCTCAGTTCCCTCATCTAAAACAGGGACTAATACTCTGAGCTTCCTAGAGTTATTTGGAGAAGTAATTGACTTACATGTATAAAGTACTTGGCACTGCCTGGAGGCATTTTTGGTGGTTACAACTGAAGAGGTGCCACTGGCATCTCGTGGGTGGAGGCCCCATAGCAAAGAATTAGCTGGCTCAAATGTCAATAGCGTTGAGGTGAGAAACCCTGGTCTAAAGGGAAGGGGTGAATGGATTTTCTCTAAACAAGCCCACCCTCTTTCCCTGAAGTCTCCTCCTCACTTCCTGCCCTCCCCCATCACCACTGCCCTCAGCCACAGCCATCACATTAAGCCCTCCCCCAGAGAAAGGGAGCCCCTGAAATAACCTCTTCTCTCCCTTGTCCATCCTCTGTGACTGATCTGAGTGTCTGGCTGCTGTGTGAGCCCGGTCAATGTGCTTCACCTCTCTGGGCCTCAGTTTCCCACATCCCTGAATCAGGCTCCACAGAGGCCCCTGACCAATGCTCTGAAGCATTGAGGAACAAAGGCTGCTCCAGGTGGCCAGGTTCAAGAACGGGTTCCTGTGGGAGCTGCCTGGAGACAGCTCAGAGGGAGGCCGGCAGAGAATGAAATGTCACATTCCTGCGGACGGACGGGCGGACAGGCCCGAGGAGCCCGTGCAGTGGAATGCCCCCAGGAGAGAGACAGAGGGAAACACGCGGAGCGCACAGCCGGCAACGGCAAGGCCTGGCTGAGGCAATGCAGATTCTCACCCCCCCGCCCCCCTGAACCCACCTGATTGGGTCAAACCAAACCTCACTGAGCCTTTGCCAAGGAACTCTGCTTTCAGTTCCCATCAAGTAATCCTATTAAGAAAGCAAGCTCTCAGTTTAACAGGTGATCTTAGTGATACAAACGACACTGGCTGGTAAGCACCGTGTTACTCACTTCACATGCCTCAACTCCGTTACTCCTCATGACAGCCCTTCATGGTCCGTCTGCTACTCTCCCCATTTTACAGATGAGGAAACTGAGGCTCTGAGAGGTGAGGGCTTGAGCAAATCACAGAGCTGGGCAGAGCTGGGATTCACACCAGGCAGTCTGTCCCCAGAGCTTCTAAGCAATTCTGAAGTAATCTTTGGAGAGGAGAAGCCAGGATCGCTGGCCAGGGAGAGGCTGGAGTGAAGGCAAGCCAGCCCCTCAGAGAAGAGCATTTCAGCAGGAGGCTTTGGCTGCGGCTCCCCCCTCCCTCTCTCTTCCTGGAGGAAGGGAGCAAGGGGTGGCCACCCAGCGTTCCCCGTGGTGCACAAATAAACAGTCTAGGCCCTGCTAGCGCAGTTGGCTCCAGTGGGGGCCGGGGCCCCGAGCAGAGAGGACCAGCCAGCAGCTCCGGGAGCACAGGCTCCCTCTTCCCCGCTCCAGACCTGACGGCGGCTTGTTGTGTGGAGGGTGAATCCAGTACAGGCCCGACTGACGCCCATGTAGGTACCACACAGCCCGGCGTGTGCGTGTCACCCCTGCGAGCCCCTCCATGGGGGTCTGTGTGTGGTGGAGGCGAGGGCCAGCGTGGTAGCCCACCCAAGAACCCGTGGAAAAGGGGCTCTGGCTGCAGGGCACACGGGGAGAAGGTGGCTGCTTGCTCAGGGCAGCTCTTCTTCATGTGGGCAGGATCCCCACATTGGACTATAAAAGCATTTGGGGGAGAACAGAGAAAACCTCAGGCCACATTCCCCCCAGTTCAGCCTGCAGATACCAGTCTGCTCCGCGCTCGATACTGTCGTGGGCAGCTTGGCCAAGTGACACGCAATATCACGTCCCACGAGAAAGAACAGTGAGTAATGCCCGTAATCTGGAACCTGTTTCCATGTTTGCCTAAACTCCCAGATCCTGCTCCACACACTTTGCCCTTCATCTCGTTGACTCCCACCAAGAACACAACCAACCAACCACATCTGTGACCACTGAAGGAGCTCCTACTGTGTGCCAGGCACCACCCCAGATACTTCCCAGTCTCATCAGCTCTGTTCAGACGCTCACCAACTGCTCACAGCAACCCCATGAGCTCAGCACCATCATTAGTGCCATTCCATTTCACAGATGAGAAAACCGAGGCTCAGAGTGAGGTGAAGCAACTAACCCAAGACTACACAACAAGCAGGGGACATAGGCAGGGACAGAACAGGTATGTCTGTCCATCTTGGCCCTACAGACCATGCTCACAAGCCTGGGATTGACTCTGTTTACTCCAATAAAGGACCCCAGGATTCCTTTCCTCATTGCGCTCACTCATAAGTGACAGGGTGTGAGGACAGGCTTGAGATTCTAAAACAGGCAAGAGTCCCACTCTGGCGTCCCATGTGCCAGCAGGCATCCAGGCTGGCGTTTGCCCAGGACCCCTGAAAGAAAACCTAGGGGGCTCCCATCACCCACCCTCACGGGTGCTGGCAGAGCTCCCTCCCTCCCTCGCACATGCCTTACCTTCCTGCTCTGCTGTTCCTCTACAGCCGGGCCATCCTTGGCCACTGCTTCCTATACTGAGTGCTCCGCCCTCTGTGCTCCGCTCACACTGTCCTCTGCCCTCACCACCAGCATCGCTTCCCTGACCCCACAGGCCAGGTCAGGCCCCTGCCATCATGTCTGAGCCTGACGTGGCTTTCGCTCATGGCCTGTTCCATACCCATGACCATTGACGTGGGTGCCTGTGTGGTCACTGCCTGTCCCATGCCCCAGAGGAAGCCCTCAGTAAAAGTGGCTAAATCAGTGGGTGAAAAAGAAGCCTGCACACTACTCTCATTTACAAACCCTCTAGGTTAAAATCTGGCCACAGTGTTCCCTGGAACTGCCTTTTAAGGCAACAAGGCCTCTTTCCAGAAACTCCGATAGGGGGTCAGCAGCCTGGGGACAGGACCTGGGAGCTGTGGCCAGTCCCGGCTCCTGTGTGGTCTTAATAAGCACCATCTCTCACACAGAACAGCCGCTGGCACTGCCCAGTCCACACTCTCACATCCTCTCTCCATTCAGCACAGAAGTTGTGTGGAACTAGGTGCAGCGGTGAAGTGCACGAGCTGTAAACACAGGCCGAGCTCCAGCAACAGCTGGGTGACCTCGGGCAGGTGCTTCAGCCTCTCTGAGCCTCGGTTTCCTTGACTGTACGATTGTAACCCCACTTCCCACTCAGAGGCCTGCTATGATAATTAAGTACCTAGCACAGGACCCAGCACACGAGGGTTTGGTAAATGCCAGCTAGTGGGGTTCCTGACCTTGATTTCTAGACAAAGAAACAGAGCCAGATGATCATTTAGTAACAGAGTATGGTAGACTTGTCCACTATATCCCACATGCTGGCATTTGGTCAGATCACATATTCTTTGGGTCTCATTAAATGGAGAAGCCAAAATTCCCTTTGTGTCACTCGGAATAAAAGAGACAGAAATTTTCTTTGTTGAGCAGATTCTGGAAACAGGCACACTTTGCTTGAAGCCCAGCCAAAGGGTTTCAATTACTCAAAGGGGGCTGTTTCAAGGCTGTCTCTGCAGAGGGCCACCAGCGGCTTATGAGATTGGGGTCACACAGGCCTGGGTTGCAAGTCCCTAGCTGGTGACCTCAGGGTCTACTCCGCCTCCTCATCAGGGTGACCAGGCTGCTGCCACCCACCTCAAGCAACTCGAGGCTCCCAGCCTAATGCGTGTCAAGCACACACAGAGCAGACAGAAGCTCCATGCATGTTAGTCTGTCCTCCCTCACCCTTCCTCCCGCCTGCAAGGACCCAGGGGACAGGGGAAGTTTCGACTTCAGTCTGCATGCAAATTGCTTCAGCTGACTAGACAGAAGGCATTGTGCAAATCTGAATCCCCACTAAAATGATTATCGGTACGTGGAATTCCCATTTGCTCAGCTAAAAACCCACATCCTCTGGAAAACCGTATGTGACTCACGATCCCTCTTCCCTTTAGCTCCTGGTTAGAAAATTCCTTTCCTCTCCAACTCTTTGGGGAAGCAATTTTTTCCCCAAGCACAGAAGCTGCTGTCCCCAAAAATCCAGGTCAGGAGTGGGTGCCTTGGGTGGGAGAGGGCACTGGCTTGGAGGAGAGTGGTGGTGATTTGGTGGGTGCAGGTCTAGCCCTGTGGCACCCCCAGGCACAAGGAAAAAGGAATGTCACCTTGGCACCCACAGGGGATTTAAAAACAGAGGAAGCGAGACTGAAAGTGGCCAGAGAAAAACATAAGGCAAGGGCGGGCTGGGGGTGTGGGGGGTGGAGAGCAGCTCTTTGGAAAGGGGATCATGAGGGGGTGCAGGGCCTGAGAAATGCAGGGACACCCAGGGCTCACCCCTAGCTCAGGCCCCTCAGAAGGGGGGCAGGAAGAGATGTGCCCTGAACTAGGAGTTGGGGGACATGGCCTCTGATCATGCCTCCATCTTCTCCTGCCTTGTGTGTGACCTTGACCTAGGGCCTCAATCTGCCCATCTGCCCAATGGGATTCTCCTAAGAGATACTGAGCACAGGGTTGCCAGATTGAGTGAATAAAAATACAGGATGCCCAGTTAAAATCTGAGTGTCAGATAAACAATCAAACAAATGAATGATATTTTAGTATAAATGTGTTCTAAATACTGTATCTGAAATTCAAATTTCACTGGGCGTCTTATATTTTATCTGGCAGCCCTAACTGTGGAGAGCAAAGGGGAGCATCGGTGGGAAAGAGCTTTGTAAAGAGTCAGGAAAGCCAAGGGCTATGATGGCATAGTCTCCAGAATCTGCGTGCATTTGGCCAAGCAATATTCTTACCCCTCTCAGGATCCAACCTAGTGGGCGCCAACAATGACAAATAGGCACATGTGCCAAGGATGACAGCCAAGATATGTAAACATCCCTTCAGAAAAGCTTTGGGGATGGGGATCATATAGCCTGAAGAAGGAGCCTTGGGAAGAACAGACAACAACCATCTTTAGGTCTTGAACAGCCTCTCCCAGGGGCAGGGAGATGAGCTGGGCTCAAAACACAGGAAAACCCTGCACAATGAGAGCTCTGTGAACGTGGATGGGCTTCCACAGGAGGGAGCTTCCAACACCAGGGTGTTCAAGTTGGAGTTTAATGACCGTATGACCAAAATTCTCCAGAAGGGAGTCCTGCTGTGCTTAGAGAAGTTTGGACCAGTAGACTTCTGAGATCCTCATAACGTCAGGTTCTCTAACACTCATCGCAGATATTTCTTTTTCCAAAGCATTCAGGTCAGTGCCTTGTGCCAAAGAAGGTGCTCAGCAAAGGACATCAGGGATGACAAATGTATGACTCATGTGTTGACACTTCCTCATCCCAAGCCAAGGCAGACATCACCAATTTGCAGCACCCTCTCCCACTAATTTCCAATGTGACTTTGAAATCTTTCTCAATGCAGCACTCCATATGGCTGCTACCAGGCAAAAAATATCTTCTGTGTGTGTGTAAAACACTACTACTACTACTACTACTACTACTACTACTACTACTACTACTACTACTACTACTGAATCACTATGTATTAACAGTACTTTATTATTAACAAGTAAGAGTAAAATCATTCATATTATGATTATTATTAAAATTATTATTATTATTATTATTATAACTAGTGCTTCTTGAGTGCTTACTATGTACTAGGCACTATATATGTACTAGTTTCCTTAAATCCTCACAACATTCTCCCAAGTTAGGTACTAATATTATTCCCATTTTAAAGATGAAGAAATTGAGGCACGGGGGCGGGGGGTTTAAAAAATGTGCTCAGAATTGCAATTAAATGAGTGATGGAGCTAGGATTTGAGCCCAGGTGATCTGGGTCTAGGGACTACCTTCTTAACCACTTGGCTGGACTGGACCGGGTGTGTCTGTGGTCCTAACAAGAGCAGGAGCAAAGATCCCGTCTTAAAGAGTGGATCCCTGAGGCTCAGGGAAGTGAGGCCGTAACTGCAGACCACAGAGCCCAGAGGAGGCGAGGCCAGGATTCAGACCCAGGTTGATCTGACCTCCACCCCGACCCTGCCCTGGTTCTGCCCCCACCCACCTGAGCAGGAGCACATTGCCCATGGGAGCCTCTGGGCCCTCTTCCCAGGACTGGTCTCCCCTGAAAAATGGGGCCCCCCAACTCTCCAGGGCCTTCTCCAGCCTCCTTCTCGATAGAATCTCTTGGCACAGTTGCTGGAGTAGCCAAAGCTGGCAGCCCATTTGTGAAACTAGGGAACAGTCTACTTGTGTAAGCCCCTCAGACTCACACCCCATGAGGTATGACCCCAAGAACAGAGGAGAGGGGGCATCAGACGCTCAGGGAAGCTCCTAGACTCATTTCCCAGGCTCGGGCCTGTCACTGGCCCTTGGGGCCGGGCCCAAGGTCAAGACTAAGCCTCTGAAGGCCCAGCGGGGAGCCATGGTTTTGGCTAATAGCACCACTCCACAAGGCTACCCCAACCTGGATGGAGTTAGAGGTCAGATTGCCTCTGACCTCCCCGTGTACAGGCCCCTCTCGGTCCCGGGCACACCAGGAGACAGTAACAATAAAGAATATTTTAAAATAACAATATTATAATAAATGAATATTTACTGAGTGCTAGACCTTGTGCCGAAGACAGTACAAGCAATGCCTCATTTAATCCTCACAGGCACCCCAAGAGGATTCTACCACCATACCCATTTTACAGATGAGGAACTAAGGCTCAGAGAGGGTAAGTGAATTGGTCCAGATCACACAGCCAGGATGTGGCAGAACTGTGACTTGAACTCAGGTGGTCTGGCTCCAAAGTCAGTGTTCTGAAAAGGATGGAGAAGACTGTCCAACATGGCCCAGAGCCTCACCTCCTCTGCCAGTCACTTCCTTTGTCTGGACCTGAAGCACCTCACCTGTCAAATGGGCACACTACCACCTGCCTAGACCTTGCTGCAGAGCGATGGACAGGCAGCAGGTGTGAAAGTACATGGCAGTCCCATGCTCCAAGCACCCATCCTCATTTAACTCATGAAGAAAGGGTCTGGGAGAAGGTAGGTGATCCATCTGAAGCCACACAGCAGGGCTTTTTTCCCTCAGCCCCTTCCTAGACTTGTCTGTCCTGCTCCCCCAGCTCCTCCGAGGGGACTTGCGGCTTGTTCCCCACACCCTGCATCCTGGCACTCCCCCTCCCCAGGCATCTGTGTACTTACAAGGAGGCCAGGGACTCCTAGGGGCCCTGGTAAGCCCAGTTCTCCCTGCAAAGAAAGAGAGATGAAGGTGGTTACTTGCTCTGTCTCTCTCCAGGCCATGCCCTCCACACCATCCTCCATGTGGGCACCTGGTGGAATCCTTTGGAGCTGATCATTCCTTTTTCCTGACTCTCCTGAGCCTGGCCTGGAGTTTGAACGAGACCCTCCCCCCTCTGCCATCAGCTTTCCACATCTGTAAAACGGGGAGGTTGCATTTACAAATCCAGTACCTTCCAATTGTAGGTGTGAGAATGGGCAGAATCCTGATCATGGCAATAAAGATGTGCAGGATGCCTGACCCAGATCTCATTTCGCTCTCACTTTACAGACGGCAAAACTGAGGCTCCAAAGGTTAAGCAATTTCCCAAGGTCAAGTTCAAGGAAATAACACAGTGGTGAGGGCACCAAGCTGAGAGCCACCAGGCTGGCTTCCCTCTTTCTCTCAGCCAGGAGGTGCTGGGGGCCCTCAGAAAACCCCCCCACCCCAACCCCCCACCAGAAGGAGGCTCTCCGGTTCCCACCTCCCAGGGCCTCTGAGAGGTTGGAGAGCTCTTGCCTGGGAGTCAGGAGATGTGGCCGTGTGCAAGTTTCTGTTTCTCAAATCTCTAAAAATGGACCTTCAATTGCTTGCACCAGTAAAGACAGGTAGAGGGGTCTGGAGCAAGTTCAAAATGCAAAGGTGTCTCTAGAAATGGTGATTAGCAATAACCAACATCCTCCAGGGGGTTTGCCTTCCTTCATCTGTGCAATCCCAGACGGGAGGTCATTACTACAGCCACGGAGAAGAGGAGGAGGAGAAGCAGCCTTGGCTTTAAAATGAAGGACCTGAGGCTCAGGAAAGGGAAGGGACCTGTTCAAGGTCACTCAACCGTGTGGCAGGGCCGGGACCACTCATCAGGTCCTCTTTCTGCTCCTCTGGGCCATGAGTACAAAGACATCCCTGCCCCTCCTCAAGGGCACTTCCAGGATGACGTCACATGTTATAGTGGTTAATCCAGTAACTGATACACTGAAGGAAAGACTCTGGTTTCTCACCTCGGTGCCTTTGCCAGTGCTCTATCCTCCAGCTGGAGCGTCCTCCCACCTCTTTCCTCATCCCAATTCCAATGCCATCTTCTCCAGGAGTCTTCCCTGCTTCTCTCTCCCTCCTCCTTAGCACCTGGGACCTCTTTGATCCCACCCATCTCAACTTCACCTCGTGCAATGGACTAGGGAGATGGCCATGAGCTCCTCCAGGGCAGGAGACGTGCCCCATTATTACCTACTATTTACAACCCCTCCATCCAGTGAACGCTTTTCATAGGCCCAACACCTCCCTGCCCTCTCTCATTTCATTCTTGCAACAGCCCTCTGAGGCCGGCATCGGATCCCCGTGATTTACAGATAAGGAAACCGAGATCCAGATGGGTGAACTGATTTGTCCAAGCTTCCACGCCTGGCAAGCGGTGCAGCAGGATTCAAACCCAGGTCCATCTGGCTCCGAGGCCAGGGCTTCAGCCCCGCAGGGAGCCCAGAGGTCAGCCCCAGCTGGATGAGGCTCAGGGAGCATTTGTGGAATTGACACGAGCACATAATCAGGTGCTGATTATGGATCTAGCAGCCATCTCCGCCACCGGCACAGCTGTGCAGGCTGGCAACCCCAAGAGAATTGGGGGAACATGGCAGGTGTTCCAAAGAGCTCTGGACATGGTCTGCACCCCCAGGCAGAGAACAATCTTCCCCCCGCAGGAGCTGGAGCCTGGGACGGAAAGGGAGAGGCGGGCTCAGCTCCCCAGGGCAGGCTGACCTGGTTCCTTCGTGGGCCTCGATTATTTACAAACGCTATAAACATGCCTATGCTGGAGATTTCTTTAGAACTCGGCTCTTCCCTCCATACAGGGCCTGCAAACCATCTGCTTCCCCAGGCCCCATCCCATAAACATTGCTGGTGCTTTGTAAGATGGCAGCAGCTCTGGCTTCCCCAGTGGGGAGTGACCCATGAACCTTCCTGAGTCCTTGAGGATGGGACATAGCCCAGGGCTTTGGGACCCGGGGCTCAGTGGGCTGGAAGGCTCTCCTGGTGGCAGGGGGTACACAGGGCATCCATAGCAGACAGGACCCTGGGGTCCAGAGAAATCATGCAGTTTGTCCAGGAGCACCCAGCTCATGGGTGGCCCGGCTGGCTGACCTAAAAGCTTAGGTTCCTAAAACCTGCTGTGTGTTTGCTCCAAATCTCTTTCCTGTACCCAAAGACATGAAATACTTACAGGGTTTCCATCCAGTCCCGGAGGGCCTCTTTCCCCAAAGTCTCCAGGAAACCCCTGAGGGCATGAGAGAGAGCAAACATCTGCAGATTAGTGTTTATACCAGCGGGTGGCTTTGATCCAGACCCCCAGGGGACACAGGACACATCCACGCAGTCTCACCTCACTCCCTGGTCCCAGGATCTGGGCAGGCTGTGGAGTCCCGAGTCACCTCGGGCCCTCAACAAACTTTCCCCGTAAAGAACATCCCAAGGACCGGCTACTGTGGAGGAGCCCATGGCCAGGGAGCCCTCTTCTCATGGCCTCAGAGTCTCAGAAAAGAAAATAGTACCCAGCTCTCCGGCATGGAAATGCCAGCGCCCGTGCCGAGACCCCGTCCTGATGGAGTCTGGGGTCAGGAAGCTGGGTCTAGGCCTGGACCAGTCACTGACTTGCTGAGAGTTTTAAGAGTCACTCCTTCCCCTGTGGGCCTCAGTTTCCCCATTGGTCAAAGCAGGAAAGCCCTCTGCAGCACTTCCCAGCTCAGACTTTCTGCCATTTTTGTGACGTGCTCTTCAAAAGCTACCCTGTGGAATCACAATCCTCATTTTACAGATAAAGAAGATGAGGCTCTGAAAGGGTAAGCGTCAAGGTCATACAGAGTCACACGGATAGGGGACACCAGCACCGCGGCCACAGGTGAGTTTCGGCAGCCGAGAGAGGCCCGGAGGCCTGGCCCAGGCAGATCTGGCCCTCTCGCCCCCTCCGTGACCCCACTCCACGCTCTCTGGGGAGACAGGCAGCTGGAAAAACATCAGCTGTGGGGAAGCTTCTGGTGGCCGAGGAGGGGGAACAACTCCATTCTACTTCAAAAGGAAAAGAAAGTCCTCGAGCTTGGAATTCAGGGAAACCTGTTCTTCCCTCCTTGAATTCAAATCACTGTTTTTCCAGGGAAATTTAATGAAAAACAAAGCACATGTTTTTCTGACCAAGTAGATGCCTGAGCTGTTCAAACAGTAAAGATTCTTCATGGAGCATAATTTGTTTCTGGTTTCTAACACTACTGGGGGAATCCAGGAAGTAGATTAAACTAAAAAGACCAAAGCTAAAAACAAAACCCAAACCAATTACAAAGTCTACATTGGCTGAGCAAAGAGACCTTGAACTGTGTGTGCATCTAGGCCTTTGTCTTGCCCTGGCCAGAATACTATTCCTCTCAAATCCCACCTCTGCCAGGAAGCCCTCATGGACCGGAAGGGCAGGCATTGATATGGACCCTATAGGAGGCATGGCTTCATTCAGACACCCAAAGGAGGAAACGAGGACATATTAAAGAGATTTGGGCCAAGCCAGTGACTTTGTATGCAAAACTTTACTTGCCTTTGACGTTCACCCTTGAGGGAAAGGTTATTTATTGGTCCCATTTAACAGATGGGGAAATTGAGGCTCACAGAGAGAAATGTCACTTGACCAAGGACAAAAAGCAAGTCTGTGGCAGAGCTGAGCATGGGCAAATCCTGGCATGCAGAAGCTGCTCCAGTGTGTGCCTGACTGGTTTTAGAGAGTGGCAGAGGTAGGGGTGTGTGTGTGTGTGTGTGTGTGTGTGTGTGTGTGCGCGTGTGTGTGCATGTGCATGCACCACCTTCAGATCAAGTTTTTGTGGGGCTACATCTGACCGTATCTAAGATGCCTCTTCCCACATCCTTGGAGTCCCCCTGGCAAATTCCAATCCAGCCCCTCTCAGGCATACTGTAAGGTAGAGAGAGCCCTCTCACCTCCTGTGGCAGGAGACATCAGCTGGGTGAGCAGTGGGCAGGGAAGGCTTCTGAAGGCATTGAGCTACTGCCTCTGCCTTTGGGGGCTTGGCAAGAGAGGACAATCCCTCAGGGGACAAGGGGGTTGCTGTCTAGCTGGGCACCTGGCTGACTCCACGTGGCCTACAAGGAGCAGAATCTGGGGAGTCCATGCTCTGCTCTCCAAGTTCAATGTCTGGAGACTCGCCCGGGCTCGCCTCCAGGTTGACTGTGTGACTGTGGGCAGACCCTCACTTGACCCTCTGTCCTGCTCAGGCCGGGGGGGTGGGTGTGATCTCTAAGAATCCTTCAGCTTGGCCCAACCCCTGGACAAGGCCTGGGAGGAAGGGGCCTGCTCCCTGAGGTGCAGGAATGCCCGCCCCCCGGCCCCGCTGCCACCAGGAAGGGAGAGATCCTGACAGCATTCCCCAGGCACCAATCCTGGCTGCGATGCCCAATATAATCATACCCAGCAGCTGCCAGGCAGGTTCAAACCCACAGGTCTGCAGTTGGGGCCACTCCAGGTTGGCTCAAGGACTCCTCTCAGACTCAGCTGCCGGCCCAGCTTCCCCTGTGAGGCTTTAGAACCAGTGCAGCCCAGCGACAGTCCTGGCTCTACCACCCACAGGCCTCTCCAAGCCTCAGTTTTCTCTGCTGTACAATCGGGATACTGAGACAATGAGCCGAGATGCTGGATGCCGGGCAAGTCCCTGGCAGCACATGGAGGCAGCAGCAGGGTGAGGGCACATCTCTGAGGCATAAGCAAGGGGGAGACCATCCGAATGGTCAAAACCCCCAAGAGAGGCACTTATGTGGACAAAATGCAGCCTGAGTACAGCCAGTGGGTGATGACGGGGTGGGGGGTGGGGTGACAGCAATGACAGAAACAGCAAACTCTAACAGCCCAATGAGAGAGGGCTTATTATTGGTCCCATCTTAGAGATGAGGAAACTGAGGTCCAGAGGCGTTAGGGAACTTGTCTGAAGTCACACAGCTATGGATCCAATAGCAGAACTGGGATCTGAACCCAGGCAGTCTGACTCCAGAGCCCGATCTCTTAGCTACGAATGGACCATGAATACACAGAATAGACTAGAGCAAGCTTGTGGTCTCTCAAGGGCTCATGAGAGCCCTAGGCTAATGCACAAGAGGGAACGGCGTTACTGAGGCTCAGGACTGGTCCTGCTTGTATGTGCTCGGTGGCCTCATACCCGTCTCCACCTTGTCTCCCTTCCTTTGGAGAAGCCAAGCAGATGACCTCTAGGAATCTAGGGTAATTAAGAACACAATAGTTGGAAAAAAGGGCTTTAAAAGAGCTGGAACAGATCTGTGATTGGAATAATCATAGATGGTCTAGGATGGAAAGACCCTAGGTGTTCCTGACATTCAGCACCTCCTTCTGGAGGCCCAGAACCCGCCCAAGGCCCCATCAACCTGCTGGCTTGCTGCATCCTTCCACCACTGAGCAACATATCCCAGTTCCGACACACGCCCCCGGCCCTGACGCTTGCTCCTCTGGATCCCAGAGAGGTGGCCGCTGAGATGAACACGCACCGCCACTTCCACCCGGCCTGCTTCTCTCTGTCTGGCCGTGCCCGCCTGTGCATGGCGTGTACTCCCAGCTCAGCCGGCAGCAGGCCCTTCCCGTGCAGGCCTGAGCTCCCGGCTGCAGCGGGCTGGCCCGAGGCCCAAGGAATGAGCTCGGCATCCTGCCGGGCCCCAGCCACGTGGTTTCTCCACTTTGCCAGGTCAGGCCCCCCTGGGGAACCGAATGCCTCGTACTTTGAGCAGAACAAGGCCCGGGAGGAGACAGAACCAGGATCCAGGGCGAGACGCCACATTCTCTCTTGGCTACAGCAATTCAGAGGAATAGACGAGGAAAAAAGGAATGGTCCTCATAACCACATCTGCGGCAGGATGCCGGAGGCTGAGTGGGCCTCTGAGAGCCATCTCATCCAACCCCTGCCTCCAGCCAATGTCTACCCGACGGTCTGCTCCAGAAGGTGGGATGTAGGGGCAGGGATGCACGCAGCCTCCAGGATCAGAAGTCCTGCTACGTCGTGCAGACTCAGCTCCCCGGCCTGCAAGATGGTCAGTTCTGTCCCACCCACCTGACGACTCACCTGCCCAGCTTCCCCTGGGCTGAGGAAGAGGTGAGATGTCTGTAATCCAGCCTCTGGTAAACTCTAATGTGCCATCACACGCTGGTTCGGTACCAACAGTGGGAATCCATAATAACCTCTAGGAAGAGTCTGCAGAAGGATCTTGGAGTCCTCTTTACAGGGTTTACCTTCTCCAAAGTCAGGAGGTTCCTGCACAGGTTTGACTTGCATCCTTCCTACTGCACTTGACAACAGCCTGTATTCTTTTCTAGAAGATGCGTGCTCTCTGAGAGTGCCAACAGGGAAAGACCCCTTTGAGATCCAACACCCTTTTCTCATGAGGCTGACCATGTTCTCACCCTGCCTTCTGCTATTCACCTGGGAATCCACCCACAAATAGTCACCTCGGCAGGCAAGGAGGCCGGAGGCAGGGAGAGCTCTCAGCGGGATTCCGGGGCTGCCAACAGCCCTGGGACAGCTCCGGCTCAAGTCTGGGACCCTGGGGATCACACCCCCAGCTCATAGTATCACCACCAATAAGAACCTTCATCTGCTTTGTCCTCAGTTTTCCCATTTGAAAACCCACTTTGCTCCCTGTTCCCCACAGGCTGAGAAGTGAAAAGAGCCTGAAGTCAAAATTGAACCATGTGAGAAGCCCTGTCCCAACCCGGACGGGCATGTGGCCTTGGACAAGTCCCAATTATCCCGAAGCCACACACCGAGGGAGCTGGAGCCAAGGCTGGACCTTTCCAGCTCTAAGCTTTAGGGTCTGCCCGCCTGACTCACTACACAAGACCAGCCTTGGCAGGCCTGGCCAGAGGCCATGGGAGAAGCTGTGAGCAGGGGCTGGTCTTGCCAGGCATTCCAGCGGGCTTGATAGTGAAGCCACAGGGTGCCAGACAAGAGGATTTGCTGCGGCGTCTTCCTAGGCCCCATGAGAGACCCTTGGCTGAAAGACATGGCTCGGTCCCCAGCTGTGCGTGTCACTGCACTGTGCCCCAAACAAGCCGGGATAGCCCAGGAGAAACCCCTTCAACTCCAGCCAACTTTGTAACATCTTATATCTGGTCCCCTCCTCGGGAAACCACAACACATTTCTCTTTCCAGCGGGTGATGTGAGATGAGAGCTGCGGTCTGAGTTTTCCTTCTGAGGCTGAAGTTGTGAGCACAGAGAGGGGAGGGGTGATGTGGAGAGCACCCTGCACGAACAAGCAAGGGTCCTCGGTTCAAGTCCTGATTCTGCCACCAATTTGCTGTGTGACCTTGGGCAAGTTACTGGCCTCTCCAAGATACGTCTGCTTATCTGTCTGATGAGGAAGTAGGGCCACATCATCACTAATGTTCCTGCAGCTCTGATGTGCTCTGACCTCTGCTGTCTTTCTCAGCTCCCATCAGCAAAAGACTCCCACACACCTTCCTTCCCAGCCTGACACTGAGCAGGCCGTGTGCATGGGCCTGAGGTTTTGCTTGCTGGAGAGAAATGGACTACAGCAAAATCATCACCAGCCCTGCCAGAAATGAGGCCAGCTGTGATCTGGCATGAGGGAATTCAGCTCATTCTCCTGACATTTCCTCTTGTTAATAAGTGCCTAGAAATCGCCTGGCCCAAAGCTTTGACAACAGGAAAACCCATTCACAAGGAGCCCCCAACCCCATCAGGCAGATCAAGGGCTCAGGAGCACCTAACAGAGGGATGACCCTAAAGTCTGCTCAAGCGGTGTGTGGGCCAAGGGCACAGCAGACTCGGCGGCCAGGCAAAGGCACAGACAAAGCCCTAGGGACTCAGTGATATGAAGTATATTCCATACAAATTAAATCATATCCGACGCAGACCTTGCCCATTTGCTGGCCATGTCAGCTGGAGCAGAGTCAAGGAGACTTTCACAGCCCTCAGGGGTATTGCGTGGCCATGGGGCTGTTTGGCAGAATGGGGGCGGTTTCTCGCACTCACGCCTGACACCCCAGTGCCAGGGAACACCCATCATGGAGGGCAGGGTGGAATCTTAGGAAGTTAAAGGCACAAGGCACGGAGAAAAGAAGCAGAAATGAGCTGTCAGTTAAGGGGGTTTAAGTCTGGCAAGTCCTCAGAGGGTCTCTGGGCAAATGGCTTTGAAGCCTCGGTTTCCTCGTGTGGAAAATAGGTATAATCAATCTTACCTCAAAGAATCAATGGGAGAACCACATGTGGTTCAAATACCATCCAGGTAAAAGGGCCCCAGTAAGTGTTGCCTTTTTTTTTTTTTTTTCTGGTCTGTTTTGCCTATAGTGCTGTCCCTAGTGCCACACTCTGGGGCAAGAGGTAAAAGCTTGGGCTGCTGCATTTTAACCCAGCTCTGACTCTCAGAAGCACAAGGCCTTGGCCAAGTCATTCATCCCCTGACCCTCAATCTCCTCATCTGTAAACTGGCAATGCCAGGCCCTCTGTGGGGCTCCCAGGATGGAGTCTGAGAAAATCCCCCATGGGTAGCACTGGAGGCAGGCCTGGGTGATGGGACAGGGCCCCACTGAGATATTCTAAGTAAGTCAACTGCTCCCACTCTGCAACTTAAACTTTGGAAAAAACAGATCCAGAGAGGTAAAGCCATTGGCTCAAAGTCATACAGACCAGAGAGATCCTCAGCCACCCAAACAACTACAAATAGAAACAATGAATGCCACTATTATATTGAGTTCTTACTATTTGACAAGCACAATGACCCCACGAGCTAGAAGCTATTATCCTCATTTTTCATATGGGAAAACTGCAGTTCAGAGCCAGTAACGCTCCTACCCCAGGGCCTTTGCACCCACTGTTCCCTCAACCTGGAATGCTCTTCCCCAGATAGCCACATGGCTCCCATTCTCACCTTTTTCAGGTTTCTCAAGAAGAGAGGAGGACTTCCTGGGCCAACTTATCCAACAGCCCGTACCCCGAGTACTCACGGTCCCCCTACCCTATCTTAACACTCAGCAGCACCTGACGTTCAACCACTCACCCTCCATTCCCCCATTCAGTCATTGTCTGTCTGTCTGTCTGCCCCTGAGAATGTGAATTTTGTCTTGTTCACTGCTCAGCACCAAGCACAGTGCCTGGTCCATAGCACACACTCAACTCCAATGAATGAATGAATGAGTTTCCTTGCCAAAGGTCACCTGGCTTGAGGAACAGACCCAGAGGCCAACCCAGCCCCCACAGACTCTGGGTCCTGGCCCTGAAGCCAGAAGCATCGGGTGCTGCTCCTTGTGCACATCTAAGTGTCAGATATTAGCCCTCAGGCACAGGGGGGCTGTCAGCCACGGACTGTCCTAGGTACCCCCTCTGTCAGCTCCTTGAGGCCAGGACCTGGATCTTGCTTTTCTCTGAATCCCCCACTTGGCCCCCAGAGGACCCAGATCCCTATACTACAACAGGTAAGGTGCCCACGAACACGCACGCCAACCCTAGCATCACAGACAACCCCCTTTGGGCCACCCCTGAGTGCTCCTGGCTCCCTCCCAGCTGCCTCTCACCGTCTAACCTCCTCCCCCGCCATCCCTTCTCCATCAACCACAAGCAAAGGGACGCCCAGACCCAGAGCTGAGGATGGTTCCAAGCCTAGGAGTTGACCTGCAGGGCGGCAGCAGAGAGCCTTAAGCCACCAGCATGGGCCGGGCCAGAAAGAAAGATGCCTCAGTTACAGTCCTGGGTCTCCTTCAGCCTGACCTGGTGGATCGGGGTTCCTGCTCAGCCCCTCTTGTGGTCATGCCTCCTGTGGGTCTACCCAACACCCCACTGCTCTCTGGCCTTGTGTGTACACGAGTAAAACAGGTGACACCAGGACAACACGGAGCCTGAGTGTTCTCTGACACAGCAGCGCAGATACCCAGTCTAGACCCGGTCTAGAGCAGGCCCCCCAGCATGGACACTCATGACCCAGACAACCCCCCCACCCCCCGCCAGACACAGAACTACATTGCAGGGCAATTGCTGGACGCACAGAGAGGCTGCATCCCAGAGGGGCCCAGCGTCCACGGGAGCCCCCAGCCCCAGCCAGGCAGCAGCCGGTCAGTGTTCTGGCAGCAGGACACGAGGCCCATACAGCCCCCCATGCACACCCACACGCTCAAAGCAGAGCAAGGGCAGAGCAGAGAGAAGCGAAGAATGCCCAGGCCGCGGGTGGATGGGGCCGCGTGGCCAGTGGGAGGTCAGGTTCACCCATAGAATCTGCGTAATAGACACGGAAAATCTTTACCGGCCTACCCATCTTGCCCCTCTTGCCAGGAACGCCAGGCAGACCCTGTAGGGGGAAACAGGGAAGAAGTCAAGACAGGATTCCAGCAGGAGACAAGCAGTGTTGCCCCAAACCAGCCCCTCTTTCACCCACAAGAGGAAGTCACAGAGGGCCTGGCGTCTGGTCCACAAACACAGCAGGCTCCAGCTATCTGCACATCAGATGGGTGGTCCTCAGATGCTACAGAGTCGGGGCCTGCATGGACGTGAGCTGGGGAGATTCCTAAGGAAAGCACCCAGTGCCCTGGTATTCAGCAGATACTCAATAAATGCTCCTTCTGTTTCCCTAAGATTCTCTTTACCCAGCTTGTTGATGAGATTACTACTGAGTTCCCAAATACGGGCTCAGGCGGGGAGGGAACGGAGAGGAAGGTCCAGAGGCTCGTGGGAGCAAAAGCAGCCACAGACACACATAAACAAATGAGCGTGGTGTGTTCCGGAAAGCTCTACAAAACTGGTGCCTGGCGGGATCTGGCCCACGGGCCGTAGCTTGCAGGCGCTTGATCAGAAATATGAAATGAGCCCGTTTCTCACTTTCTGAAAGCCCTTCAGAAGCTCCCCACGGTCTCAGAACAGAGTCCCTCTCCTGACCTTGGCCCCTGAGTGCCGTATAACTGCTCCCAGGTGCCCCCCGCAGCCTGTCTCCCCCCCATTCCTGCCTCACACTCAGCGCTTTGACCGTGCTGTTAAACTCGCCAAGTCAGCATATGTCCTGGACTTTGCACATGCTGTTCCCTGTGTCAGGAAGGCGTCTGCCTTGACTTGTCCCTTTATCCAACTCTGGGGCACCTCCTCCAGGAGGCATTCTGTGACTTCTCCAGACTGGCACCTGGCAGAGGGGGTGGCCGGGTGGGAGGTAAACAAAGAAAGCATACTCACTCGCTCTCCATCGGACCCTGGCAGGCCGAAGAGCCCTGGGAGTCCAATGTAGCCCTAGGAAAGAGCAGAGGGGAGGTCAGAGGGGCCGAGTGGTGGGGTGCGGCGGGCCCGGCCCGGCCCGGCCCAGCCCCCCTTGCTGCCCTCCGGCGCCTGGCTCCTCTTCCTCACTGGAGGCATTGGCGGCTCCGGCAGCTCCTCGATGACATAGGCCTTGAGGCAAGTGTATATGCCCATGGACTGCATGGTGCTGGCTTCCACGATGTAGTCCAAAGGCACATACCCTCACGCCAGGGAAGGGCGCGGGCGCTCGTAGCGGGAGGCCCGCCCCGCGCCGGGGGCTCTGGGACCTGCGGGAAGGAAGCTCTCTGCCGGGTTAGATGCTAGGGTGGCACCAAGCCCTACCCACCCCCAAGGGACGCTGGCGGGCGCTCACGGCTTCTGCAGTGCCTCCTTCTAGGCCTCGAAGGCCCCCCGTGGACGTGGGGCTCGAATCCACCCTTGGCCCCCTGAGTGCGGCCGGCGGTGACAACAGCTGCCACCCCGGCGTGCTGGTGTCCCGCAAGCACGTGTGCCACTGTATCCAACCCTCCCGAGGACCCTGCAGATTGCCCATCCTCCTCCCCACGAAGCAAGGGAAACTACGGCTCTGGAGAGAAAGCAGCACAACTAGTGAGGAGTGGAGTCCGGGTTTTCCGCCTCCCAGCCTTTACCCACGCGGTGCCCTCCGCCAGGCAGGCCCTTCTCACCCCCACGACTGCACAGCAAACGCTTTCAAGCCCAGCTCTGAGGCTGTCTCCTCTGGCCAGCATCCCTGACGCCCCAGACCAGAAGCCACCTCCTCCCTCCACCCCAGCGCCATATTTGCACCTCAGTTAACAGATTTACCACTTTCTGTTCTGTATCTTCATTAGCGGTGTCCACAGTTCATGACCTCATTAGCCTGGGAGCTTCTCAAGAGCCGGGACCTAGCCCAGGGTGCCTAACGCTAACCGTACTCTCTGGATGTTTGTGAAATGACTTAATCAGAACTATAACAAAAGCTAACATTGACTGAGCACAAACTATGTACCAGGCCCACTTCTCAGTGCTCTGCAAGCATGAATGCATTTACCGTGCCCTCATCACACCCTCAGGAGGTAGGAATTATTAGTCAGCCTCCTGTAGAGGTGAGACCATTTAGGCCCAGAGAGGTGAAGTGATGTGCCCAGGGTCACACAGCTGGAATGTAGCAGAATGTGGTATCTGAATCGAAGTCATCTGACTCCCGGTCCCAGCTCCTAACCACTTTGCTACATTGTCTCCCACAAACAAGCAACGATCGCAGGCTCACAACCATTTCTCCTTCTCTAGAAGTTCAAGAGGTCACAGGGCCTCCTTCTCAGCGTCATCTTAACAAGTGACATTTACCGATCCTTCCAAGAAGGGTTTATATCCCAGATTTGCAGGTGATAGACTTGGAGAGGTCCAGTGATGTGCCCAAGCTCCCATGACGGGTTAATGGCAGAGCAGGTCTCAAAGGCAGTCACCCTGCCCCCAAGTCTGCGCTCTGCCTACTTCATAAACATGAGGCCAGTGGTAGCAGAGTTGGGAGGGCAGTCTGAGTGGCCCCGGCTCACCCAGGCTGCTCAGGGCCCTGTGACCCTGGAGACGGGTGTGCTGGGGCCAGACCAGCAATCTCCCCACATGTGGCCTCAAGATGCCACAGCATGGCAAACTGCAAGCAGCCCCAGATGTCATTAGCCTGTCTCGCTCCTCCTGTCCTCCTGGCAGATCAGAGACCTGGGGCTGAACTGGGAAGACCTTCTCCCTGGGCTCAGGAGGCCCCTCTGGGGCCATAGCTTGTGGGAACAGCTGGATAAAGGAAAGGAGGGAGGCCCAGCATCCTAGGACAGGAGCCTCCTCGGGCCCTGCCTTTCACCACCCCTACCCCACCCCATCATCATCATCATCATCATCATCATCATCATCATCATCATCAACATCATCATCGACATCACCATCATGATGTCCTGGGGAACCTTCCCACCTCCCAGTCGCTCTCCTAACAGCCGCCCATCAGTTCCAGGGATTCGGGCTGAGACTGCAGCCATAAATAGCTTTGGCTCAGGCGCGGAGGACGCGTCACACTTGACCTGGCCTGACGGAGGACTGTGTGACCCACTTGCTGAGCATTCTTTGAGAGGCAGAGAGCCCAGCCCTCAGAATACCTGGGCCCTCATCCCATCCCCACTTTAGGCGTGCTGTGGGAACTGGGGCCGTCGGATCCCCACCATGAACCCAGTTTCCTTGTACATAGAAGAGAGAATTCCAGCAGACCATTTCTTAGTCTTCCAAACTCCATTTACCCCTATTCATTTCGCCCAAACCTTCTCCACTGCCCCACAGCCCACCCAGGAGGCCCCACCTGGTGGCCCCTCCTCAGCACTATTGGCTTCCAAATTCCTGGTATCCCCATAACCATGCCAGAGGTAGGAATGGACATCACTCCCACTGAAAAGATGGGCAAACTGAGGCTGCTAGCTACTCAGGGTTTGTTCCAGGGGCCTTGATGGAGGGCGAGAGCAGATGTTCCATCAGCCTCCAGGCCCAGGCAGTGTTCACCCGTCGGGCAGCACTGCCCTCCAAACAGGGCGGTCCACCCCGTCCTCAGCTGAGAGCAGGAGACAGGCCTCTGAGGACTCCAGTGACGGACAAACTGGCCCAGGCTTTAGTTCCCTAGCGCCTGGGATGTGCTGGGGGACACGGCAAGCACATGCCTGATTATAGCAGCTAGACCATGGCTGAGCCCCCAGCAGACCTTTGCTGCCCAGTTACTTGGCCATGGGGACCAAGCTGGCTCAAGGGTTCCCTACCGCATGGCCATCCTGCTGCCCCTCTGCGGTCCAGGGAGTGCTCAGGTGGGAGGCCTCGACCCCAACCCCCCCAGCAGACCCTGGGTGGAGGCTTTACAGCCCTGATCTCCCACCAGGCCCACTGGAGGGACAGCTAATGCCCACCCGGGTTCCAGCCATGTGGCACTTGCCAAGTCCCACTTACCCGGCTGCCTTTGGGGCCAGGGTCTCCTACAGGTCCAGGTAACCCCTGAAACACAAAAGACAGAGGGGCAAGGACATATGGAGACGTTCTACCTGCTGCCAACAACCCAGGGCAAGTCCTGTCTCCTTTGGGCCTCAGCTGCCCCTTCTGTAGAATGGGAGTGGGGTTACACTCGTGGTCTTCACACTGAGCCCCCAGCTACCCCGGGGTCCCAGGGAGGCGGCTCAGGGGGAGCCTCTGGAGCCCCACCCCCAGAGCCCCAGAACTCCCCTTTCTTCTGTTTCTTCCTGGCATCCTTGCCCTGTTGCCTTCAGAGAAGGCTCCTCGGTACAGCCCCCTTGAACAGCCCTTTCTTCAGGGCCCACCCAGCAGGTGTAGCTGCTTGGCCCCCAGCCTGCCACCTCCCTCTGCCTGGGGGCACCCGTGGCCAGCTCCACACCACCACGGCCACAGAGCTTCCAGAAGCCATATACTGCACCTGCCTGCCAGGGTAACCTTTGGCCCCTGGGCTGCCCTCGGGTCCCGGCTGCCCCTGCAAAGGAACAAGAGAAACGTAAGGAAAGGAGAGACCCTGCCCAGCTCCAGATCTGGGGGGTGGTGGGGGACCAGGGCTTACAATGGACAAAGAGAAAGGCAGGAATGTGAGATGAAATGGGAGGAAGGGGAGGCCATTGGCCTGCTGGGCCCCCAAGCCCACCCCTCTGAGAAACTGGTCAGACCAGCTCGGAGGGACAAAACCCCCTGTGCTCGAAGCCCAGGAATAAGGCACAGAGGAGGCCTGGCTGGCTCTCCCACGCTGGCAGCGGCTGCTGTTTGACTTGGGCCGGGGCAGCCAAAATTCCTGCAAACCCCGTGGCGGCGTGTATAATATCCCCTAACATCGCCCGGAACAGGCCAGCTATTCATGGCTCTAACTGGAGTCGAGTGGCTCATGCCAACACCGGGCCGGCATGGACTCCAGCCCTTTCAGGCAGATGTGTCTGGCTGAGAGGTGGGGTAGAGTGGGGGCCCCAGCAGGATGGGAGGCAGAACCTCCTGGCTCTGGAGCGCACTCATGGAGCCGGGCCCAGGGAGGAGGCCAGGGACAGGCAGGGGCTGGAGTGAGGGAGGGCAAGCAGGGCGGGGCCGAGGCTGCAGCCCTCACCTGTTCTCCGGGGTGCCCCGCCGGTCCAGGATAGCCCTTGTATCCCTGTGGGGGGGGAAGAAACTGAATCAGGCTGGGAAGACACATCTGGGCCCATGGATTGCAGAGGTCCAGCCTCCCCGCCTGCCTTTTCAGCACTGCACGCACCATGGCAGGGACGTGTTCAGTAAATACTCCCAGAATGGACATATGCCCATCGGGGTTCCTATGGTTTCCTCTCCGCCACCAATGGTTCTTAGACCAGAAGACGTTGGGGGTTGATCACTCCTTGGGCAGGGTTTGTGAGCTAAATTAGGATACGGCAACTGCGAGCGGGTGATGCTGTATCACAACCATTCTTTCCAAATCCAGAGCGAAGGTGGGAACGTCTGCAGCAGGGGTGGAGGGATGTCTTAGTGGATGGGTAGACTGATGAGGACCTTAAGGTCTAGGTTATGTTCAACCACCATGCGATGCTGGGACCTTCTGTCAGGACCTTCTCATTAATCCCCTTACAGAAAAGATCTCACACACATTGACCAAATGTATGAACCAAAATAGCTGCCCTCCTTCTTCCCACTGGTCCCAGCAAGTATTCCAGGGGGAAGGAGGCCACTCAATGATTGAGAAAGACTCTGGCAACATTCCAGTACCAACCTTGACCCTCTGTCACCCTGGTCCAATTCCCATGATCCAACGCCAGGTCTCCAGATCAAGAGAATCAAAACAAGTGTGTGCCTTCAGGTGGTGCTGGGGATGACCACCTGGGCCATTTCATAGGAGTTAGGAGCTCTCTGAAGGGAAACCCTGGACTTCAAGCTTCCATCAGCTTAGGGCTGTTATGAAATAAGATGGAGCAGGGGCTTCCATTTCAGACAGGGTGGAGGAGACGGGGTGATCTCCGTTAGACCCCCTCTCAAGGGGAGCCTTACGCTAGATCTAGACACCATCTCTGACTTACTGTGCAACTCTGGATGGGTTACTGTCCTTCTCTGGACCTCAAATGAGGGAGTTAGAACTCCGAGTCCCCTTCAGCTCTGGTGTTCTGGAACTCAAGAGTTCTAGGGCTCCCCCAGGAGTTGATAAATGAGACTCCAGACTACACACACACACACACACACACACACACACACACACACGATGCCTGTGGACCCCCTCTACGCACTGCTGTTTACGTGGGATTACACCAGGGACTTCCCTGGTGGCGCAGTGGTTAAGAATCCGCCTGCCAATACACGGGACTCGGGTTCGATCCCTGGTCTGGGAAGATCCCACATGCCGCAGAGCAACTAAGTCCGTGAGCCACAACTACTGAGCCTGCACGCCGCAACTACTGAAGCCCGCATGCCTAGAGCCGGTGCTCCGCAACAAGAGAAGCCACCGCAATGAGAAGCCTGCGCTCTGCAATGAAGAGTAGCCCCCGCTCGCCACAACTAGAGACAGCCCGCACACAGCAACGAAGACCCAACGCAGCCAAAAATAAATAAATAAATAAATAACGTGGGATTACACCTTTATGACATCCTCGAGCCCTTACAACAGCCAGATGAGGTGTGGGGAAAGGGGGTTAAGGGTTATCATCTCCATTTTACAGAGGAGAAAACTGAGTCTCGGAGAATGGAAGCCACTTGTCCCGAATCCCGTTGCTAAGGAGCAGCAGGCTTACGCTCACCACTGGGTCCTTCTGACACCTGAGGCCACATGGAGAGCCTTGCGGCCCCCCGCCCCCAGGCATGTACAGTTCACGCATGTCCGCAAATACCCACAGGCACACACACTCGGCACCCCCGCAAACCCGCAGAAAGCAGCGCTCTTAATCATAAACAGCAGCGCTGGTCTGATCCAAGAGGTTTGGGGAATTTACAAGCATTCCTTCTGCACCTACTCACGCCTCAAGACAGCTCAGCATTATGATTGCATCTCAAACCTGGGGCCCATGAGATTGATGCATTACGGCTGGGTGAGATTCTTCTACCCGGGGGCGTGTGCTCTTTTCCCCAACGGGCAAATGGAGGCACAGGCCACAGCCAGCAGCCAGCATGCAGAGTGGTTAAGATCTCTTGTTTCAGATTAATCTGGATCCCTATCCTGCTTCACTACTGGCTGGCTGTATACCTGGGGCCACCGATGTCACCTCTTTGAGCTTTGGTTTCTTCTTGTAAAATGAGGCTCTAAGGGTCGGTGTACAGATTACATGGTATAATGTGTGAAGCACTTAGCACCGTATCTGGCAATGAATTCAAGGCCCCGTAAAGGCTAGCTGCTGTTAGTACCGTGATCTTTATATTTCATTCATTCATTCAACAAACATTTACTGAAATTTTATGCTCCAGCACCATTCTAGGCATTGGATGAAGAAGAAGACAACATCCTTTGCCTTAACAGAATTTACAGTCTAATTAAGCAGATATAAAGACAAATAAATATAAAAGGGTAATATAATGTCTCAGGGATTTGCTTACATGGGTGTAGAGTTTCAGTTTTGCAAAATGAAAAAGTTCTGGAGATGGATTGCACAACAATGTGAATATACTTAACACTAATGAACAGCACACACGAACGCGGTTCAGATGGTAAATTGTATGTGATGTGTTTTTTTACCATCACTGAAAATAAAATTTTAAAAAGAGATAATGTGTGGCACTGACTAATGCTACAAAGAAAAGTGAGCAGAGTTGGAAGACAGAGAATGACAGTGTTGGGGAGGGTGGTGACTGCAGTGGTCAGGCAGGGGAGGCTGCTCTGTGTGAGGGAGCTGGACACAGGGCGGGCTCTCTGGGGAAAAGCATTCCAGGCAGAGGGAACAGCAGGTGCAGAAGCCCTGAGGCAAGAATGCTCTCAAGGAATAATGAGACCCGTGTGACTAGAGCAGAATGAGTGAGGGGTGAGGGGCAGAGGGGTGGTGTGGTCAGAGAAGAAGCAGGAAGCCAGAGCATGCCAGGCAGTAAGATGATAGGAAACCACAGGAGGGTTTTGAGCAGGGATGTGTCATGGACAGGACGCATATAATGGCCATCATTATCCTTTCTCCACTTGAAGCCTGCAGATGAGGAAGAACAAGCAAAGCCTTTTCCCATGAAGAGCTGGGTGGAGCCTTGAGCTCTAAGCTGTGTGACTCAGCCCAGGTGACTGCCCTCTCTGAGCCTCTCTCTGCCATCCTCTGCCTGCCTCAGTGCCATAATGGAGCCAATGAAATAATGGAGCAAGGATCCCAAGAGAAGCGTGAAAGGGGTCCGGGGAGCCCTTGAGCATCACCTGCTCCTTTGGCTTCCTGTGCAGCCACAAAGAAGCCTGCTAGAAACCAATGCTTTAGCCAGTGAAATCCCAGAAAGAGATTTCAAGTAAATCTTTTACTCAGCATATAGCTAAAAGGAAACAAATGACCATCGGGGACACGGACAGTGACCTGCCCTATGCCTGGCCTGGCACTAAAGCCTTAGATACATCAACTCGTCAACAACTTGCAATCACCCCTGAGAGGTAGGAACTGCCATGCACATTTGCCAGATGAGGAAACTGAGGCTCAGAGAGGTGGAGACTTCCCTGAGGCCACACAGCTTCCCAGAGGAAGCAGGCTGTGAATCCTCGTGTCCTCAACCACCGAATCATGGATGAGACATACTGTTGAGGCCCAAGGCCCCCCTAGAAGAGCCACAGGGCCACCTAGGGAAAGACCATCTTATAGACCACCCCCCCGCCAGGTCTGAGCTTACGGATCACGGCAGCATCACGAACTCCCGAGTATCTATCTGACTTGGAAGGAACCTAAGCCGTCAATTTGACAACCTCCTTTCTCATTGGATAGAATGAGAAACTGCGGCTCAGAGAAGGGAAGGGACTTACCCAAGGCTACTTAGCAAGTTATGGCCAAGCCCAGACCGTTCCCCACAACTCCAGACCCATTGGGCTGTGCTTTGTCCGGAAGGCCACGATCCCTAGGTCCTTCCCAAACCATGAACCCTGAAGGGCCTTGAACACTGCCTTGAACCCCTGTTCCTCTTAGCAGATTGGGAGTCGCTGAGACTGAGCACAGCCAAGGCATGGGGTGGCGGGGTGGTGGGGGTTCATATGTTCCCTGGAAGCACCTTAACAGTGTTTACCAAGCTGGGGCTAGCCAAATAGCTTCAAATGACAGGGCCCCAGGACTTGGAAGAATCTAAACCATCATCTTCTACAGGGCCCTGGGCAATTACGGGGCAGGCACTAACTGCAAGGTAGACCCACGGGCAGCGATTTCCCTGTGGGTGATAAGTGCCTGACTGGGACTAGGGGAGAGCAGATGCTTCAGGGGGGTTCCAGGGACCACGCAATCTGCAAGGGGCCTCTGGCTGCCGGGCAGGCGGGTCTCCCCAGCACCCATGTTTATAATAGAAGTCGGGCTATATTTTGGTTTGGGAGCCAGATTAATCATTGCTTACAACGCACAAGGAGAAACCAGACATCACCTCACTGTTACTGCAGACAGTCTCCCCGTCGGCTGAGATGCTATTTGGGCTTTGGGCAGGGAGAGGAGGGGGGTCCTGTCCTTGCCTGGGGGTCCTGAGGACCAACATACACCTAGACCTCAGCTGATCCCCCCTGCAAGCTGATCTTGCAGGCTCCACCTCGGCCTGCACGAGGCCCCGGCTTCTCTCGCAGCAGAACGGAGCTCACCAGACTCGCTCAGCACTCCGTGAGGTTTCCCACTGAACTTCTCTACCACGCTGGCAGCCCCTAAGCCACACTGGGCAGTCAGCAGGACCGAGAGCCCCATTCAACAGAAAGGGTCAGGAGGAAGAAACACACGCCAAGAAACAGAGTGAGTCACTACAGCATACTCGCCAAGTCCCTGCTCCTCTCTGGACCTCAGTTTCCCCAGCTGGCCTCTCAAAGCATCCTGTTGGCTCAAAAATTATAGGATTCTGAAATGTGATGTGTGGCTTGTCCAAAAGCACAGTCCTTCACCGTACAGCCAGGCATCTGACGCCAAACTCTGCTTAGTGGGTACCTGAGATAAGTCAGGGCACGAAGGTACAGTTTCTGCACGGCTCATTCATTCATCTGGTTATTCATGCATTCAAAGGTTTGCTGAGCCCCACCAATGAGCCAGACCCCATATGAGCACTAAGAATACACTGATAAACAAAGCAAACTCACTCCCTACCTTCTAGAACAGGATATGGGCATTAAACACATATGAAGTGGAACAAAGAAGTACTGAGTGCTAGGAGAGAGCAGACAGCCAAGCAGGGGAGGCGGCACGGTGAGCTGAGGCTTGAAGGAGAAGCCACGTTGGAGAGCAGAGGGGCAGAGGAGCTCAGAAATGGAGGGGGTATGGACCCCAGAAACCCAGAGCAGCTCAGCAGAGGAGCCCAGAGAAGGTTCTCAGTAGGGGCACTACATGGAGGTGCTATCCAGGTAGAACTGGCAGTTCTGCAGAAAGGCGGGAGATCGTCTCAGGCAGCGTCAATCACACTCCCCGCAAAAATTCCCAGATGACCCCCTCTGCCCTCCCATTTTAGCACAGATCCTCACAGACAGTGGCCAACTCAGATGGCATGTGGAGGGCTCATGGGCAGGGTGAGGGTTGCAGGAGGGAGCCAGGAGGAAGTTTCAACTTGAGTACCAACTTCATTCCATTAGTCATGTCTACCTGGGGCAATGTGTTAAGAAAGATTCTGAGACTGAATCAGGCTCGGCAAGAAAGAGCAATTAGTGATGTCTGAGGAGGCAGAGGAGGCAGGGAGGTGAGGGACGACGGAGCAGACGTCTGTGGCCAGCACTGTGCTAAGCCCCACATGAGGAAATAAAGAAGAAGAGGTCCTCCTCTGTGCACTTGCTCTCGTCTGACAAATGTGCCAAGGACACCAGTGAGTTGCCTGCTAGCCAGAAAGTGCAGAGTCCTAAAGAGGCTGAGAAAATGGGCTGGTGTGAGAAGGGAGGTATGAATTCTGCCTGGAGGTGCTGGGGAGATGCTCTTGGAGAAGATGGCCTTCGAGAATGGAATCAAGGGACAGGTACATGAAGATGACTGGTCTGAGCATGCCTGGAGAGGGCCCAGCGGAAGCAAATGCAGGGAGGCAGGAAGGCCCAGCGCACACAGGATTGGATGGAGTGAGGGTTTCTATACAGCAGAGTTTCTTGGCCTTGGCACCATTGACACCTTGGGCTGGATAAGGTTTTGCTCTGGGTGGAGCATCTGTCCCATGCATTGTAAGGTCTTTAACAACATTTCTAGCTTTTACCTATTAGAAGCTAGTAGCGCCCCCTCTCATCTGTGATGACCAAAAATGTCTCCAGACATTGTTAACTGTTCCCTGGGGGGCAGCTGAGAAGCGCTGCTCTATAGGAGAGAAGGCAGGAGGGTTAGACTAGGGGCAGCATTGGATTCTGCCCTCCCAGGGTACAAATAGGGTTCTGGCAGCCTTCTGGGTTAGTGGAGGGTGGTTAACTGGTAACTAAGCAAGATGACTGATGGGACCAGGTGGGCAAGACCTTCTACAGCACTGCTTCTTCATGTTCACCGTGATCACACATTCATTCATTCATTCAACAAATACGTATGCAGCATCTACCACGTGCCAGCCCTGTGCTGGGTGCTGAGGACATAGCATCTTATTTAACCCTCCCAACCACTGCATGAAGCAACTGAGGCCACTTGTCCAAGCTCATACAGCAGGAGAGGGACAGAGCTGGGATTCCATTCAGGCGTGTCTGACCTGGTCTGTGCACCCACTCCCCCATCTGGAATCAGCTCAGCAAAGTCCCTCAGCAAGCATCGCAGGCAGATGCAGAGAAAGAAGCGTTCTCGGGTGGGGAGGCTCTTTTTCACTTGATGGGCCCACTCTTATTTAAGAAGCTGTTTCAATCAGTGTTGTGGAAAGGGAAAGGGCCTAAGCGTCAGAAGACCTGAGTTCAAATCCCAGCTCTGCCATTTAGTGACCCTGGCAGCTATTTCTGTTAATCCAGTGGCTCTCAGCCTTGGCTGCACATGAGAATCTACTGCCTGGGTCCCACTCAGACCAACTGAACCAGAACCCCTGTGGGGAGGTGGGCACGCTCCCCTGCTGATTCTCATGCACAGCGGGGCTGTGAACCGGGGCCGTAGACTTCACTCTCCGTGAGCCCCCAGTGATCTCACTGGCATTTAACACCAGTGTCAGCACACGGCCAGGTACCTTGGTATATCTTTGTGAAATGACTGGAAGAGTGAATGAATGAATGAGACCTATTTGGGCCTCAGTTTTCTCAGCTGTAAGATGGGCATAATACTGCCTAACTCCCAGAGGTTACTGTTAGGAAACAATGTGATGAGGGACAGTAAACCTTCCTATCACGCTGGTCAGTATGGGAAACTCCCAACCCAAACTCCCTTTCTTCTGCCTACTTTTCTCCATGGCCTTTTTCATCTTCTAACACACCTTGTATTTTTACTGTTTTTATTGTCTGTCTCCCCACACAAGACTGCAAGCTCTGAGGAAACAGGGATTTTTGTCTATGTATCAGCTCAGAGGCCTGCACAGTGCCTGACACACAATAGTCATTCAATCCATTATGTTGAATAAATGAATGAATAGGGTTACTGGTGTCACTCTGAGGTGACACCAAAATTCAATGCGCTGATGAGCAAAGGGGAGGCAGACCTCGCCTCTCACCCACCAATGTTCCTTCTCGCTCAAGGACCCCCACATGAGATGATGCAGAAAAACCACCCAACAGGATCAGGGCAAAGTGGCTACTGTTGTCACCAAAGACACTTGTGGGAGAAGAGACTGCTGACAAACAGTGACAATTCCAGGACCGGCTGCCCACTCCATTGGTCCTCCTCCCTGCCCCCCACCACTGGTCAGAGGTCCCTGCCTTGGGACCTGAGCTCCCCCATGCTCTGCCCACCATCCTCTGTGAGCAGGTGACACTGGCCTGCCACACACCAAACTCCTCCATGTTTGCCTAGGCTGGGGCCAGAGGGACTTGGTGGAAATGGTTTTGCCAAATAGTTTTCCTACCACATGGAGGCTCTTCCTTAATTTAGAAAAGATGTCTCTCCCTGCTCTGGTGAGCTGGTTGCCCTGAGTTGGGGGATCTGCGCCTCCCTGGACATTTGCTGAGAGCAGGAAGGCCTGGAACCCCAGGCAGGAGCCGGTCCAGTCTGTTTTTCCATCTCCCGCCTCCTCTGCTGGACTGCTACCCCCGTACAGAGCGAGACCACCACTGGCTGCTTTATGAGCCATGACTGGAAGGAGACTTTTCCACTCACACCTCCACACCTCATCCATCAGAAAACGCTGGAGCCCAGAGGGGAAGTGAGTGGGGAGAGGGAGTCCCTCTGTGTTCTCTGAGCCAGAAGAGACCACATTTCCCAGCTCAGACAGCCACGGACTCCTGTCTGGGTCTGGCTTCTTCAGATCTGCAGTGTGGCCTGCTCTGGCCGTGGAGGGTGGAGGAGAAGCGGATGGGGGGGGGAGTGATGCTCCAAGTCCCCCTGCGCCACAGGGACCCTCAGGGCACAAGCAGGATGGAGCCAGGAGATGCCACAGCTGCCCAGATGAGAACCAGATGGCCGAGAAAGAGGGCAGCTGTGGCCACAGCTGGGAGCCAGGGTAGAAGCTTAAGACGTGGCCCTAGGTCAATGTATCTACTGGAAAACCCAACAGCAATGGGGTATTTTCCTGCAAAAAGCAATTGACCCTGGCCCTGCACTGTCCTACCCCGTTTCCTGAACACCTACTATGCGCAAGCCCTGTGCTAGGCTCTGTAGGGAGAGCGATAAACCAGATTTACACATCCTTGTTGGTGAAGTTGGTCTTGGGGCTGAAATAACTCAGCTAAGATAGCCTATAGGTCCTTGAGCAGAGTAGGGTCTCCTAGACTGAAGGCCAGGGTTCCAAGCGGGCTTCCTGGACACAACTAGAGTTGAGTCTGAAGGATGGGACACCCTGGTTGGGAAGCCAGAGAGGAATCCAGGGGCACTACAAGCCAGAGACCCACCACCTAGGAAAATGGCAGACCTTCCCCCAAAGGCAATTAGAGGTAACTCCCCCTGCCTGACTGAAGCAGTGATGGGGTGGGGGCAGAATGACAACAGCTCAGAATGTACAGAGAACTCACTGCCTCTATAGAACATTGGCCTGCAGTATATCAGAGGGATGATATTAGACCCAGAGAGGTTACTGACTTGCCCCAGGTCACACAGTGAGGAAACGGTGGAGCCGGAAGTAGAGTCCAGACTCAACTGACCCCAGAGCCCACTCTCTGAACGTGCATGCTCCAGGCCTTGCTCCGGGTTTACAGCCCCAGGGGGCTCATGGTCATTCCAGATGGCAGGAGGCTCAGGTTCAGAGAGGGGATGCGGAGGGCCCCCGCCATTCCGCCCATGGGAGGAGGGGCTGGGCCAGTGGGGGCTCCTGGCTCTGACAATATTCCCTCCACCACCACGAGCACCCCCAGGATGGCCTCCCTGGAGCAGCTGGGCCCCGAGAGGAAGGGTCACTTCTTGTCACACCTCCTTAACCATGGCGGCGGGACCTCCTCCAGGCCAAGGTGCTTCCCACCCTCAGGCAGGCACGGACCCTCGGAAACCTCTCTCCCCTCCAGCCACCAGGCCCCTGCTGAGGGAGCTGGGGAGAGTCAGGCGGGCAGGCAGGTGGCACACAGCACTCCTGCATGAAGACCCCGCTTGCTAGGAAGCCCACCAGGCAAGGCAAAGCATCGACGCCAAGGTATACCTTTCGTCCAAGAGGTCCTGGATTCCCAGAGAGCCCAGGCAAGCCCACGTCGCCCTGAAAAACACAGACAAGGGGGTGAGGCGGGGGAATGGGAGCGGACACTCATTAAATTGAAAGTGTGGCCTCCCACGGCCAGTTGTTTGCAAACAGGATTCATGGAGGCTTAGAGGCCTCAGAGGAGACTCAGGGCCTCTGAGCGGGCTGAGGGCAGCTGGGTGGGTAGGGTACCCAGCCCCTCCCCACTTAACTCAGTCGTTCCATTTAATCTTTTTTATATGTTGGACTTTGGCAAAAGGTACCATTTGGGGAATGGGTTCCGCTGTTAGAACCATGTTTGAAAACCATCGCCCTGAAGGACATGCAACCCGTTCCAATCAGGAATCCGTCTCTGCATTCCTGACACCCTCCTTCCCACCCTTGCTGGGCATGGCGGCTACCCAGTAGGGGGCATTTCTGCCACCACCGTGAGACCCAGAAGCAGACAACGTAGGAGCAAGAGAGAAGCCTGGGCTCCTGCATGTCGTCAGGCCCGGCTGCAGAGCCTGCTCTGCATCGGACCGGCTGCGTGGCCTCCAGGAAGCCGCCCACTGCTGGAGCTTCTGCTTTCTCCCGGGCAAGCTAGGCCTAGCTGCCTGGCCTATAAGCTTCCAGTGAGGATCCGATGGGGGTGCATGTGGATGTTTACACCCAGCAAGAGTCTGCTGAGTGAAAAAACTTCTCTTGAAGACGTGAATGAATGAGCCACCTGTGCCTCAGAGAAATCAGCAGGAGCTGCCACCTCTCAGTACCCAAGCACTGAAGGCTGGGCTGAGAAGCAGTGTTCTGCCTGTCAGGAGGGCTCTTGGGTTGTGTCCAGAAGGAAACCAGACAGACTCAAGGATTCCTTCCAGCGTATGGATGTCTGGGACATTGGATGACCTTACTTGGAGTTCTGGATTCCCCTGCTCCGGCCTGTCCTGCACTCCCTCCAGGCCCCTTGTTTCATTTACAGGGTGGACGCTACAGGGATGGATGAAGTCCTTCCGCCTAAGCGTTCTCTCTTCCATGGGAGAACCTTCTGGTCTCAGCCCTTCAGAGTTAGGGAGCCCTGAGTCTCCAGCCCGTTCCCTTCCCACGTCCCGGAAGTTCACAGACCTGTCTGCTCGTACTAACAACCTCAGAGGGGCCTTCGAATGTCTGTTGGAAGCTTCCTGGGCATGTGCTACCAAGAAGCTTCTGGATGCCGAGGGTCACCTAACAGGCCCTACAGAAAACCCACTCAGAGCGTTAGGCTAAAGGACATTCACCAAAGGTATGTCCACAGGCAACATTTTTTGTCGGTTTTATTGGTTGCACACCGGAAGAAGGCAGAAGGGAATGGTTTTGGGTTTGGTGTAGGGAGAGCTGAAGGGCTTTGAGGAAAAACCAGACCCCGTCCTTTTCTACTTCCCACCTCCAGCGTTTGTCACGCAGTGGCCTCTGTTGGGAGGGTGCGCCCCAGAGCACGGCGATTTCCCTGCTGTCCACTCCCCCACTTCCCTGAGCACTGGGGTCCCTGGAAACCTACCTTTGCCCCATCGTGAGCCTTTCCTGGTGAGAGCCCGGGGTCCCCTTTCTGTCCCTGAAACAAAAACAATTCTACTTTGGCCGCCAAGTTGTCTAAAGAGGGTGTCTCCCCACCAACTCTGCTCAACTCCCTGTCCCCTGGTTAAATGCCCTCCCCTCTACCCCACTCACATTCCTCCACAGGGTCCTCTCCAATCCCATCCCTCCCCTGCTCCAGCACCTCCCATAGCTCCCCACCATGCCTACTGACAAAGTCCAAACTCCTCCTTGGGTGTCCCAAGTCTTCCGTCACCTGGTCCCAGCCATCCTTTCCAGACTTTGCTCTCCTTCCACCAGCCCGACCCACAGACGGGGTCCCTCTGCCCCATCCCCAGACCACAGTCCTTCCTCCGCCAGACCTTGCACATTCCTACCGCCGGGTCCTTGCTCAAGCAGTCACTCCCAACTAGAAAACCACTTCTCAATCATCATTAGCCAAACCATAAGCATTCTCAAGATGCAGCTTGACTGCGTCCTCCCCAACCAACCTGGAGATCCCTGGGCCCAACGTACAGGTGACGTGTTCCCCCGGGGCTCTCAGAGACCTTCTGAGAGATATGTCCCAGGGGCAAGCTTGATTCTTTCTGATTTTCCTGTCCCCTGATGCTCACCTCACCGTCTCTAATTACCTAGGGCCAGTGCATCAGCAGCCATTTAACCTGTGTACAGGCCTTCACAGTTTGCAATAACCCTCACTTCACCAGGTTCCCAGAATAGCCTGATGAAGTGAGCAAGGGAAGTGTTATTACCCCATAACACATTCGGGGAAACTGAGGCCGGGAGAAGGAAAGGGACTGCCCAGGGCCCCAAGCTGAGGCACTGGCAGAGCTAAGACTAGGACCCTGAATTTGTGACTCCCAGCTCTGTGTTCCAGGACATCCTGGGACCCGACAAGTTAGAATAGGCAGTGAGTAGGGAAGACACCGACAAGCAGTGTGTCCCCAGTCAGAGATAAGCAGTCTTTGTGCCAAGCCTATGGGAGGCGTCCCCATCACAAGGATCCTGGCTCCTAAGAGCATGTGCTCAGGAAAGGGCCCAACAACCACATCTCACACAGGGCTGAAGAGGGCTCCTGGCTGTGGGCCCACTCGTTTGAACCAATCTGATTAAATGACTCAGGAGACAGTCCCTTGGAAAGTCAGTCCCCCCTGCTGTCAACTTCCAAGAGCCCCTGATCCCTGCCCCACACCCTCACTCTCAAGCTCCCTCCCCAATCTGGGTCCTGAGTCAGAAGTCCTGGGGTGAAGCCACGGACTCACAGTAGGACCTCAGGCGAGTGACTTCACTTCTCTGAGCTTCTGTTTCCTCACCATTAAAATGTGGGCTGCACAGCGCGCGCACACACACACATACGCACACACACGCATGCACACGGCTGCATGCTCATACATGCACACATGCACATGCACGCGCACACACACACACATACACGGGCACGAGCACACATACCCGCTGGCATCCAGGTTCCTTGGCAAGGAGCCAGCGGGATCATGGACATGACACGCAGGAAGGCTGTTTTGGCCAACTTTAGTTCCCATTTGTTTCTCTTCTGCGTCAGGACCCAGACCTTCCAAATCCTGACTCAGTCACTCTCCGTGAGAAATCACTGCATTCCAAACTGGACAGAGCCTTAAAGAGGGAGGGCGGCCTTCCACTGCTCACGTGCCATGCGCCCAGCACTGTGCCAGGCCCACTCAATGCAGCACCTCACCAGTCCTCTTACACCCCCTTACTGCACCACAGGACCAAGACCGGGGTTCAGGGAGGCTCAGTCACAGCCCGGGGTGACATGCAGATAAGAGGCAAGGTCTCACTAGGTCTGACTAGGTCCCCGGTCTATCTGACTCCAGAGCCCTCGTTTACAAATGGGAAGCCTAGATGCTTCTCCCATACGCCCTCCCACTGCCGTAGGCTGCAGGCCAGCCCCTCCTTGCTAGGACCACAACTCTCTGTCCACCTGGGTCCCTCCAGGTCACTTCTGCAGGACTCGCCTCTGCGATCTACTACCTCATGCTGCAGCTGCCCCTTGCTGACACTCTGCCACCCTCGGCTGTTCACAAACCCAGTTCCAATGCCTTTTATGTCCATGTGCAAGGTCAGGCCCAGGGCTACCCAGGATTCCAATGGCTAAAAAAGGACAGCAGCTTCTCCCCACCCTGCTCTTGCCCACCTCGGTCTACAGCCAATAGAAGAGCTGGGCTTAAAATGCTCTCAGGGGTGGGCCTTCATGCATCCTGTTCTGTCATTTTACAAAAGGGGAAACTGAGACCCAAAGGGATGCCAGAGTGGTTCCCTTGCCCAGAGTCCGTATCCAGGCATTTTAGTTACTACGGACTGCTCTCTGCATTCTCGGCAGCCAGCACGGTGCTTGGGACGTAATCCCTGCCCGAGTACAACATCAACAAACACAGGTATTTATTGAACATCTACTATGAGTCACATCTTCAATGCACACAAGGAATACCATGGTGGGGATCAAGACACAGCTCATGCCTGTGGGGACCAATCAAGGGAGAAACCAGAGACCAGTAATGATAATCTGCACTAGCATTTCCTGAGTGCTCTTCTAAGCCTTCAACACATAAATTTATGAGGTAGCAATGATCTCTCTCCCCATTTCACAGATGAGGAAACTAAGGCACAGAGAGGGTAAGTGATTAGTCCAAGGTCATACAATTTGTAAGTGGGATTTAGACTCAGGAAGTCTGCTTCCAGAGCCCAAGAGCTTTACATTTCAATACACTGCAGATGAACAACTATGATCCGGTGATAAGTGGAGTACAGGAGGAAGTAGGGGGGCACTTGACCCAGTCTGAGGGTGAATCAGCCACGCTAAGGCTGGAGGAAGACAAGGAGGGAGTCAGATGAAGTTTGGGCTCCAGAAATGCTCAAGGCACCCTTGGTCAAGTGAAGGTGTGACTTCTGGGATGGAGAAGACTATCCATCTTCCCAGCCAGACTCCTGCAAATTCTCCAGTAAGACATATAAGGAATAATAAGGTCTAATTAATTGTTTACACCTTCGTGAGGATGAGAACCTGGGTGCCAGACCCAGCTCTCCAGCCAACAAGCCTGTGTGATCTTGGACAAGCCCCTTTCCCTCTCTGTGTACAGAACAGTAGACTCTGCCTGGACTAGTTAACAGAGCCTTGAGGAACTAGAAGATGGTTTGGAAGGTATATCCTAAACCGTAAATGCTACAAAATATAGCAGGGATAGAAACTATGAGCTCCTTTCCTGCAGGTAGGGTTGGGAAGGCGGAGAGAATAGAAGGCTTTGGGTAGATGAGGCCTCGAGAGGGGCTGAGACAAAGGAACAAATCATGAAGGACTGGAAAATTCTGGGCCAGAAGTCCTCTGTGCAAGTCATCTTTTGCAAGACACACGATCCCGAGTACCTAGCACAGGGCCTGGCCCAGGGGAGGCATCATAAAAATATTTCTCAAGTGAGAAAATGAATGAATGGAGTCTCAAGAGACAACTCTAGGGCTGGAATTGGGTCAGATCTGTCCCCAGCCCTGGAAGGTCCTCTGAAGATACACTAGGTCTTTCACCATCACTACTACCATTTCATGTGTTTATAAGTTCTGGCCATGGCAATAAGGCAAGAAAAACAAATAAGACTACTAAGATTTGAGGAAAAAGAGACAAAAATATGTCTTTTTTTGCAAGTAATATGAGTGCCTGTCTAGAAAACCCAGGAGAACTAACTGAAATACTGTTAGAACTAATAAAATAATTCAGTAAAGGGCATGGTTATAAAATAAACACAAAAGTCCAAATATACAAAGTCAATAGTTCTTTTCAATAGCTGACAGCCAGCTAGAAAATATAATGGGGGAAATATTCCATTCATAACAGCAACAAAAATATAAAATTTCTAAGAACAAACTTAGTAAGAAAGGTGCAGGGTTTATGCAATAAAAACTATAGAAGTTTATTATGAGATGTTTTAAAAACTCAGCCAAATGGGAAGATATGCCATGGTTTTAGATAGGAAAAGTTAATATTTTAAAGATGATAATTCTTCACAAATTAATAAACACATTTAATATAATTCCAAGAAAAACCCCAAGGGAGTTTTTTAAGGAAATTATTAAGATGGGCATAAAGTTTATCTGACAGATTTAATAGCCAGAACAATTTTTTTTTAAGTGGAGGAGGGAGACACACAGCATAAAGCTAATAAATGTCATAAAATAGTATTTTACTAGCAATATACAAACACAGGAATGAAACATACTTGAATGGCCTGAAGGAGACCCTGGTCTATCATATAATAGTCAGTGCAGGAAAAGTTATTTAATAAATGAACTACTGGGGGAAAAATAAAGTTATACCTCATACCCACTCCCATGAAGATTAATTCCAGATGGTTTAAAATTTTAAGAGTACAAATGATATTATAAAATGACTAGGAATATAAGTGAATACCTCTCTGGTTTACTATGGGAAAGAAATGTCTAAGTATTAAAGTAAAGAACCATACATTCTACATATGGTAGAGCTCTCTCCATACTACCTGACATATTGTAAGTTCCTAATAAGTGTTAGTTATTATTGTTAGTCCAAAAAAAAAAAAAAATAGGTAACACTCTCACTTGTGAAAATCATCATGAATAGTCTTAACAGGCAAACAATAAATTTGAAAATACTTGTAAGGTAGATGAAGGCTTAATAAGCCTTCATATATAAACGCAAATAATTTTTACAAGTCAATAACAAAAGATAACATCCTGGGACTTCCCTGGTGGCGCAGTGGTTAAGAATCTGTTTGCCAATGCAGGGGACACGGGTTCGAGCCCTGGTCTGGGAAGATCCCACATGCCACGGAACAACTAAGCCCGTGAGCCACAACTACTGAGCCCGTGCACCACAACTACTGAAGCCCGCGTGCCTAGAGCCTGTGCTCCGCAACAAGAGAAACCACTGCAATGAGAAGCCCACGCACCGCAACAAAGAGTAGCCCCCACTCGCCACAACTAGAGAAGGTCCCCGGGCAGCAACAAAGACCCAACACGGCCAAAAATAAATTTAATTAATTAATTAATTAAAAAAAAAAAGATAACATCCCAACCCCAAAAATAAAAATTCATAAATGGTGAAATGCAAATGGAAAACAAATGTAAGAAAAACATTCTTCTCAAAGATGATCAATGCAGTGAAGTGAATTGAAAACAATAATGAATTATCTTTTTCAAACATCCTCCTCTAATGCTAGCAGTGGCATGGATTGGTTCAATCTTTCTAGAAGGCAATTGTTAATAAAATTACAGCTAAACAGTATATAGCACTTACGGGCAAGGCATATTTTAAATTATTCATACATATATATGTATGCATGTATGTATGTGTGTGTATATATATTGATATATAGATAAATATATAGATATATCTAGATATATATATATAGAGAGAGAGATATTGCTTAACCAACAGTGCTAAAGAGCTATGGAGCTAATAATAGACTTGTAGCTAAAACTATGGACTTTGGAGTCAGACAGTAGAAGGTTCAAATCTTGTCTCTGACACTTATCAGAAACAGGCTAGTTACTTAGCCACTTTGGACCTTAGTTTTCTCGTCTGTAAAATGGGGGTAGTAACATCCACCCTGCAAAGCAGGTAAAGCTGTTGGCCAGTCCCTGGCCCACAGACTGTTCAAAACGCAGTCAGTGCCTGTCACTGGGCAAGGCCGCTGCAAGAGGCCTGCTTTCCTCTTGATACTTTCTAGACTTTTCCACATTTTCTTTAATGAGTATGCCCTACCTCAGTCATCAGAGGAAGGGGAAAGGGAGGCTGGGGCCTGAGGTCCGAGAATCCTGTAAGGGCTGGCTCCACCTCAGCTTCTAGCAGCTCTGCTAGCAGTCACTTGGGTTACTGAGCATGGCCCCTCTTGCCCACCTATTCTCCCCGGGTGCCCAAGGGCCCCTAGTAACCCTGGGTAATTCACTGCAAACCGAGCAGGCCAGAGGAGGGAAGAGGAGGCCGGCTGCCAGGGAGAGTGGGGCCAGGTGCCTCGTCGCCCAGCACAGGCACAGCTGGAGCCCTGCCGGCCTCTGGCCCAGAGCTCCTTACCCCACCTGGGCCCTGCATCCCATCTGACTTCCCCTGGTTCAGCATCAGCATCACCATCGGGGCAGCTCTAGGCCTCCCCATTGGTCACCCTTCAACTTGCTGGCCACTGACCAAGCTTCTCAAGCTGCCTGAGTGGCCTTCACAAACCCCATCTGATCGTGTCACGTCTCCTAAAAACCTCATGCCTTCCTGCTGCTCTTCGGATAAAGTCCAAAAGTCTTAGCACACCCACCAGGCCTGCTGCCCTCCCCAGCCTCCTCCCGCCCCTTGGCCTGGTCGCCTGCTGCCCTTCAGACCTTGGTTCAACTTTCCCACCCTCTGGGAAGGCAGGCTTCACCTCCCAGACCAGGTTAATCGCCATTCTGTGGGGTCTCTGAGCACCCAGTGCCTCTCACGTGGAGCCCTTTTCATGGAGTGGTCAGCTTATTTCCACAACGGCAGCGACCGTCCCTGTCTGTGCCCCATTGTAGGCCGGGCACCTTGAACATGCTGACAGCTGACCACTTACCACAGGCCAGCACTGCTCTTAACTCAGTTACACCTCATGACAACCCAAGGGGGCAGCTACTCTTATTACCCCATTTTCCAGATAAGGAAACTGAGGCATGGGAAGTTCAAATAATTTGCTCACAGTCACACAACTAGAAGGTGACAGAGCTGGGACGGGAACTTCGACCGTCTGGCTCCAGAGTCTGTGCTTAACCACTGTGCTTTCCTGCAGCAATAACTATGGGTCGGTTGGACACATGACTCAACCCTGGGCCTCCAAGGTCAGCTAATGCCATCCACCCAGGGTTCTGGCTTCTCTGCTTCATTCTCAAAGTCCTTGATCTTGACTCCCTGCAGGACCTGACAAACACTCTTCTTGATTGATTTGAACGTGGGGCATATGGGTATGTGGTACATGGGGAAAGCCTTGGGCTCTGGAGCAGGCAGGTGGGGTTGAAGCCTGGCTCTGGTCTGTACCAGCTGTGCAGTCCTGACAAGTGTCTTCCGACTGGCAAACCCAAGGACCCGAAATACAGCCCCGCCACTGCTGGTCACTGCAAGTGACCCCAGTAAGTCATTGGCCCTTTGGGTCTTTGCTCCTCTGTGACCTCAAGAGGGATGGAGTGCCTCACCTTTGCTCTGTCTCCCCTTTTTGGTTCCTCAATCCACCAATCTCTCCCGTCCTTAGTCTGGCAGGGGGATCTTTAACCCACAAGGCCATAAGCTCCCAAGGGCTCAATAAATACAGCACAGGAACGACCACACAGCGACCCAGCCGGACGAAGGGCAGGCTCCCTGCCACCACGCAGACCCTGCCTGTTTGGCTGACTTTTCCATCAAAAGCACATAGTAGGTGCTCGATAAATGTTTGTTGATTGAAGGAAGATGAACGGATGGGGGCCCCAGAGGCAGCTCTCGAAGCCAACACCGTGCGGAAAAGGAGGAGCCGGCACAGAGCCTGGAGGAGGCCCGCCCTGCAATCCCACCAGGTCTCCTCCCAGACCCAGAAAGGATCTGGTAAACAGCGAGGACCCTCTCCCCAGAATCACATCTATTCCTGCAGATCCACGACATTCCCTTCCAATCTTGGATAAGTCAGGAATTCCATCCAGGAAGAGCCTCTCTTTAACCCTGTCCTGGCCACGCCACAGATTGAGAGCTGCCCAGGGCCAAAGCCCAGCAGACTGGGCCTCCCATCCAACTGATCTGTCCTGGATCCACCTCTGCTCACTCCTTAGACTCACAACCAAGTGTCCAGGTAAAGGGCATGACTTTTCCCCTTGGCATGTTATGCAAGTGCTAATGGGAGAAGAAGACTCCCATTCCAGTGTATTTTCTGGAACCCTCACCCTTATTTGTTTACACAGAAGCAAGCTGGAAGCCTATCCGTGAGGCCCTGAGTCCACGGGTCCCAGCTCCATGTGGCAGCGGGAAGACTCACCTGCTAGGTCTGAGCCTCATTCACCATACCCAGAGCTGCTCCTCAAAATGGCGAGGACGGCAGCTGGTGGGTCCTCCTCCTGCCTCTGCACATCGCTGGCAGGATGGGGGCGGGCTGCAGGCCAGACTGGAGCTGAGGCGCTACAGTGTGGGGCAGCCTGGACCGGGGAGAAGCTGATGGAGCGTCTGCTGCCACAGAAGCAGGGGGTCACGTTTGGGAGCGGGAGGGAGGGAGGACCAGACAGTCCCAGAGCAGGCCAAGAAAGGCGTGTTCCTGAGCAAACCTGGCAATCAAAACAGCTGCCAACCCTCAGCATCTCGATGTACGCCATGGCCTAGGAGACCGGAGGCCTCTGCAAAGCAGAAGTCTTCCAAGGAGCTCCCCTCTCTCTGCCTGACCCATGGGGGCAGGTGCCACTGCCGTTTCTTAGACAGTGTCTTAATCCACCTGAGCCTCAGTTTCCCCATCTGTAAATGGGTGCAATAGCTCCACCTATCACCTAATGATAATGAGACCATTAGGTCTTTGTGGGGATCAAATGAGACAGGTTACATGAAGTGCATGCAGAGTGCCTAGCACACAGTAAGGGTCCAATATACGGTGCTTATTATCATCAGTGTTTGCCTTGTTAAAACCCAGAGCACCTCCAGGCAGCTGCTGGCCCCTAAGCACCTGAGGCCTCTGTGCTTGCCTTCCAAGGAAGGACCCCAGTCCAGCCCTGGCCGAAGTCACACACCTACAGGGGCAGAGGCAGGGGCTCCCGCAGCTCTGTGCAAGGGCTCTGCGCTGGCACTCTGGTGCCATATCGTCATACATCCAGGGCTACTTGTGTACATTTGTCCCAAACTTCTGGACAAGGTGGGCAGAGGAACTCTTCCCTAGGAGTCAAGCTTGGCCTTTGGAGGATGTTCAACCGTCAATCGCTGCATGAGCTGGGGCCAGTCAGTTAGTGGCCTTCCTCAAGCCACTAGCCCTTTGCAATGCGTTAGCAAAGAAGGACCCTGAGCCCAGGCCAGCCAAGGCCCAGGGGTGCTCTTCACGTGGCCACTCCACAGCTGACAGCTGGGCAGATCCTCTGCCTGTCCTGGCCTGCCCCACACTCTTTCGGCACGGATGCTGTGCTCTTGGCTTCCCCGAGCCTGTGTCTTCCTTCCCCTCCTCCTATTTCTCCAGCCATCACTCGAGGCTTCTCCCTGTAACCTAAATAATGCTGGCCCCGTACTTTTCCTTGTGCTTCTCACTCCATGCCCGGTGCTCCAGGAATGCACCGAGGCGCCCCGGGGCTGGAGCCGCCCACACTCATCAGAGCGCCAGTCACGTGGGTTTCTGGTCCCATCTAAAGTCCAGAGGTGGCATCTCTGTGCTGGCCACCCCCCAGGGCTCTATCTCCAGCTCAGAGTTCTCCTGAGTTTCAGAATGTCCGCGAATCATCTCCACCGGGCCGGTCTACAGATTCCCAAATGCAACATTCCTTCTTCCGGTTCCTCGATTTGGTCACCTAGGCTAACACCAGGGAGTCACCATCTCTCTCCTCTCGTCCATCACCGAGTCCTCCCTACCTCACCTCCACATTGTCAAGGTGCCCACTCCCCTCCTCCCGCACCCCTACGCTGGCCTGTATCACCCCAGGTCTCCCTGCCTCTGCTCTGGTCCCCCCCCCACCCCAGTCCATCTTCCACACGGCATCCAGGGTCTTTCTCAAACATGATCTTTCCACGTCCCTCCCGAGCTCGAAACTTGACATGCCTCCCCAGGATGTGTCTTATGACCCAGTAACACGTACATTCGAGCTGGACCTTCACAGCCCTCCCTATTTAGCAGCAAATGACCTTTCTTCCCACTCCCTTTGAGGGCCTTAGGTTCCAGCTGCCCTTCTCCCCCTCAACCCCTCCCCACCAGAAGCTAAACTCTTAACTCCTCACTCTGTCTCCAGCCCGGTACAGGGCCTGGCACCTGGGAGGCACGAGGGAGTGCTTGTGGCCTGGATACGGATCCTCCACAGTGACCCTGAGGCCCGACCACCAGGAGCCTCTAAGAAAAGAAGCTCCCCCAATGCAGCCCTAACCCCAGCATCCATACCACGGCTCTCCCTCCAGACCCCACAGCAAACACTCACTTTGGCTCCAGGAGGGCCGGGGAGGCCTGGATTTCCATAAGGCCCAGGAGGACCCTGAAAGGGAAAAGAAGAAAGAGATGAGGGGAAAATAGGGGTCATCCCACTTCCTAGAGCAGGGCCTGGCACTTCCGCCCACCCATCCGCTGGGTCTTCCCTAGCCAAGTCTCAGCAGTCTGGCCATGGCAGCTGCTTGCAGAGAGGCTCCCCTGACGCCTGGCCCCGTGTTAAGCACTTTCCATGCATTATCTCACTTTATCCTGTTAACCCACAAGGCAGGTGCTACCACGATTCCTATTTTCAAGATGAGGAAGCTGTTGCTCAGAGAGGTTTATAACTTTCTCAGGTCACCCAGCTGCTAAGGGGCAAAGCTAGATCTCACCCTCAGGTGTGTGGCTTCAGAGCACAAGCCCTTAACCCCTGAATGTGACCACCTTTCCGTGCGCTCTCCACCTGGCCCCATCAGTCCCTCCCACACTTGCTTCCTCGGGCTCAGAGCACACTTAGCTATTTGCTGCCCTGACCATGCCTGGTATGGATACTTCCTCTCTGTATAATTTTTGTCATGCTGTTCCATCATCTGGCATGCCTTTCCCACCCATCCCCTCCAGCTGAAACCCAACCCATTCTTCAAGGCCTGGCTTTAATGCCACCTCCTCCAAGGAACCTTCTGGGACTCTTCCTGCTAAAGGGAACCTCTCCAGACTTCAGACTCCAACTGGACTTTGTATGCGTCTCTGGAGTTGCGAGCCCAGTCAAGGGAGCACTTGGCCGGTCCGAACGAAGGGGCATCCCTCCTGTGGCCACAACACGTAGTCAGAGCTCTCCCTTAGGTTCCTACACGCTCTGAGCTTACAGGGTCCCCCAGGGACCACGAAGCAGCTGGGAAGACTGAACTCAGAGAGTCAAAGAGTCTTGGCCAAGGTCACACAGCAGAGTAGCGGCCAAGAGAGGGCCGGGACCCAGTTTTTTGGCTTCAAGTCCAAGGCTTATTCGTGGCACTGGATTTTCCCAGGCCATATTTGAATCTCCCTTACAACAGCTGGGGCCTTATGTCCACTTTCTCTGCAAAGGCCCTGGGCTAGCGTCCTGCAGCCCAGTAATATAAACAGAGTCCTAAGAGTTGAGTACTTTCTGGGGGGGTCTTTTGTCCAACAGGAATAATCTGAGGCATTGGGGATGGAGACAGGCACCTCGAGGGGTGCCCCCTACTAGACACACTGCCCTTGTCCCTGGCCCCTCTTGACTCATCTGGCTGTGTATGAATTTGCTTCCTTCCTCTCTTTTCAAGGCCAACTTCCCAGCTGCAGCCTGTCACATTCCGCCCAAGGCACCTCCCTCTTCCTCCACGCCTGAGCTGGGACCCTCCCCTTCTCCATCCATGTGGAGGAGGAACCGAGCTGAGAGGCTCACTCAGTCTGGGGAATTTATAACAGTGTCATGGGTGACCTCCAAAATAATCAACCCTCCAGCCCCTTCCCAATATTTCACCAAACGCTGTCTCCTGGCACCTAGATGCAATATGGTCCCAGTTCTGAGCCTTCCCTCTCTCCAGCCTCAGTCTCCCCATCAGTTCCATGAACGACAGGGACTCATGGTGTCTAAGGAATCTGGAAGACCTCAGAGCTTCACCCCAGCCTGGGCTCCTGGGATCTAACTTTAGAGCTCAGCCTGAATTGGGAAAAGGTTGGACGGGGGTGTTTGAGGAGGGGACCCTCACATCTAGCGTCCCAGAACCAGGCATGGGCTGTGCCGGGCAATGTCAAGATTGACTACCTCTCCCCAGTTGTGCCCCCAGCTGCCCTAAAGATGGAGGGCTAGAGCGCTCGGCTACCCCATCTGCAGCTTGTGAAGGTGAGGGCTTCCTGCTCTCCCATCCCCACTCCTCCACCCCTCTCCAGCCACTGCCTTGCAGAGAAATGAATCACATAGTTGACTGGAAGCCAAGCAGACCGACTCTACAAATGCTGCAGCCCAGAAAGCCGAGTGGAGGGAGGGCCTAGGGATTCCCCAGCACCCCTCGATGGGTCAGGGGAGTATGCAGAGGTGGAAAGGGGCCAGCCACAGAGCTTTGGATGACCTCAGATAAAGCCCTGACCCTCCCTGAGCCCCAGAACCACCATCTGTACAGAGGAACTGGGATTGTTTAATCCCAGCATTCTACTATCTTTGGAATTTTATGATCTATGGAATTTCCAGTCTAGAAACAGGGTGATGGGCAGCAGGGAGTGGGGAGTACTCCGAAAGCCTGAGAGGGATGTCAGGAGAGTCATTCCCTCACTTGTGGAATTTCAGAGCTGGAAGGAACTTTGGATGGAAATGCCTTACCATGATCCGGTGTTTTATAGATGTGGAAACTGAGGCCCAGAATAGGGAAGGGACTTGCCTAAGGCCACACAGCTTCTTGGGGGAAATGCTCTTGACTCCCAGACTAGAACCCATCAGCAACCATTTGCCCAGCACCTTCTGCACGCAGGGTACTCTGCTAGGCATTGGGTGAAAAAGAAAAGTCAACAGGGCCTGTCTCTGGCCCAGAGAGGCTCAGTTGAGTGGATGGAAAAATTAGCGCAACAGGTAGTTTAAGAGTCAGACTGTCTGCTGCTCTGGAGTCAGACCGTCCGGGTTCAATCCTGGCTCTGGCATGTACTCTATGTTTGAACTTATCCAAAGCAAGTGAACCTTTCTGAGCCTCAGTTTCCTCACTTATAAAATGGGGATAGTATTGGAACTTACTTATCGGGAAGGCTGGGAAGATGGGATGAGATCCTGCATACGCCACTCAGGTGACAGAGTTCAGTGGTCAATGTGAGCTTTTACAAAGGGAGCCATGCCATCCAGAGGGGCAGTTAACTGCCGCAGGAGCTCCAAGAAGGAGGTGATCATCAGAGAAGGAGATGGCATTTGATCTGAGCCATGGATGGAGGAGGAATTTGCAAAGGAGGACATGCCGGGTCAAGAGGACAGTCCAAGCAAAGGCACAGAGGCTGGGGGCTCAGGAGGAGTTTGGAGGCCCAGGCAGACTGCTACGTCCAGGGGTCTCATCCTGGTCCCAGGCTACAAGGTCCCTTGGCCAGCAGTGTCCATGATACCTCTGTGGTCCCCAGCTCTGGGCAAGTGCTCCATGGAGACTCCAAAGCCAGGAGGAAATGCCACTTCAGACAGCAGATTCCAGAGCCCTGGGCCCAGGGAGCACAGGGCCAGGTCTGGAGGGAACTAGGGCTCGAGTAATTGCATAACCAGAACCATCCGCTGGGCTCAGAGCTAAAAATATGCCCCAGGCAGCTATCTCTGCCAGGGCCTCGCCAGGCACCCAGCGTGGGAAAGGCTGATTCAGCCTGGGCACAGATGCCAGGCGCCATGGGTCTGAGCCCTCTTGGGAAAAGGACAGATTTCTCTCCAAGAGGACCCCTAAGAGTCCCAGTATTATATGGTTAAGAGCCTGGGTTCCAGTCCTAGCTCTTCCGTTTCCTAGTAATTCGGTTTTCTCATCCCTAAAATGAGAGTGGTCATACTGGCCCATAGGGGTCCTGGAAGGAGAGGGGATCAAATAAGACAGCATTAAGTGACATGCCAGGCATAACAGACCAGAGCTATTTTTCACTCTGAGGTTCGGGCTAGCTCCTATCAGCCACCAAAGCCCTGCCAAACCATCCTCCAGACTTTGGTTGAACCTCTCAGCGTGGGAAGCTCACCCCGTCCCTGGCATGGCCCATCTGGTTGCCTATGTCAGCATCGCTACCCCAGGTTGGCCCAGCAGAGATGGGAAGATGGATGCAAGTGTCATGCTCTCCCAAGTCAGCTTTTTTCCTGGACAAACACCAAAGCCCATCAGCTGAGGGGATGGGCAGAAACCCCTTCTCCACTCCAGGCTGCCAAGGGTGATACTCACAATAGACAGCATAGACTCTTCAAGAGGTTCTCACTGTCCCATGCCACGTCTGGCCACACAGTGCCCCCTAATAGCCCTACGTCCACTCCAATGGACAAAGTGGAAAATGGGTGGCAGGCAGCATGAGGACACACAGCAAAGCTGAGACTTCAGGGGCAATGGGGTACAGGACACAGAGCCTACCAGAACTCAAAAGGACAGCACGTGATCACTTACCCGAGGACCCCGTGTACCAGGAGGTCCAGGGAGCCCAGGCAGCCCAGGCGGACCCTGAATAAAAAGCAAGAAGACAGCATCAGTGCCCAGTGGCAGAAGAGAATGGAATCATGTAGTCATTCAACAAAGCTATCCAGAGCTCTGGACATGGAAACCCTACGGTTGAGAAAAGGGATCCCTTGAGGTACCTACCTGAGGAATGCATGCTCTTTGGGGCTTTCAGGCCATTGCAGCTGCTGTTTCTTGGTCTTTGAAGCACTCATCTTTTATTACTCAACTAACTTAGGGTGTCGCCTCCTCCAGGAAGCCTTCCCTGATCCCTCCCCTAAGTTGGGCCAAGTCCTCTCTTTCCTTCTGCTTTAAAGGCCACTGTATTATATTTGGGGAATTATCTGCTGAGAAGCCTGTTGCTCCCACTAGACTATGGTCTCCTCAAAGGAACTAGTGGGATATGAGTCATCTCTCTCTTCCCAAGGCTCAGCCAAATGTTTGATAAAATAAAACAGCAAGAGACCTCAGAGTTCAGCCAAGTTATCTGCAGAGGCTCAGGAGAGAAGGGACTTGTCCAAGGTCACACCAGCATCTCTGCACCACGGAGAGGCAGTGTAGCATAAAGGGTGTAAGCTAAGACTGTTGCATCAGACAGGCCTGGGTTCAAATCCCAGTACTGCCACCTACCAGCTGGGTTTGGGCAAGTTCCTTAACCAGCCGGTGCCTATAAAATGGGGTAATAATGCCCTCCTCATAGGATTATCGCGAGGATGAAATGAGATGGTAAACATATAACACAATGCCTAGTATGCAATCGTCACTCAAATGTTCCATCTATTCCAGTGGTCACAGCCGGGTCCAACCTTCATCACCACGCCCTGAGAACCTGCAACAGCCCGCTCACTTGTCTCCCTGCCTCCGCCCTCTCCCCCATCCAGTCTTCCTCCACACAGCCTGGTTCACCTTCCCAAGGCATTCCCCCTGCTCAACAACATTCAATGGCTCCCCATTCCCCACATAAGACGGGCCTAACCCCACAGCATGGCATTCAGGGAGCACCTGTCTGGCCTCACCTCTCTTCCCTTCCCATAGGAAGCAAGTCAGCCCAGCAGACTTACTAAACTGCAGTCTGACCTTTGTTCAAATCCTGGTCTTGCCACTTAACAGCTGGAGACTTGGTGCAAGGCCTTCAGCCTGAGTCTCCACGGTTCTCCTTTACCACAGCTACTGCCCTGTCTACCCCAAAGGAGTGAATGAGGATTAACTAAGTGCCTGATGTAAAGAACTGAACACAGAGCCTTCAAAGGAAGCCAGGCTTTCAAGGATGTGTGAGGCCTGGGGAATTCATTTGTTTCAAATAACCATCAACGAGATTCCAGGTTTCCTGCCCAGAGTTAAAATCGGTGTTGAAAACCCAGTACGATTTGGCTGGTAATTAATCCAGATCTCACGCTGGGCAGCCTTGATTCACAGTTCTGGTCCGTGAACACCACGTGCTTGCTCGTCCATAAATAAAAATCAGAAGAGAGATCCAGACAGGCAGATATGGGTACCAAGGCCCCAGGGTCACTGCAAAGAGCCCCGGCTGGAGGGAGGGAGGCTGCCGCGTGACCCAGTGCAAGTCCTGGCCACCTGAGCCTCCAGGTACCTCTGGCCAAACTGGCAGCAGGCAGCATTCCTTCCATCCAGAGCCCAGGGGCTGGGTGGACAGTTTCTAGTCTTTTTTTTTTTTTTTTTTTTTTTAAATATTTTATTTATTTATTTATTTATTTATGGCTGTGTTGGGTCTTCGCTTCTGTGTGAGGGCTTTCTCCAGTTGTGGCAAGCGGGGGCCACTCTTCATCGTGGTGCGCGGGCCTCTCACTATCGCGGCCTCTCTTGTTGCGGAGCACAGGCTCCAGACGCGCAGGCTCAGCAGTTGTGGCTCACGGGCTTAGTTGCTCCGCGGCACGTGGGATCTTCCCAGACCAGGGCTCGAACCCGTGTCCCCTGCATTGGCAGGCAGACTCTCAACCACTGCGCCACGAGGGAAGCCCCAGTTTCTAGTCTTATATCTACCTCTGGGGGTTTGAGATTCAGGGCCAGCCTACTCTCTGCTCCTCCCTGGGAAGCAGTAGAATACAGTATAAGACAGGGGCCTGGGTCCACACTGGGCACCCTTACTTACTAGCTGTGTGGCTTTGGGCCAGCTCCCTCCGGTCTCCAAGGCTTCATTCCTTAACTGTAAAATGAGGCTGTACCAGCAGCTAGCTGACAGATAATCTATAAAAAGTGCAAATCCTAGTGCCTGGTACACAGTTAACGCCCAGAAAGTTAGTGCTGTTTCTGTTAAGCAAGCTGCTGGAAGCTTCCCAACTCAAAATTTTAAGCCACCTTCCTCAGCATCTGTCTGGGGGGAGAGCAAAAGATTTCCCTTCCTAGAAGGTCCTCCTCGGCCCTATTCTTCCAGGTGACCCAGAATCAAAGGCAAATGCAGGGGGCTGAGGCCAAGCATTACTGCAGGTATCTTTATCATGACCGAATGAGAAACCACAGAGAGGCTCAGAGAGGCAAAGTGATTTGCTCAAGGCCACACAGCTAATAGGTAGAGCCCGGATTCAACCAAGGATCATTTGACTTGTTCTCTTATCCTGGGCAGCTTCCACACAGACAATCTTGGCCAGGTGCGTTGTGACTAGGTGGGCAACCTTGGGTAATTCCCTTCCCCTCCGTGGGCATCTGTGAAATGACTATCCCAGAACCTTCCCAACACTGGCGTTCCCTGAATTTCTGTGGTGATTTCCTCCTCTAGGTTTTCCAGTGGGAGAGAAAAGGTGAGATCATGTCCATCTCCCAGAGAAGGTGGCCAAGGCCCAGAGGGGTGAAGGCTGGTGCAGGGCTCCAGGGAGGGACAGTCTCCGTGGGGTGTAGCTCCCTGGTGGACCCCGGGAGGGCCACCACTGCAGTGGCCTGGATACACCCTCTTGGCACTTCTCCTGCCCCAGAAACGGGGGCATCCAGCCTGGAGTCTGACTTCATCCTTGACATCTGCAAAACAGACTCTAAGTGCCAGGCAGGACCCACGGCCCCGCCTGGTGATGTCAGTTCACAGCCGGACTCCTTGACACGGCAGCCCAGCCGTGCAGCTGCGGCCCCAGGCAGGCCTGACCCTCCCACACTCAGTGAGGCTGGGTGCCCCCTGCCCTTCTCGCTTGATCCGAGACCCTGCCTGCTCACCGTGCAGTGGAAAAACGCTGCCATTTCTTTCCAGGGCCTGAAGCCTGAGCGGGTGACTCCGGGATGATTCACAAGGCCGGGGTGGGATTTTTCCACTCCACGCTGCAAACAACGGGGCCTCTGAGAGGGCCTGGAGCTGAGGGGGAGGGGAGCGGGGGCTGCAGGCCTGTCTGGGGGAGGTGGACGAGGCCTGGGCTCGGGGCTCACGCAAACAGAGCCATGGAAACAACCAAGCAGCCGCTCTGGGCTTCCCCCAAGGGTCCTGGCATCCAACAGCCAGGCCTAGGGGAACCCCATCCCCCGGAACAAGTCCACCCTTGTGTCCAGCTGCAATAGCCCGCCTGCCAAGCCTTGCAGAAGGAAGTTAAGTCCTGGCTGGCATGGCCCCTGGCAGCAGGCAAGGAGAGGTTTCACAGGCCTGGGATCTGGGAGACCTGAGTCCAGTCCTGAGCGTGCTGCTAACAACCAGGTGACCCTGCTCAATGACCTTTCATTCTCTGGGCCTCTGCTCAGTGCCTGCCGCCTGGTGGGGGAGGCAAGAGATCTCAAAAGGCCCTCCCATCTCTAACCATCTGAGCTCACGATTATTCCCAAGGTTAGCCCAAAGGGCACTGAGCTTTCCCCAGTCTCTGTCCTAGGGAAGGGCCTACTGGGACAGGCCTTGAGCAGATTACTTCATCTCCCTATGCCTCTGGGTCTCAGTTTTCCCAGCTGTAAAATAGGAATACAATGCCCATTTTTTTTTCCCCAGGATAACATATACGCGTGCTGGTTATTCTCCATTTGCTTCCCAGATCCATTCTGTGCCCTGGGAAGCTGACCTCTACAGGCTGCACTGCCAGGCTTCCCTGCTCTCTGCTTCTGGCTGAGTTTGGTCAATGGGAGGCCCCAGCAAGAAACTTCTTCTTCCAGTAGAAGGAGAGGGTGGGTGAGGTATTTCTCTCCCTGCTCCCTCCTTGCTGGGCTATAGTTTGGTCCCAGCTCTTGTCCGAGACCCCTGTTCATGTTTTAACTCTCACTGGCTTCTAGCAACACCTTCCCCTCCCCTTGTAATTCACGTTGGACCCCATGTGCTTCTCCAGCCCCTGTCGATTCCTTTGATGACGCCAACACCTCTGTAAATAATCCCTTCCTTAAACTCTCCTCGATTACCCCGTTCTCCGCCTGGGGTCACAGGATACAGCAAGCAAACTGCTTAGCACAGAGCCTGGCACGCAGCAGGAGCTCAAAAATCATATGCAAAGACAAAGCAAAATGCCCCTCCATTCTCCTGGATTCTAGATGATACCAGTGTAAGGGGTGAATTGCTCAAGATCTAGCCCTGATTCCTAACTGCCAATGGCATGAAGGCCCTCCTGTGCCAGAACCTCTTGGTTCTCTTAGGGCAACAATGCCCCTACCTCAACCATTTGCACATCAACAATCAGCCACAAACATCCACTGGGACCCATATTCTAAAGCTGGGTGCTTTATGCCTCTCATCTCAGACAACCCACACAACTTTGGAAAGGTAGGTGGTACCATACCCTTGTTTTACAGAGGCCAAAAACTGAGGTTCAGAGAGGTTAAGTGACTTGCCAAAGGTCACACAGCACCTAGCACCTAGAAGGCGCTCATTCAACATTTGTTGAAAGAATGAAAAGATGGCTGGATAAGGGAATGGTTCAAACCCAGGTCATTCCAAATCCAAAGTCTGTGTGCTCTTGCACTACAAGCGCCTCCTTACCCCACCGGCAGCAAAGATCTGTGTAACCTCAAAGAGCCTGGCCTGCGTGTCAGGACAACCTGTTTTTCGTAAGGATCAAATTCCTTCATTCATCTCCCAGATAGTCATGGAGCATCTGCTGTGGGCCAGGCGCTCGGCCGGGTCTCCCTGAGGTGACGCTTGGAAAAAGTGCAAGGGCGTGCAAATGCCAGCAGCCTGATCGTGAATAAATAAGGCCTTGACTCGCCTCCTCCTGGGCGTGGGGCTTCTGTGCAGCTTCTGTGCAGCCTCTGTGAACCACAGCTTCCCCGCCCCTAGTCACCCGGGGCCAAGCTCAGCTTTTCCATGCTCCCCCCGCTCCTGGGGCTCCCACAGAGCTCCCTCCCTCAGTGCTACAACTCCTGGCAGGCCTGGGCCCAGAGCTCTGTCTCAGCCTCTGCCAGTCTGTCCCGTGCCCCTCGAGAACCATGCAGAACTGGCCAGACACAGCCTTGAACACCTCTCAGGCTCTGAAAGGTCCTGCAGTCATTTCTAAGAAGGGAGCTCTCCCAACACTGGGTCATAGAGGGAAGACAGCCCCAGGGAGAGGAAGGAAGTTCCCCAAATCACCCAGAAAATCGAAAACTCCAAGGCAGTCCTGGAGATTCCTCAACTGGCTTCCTCACAGGAGGTGGGAGCTATTACCTTCTGCAGAAACCAAAGCTTAGAGTGGGTCGGGGCCACAGAGCTAGTAAGGAGTGGAGCCAGGATTTAAACCCAGGTCTGCGTGTGCCCAGACTGGGGACAATTAAGCCTCATGTCCCGGGCAGCACAGCTTCTGCTCTGCTGGGGTTAGATCCTGAATGTATCTGAGGGTTTGGGGCGGGGATAAGAGAAAACAGAAGGAACACGAGTTCTTGTCACTGCTGTTCAAAGATGCCACCTCAATGAATAATTTCTGATATCTGGTGAAATATAAATGATCAGTTCGCCACCAGTTTGCCACAGCGGACTGGACAAAGCTTCTAGAAGCTTCTTGGTTCCTACTGGAGTGAGACTAGGTTCCGAGCTGGGGGGAGGGTGGGATTAGGGGATAGCACAGGACATGAGGCAGTATGGCACCCGGGCACGCTGATGTCTTCCCTCTTGCCCTCATCTGTTGTGGGCTGGAGGAGAAGGAAGAGCCATGGTCCTCACTGAAGCTGCATCCCAGCTCCTCCTGCAAGAATATGCTGCGTGCCCTTGGCCAAGTCTTTTGTCTCCCCAACCCTGGTCCTCTCATCTGTAGAGGAGGGGTTAGTACACACATCCTACCCTCCTGGATCAGTTTCTACAAGGTCCTAAAGGGAGATGCCACGTGTGTGGAAGTAACTCATGAACGTGATAGGTATAGAAACAGAAGACTTTTTAGACGTTGAACTCTTCACTTGAGACCAAGGACAGGGCCTGACACAGCTCTGAAGCCCGCAGCCTCTCAGCTCTGAGTCCTAGGGTCTCAGAGCAGACACTCGGGGCGGGGCGGGTGGAGGGGGGGAGCGGGGACTGGAATGTGCTGATCTTGGAGTCTGGAGCTGGGGCGTAAACTTCAGCTCTGCCTCCTACGTGCTGTGTGGCTTCTGAGTGAATCCTGGCCCTTTCTGGACACAGTTTCTAGGCTCCTCACCCGCCCAATGATGAGGGTGAACTGAATGGTCCCTAAGCATCCATCCCCTGAACAGGTCAACTAAAGCACCTTCTTCGATCAGGGGGGAAGTTCAAGACCAGATCTGGCAGGAGGCCTCACCTCCTGCTGACCCACATCACCAAACCCCAGGAGGAAAGTACGAGGCTCAGGCACCCGAAAGGCCCAGAGGCAGAGTCTACACCCTGAAAACCTGCTCCTGCTCCAGTTGTGCTGGCTTGGACACGGCCTCCCTCATTCCACGTCACACACAGCCTTGGGGGACAGGGCTGGCCTCCTCCACTCGGCGGGGTAGAGACCCTAAACTTCGCTCCCCCTCTATCAGAGGGGGACAGTTCACCCCCTTTTGACCTCACAGCCAGTGAGGCCAACCCCTCCACAGCTTGGGAAGCTGAGCTATCACAGGCCAAAGGTCCCTGGTGCCTGAGTAGGACTGGGTAGCCTGGAGGGGTGAAAAGGGTTTCTCCTGCTTTCCTCGGCTCCCCACTCCATACCCTGCCAATTTCAGAACACGGGACTTGAGCAGAATGTTGACATAATCGCAAAGCAATGCATACAATTTCCGTAAGTTCTACAATATGGTTATAATAAAAACGGGCTCTCGGTCCCCTTGGAGACAGGCTGAATAAATATTATTCCTAATGATTATTAAAACTCATTAAGTGTGTTTGTAAGGCCTGGGAATTCCCAGTATCTGCCACTGTCTCCACATTGTGGGGAGCCTAACCCAAGCACAGAGCCTGGTGGGCGACCCGGCCCCGGGAAGGAGGGATCCACACGGTGGTCATCTCCAAGGAAGGAGAACAGAGCAGAGGCCCGGGCTTTCTGGAAACTCCATCTCATCATTCCCCACCCGGAGGAATTGGCCTCCAGCTGCAGAAAGGTCGCTGCCCCTGGAGACAGTCCCAGGCATGCCGGAGGCATCGACCCTGAGACCGTTTCCTGCACGTGGAATGTTCTCTCTCTCTTCCTTGACTGCTTGGACTCACCCTGATCCTCCTCACCCCCAAACTCCTCTACCAGGGGCCACAAATCAAATGTCTACAGGAGCCAGGCAGGTAACAGAAACAAGATGAAAGGACTGGGTTTGAAGGCCAAGTGGGAGACGTGTGGGCAGGCACACACAGGAGGGGGCCTGTCCTGTCTAAAGCAGAAGCCCTGACCCGGCCGCAGCCCATGGGCCACTGCATCTCTCCCTCTTCCAAGAAAAGCCAGTCACCCAGTCTTTTAGAAGAAATCTCTCACATTTCAAAAAATATTAATAACTTATTAAACATTTTTAAACAATGCTGCACGTGCGAAACCAAACACACTCAGCCCTACCCATGTGCGACCTTCGCCTGAAACTCGCAGACAAGCTGGTGGGCTGGAGGAACCCTGTTCCAGGGCTCAGGCAGCTGGCCTTTGGAGACTGGGGCCAGTCAGTTCGTGGTTTTCCTTAAGCCACTCAACCTTTACAGTGAGGCTAGCAAAGAGTGACTTGGGGCCTGGGTTAACCAAAGCCCAGGGTTTGCTCTTACCTGGAGGGGGTCACCAGACCCAAGTCCACCCCAGGGGATCACAAATCTGGGGCAGGATGTGCCATCATGAATACAGCCGAGGTGGAGGCATGGGGGACCCGGGGTGGAGTCAAGGCCCTGCCTGTAACCAGCTCCCTGCTCTAAGCTGCTTCACTTCCTCTGCCCTGACCAGGAGCAACTGCCTAACTGCCCCCATCACCCACTCAAGCGCCAAGCAGCAGGCACAGCCCACCAAGTCTTACCGGTAAACCACAGTCTCCCTTGGGCCCCGGAGGTCCCATCAGCAGCAGGAAAGGTGTGGGTCCCACCAGGTGGAAGAACGAAGAGCCAGTGCTCATGGGCTGGGGTCTGGAGGACAGGAATCGCGCCGAGGCCAGCGCCGGGGCCGGGGTGGTCTGCTGGCTGGGCCGCAGCCGTCTGGGGCTCGGCCCAGTTGTCGGATGGTTAAACGGGACATCCCTGGCTGCCTTCCCAGGTCTGAGAGGCACGGGCTTCCAGGGGCTGCTCTTGGATCTGGCTTTCTTTGTGGCTTCTGATCCAGTGGGTTTCTTGCTTCCAGTGGGGGCTGAACCAGGAGCGAGGGTGGGAGGCATCGCTGTGGCTTGTGGCCGAGCAGTCCTGGAAGCACTAGGACTGGGGGCAGGTGATGGGGGCACGACAGTGGGTCGGGGAGGTCTGTGTGTGTTGGCGCGGGCAGGAGCCGGCTCACTGACACGACTGCTCAACTTGGTCTCAGCCTGGACCACTGGGGGAAAAGACTTTTTAGAGGAGCTGGCAGCAGGAGGTAGGGGCCGCGTGCTGGGTGCTGGGGATCTGGGCGTTACAGGGTTCCTCTGGATGGGCTTCACTGTGGGACAGGAGACTTTGGCAGGAACTGGGTGGGAAGTGGGTAGCACCGGCTTCTTGGCGGGTGGGGCTGACTTTGTGAAGGAAGGCGGAGCTGTCTTCTGGGTGGGGCGGGGACTTTTGACAGGGGCAATTGAAGGAGAAGGGGCTGAAGGCTTGGTGGGGTGACTTTTGGGGATTTTGGTGGCTGTGCTCTTCTGCAGTGGCTGGACAGGTCTGGTGGAGCTGGCAGGAGAGGCTGGGGGCACGGGAGGCAGCCCTCCACTGGCTGACAGCTTGGCAGGTGGCAGGAGGGTCCGGGCTGGGCCTCCACCTGTGACGGGCTGGTGAGGGCCTGTGGTGCTAGTCCTTAGGGGCTTGGCGGGCATGGCAGGCACCACAGTCACCCTGGGCCCCCTGCCTGCTGGCCGTGACGCCAGGGCTGGCGTGGCAGTGGTCAGGTTCTCCAGGCCCAGCAGGGCAAGGTCGGTCTGGAAGGTGAGGGGTGTGCCAGAGTCTCGGGGGAGGAAGGGTCCCAGCTGGGGCCGGTACGTGTCAGCCTGCCCACACTGCTTTCTCAGGTGGGTACAGTAATTGTGAGCGACCTGCGTCACGGGGTAGATACTGAACTGGCACAGGGCACCTTCAAACTGGACTGCGTGTGGGCTCATCTTCCCAAAAAGGAACAAGCCCTCGGGGTCAAGCGCTGGGTCCCTGTGGAAAGGCAGCGGGACAGGCACCCGGTGCTGCCCGCAGGCCGTCACCAGGGTGATGGTGCGGCCGCGGAGCTCCAGGGCCAGGTGGTGCCAGCGCCCGTCGTGCACGTCGAGGTCGAAGGCCACGGAGCGCCGGGGCCCCAGGTGGACGACTGTCTTGCCAGGGAGGAACTGCAGGCCCAGCTGCAGCTTGTGCTTCCGGCTGCGGACGGCGAAGAGGAAGGCATGGTTCACTCGGTGGGAGCAGAGGCTCAGCACCAGCGCCAGCTCTGTGCCCAGGGCGGCAGGGACGACGGCAGCCGTGGGGGCCTGGAGCCGGGCCCGCTGCGTAAAGATGAAGCCTGACTGGAACGGAATGACCCCTGGGGGCGGGGGGCTCCGGCCGCCCGCTGCCTTCGTCCAGCTGAGGCCCAGCCGCTGGAGGACGTCCACATCTGGAGAGGGAGGGCAGAGGGGGAGAGGACACAGTCAGAGCCTGCTTCCGGCTGCACAGACGGTGAGGACAGTCCACCCGCTGCTACCTGCTTGCCCCATGGCTGTGGCTGACAGCACAGAGTTGGAACCAATCCCTCGTCTGGCTACGTGATCCTGCATATGCAGACCGTCCTCCACTTATGATACAGTTACATCCCGATAAAGCCAAGGTAAGTTGAAAACATCCTAAGTCAAAAATGCATTTAATACACCTAACCTATGGAACATCACAGCTTAGCCTAGCCTACCTTAAACAGGCTCAGAACACTTACATTAGCCTACAGTTGGGCTAAATCATCTCACACAAAGCCTATTTTATAACAAAGTGCTAAATATCTCACATAATTTATTGACTATAAGTGAGAAACAGAATGGTTGTACTGGTTCAGAATGGTTTAAGCGTATTGATTGTTTCCCCTCGTGATCTCATGGCTGATTGCGAGCTGTGGCTGCCGCTGCCCAGCATCACGAGAGAGTACCATACTGCATATCGCTGGCCTGGGAAAGGATCAAAATCAAAAACTCGAAGTACAGTTTCACTTTGGCACCATCATCAACTCAAAAAATCATAAATCGAAACATCATAAGTTAGGGACCATCTGTAGCGGCTATGAACACAGACTCTGGAGCCAAACTTCCTGAGTTCAAATCCCACAACTTACTAGCCTTGTGACTTCAGTGCCTCGGTTTTCCCATCTTTTAAATGGGATAATAGTAGTGCCAAACTCAGAAGGACGTTGTGAAGAGTCAATGAGAATGCACTTGGAAAAAAATGCCTGGCACAAAATAAGCACTTTTGAAGGAGAGCTATTAATATTAAAAATAATGATAATCACCAAATGCTAGAACTAAGGGTATAAGAGCCTGCCCACCATGGTTTGTTTCCCCCTCTCTCTTCCTTGAAAGCCATATCCTCCAGGAAGCTGGCCCATAAGCGAGGGAACGACAGGAATGTTCATGTCACCAGAGCTTGGGAAGGCTGTCCAGGGGACCTGACTAGTTTCACCATCGTTTTCACCCAGTCTCCTTCCCACCCCCGAAGTCTCTCTCAGGCCGGAGCAGACTAGGGGAGCTGCTGTCTACACAGAAGGCAGAGGACATTTCCAATGACTCCCTTCCTCCCTGTGTGGCCTTGGACAGAGCAGAGGAAGTAATCAAGGCATCCCTGCAACCTCTGTCCTCTGGCGAAGCGTCTGGACATGGGACCGTGGTATGGCCAGGTCACATCCGCCTGGTAATTACGCCGGCTGGGCTTGCCAGAGCAAAAGGAGGGCTTCCAGGGTGTTTATGGAAAGGTTTCCTGACCTTGCCTCTCGTCGGGTCATTCGACCTCCTCCAGTTGGCTGAGCTGCCAGTGTCTGCAGAAGCCTGCTCAGGAGCTCCATCTCAGCAGGAAACGAGAGGCTGCCTCCGGAACTGGGTTCCGGGAAAGGTCCTCAGGCCCCCTCCTCTGAGCTCAGCATCCTAACCCCTGAGTGTGGAATGCTCTCTCCCTCATCACCTGGAGTAAGAGCGGGGTGCACTGGGCTGAATGCAATCAGCTCTTAGTAGACCCTAGGTCAACCACTGTGAGATGGACAGGGGGATGGACAGAAAGATAAATGGGCTGGAAGAAACTGAGACCCCGGGTGCTGGTAACATGGCAGCATAATGGTTCCATAGCAGGCTCTGGAGTCAGAAGGCTGGACTTTAGAGCCAGACAAGACCACCTGTGAGTCCAGACCCTGAGCCTCAGTTCTCTCTGCCGTAAAACGAGGCTGCAAAGAGTGCCTACCTCATCGAGGTGCTGGGAGATGAAATGGAGGTCTTCCTTATTACCTATCCTCACCCACCCCTGCATCAGGTACCTCTGGCCAAGTCTCTTCCTGCCCCCCAGGCCTCAGTTCCCCTGCCTGAAAGACAAGGGAAACCAGACCTGGAGGTGGCCACAAAGTGCTAAGAATGTTCTAAGAACTCTGTAGCTGTAGGCTGCTGTTTCACGTTGGCTTGGATTGAAGACTCTTATTCTTCCCTAGGACCCGAGGGCCTTCACTTCACTTCAAATTCCTCCTTTCTCCCACCTCTTGTCTGTCCCCAAGTCCTAAGCTAAAATAAACCACACTGTTTAAGGATTGTGAGTAGTAGCATACTTTATACGTTTAATCACTGAAAGCCTCTTGCTATCATAAGATACTTCTCACTATAAACAACTTAAAAGGGAGGAGCCACTTGTAATGACAGAAAGTCACTGCCCCCTGTCCCATCTCGGCAGCCCCTGAGAGGCTCCCAGGCCTGCACACATCTCTCCCTGCACCCTGCAACTTACAGCCGCTTGCGCTCCCTCAGGGAAGATGACAACCGGCCAGGCCAGGTGGCACCGAGGAGGTTTCCCTTATCATCCTCTCCAGGTGGTTTTTTTTTTTTTTTTTTTTTGCATTGGGTCTTCATTGCTGCACACGGGCTTCCTCTAGTTGTGGCGAGCGGGGGCTATACTCTTCGTTGTGGTGCATGGGCTTCTCATTGCAGTGGCTTCTCTTGTTGCGGAGCATGGGCTCTAGGCACGCGGGCTTCAGTAGTTGTTGAATGCGGGCTCAGTAGTTGTGGCTCGTAGGCTCTAGAGCACAGGCTCAAGTAGTAGCCCTCAGTAGTAGCACAGGCTTCAGGAGTTGTGGCGCAAGGGCTTAGTTGATCCACAGCATGTGGGATCTTCCCGGACCAGGGCTCGAACCCGTGTCCCCTGCATTGGCAGGCGGATTCTTAACCACTGTGCCACCAGGGAAGCCCTCCAGGTGGGTTTTAAAGCTGACACCAGGCAGTCTCCAGGACTCCCCTGCACACTACCTGCAGCTCAGGGGCCAAGTCCCCAACTCTGCTACCTGGAACTGGCAGAGGTGGTCACCGCTAAGCCTCCGGGAGCCTCTGACCACGGTGGGCTCCACGGGGATAGAGAAGGGCCGTTCTTGCCCAAACTTTTCAGGTGGTATATAATTAACAATAAGAAGAAGAACTAATATTTATTGAGCACTTACTATGTGCTTTACAGGGGTTCTCTCTCTCTATTCTCTCAATCATTTATACAGCAGGTACTGTTTATTATCCCCATTTTACAGAGGAGGGTCAGAAAACTGAGCGATAGTAGCTTGCCCAAGGTCACACAGCTTATAATAAAAGACCCAGCTGGCCCCCGGGTCTTTGTCCTTCCTTCATCACTATGCTATCCTGCGCTGGAGGCCCTAGACTGGTTGGAAGGCAGGGTGGAGACACATCCAGAATCCCATCAGGGGAGAGGCGCTGGGGGACAGGGGAACGAATTCAGCCCAAAGCCAAGATGGAGGGACCCGGCCAGCTGGCCGCAGCAAGATCCCTTTATTACATAAACCGGGCTCCACACTGCTCCAGGCTCTCCTCACCACCCCCCTAGTGCCTGACTCAGGACTCTGGACAGCTGTTCACCTACTCTGTGGGGGAAAGAGCAAGCTCGGAAAATATGACATTTGCACAAAATGTTGCTGGGCAGCAGGAGTCTCTTCCGGGCACAGCCCTCCCCTTCCAGGGGCCCAATCCCTGCCCGGTGGCCAGGTCAGGCCACAGGGGCTCTGGGAGTGCCCGGCCGCCTGCCCCGGCACACAGGCCAGGCGGGTGTGGAGGAGGGGGAGGGGCTGCTATTTTAAGCAGCATTGTGGCTGCTTGACAAACAGATGTGGGAGACGTTTCAGTTTCCATGGGCAGTGGTGTAGCCAGTGTCCCGCTGCCTGGGCCCCCTGGACAGCTCCTCAGGGATAGTGGGGAAAAGCGGCATCTCACGGGAAGGGGAGGGCAGATCACAGGCGTGGGCAGTGATGCTTGTGGCCTTCGTGCCTCTTGTCAGCACTTCTTGGGGGTACCCATTGGACAAAGAGGGACAACTGCAGCTTACTGACCCAAAGTAACTTACATTCTGCCCTAGATAGGAACAAAAGCATCCCCTTTCCACATTTCTGCACTGAGCCCTTTCTACCCTTCACAAAACATCAAACGTGATTTTTTCAAGCCCGGAAGAGAAATTTGCCAATGACTGGCTCCATTCTACTGATGAGAAAGTCGAGGCACTGAGTTCCAATTAGGGGAACTGATGTCTCCTACCCCTGCGTTCTCAGATCCCTCTGTCTTCCTTTGTCTCCCCCTGGGCAAAGAGAAGAGAGAATTACCTTCAGGAGCTCCTTGGGTGGAAGCCAGGTGACAGGCAAGTGAGACTAAGATCCAGGTGAAGAGAAATCCCCTAGAGACCAGGAGACACAAGCAGATGTGACATTAGCTTCTAACTCTCCAGCTGGGGAGTTGGGAGTGGATCACCCAGCCCCAGTCCCACCCCAGTCCCGCCCAGGGGAGGCAGGAGGTGAGGCACAGGCTCCAGGACCCCATCGGACCAGCCCACACTCCCGGGGGTCCAGCCACAGCCTCTTGGGGCAGGACCTGCTTACACAGTACAAATACAACCTCGCTTTTCACAGATCAATAAACCAAGGTCACCGGGCGGGAACTAGTAGGCAGGAAGCCCTGCCCTGGCCGTCAGGAGACCCAGGGTCCAGCTCAAAATCTGCCGCCGACTCACTGGGCAACGAGGGAACAGCCCCTGCCGCTCCCCGTCTCTGGGCCTCAGTCTCTCCATCTGTACTGTGGCCTCAAGATCTTGAGGCCCAGTGGGCAACAGAGCCAGGGCTGAAAAGTCAGTGGGAAGACCAGACTGCTCTGCTTAGATGACAGGTGTTTTCAAAGGGCAGGAGAGATGAGAACTCAATCTCCAGACTCACGGCGGAGAGCGGGAGAAGACCCCTTAGCCAGGACCAGTGTGTGCTAAGGAATCTGCCTACTGGCTTCACGCTGATAGGAAATGGGAGAGAAGAGGAGACGACGGGCAGTCAGGCCCCCACGGGTGCAAACCTGGCCCCATCGCTTACCAGCTGTGTGACCCTGGATGAGTCCCTCCGCCTCCCTGAGCCCGTCTCCTCCTCTGCAACTCAGCTGACACTCCCTATCTTGCAAGTCAGGCGTGAGGATTAAATGAGCTCATGCATGTCAAGGGCTCGGCCTTTTGCCAGCCACCAAAGTGCTTCTTATTCTTAGACCAACCCTGCTGTCCCTGCACTCTGGGGCCTGGAAGGGTTAATGCTCTGCTCAGGGGCTCCTGCCAAGATGGGCAGAGGCAGTGATCCGATTTCACCTTCCTGCGGGAGCAGCCACTGGCGACACCCGAAGCCACCGGGGCATCTGATCCCCAGGCAGGCAAAGGGGAGGGCGGCACGTGGCCAGACTCGGCCAGCTAGGATGCAGGCAGAAAGAGCCCCGACAGGCGGGTGGTGAGGGCAGAGGCTGGGACACGTGGGCCCAGGATCCATTTCCAAGGGAAAGCCTAGGATGATGTGCTTCTGGGGAATCACGTAATCCAGGAAACCCATCTGCCAGAGTGGATGTCTGGAGCCCCGGGTTCTTCCCAGCTCCCTGGGAGCCTTGGAAAACACCCTCTGATTTAATACCAAGTACTCCAATTTAATTGCAATTAGGATCAATGGTAATCCTGACCTGGACACTGTGGAAGACACTGATGGTTACCTACCCACAGCCATACCACTTTCTGCTAGTTCAGGGAGACCTGAACTTCAGAGGATACTGGATGAATCTGGATAAGTCTAAGCCCACTCTGAGAATTTGCCATGCTACTGACTGGCTTAGGCATGCATATGTGACCCAAATGTGGCCAATGAGATGTGAGGGATGCCTGTCAGGGCCTCTTAAGAAAGAATTTCAAAGAGACATGGAAAAGGTTTTCCTCTAGCCTTTGCATGTTGTTGAGTGGGGACTTGCTGCTGCAGCCATTTTGTGCATGTGAGGTAACAAGCCACATGAGCATGTGAGGATGGCAGAATGGAAAAATGGTGGGTGTCTGATGACACTTGAGATGCTGAATTGGCCAACCCTATTACTGCTTTTCCTTTGGGCCTCTTGATATGGGAGGTAATAACTCTCCTCGTTGTTTAAGCCATGTTCAATTGAGAGTTACTCAGAGCATAAGGTGAACTAGCTGAAACAGCACTCAGATGCTGACGGTCCCTTGAAAGCCTTCTCCAGCTTCTGGGCCTTTGCACATGCTAATCTGAAGTGCTCTAGACACTACTCTTTTGCCTGGTCAGTTTCCACTCATGCGTTAGATTCTAGCCTGGGTGTCATTTCCCAGAGCCTGCTGCACATACGTCACCGGGTATCCCACGTATGGTCATTGTCTATTTCTCTGTTTCCCTTTCTAGCCCAAGTCCCTGAAGGGCAGAGACCACATCTGTCTTGTTCACTCTTGTTTTCCCAGCACCTGGCAGGCATGTAGTAAGTGTTCAGAGTATTTTTGCAGAAGGAATGAATGTTACCTGGTATTACAGGACTCTGGACTTTACAAAGTATCTTCCCAAAGCTTTAACTCCAGCAGGCCCACCCCACCTCTGACTTTTTCCAGGGATGCTCCTGGATAATCCTTGCTCCCTCCTCATCCTCTCCAATCTGCTGCCACTGCTGTGAGAATGCCTTTTACACAGGGCCTGTCCTCCCTGCCTCCACGGGCCTCACCTCCAGCGCATCACCAGCAATAACTAAAGGTCAGTGCCTAGCGGCCCTGGTCTTGTCTCGGGAGAAGGGTAGAGGCTGACCCTTCTGGCATGACCTGCCCGCTTGAAGCAAATGGCAGACACATCAGCCGTGATGAACAGTAATAGGCAGCTTTGTTTGATTTGACAAAAACTGAGGCCTAGGGACGGCAGGTGCTTCCTCAAGGTCACCATGGGCAGACTCTGGGGACATAGCTCTTCAGTACTATTTCCCACACCCACCAAGTAGCTACTCCAGGAAACTGTGGACAGATCTACTGGGGAAGAGCCATCTCCTATATCCCAGTCTTGGTAGTTCCAAAGCACAGCTGCATAGCAAAGGCTCTGAGAAGTCTGCAATAAGGAAATTCACTGCACTTTCCGTCGGTCAGCAGTGCCTGAACTTAGAGGACCAGGGAACTCATTTTTCCTGAGAATGCCTCCTCAGAAGACACTGCCCCTAGCTCTCCAGTGTTCCTGCAACCTTACTAGTCTCTGTTCCATTTCCTTCCGGTCTCCTCTCTTCCCAGCCCTTTCCAGGCACCAGCTCTCACTCCTTGAGTCTCTCCCTGTGTCGTCACATCCACCCTTCTTAGGATGCTCCCCAAGCTGATAAAGAGAGGCCAGGTGGAGAGGAGAAGGTGCAAGAACCACGCACATCCTTCTCGGTCAGTTTTTCCTGCTGGGGTTATGCCAAGGTGACCACCCTCTAGAGAATAAGAGGATGTATTGGGGGCAATATCCATAATCCCTAAAGGTCAGGAGAAAGAAGACTCACAGGGGAGATGGGATCAGAATCTTCTCTTCAATTAAGCTTCCTAACACCACGGTTTCTAACTCGAGAATTTCAGCCCCGAAAGGCCTGTTACAAAAATATTTGTCTCCTTTTCATTCACCTCAACAAATGCAACTGACCCTCTCAGACCTGGATTCTGTATGCACTTGACCCAGAAACTGCCAAAGTATAGCACGGGAGTATAGAGTGGGAGAAGGTCCTTTGAGATCATTTAGAGGCCAGACTCTAGTCCCAGCCCCTCTTTATAGAGATGGGCCACTGAGGCCCAGAGAGGGGAAGTGACTTGCCCAAAGCCACACAGCATGTCAGTGACCCACATCATCTGACTCCACCACCTAGTAGACAGTCCTTTTCGCTTGACTCGTCTCCCATGGAGAAGAAATCGGAGACTTACAGGGACTTCCTACTTGCCAGAGACCAGAGTCCCAGCCTTCACCAACAGGAACAGAGATGCATCCTGAGGAGCCAACAGCCATCTAAGTAAGCTCCAGGCCTGGAAAGTTGGCTCCCAGAGGGAGGCCCTGCCGATTCATTTGCTCCCGTTCCAATCCTGTTTAGGCTACTGCTAATAACGTTTAGTGCCTGCACTGTCTCAGAGCTTTGTTCTTCCAGACTTCCGTTTTCACCGCTGACTCGTGGGCCTTGGCTGGGCGAAGCCAGGGCTCCAGAATGTCGGGAAGACCAGAGCTCAGGGGCCAGAGATGGCAGAAGGCGGCCGAAACGGGAGCCACGAGTTAGGGAGCCTGACCTTGAAGACACAGCCTGGCCACACAGCCCTCCAAGAAGGGAACCCAGGTGTTCCTTTCTCCTGCAAAAAGCCCTCTGCCAGAACACCCAGTGTGGTTACTCCTGGACCACGAGGCCGGCCAGAGCCTGCAGCTGGTGTGCATAGGTTTTCCTCTTTCCTTGTTACCTGAGAACATACAGGCGCTCAGAGACCCACACAACTTGGACATCCACTGTGAGCTCAGAGCTGAGACCCAGGGCACAGAAACACAAGGAAAGCAGCCCCGTGGTCTCTGGGCTGGCTGTTATCCCACGGAGTAAGCTGGGAAGGATGCGGCCGGCGGACCACAGGAAAGAGAAGGGGGATGAACCTGTCCCACCTGCCTCCATGGATTGGCCAGGCCCCACGTGCCCAGACGCCAGGCTTTCTTCACACCTTACACCTCTTCCACGGGAACATAGACAGGGCATCTGTCTGGACACGATGCGGCCCAGAATTTTTCAGTTGTTTCACACATCCATTCAAGATGAAGTGAATAATAATATAAATAACAGCTGCCATTTATTGAGCACTTACTACATGCCAGGCCCTGTCCTAAAAGCCTTTTACAAGCACAGTCCCACTAATCCTCACAAAAACCCTTCTGGCTGGGAATGAGGATGCCCGTTTGGGGGATGAGAAAAAGGAGAAGCAGAAAGACAAGGTGCCTGCCCCAGCTCGCAGGGCAGAGGCAGGATTCGCACGGCTTGACTGAAGTGCCCTCTCTGCCCACGGGTGTGTTTCTGTTTTGCTTCCATTTCCGCCATCAACTGAAATGGCATTTTCGTGTGCCAGGTAGGTTGTGGGGTATCCAGAGGGTCCCTGAACACAGAGAGAGAGGAAGAGCCTATGCCAATAAAGTAATGGGGGGAGTGTGCTCAGGGAGGGACAGACCGTGGGTTACATTTGGAGGGCAAGCCCCCTGCAGTGCGGCATCAGGGGCGCTGATGGCTGTTGAGCTGAGCCTTGCGGATGGCAGGCTTATGGAAGCACGAGGGAGGGGGAGCGTTCTGAGTACAGGGAGGAAGGGGAAGGAAAGAGAGGCCAGGGATGCTCCGTAACAGTGTCATGGAAGCTGGGCTGGGAGCAAAGCTAGGAGGCACGCAGGGGGCCAGAGGACACAGGGTTTGGGGCGCTGCGGTGGTTAGGGAGGCAGAGGCTGGGCCTCAAACAGCATGACTGCCCACTTACCTAAAGCTTGGGCCCCACTGTGGGGTGCTTGCCTGGCACCACTTTTCTACCCAACCGCTGGCATCTGCCCTGGCACAGGGTCTTCTGGAGAAAATGAGTCAGCAGTGTGCTTACTGGTGCTGTGTGTGTGTGTGTGTGTGTGTGTGTGTGTGTGTGTTTGTGTGTGGCGGTGAGGGGCGGGGGAATCTCAGCCAGACCACTTTTTCCAAGACATGGGAAAGAGAGGGGGCGGCATCACCCCCCTGATTCCAGCGCAGAGGGGGCAGGGCCTGGTGGAGAAGGGCGGAGCTACAGCCCTGACCAGCGTCTTGGGAATGTCCTCTGGTCCTGGGGGCAGGATGGACAGGGAGCGCTTCTCTGGGCCGTAAGCATGAGCCACAGTCCACAGGGCCCTGAGGGGCTGCTCCCATCCTGCTCACGGCCACACACACCCACACGCGGTGACTCCCTCTTGCACATGCTCACTCCTTTACAACTCCTACTCCACAGGCTGGGAACCAGAGCCTCTGGGTCCCAGCCCCTCCTTGGAGATTCCCTGCCCCTCTCTGGCCCTGAGTCTCACATCTGTGCAACGAGGGGTTCGAATTAGTCATCTCCCAGGGCCCTTTCTGCCCTGACATGCTAGCTCTCACTTTTTCCTCTCTCACACGCGGGACAGGAATTGAGGACCACCCCCTGCCCCTCCCCAAGCAGGGAAGCACTGAGACACACAGACCCAAACAGACTGACACACATGCGGAGATTTCCAGAAACAGGGGACGTGCAAAGACACACAGACGCTGAGACAGCAGCAGAAGCCGAGACCTGCAGCCCTAGAATTTTGCAGACAAGTTTCCCGAGAACCGACAGAAACGGACACTTACAGGCTCGGGACCTGTGGACACCAACACTGTAACACACCGAGACAGACAGAAATGGAGATCCCCCCCTCCCCCAAGCATCCAAAAAGCCCCCCTCCGCCCCCCCCCCCCGCCCGCCGCTCCAGGCGCCACCCCCACCCCCCAATCCCGATTCCGGGGCTGGCTCTGCATGGGACCCTCCCCAGCTCGGCCCCCGCCCCAAGGCGATCGGGCAGCCGCGCCAGGCGGGGCAGGGCGGGCAGCGCTCTCGCCAACCCTCGCCGGGCCGGGGGCGCTGCCCGCGTTAACCCTTGGCGGCCCGCCTCGCAAGGGTGAAGGAAGGAGCAGGAAGCTGACGTTCCGCTGGAAGCGTCCCGCGCGCCGGGGAATCCCCGCCTCCGGAGCCGCAAGAAGCTGGGGAGGGGGCGTCCCCGAGCCGGTACTCACCTCCCGCGCGCCGCTGCCGCCGCCGCTGTGCCTCGGGCCCCCCGCGCCGATCCCGCTCCCATGGCGGGCCCCTACTTCATGCTCCCGAGCCCGGGGGGCAAGTGTGGGCGCGCCCCATGGGGCCGCCAGCCCCCCGCCCCGCCGCGCCAGGCGGGCTCAGAGCGCTCGGCCCCCGCGCCCACAGCGCAGTCCCGCTCCCAGGGGCGCCCGAGCAGGCAGGCAGCGCGGCCGGGGCCCCGCGGGCGCCCGCGCCAGGCCCATGGTCCCAGGAGTCCCGGCGCCGCGCTCGCCCCTGCCTCGCTCTTCTCTGCTTCCACCAAAAAGGAAGAAGAAGCAGGGGGAAAAAAAAAAAAAAAATCAAACTTTTGGAGGCGGGCTGCTGGCGGTCCCCGGAGGCAGAGCAAGGCCGGGCGAGGGCGCGCGGAAGGCGGTGGAAGCTGCCTCCCCGCCGGCCTGGGGGAGGAGAGGAAAAGGAAGGATTTGGGGGAAATGAAGGCGATTTAAAGTCTCGGCCCGCGGTGGCTCTCCACCTTCTCTCCTCCCCGCGCCGGGCCGCCCTCTGCTGCCCCCTGCTGCCCCCTGCCGGCCTCAGCCGGGGACACAGCCTCCGCGGGCCCACGACTGTCCCGCTAAGACACCCCACCCCCCCAGACCCCCTGTAAAGATGGGGAAACTGAGATTCACAGAGAGAAAAGAGATGGCCAAGACTGTACTGCGGGATGATCACAGTTTGGAGATTCGGGACCTCTAGATCGTGAGACTGGGGGTCCCCGAGTTGGGGGCAAAGATAGAGGGGGAAAGGGGACAGATACTATTGCTGAAAGGAACCCGGAGTTCCAGGGACAGATCTGGGACTAGGACTCAGTGTCCAGACTCCCATGAAAACAACAACCAGTGTTCTACCACACACATACACACACCTATTCTCCTCCCAGATTCAGGGCGCCCTGGAGGACAGACTTTCCTGGGCACGTAGTGGGTGCGTTTGTTCAATGTTGGCCACCTCTCTCTCTCCTCTCCACGCAGGAAGAAATGGGAGCTTAACCTACCTCCTCACCCCAGAGTAGACCAAAGGCTCCCTCAGATCCCAGTAAGGAGCGCAGAACTGCGCACCTTGATGCCGCCACAAACACCTGGCAAATTCGCACACCCACAACCCCAGTTCGAGCCCTGGCATTAGAATCCCCCTCCGCCTCCACTTCCACGACTTGTTCCCTGGTGCATACACACATTCCCACACATATCTACCCTTGCTGCAAACTCAGACACACACTCACACTCACTCACATGCAGGCACAGCCACGCTCTCCTCCTGGGCTCACACAAACACACCCTGGGGTGTCTGGACTCTGGCGCACACCCGGACTCCACACACGCAGACACATGCACATTAGTGCTTACACGCGCACAAATGCACACTAGCCTAGCCTAGCCAGATCCTCCCAACGCACACACCCGCGTGCACACCTCTCATACATATCTTCACGTGCACACGTAACAGCCCAAGTGCACACACTCACGCGCGCTACCCCCCACTTGCACGCAGGTTTCCGCTAGTGCCCATCGCACGCGGGCACAAACACACTCACTCCTCGCACGTGCACCCCCTCCCCACATGCGCGCACCTTTACGCACACACACACCCGTACCCCCAGCGCTCCAGGAGCCCCGGGCCACTTACTGGGTCCCTAGGTGCGAGGCTGGACGGTCGGTCCTTCCTCGGGCGCCTAACGGCATTTGTATTCATGGGTCCCCGCAGCCCCGGGCGCGGGCGCGGGGGCGGGGGGACGGGGTCCCCTTCCCTAAACTGGGCGCGGGCGCTCGGAGCGCAGCGGCACCGGGAGGGGCATGGGCGCGCCGGGCTGCGCCACCCGCCCGGTCCGCCTGCGCTCGAACTTCAGCCGCTCTGCGTCCTCGGACTCCGGCACGGGCTCCGGGCGCGGGGGGCGGTTCATAGGTGCAGGGGCCGCGGCGCCCGCCGGGCCTTTTGAAGTCTTCGCTGGGGGCGGGGAGGGGGCGCTGAAGGCGGCCTTTTAAACCGTGGCTGCACGCGGGCTCGGTCGAGCAAGGTGTCTGGTTTCAGCAACTTTAGGAAAAGTCCCAAGCCGAAGGGGGTGGGAGGGCCGACGCGCGAGCCAAGCAAGCTAGAAAAAGAAGCCGCGTAGCCGAGCGCTGCTTCCTGCAGGGGGCAGAGCACCGGTGACTGCCAGGAGGGAGGCCCAGCGTGGTGCTGGGGAACCCGCAGGCGGCTGGACGGCGCATGGAACCACCCAGGCACGTCCACGTTGAAGCTGCGCTCTTAACCTCCACCTGGCCGAGCCCCAGAAGTGCAGGAACACCTGAAAATCTGCACAGATTGTGCCTGTTTGTGCATTCTTCTGGGGGAGAGGGGCCACCGGTTCTCTTCAGGTTTTCAGAAGTCCACGGCTCTTGAAGGCTGAGAACTCCCAGTCCGATAATCGTTGATGTATTTTGAGCTGCATCCCTTGCACTAGAGAGATCCTGCCTTTATTTACAATTTTGGTATTTTGTTCATCGTGGATTTTGGCATTTTTAAAGTATTGCATTAAAATATTATGTATCTTGATTACTTAGGGGTTTTTTTTGGGCCCCCCCTTAGATGTAAAACTCCATTACTAAGGGTTTTTGGCATCCCCTAGTATTTTGCAGCTCACGTGCCTCTGCTGAGCCAGGTGTGGCACTGTTCTAAGTGCCACCGCTTATGGGAGGCCTGTTATCTCCATTTACAAATGAGAAAACTGAGATACTGAAAGGTTAAGTAACTTGCCTGAGATCACTAAGCTGTTAGGTGGTGGAGGTGGGATTCGAACCCAGGTAGTCTGATTCCTGTCTTTGCAGCTGAGCATGATGATTTAAATCTTAGCCGCTAGAGGGTTCTGAGCAGATCCTTGCCAGCCTCTCCAACTTCATATTCTGTGCAGTGAGCTCCACTCTCTCTGATGCCTGGACCCAGGCTCTGGACAAGCTGGCGTATTTCAAGGTCTTGTCCATGCTGTCTCCTCCCAGGCTCTTCTCTCCCCGAAACCCCCTTTCTGCCTGTTCACAGACTCTCTGTCCTTTTAGGTGCAGTTCAAAGCTCTGCTCCACACCGTATTGTAGCACACGTCACATGGTATTGTCATGGTCAGATCTAACTGTGTCCCCACACCCAGCATGGAGCCTGGGATACAATAGATGCTCAAACCATTAATAATTTAAATGAATTTCTTTAACTCCTACAGTGTGCAAACCCCTGTACAAAGCTGGGGGCAGAGGGTCTGCCACTATGGAGTGAAGACAAAGAAATTTGTACGTAGTCCTGCTTTCTGGGCACACATATTTGTAATGTGGTCGGCAACTTGGGTCAAGGAAGGGGGCCTGGATAGGAGACATCAGACACTGCCATGTCACAGAGAATCCCCTGCAATCATATAAAGATAACACAAGAAGAATGTGATAGATGCTATCAGAGAGATACAGATGAATTGAATTGTCAAGCAGACTAAGGGATAGAGAGAAACCAAGGAAAGTTCCCAGGAAGAGGTGGCCTTTGGGTCCCGAAGTGTATGTTGGATAAACATGCAGCCATTGGGGAAGACAGCTCAAGTGAAAGAGTCACAAAAGGGCCCGGATGGTGGGAGCAGATTTCAGGCTGGTTTTGGAGGAGGAGTGAGGGGAGCCCAGTGAAGAAACCATCCAGTTCTCCCCACTGCACCGTGTGGGTGATGATGTGCAACTTACTGGCCAGAAAGACATTTCCAGGCAAGGGGATGCATTTCCTCAAAGATCAGGCAGCAGGTCAGTGGCTGAATTCCAAGTTCTTTCCAAATCTCACTCCCAAATCTGAGTATGCAATGGTGAGCCCCAGGGAGCCTTGCTTTAATGAGAGAAGCCCAAAAGACCCATGGGAAACCCCCCAAAGCCCACAGAGGTTGATGGTGTCCCCTTTGAGCCTCACTCTCCTCATCTGTAAAATAGGTGCATTGGACATGATCCTCAGCATGTGCCCTTTGAGCTTGGGAGTAGGAGACTGCTGTAAATAATCAATCCAATGCAGTAAATAATTATTGAGGGCTACCTGCGTTTTCCTAGGTTGGAAGAGAAACGAGCCTCATGGCCTTCCAGGAGTTCGTGGTCAGCTGAAAAGAGCAGATATGGACACTGATAAGAACTCTAGGGAAAGGACCTTGTTTCCTGCCTCCACTGCCTCTTCACACCCAGTCTTCCTGCCAAGTAGGTTCCTGGCACAGCACCAGCGACTGGGCACAAACAGTCTTCATGAAAGTTGGATCCAGAAGACACTGACTGAGCAATTACCCACCCTGTGAAAGGGATGGGGTGCTCACCAGCCAGCCAAAAAGGGGCAGAAGGCGATGAGCCTGGGAACTGGGTGGACACTGCCCGCAGGCCCATGGAGATGTTTTGGGGACGAGGCAGAAGGATAGGAACTCCCGGCCTGGTGAGGACTTTCCAAGGCACGTAGTTTACTTTCTGCCCAAGCAGAGCAGCCATGGACCCATTGCTCTCTGGGGCGCATCTGCCTTGAGAGAAACTGTTGATCTCAATAGCCTCCGTGATGGACACTTAGTAGGGGCTCAATAAATGTTTGACTAAATCACTAGATGAAGTCTGCCTGCAGAAAGAGGGTTGTACACTGCCCTGGTATCAGTCTCCACCGATTCATCCACCAAGCTTTTCCGGAGGACCCACTGTGCGCCAGGCTGTGCTTCCTGCTCTCCAGTGTTTGCAGGAGGAGATGAGCAAGGAGACAGACAGATAACGCAGGTCAGGAAGTGCTGCCTCAACTCATACTTGTTTCACTGGTACCGCAGAACTGGGAGGAGAACTTGGATGCCACGTATTAGTCCCCAATTTTCCAATGCCTGACACTGCTGGGCACACCGGGACGGGCCTTCCTTTCGCATCGGGCTTGCATGTCCCATAGGACGTGTGCACACAGTGCACACCTAATAACAGAGTCATTCATTCCCTGGTCACTCAGCCAATCAGGAGACGCTACCGTGCATCAGGCCCTGAGCTGGGCACTGGTAACAGGCAAATACAAGCTGTGGTCCCTGCTGTGAGCAGATGCCCTGCTGAGTTTCTGACAACAGCACGAAACACGGTACCTGGCACATAGGAAGTACTCCATAAATGCTGAGTGAATGACGGAAGGAAGGTAGGAGGGAAGGAGGGTAGGAAGGAAGGAAGGAAAGGAGGGAGGGAGAGAGGGAGGGATACATGCGTGAGAGTAAAGTTTGCCAGATTAGAGCAGGGCAGCCCCTCCTGCCACCTGCTCTCTCTCCTACATCAGGATCCTCCCTCCTCAACAATTACTCGTTGGGCACGTGCCATGCGGCAGGGCCAGTTTCAGGGGCTGCAGATACACCAATCATACTCCATCCTGCTCCTTGCTGTGTTCCCAGCACCCAGGATAAAGCATTTCAGTAAACTGACCTGAACTCCAAGCTGGAGAAAGAGGCAGCCTCCCAGAGTGTCCCCTCCCTTTGTCCCCTCCAGGCAATGCCAGTCTAGTCCTCCTCCCCAGGGGAGGAGGTTGGAGCTGGTGTTGGCTGTTACCACTGCCCGCCTGTCTCCCAGGGCTTGGGTTCTGCCTTTGGGGCCACGTCACTCTGGCCTGTCGGCTGCCAAGACCCCAGAAACAATCATTCCACCAAGAGGAATGAGGGCTGAAGCCAGGGAAGCTCCTGGGCCACTATCCAAGAGAGAGCACATCCTCTGGGCACGTGATCCCATTGTCTGGGCATCCCAGACCATCTCCCCGGGGCCATCGCCCTGCTCCCCAGTCTTGCTTTATTTCCTCAGGGCTGGGCCAGGTGGCAGAGGGTTGGGAGATGTCCAAAGATTATTTTGCGGGGGTTGATATTGACCCAAATGTGGGGACCCCCAAAGAAATTCAGTCCTGGAAGAGCCCCTAGTGCCACCTAACTCAATATCCTCATTTTACAGGTGGGGAAGCTGAGGCTCAGGGACAGGGTGCCTGATGCTTTCAAGGTCACACAGAATCAATGGGGGGGCTGGGGTGAGAAGCCAGGCCTCCTACACTGATGTCTAACTGTGGACAGTCAAACCTATCTCCTCATCCTTCCATCCATTCCGTCAACGTTGGAAGAATTAGACCCATTTTCCAGATGTGAGAGCTGTGGCAAGTTAAGGTCTCTGGACTCTCTCTGACGATCTGTCTGGAACCATTGGCTGTACCGAACAGGGAGTTTGTGATGAGTTCTGGGCCATCCCTGCAGCCAAGAGTGAAGACCAAGCAGTTGATGAGCTCTGAGACTTTTCAGGCCTTCACCCCTGTCACCAATTCTGCTGGAATGTCCTTCTTCACTGGATCCCCCCCTTGGATTCCCACAGCTGTACCCTGCCCTGCCCCTATCCCACCATTTCACATCAGGGTGTATATTTATCTCATGCACCTACTCAACTGGACCTCCTCAAGGCCATGGCTATGCCTTACCTCCATAGAATCCCCGGGGCTCACTCAGTGGTAGCCCACAATAGGCCTTCAGTAAATGCTGGATGAACAAGGATGGAATGGAGGAAGGGAGAGGTCAGGGACGGAGGGAGGGAATAAGGGAGGGAACAGAAGCAGGGCTGGAGACTGGTTGACTGTCATGCTAGGACATCCCCGTGACTGGGGCAGACACTGTTTGGTTCATCCTTGCTAAGAGAATTCCATCTTCATCTGCCCCCTTCTAAGCAGCCTCATCCTTCAGTGGAGACTGCATCCCTCTCAAGCTGTAAGGGTTGACTCCCGCTTCTACTAAGCCCACCATGGTGGTCTCCTTCTCTTGGCCAGTGAGTGGCTTGGGTGTAGACATAAGCCACAAACCAGCCACTGAGATGTGAGAGGAGTTATCGGCAGAAAGAAATGAGGTCCTTCAGGACATTATTGAGATGCTGAATCAGACACACACACCTGGACTGTCCTTTCTCAAAACAATAGTGTCCCTCCTGTCTAAAACACTTTTAGTAGGGTTTTGTCTCGCTGCCAGCTGAAAGCATCCTAGCTGATGTAGCAGGGGAACAGGAACTTCGGTCTGTACCAGACAGACCAGGGGATTGCAATGACAACAACGACAATAATAGCACAGAACAACTTCATTGCCAGCATCTCAAGTTTCCACACAACAACCCCATGAAACAGCACAGATAGCTGCATCTCCAGTTTAGAGACAAGGAACCAAATCCCAAAAGGGAAGGGTCCTGCCCAAGTTCACCCAGCAGCGAGGGGACAGAAATGGGGCTAGAACTGTGGTCCCAAGTGCTCATTACAATATACCAGGACCTGTGTGTGTGGTGACATCGGGGGGGGGGGGGGGAGGGTCTCTTCACAGCCCAAGGAGTAGTCAATCAGAGCCTGCTGGGGAGGGGCCCACTGAGTGAATTCGAAAGAGTTGAAAATGCATCCAGTCCACAGTTCCACAATGTCCTCAGCAAACTCCTAAGTGGCAGATGTGCTGTCAAACATGCTGGAGAGACAGCTGTGTTAGGGAGTCGTCATCCCCTCCACCAGCTGAAACCTGCACTCCAAGCGCTTGGCCACCTCGTAACCCCATGTCCAGACCATGCGATGTGATACATTCCTGCTTGTGGGTCGTTCCAGGAAAAGATGACCAATGCAAATGCCTTTGGATGCTTCTCCTTGTCATAAAGCGAAGACAGAGGAGCCACACACACACTACTCCGCCTTCCACCCAAGAAACCAGTTCTGCAAAGAGCTCTTCAGACGCGTGTCCAAGTATCATCAAGCCAGAGCCCCTATACAATGGCTGTTGAGAACAGCAGCTCCGAAATCAACTAAAGCCTGACTCCATGGCTGAAATCACTCTGAAAGTAAAAACCCCACCCCCTAAGGCATCCTTTTTCCAGGCCCAGCATTCTCGTTTCCTCATCCGGCACTATTCATCTGGCACCAGTGTCATATCTTCCAGCATCATCTCCTCCAACTACTGCCAAGTGACTACAGCAAAGCTCAAAAGTCCAGGTGGCATCTGACGAGCATGGAGTTGAGCAGGACTATCACCTCCCCTGATATATATTCTATGCTTCTATTAATTTGACCCAAGTGCCTATTACCGTTTTTGGTAACACACCACAGCATTCACACTAAGCTGATGACCACTGAGAACCTCTAACTTTTTCTCATGTGCCTCCTCTGGGGCAGTAGAGTTTTGTCCTCCTAAATGGAGCCTTTTCTAAGCATGGTCCGTCGTTTCAGCTTATCTGAATTGTTGTTTGTTAAATATGCTTCTCTCATCTTTGCTTAAGGACCCGTGACTATAGGACATTGACCACTGGTCATACTGATGGCCATACTGATTAATAGTGTTACTTTGTCCCCATGAGTTGGAGGCAGTTCACGTTTCAGTGTTGTTGATTGATAACAGTGAGACTAACGCGTTGTACCCGGTCTTGGTGAGATCCCCGAAGCCTCTGCCATTGGGGCTGGTTTGCAAGCAAGAATATGCCTACACGACCGGCTGGGGATAAGAAACCCCAACTGAGACTCCATTTTGGGGTTCCCTGGTTTTGGGGCATTCCATGTACAAGTTAGTGGTCACTGATCTGAGAGAAAAAGTGCACCCTGGTCTGGCCCTTCAAAGGGAGGACAATTGGGGCTCACACCTGGCCTCTCCAGAGCCCTTGCTGTGAGGCAGCCTTTGGCTGTGAAGAATATTCTCACCCTAGTGCAGTTGCTAGATTGCACCGTTTTCCTGCAAGGAACTGCAGATATGTAAGCATTGTTGTTTTGAGCCCTGTGAGACTTTGTCAGCCCTCGAACCCTGTCTAACTGCTGTCATTAGCGCAGGACCCTATGTACTAATACCCGCACACACGCATTTGCCAGGGTAAAAAAAAAAATGGTGATAATCAGAGATGGGTGATTACCACTCCTCTTTCCCGGGGCTGGGCAGTTTATTCACTGAGGGGTATTTTCTCCTTATTTTCTGCAGTTTTTCTTTTTTTTAAAAATTAATTTACTTTATTTATTTATTTTTGGCTGCGTTGGATCTTTGTTGCTGCAGGCAGGCTTTCTCTAGTTGCGACAAGCGGGGGCTACTCTTCGTTGCGGTGTGCGGTCTTCTCATTGCGGTGGCTTCTCTTGTTGTGGAGCAGGGGCTCTAGGCGCGCGGGCTTCAGTAGTTGTGGCACACGGGCTCAGTGGTTGTGGCTCGCGGGCTCTAGTGCGCAGGCTCAGTAGTTGTGGCTCACGGGCTTAGCTGCTCCACGGTATGTGGGATCTTCCCGGACCAGGGCTCGAACCCAGGTCCCCTGCATTGGCAGGCGGATTCTTAACCACTGTGCCACCAGGGAAGTCCCTGCAGTTTTTCAACCAGGTTCTTATCTGGAATCTCACCTATCTGGATATCTGGGAATGGTTGTGATTTTATATGAACCCCATGCCTGCCCAGCACCTGAGGTTGGCTGCAGGATGTTGGCCAAGTTGACACCCCTGGGCTCATGTTACAGCTCCACTCTGTACTAGCACTACGGGACCTCGGCAACCCTCTTTTCCTCCCTGAGCCTGTTTCCTCTTCTGTGAACTTAGGGTTATTAATGTGCGCCTCCGTGGTGACTCTTCCTTTCTCCCACTTCATCAGTCCCTGTGATCAAATACAGCTGGTCTTGGCTGGATGTTCCCCCCAAGGGAATGGGTCTCTGCTAGTTGTGTTGAGCTGCAAAAGCATGCTTCTTCTCACTGGCTGCCCTTGTTGAACACGTCGGTAACGGCTAACAGCATATCTCAGTTCAAATCCCTAGCTGTGTGGTCCTGGGCACGCCATTTAACTTCTTGGGAACCTCTTTTGTCCATTTCTCCATCTTTTGAATTGTGATAGCAGTAGCATCCTCAACTTTTTAAAAAGTTTATTGAAGTGTAGTTGATTTACAATGTTGTGCTAGTTTCAGGTGTACAGTAAAGTGCTTCAGTCCCAAATAAAGTGTTGGCTCCTTGGCAAAAAAAAAAAAAAAAAAAAGAATATATATATGTACATACACATATATTCTTTTTCAGATTTTTTTCCATTATGGGTTATTGCAAGATGCTGAATATAGTTCCCTGTGCTATACAGTAGGACCTGGTTGTTCATCTATTTTTTATATAGTAGTATCTGTTAATCCCAAAGTCCTTATTTATTTATCTATTTATTTTTATTGAGCGTCCTCATCTCTTAAATTGGTATAATAATATTACCAACCTTGTGCCTATAATGAGGACTCAATGAGTTAATATATATAAAGCACTTAGAACAGGGTCTGGCACATGGTAAAAGTATAACAAATATAGGTTGTATTTATTACTATCATTATTTTTGTAATATTCTCAGATCGTTTAGGTGCCAATCCTTCAGAATAAAACAGTAGTTCTTGAAGTGATGAAGACATGAAAACTTGGGGCCAAAACTGGCCCCGGGCTGTCCTTTTTCCTGGATGAAGATCTGAGAATCTTGATTGCTTTGGACTCTCTGATGTCCCAGGGACTGCAGCTTCATCCCGGGAAGCCACCCAGAGGCGTAGATCCATGTCCCTGTGCACAGAGGGCCAGGGCAAAGAGCACGTCATGATAAAGCTGATCCAGTCTCTCAAGTGGGGAAAATGAAGCCCAGGGAGTCAGAAAGCACCGCCCCACCATGGACACACGGAAAGTAAGGACCAAAATCTCTTCTCCCACTGGTGTGCTGGAGCCGGCTCATGTCTACTCTGACTGGCTCAGGAGAGCAGCTGGTTAAATTTTCAGGAGGTTTGTGAGCTGCTGTCAAGCTCTTATTAAGAATTAGTTTGCATAAACTTAAAATTTTAAAAGCAAATTATATTAAAAACAAAGTAACAAACACTCAAAACTCATCTCTTTCTAGTTATCTTAGTGCACTTTATCTGTGTTCTTGAAATTATTTACATCTGTTGTAAGTGGAGGGTGGACATACTATATAATGATGTGTTACCGAGCATCTCTGCTTAACTCGACATTCAGTGACATACGCTGGCAGCTTGAAATTGGCCAGGGTGGGAGTACTTACACTTCTGAAATTGACCAATGTAATAAATCAGGGCTTTTCCCCCCAGAGATCTTGTTATTTATTAGCTCACCACTGAGGTCTCCTGCTTGGGCTGGTAGTCTGGACACTGCAGAAGTAGGGAGCGTCCTCCTCTTCCCCTAGATCTGCAGTCTCCTCCCCCAGCACAATCCCAGATCTTACTCAGTCTTGGGGCATCACTTGGTGCTGTGACCTTCTCTGCCTTCTTGAAATTTCCTTCTTCTGCAGCATCATCTATTCCAACTACACTCCGCTCCTTGCAGTTTCCTAAAAACAATACACATTTCTCCCCCACTCCTCTGGTGCTTTACACATGGAGTTCCTCCTTTAGAGGGATGTTCTTTCTCTCCTTTTCTAGATTCTTATCCTGCAAAATTTGGAAGGTATCTCCTTTTCCGGGAAAATTTTCTTAAGGGCCCTCCCCCACCCCAATGCAGGCTGGATATAGTGGGTTGCTGGCAAATAGTTAACAATCGGCTCTCCAGAAAGGGAGGGGAAAACCCGGATTCTTAGCATCTGCCAGATTCTGAGTGCAGGGTTGGGAAGGAATGCGCAAACCCGATATGAGTTCATTCCAGCACGTCACTGGCTGGATCACCTGCCTGCCTTTTCTGTCCCACAGTAGCCCTCCGACATCCCCCATAATACAGTGCTGAGCCAAGCCATATTACAGCCTGAGGCAAAAGGAAAAATGAGTCATTTTGATCCTGTCTTCATTTAAAAGTTTTATCTTTTGTTCATCATGATTTTTCTGCATTCATTTTGATTTTTAAAAATATTACAGGGAATTCACTGGTGGTCCAGTGGTTAGGACTCGGTGATTTCACTGCCGTGGCCTGGGTTCAATCCCTGGCTGGGGAACTAAGATCCCGTAAGCCTCACGGCAAGGCCAAAAAAAATAAAATAAAATAAAATAAAATATTACAGTAAAATATTATCTATCTTGATGACTGAGTTTTTTGGCATTGCATTAAATTTTGTTCCTCAGATAACTGCTTTACTCACCTCACCCTAGTTCCATCCCTGACATGATAGCCCATATCACACCATTATAATCACAGTTGAAACAGCTGTCTCCCTACCAGATTATAAACCTAGGGGACAGGAATTTATTTCTGTGTTCCTTGGCACACAGTAGGTGCTCAATAATTATCTTTCAGCGAGGGAGTGGATGAACAGACGGATAAAACAACAACCCCTCAGTTCCCTTGCCCACAAAATAAGACACGCTGATGAAAGACATCCTCTGTTCTTAACTGGGGGCAGGTTTGGAGCTTTTGAGTTTCAGCTCCTCCAACTCAAAAAAGATTAACCCTGTCCTTGACCCGGGTGAGCCAGCCCCTGCGCTGGATATTTTCACTAGGACCAATCAGCAGACACCTCCCACCTGAGGCAGCGATGGAAGGAATTTGAATTTGGAAAGTGGAGCCTGTACGAAAACCAAGGGCAGGACATCACAGAAAGACAGGCGTCCCTTGGATCCCAGGAAAGACTTTCTATCAGTTTGTATCACCTACCTCAAGAGGTAGCAGAGTTCCCATCTCTGGTTGGGTCCCAGGAGACTGCCATTTGGCAGGATCAACAGAAATGCTAGATGCTTCAGGATGGCTTCCAGCTCAGTTTGATGGGTTATCTGCCATCTGAGGGTACAAGGACTTGTTCCTGTGCCTGGTCCCTTCTTCACCATGACGACCACCCAAAAAGAGGTCTTCTGGAGATACCCCATCATTGGCTTCTCAGGCATCTCACTGGACTCCAGTTGGGGTGGGAGTTAAAGGGCTTTATTTCTACAAAATTGGCCATGGCTTCTGTTTCTTAAGCACTTGTTATGTGCTGGGCCCACTGCACAGAGCTTTGCACACATTAGCTCACTGATTGCTCACAAAACCCTCAGAGGTAGGAATTATTCTACCCATTTTACAGATGGGAAACAGAGAGGCTGGCAACTTGCCCAAGGTCACACAGCTAGTAACTGATAGAACTGAAATTCTAATCTAGGAACCATCTGATTCTAGAGTCCATGATCTGAACCACGTCTATGCAAAGAAAAGGAATTTCTAAGATAGACCCCTTTTGAGTACTGGTGCCCATGAAAGTAAAAAAGTGGAGGTAGAAATGGGTAGGTGCAGTCATTTTTGTCCTTAACTCTGACCTGGCCTTGTCATCTGCTTTGGACATGCTTCCTGCTCTCCCAGCCCACCCAGCACAGAAGCCCCTTTCCTCCCACCATTCCATTCACCTCTCCACCAGTCTTCAAAGAGGAGTTGCATGTTCCCAAAGGGGGATTCTTCAGCTCCAAGACACTTGTAAAAATCCACATTTCAAGGGGGCGGGGGAGAGGGAGGCGTAAACAAGCAGTGAGCATCTGTTCCGTGCTAGGCTCTACATACATGCTATCAATCCTTACCACAGGACTCGGGGCAGGTGCTCATCCCATCTCCATTTAAAAGCCTGCATTGGCCAATATCGTAGTCACTAGACACATGTGGCTATTTAAATTTAAATTCCGTAAAATTAAAAAATAAAATAAAAGTTAAGTTTCTTAGTCATGCTAGCCACATTTCAAATGTTCAATAGGCAAGTGCTCCAATCAAAAGACATAGAGTGGCAGATTGGATAAAAAAAAAACAAGAATCTACGATATGCTGCCTACAAGGGACTCACTTCAGGGCGAAAGACACACATAGATTGAAAGTGAGGGGATGGAAAAAGATATTTCATGCAAATGGAAATGACAAGAAAGTGGGGGTAGCAATACTCATCTCAGACAAAATAGACTTTAAAACAAAGTCTGTAAAGAAAGACAAAGAAGGACACTATATAATGATGAAGGGATCAATTCAAGAAGAGAATATTACACTCATTAACACGTATGCCCCCAATATAAGAGCACCTAAATAGGTAAAACAAACACTAACAGACCTAAAGGGAAAAATTGACAGTAATGCAAGGGTTCAAAAGCCATATGCAGCTAGTGGCTACTGTATTGGACAGTGCAGACATAGAATACTTCCATCCTTGGAGTAAGTGCTATTGGACAGCACAGTATGGAGGAAGAATGGGACTCTGAGAACGACTTGCTTGGAACCACACAGAGAGTTGTAAACAGAAGTGGGATGGGACCCATATTTCTCGCTTCCAAAGCCTCTACTCCCAGAGCCTGGGATATATTTGCCACCGCCTGGCCCCAGAACAAGGAGGATTGTTTGCCTAGGATGGTAGGTCGACTTGGGAAACCGAATAAGAGATCAGAAGACTGTGGGTGAATACCAAAGTGAAGAAAAGGAGCCAGCTGTTCTTGAGGGTTATTTTTATCCTGCCCAGATATCCTGGGGAGCTGCTCCCCTCCCCTTAAAGCTATTTTTATCTCAAGAGCTGGAATCAGAATGCTGTCTCCCTTGGATGGATGGAAGGAGTCACTGACACATCATAATTCTAGCAATGGGACCCCCCGTTTGCTTGACAATTTCCAAGGTGGGTTCGTATCCATTCTCTGGTGCCATTCTCGAGAGTGCAAGCCCCAGATTACAGATGGGGAAACTGAGGCTTGGATGGGTGCCGTGAGCTGTTTCAACAGCTCACATGTGGCAGAGCTGGGATTTAATGTCAGGCTGAGTCTGGGGTGGACTTCACACCCAAATGGAAAAAAAAGCCTGAAATTGTTCCTGAACTCCACCTCACCCCTTTCTGGATGAGTGGGCAAGTTGCTTGATAGCTTTGAACTTCTTTTCTCTGGTCCATGACACAGGGAATTCTAATCTTTTTCTTGCCTCCTCCACAGTCTTGCTGGGAGTCTGGCCAATGGGAAAGCTTTTGGTAAATTGGAAAACACCCAACGCCCAGAAAAGATTTATAATAATAATAATAATAATTATTATTATTATTATTATCGTTATTATTGTCATCATCATAAGCTGTGAAATCTACCACTCTATGCAGCCTCCATCCCTTCCCCCTCTTTGGGCCTCAGTTTCCCTGCTTGAAACCTGAGCAGTTTGGCCCAGAGGATCTCCAGGGGGCCTTCCTCCCAGCTCTGGCTTGCCATTTCTATGACCCATTCATTCAGTCAACAAGTGTTTATTGAGTTCGAGCAGTCTGACACGGTGGGGAAATGAAGGGCCAGAAGGCTCTCTGTCCAGGCTGTTGCAGCCACATACGCAAATTTCCTTGTGTTTTCAAAAGGCAAATTATGGGAAACGTTATTCACCATAACACATTCACCCCATCTCTCAGGGAAAAAAAAAAAAAAAAAATCCCTCCAGCCCCACCAAGAACTAAGCTAACAGAAGACAGAAACCCACCCTTGTTCCTCTGGGCAACTTGCCAGAAGCTGAAAAGGGGAAACTGTATGCAGCATGTGTCTGTGGGGCTGCTGCAGACCCCATAAACAACCTGTGTTTGTCTCAGCTCCCTGCATCCTGAGAGGTCAGCCACAGCCAAGGAAAAAAACAGCCTTGTTCTGTGCCCGGCCGTCCCCAGAGAGAGGAAAATTGTCCATAAATATTTTTATCTTCATGGTCACCAAGGGAGCTGAGAGGAAGGCTTTGATTCTCCAAACCCCTGGACCACTCCCTTCCTCTGGGGACCCCCTGGTCAAAGCTGACCTGGGCGTCCCATCTCCCACCCCCAAATTATAGGCTGCTGCCCATGTCGCCTGCCCCCAGGAGGTGGTGGGATTAGAGGCGGGACCACACTGTACACCGTGGCCAGCCTCAGGACTGTTGGAATTGCCTCTCCCAGCCAGCTGGTTTCCTGCCGGGAGCTGGGTGGGCAATGTAAAGAAAAGGAGGACCCAGAGGTGGTGCTGGGTTGGGGGGAGGGTCCCATCTGGATCTAGAGTTGCCTCGCTCATCAGAGCCCATGTAGAGGAGGTCCTGAGAGGCAGTTCTGATCTGAGAAGTGGTTTACAGCAAAACAGATCCTTGGAGTCCAAAGGACTTTCTAGATCCAGAGAAAGAATGGATAATGGTGCAATTTCAGATTCCGAGATAGCCACTGACACAGACATTCTGGGTCAGGAATTCCAACCCAGAACTCCTAAAACCATCCCACACGGAAGCCTCCTGTGTCCCGTCCTGCCTTGCTGTCACCTCCTTGCCTATCTGAAGAAGACTGCTACCTTCTAGAACTTTCTAGAAGGGAACGCTGCACTGGGGAGTATATCAGACATGAGAACCTCCAAGGGTCATCCAAGTGCGAGGTTCTGTGGTTCCTAGATCACTTGAGCCATAAAATTTCATGCCCAAAGTGTTAAGACTTCTCATGCCTTTTGATGCCAGGGCTCTGAGGCTCTAAAATCCTGGAATCCTACTTGGCACTGCCTTTTGGCTTCTATGATTCCATGCTTCTGAGGCTAAGATTTCTGTGATCCTTAAACTCTGTGACCTACTTCAGCGCAGACAAGGACCTCACACAAGGGGGCATTCAGTCCCAGCAGGGATTATGCGCAAAGGCAACCTGTGTGGCTGCCTGACCACTCCTCCTTCTGTGATGGGCAGCATTCCTGGCCCCGAGGCTTCCAGAGCCTGGCCTGCCTTCTGACCTTCTCCTAGCCATCTCCCCACTTGGCCCCTACGTAATCCCACCCAGCCCCACCCAGCCCACATCACCAGGTGTAGACAAGGATGCCGCCGTGGCAGCCAATGCCCTGGTCTCCTCCATCAGCATCCATTCACACAGGACAGAGAGAAAGAGAGGCAGTAACTATGTCTCCTCAGGCAGTGTGTTCCCCAGTGACTCAGCAACCAGAGGAGGTGGGCTTGTCCCTGGACCCAGTCATAGCTTGTTTCATCCATATCTGGGTGATTCAGAGACTCTGTCAGCCTCAAAATATGTCCTTCCGTGGCCTACCCTTGTTGGAAACCCCATCTGTAGGAGATGCTCCTTTAGACAGAGGTCTCTGGATAGACTGTGTTAGCTGGAGGGGAGAGAGGGATCCTTCATTCTTCTTTCATTGTCTAACTCATTTATTCAACATGCACAAAGGCTAAATCTCAGTCCACAACACAGGGTACAAGAAATATGGCCTTCCTCTATTTTCTTTGAATAAACTAAATTCCAACTTTGAGTCCGTGCATCACCGTGCTGGCAGGAAATTCAGTGTTGGTCATTACTGAGGCTCCTTTACATCCCCCTATCCTGGTTCTGGTCATGCAAAGGTCCTGGGGTCTTATGCAGAGTAATACGTTTTGGGAGATCTCTCTGTTCTTCTGCTCCCATCTGTGGCCACTGAGGTGCACACTGTCTGTGCCAGATGTCCCTTTACGTCCAGTGACCTGGTGGCAGGTCACTGGACGTAGGAAGCTAAGAAACCAATGTGTTGCATCCAGTCTTCCTAGGGACACCGTGGAGCATCCCCTCTGAGGCTTTATCTGTTTCCCACCAACCCGAGGACCCACCAATGCCAACTTTCTCCTCCTCCTCGCCTCTTCCCTTCCCCTCTGGGACCCTTATCTCCTCTCTGAGCTCACACAAGACTTTACATCAAGCAGCCCCAGCGTTCGGCTCTCCCAAAACTCCAGCCACCAGAGCATCTTGAGGGCTGACCAGCTGCTTGAACCGGGGATGAAGGAAGAAGCACACAGATCACAGCACCAATTACTACCTCACAAGCTCATCGTCCCAAGCACACTTATTTGCACTTTACCTTGGAAGATTTATTGGAGCAGCTGGCTGGCTCCTTGCTAACAAAGATAAGAGCAGAACCCCAGAGGAATGGGTCACGGCACGGGTATGGTTTGTGGGGTTGGCAAGGAGGTGAGGTCTTGGAAATTAAAGCTCAGTTGGAGTGGCTACGTTGAGAGGGAGGGGTTTGGAAAGGGGGTGGGGTATTTGGGAGAGGCCTGATTGGCTCAATGCTTCCCTGGCCCTGCCTGCAGCCCTGGGAAGGGTCTTGAGAGCTGCTAGGGAGAGAGAACAGCCACACGTTATGAGGAGGCCTCTGGCAGCTGTGCAAAAAGCACCGGGCTTGGAGTCCCAGAGCCCTGACTTCTGGCCTTGAACCTGCCAACTTCACTATGAGACCTTGAACAAGTCTGTCCACCAATCCCCCAAAGCCCTCCACCCACCTCCTCCAGGCCTTGGTTCTCCATCTGAAAATACAAGCATTGGGCTTCCCCTCCTATAGAGCCAGGTCCTGATTCCCTGGTGCTGATGACCACATACCTCCAACTGGGCGTCTAGCATCATCCTTGTCTTTGTTCTCCTTTGAACCCCTCCCACCATCTTGAACAGAGCTGGCCAAAGGCTGCTGTCTGCGTGGATTCTGGCCTGGAATCACAGCTCAAGGATGGCTGGGGATGGGGTGGGACACAAGCCAATCAGAAGTGGTTGCATCTCTATATGTACCATGGAATATTATTCAGTCATAAAAAAGAAGGAAATCCTGCCATTTGCGACAACGTGGATAAACCCTGAAGGCATTAGGGTAAGTGAAATAAGTTAGACAGAGAAAGACAAATACTGTATGATCTCACATTTATGTGGAATCTTAAAAACCAAACTCATAGAAAGAAAAAAAGGAAGAAAGAAGAAAAAAGAGAAAAAGAAACAGAAGAAAGGAGAAAAAACCAAAGAAAAGAAAAGAGAAAACCCAATGGAGAAGTGATGCAGGCACCCCTAGTCCTCAGACCCTCAGTATCAGGCCCAGCCATGGGCAGGGACAGGAGAGAAAGAGGCAGAGAGACAGAGATGGAGGCAGGAAAAGACAAAAAGAGACAGAATTCAGAGAGGCAGACAGAAATGAAGCTGGAAACTTAAAGAGAAGTGGAGAGAGAGAAGACAGAGCCATGTACAAGAAGAGAGAGGACAGAAAGAGAGCACGACAGATGGCACCAGGAGAAATATATGTCTTAAATGGAGGAGAGAGACTTCCCTGGTGGCCCAGTGATTAAGACTCCAAGCTCCCAATGCAGGGGGCACGGGTTCAATCACGGGTCAGGAAACTAAGATCCCGCATGATGCATGGCACGGCGCAAAAAAAAAAAGGAGGAAAGAAACATCACAGGAAGAGAGCAAGAGAGGGGTCAGAGATTCTGAGATACAGGCAGAGAAACTGAAGGAGAAATGGGCCAAGGAGAGAGAGGAGAACACACACGTGCACACACATGGTCACACACAGTCACACAGCACACACACCGTCACACACACCAAGGACAGGCCAGGAGAGGAGCTGGAAGACACAGGCTCAGCCTCTAGCCAGGAGGGCCCTTCCCACTCAGCCAGACCCCTGATGACCCCCAGAAGCCCCTCAGAAGCCCCCAGATGCTGCAGCCTGGTGAGCCCAGATGACGTCACTACAGGCTGCTCCCTTTGCCTGCTGGGCACCCAGCCCAAGTAACGCGAGTCAGTGGCCTCCTTGAGATGCTGGTACCAAAGCCCGCCGGTGCCCGTCGTGCCGTCCGCACTGCAGAACCCACATCCTCACTCCTTCCCTTCCCTGTCCCGCTCCCCCTGGCAGCCCTCCCTCCCTTCCAGGTTTTATCACTAAACCACACATCTGGTCTCTCTGTCTCAGGCTTTGTTTCTAGGGAACCTTGCCAAAGACACTCACCTCTCAGCTTCAATTCTTTCTGAAAATAGGGATAATCAGACTCACTCCTCAGAGCTGTTCTGATAATGAAATGAAAGGCAATACACAAATCACTTGATATGGGGCCTGCCTGGCATTGAGTCAGCCCTTAATAAATGCTCGTCATCACCACCATCATCATCATCATCACCAGCACAGAGGGCTGTGGGTAAGTGGGGAGACTGAGGCCAGGCAGGTCCTTCCTCTCTTCAGTGCTCTGTTTCTAGCGCAATTGGCTCCCGTGAGCTTCATGCCCATCTAGCCAACTCCCTGGAGGTCCCATGGATACTGCAAACTCAATTTGTCCAAAACTGCCCTGTCACTTCCTCCTTATACCCCAGCTTGCTTCCCCTCCAGTGCGCCCCTCCCCTCCTCCTGCCCCCAAGGAGGATAGATACTTTGTCATTTATTGATATTTCTAATGACAAGAACAGAGCCTGGAATAGAGGTGACACTCCATACATGTTTGCTGAATGAATGAGTGAATGAATGAATGAGTGAGTGAGTGAGTGAAGGGGAAACATCAACAAGGAAAGACATAACTTGCCTAAGAACACACCAAGCATGGGAAAATAAACCCAGAGCTGGGGTTCCTGCTCTCACAGCCCCCTACAGGTTAAGCCAGCAGCAGGAGCTGCTGGGGACCAGCCCGGGGCTCTCTCTGCCCCCATCCCAGGCCCTTTGAGTCTCTGAGAGCAGCCAATGTCCAGCCAATGTCCAGGGATGCTCACGGGCTCTCCTAGGAAGCTGGCGACGGGCCGTGGGGAGCTTCCGGCCACTTCTGAGTTGTCTGCGCAGGCGCTGTGCACACAGGTGGGCTCCCTGCAGGAGGGAGGTGCCTCCTTCTGTCCTGGGGCACAGGGCCGCTGAATCTCGCCTCACTGGCTTCCAGGGCCGCAGGACCCTGGGCCACGGCCCACTGCCCAGATGGGAAGACAGAGGCACAGTGGGCTCACCCAAGGTCTGAAGTCAGAAATTACAGTCACCGCTGGAGCTATTTATTCAGCCCTTTCTCTACTCCAGGCACTGGGCTGGGTGCTCTGGCCATGGGATCAACTCCTAGGCATAGAGCTTATTACCGCCACTTGAAACACAGGGGCAAGGTAGCCTAGAAAGGCCGAGCAATTCACTTAAGGTCACGCAGACTCAAGGTCGGGCCGGAACACTGTGGAATCCTGGTTGGTCCCAGAGTCAGCTGTGACACAGCTCCTGATCCCTGCGGATTTGTCCCTTGCCCTGGGGGCCTGGGCACAGGTACCCAGCTGATGCTGGGTACACAGGCGCTCCCTTCCACGGCCCTCACCCGCCCACCGGCCCTCAAAGCCCCTTTCATGGGCCTGCTCCACACCCCACTGTGGAAGCCAGACAAAACCGCTAGTGTTGGCATTATTTTTCTATTTCCAGATGGATCTGTTTTCTGGCTCCATCCAGGGCCTCCCATCACTGCGTGGGGGCTGGAGACCCAGCGCCAGGTTAATATTAGGAGGCAGCAGGAAAAAAAGGCAACCCGATGCAGCTCCTTACAGAGTTCTGGGCTGTTCCACCAGGGCAGCCTCGGGGGAATATTCCTGGGGCATTTAAGGGGGCCTGGCAGCCAGGTGGGCCGCAAGGAAAAAAGAATACTCCTTTTTTTTTTTTTTTTTTTTTTTTTTAATTTTTCAAGGAAGCTCTTCAGTGTTCCATTTGGGGCTGGGGCCCACCATGGAGTTCCCAGGTGACCTGTGGAGCTGAGTTGGACTCTCCACACACTGAACTGAAGATGGTATTTTAAAATTCAACCAGGCAGTCATTCATTTAACCAACATTTACTGAGTACCTACTACTGTCAGGTGACGCACAAAGGTATCTACTCTGGTGGAGCCCACAGCCTACTAGGGAGATGGCATTAGTCAGATCATTGCACATGTGAAGGGGCCCTTACCACTGGGATAAAGTGCTGTGGAAAAGAAGGCCCATATACAGAGGATGTCAGACTTTGGCTTTTTTTCAAACCACCCAATCTAAATGCCTGATTTTTCAAAAGAAGAAAAAGAGGCCCAGAGAGGGATAGAAACTCCTGGGTACCCAGAAAGGGTACCAGGGTCCAGAGCTGTACTCCCTCCAACTTTGGCTGGGTCATGGCAGAACGACATGGACAATGATAGAATCCTGGCAGCCTTGCCCTTGATCTTGGGGGAATATGTAAAGAAGATCAGGATATGGGGAACTTACTGACCACCATTGATGAAAGCCAAGTGTGTGAGAAAGTTGTCTCCAAAGCTCCTTAAATCTGTCTGTTAATGGAAAAGTGACTCAGTTACTGTTCCCAAAAAATCCAATCCAGCCCAAGGGCGGACATGTTTCATCCTCTTCTTGGCCTCCAACACCCAGGAACAAAATCAACAGATTTCTATGTTGTATGTTTGGTTGGGGCATAGGTGGGAATGGGGACAGGGGAGAGACGGGAGGTCCTCTGAGGCCCAGGAGAAGTATCAGGGGAGTTTGACCTGAAGCAGAGTCATCTCATGGGCGGACAGCCACTTGAAGAGCTGTCCTGTACAACAGTCCATGTGGTCTGGGTGGCCTTGGGGAAAGCTCCAGAGGTAGATTTCACCCCACCCGGAAAAGGAACTTGAGTTTCAAACAACGTACGGATAAAAATGGGGGGTGGTAATCAGCCAGGCCTGGCGGGGGTGAGGGGCAGCACAAGCAGAAATCAATGACTCTTTGGCAGGGGCTTGAGGGGAAACTTCTGGCCCGGTTGGGAGATTGGATCAGAATCCAGGGCCAAAGGAGGTCTACAGATGTTGTCACACTCAGGATCCTGGCAGGAGGCAGCACACACTGCTAAAGGGGTCAACTATGACAGCATTCAACACTCCAGGCAAAAAGACTAGCTGATAACTACTGATACTACTGTTAGTGACAGTGATTAAAAAAAAAAAATTAGAATGGAACTTCTCCGTGGAAATATTCAAAGCAAGGCATCCACAGAGGACTGGGCAGGGTCGTGGGAATCAGCCGGGGCTGGTGAAGACCTGGGGGCAGTGAGAAGCTCTTGCCATCCCAGCCTAAGGGGCAAGGGGAGGGAACGGGTTAGGGGAGTCGGGCAGGAGGTGCAGCCTTAGGAAAGCAGCCGTCGCAAAGCTACCGTAGCGCAGGGCAGAGAGGGTGCAAACACCCCAGCCTCTCTCCCCTCCTGCCCTCCGATAGCGGTGTCCCCACAAACCAAACCCATTCAGAAGTTAGGGGACAAGGGAGCCAAGGCGAGGCTGTGCAGCATGTAGACGTGAGCCTCCTGGGGCACAGGGCAGGGCAAGGAAGGGCAGGGAGTGGATGGAGGACCAGAGAGGGGGAGGAAATAACAAGATGAGACATGTTTTGATTGGTTGTTCATGTGTCCATCTTTAAAAGAAATGCCTTGGGTGGTAGAGCAATTTCCAGTTGGCCACAGGCCTCAGCACTCCCAACTGCCTTACAGTTCAACTGGCCCAGTTTACATACGTTCCCAGCTGGCCCTTGTAGGCAATTGAGCCTGTGAGCCCCGGGAAGAGGAACTCAGAGGTGCCTTCCAAACTCCCTCTGACTTCACAATTCTCGAGGAGGAAGGAGTTAGATGGAGAAGAGAGAGTCACTTGTTCAACATGTACTGAGCCCCTCCGCTGTGTTGGGACCCAGCTGGGGTTCTGGGAAACCAGTGTTTGTCAAGACAGACTGGTTTTTAACCTCAGGGATCTTACAGTCTGATGGGGGTAACATGAATTTGTTGAACAAGTATCTGGTAGGCATGGTTGGGTGTTGGGGACATAGCAACAAGTATTAATTCCCCTGCTCTTATGTTCCAGTTAGGGGAGACAGAAAATAGATCAGGAAACCCATGAACGTATAAGCTAGTTTTATAAGTACTGTGAAAAAAACCAAAGCAGGCTAAGTGGTTTGAATATGATGAGACCAACGAGGCTTGTTAAAGTTAGCCATTGCTGTGTAAAAGACAATCGCAAGCTCGGTGTTCACACAACCATTTCTATGCTCACGGATTCTGTGGGTCAGGAATTTGGGCCGAGCACAGCGGGGAGGGCTTGTCTCAGCTCCTTGAGGTCTGGGGCCTCGGCTGGGAAGACTCAGATGGCCGTGGGGGGGTGTGAGCAGGTGAGGGCTGGACTCATCTGGAAGCATCTCCATTCATGCGTGTGGTAGGCACAAGAGTGCCTGTCGCCCCCAACCAAAGATGTGCACGTCCTAATGCCTGGAGCCAGTGAGTATGCTACCTTATGTGGTAAAAAGGCTCTGAAGATGTGATTAAATTCAGGATTTTGAAGTGGTTAGAGTATCCTTGGTTACTCAGACAGGGCCAACGGAATAGTGAGAGTCTTTATAAGGGAAAGAGGGAGGCAGGAAAGTCACAGAAAGACATGTGACAAGGGAAGCGGGGGACATAGTCAGAGAGGTTAGAAGATGCTACTCTGTTAGCTTTGAAGGTGGAAGAAGGGGCCGTGAGCCAAGGAATGCAGGCGGCCTCTAGAAGCTGAAGAAAGGCAAGGATTTCCCCCAGAGCCTCCAGAAGGAATGCAGCCCAGCCAGCAGGTTGATTTTAGCCCAGTGAGATCCATTTGAGACTTGACCTCCAGAAGTGTTAAGAGAACAAATTTGCATTATCCTAAGCCACTGAGTTGGCGGTAATTTGAAAACACAGTAGCAATTAGAAGCTAATATAACATGTCTGGTGCCTTGGCTTTAGGTAACTAAAAAGTGGGCTCAGCCAGGACAGCTGACCAGATCACCCCCATATGACCTCGCCATGTGGCTTGGCTTTCCTCACAGCATGGCAGCCTCAGAGCGGTTGGACTTCCCATGGTGGTTCAAAGCTCTAAGAACAAGCGTTCCAGCAAAAAGGCAGAAGCTCCATGGCCTTTCACAGCCTAGCCTCTTAAGTCCCATTGTGTCACTTCCACCGTACACTATGGGTCAAAGCAGTCACAAGGCCACCCAGAATCAAAGAGAAGGGACAGAGACCCCACCTCTTGCTAGGAAGAGGGTCAGGAAATTTGCAGCCATGTTTTTAAAATCACCACAAGCCTAGTTCAGATAGGGTGGTCAGGGAAGGCCCCTCTGAGGAGGTGACATTTGAAGAGAGCTTGGATGAGGTGAGGGAGCTAAACAGGGTCAGAGAGTTCCAAGGAGAGGAAACAGAAGCATCAAAGCCCAGAGGTGAGAATGGGGCAGGGAAATAACCGGGCCATTTCGGTCCGTGTGACAAGCGATCAGTAGGGGCTCAAGGGGCTGTGGGAACCCAGCTGAGGGCCCTGGAACCAGTCTGAGAAGGTTCTAGAAGGAAGGGATATGTGAGCCGAGGGCTGATGATTGGGGCTGAGACGGCCCACGTTGGAGGACTTGGCAACCCCTCTTACATGCTCCCCACCCCACTTTGCAGAGGACTGAGGACTGGTCCAGGCTCCTCTCACTCCGGCCCCCCAGGGACCCCCACAGGCACAAGCAGACCTTGGTAAAGGCGTCTGCTTCCTGGGCCTTGAGTCTTCTCTTTCTGTGCCCCCTGTTGCCCATCCCTTTCCTCCCAGACATCCTTCCACAGGATCCACTAGATGAAGTCTTACCTCATTAACCCAGGGCTGGACAAGTGCACTTTCTCATGAAGGTAAACAGAGCCGGTGGGACACAGAGGGAGGCTATGTGTCACAGGCGGGAGCCTGCCTCCCAACGGATACCTCCCACGCCTGTCCCCCGCCCACCTTTCAGGGCCCAATCAAAGCTTTCTTCTCTTTGCAGCTGCAGCCAGGGAGGTGGGAGGAGGCCAAGGTCCAGCCAGTGAGAATGGAGCAGAAAACATTTCTCTGGTCTCCGGGGTCAGCACAGGAATTCCAGCCCCAGCACAGGACTTGGCATGTAGAAGATGCTCAATAAATATTCCTTGAATAAAGGAAAGAAAGAAAGACAGAGAGAGAGGGAGAGGGAGAGAAAAGAAAGGGAGGGAGGGAGGGACGGAGGAAGGAAGGAAGGAAGAAAGGAAGGAAGGAAGGAAGGGAGGAAAAGAGAGAAAGGAAGGAAGGGAGGAAGAGAGAAAAAGAAAGGAAGAATTTTTTCTCTGACACACAAGATGGTTAAAAACACAGGCCATGTTTCTATGGTCTTGGGTTCAAATCTTAGTTCAGCCTTTTACTAATTTACTGCAAGTCATTTTACCTTTCTGGGCCTCAGTTTCCTCATCTGTAAGATGCGGATAATCATGCCAACCTTACAGACTTACTGGGATGATTAAACAGGATGGTCTCCAAAAAGTGCTGATAAAGAAGATGACGATGGTGATGAAGAAGATGGTGGGTAACAGGCCTAAGCCCTCAGCACATGCCAGGCACGGCTCTGAGACCCCTCTAAGAATCAGTATGTTTCATCCTCACAACAACTCAAGGAAACATTTTGCAGATGAGGAAACTGAGGCACAGAGAGGTTAAGTAACTTGCCAAATGTCACACAGTTGATAAGTCGTATATCACGAATCCAAACCCAGGCAATGTGCCGAGCCTGTACTTGAGCTGCGTACCACAGAGGCTGGCATGTAGTAGGTGCTCATTAAGGGGCACGTCCTCTGCCCATTGGGTAACTGTCTTTGCTCTCATTGGGTAGTGAGCACTTAAAGGTGGGGCTGCTGGATCCTGCCTCCTGGTCCCCAGTCCTGGGCTGGGCCCACAGCAGTGTTGCCTGGATGGGTGTGGCACCAACAAGGGTGTCACTCTTGTCATGCCCTTTAAAGGGATAAGAGTGCTCTGAAGTCTGGCTGTCTGGAGTTGAATGTCACCACCATTTACTGGCCCCAAGCCTCAATCTCCCTAACTATCAGCAGGGAGAATCAGAGCACCCATGTCGCATGGTCTTGTGACTGAGACCAGGATGGACGACGCTTAGCAGAATAGCGGGTGAGAGCTCAGTGGACACTAGCTACTGTTACAATTATTGTTGTTGTTCTTCCATACTCCTGCCAAGTTTCCCAACAGGACCCTGGCTTTGCAAGGACCAGGCCATCCTCCTGGGCAGAGAACAGTTAACCAGGCTCTTTCTGGCGACAGGTAACTTAATTCCCATCTCAGATGCTGAGGCGGAGACCAACGCAGAGGTGAAGCTGGAATGTGAGATCAGCCCGGGGCCGCGTGCTCCCCAGGGAAATGGCCAGAGCTTTCACCCCAACTCTTTCTTCTCCCGCCTTCCAGAGCAGTGGTCATAGATACGGTGAAACAAGATCAGCCTCAAGTGGGACTGGGGTTGGGAGGGAGTTGGGAGCAGGTGGGTTGAGAGGGTGTAACACAAGCCCTCTCAGTGTCCCTCACAGACAACATTGAATCTGCCCTTTGACTTCCCCAGAGGCCCAGAGAGGTTAAGGTCCCGGGCCAGTATCACACAGCTTATCTGGCAGCCAGCTGGACTTTCTGAACTAGGAGGTCCCTAAATTCTAAAACTCTGTGATGCCCCCAGCCCAGCCCACGGTCACTTCTTAAGGGACAGAGGGTTGCAGGGTGATGATGGGGGAGTCTTTTACATGTGTCTTAGGGAGCCAGGCCAGAGCCTCCAGTGTGGGGAGGGCGGGGAGCCACCAGGCGGCGGGATCAGGTACCAGGCCCTGCTCCTTCGCTCCCCAGTGAGCATCAGTTGCTCTGAGGAGGGGAGGAGAAGCAGGACTCCAGGGATGGAAGGCACTGGAAAGCCATTTCTCTAGCGCCGGCCGAGGGCACCCCCGGGCTCAATCTCCTTTTCTCTCTGCCTGGCTTCTGGCTCCAGCCCTCTCTGGCTGCGGTCTCTGTTATTTCTCTATCCCTGTCTCTGCTGGCCTTGCTTTGCATCTCTCTGTCTCTTTCTGTTTCTCACTATATAGCTCCCTGTGTCTCTATATCCTGTTTCCCTCCCTTTCTTTTCTTGTCAGTCTCTCCCCATGTATCTCCCCGTTTCTGCCTCTCCTGCATGTCTCTCTCCTGTCCAAGGCCTCTCTCTCTCCCTGCCTGTTTCTCTCTCATTTCTGCCTCTCCTCCTCTCCCTCCTCTTCCTCTCCCTCCTCCCCTTCCTCTACCTGCTCCTCTTCCTCCTTCTCCATTTCCCCTCTGCCCTATCATCCAACTCATCTGGGACAGAGAACGGATCTGGGTAGGAGAGTGACACAGCAGGGCTGGCAGGTAGGCTGGAGGAGGGGAGGGCAGGGCAAGCACACAAGAGGCTACTGCAAAGGTCCGGGCGGGCAAGGGCAAAGTCTAAGCCCCGTGAAAGCCACGGGTGGAGGAGAGGACGGTTCTGAGAATGACTGTAAGGGAGGGGGGCCTCGATGATGCTGTGGGGCCTGGGAGAAGGGCCAGTAGCCGGGAGAACTTCCAGGAGGGGAGACGAGGAAGGGAGGGCGGGGAGTGGCGTGGAGGGACAAGAAGGGGCAGATGTTGAGACCTGAGGCCAGCTTGGAGAGAGCATTGAACGCTGACCAAGAGCCTGGACTTCAGCCCGTGGGGCGGTGGCTTTTTATGTGAATCTGATGAAACTCCAGAGCTCTCCCCTGACAACTGTATATGCCCGATGTCTGGCACCCAGGTCAAGGCTTCCGGGACACTTTGAAGTTCTTCCATGAGCCACAGACACCCCAGAATATGAAGCTGGTTCCAGGCACTGGGGAGCCACGGAGGGTTTTTGAGCTGAGGAGATGGCAGACACGGAGCTGTAGGAAGGTCACTCTGCAGCAGTGTGGCCTTAACTGTGCAGCAGAGAGGCCTCTGGCAGCCTGGCCCACCAGGCCTAGGGCCTCCCAGCGTGTCCCCTGCTTCCTGGAGACCCTGCAGGCTGCTTGGACCTAACATAGGGGAGTGGGTCCAAGCCCTGAGCCAGGGTGGCTGCAGCCCAGGAAGCTAAGCGTCAGAGGGAAGGGCTGAGGCCCTCTCCTCACTGCTGCCAAGAACCCTTGGTCCTAAGTGCCTGGGCCTGGCCCAGGAAGACTGGGCCCTCACAGCCATTTGGATGATCAGCCCGGGGACCTGAGACAGTAGCCCTGCTCTGCCAGGCTCAGCCTAGTCTGGTCCCTTCCTTCCTACCCGCCCGCCCGCTCACCTGCCTCCTGTCTTGGATGCCCTGGGTTGAGTCTCTGCCTCCTCAGACAACGTCCATTTAGGCAGGAGGCAGGCCCAGTGTGGGTGTTGTCCTCACCCTGCCAGCTGGGCCAGCCTGGAGTTTTCAGCAGTGACCTTAGTTTGCTGTTCCAACACCCACTGCACAGATGGGGAGCCTGAGTCCAAGAGAGAGCTGAGATTTGCCCACTTATTCTCCTGCAGGTTGGTAACCCAGGCAGGCCCCCAGGCTTTCAGCCCCAGGGCTCTCCTGCCTGTGCTGAAAGGACAGTCCTCCAGTGCCTGCACATCACCTTAGGGCCCCATCACCTAAAAAGCCCAGGTCCTATCCCAGCTATGCCCTCCACTGAGGCTGCCTGAGCCAGTTGGAGCGGAACTCGTTGCTATTGCCGTAGCTACCATTTATTAAGTGCCTACTATGTGCCAGACACTTGACATCATGACCCACCATGTAGGTGACAAGTTACCACATTGTGTAGATGAGGAAGCTGAGGCTCAGAGGAGGAAAGTAAGTTGCCCGTGCTTATCCTGCTAGTAACTGACAGAGCCAAGATTAGGACCCAGGTGTGCCCAACTGCAAAGCCCAGGCCTTTCTTCCGTGCCACATCCCTTTCTCTTCCTGTCATACAAAAGGGGCATCAATTTGGCTTCCCTAGAAACTTGGGAGACCCAGGAATCTGTCCCTAAAACCAGAGGTCCAGGCGCCCACCTGGCTCCCAGAAGACCAGCCAGGAGTCAGCTTTAGAAGCCAGGGAGGCTCTCAGCTGCTCCCTTTCCTTTAGCAGAAGAACCGCAGGGCAGCAGGAGATGCCCGTGAACCTGGTCTCCAGGGTTCTAGCTCTGCCATTGACTTGCTGTGTGTCATGGCCTCACCGACTCCCCTCTCGGGCTGAGCCTCTGTCTCCCCGTCTCAATCTGGAGGAGCTGGGATCACGGCTCCCAGAGGGCCATGCCAGCCCGAGTGCCTGCAATTCCTTGGCTAGAAGGAGGTACCTTGGTGCCCTCTGGGCAGAAGCTTTGCCAAGCTAAGGGTTTGGCATGCCATCTTTGCCTGCTCTGTTCGAAGGTGACTGTCTTATTCCAACAAGGAGCCACCCCCAGGGTGGCCCACTCCAAGCCCCAGTGACTCACTTACAGAGTGAGGGGCAGGCGGGCGGGAGCTCTCTCTGTGGCTCTTGGCGTCTAGTGGAGCCCACGGTCCCACGAGCCCACGCCGAGCGGGAACTTGTGTCAACCACTGGCTCCTATAAATCGCAGGGCTAGGACAAGGTGGGACTGTCGGCGGCCTTCAGAGAGAAAGCGCAGCCTGTGTGCTCTGGGGAGCTGACCCGGGGGGACCCTGGCCCTGCTCGGCGGCGTTAATGAGCCCTGCATCTTGTGCCATCCTCAACCACTAGCTGATGCTGACACAGCAGTTCGGCTGCGCGAGAGAGCGCGTGTGTGTTCCAAGGCTAGCAAACGCTCAAGTTTTCCGATTCGGAAAAATCCGTTCAAAGAAAGGAAAATTGAGGATGAGGAGTTGAAGATAGCTTGATTCGTGTTTCCTCAGTCTGAGACTCAACTGGTTCACAGCAGACTATCTCCCTGGATGTCTAACAGAGGAAACCCAGGCTCAAAGAAGGCTGGGCCCCAGGGGGGAGGGCCATGGCAGGGCCAGAATGGACATGTGACCTTTTATCTCCCAGCCCAGAGCTCTGACCATCCTGCCGTCCTGCCCCCCTCCGCCAGGGGCCAGCTCTACCCTTGGCCCCGGTGGAGTGTGCATCCTGGACTTCTCTGACCCTGATTTGGACTCAACGTCTTCCCCTCTCTGAACCACAGCATCAACAGACGCTTCTACTAGGAGGCTTCCCAGGTGGGGCACCCAGAGCCCTGCCTTCAAAGAATTTATCATCTTCCTAAGGAGACAGAAGGGAATTCAGGAGTAAAACCAGAAAAATAATAATGACCAATGCTTACATGGTACTTACTCTGCACCAGACAGTTCTGTTCTAAGGGTTTTTCATGTGTTAACTCATTTAATCCTCACAACAACCTATAAAGTATTGTCAGTCCCATTTTACAGATAAAGAAACTGAGGCACCCTGAGGTTAAATAACTTCCCCTTGGTCACACAGCTAGAAATCTGTGTAGCCTGTTTCTTGAGTCCACACCACCAAAGAAGATACCACGTGACAAGTTTTAGCTCCTCCTCGGTGCCAGGCACCATCCTCAGTACTGGGGACACAGTGGTGGAAAGAAGAGACAAGGAACTTGCCATTCTTCCTTCATTCACTCATCCATCCATCACCCATCCACCGCCCATCCATCATCCATTCATCATCCATCCATCATCCAAATATCATCCATCCACCATTCATCTATCATCCATCCATCCAATTGTCATCCATCCATCTGTGTCTATTTTTACTCACTACGGTATCCCTCATGCTCGGCACAGTGCCTGGCACATAATCCTCAACCAATATTTGTTGAAGGAATGAAGACAGATTTGGGCCATGCCCAAGAGCTCTGGGTTCGAGTCTTTTACCCTCTCTCAGTCCAGCCCAGTGGGTAGTGAACACTGCCCTACTCACCTCACAGGATTCTTGCGAGGCTCTAATGGTGAGTAGACAAGTGCTTTGCAAACTGTAAAGGGCTGTGAAGACATAGTCAGCATCAGGCTGTTGAGCTGCTGTGCGGGCGCCGAGGCCTGCAGAGCTGGGTCTCTCTCAGGTCTGGCTGGTGAGACCTGTTAGACGCTTCCCCTTGGCCTGCCAAGAGGCCCAGAAAGGAAAGGAAATTGACATTTAACGAGCATCCGCGATGTGCCAGGGCTTCACACACTTTAACCCTCTCTTCTCTTTTCTTGTACAGATCAAAGAAATGGAAGCCCAGAGAGGTCTGTCATTTGCGTAAGGTCACACAGCCAATGAGGAGCAGAGTCCAGGTTTGAGCCTGAGGCTGTGAGCCCCAAAACTTGTGCTTGTGACGGTAGCCCACACCACCTCCCTTTAAAGGGATGCTGCTGCCTCCCTGCATTCCAAATATCCTTAAGTTCCCCACTGTTCAAGGTCACAGAGCCAGCTCCTGGCAGGGTCTTTAAAAAAATGTTTCCATTCAGTTTTTGCATTGATGATTATTTCCTTTTTGCTTTATAGGAATTTCCCCCCTTTTATTTGTAAAGAAAAGCCAGTGTTAATGTTCTCCCACACATAGGTTAACCCTTGTCTGACAGAGGTGGATTCTGGGCAGCCATTTTGGAGAGGGGATGGAAGGTCAGCCGCTTGCCAGGGCTTCCTGCAGGGCCTTTTCTCAGACCCTCGCGATAGTTCACACTCAGGTGTGGCTGTGCTGCCTAACGTCACCCGTGGCAGAAGCCCCTGACTCCCAATTTACCAGCTTCCTATGACCCTCAGCGTGGGGCAGCCTTCTAGGACCCAAGCAGAAACCATGCCCTGAAACCTAGAGGCCAGGGAACAGTCTTCCTGGAGACTCTACTCTTGTACCGCAGGCTGGGACAGAAAAAGAAACACTCACAGCCACTGTCCTGGGCCACCCACCGAGGGCCTGGCACAGCAGTGGGCACCTCACCAACATCCTCTCTTTGTGTCTTCTCAGCAGGAGGGGTTGGTCTCAATAACCCCATTTTACAATGGAAAGGGAAGCTGAGGCTCAGAGAGGCAAAGTCACCTGCCCAAGGCCGCACAGCTGGCCAGGGGCAAATTGGGCGTAAGACAGGACCCTTGTTTATAAGTTGCTTTAAGTCAGGGGGCTAAAAATAAAACATTGTGCACTTGAAATGACAAGGTACCTCCTCTGGGCCAGCCACCGTCCGCAGTCCTGGGGACCTGGTGCAACAAGGAACTGGTGGAAGCAAGCCCCAGTTCTGCTAAAGACTTGCCGAGTGACCTTGAGTGGGTCACTCTCCTTCTCTGAGCCCAGAATTTGCCCTGTGTGAGCTGAGTGGGTCGAGGGTCTGAGTCTTTTATGCTCTTTCTCATAAGTTGTTTGGGTAACAATTTGTAAGGTAGAATTTAGGGGGCAGGGGAAAATGGCTGTGCTTTGTGGAGTAGTGCTGCAGTATGGCTGAAAGTTACTGAAAAGCTCTCTTCCTGCCACTCAGAGACCCCATTACCAACAACCCAAGGGGCAAAATTCCCAGAGGAGTTAAGGTAGCTGGGATTAAAACACTCCATTCCTGACCCGCATCACCATGTGGGGGGGCCGAACAGAAGAACTGCAAGCCCCGGGCCAGATACCAATGGGAAGCAGGGACGGCACCAGGCCTTCCACGCCAGTGGACGGTGGATGGTGGACGGTGGGTGGGATGCTCTCTGAGCTCCGACACCAGCGGCTCCTCCCCCGCCCTTCTCCTGGGCAGCCCCTCACCCCAAGACACAGCGCCCCGGTGCCCCCAGCCCCTCAGCGGAGGCTCCCCCTGTCGTTGGCTCCAGTTCCAGCAGGCTGGCCATTTAAGGCTCCACCTCACCCCTTTAAATTCTATTTTTTCAAACCACATTCTTGAACTTGGCAGATAACGTGGCAGCCCGACAAGAGCCCTATTTACTCGGAGAGCCGTGAATGGGCCCTTTATAACAAGCTTCATTAATATTTCTACCTATTGGCCAGCTCTCCGTTTCCTCCCCCTATACAAACAGATTCTCCACACAGAAAGACTTTTCAAATGCTCTTGTTGACTTTCCCCAAATAGGGAGGGTAGCCGGGCTGGCCAGGGTGTGTGTGTGTGAGTATGTGTGCAGGAGAGGGGGCGTCTGTGGGCGTGCGCCCGCCAGCCTGGTGCAGGAAGGAAAGAGGCCCAGTATTCATGGGCAGGGGCGGGCAGCCCGGGTGAGTCCAGGTATGCTGCAGCTCACAAAGACACACTGAGCCCAGCCTGCACCGTGAATTCCAGAGCCGTGGCCGGGGGAGCTGGACGCTCCCTCCTCAGCCCCTGCTGCCGGGCCGGGTGACCCTAGGCAAGTCCCTTACTCACTCTGGGCCTCACTGTTCTTATTTGTCAGTTGGGTCCACACCCTGTCACTCAAAGTGTGGTCCATGCAGCAGCAGCAGCGTCGCTTGAGAGATGCAGATTCTCCGGCCAGATGCGCTGGAGCAGAATCTGCATCTTAAGATCCCCGAGGGATATGCGTGCACAATGAGGTTTCAGAAGCATCAGATCTACGGCACGTGCCCCTCTGCCACCACCAGCGCTGTTCTATGGCTCACAGGCCATCACAGACCTTAAACATCATTGAGCCACCAAGGCTATTTTGTTCGCTACATGGCGACCACAGGCCTGGCCCGTGGTGAGGGCTCAGGAAATAAATGAACAAACAGAAAGTGCATTGTCAAAGTCCAAAGCCTTGTGCTAGTGACAGAAATTCTTCCTCTTCAGCATTTGAGAACTTGTGAAGAACAGCCTGCTCTGTCATTCGGAAGGTCACACAGCATTGAAAGGGATCGTCAAATATTGCAACGGATGGGGTGAGCTTGCTGTCTTTTGGAGATATGCAAGCAGAGGCTGGAGGGCCTGTGAGGGCGCAGAGCCCCACGTGTAAAGGACGTGCCTCTGGGGCTGAGGAAGAACCACTGCAGAGAATGTGGCGTGATCACTGCGCTTGCTTACGGGGGCATGGTGGCAACTTGGAGAGAGGCAGAGCCACGTCTTCAACTGATGATGCCCTCAGTGAGGACGTGGGCAAATGCCTTCACTTCCTTTCCATTTGTTCACGTGATGAATGTTTTTCCAAACTGTCTGGCTGTCTGCTGGACCTTGGGGACATGATGGTTAATAAAACAGACTTTGTCCTTGTCCTCATGGGGGAGAGAGACCATCAACAAGTAGATTAAAAATTAAATTCAAATGCTGAGGAGGAAGCAGAGGAGGGTGAGAGACAAGCTGGGGGTGGTTGGAGGGAACTTATTAGCCAGGGAAGTCAGGGAAGACATCACTGAAAGCTGAGCTTTTAAATTTAAACCTGAAGACAGAGGAGCCAACCATGTGAGGAGCTGAAGAAAGGGTGCTCTCAGCAGAGGGAACAGCACGTGCTAAGGTCCTGAGGCAGGCAGTGTTTAGTGCTTTGCAAAGGGTCAGGGTGGCAATAGCATTCCACACGCAAGGGGGAGAGGGATCTGTGATGGGTGGCAATTTCCCAGACCTGCTGGGAGGAAGGATGGCACAGAGTAGGTGCTCAGAGCATAACGTGTTGGCTTTTAATCCATCTTCAGGCCTCTGTGACTGCTTCAGGCCCCTATCAGGACGGCTGCCTGCTCTTTCCATCTCTCAGGAGCAGCCCAGGAAGTACCCAGCCTGGGCCACGGCCCAGGATGGGGTCAGCTGACCTGGAGGGGGTTGAATGAGCTGCCTGTGTGTGTCTTGGCTACCTACATCTTACCTTTTGGGGGAGGGGTGGCCTGCCCAGCTTTGGCTAGCCTAGATGGCTTGGACAGAAATCCCTGACCCCCTGCCTAGGTCTCAGCAGCCAAAGGCCAGACCCTCTCAGGAACACAGAAGCCTCTGGCCAGCCCACACCCCACTCCCTGGCCAGCCCTTAAGTACCAGGCTGGAAATAACCAGTTCTCTCCGCCCCTAGGGGCCATGGGCTCACCCACCACAGGGGCTGGAGTGGCTGGACAGAGTGAGGCAGGACGGCTGTCCCGAGAGAGGCCTCTTGGATTCTCCCAGCTGGGAGGCCCTACGCTCAGGCTCTGGGGGGATGGGGTGGGGAATTCAAATCCTGGATTTGCCACTGACCCCCCAGGAGTGCTTCAAAAGCTGCCTTAGCAATCTGAGCCTCAGCTTTCTTATCCATGAAATGGAGTTGATCACTCCCTCTGAGGGTCACTGTGAGAAAATAATATGATAGATGTGTGAGTTTTGTAAACTGGGAAGTGTAATGCACATCGAAGAGTTAATGGCTGGGAGGAATAGTTCACGTCATATTCGAGGTCATGAAAAGACAGTTCTGGCGTACAGTCCCAACTCTAACCTCTGGATAGATCACAGAACTTCTGAGAGTCTCAGTTTCCCCAGCTATAACATCTGGACCCTTGTCCTGACCTCAGTGTTGTTACGAGAATCCAATTAGTTCGAACAATGTAGGCATTGAGCACCTACTATGTACCTTGTTCACAGCATTCTAGATGTCTTGCAGAGGGGAAGGGCCCCTTTCCTTCTTCAACTTCAGGGAATCCTTTCCTGAGACTTCAAGATAATCCAAGATGTACTCAGGAAACCATCAAAGGATGGGGAGAAGAAGACTTCTAGGTCTCAAACTTGGCCCCCAGAGTCAAGTTGCTGGTCAAGAACCTGTCTCATTTTCTTACTCTCCCTGTGACTTTGGCCAAGTTACTTAGCTTCTGCAAGCCTCAGTTTCCCCATCCATAAAGTAGGGAGATTATTAATACCACAGCGGGCTGTTGCTGTGATTAAATTACATCAATTGATAGCTGAGCTCAGTTCTTGGCCCACTGTGTTTGATTCATCACGTTTGCTGCTATTAGAAGTAGCAGTAAATAGAAGTTGGTTGTTGTAGTAGTAACAGTCGTAAAATAGTAGTAGTATAAATACTAGTAGTAGCAGTAGAGGTGATGATATAAGTAATAATAGTAATAGTAGTCACAGTACTGGTAGTAGCAATAGTATTAAGAAGTACCAGTAGTACTAATAGTAGCAGTAGCAGAAGTACTGGTACTGCAAGGACTGGTGGTGGTAGTAGGAGTAGAAGTGCTGGTTGTACTAATAAACAGTGATAGCAATAGTAGTAGAAGTAGTAGTGGACGTACTAGTATGATGCTAGTAATAGTAGTGCCAAAAGAGAGAGTTAAGACTGAGAGAATTCAGTCCCTTTTAATTCTGGGGAGATGGGACAGGGTCTAGTTTATGGAAATTGGAAAGGAGAAGGGTCCAGAGAGATGAGGTTGACAAGAAATGAAGGGGTGCAGGGCCCCAGAAATTGGTGCTCATCAAATCCTCTTAGGCTTGGTGAGAGAATATGATTCTGTTTCAGGGACAGTGTCTTGGGGTCGGGGGCTGGGCTGTCTCCCCCCTCCAGCTCCCCCAGGGAGGCAGGGACAGTGTTTGCTCCCAGAAATCCCAGAGCCCTGGAGGAAGCAGGGTCTTGGGTGCCTCTGGTCCACTGTCCTCTACACACACTGAGGCTGTGTGTGTGTGTGTGTGTGTGTGTGCGCGCGTGCGTGCGCGCGTCTCTCCCTTGGGTCACAAGAGTAGGGAATGATGACTTTGTGGCCTCGGGAGACGTGCTTCCTGCTGCTTCAGTGGGCCAGCTTTGAGGGTTTGGCGGCTAGGCTTATGTGGAAGCTGCAGCTTCGTGTTCCAGCTCCTCAGCTGCCAGAGGGGCGAGTCAGCAGTGGGGCCTGGCACCCACCCAGGCAGGAACTCAGCGGCCTCATGCTGATAAGGTGGGTGGGGCTTCCTGAGAAGAGCTTGAATAATTTCAAGGAGGGGCACTAGGACATCATCCCCAGGCTCTGCTCATCTGGAAGAGTGAGTGAAGATGCGTTTCTAGCCAGAACCATTACACGGGCTTCCACGGAAACTTCTATCTTCTGGCAGTTTGAGTATGATCCCACCAAACTCCCTGGCCTTTGATCCCACTAAGCAACAGTTTGCTCTTCAACTTGTCCCACTGCTGGGCCTTTGCTCGTGCTGTTCCCTTTGCCTGAAATGTTCTTCTCCTCCTTTCTGCCTATCCCAATTTCTACACATTTTTAAAGCCTGTCTGAATGCTACCTCCTCCAGGAAATCTTTCCAGATTCCCCAGCCCTTGCTCTCTGGTCAGGATCCACTTTCCTCGCCGGTGTTCCCATGGCATTCGGTTCCAGCTGCTATGAGTAGTTCAGTTTAAGAGACATGCCTGGATTCACCAACCAGTCCCTGCCCTCAGAGAACTTAGAGTTCTCCCAGGCAGACAGATGTTGCTGCCCCATCACTACCCCCACTAGATGGGTTCAGGTCCTGGGGCTGGTAGTTGTGGGAGGGTGTGGGTCCTTAGAGGAGGGCTCCCATGCCAATCCAGGAGGACTTCCTGGGAGAGGATGCAGCTTCTCTATGCTCAACCAAACAACACCAACGACACAGTGGATCGTTAGCACATAGTTTGTGACCTGGCACACAGTGGGTGCTTTGAATGTGCTTAACTCACATTCAAATTCAATGTGCAGCTTCGCCTCACACATTGGACAGCTTTCTGTCACCTGTGTAGAGGAAATCTAGCAAGGAAGAAAAATCTGGAAAACTGTTAATGGATCCCATGGTCCCTGCAGGCAGGGCCTATGGACAGTTCTGCTCTTTTCCATGAGTTCAGTGGATTCTAAGCTAGAAAAGAGGGAATCTCGGGCAGCAATGAGATGGCTTATCCAGAAGTCTGGTCCCAAGAGAAGGGCAGATGTTCTAGATAAAACAGACACAAGGTCTCAAAATGCCCATCAGGATCTGAGAAATCACTCTACCAGAACATAGCCCAACACACACACTGAGTGGGATGACTTGGTCATCAAGAACAATTGAAAGCCGAAGTTGTCAATCCTGGCTGTGCATTAAAACCATCTGGAGTGCTTTGGAAACACTGATGCCTGGTCCCCACCCCCAAACCAATTAATCAGAATCTCTGTGGGTGCGGCCTGGAGTCCCCAGGTGATTTTGATGCCAGGGGAGGAGCTCCACTGCCTTAAAGTATCACTCAACATTCCCCAGGGAAGAAGGCAGGGGGGTGTGAAAGCCAATACGGGAGCATGTTGCAAGAGAGATGGTAAAACTAAGACGAATTGTGTACGTAAAAGGTCAACTTCAGTTATCCAAGTTCAGCTTTGCAGAACAGCTCACAGGAAGAGGCTGCAGAGAGTAGAGGACAGAGCACAAGTTCTGGCGACTGACAGATCCCCACTATACCACTTAGTGGGTGTAGATCCCCACTACACCACTTGGGCAAGTTACTGAACATCTCAGAGCCTCAGTTTCCTTATCTGTAAAATGGGCACAATTATAGTGTCAATCCAGAGGATTGCTTTGAAAACTAATTAAAGGAGAAAAAATACCCAGTGTGAATAAATATTAACTCCCGGGCCTCTGACCCAGAAGGTTCCAGACACATGAGGCATCATTGTGCAAGAGATGGTCCTTAACGCCCCTTAACTTTCTTACATATTAACATTATTGCTTTTAGGAGAAGATATCCAGCTCACAGGTAAGTTATTCTTGGGTGAGCAGTGGGTGGACTGAGGCCGGGGAAAGCTGTTTCTGTTTCTAGGGAGAAGAGCTGAGATTCTGGAAACAACAGGAGTTTCAACAACCCTGGGTCCTTTGATTTCACAACGACCCTTCAGGCAGTATCATTTCCTCTTGCTGGACCTTCATGCCTTCATCAGACAGACAGACAGACAGACAGTGAGTGTGCCTCTGTGCCAGGCCCTGTGCTGGGCATGGGGATGGGATCCCTACCCTCACCAAGCTCCTTGTCTAGCAGAAAGCCTGGCATGGCTGCCGGTACCCACCATACACAGCAGAGAAGCCGTGTGAGGCTTCGGAGGAGAGGAGCCAGGCATTTAAGGGGAAGTGGTGGCCTGGGTGTGCCAAGGGGTTACTCCCTCCATCTTGTCCTAAAATCATTACCCTTGATCATGAACGCAACTGTTGCTCTAGCCCGTGCTGGACCCCTTCAGTTTTTCCATCTGCAAAATGGGGTGGGGGCCAGAGAGACATTCATTCAGTGATCCCTTAAGGTCCCTGTTTTGGAGAATTTTGTGAAATGAGTCCTGTGGCCCACATTGATGTTTTAATTAAAGATTACAGCAAGCTCTGTTTGGAAAATTTCACAACAGTCCTTGGACCCATCTGGCTTTTCCTCCACGGGGGATACAAGTGGAGCAATGACAGATGGGTGTCATGTGATAAAGGGAGACCATCCTCCTCGCTGATCTTCTTTATCATCTTTCTTCCACCTCAATCCAATGCAAGTCTGTCTGGCAGGGTGAGCCCCAGGCTGGGCTCAACCTCTTCCCACAGGGCCTCAGTCTCTGTACCTCACAAATGGGGACGAGCCCTCCTGTGTAATGCGTCGGGAGGAGCAGAGGGCACTGACACCCGGGCTTACCAGGGCCCCCTAGAGCCTGTCCTCCACCCTCTAGGAGCTCTAAATTTGTAGCACGTGGTTGGGTCCAAGCGGCTAGCTTGGGGAGAGTGTCATTCAGCTTCTGGGCACATTTGAGAGCAGCTTTGTGGCAGGAGCTGATGATCTCTATGATAAATGGGTCTCTAAATGAGTCCTTACATCATGAAGCTGAGAGTTTGTGGTTAGCCTTGAGAGGAAGGGAGGGAGGACAGATGGAGGTCAGGGAGGGATGTAGGGATGCATCCAGCAGCCCTCTCTCCAGCCTCCCTTCCTCCTTCCCGGCTCCTTCCCTTCTTCCGACCAACATTTGTTGAATTCCTACTGCATGCAGGGCCCTGGCTCAGAGACCCCAGGGATGAAGCCCACAGAGTCCCTGCTGCCCGACAGAGAGGAAGCGCAATGCAGGGTGATCAGCACTGTAACGGAGGGAAACCAGGAGGTTGTGAGGGCACAGATGTGGTTCCAGCCTGACCTCGTGGGTCGGGGGGTGTGAGGAAAGGCATTCTATGGATGGGAAAGCTTGCAGGACAAATCCACCAGGTAGAAGTGAGCGCTCCTGGCAGAGGGAGCAGCAGGGGCAAAGGTTTAAAGGAATCAAAGGAAAGCCTAGGAAAGCTTTGGGCTGGAGCACAGGATGCAGGGGTTGGGGGCTGTGGGGAGTGGAGACGGACAGCCAGAGGGGGCAGCTGGAGATAGAGCCCAAATGGCCTTGAGTCTGAATGGCCTTCAGTCCCAGCCAGGGGACCTCAGACTTCATTCTGAGGCCCCAGGGATCAGGGTAGGGTTTTCTCAGTCGGGGGGGATGGCTGGGGCTGAAGGGAGGAGAGTGGACTGAAGGGGCTAGAACCAGGAGCAGGGCGTGTGTGGGAGGGTCGCCTGGTTGCTCAACATGGCTTTTGTTCATTCCCTCGAGAAGCACTTCTTGAGGGCCTGCTCGTCTCTGTCCACAGCCAGCCCCTCCACAGTGCACAAGCTCAGGAGAAAATGTATAGAAAGGGCGTTGACAAAGCCTCCTTTGTGAGGAACCCTGGGGCCGTGTTGGCATGATGCTCTGCTGCCCTCTAGCGAGGCCTGGTGATGCACCCCTGCAGGGTCCAGCCAGCTTCTAAGATGTGCTGAGCTTCTGTACATGCCTTCTCTCTATCCCTCCCTCAACTACAGGAGTCCCACGGCTCCCTAGGAAAAGGGGCGGTCTGGAAGTGGAGGACAAGCTCAAAACAGGGTGAAGAGGGGAGGTGGACACAGAGGCACTCAGTCCCAGCTGTGGGAACAGGCAGCATCAGGGTCAATGAGGGGCTTGGGGCCCAGGTACTGCATCTTGAATTTTCTCAAGTGAATAAACACAGACTACATACAATGGTAACAGTGATGATGATGGTGGAGATGGTGGCTGCAGTGACTAATGATTATGGGCACTGCTGGTTATTGGCAGTGCTGATTATGGGCACTGCTGGTAGGTATTGGTGATGGGGTAATGGTGATGGTGGCAGTAATGATGACAAAGATAGAGGTAGAAATCGTGGTAGTGGTGATGGAGGTGGTGGCTAAAATGACTATAAAGCTACAAAGAATGTTCTTGTATATGTCTTTAGGTGGGAGTATGCACTCATTTCTATTGGGCACAGACCTAGGAGTGGAATTGCTGGGTCATAGAACAGGTATATGTTTAGCTTTAGTAGATGTTGCCAAACAGTTTTCCAAAAAACGGTTGTATTTACGCTTTTACTTGCAATGTGTAAGTTCCTGGTGCTCCATATCCCCACAAACACTTAGCGTTGTCTGTTTTGTTCACTAGTGTATCTCAAATGCCTGGAAGCCTGGCACATAGAGGAGGCTTAATAAAAATTTGCTACATGAGTGCTCAATATAAGGGTAGCAGATGTTCACATTCACCATTAGAGACCAGAACCAGAACTTTGCTCCTGCTTGTAGACATCCAGTGATGGCCACATTTGGATCCAGGTTGGGAGCCTGGTGTAAAAGTCCCGACCAAACCGCTTGTCACACCCCAGAGTGCACATGTCCCTTGTCTCTGCACTTTTCTCAAAATCCCTTCAGTGTGGCTCCCCTCACTCCAGTTTGAGGAGGAACAGCAATCTGATCAAACCAATGCACACTAAGATGTGGGTCACTCATAGTCCTTAACCCTTTTAAGGGCATTTAAAGGAGCAACTAGTTCACTTACTGGGTTTATGACTGAAAAAGCAACCTGCCACAGCAGACAGCAAAGAACTTAGAGTTCCTGGTTTTGGATTTAAACTCTCTCAGTTTGGCCATTTACAGCTATTTTCCCCTTAGACAACTTCCCCTGCCTATCTCTATCTTCCTGTTTTGTTTTGTTTTGTTTTCATTTGAAAAACAGGAATGGTAATTCTTGTCCTATCCACCTCAAGGATTCAAAAAATAGAATAGATTAAGGAATTTCAGAGTTGAAAAGAATCTTGGAGATCATCTAGGGATTTTTATTTTTGCTTTTAAATAATTCTTTACAATATATGAATCACTTTCAAATATAGTTTCACTGAAATCACAGAACTATATAAAATAAGGGCAGGATCATTCATCTCTTTTCATAGGAAGGAAACAAGCTAAAAGGGGAAATGACTTGCCCAGGGCTCTGTGGTTTGTTAGTGGCAGAGCTGGAGGCAGTGGCTCTTTGCTCTACCTAATTCTCCCTGCAGATCTAGCTAGAAGGCCCTATAAAACCAAAAGGTCAACTGGGCTCTTGCTTGCATGCCTCCAGTGCATGGGGAACTCACTGCCACCCAAGATAAATCATTTGCTGCTTGGGTGGCTCTGATAGTTGGCTGTCATTTGTGGTGGTATAGAGCACGTTTCTTCGAGAGGGGGTGATTATTAGAGCTTTCATTCTAATGTTTGTTTGAAGGAAGAGGAATTTACAGAAATATTCAGAGAACATGCAGAGATAGCCAGAATGGCAATAATTATAACAATCAGTACCTACTGATGTTGTCACTTCCCTGTTGGTAACCCTTCATTGGCTTCCTGATTCTCCGAGGAATGAGTCCAGATTCTTTGATGTGCCTTTCGTGAGCTGAGTCCAGCCTCAAACCAGCTCTCAATGCCACACACATCTCCCCACCCCCTCCTGGCCTTCCTGCAGGATGGTCCCTCTGCCTGGAACACCCTCACCCACCACTCTCACCTCCCTCCTCCTACAGGCCTCTGAATCCCACCCCCTCCTCCAAACCCCTGCACATTAGATTGCACTTACCTGTCTCCCCAGCACGACTATGAGCTTGGAAGGGGCAGGATCTGCATGTGATTCCTCCAGCCGGTGCCCTGCATGAAGAATGGCTCTGAATGGGTGATTGCCCCGCCCCAGCATATTCACGGACATCTCTGCTGCTCTCCTCAGCCAAGCCAGGAGAGAGTTAAACAACCTCCCTGGCCTTGGATCAGCTCTGGCATTGGAGAGGCAGGTGGCCCAAAGTTTAACCAGATGTTTCAGAGCCTGTTGTCAGCTCAGCTCAAGGAATTCAATCCAGCCACATCTTCCTGGAACTGAGACCTGGGCCCCTCCCACCCCTCTAGACCCCTTTCCCCTGCCGGGGCTCTGAGCTGGAGGAAGCTGGAACTGCTGGGGAGGGGTAAGGTGGGGAGGAAGATTACAAAACTGGAGGAGTACGTGGAGAAAGTAGGAAGAGCCTGATGCATGCTCTGCCCAGACTTGCTGTGCGGCCTTGGCTGAGTCCTTCCCATCCCAGCCTCAGTTTCCCCATCTGTGCACAGAGGAGGCTGGTCTGGGTGGTCCCTCCTGATGGGACTGGCCAAGAGCAAGTGATCCTCAGACTCCAGAGTCCCCTAGCTACAGACTCCAGAGTCCCCTAGCTACAGACTCCAGAGTCCCCTAGCTACAGACTCTCTCCACCCCAGAGGTGGCGGTGGGTAAATCTTTAACTAGCTAGCCCTGGGCAGGCCCAGCCTTTCCGGATGGATGGCTGCCTGGGAAGCGGGGGATGAGGGTGGAGGACGTAAGGTGTGTATAGCCAGTCCCAGTGTGGTGAAGGGGGAGGGTACTGGGGAGGGAAAAGAACGAGACTCGGGCGGAGCTAACCCGTGTGCAAAGCAGAACATGGAGGAACGCGGGTCCCCCGACGGGTAAGTACAGATTTCGGGAGGTTCAAGGAGCCGCTGGCGCAGGGATGGTTAACTCGCGTTGCTGCCACAGGGACCCCGCGCGGAACCTGGAGCAGGGGCCAGAGGGGCCAGAAACGCCCATCCAGGTGGTGCTCAGGTGGGTATAGGTTGGCTAGGAGGGGTCCAAGCGAGCAAGGCACTGATGGAGATTTCAGGATGGACCATCCGCCCCCTCCCCGCCTCTTCGGACCACAGGGTGCGTCCCATGAGCGCGGCGGAGCTGCGTCGAGGGGAGCAGAGCGTGCTGCACTGCTCAGGGACCCGGACTCTGCAGGTGAGGACCTCCCCCGCACTCCCCAAAAAACACCTACCGGGAAGACGCCAGGTCCCTCCAGGCCAATTTCCCCCAGGCCCCGCCCTCCCCCAGGTAAGCCCCGCCCTCCCCGGAGTGCCCCGCCCCCTTCTCCACGGCCCCCTCTCCCAGGTGAGCCCCCCGGGCGGGGGCCCCGACGTGGCGTTCCGCTTCGGCGCAGTGCTGGACGGGGCGCGCACGCAAGAGGACATGTTCCGCGCCTGCGGCGTGCGGCGCCTGGGCGACCTGGCGCTGCGCGGGTGAGTGAGGCCCGGTGATGCCCCGCCCCTCCGCGCACGGCCCCGCCCCTCGCCCCCCCCCTCCGCCCCCGGGTACAGCCACACCCCTGCGGCCCGCAGCTTCTCCTGCACCGTCTTCACCTTCGGCCAGACCGGCTCCGGGAAGACCTACACCCTGACCGGACCTCCTCCCCAGGTGGGCCGATCGCATTCGGAGCCCCCGGGGGTCAGGGGTCGGTGGGCGAGAAGCCCTGGGGAGCCGCAGGCAGCGCAGACTCCCAGAGGGAAGGGACGTGGACGATGAAGTCCAGCCCCGTTTATTTGCAGACAAGGAAACTGAGGATCAGGGAGGTGAAGGGACTTGGCCAGTCTAGAGCACCTGGGTTCAGATTGTGTCCCCTTTACTTACTAGCTCTCAGTTTCTTCATCTGTAAAATGGAAGTGATAGTACTGACTGAGAATTAAATGTGATGTTGTATGGGAATTTGGCACAGTGCTCTACAAAGGGTAATTGTAACTGCGGCGGTGGTGGTAAGCCAGCCCCAGGCTCAGCTGTTTCTTCCCCCAGGGGGAGGGCGTGCCCGTACCCCCCAGCCTGGCCGGCATCATGCAGAGGACCTTCGCCTGGCTGTTCGACCGCGTGCAGCACCTCGGTGCCCCTGTCACTCTCCGTGCCTCCTATCTGGAGATCTACAATGAGCAGGTGGGGGACTGAGAAGGCTAGAAACACAGCCCACAAGGAAAAGGAGGCATTTCTTTCCAAGGAGGCTGGGTCAAGGGGCAGAACAGATGGGGGACTGTCGACCATAAGGTCTCGGGGTGGATGAAGCAAGAACTCAGAGAGACCCCTCCCTCACCCTCCACCCTCCTCTCTCAGGTTCGAGACTTGCTGAGCCTAGGGGCTCCCCGGCCCCTCCCTGTTCGCTGGAACAAGACCCGGGGCTTCTATGTGGAGCAGCTGCGGGTGGTGGAGTTTGGGAGTCTGGGGGCCCTGATGGAACTTCTGCAGATGGGTGCGTGCTATTTCAGGGGAGCTTTGGGGTACGAGAGATGCCCATTTTTCACCTGTTCACTGAGTGCCCTTGGGGCCCCAGGCTGGAGCTGTGGGTTCAGAGATGACCCTTGTGGAAGAAAAGAGCCAGCAAACCAACAATTCAGATACAGCCCAAGAATGTCCCCCACCCCTACCCGCCAGGCCTGCTGATTTTGCCTTCCAGACTCTTCCCACCCTCCTCTCCAGCCCTGGGCTTCTGCCTCAGTCAGGCCTCAGTTTTACCCCCTGGAAGGGTCTCCTCCTTTCAGTCCATGCTTCTCCATGTAGCAAACCACATCCCTCTTCCCTTCCAGACCTTTCCAGTGCCCTGAGAGTAAAGGCCATACCTCCTAGCCTAGCCTAAAGGCCCTTCCGTTCCACTCTCATTCATCCATTCATCACATTTTCATTGAGCACCTACTGTGGCTGGCATCAGGGACACTGAGACTCTGGGCTCGGGCCGAGCATTGTGCCATGCCTCCCAGTTGATCTCTTTGTCTGAGTTTCTCTCCGTCCACACAGCAGTGGGAGAGATGTTGATAAAATGTGAATCAGACTGACGTTCTTCCAGTCAGTTCTCTCCAGCCCCCTTTCACCTATCTGTGTTAGAACCCGACCCAGCACCCATCATTCCACTCTCCTGCCTCTGTGCCTTTGCACTGGTTGGGCCCTCTACCAGGATGCCTTTGCTCCTTTTTCTTTGTTGGTGACCACTTGCTCTTCCTACCACGTCCAGCTCCATATGTTTTTCCCCTCTAGGTCTTAGCCGTCGAAGGAGCTCAGCTCACACGATGAACCAGGCCTCCAGCCGAAGCCATGCCCTGCTCACACTATACATCAGCCACCAAACTGTGAGTGCCCCAGCTTGGGGAAGGAGCTGGCCCAGGGCCACCCAGCAAGGGTCTGCCTCTGGATGTATAAAACAACTTGGGCGTACACAGGAGGTAATGGTGAAAACCCTTGGCCTTTGATGGGGACAGCCCCTCCCACGTCCCCATCAAGCCCTGCTCCCCCAACCCCAGCAGATGCCTCCTGTGGATCCCGGGGAACCCCCTGCCGGGGGGAAGCTGTGCTTTGTAGACCTGGCTGGCAGTGAGAAGGTGGCAGCCACAGGATCCCGTGGGGAGCTGATGCTTGAGGCCAACAGCATCAACCGCAGCCTGCTGGCCCTGGGTGAGATCTGGGGCCAGCTGGACTGACTTCCTGAATCCCTCCTCTGTGCCTTACCCATAGCTGTCCACAGTGGGGGAAACCAGAGGAGTTGTAGGGCATGGAGGAGAGTTAAAGAGCTGTGATCCAGAAGCCACAGGCCTCCCTCCGGCCTCGGCTTGCTGTTGTCTCATGCTTTCCCTCTTAGAACTTTGTTTATGGATCTATAAATCCTGAGAATACAGTTACATTCTAACTGGGGAGGTAGAAACACTCAAGTGCAGAGTGTGAGCCCTCAGACATTCAACCTGTCCCTTGTTGCATTTGGGAAGACTGAGGCCCAGTGAGGGGAAGGGCACTAGCCTGTCTTCCCACCTCCCCACCCCCCAGGTCACTGGGCCTTGAGGTCCTTAACAGCTGGGGCCTTGGCCTTCCTCTGTGCATGCATGGGGAGATGCATAGGGAACGCCTCTTCATTCGATTTATTTGTCAGACATTTCCTGAGCCCCTGCCAAGTGCCAGGCCCTTCGGTGGGCCCTGGGGATCAGGGATGGAGCCCAGTCTGGTGGCAGAGGCCAATCTGAATGGGTAATGAGATCATGTGGAAAGAGATATCTTAGAGACCTACAAGCCTGGGTAGAGATTCTGGCTCTGCAGAGTACCAGCTGGGTGGCCTTGGATATGAAGGGTAACCTTGCCTTCCCTACCCAGGTCACTGCATCTCCCTGCTGCTGGACCCACAGCGGAAGCAGAGCCACATCCCCTTCCGGGACAGCAAGCTCACCAAGCTGCTGGCGGACTCGCTGGGGGGGCGTGGGGTGACCCTCATGGTACCTAAGGGGGACTGGCAGGGAGGGCGGGGTTCTGAGGGAGGGCTCCCAGAGAGGAACACTCAGGGGCAGTCCTCCCCAGGTGGCCTGCGTGTCCCCCTCAGCCCAGTGCCTTCCCGAGACCCTCAGCACCCTGCGATATGCCAGCCGAGCTCAGCGGATCACCACTCGGCCCCAGGCCCCCAAGGTGAGTGGAGAGAGACGCAGGCAGAGGGACGGGCAGGGCAGAGGGTGGGGGAATCAGGCAATAGCTGAAGACTGAGTTGGTGTCACGTTGAAGTCTGGGACTGAGTCAGAGTTGGGATTAGGGTCGGGATCTTGATGATGGGGTTATGGTTGGGTGGGGGGGGGTGTCAGGTCACGGTCAGGGTGACGGCGGGTCTAGGGTGGGAGTCTGATTAGGAATATGATTCAGGGTCTGACCAACATCCAAGCTGGTATCATGATAAGTCTGAGTTAAGTTGGAGTCTGACGTGGGGTCTTATTTGGGGTCACAATCTGGGCCAAGGTTTGAACAGAGCTGAGTTCGGGGTTGGACAGGGTGTAGCTTAGAGCGGGCCCTCCAGGCATACAGCTGAGGCCACATGGCACTTTAATGCTGTTAGAGCAAGGTGTCCCCTCCAAATGGATGCAGCCTTGGGCCAGGATTCAAGGCTGACAAGTGGAGCATGGGCTGGATTTTAAGCTCCACTCACTCTGCAACCCCAGAGCCCTTGTGCAGTGTGAAACATTTACAGCCACAAGCAGCAACTCTGGGTCTGTTTCTCTGCAGTCCCCTGTGGCAAAGCCACCCCAGCATTTGGAGACTGAGCTATTGCAGCTCCAGGAGGAGAACCATCGCCTGCGGTCCCAACTGGGCCAAATGGACCCCAAAGGTATCAGCTCCCTGGGGGTGGGACGAGATGAGGATAGGGTCTGGGGCTCCTAGGGCTCCAGCCACCTCCCTCTTCCCTGCAGCCTCTGGACTCATTGGGGCCCGGGTGGCCTGGGCTCAGCGGAACCTCTACGGGATGCTGCAGGAGTTCATGCTGGAGAACGAGAGGCTCAGGTAGGGCCCCGCCCCCAGCTGGGCACTCTGTGCCCCGCCCCTCACTGCTGGGCTTCCTCCCTTCCCTGGTCCCTGGCTCCCCTTCTGTCCCCACCTGCCTCCTGGAGCTCATACTGTGCTGCAGTGAAGAGGGGCTGACTGATACCCCCGCCAGCCCTGCCTCCTGTCATGGTCCCGGGGCCTGCTCTTCCTAGGAAAGAAAAGAGGCAGCTGCAGAGCAGCCGGGACCTGGCCCAAGATGAGCAGCGCATCCTGGCCCAGCAGGTCCACGAGCTGGAGAGGTGAGCACGGCCGGAGACAAGCCTTTGGATGGAGGGCAGGTGGGAAAGGGGTGGCTCAGTGAAACGGCTAGGTCAGACCTCTGGATCCAGACCCCTTGGGTTCTGATTCCAGCTCTGCCACCAGCTGTATGGCCTTGGGTGAGTCATTTCGCCTCTCACTGCCTGGGTTTCCTCTTCTGTAAAATGGGAATGATATAGTACTTGCCTTCCAGGGTTTTGTTTTTTTTTTATAAATTTATTTATTTATTTATTTTTGGCTGTGTTGGGTCTTTGTTGCTGTATGCGGGTTTTCCCTGGTTGTGTCTAGCGGGGGCTACTCTTCGTTGTGGTGCGCGGGCTTCTCATTGCAGTGGCTTCTCTTGTTGCAGAGCACGGGCTCTAGGCACGCGGGCTTCAGTAGTTGTAGCATGCGGGCTCAGTAGTTGTGGCTCGCAGGCTCTAGAGCACAGGCTCAGTCGTTGTCGCTCACGGGCTTAGTTGCTCCACGGCATGTGGGATCTTCCCGGACCAGGGATTGAACCCATGTCCCCTGCATTGGCAGGTGGATTCTTAACCACTGCGCCACCAGGGAAGTCCTCCAGGGTTGTTTTAAAGATCAGATTGAATAAGTTCATATGTAAAGCATTGAGAACAGTGCCTGCATACAGTAAGCACTCCATGAGTGTTTGTTAAAAGCGGGACTTGGGTGCCAGCCTGCTGGTAGCATTGAGGACTACAGACAGACAGACCCCACTGTTCTTTCCAGGCGCCTCCTCTCTGCCTGCTACCTTCACCAGCCGGGCCCTGGCCCAGCCCCACCGTGTCCCTGTGTGATGGTGCCACCTCCCCCCTGCCACGTGAGTCTCTGCCCAGCCCGGAGAGGGGAGGAGCAGGAATGTCACGGAGCCCCTGACTCAGCCTCTTGCAGGCCCTGCCGCCTCTCTGCCCCTGCCCCTGCTGCCACCTCTGCCCCCTGTGCCAAGCGCCACTGGCCCACTGGGCCTGTCCACGGAGGGAGCTCCACCTGCCCCAGGTAGGAAAGGCCGAGGTTGGGGGAGGGAAGGCTGGCAAGCTGGAGACCTGGATCTAGGGAGTCTGCAGTCTGGAAGGCTCCAGAACTCTGGGGACTCTGATGTGCCGGGCTGGGTCACAGTGGGGAGTGGCTGGCTTTGGGTTCTCTCTGCCTAGGGTTCAAAATAGCTATTTACGTCTCCTGCCCCTCCTCCCCATCCTACATTCTTTCGGGAACTTGTCTGCTGTTTGCTTATTCATTCATTCACTTACATGTTACTCATTTATGCATTTACTTAATGAATGAGTTAATGGATGCATTTACTTAGTGAATGAGTGTTCACTTCCTCATTCAATAACCCTCCTTAAGCTCCTTGCTTCATGGCAGCCCCTGTGCTGGGCACTGAGGATTCACAGACCTGACATGGTTCCTGCCCTCATGGAGTTCCTTGTCTCCAGAGAGGACGTCACAAGGGCCACGCACTGCCCACAGAAAAAGTGACCATGACCCCACCCCTTTATGCCCATGCCCACCTGACGTTCTTAGTGCCCCATGGGGCAGGTACGGCAGGGATGGTGGTGTCATGGTCGGCACCAGGGAAGTGGGGCACAGAAGCAGGGCTGAGGGCACCCAGTGTGGGCTCTGGTCTTTCCTGCAGGTGTTTGGCTCTAAGGCCCCAGCTGACATGCCCCTGCCTGCCCGTCCCCCGCCCTGGGTGCCCCCATATAGCCCTGGCTCTGCCAAGTGTTCAAGAGAGAGGTGGGTCCGGCTCTGGGGCACGGGGGGGTGGGTGGGTGGGGGAGGCCAGGGAAAGTGAAGGCTCGCTTCCCACCACCCAACCCACCCTGGCCCAGGAGTCACAGCGACTGGATTCAGACCCAGGTCCTGGCAGAAATGCTGACCAAGGAGGAAGTGGTACCCTCTGCACCTCCCCTGCCCATGGGGCCCCTGAACACATCGCCAGTGCTTAGAGGTGAAGAAAGGAGCAGGGGAAGGGCTGCCAGTGTTTTCTGGGATCTTGGGCCAGAACCACCTTCTCCAAACCTTAGTCTTCCCAGTTCTGAAATAGGCATACTAAGAAGTGAGAGTTCTAAGATCTTTCTATTTCTGGAACTTAGAACTCTCTTCCTAGGGCCACCTGCACTCCCAGATGTATGCTGGAGCCCGTGGGGTACATGGCAGGGGGAGGGGAGTGGGTCCCACCTGAGGCTTCCCCAGAGGATGTTGGGACACTGATGGGCCTGGGTGAGGCAAGGCCCAAGGGAGTGCTGGCCTCAAGTCTCACTGTGTCCCTCAGGTGGGGCTGCAGTTCCAAACTTGGCCCGGAGACTGGAGGCCCTCAGAGACCAAATCGGCAGCTCCCTTCGACGTGGCCGGAGCCAGCCACACCCCAGCGAAGGCACATGAAGCCCCAGCCGGGTCCTCCCTTCCTGCTGAGGGCAAAGTGAGAACCCAGGAGACCACCATGTGACCTAGGGCTGGGCTCTGCACTCCTGGGCCTCAGTCTCCCCATCTGTTAAATGGGATATAGCAGCTGCTGCTCCAGTTTGCAGCTGGGCTGGGCAGAAGGCAGTTCCTGAGGCATGGGGGTGGGGGCTGATGGGGCAGTCTGGGGAAGCAAAGGGAGGGTGCTAGCCTAGACCAAGAGAAATGAGACCAGATTCAGGAGAAACCAGGTAGCAGTGGTGAAATAAATGAATAAAGAGAGGCATCAGCTCCAAGTCTGGTTGGTCCTGTCCTCTGACTTGCCCTTGAGGGAATCCCAGAGAGGAGGGTCTCTTGGGGGGGGGTTCTGAGGAAGAGGAGGCAAGGACTCCTGGCAGAGGTGTGTGTCCCCTTGCCCTTCTGATCAGGAATATTTCAGGTTCCCATTTCCTTTCATGTATTATACAAGTTTTCATTGAGCGACTACTCTATGCCACTGGGCAGGCATGGGGAAATTGAATGGTGAGCATCTCCACGGAGGAGGCCTGGGGGAAACTGATTTGGCCTTGAGCTGGGGCAGGTGGTGGACCGAGGGGTTCACACTCTCTGTCCCAGCTGCATGTATCCTGGTGCTGGAGCGATCATGAAGCCTGAGTTCTGATGCCGCAGATCTGCTCTGAGACCCTGGGCAAGCCCTGCATCCTCCCTGGACCACTTTCTGGTTTTCAGTCAATTAGACATAGTCCATTAGACATGGCTCCCTGTCCTGTTGATCTCTAAATGAGGGTCAAGGAGGTTAAGAATATCGTGGTTCCCAGCACAGTGCCCAATAGGATGCAGTGGGTCTACAATCAGGGGTAAGTCCAGATGTGACATGAGAAACTGGGGGTGCGTGTGGGAGCACCTCAATGCAGAAAGAGCCATGAGGCTAACCTAACTCTCACATTTTATAGTTAGGGAAACTGAGACCCACGTGGCTCATTCCTTTGTTTGTTCATACATTCACTCATTCATTCAACAGACACCACTGGCATCAACTGTAAATCAAGGTGGCAAAGAAGACAGACAAGTGACAAGCTGGCTTTGCCTGGGGAGCTCACAGTCTGGTGGGGGACAGACAGACAGACACAACTTCAACCTCAGGGAACCCTCAGCTACGGGCTTGGGGAGCACTGGGGAAGGGGCAGGCGGAGGCCGGAGGACAAGCCAGGGAGCTGCTGGGGAGAATCAGGGCGCCTGGGGATGCCCCTGGGGACGGGTCGCATCCATCATCTGGAACAGTGCTTGGACCTGCCCACAGGCCTGGCCTGAGAGAATCAACTCCGACTGCCCCCGCCCCACTCCCCAGCACCAGACCAAGCAAGAAAAGACCCAACACTCTTATACCCACCGCTGTGGAAACTAGCCCAGGGAACGTTCCCTAATTATGCCCTATTTTCCCAGGGGAAGTAAGTAAGGACCCAAAGATAAAAGCAAGGTGTCTCCAAGCTACACTTGAGTGTGCAGTGTGACCTGGGACAGGCTCCTGGGACGCTCGGAGCCTTCCCCACTCCCGGGACCCTGACTCCTGAGCCCCTCTCTGCAGAGCTGGGCCCTGAAGCTGGGTGTGTCAGGGTCAGCCCTGGCTGGAGCCCCCGGTGGCCACGGATTGAAAGGCAAGACCTGTGACTGTGAATAGAGGTGTTTGTAGAAGGCTGGAGTCCATGGAGGCAGAACCCAGGGCGGTGGGGTGACAGCCAGACACCACAGGCACCGGGCCAGGCAGGGTGGGCGGGTTCAGTCCGTAGACGGAACAACACAAGTTCAAGTCTCAACATCATCACTTACCTTGAGTGATCCTGGGCAGGTGACTTAACTGCGCTGAGCCCGAGTCACCTCATCTGCAGAATAGATACAAGAATAGTAGCCCCTCATGGGACAGTCATGAGGATTAAATCCACTGACATTTGGAAAGATTTTAGCATGAGACTTCGCCTGTTGCGGATAATTTAGCCAAAAGCAGCTTTTAGTCAACGTGACAATTAGACAGAATTGACAATCTGGGTTCCAAAACAATTTGCTCAACAAATATTTAATTGAGAAACAACTTTGGGCCAGCATTGAACAAAGCATAAGAAGCCTTACCCTCAACACAGACAAGAAACAAGAAATTGGGCAAAACACATGGGAAGTCAGATAGTGATAAATGCTATGGAGCAAAGCAGAGCAGGGAGGTCCATCTGTCAGGGCGGGTGCAATTCTATATAGGAGAAAGGTCTCACGGAGGTGACATTTTTGCAGAGACCTGAGGGGTAGAAGGAGGGCAAGCCAGACTAATGCCATAAAGCCACTTTTTTCTACTCCAGGTAATTTTGACGCCACATCAGCTTGTGTGGCTCGGCAGGTTTGAGCCTGGGCTCCTCCATTCCCCAGAGCCCTTATCTCACTCTAATGTGGCCCTGCTTGCTGGGAGGTCTCTAACCTCAGGCAGGGGAGGCCCGTGGCACTGAGCGTGAAAGCTTTCCTTGGCTGCCTTGGGAAGAATGGACAGGGACCACCCAGGGGGACCTTGGCTGTTGCCGGTTCATTCTTGTTTGGACAATTCCTTCTCCCGCTGGAGCCAGCCACGATTTTCTGGTTTCCTGGTTCCAGCTCAGCAAAATCCCTACTTACTTTCCCGGAGATAGAAGCAGGACTCAAGGCGATTGATTAGTCCCCACTACCCCCATCACATAAACCATGCGTCCATCTCCCAATCAGCATCCTTACTCAAGAACTGCAGCTTGTCCAGAATCCCTAACCCTGGAGAAATTCCATAGGACCCCAGTAATGTTATCAAGACTCTTCAAATCCTGTGGTTTTTACTGAGAACAGTAGATTCCACAGGAAAGCTTTCTGCAGAATGCTGGAATTGGGGGAAGTTCTCCGGCCCCATGAAATAGGGTAGTAGTTGTCCGGGACTGTCAAACTTTGAAGAGGATCTCTGGTACATTAGAGTTGGGGGCAGCTCTTGGAAATCCTGAAGCACTGAAGGAATTTCCCAGGATTCCAAATCTCTAGAAGAGTTCTCTGAAATTGTAAAAGTTTGTGTAGAAGGTGGGAGAGATTCTCCGGAATCTTTGGCTGGGGGTGAGGATGTTTACTAGTGCTTGGAAGGCCATCATTAATTTCTAGAATGCTGACAAATCTAGAGATCAACCTAGATGTCTGGAAGCCTGGTTGAGTTCTCCAGATCCTTGGGGACTCCAACTCTTAGCCAATGCAGAATGGGGAGCATGGCTGAAAGCATTATGGTAGGACAAGAGAAGCTTCAGGAAAAGCACTCCTGTGGATGCTTGTGTTTAAGAGGCTATAAGGTCTCATCTCAATGACCAACCCCAAGGTAAACCCTGAGAAGTGGAGAGAACATAAGAGATTATTCCAACCAAAGATGCAACTGCCAAGAACATCTTACTCCCATCCCTCTATCTGCTTCAGCCTTCTCTCGCATCCTGCTTTCTCTCACTCAAGGTCTTTCCTCCCTTTGTCTAATGACACATTTGCCCCAATTCATAGTTATTCAGTTTTGTACACAACAGGTTGATTTCAGCCCCTCTGAGGGATATTTTGTGTCCTCTTATTTTTTCCATTTCCATCTCCTTGTTGAGCTTCCAAAGACTTGTCTTCCTTTATTTTAAGGAAACGAACATGGCAGAGCGGGGTTGGGCAGGTGGGGGTGGTCTTGCTATGAAACAAGAGCAGCAGCTACTGGAACTTGTAAACAAGTTGGTGCTGTGGTTGGAGACCAGGACTGGCGTCAGGAGACCTGGGTTCTAAGCCTGCTCTGCAACAGACCTACAAGTCCCCTGGCCATCACTGACATCTGTACTTACTGGCCAGCAAAGAAAGATCTTTAATAGTTGGCCATAGGTGTCTTCCTCACGAACCTTCCTTCAGCCCCTGGCTCTGATCACACTATCTCTCACTCATCACACATGAAGGCCAGGCCTGGTCTACTAGGCATGAGGACACTGGCCTGACCTTGAGCCACTGCTCTGTCCTCGAAGAGCTTCTAGCCAACTGGGGGAAAAGAACAATCAAAGTGACAGTTGCTATGCAATGGAATAAATAATATCAATTAGCAAATTTATCTGTTGCCAAGCATCATTCCAGCACTGGCCATGTAGTAATGCATTCATTTCTCATAACAACTCTGTGAAGTAGTACTATTGTTATCCTCATGTTACGGTGAGGAAACCAAGACAAGAAGAGGCTCAGAATTTTCCCAAGGTCACACAGCTAGTAAGTGGCAAAAGGTGGATTTGTTATAAGGTGGTCTGGCTCTTGAATAGATGATTTCAACCATCATGGCAAGTGCCACACAGTAGGACCACAGAGGAAGGGAAAATAGAGGAGCAGTTTGTATCCAACCAGGAACCACTGAGCAGAATAGAGCAGCCTTCTTGGAGAAGTTAGTCTCCATCAAATCCCAGCACAACCCAGCAAAGCCAGACCATACAGAGGTCTTTAGTGAGGCAGAGGAATGGACTTCTCAAGCTCTTTCCCCCCATGTAGGAAACTTCACCGCCTCCAAAGAGAAAATAATTATTCACAGACTACCCAATGAAGGAGGACTCTGTGCAGCCTAGCCAGAACCAGGAGAATTAGAAATGGACCCGTGACGTCCCGCTTTTGTGTGGTGCACAGGGCTCTGGGTGGTCTCCAGGCTATAGAACCTTGTCAAACCCACTCCTGTCAGCCTGTCTGCCCAACTTATGGCTGTGGGAGCCTGGGCAAGGTAGTCAACCTCTCTGAATCTCAGTCCTCCTCTGTAAAGTGGGGATACGATTGGTTTACACTACGAGAAGTTAATGTGCTCATGGGGAATGATACGAGGATTAAAAGAGCAAAACCATGTAAACTGTTTAGGACAGAGCCTGGCATGTGGTCAGTGCTAAATACATACTGGTTGTTATTACTATTTTTATTGCTAATGAACGCTTTCAGCACAAACATTCTACCAGTCCTGTCTTCCAGGAGAGGAATTGCATCAATATCTGGACTCTGGTTATACAGACTCGTGAACTTGACATCCAGCTCTGCTGACTCCTTCCTGCAAGGTGCGCCTTCTAATATGGATTCTTCCAGGCAGAGAGTGGCCATTCAGGACTGGGTCACCCAGTGGAAAATCCAGGGAAGTGTTCCCACTGCCCTTCCAGGGAAGCTGATTGGGAGAGATTCGTTTGTCTTCATTGAAGAAAGGCCAGTGGAACTTTCCAAGGAGTCTGGCTTGCCTCGTGATTTCGGAAAAGACCTGTTTTAGTCCCTCCAAGGATATTGGGTGATGTCAACCCGGTCAGCCAGGAGTCGGGCAGGCCTCCTGAGGTCTTGCTTTAATGCAGGGCAGATAAGACCAGTCTGCAAAGAGTAGGAAAACGCCTGTGTCCTCTTCCTGAATGCAGACAGGCCTTTGGAAGTTTATTCCTTTGGGAGCTCTTTCTTCTGGGGGTACAGAGGGAGCCAGGCTCTGGGCCACAAGCTCTGTTCCAGGGGCAGCTGGATCTCAAGAACCCTCAGCTCCAAAGTGTCTCACTTTCTGGGCTGCTTCTGCAGGCTAAGCCACCTGCTTCCACAATCAGGAGTCTAAATTGACAACATCTAAGGGCACCCTCCACCCTGGGCTATCATTTATTATTTGCTGAGCTCTCCGCAAGCAGCAAGAACGTGACATGTTTCTCATCATTTAATTCTTCTACACCCCTATGAGCTCATTAACTCCATTTAACAGGGGGAAGACTCAGGTTGAGAAAGTTGAAGTCAATTAAGATCAAACAGGCAGGACGGGGTCACAGCCATGACTGGAACCCAGGACTGTCTGGGTGCAAAGTTCAGGTGCTCAACCATCACGCTGCTGGACGAAGCCTTGGGGATCCTCCCAGCTGTGATACACAGACTAATTCAAAATCGGTGATGCAAGGGAACAGGTATCTTTGCCTTTTAAATTGTGCCAGTGAGTATCCCGGTCACTCGTTCATTTGCTCATTCATTGATCGTGATTCAAGGATTTGGCCATGGTGATTTCAATCTCCCAGTCTCCCTCAGCTGTCTTCTAGTTAGGTGGTCCTTTTTGGGGGTCTGACCTACATTTCCACTCACAGTTCTAAGTCAGTCGATTAGCATGTGGTTGTTGAGCACCTCAGTGCCCAGCACAGTGCTGGGAAGAAGAGAAGGGTCAGGTCTTAGGGCAGAGACAGAGCACGCTCTTGGCCGGGAAAGGGAGAACCAGGCTCACTCCTGCTGTGAGGGGTCCAGTGAAGGGAGACACCCACCCCTCTGCTCCAGGTGTCTGAAAGAACACAGCCAAGGGCCCACTGTTTATCAGGGGACAAGGGGCTGGGAGGCCAGCAGAGTGACTTGGGTGTCAGGGAGACAGATCGGGGTTTGGATCACTACTCACTGGCTGGGTGACCATTGACACTAGGTCACCTGATCTCTCAGCCTCAGTTTCCCTATCTGCAAAGTAGGGCTACCACTGCAGTAAAATGATTGAACCTTAACGGGAGGATTCACTAAGCCATGCTTGTAGAATGCTCAGCATGGGGCCTGACACACAGTACGAACTTAATCAAGTGGTTATTCAGGTTATCGCTGCCCTTACTGTGTATAGCAGCGATACCCAATTCTGGTTCATCAGGAGAACTGAATTCACTGGGCAGCGAACTATTTTTCAAAGGGCCCCATCTAAGCATCCAGCTCTGGGGATAGGCAAGGCAGAAGCTGAGTATTTTACACTCACCAGGGCGTTGTAAGCAGGCTTGGGGCAAGGAAGGCTGGGTTCCAGCCCTGGTTCTACCACTTCCGTGGGCCTTTGCTCTAGGCCTCTGCCTCCTGCCTGTACGGAGGAATGGGGACAAACCTCAGTGGTCTTTCTAGGACTTCTCTGCTGCCCTCTAGTGGACACGGGATGCTCACACCTTCTTGCATGTAATTTCTGCTGTGTATGGAGCCCTTACCTGGTGCCACGCGCTGTGCTAAGTGCCTGTGATGACATCGATCCCTCCGGTGTGTACACTGGGGAGCACTTTCGCAAATGTCCCTCCTCCAGTGCTTACTTCAGCCCTGTCACGTGAGTTATTTTACCTTCATTTGGAGGCCCAGATGAGGAGGATGAGGCCAGGGAGGGATAGGACTGCCCCACAGTCACCCAGCAAGTCACGAGGACCGGAACTCAAGTCTCTGGGTGGCCTGGCTCTTTGGGACAGGGGTGGGGAGTGAGGAACAAAGCCGAGACAGAGCTGGGCAGTGAGAACCACCCCTCCCCCATCACTGTCATGGAGTCCTGGTTGCCGCCACCTCCAGCTTCCCCATGAAGGGACAGGGCTGTGGCTGTGAGTCTGAGGGAACTGGGCAGGGTCAGGCACTGGGGCGAGGCCCGCAGCTGGATACCTCCTTGTGAGGAGGCGAGGTCTCCCTGCCACCCTCTTCCGCCATGAGCAGAGGAAGGCCCCAACCTTGACCACGTCCACCCAATGTCTTTGATGTCCCTGCTTGTCCAGTCGCTGGGTCCCAGTGCCCCGGCCCCTTCCTTCTTCCTGGGAAGCCTCCTAGAGAGTTGCTTTCCTGGGCCTCCCACTTGCACTGCCTCCTCACTCACCTCAGCCGATTTTAAAATCTGAAAGCACTTCTGAAAACTCTCTAGGGCTCCCCACATACTCCAGATAACAAGCAAGCCCCTTGACCTGGCATCGGAGTCCTCCCTGCTGGACCTCAGCCACCTCCCCAGCCTGGCTCTCCCCACGTCCCTCTGTCTCCCAAGCTGCAGACCTATGGTTTTGCTTGTTTGCTTGTTTTTGCATTCCAAATACACTTCTCGCTCCATCTTCCTCCTCTAAGCCTTCGCAGTTGCTGTTCCCTCTGTCTGGAACACCCTCTCCTCCTCCCACCCCACCCTCGCCCCACGCATGCACTTTTGTCTGGCTAATTTCTACTACTCAGGTCAAAGTCTCTCCCCTGGCCTCTGCTGCTTCCCCCATCACTGCAGGGACCATCCTGTCTTATTACCTTCTTCTCACTCCCCTGCCCCCCATCCTGGGGGCGAACACTGGGGAGTCTGTCATGCTTTCCGTCCTATCCCCAGCACCAAGCATGGAGTGCATGTTTGGTGTATGAATGAGTGGATGAATGAATAAACGATGGGGGGAAAGCCTGGGCACTGGAGTCAGGCCTATTTGGCCCCCAACTCAGCCCCAAGCTGGGTGACCTTGAACAAGTCCCATTCCTTCTCTGAGCCCCAGAGTGTTCATCTGAAACAGGCCTCTGTTCCTTCCTGCACTGGGCACCTCTGAGGCTCAGAGGCCTCTTGCACGGGCAGGACCTCGCCCTTCCCTAGAAATGGTTCTGGGACCTGGCCAATTCCAGTGGACACTTGGACCCCTGGGTCCCCTAGGAGGACAGGGGCCCCAGAGCCTCGATCCTTCCACCCCGATGGCCAGAAGGGGAAGAGGGGTCAGCACCCCAGATCACTGCCAGCCTTCCATCCTGGGCCCGGGGTTAATTTTTAAAAAGCAGCTCAAAGTCCAGGTAGGCTTTGGCAGAGTTTGCTCTCTCTGTTTGCTCTGGTTAATAATCTCAGGAGAGCAAACATCGCTGGAGGCAGGAGAAGAGATCAACATCCTGGGCCCATCCTCCGGGCCTCTTCCCACCCACCCCACCCCACTGCATCCCCCCGCCCCCAGGAGAGGCTGTGTGGCTGGATGAGCAATCCTATCCAAAAGAGGCCGGGATTCTTCTACACGCCCATGGGCCTCAGGCTTCCCCTGGGGCCAATGGGGTCGACAACCCTAATGATGTAGACCCTCTATGAAGATCGGTTGAGCCATCGTGGTACACTGTAGGCAACCTTAGTAGGATGGCACTGTTCCTATTCATGATTGTTATTTTTTCATTCTTATATCAGGTCTGGTTTCTCCAAAGACAGACATCCTGAGACCATCACACAGGTAGGCAGTGGACTGTTTACAGAGCACTTTCACACACATTGCTCACTTGACCTCTTGGCAGACACGTCAGGGATTGTTTTCTTCCATTTACAGGTGAGGAAAGTGGGCTGCAGAGAGGGAAGGCCATCCCCAAAGTCATGCAGAGCAAGTCAAGGCTTCTGGCTGCCAGCTGTCTGCACTCCTCTTAATTCAGACTGCCTTCTTACTACCACCACGAACCAAACCATAAAAGCCTAAGAAACTTTGTGAACAAGAGGGAAGATAAGTGTTTCAGAAATCTAAGCCAAGATGCTTGCTATGATTAAATTTGTCACATGGCTTTGAGCTTCCTGGCAGCCAAAGTGAAAAGGGAATGTCATCAGTAGCCAAGCTGCCAGTGACAGAGCAGAGGAAACACATTCACTTATTATGACTAGAGACACACTTGTTCCTGATACTGGAAAGACGAATGTATTGACGACTCTTACAGAGGGACATGACACACCAGTTGTTGGGGCCACTCTGTGGGGGAACTGCCGGATCCTCACATGAGCAGGGCTCTTCCTTGTGGAACTGCCTGCCTGAAGGGGTCATTCCCAGCTGTAGCAAGGAGGCTACTGTGTGTGTGGAACGTTCTGTGCCAAGGGCAGGGAGGAAATGAAGACAGAGGTTCTGACCACTGGAGAAGGGCTCTTCCTAGAGAGGGCCTGCAGTATCACTGGCAAGATACTTTGATCTATGGAGACAAACAGACCTGGGTTTTTTAAAAATTCCCATTTAAATATTTTAATGCAATGGATACTGTCTAGTTTCCTAAGGCTGCCATTAATAAAGCACCACAAACTGGGTGGTGTAAAACAACAGAAATGTATTGTCTCACAGTTCTGGAGGTTACAAGTTCAATACCAAGTTGTCAGGAGGGCCGCATTCTTCCTGGAGGTTCTAGGGGAAAATCCTTCCTGGCTTCTGCCGGCAGCCCTTGGCACTCCTTGGCTTACTGCTGCCTCATTCCAGTCTCTGCCTCTGTCTTCACGTGGCCGTCTTCCTTGTGTGTCTGTGTGTCTCTGTATCAAAATCTCCCCCCCGACCCTTTCTCTTATGAAGACATCAGTCCTTGGGTTTAGGTCCACCCTCCTCCAGTATGACCTCACCTGAACTAATTATGCAAATAAGGCCACAGTCTGAGGTCCCGGGTGCACGTGAACTTGGGGGAGACACCATCCAACCTGTTACACACACATTCCGCTCTTACCATTGCCAGCTACTGTCCTAGTGCTTTACAAGCGTAACTCCATCAATCCTCGTGACAATGTTCTGCACCAGGAACTACTATTATCCCCATTTGCAGATGAGGGCACGGAGGCACTGAGAGGTAAAGCCACTCACCCAAGGCCACACAGCCAGTGAGTGGCACAGAAAGCAGTCTGGCTCCCGAGTCCACGCTCTCAGCCACCACCAGATGCTGCCTCTCCCAGCAATGCTGCTTCCCAGCTGGGAGACCCTAGGCAAGTCACTTTACCTCTTGGAGACTCAAACGCACTGCCTATAAAGGGGAGAAATAGCACCTACTTGATGGGGTTGTTGTGGGGATGATCAATTCCGTGGCCGGTGTAGAGTGCTGGTATACAGCTGGCACATAGCAGGTGCTCAGTGAATGGAAGCTGTGAGCATCATTATTTCTACTATTATTTGCTAGGGTTGTGGGAAGCCACGAGTCAGAGAAGGAACCCTGGGGACAGGACACCTGAGCTCTCGTCTTGGCTCTGCCACAGACCTCCCTATAGTCTCTGCTGAGTCACTTCCTCTCCCCGGGCCCCAGTTTTCTCACGTGAGAAATGGGCCAATCAGGCTTGTCCTCCTGCCTCACAGGTGGAATGACCCAGCGGGAAGGGCCAGGAGCTGCCCGTCTCTTCATCCCACCTGGGACAAGTGAGGAGTTTCTGGGGAAGCCTCTGTGGGGCCTGAACCTAGCGCCCGGCTGCACCAGGACCGGCTTGCATTTGGCCAGCAGCTCCTCTGAAGCAGCCACCCTGGCGCCCCGGGACCCTGACCCCGGCCTGGGCACTACGAGGGATCGATTGGCCCTGGCCTTGGGGCCCTGATTGGTCCCGGCTGAACAGAGCAAACAGCAAGGTCATCTACAGCCACAGGCCTGTTCCCCAGCCCCAGTCCATAGCTGCCTTGTGCAGGGAGGTGGTGGTTCTTCTGTCCCCAGCCGGAGCCCGTGAGTGACACCCCAGGCGGAGGAGCCCGGAGCCCGGAGCCATGCGGAGTCTTGGGGCCCTGCTCCTGCTGCTGACCGCCTGCCTGGCGGTCAGTGCCAGCCCTGTGACGACGTTGCCCGATGACATCCAAGTGCAGGAGAACTTCGACCTGTCTAGGGTAAGGCTGGCCTCTCTGGCAGCGATGGCAGGGTGTCCGAGCGGCTGGGCCTTGCTGGGGGGGAGGGGCAGGTCCTAGGCCCCGGGGTCTCAGTCTCCCCGTCTGGAACTCCACGGGTGGGTCCCTCAGGGCCCTTCCTGCTGCTCAGACTCTCAGGGATTTGTTGAAGCTACAATTCTGCATGCACCGTTCTGTGGGCCTCCAGGCTGACATTCTGAGTCAAAGGTCCTCACGTCTGAACCTGCCCTCTCGGGTTCCCAGGGGAACCCATGCTCTGATTAGAACCCACCCAGAAAAGGCTCTGTGCCGACTGCTGCCCTGCGGCCCCCAGCAGCATCGAGGGTTTTGCGACCCTCCACCCCGCAGCCCTTCATCCTTCAAGTCCTCACCTCCCTCACAGCATCTGTTAGCCCGTCCTGGGGTCCTCCGCCCTACGTGTGGGGTTATGGGGAGACGAGAAGCACGACAGAGGTCAGGCTGGTGGGATTAAGAGGCCCGGGAAGGGCGCTGTGTAGGGGGAGTCTTCCCTCCAGCCCCAGCTCTGCCCGAAGCGCTGAGTGACCTTGAACGGGGCCCGCCCCTCCACCACCATCCTGGGTTCCGTCAGACCCTTGTAGCCGTGCTGGCCTGAGGACTTTGCTTATGTTCAGGGATGAGGAAGGGTTGTGGAGGAGAGGTGTGAGGAGAGGGCCTCTGGTGGTCAGGGATGGCGAAGGGTCTGTGGGGACCTGAGGGCTCTTCCGGGAGAAAAGAGGCGGCAGGCTTGCCCTGGGTCAGACCCAGCTTAGGGAAAGGAGATACTTCCTAACACGGAGGTGTGGGCTGTGTGCAAGGTGGTGAGCACTCTGTCCTCGGAGGAGTAAGACAGGACCCTTGCTTTTGGGGAGCGGCGGTTGATGATGACCTCAGGGCTTGGAGATTTGGACCCCGTGCAGGTGAGCAGCCCAGATCCCGCATCTCAGCAGAGTCAGGCCCGCTGCCAGCGAGGTGGGGCCCACCTGCACATCTCCTTCCTAAGCTGGCCGTGATGCCTGGAGTTCCTCCATGAGGGCTCCATCCTCCCTGGAAGCCTTGTAGCCTCCAATTACCTGTAAGACATGATCACTTAGGAGAAGTCACTGAGAGGAGGGAGGGGGACAGATGTCCTCCAAATCTTCCTCGAGGTCCAGATCCTCAGAGCTTGTGGCTGCCTCCTAGATCTACGGGAAATGGTTCCACGTGGCCGTGGGTTCCACCTGCCCGTGGCTGAAGAGGTTCAAGGACAAGATGACCATGAGCTCGCTGGTGCTGGGAGAGGGAGCAACGGACAGGGAGATCAGCGTGACTAATACTCACTGGCGGTGAGTGGGGACCCACCCCCACCCCACCCCACCCCCTGCCCTGGCTTCAGTCACCACCCCATCCTAGAAAGTGACAGGTCTCCACTTCCAGCCAGGACTCGGCCCTGAGCTCCAGACCTCTCTGCTGCCCTCCACCAGGGCGTCCCTTTCTAGTTGTCCCACCTACACCTCAAGGGCAACGCCCCCAACACTGTGCCTGCTTTCCAACCTGCTCTTGCTCCTTGGGTGTCCCTTAGCTCAGTAAGGGCACTTTTACCCCGCCCCCATCTTGGAAAGCTGGGTGGGAGGCGGCTGTCCTAGACTCCTCTTTCCACTGCCACGGCCATTCGATCCATCATCAAGCCCTGTCCCTGCTCTTCCTAAATCCCTCCAGTCTGTTCACTTGTCTCCTCTTCACCGCCACCCCCCTGGACCAAGCCACCTCCCTTTCTTTCCTGGTTGTCTACAGTAGCCTCTCTACACTTTTCCCCACCTCTAATCGCCAACTTTCCATCCAATCATTTCGTCACCCAGCAACCAGAAAGACCTTTCAAAAATTCAAATCTGCTTAAACCTTTCCAGAGCTCCCTATTGCCCCTAGGAATACAATTCAACTCCTTCAACATGGCCTTCCAGCCCCCCCTGCCCCCGACCCCTAAGCACTCACTGTTCCCTGCCCCACTCTCTGCCATGTACTCTGTGACCCACCCAAGTGGACCTTCTTTCAGTTCCTGGAACCCTCCATCCTCTGGACCTTTTCATCGGATGTTTCTTCTATGCAGAAAACCTCTCCCCACCTCCCTGCACTAATTCCTATGGATCCTTCAGGACTCAGGTTCTTTGTCACTTCCTCCAGGAAGTCCTCCCTGACTCCCCCCAACCCAGGTTCAGGTTACGTGCCTTCTTCTGTGTTCTCGGAGCACCTCAGGCTCCACCCCGCCCCTTGTGGCAATTCTCACACTGACTGCATCTGCCCCTGGCCTGCCCACCCACCCCACTCAATTATAAGCTCCATGAGGGGACAGGGTCTGTCCTGCCCTCCTCTGTATCCCCAGCATGTAGCACAGTGCCTGGCACATAGATGCTGCTCATTAAATATTAATAAGATAAATAATAATCATTGTAACAATAATACCTAATAAGTGCATAGTGTTTACTCTAAGCTTTTTGCATATAATATCTCAGTTGATCCTCACAACCACCATATGAGGTAGAAGCTATCATTATCCCCATTTCTCAGATGAGGAAAATGAGAGAGAGACAAGAGAGACACAAAGTAATACATTAATTAATGTGTTAGTTCATCATTCTGACTTCACGGTGCCTAAGTATGATGTGCAGATTTGCTTAAGGAAGCTGATTTTTAGTGCTGGGTTTACCAAGAGGTTAGCATGGATTAGTTCCTTTTTTTCTCTGTCCCTCTGTTCCCTCATGTGAAATTTGTGTCTCCCAGGGCTGGTGTGAGAATTAAACCAGATATTTGGAAATGTTACTTTCCAAATAACAACAACAACAAAACAAAGGCATTTAGAAGGACCCTGCAGGAGAGTGGGGTGTCAGGACCATGGTCTCTGCCAGAAGTTACCTTTCTTTTGGTTTGTTCATTTCCAGGAAAGGTGTCTGTGAGGCGATCTCTGGGGCTTATGAGAAAACAGGCACTGATGGAAAGTTCGTCTATCACAAACCCAGTAAGTTGAGTCAAAGGAGACATCTACAGTTCCCTCCTTTGCTAAAAGATACCTGATGTCTTAAGCTCTCTTTTCTTCTGCCTCAGCCCTCTCTGCCCCTACAACTTTTCCTCCCATTTTTCTGCAGTCATCTAGCTTCCCTCCCAAATTTCCCCCTCCTTCTCCTTCTCTCTCTCCTTCTTTCTTTTCCTCTCTCTATCCCTCCCCCCGCCCCTGCCCTGCCATGCACGTGCTCATCCAGAATTTGAGTGATGGTGCTGAATGCTGAGGATAACATCAAGATTTCATCAGTCCTCATGTTAGGCATCTGCAGTCAGCTGATAAAAATTTGCTAAGCATCTACCATATACAGTGTGTATGGTGCCAAGTGATAGAGGGACTTGGACATGAATTTAATCATTAATCCAGCAGATGTTTACTGAATTTGCTCTATGCATCAAATAATCGTGTCAGGGGTTGAATGTTTGGGTAGGTGAATGGTTGGATAAATAAATGAGTGAGAGAATTAAAAAATGGTAAGTGAATATAAGTATGATGGTAGATTAGTGGGGTAGTCAAACAATCATTTAATAGATAAATTGATGGATTAATGGATGGAGGAAAGAAGGAAGGAAAGAGGGAGGGAAGGGAGGAAGGAAAGAAGGAGAGAAGGGAAAGAAAGAAAGAAAGAAAGAAAGAAAGAAAGAAAGAAAGAAAGAAAGAAAGAAAGAAAGAAAGAAAGAAAGAAAGAAAAAAGAAAGAAAGAAAGAAAGAAAGAAAGAAAGAAAGAAAGAAAGAAAGAAAGAAAAAGAAGGAAAAAGAAAATGGATGCATTTATGGATTGATATATGATGAGGATGGATGGATGGAATGATGGTGGTTGAATTAATGATGAATATATGGAGGAGGTGGATGGATGGAGAGAAAGAGAGAGTGAAGATGGATAATAAATATATGGAAGGGATGGGTGAACAGAAGGATGGATGAATAGATGATGTGTGGGTGAATAGGTGAAGGATCTCACGCTAGAAGCCTTCTGACCACTGATCTTTTTGTCTTCCTGCATCTTCCATGCAGAATGGAACATCACCATGGAGTCCTATGTGGTCCACACCAACTATGATGAGTATGCCATTTTTCTGACCAAGAAATTCAGCCGCCGCCATGGACCCACCATTACTGCCAAGCTCTATGGTAAAGGCCTGGAACATGATTCACTCGTTGGAGCTGGGGGTGGGAGGAGACCCAGGATTTAGGGAAATGGAGTGGGGAAGAGCAGGGAGTTTTGCTTTTTCCTTCTGACAAAACTCCAGTTAAGGGAAAGGTGAAAACATTTACTCTCCCTAGAGGAGGTAGAGCTCAGTCTCCCATTTGAGGTAGAATCCTCTTCTTTTGATCTTGAAAATTCCAGAGAATTCCACAGCCTTCGGATCCTTAAAAGAACCAGTGGAAAGAGAGCTGTGTGGGGAGTTGGGAGACCCAGATGGGGAGACTGGGAGGGACACCTCCTCCTCTTCTGGAGCTGAGGTTTCCATAAGGGTATCAAAGAAATGGAATTGGGTCAATAGTTTTCAAACTTCCCCGAAATGAAACTCCCTGGGCAAAATAACCTCAGGCCCTGAAGGCCCAGGTACCTGTGGTTCTAGGAGTCTCCCCTGCTTCCTACTTGCAGGGCGGGAGCCACAGCTTCGGGAAACCCTGCTGGAGCAGTTCAGGGAAGTTGCCCTGGGTGTGGGCATCCCTGAAGACGCCATCTTCACGATGCCCGAAAGAGGTAAGTGACACCTCCGCCCCACCTCCCATTTCTGTCTCCGTCTTATCCTTCACGACCCCCAGAGCACATCTTCCCAGTCCCTGGGTCTTTCCCATAACCCCCTGAGATAAGCTGGGCTATGATCCCCCTCCCCTCTTTATAGAAAAGGCAGCTCGGGCCTCTGGATTTGCTCCAAGTCACACAGAGCGTACCTGGCGAAGCTGAGACTAGACCCAATTCAGCGTCCCCTCTGCTGCCACCTGTCTAAGTTTGGTTATAGCTAGAATCCACGGCTACCTCTTGGGAGGCAATAGAGTATTGGGGTTAGGAGCCTGGGCTCCGGAGTTAGAGCACCAAGGTTCAGAGATTGAGCTGGGTGGCTTCTGGCTGGTCACCCTTCCAGAGCCTCATTTCCTCATCTGTAAAATGGGGATAATAATGCCTCCTTTAGAAGTTGCTGTGAGGAGTCAATGAAATAAAGCCATTAAATACAATGGCGCCACACTTGGTGTCTAGTAAGTGCTCAATAGATATCAGCCGTGAAATGCTGGTTGGGGGGTGGAGACGATGCAGGTTGTGACGGTGCTGCAGCCACCAGTCTGTCACTTTTCCAACAGATGACCTGCAGCAAGCCGTGGGGGTGGGCTAATGCACGAGACAGGTCCCAGCACACATCCCGCCTGACACGTAGCCATTAGCTCTATGGAAGAAACAAAGCCTGTCTGGGTCTGGGATGTCTGCGTCTCATTCCCTCTCTCTCCTGTCCTCTGCCCTAGGTGAGTGTGTCCCCGGGGAGCAGGAGCCAGCACCCGCTCCACTCTCGGTGAGCACCTCTGCCCCCCACCCCATCCCCACCCTGCCCACTTAGGCCCTGCTGTGCTGGTGGGCGGGGTCGTTGAGAGAAGGCAGCAATGGGCATGTTCTGCCATTGGGCTAATTGCTGCCCCATCTGGATGTAACTTTCCTCATCTGTGAAATGGGGTAATTATCTTTACCTTCCAGGTGCTAGAATCCAGTGACATGTTAGAAAAGGTCTTAGCATAGTGCCTAAAAGCAGTGACATACTCAATAATGAGATAATGATACTCGATACGCAATAAATGAAAATAAAGTCAAGTGATCCCTAAAAAACGCAAATCTGAGAGCAAGCAGCTTCTCAAACCAATGACTCTCCTGTGCTGCCTTTTGATTCGCGGGGCTTCCTTCTTCTGTTTTATTTTCCTGCCTTTTGCCATATTAAGTCTTCATTCTTTCTTTCTCTGATTATTTGGAAATTATATATCCTAATTTAGTCTACTGCTGTGTGTGTATATATCTATATATGTGTATGTGTATATAAGTACATATACACATGTAATATTTATTTTAGAAACATATTCTTGAAAATTTGAAAAAATACAAGAAAGCAAAAAAAAAAAAAAGACAATAATGTCCTTATTCCTACATAGAATTAACACTGGTAACATATTATTTGTTTGCTTACATATTTTTTAGAAAAAATTACCATTGTTATTATAAAACTAACATACGATCAATATAAAGAATCAGGGCTTCCCTGGTGGCGCAGTGGTTGAGAATCTGCCTGCCAATGCAGGGGACACGGGTTTGAGCCCTGGTCTGGGAAGATCCCACATGCCGCGGAGCAGCTGGGCCCGTGAGCCACAACTACTGAGCCTGCGAGTCTGGAGCCTGTGCTCCGCAACAAGAGAGGCCGTGATAGTGAGAGGCCCGCGCACCGCGATGAAGAGTGGCCCCCGCTTGCCACAACTAGAGAAAGCCCTCGCACAGAAACGAAGACCCAACACAGCCATAAATAAATAAATAAATAAATAAATAAATAAATAAATAAATAAAATATATATATAAAGAATCAAAACAGTGCAGTATAAAGGTATAAAAAATAAGTTTTAAAAAATTCCACCACCCAAAACCTACCAGCAGTCACATTACTCTGGTAATCTTGACCTGCATACACCTGGAGAGGGGCAGATAGAAGGAAGGTTGGATAGATAGAGGAACAGATTTAAATATGCTATTATTAAATGGAATTATATTACAGATGCTATTTCTAAATTTTAAAAGGCATTCCTTGTAGTTTTACTCAAATTTAAAAGGGCCCTGGGGAATTCCCTGGTGGTCTAGTGGTTAGGACTCCACACTTCCACTGCAGGGGACCCGGGTTCGATCCCTGGTCAGGGAACTAAGATCACGCAAACCGTGCGGAATGACAGGAAAAAAAAAGCCCTGAAGTTTGAAGGTTTTTTAAAAAACTTCAAATAAATATTTATTATCCACAAGAGATTTACTTCTTAAAGAATGCTCTAAATAAAGTCAAGGTTATGAACTAATATTTAAGAGGCTGGCATCGCTATGTGTACTTTTAGAGAATATCTGTTGTCTACAAGATTTGGAAGACAGACATCCTCACTCCCAAACTTGGTTCCATCTCCTCTTCCCTTTTGCTTTTACGTTGTCCAGACTGATACCATCCCCATTCTGCTCTGTCACCACGATTCCCAGACATCTAGTAATAGTTCTATATTTTAATGGAGTCTACATTCACCCTTAGTGAATATAACACAGCTTCTCCATTCCTGAGTTATTATTTCTATTAATCTCTTAGTGCCATTTTTTTACCAAGTGCTGTTTTCAAGGAAGGTTCATGGGTGTTTTAATCCCAGAATTCTTCCCTGTTTGAGAATGTCTGCCCATTTCCTTCATCCTTGAAGGATATTTTGCTTGCATGTCAAATTCTTAGGTCATGTTTTCTTTCCCTCAGAAGAAGCTTTGTGTGCATTGCTCCATTGTTCTTCCACACTGATGATCGTGGCAGGGAAGCCTGAGGCCAGCCTGATATTTCTTCTCCTTGGAAGCAATTTGTTTCTTCTGCCCAGATGCCTGGACAGACTTTCTCCTTGATAAGAAGTCAGCATCTTAACAAGGACATGTCTTGGGGTTGAGAGTCTATATCAAAATTTCCTGGAATACACCGTGCTCTTTCCATCCATGGGTGACATTTCTACTGTATTTCAGGAAACTCTTCTTTCATGATATGGAATTCATCTTCTACTTGCTTTGTTGAGTTTTGTCATCTCGCGAACACTTGTTCTCTCATCCTGGAGCATCTTTATCCTCCATCATGTACTAGCTTTTCTCCAATTGCTTTTATTTGCATCCACTGGGATTGTCTCTTCTATGACAACCCTTCTATTTAGCAGCATCTATTCTTTCTGCTCTTCACGATTCCTACGTTATTCACGAGCTCTGAACTGATGTTGTTTTGCTTCTCAATTTGTTTATTTAGGCCTGGGTTCTCTCTTCATCTTATTCTGTCAGCGTTTACCATTTCATCTTTGACTCTTGTCTTAATACATGCATGTTCTTATTATGTAATTCCATAACTTGAGGCCAAAGAGGGATTTCCTTCTGCTTCTTGAGTTATGTTTTCTTCTAGGTTGGGTTCCCTACATCTACATGGAAGGAAGAGACAAAGGGAAGATTGGGTAGAGGAAGGAGGAGAGCTGCAGGGCAGTCACAACAATGCCTCAACCAACCCTATAGGGAGCTCTGGAACCAGGACAACCCTTGGGAATTGTCCCATGATGGGTCCAAGGGACGGAGCCTTAATACCCTATGTTGATCAGTCTGGGAAGGGAGCATGATCTTGAATGAGAGGGCTCCCTTAGCTGAGGTAGTCTCCAACAGGGGCTGACAGTGGGTAGCTGGGAATATAAATCCATTGCTGATGGGAGGACTTGGCAGTTCATGACCATGTCCACCACTGGACTCTTGGGCTCTTTCTCTAGTTCAGGCTCCTTATTCATTCATTTCTGAAGTGGGTCTGGATAGTTTCTGTATCACTTCTTTTTATCTGACTCCTGCTTAGTCCGTTTTAGCTAGACTTTCTGTTTATTCTGATACGGTGGCCTGGAGGTTTCATTTATTCCTTGGCTCTCTTCCTGCAAATATGAGCTTAGTCCGCTCCCACCCGAATTTAGAGTAAGGTCTGGGTATTTTGTGTTCCATCCACTTTTCTGAAGTCCAGAGTTGGTTGGAATACACTCGCTTTGCATTCTCTTTGGAAGGACTGATAAATATCCTATGGGGATTCATTCCACCTAGTTGGGGCTGGCAGCAAGGTACGTCTGCCCCCCAGTGACACCCCCTGGAGCATTAGATTGTGTAGCCCCAGAACCCTCACTTAGAAAGAGTCAGGCTCTAGTTTATTTTCCTCTTTTTTTCCCCAGAAGTCATTTTCACTACTCCTCTATCAGAAGAGGAAAAAGATAGGGTTCCCCTCAATTTTCTTCTCTCAGGATTTGGGAGTATTAGGGAGAGTTATCAGAAATTTGATGATTTGCCAGGACTGGGAGTTGGAGGGCAGGTCAGGAGCTGAACCTTGCTGACCTTCCTGTTCAGCTCCAGATTATTGGATCGAGAGCTTTAGTTTTTCCTTTAAATTGTGCCCCTTTCCTCATTTCAGTGGTGTTGATCAACACTTGGGGGCTGGGATTTCTGAATTCATTTTTTGCTGATGGCTCGGTATTGGAGAGGGTAATTTTGAGGGAAATTTCAATCTGCCATCTTAATCCAGATCTCAGCTGAATCTGTGCTTCTTCATGCATGTCAAGAATGAAACAATAACTGATGACTTCCCTTGCAAAAGAGAGAAATGCAGCTTACTTTTTATTTCTTCCTTCCAGGCTTCCCACATCCTCATTTTTGTGGATATAATCTGAGATTGATGTTTATATTTTCCACCTTTTGTTTGGAGAATTACTTTTAACATTTACATTAAGTTGAATGACCATTTTAACAACAATTTAACTTCAACTCTCTGTTTTACTGGCTTTCTAGTTTACCATCATTTCTTTTCTACCACATCATCCATTTTCTTGTATTTAGATTCCCTTCTCAAGTGGTGGGAATATTTCTGTAAGTAATTTTTTTCTGGAAAGGTACATGGTGGAAAACTACAGGATCTTTGCATGTCTGAGAATATCTTTCTGTGTTTATATCACATGATCAACAGGCTGGTTGAGTGGAGAACCCCTGGGTTACAACCTTTACCCTCTTACAACCTTTAGATATTGCTCTGCCGCTTCTGTCAATAAAATGCTCTCGTTTACCCTGGGGGCCACTACTAGGCTCTTTATCCTTTGTCTCTAGGAAATGTCGAGATAGGACTCTTCATTAATTTTCTCTCATTCCCTTTGAGCCCTTATAATTAAACAACTCAAGTCTCTCTTCAACTTGGAAAACTTTTCTTCTATTATTTCTATATTGTTTGCCTCTCCTTCTAGAATTCCTATTCTGTGAGTTTATTTCTCATAATCTTTAAACTGCAGTTTATTATCCCTACTGTGTGGTTAAATTCAACAAAATCCTTTTCATCTCCAGTAACTTTCTACTTCTCCCATATTATTCATCTACATAACTGTGGGCTCCTGTTAATGTTGATGCAATGCCATCTTGAATTTCATTGATGGTTGAAGTTTTCTCCTGTTTCTTACCTACACCCTGTGTTTAGTGGAGATATGTCTCCAGCTCAGTGTGATTCTTCTGAGTAGTTGCATTATTTAATTCATTCCATGATTTTTCTCTTTTCCTTCATCCTCACCAAGGAAGACCTATGTGCAACCAGCTTGAGATGGGTTCTGGTAGACAGTGGGAGTCCCTGATCACAGCTTCAGTTGCACCTTAAAAGGAGAAGGGAAAAGTTGAAGGTTACTACAGTTTTACCTTTTCAGATTCCAGGTCTCACCTGTGGGCAGGAAGACTGCCTAATGGCCGGCAGTGTCCCTGCTCATCCTCCTGTAATTGTCCCGGGACTGTGCCTCAGTGGACTCTACTCCCAGAGATCCTTTTGACAGCTTTGGCAGCCTGCCCTGCTCTGCAGCCCCCACCTCTACCCCCATATCTAGGAGTATTAGGGTCAATCTCGGGGTCCCTTCTTACTCTCCACGTGACTTTTCCGTTGTAAGCAGCTAACGATGGTCTGGTCAGCCCTTCCTGCAAATCGGTCCCACTCACACTCGCTTGTGTAGAAATGCCTTTTAGTTTCTAGTATGGGAATGCTGCTCTTCCCTGGTTCCCAACTCTGGGTTAGGTTTCTTTTCCATTATTATATTCCTCTGGGCATTTCAACTGGAAGCTGGATATGTAGGTATTGTTCTGATTTTTCATTTCAGACCAGAAATCTATCTTGTGATGCCTGTTCTGGAATTCAGGTTGAAGCTTTTGGGAAAACAGGCCATTAACCAATCTAGTAGCTGTGTTTCTGTCTACACCCTGATCCCCAAAGCAAATGGTTTGTTTATATGTTCCAGGGGTATAGGGGAGCAGCAGTGGCTAGGTCCCTGCAACAGCTTCTTCTCTTTCTTCCCCCAGAGAGCCCAGCGGTCTGTTCTGCCCCAGGAAGAGGAAGGATCAGGGGCTGGACAACTAGTAACTGATTTCGGCAAGAAAGAAGGTAATGATCACCCCCCTTTTTTTAAATCCCCTTCTGCCACACTCCAGAGAGGAAGGGTCCACAGTTGGCTCACCCCAGCTGCCCTCATCACTGTGAAGTCTTTCTTATTTTTCTGCTAGAATCAAGGACTGAGCCTAGAAAAGGCAAATCCAGTACTCTGCCCTGTGCCAGGGGTTATGGGAGGAGAGAGAGGAGTGTAAGGCATGGTCCCTGAGCTTAGGAAGTCTCAGCTCCACGATGAGAAGCGAGTTCTTGGCCTGTCTGTATCACTATGTGGCCTCCTAGCCTTGGCTTTCTCATCTGTACAATGGGATAACAGCCTACTGAGCTGACCTTAAGGGCTCTTGTGGGAGCACATGGGCAAGAACGTGAGAATGCTTTTTGTGATTGATAAAATGATCACTCTCCAAATCTCTCAGCAAACACTGAACCCTGACCCTGCTCCACCCCAGACTCTGTGCTGGGCATTGGGGTCATGGAGACAAACCACCCACATCTTTTTGGACCTTCTGGTCTAGTAGAGGAGGCAGTCAAAGGAGAAAGTGAGGGACCCAAAAGGGAGGGTCAGCTAAAAGGCTGGGGGAGCTTAGAAAATGGAGGACGAGGTGATCAAGGAGGACTTCCTGGATGAAGGGGAATTCATGCTGTGTCCAGATATGGTTTTAGGAAGGAAGGCATTCTAGCATTCTAGGGGCAGGAATGACGAGAGCAAAGGCACGGGGGTGGGACCTAAGGCAGAGGTCAGGCTGGCTGGCATGGGTGCTGGTGAATGTATCAACAACTACTATCCTGACAGAGTCTTTGGGCAGACAAGACCAACACAGGGGATGTTGGGTCTCTGGGTCGCTGGTAACTCCCCATGTTATGGAATGGAATGAGCATGGGTTTTTGGAGTCCAACAAATATGGCTTTGAATTTCAGCTCTATGTAACTCTGGGCAAGTCACTTTACCTCTCAGGGAGTCAATTTCCTTACCTTTAAAATGAATTGAGAATTGTTCCTCTTAATGCAGAGGCGAAAACTAAATGAGATGATACCTGTTAAAGTATCCAGCCCGGTGACAGGTACACAGTCAGCATTCAGTGAGCACTGCTGTTCCGCCCCTCCCCAGATTCCTGCCAGCTGGGCTACTCACAAGGTCCTTGCCTGGGGATGATTCAGAGGTATTTCTATAATGGCTCATCCATGGCCTGCGAGACCTTCCACTATGGTGGCTGCATGGGGAACGGCAACAACTTTGTCTCGGAGAAGGAGTGTCTGCAGACCTGCCGGACCGTGGGTGAGTATGGCCCCACCTCTCCACCTCCCCCTGCGCCCCCCAACCCTGTCCTCCAGACAGACCACCTGCCCATTGAACAGGCAGCTAAGAGAGGATGCTCCAGTGGTGGAATTCCAGGGCAAGTTTCCTGAAGTCACAGGAATTGCACACTTGGGTATGGGTGACCCTCGGCACCTATGTCTTCTTGTGGTCCCATTTCTCAATCTATAAAAAGGGGTCTAGGTGTTCTGGATGAGCAGGGTCCCTGGCTCCAGGCCCTTTGCTGGGTGTCTCAGGTCAGCGATCATAAGGATTTCCAATGCTCTGCACCTCCCTCCCACTCCGCAGAGGCCTGCAATCTCCCCATAGTCCCGGGCCCCTGCCGAGGCTCCACCCAGCTCTGGGCATTTGATGCTGTCAAGGGGAAGTGCGTCCTCTTCATCTACGGGGGCTGCAAGGGCAACAGCAACCAGTTCTACTCAGAGAAGGAGTGCAAGGAGTACTGTGGCATCCCTGGTGAAGGTAGGAGGCCCGACAATGCCAGGCTGGGCCTGGGGGATATTGGGGTCCAGGTGGGGGAGCCCTGGTAGGAGGTGAGGGTCTGGAAAGCTGAGTTCTAGACTCTGTACCAGGTGACCAGCCCATCCACTCTCTGGGCCTTACAGTTTCCCACCTGTAAAATGGGGCCAAGCCTGAGGCCTTACTCCAGCTGGGATGGGGCACCTGGGCCCAGGCAGAGGGAAGGCAGGACAGGCTGAGTGGGGCAGAACTGGGCTCCAATCACGGCATTGCCACATTTGGGCTGGCCACACTGAGTGCCAATTTGAGCCTCAGTTTTCTCTTCTGTAAAATGGGACAAAGTACCTACTTCACAGAGCCTCGCACGGTCCATATCCATCTAGCAGCAGCCGTTACTAATAATGGTGGTGACGCTATAATGATAACAGGAATAGCATTCCAGGGAACAGCAGCCATTAAAGATTTCTGTGCCTTATCTCCCCACTGGGAAAATGGTACCTAAAGTAAATCAGGAGGCACAAAATCAGATCATTCTGTGGAACGCACTCTGGAGATAATCCAGTCTCTCCGCGAGCAGAAGTTTCTGGCCTCAGGCTCAGGCTTAAGCTCAGCCCAAGCTGCCGTCCCTCCTCTATGAGGCATCCCCATCCCCTGACCGTCCCCACCCACAGACCCTTGGACGACCCCACACCTACTCCCCGAGCCTCTCTGTGTCCACAGGGGATGAGGAGTTGCTGCGCTTCTCCAACTGACCGGCCCACAGGCCAGAGGTCCACAGGCCACAGGGAGCACGAGGGCCAGTGTCTGCCCCAGGGTCCCACGGCAGGTTCCAATAAAAACCAAATTGTAGACTCCTGAAATTCCATATCCTGACGATTCATCATGAAGTATAATGAGATGGGGGGAGGGGAGGGGGAGACAAGCTGGGGAGCGGGCATGAGTAACCCCAGCTTTCCCCACATGTGAAAAATGTATGTGTTGGAAATGTAATAGAGCCATCTCCAGGACATGAACTTGGCTACGCAAATTATGAAACATAAATCACAGTTCTGTATAAAATGGGATTGTTTTGTCTTAATAAAGCTAGAAGAGTAAAGAGGGAAAAACTCTGGGTACTTGTTTCTGGGAGAGGTTTGACAGGGATCATCAGAGACCCAGGGTCAGAAGAAATCACTGTGCCCTAGTGTGTGCCCAGCTGGGTCTGGGTAAATGCCCCACAAGCACCTGGAAGAATTCCCCCGTCCTTGGCTGCACAGAACCGCCCCCCAGCGTTTACTTTGCTCACAGCTGCATCCCCAGCAGTAGCTGCCAGGGGCTGGAAGGCCTTGGACTGTTTCTCCACAAGGGTCCTGGAGATCCCATCTCCTGGGATCCTCGCTCTGGCCCTTTGCCCCGGAAGGAGAATGGTCACTGCCCTTTGCGCTGTGCCCAGAACAACCAGCTGGCCCTGGACCGGAGCTGGAAGCCCTGGGTCTGGCCCGGCTTCTGCTCCCTGGAGGAAGAGAGCAGGTAGGCTGTCCAGGGTGGCTCAGGCCAAGCACACAACTCCAGGAGCCTCCAGCTCACACACACCGGATTTACAAACATCGGACTTATAAACACCTCTTTCGGGCTCCATCCACCCAGAGCCCTGACAGCTGCCACTGCAAGAGTCAAAACCCCAGCTTCCTGGGTTCTGAGGTGGAATGCTGTGTTGAGGGGACGAACCCAGAGGCAAGGATTTGGGTGGAGAGAGCTTTGCAGCCCCCTTGGTCAGACCACATAGAGACTCCCCGCCTTATGCACCCTGGAAGTCCCAACCTTGGGGCTTCCAGGTTCCAATAGAGAGGACAGTCCTGAGGGACAGCGTTTGTGGGCCTGGCTGGGAGTCACTGGGCAGAAGTGGGCGGGGTCAGGGGCGGGGACACAGGGAGAAGTGACAGGCTCTCCAGCCTGGAACTAACAAATGTCATCACGTCCTGCGTCCATACCGTGCCCCCTCCATGCATGATTCACACACTGGGGCTGCCACCTATGGCAGGTGGAAGGTGCCACTCTGAAGAAAGATATTTTGAAGCGACCTGAAGGACAAATGCCTAAACCGGACAGTACAAGAAGCCACAGGTGGGCTGGCCAGCCTCAGCTCAGCTGGTGGATGGGGGTTTGGCTCCTAAGGTATTTTACAGTTCTGAGTTCACCATTAAAAAATGGACCTCCCGGATTTCCCTGGTTGTGCAGTGGTTGAGAATCCGCCTGCCAATGCAGGGGACGTGGGTTCGATCCCTGGTCCAGGAAGATCCCACATGCCGCGGAGCAACTAAGCCTGTGCACCACAACTACTAAAGCCCACGCACTCTAGGGCCCGTGCGCCGCAACTACTGAAGCCTGCGCTCTCTAGGGCCCAAGTGCTGCAACTACTGAAGCCCGGGTGCCTAGAGCCCATGCTCTGCAACAAGAGAAGCCACCGCAATGAGAAGCCCGCGCACCACAACAGAGTAGCCTCCGCTCGCCGCAACTAGAGAAAGCCCGGGCACAGCAACAAAGACCCAAGGCAGCCAAAAAAAAAAAAAAAAGGACCTCCCATATAAAACTCTAGGTTTCTCAATTCTCTTGAAAAATAAGTTCTGGCAGCCTTGGGCCTGCATCCTGCACCTGAGACACCCCTCTAGATGGGGCCTCCCTTGTGGGTCACCAGCCCTGCCTGCCACCTTCCCTGGTCCTGAAGGCTTTTATCTCCATGACAGTTACTAAAACTTTCACTACAAAAAATTCCCTTGGATCCTGTCTTACCCCTCAGGGGCGGGACGGGGTTGAAGCACACCTGTGACCTCCAGTCAGGAGTCCACTCATCCCAGAAGGCACCAGAATCACTCCCAGCCAAGTGGCTACCCTGACGACTCATTTGATTCTTAAACAGTCTCACCTCAAATTCTCTCTTAAAGATACTGGTCATGCCCATCTCTGTCACAAAATACATGTGGCTGCTTAATAAAGAAACATGCTTTTTAAAAAATTTTCATTTTAAAATCCAGAGGCTGGCCCTTCAGTCGTGTGGAGGCCCTGGCCACGCCCTGGCCTCATTGGATCCTGACGTTCCCAGTTAGCGGGGAATCTTCCCGCTCCAGCAGGACTCTTGACTTTTGTTTTAGAGCCAATAGAAACTCCTTGATTAAACTTCAACCGCTGGCTCAGGAATGTCCACACGGTACACTGAACAGCAGGCAACTCCCACTGAACGGGGGTTCTGAGGGCAGGGCTGATGCCCCCGGGAGGCTGGCCCAGACTCAGCCAATTCGTGCTGTCATCCTTGCGATTTGATGCAATTTGTTCGGCTGATCAAGCAGCACATCCTCTGTGAGGAGAGCACCCGTTTCTGGTTGAGGACAGGGATAAAGCCGGACGTGGTTTTACCCTTGAACGGCTGTTCTGGCAGCAGCAGGCCTGCTTTAGGAGAAGCTGTCACCCTCACTGCCCACTCTGGCCACAGCTGTCTTCTGGTGGCGTCTCCTCTCCCGGACTTGCCTTCAGTTCGACGCCCCAAGCCAAGCATTGATGTGCGTGTCTGTAGTGTGAGGCTCGGGTTGAGGCCAGCAGAGGGGCAAGTCCACCCGGCTGGGCCCCTGCAGCCCACTGTGGAGGGCACTGGCTGGAGTCACGGATGCCACTGGCAGAGCCACAGACGCTCTTCCCCAGACAGACAATACACAACACTTCAAACTTCACACACACGACCACTGGGCAAGACGAACTTGGACGTGTGCTTTACTTAGGAGATGGGCGTGCTGACTCCAGGCAGGTTGGGGAGGAAGGCCACACCGTCTTGAAGGGAGTGCGAGAGCTGTCTGGGGGGCTGGCTCGGAGGATGGCAGCAGTTCGGTGGCCAGCAAATGGGGAGGGAGCATCAGGGAAGGGGACACGGTGGGAAAGCCACTCAGAGCTTCAGAAGGACAGAGAAAGAAGGGCACCCGAGCTACCTGTTCTGGCTGCCCGGAGGGCCCACCAGTTGCTTGGTTCACACCCACTGCGGGCATCTGAGCTTTGCCTGAACCTCTCCTGGGATGGAGAGAGCCTTTCCTCCCAAGGCAGGCTTTCCACTCCGGCCTGCGTTCGGGACAGTGCGTCCAGACACTGGGCTGAAATGTGTCTCCACAGCTCCCACTAATTCTTAACTTTCTGAGTCACAGAGACCATCAGCAATTTGGCAAAAGCTACGGGCACTCTTCCCCAGAAAACGGATGGTACACACAACACACATCACATAAATGATGGTGGCCAAGGCGAACTTGGATGTGTCCCTTGGGCACTGGGCCTGTAGGACTCGGACCAAATCCATCCTTCCTCCCCTGGGACAGTGTTTCACAACAAGGCCCACGGGGACCACGTCTTCTTGTGGACGTGTCCCTCCCTTATTTATCAGACACCACCAACCCAGGTCTGGTGCCTGAGGTCAGCAGGGAGCTCCGAGGAGCTGACTAACCCCAACCTCACGTAGCATCCCCTCGGGATGGACTCCAGCTCTGTCACCGCCAGGTGACATCTCTGCCTCTGTCCATCTCTACTCACCAGTGCCCTGCTCCTACCTGGATGACATGGCCCAACGCCAACCCAAGAAATAACACCACGCACTGCCATCTTCCTAAAGGTTGTTTTATTGTAAAACCATAAATACAACACTGACATGAAATCATTTAAGCAACTGATCCTCTCTAACCATTAAAAGGATGTCTTTTTACCTTGGCATCAACCAACCAGGAAATAATGTTGCAAGAATTCGGGGGGTAGGGGGGTGCTGATTTCTGGGCAGGGGCTTTTGGCGATTTAAGGAACCAAGTGGAACCTTCCTCTTCTCCCTGGGAATGTCCCACTTTTGGACAAGAACAGACAGGTAAAAACAGCAACATTTAAACAGCTCAGTTTTAAATTTTATTACTTTGTAAAAATCTTTTTTTTTTTTTTTTTTCCTGTTCCTTTCCTCCATTTGACATCAATAAAAGTTTTAAACACCAGAAAACTGATTTGGCCGTAAATGGAGAAACGGTACCAAAACGAAATGAAACCCAAAATCCAAAGGACAAACAGAAAAGCCTAAATAAACCCTCAAGTTTGGTCTCGGGGGTTTACATATCACAAGAACTGTCAACTCAACCCCCATGCAATGTGACTCCTTGGAGAACTGTTGGGTCCACACCAACGATACAGGAGACCGCAAACAACGTCTTTTGTTAATTAACACAGCAAGGGTGACACTAGGTAACTTTTTTTTTTAAATACAGTACATGGTACACAGGGTCCCAAGATAACCCTGCATAAACCCCTTGTGGAGACTTGAGCCAAAGCACTGGCTGTTTATAAAAATATTGTGTTGCTACAAAAGTATAAATTAATGCTACCGGTATTAAGAAATATTAAACACATAAAACTTATAAGGATTAAGAAAAATATTCATTAATACCTGTAGAAAACTCTGGCCTAAAAAAGATATTTTTTTTGTGTTTGTTTTTTTGTAAATTTTTTTTTTGTATTTTTTAAAGATGACTTGAGTTTCTTGCACTCGAAGAGAGAGACACAGTCAGCTGTGCCTACGGTATTGCCTAGAATGTCTTAACTACTGAGAAAGGATGAGGGTGCACACGCATGGGTACTGAGTGGGGCCTGGGAGGAGGGGCACCAAGGCTTTCTCAAGATTTACCTGATGTGAAAGAATCACCGACGCAAAGTTACGGGGAAAAGAAAAAGGGAGGATCATCAGAAAACAACTGAAAATAATTTATGCTTTTTAAAAAATATCTCTGCTTCAGGTGGTTGTACAAAATGATTTCCTGATGCTTGGCATCTGAATGACCCTGGACGCACTGCCCGGCGGGTCTGGGAGCCTCCAGCCCCGCAGGTCCCTCTGTCTCCAGCCCCGTGCCAGTCCACGAGCTCGCTCACCGCCTTGGAACCTGGCCACCCTGGCTGGGTGGGAGGGAAGGGTCCCAGGTGGGGACTGGCTGGCACCTGGGTTGTGGGAGGAGCCCCCTTTCTGGCTGGCCTCAGACCCCATGGTCTCTTGCCAAGCTGGACTTCAGGAAGTGCCACAGGGATCCCAGGCCCCTGAGGTTGCGGACCAGGCTGGGCTGTGCCCCTTTAAGGAACTTTGGTTCGAAGAGTCAAGGTGCCCAGTGGGACGCATGGGTGGGGAGGGCCCCTATGGGTCCTGATGCTGACACCCAGCTGCAAACTCAGCAAATCCTTCTCTGTACAGCAGTTGAACCTTTAAAGCAATGCCCGTGGTGGTGAAGGGGCATGAATATAACAAACAGCAACCCGATGCCCTTCACCCTCATCAAAGCAGGAGCTGGTGCCTCTTCGCACAGAAACTACAGGGCCCCTCCAGGGAACAGCGGGGCTCCGCTGACCACGATCCTCAAACGCAAAGGAGAGAGGAAGAAAAACAACAACAACACAATCCTCCAGAAAACCCTGAAAAGGGGAAACCGGGTGGGAAACAGAAGAGGGAAAACACTGTATCATTGGTTCACCATAACTGGCCTAGCAAACATTAGCCACAGTGAAGAGGGGGCAGGCTCCTTCCCAGTTCTTCCACTGGCCCGGCTGGATACAGGGGGGCCGAGACAGGAGCCCTCCACCCGCTGTCTCCAGAGGACAGCCTGAGCCTTACTTAGCCTCTGGGTTTCATCTAAACCAGCAGCCTTTCTAGAAGCCCTCCCTCAGGTACGTCCCAGGGACAGAGGCGCTGTCGCTGTGCCCAAGGCAAGGGGCAGAGCTATGAACTTGCCCGGCTCAGGGGGGCAGGAGGAGACTGCCGGCCGTGCTTTGGGTGCCTCCTCTTCCCGTCTCTGCAAGCACATCCATCGTCATGGCAACATCCAGGTACTGTCCCCTTCTGGGCCATTTCTCACAGGACCTCCCTTCTCCATCCACATCCCAGGTTCATTCCAAACCTTTCTTGTGAACCTGTGGCCCCCAAGAATGTGTGCTGAATCCCTGAATGCAGCTCTTCAGATGCCCACTTTCCAAGGAGTCTAGTCCAAGTGCAGGCGCAAGCCTAGAGGACCCCTAAAGGCAGAGGGTCCGCTTCACAGTGGAAAACACGCCTTGCAGAGTTTTTCTCTGGTGTTTCTCGAAAGTGCAGGAGAGAAAGGAGCAAACTGAAGGAGAAGACGCTTGCCAGCCTACAGAGCTGGTGTCAAAAAAAGTCCTTCCCAAAAATCTGGAGACGCAGAACTTCTCAACTGTGTCATCGGACGGTCCTCTCCTCATCAGGAAACCTCAGCACCCTTTTCCCAACCAAGAGCCAAACCCCGAACGCCAAGCATGAGGCTGTCAGGCAGGTTGGTGGCAAAGCGTCCTTGCCCGTGGACACAGCAGGTGGCTTTCTATGCCGTGAACCCCGAGATGAAGTGCGGCCAGAAAGGAGCTTTGCCCAGTGGCCCCTCTGTTTTGTTTCCTGGTTTCTAACTACCATCTGGAGGGAGGCCTGGCTGGTGGACCTGGGCACAGGGAAAAAGAACCATGTCGGCACAAGGGCATCCACTCACGACGACTGGGATGGCACCGCTGCTCTTGGTGGAGCCGAGACCCGCCAGTTACTTCAAATCTGAGGGACCACCCACGAGGCTATGGTCCTTGGCTTGGGCTTTGGTGGTGAAGCCAACTGACCTCAGATGAGGGGGAAAACCCTGCAGAGTGGAGGTGTGTTTTCTCCACCTCCCCTCTGGGGTCCGTGTATGTCAACGCAAAGGCCATTTCTGTCCTGGGAATCACACGGTTCAGGCAAGTTGTGTCCAAGTCAGCAGGCAACCGCCTTGAGCTGTAAAGTCCTAGAGTGGTCACAGAACTGGGAGGCAGAAGACAAAAACTTTCCGAAGGTCAATGCCAGGCTAGGGGCCGGGAGATGAACTGGAAGAGCCGACCTCAATCCTTTGGCTGAGCTAGAATTTGGATAGGGTGGATATTGCTGGAGATGAGGGGCCAGTGGCTGGGCCTGTGAGATCTTTGGGTTTTATGAAGCTGTTCACTGCAACTGGCTTTGCACTATGGGAGCTGCCTGCATGAGAAAGCAGATGGAGGGGGCACCTTGGTACAGCCTTTCCCGTTGGCAACGAGTTTCTGAAGAACCAGAGGCTGCAAGAGAGAAATGACTACCTGCCACCTTGTTCCCGTATCTGGATGAGGCAGCCCCAGGAGACAGCTTGCCGAGACCTAGTGGCACTCACATCACACCTGCAGAGCACGCCAAGCCCTAAGGATTGAACTGAGGTGGAAAGGAGGAACAGGACAGGAGGTGACACATATGACTAGATAACTGGAATTTAGTAAGACTTGAATTTTTCTCAAGAGAAGAACGCTGATACCAGGGCTTGGTCCTGATGGCTTTGCAAGAAAGTGAAATGCCTATTTGCTGACTGAGTGGCCCCATAATGAGGCAACACCAGCACAGCTCCGCTCTAAGAAGAGGGAGGATGGGCTCCAAGGCTTGGCTCCCACTGACCACACAAAACGGGCAGCTCCCATCCTCCTCATGTGGTTCAGAGTGCCAGGTCACAGACCCTTCTCCAGCAGCAAAGTAAAGCTGGAGGCCATTTGCTGTAGGCATCTGTCACCCATCGGCAACCCTGCAGCCACCTTCTGGAATGCCCCCAAAAGTCTCATTGAAAAGTCTGCCAATGCTCCCATATATTCTAGGAAGCAACATGAGGTGACTGTCCAGTGCAGATGGAGGCTCTTCTGACGGCGTGACCCCAATTGGAAGTGCTGTGGAGTTAATACCCAGAACTTCTCCGGGAGAGGAAATGGCATGGTGGTTCCTGAGACCATGGCTTGCTGGAGTGAATGGGGAAACGGCCCACTTTGAATGCCTTTCAGTGTGTCCAAGACTCGGAGGGTTAGTTCTCACGAGGCAAAGTGAGCAGGCTTGACACCTGGGACAGTGTTCTGGTCCATGATCCTAAGCCTTGAGTTTTCAAATCAACTTAACTTCCCCAACTTTACTGCCACGGACCCGGGGGAGAGGGCCGCTGTACAGTGCTTTTTGTAGTCGAGGTATCTCACAGTTGAACAATGTTTTGTTACTAGGAAGGGAAGGAGTGGACTTGGTCAACCCCCAAGATGGTAGAATGTGCCTTTGCAAGTGGCCCCCCACGATGGTAGGCATCCTCAGCCTTGGTGTAACTATCTCTATCCCACAGTCGTGGGCACTGGGGGGGATATGGGACCACCAGCACTTCATTCACTGAGAGGTGGGGTGGGAGGCTTAGCACTGATCCTGACGGAACCACCTCTTCAGAGGGGAAAAGGTCACCCTGTTGGCATTTAGGCTGAGTGTGTGGAACCTAAACTGCTCACAGAGAAAAAAAGCCTAAAAACATCTTTCACAGCATCAAGTTGAAAGTGGCCTAATGCCATTTCACCCTCAAAACATCCATCATTTGGCCCACAAGGCATCGTGCTCAACTACTGTCCTAGAAGGAAGGCTGAGGCTCGCGTGGGGACCCCCCCAGGGCTGTGGGCAGCAGACCCGCCGGAATCCCCGGTGTCCTGGGGAGAGGAGGCCGTGGGTCTGAGGTGTGATGGATGTGAACATGGATCAACTCAGGAGTCCCTGCTGAGCTGGAAGGGTCAGTGACGTGGCGAGTAGTGTAATGCACTCTGGGTATAGAAATCAGACATTCGCAGTACCAGACACAGCGAGCCAGGAGGGCGGTCTTCCGCTTACATTCAGGAGAACTCCTAAGCCACATGCTTCCCTATGGCTTCCACCGAACCCCACGTCTGTGAAACCTGTGACTCCAACCCCACTCCTGGTCTCCAAACAGCACAGCCAAGTTCATGGTCTTGGCTGTTCGAATACAGGAAAACTGGACTGTACAGGGAAGTCTAATAAAAACCTTAGGATATTGAATATACCACTGAGATGAGCTAGTTTACAGTGTGACTTGAGGAACAAAAAGGGCAATCAAAAAACAAACAAAAAAAACCTCCAAAATATAAGTTACAGACATTCAGTGCCTCCTAGCAGAGCCTAAATCAAATTTGAAAAAAAAAAAAGTAAAAACTGCTAAAATGTTAGGAAAAAAATTATTAAGGAGTGGAGACAGTATTTATACCTCTTTGAAAAATGTCTTTTTTTTTTCTATTTTATATTAAAAAGCAAAAGGTCAGCTTTATATTCTTAAAGTCTCCTTTCCTGATTTGGGGAGATAGATAGGTGTGTTTCTAAGGCGGCTGCCCCATGACACCCAAGGGTATCACAAAGGCAGCAGCTCAATGCCCTGAAGGTGAACAAGAACAAAGTCCAGTGCAGAAGCTGTCCATCTGATGCAGTTTGGAGAATCCATGGCAGGGCAGCCGGGGAGGGGTGGGGTACAATAGGGTCAGGAAGGCTTGGGGAGGGGGATGGAGGGCAAGGGGGACCACAGAGTGAAGGACAGAGAGCGTCAAGTCACTTCAGATCTCAGCTGCCTGAACATTTTACATCAGTTTTCTACCAATCTGCGCACCTGAAAATGGAGTCTTTTAAAGCCCCCTTACTGAGAAAAGGAGGTGAAACATCTTCCCTCTTTCCCAAACACTCAGCTTTCCTGACACGCCCAGTTTAATGCACACGCGCCCACGAGCAGGCGTGCATACATGCACCAGGGGAGTATGTGTGTGCATGCGTGTGTGACACTTCTGCGGCCAAGCAGATGAGCACAGCCGCCCACGCCCAAAGTGCGCACGCGTGATTGTGTACACACATGCACACACACACTGAAAAAAGCACTTAAGTTTCTAGGGGGCATTTATAATGAGGTCCACAGTGTTTAGAACTTAAATTCCTTTTTCTTTGTTTGCGACAGTGTTGTGTGGTTTTTTTTTTTTTTCCTAACGTTCTCTTCTTTTTTCTTTGTTCTTTCTTTTCATCCGGAAGTCTTAAAGCATGTTGGATTTCAGAAACATGAGTTTGTTCATATCTTCTGGACTGAGCAGTCGCCTCCTTTTGATGAGAAGTGCTTGTTCACACATATTTACACACCCGCTCCTGGCCCCCACGGCCGGCACCGCGAGGAGCCAGAAGGCGAGCTTGGCGAGTTTTGTGTGCTTTTGGGTCACGCACGACCAGTACTGGAAGAGATCCGGGGTGGCCTGGAAGAGGGGCTCCTGCAGGTAATCGTACACTTCGTTCTTCCCGAGCCGGTCGTCCTCCTGGGCGGCGGGGTTCTCGCCGGGGGCGGAGCGGGGCTTCTTGGCGGCGGGCTCGAAGTCGGCCTCCTCGGTCCAGGACTCCTTGACCTCGTTGATGAGCTCGCACACCTTGCCGATGATCTCCTCGTGCTGGTAGGGCGGGACGGGCCGCAGCTTCTGCTGTGGGTCCAGGATCATGGCCACCTTGTGTGCCGGGTGCACCTTGAAGTTCTCCTTGAGCGCCTCCAGGAAGAGGTGGCAGAGCTTGCTGACGGTGCCCGCGTCGTTGGCTTTGGCCGTGAACAGCTTCTCCAGCCTGACGTAGGTGGGCAGCACCAGCTGCAGGGTGGGCTGGCTCTCGTTGCTCAGCTCAATGACCGCCTGCTTCACCGGCGTCAGGATGGCGGCCAGGTTGCTGAGCAGGTGCTTGTTGAGGCTCTGGATGAGGTTCATCTTCTTGGCCCGGCTGTAGAACTCGCAGATCTGCTCGTAGCGCTCGTGCACCAGCAGCAGCGAGTCCGTGACCGAGTTCCAGCAGGGCGGCGGCGAGGTCTCCTCCAGCGAGCCGAAGGTCTCCTTGGCGAGGCCGGTAGAGCCCGCCAGGTCCTCGCACACATTGAGCAGCTCGATGACCTCGTGCATGCTGCGGGCCTGCAGCGTCCGCTTGCTCAGCACGCTCTGCACCACCGAGTTCAAGGCACAGGCTGAGCAGCGAAGGCACATGCCGGCCTTGGAGAAGGCGGATGCGCTCACCCGGCAGTCTGTCACGTACACTGTCCTGATCTCCGACATCACGAACTCCGACAGCACATTCTGCACCCAGTGGTGCACCAGGTCGCCGCTGTCGCGAATGTCCGCGCCCTTCACGCCCAGCACATAGCTCTTGATGTGGTTGCCCTCTGCCTGGTAGGCCGTGAGGATGTAGCAGGAGTCGGGGCCGACGCTCTGCGAGTGGCAGGTGACGCCGATGCCCAGGCAGGCGTTGCTGCCCAAGGCGCACGTCACCTTCACCTTCACCTGGTTGTACATACGCGGCAGGTGCTTCAGCGCCAGCGTGTTGAAGTTGCCCAGGATCTCGGTGACTGAGAAGGCCCCGTAGCGGGCGCCGCTGTCCACCAGCGTCTGGGCCAGCTTCAGGAACTCCTTCCCGCTCACCACGCTCAGCGCGCCCAAGTCGGCACACATGACCCGCAGCAGCCGCTCTGCGATGTTCTGCCGCTCCTTCTCGGGGATCATGCTGTTAGGTGTTAAACCACTGGTCGTGGCTGGCAGGGGACACAAAGAGAGGTGTGATTAACCCTGCCAGTCAAGGCTCCTTGGTCTGGCAGTGGCCTAATACTCAAGCATCTAGTATTAGGAATTATGAACAGATTTCATCTTGCACACAAACTGATGGTCTTGGCAGTCTTTAACATGTGACAGTCTCACAGGAATAAAGTTCTGTGATTGATTAGTAATGCCTGCCGTGAGCAAGGGAATTGACTGTAGTGATATGTGTGCAAATACTTGTTGCATGTCATTCACCTTGACCTCTGAAGCCAACCAGTCTTACATCTTCCTCAATATAGGAATGGCCTCTAACACAGGAGTCGCTAGTGAATAAGATACATGAGGCCACAGTGTCAGGTAAAAGCAGACAAGAGAAATCGTGGAGAGTGGATTTGGATTCTAATTCTGATTCTGTCACTAATTTGTGTTCTCTGACCACAAACAGATCACCTCTCCCCAGGCCGCCTCTGTCCATCCCACGAGGTCAGAATTCCCACCAATGAGGTCTCAGGCGTGAAAGTGCTTTGGAAACCATGATGCGTGGTCTTGCACCACCATGGGAGACACACAAGGGTGGGGATGTGGGAGCAGAGGGGAACAAGCTGGGGTTGGGGGGTAGACCTCTGGAGGTGGCTGTAGTAGACTTCCACCAGCCCTCGGGTCCGCCCAGGAAAGACCTACTGTTGTTGGCACTGTTCCTCTGGGCCTGGGGCTTCCACTTCTCCTCCACGACAGCAGGGGGCGATCGGGACTGGTTGGAGGCGATGTTGTTCTCGTTGTCCGCTGCGGGCACAAAGGGGACAGTGTGTTTCCCTGAAGTGCAAGAGGCCTGCCGGCTCACCAGGCGAGGAGAACTAGAGCATGCAGGTGAAGGCAAGACTGGCCTCTGGGACTCAGGCCTGGGTTCAAATCCGGGCTCCTAAGACAACTATCTGAGGCCTGCAAAGCCTCATTTTCATCACTTGGAAGAATGAAGATAATCACAAAATTGCTAGAAGGACTAACGAGATAATACAGGAAAAGAGCTGGGTACAGTGCTCAGCATGGAGTAAGCACTCAGGGAATGGGAACCGCTGTGTCCCGAGTCTGGCTGGGAGGCCCCCCCCCAACACAAAGTTCTAGCTCTGAGACCCAGGAGGGGGTGCCCATTACACCCCAAGAGGCCAAAAGCATCTCACACTCTTGCTTCTTTAAAGTGTGCCTTTTCGTCTTTTTAGTATATTTTAAACATAAATGAACACAACAAAACCAAAGCCCTATATGACATAAAGTATACAATTCTCAACCTCCTCATTACATGTAGGAAGTGGAAACCAAAGTCTAGATACAGGAAAGGATTTGCCCAGGAAAACACAGAAAACCAGCAGCAGAGCTGGGATGGACATCCCAGGTCCCCAGGTTCCTAGCTGCCTCCTCCCTGCATTTCCCTAATTTTTGTTAACGTGTGCATATGCAGCCGTATTCAGTTTTAAGTAATGGGCAGGTGCCATACTCTATGCACGGTTACTCCTTGACATTTTTGTAGGATCATATCTGAGTGGAAATGGTCTGAGTTACATGCTTGTCATCACAAATGGCCACACAATCTTTTATCACACAATATTCCACAAATTGCTTAACTACACTCCAAGTCCTAAGTTTCTGGGCTGTGCCGTTTACAATATTACTATTCTGCTACAAACCTACTTGCCTAATATTCTAATATTGTTTCTCTGTGCTCTTTGGCTGTTGCTGTGGGTGTATTTCCTTGAGACCTCATCTTACAGGTAGAATTCACAACCTGAGGATATGAATGGGTCAGTAGCCTCTGTTCAGGGTTGCCAGACATCTTTCTTCCATTCTTCTCAGTTAAAGGCATCAGGCCTTAGAGGTCAAGGCCACACTATTCATACCTAGAGAAGAGACTTCCCCAACTTCTACATATTCAGTCAACCCTGCAAGACTAGTCAAGAGACTCTGGGATGTGCACTCAAGGAATATTTTGCAGCCACTAGAAAGGTGGTCATGTAGACTGGAGCAACATGGGAAAATGCGTAAGATAATGAAAAGCAAGCTTTAATCATAATGTCATATGTATTATTTATAGATACATATTTTAGACTCACAAGTCAAATAACGAACAAATCTATGCATCAAAAAAAGATGGGGAGGGGACTTTCACTTCTGCCCTCCAGATGCAAACACCTGCTAATCATGATGATATGACTGCTTTCAGACAGGCAACCCAGGGTGTGATCCCAGAAAAAGAAACAAATGTGGTGAGCTCTCTGACTGTGCGACTTACTGCCTGGAAGCAGTTTTCAAGCTGCTGCGTAGGACCAGGGAACTGAACAGAGCCCAGCGGTCCCCTTGAAGAGACAGAGGTTAAAGTTCAGGCAGGCTCAAGACAGCTAGAATTTACAGGAAAAAGTACCAAAGAGGAGGGAGTTACAAAAAGAGAGAGCTCTGGAGATTACAATGGGGTTCCCTGGAGTCTTTGCTGTAGCTAATCTGCCTATGCATAGGGTCAAATTCCACAGGACTAGGGAAAGAATCACTAAAATGCAGTAGGCTGATAACTCCCAGGGCTCCCACGTGGGGGAAATCATCTGCGTCCCCTCAACCAGAATGGAAAGACCTCAATGCATGAGAAATACTATGGGGCTAAATTAGCCATAGACTAAGCCACTAGATCTGCCCTAATACACTTAAAGAGCAAGCCTCCAAAGTATTAAGGTGATCCCAAGTAACAAACTGTAAGCCAAGTTTAATACTCTTAAAAAATACAAAATCTAGCATCTAACACTATAAAATTCACAGTGTCATTCGTCTAATAAGTACCAGACATTCAAAATAGTAGGAAAATATGACCTATAACCAGGAGACAAACCAATCAATAGAAACAGACCTAGAAAGGACAGAGATGATGGAATTAGCCAATGAGGAGCTTACAACAGCTGTTGAAAAAATATCAGTGAAGCTGGAGACAGAGCAAAAAAACTACCCAATGAAAACCAGAGAGAGTAAAAGGTTGAAAATAAATAAATGGAGCATGGACAATGTTAAGTAGTTTAACATAAATATAATTGGAGTCCCAGAAAAAGGGGGTGAGGCAGAAAAAATATTTGAAGAAACGGCCAGAATCTTTCCAAATTGGATGAAAACCATAAAGCCAGGTTCTAAAAGCTCAATTGACCCCAAGCAGAAATACATAAAGAAAACACCACCAAGGCACAGTATCATAATCAAATTGTTGAAAACCAATGACAAGAGAAACTCTTAAAAGCAGCCAGAGAGGGGGAAAAATTAAGTACAGGGGAACAAAAATAAGAATAACAATAGACCCAGCAGGTAACAGAACAAAGTATTAAAAGAGAATGTCAACCAAAAATTCTAAATGTCCATCAATAGATGAATGGATAAAGAAGATATTTATATTATACTTATATTTATAATCTAAATTTATATAATATAAATTATATTTATACAATGGGATATTACTCAGCCATAAAAAAGAATGAAATAGTGCCATTTGCAGCAACATGGATGGACCTAGAGATTATCATACTAAGTGAAGTAAGCCAGACAAATACCATATAATATCGCTTATATGTGGAATCTAAAATATGACACAAATGAACTTATATATCAATACAAAACAGAAACAGACCCACAGACACAGAAAACAAACTTACGGTTACCAAAGGGGAAAGGTGGGGAGGGATAAATGAGGAGTTTGGGATTAACATATACACACTATTATATATAAAATAGACAACAAGGACCCACTGTATAGCACAGGGAACTATACTCAATATTTTGTAATAACCTATAAGGGAAAAGAATCTGAAAAAAAGATATGTATGTATGTATAACTGAATCACTTTGCTGTGCACCTGAAACTAATGCAACATTATAAATCAACTATACTTTAATTTAAAAAAAACACAAAAATATTTTTAAAATAAAATAAGGAAATTCTAAATCCAGTGATACTATCTTTCACAAATGGAGGTAAAATAAGGACCAAAAAAAAGAAAAAATCATACCTGCAACTATAAGAAATGTTAAAAGAAGTTCTCTAGGTATTAAAAAAATATGACATCAAATAAGAATCTGGATCTAGAGAAAGAAATAAAGAGTTCTGGAAACTGTACATGAATGGATGTAAAAAGTGTTTTCCCTCATTTTTAATCCCTTTAACAAGATAACTGACTGCTCACTGGAAAAAATAACAATGAATTGTGGTAATTATATGTAGAAATAAACCATATGTTAACAATAGAAGAAAGACTAGGAAGGGGAAATAGAAGATTGTGTTGAAAGTTTTTCACACAATATGAAAAGGCTAATAGCCTTTAAATGTAGACTTGATAAGTTAGAAATGCATAGTTTAAAACCCAAATAGACTATAAAAAAAAACAACAAAGAGTTATAGCAAATAAATCCATTGTAGAGATAAAAATGGAACCATATAAAATTCTCAGTCCAAAATAAGGCAAAAAATTAGAGAAAAAGGAATAAGCAACAAATGAAACAATTAGTAAACAAATACGAAAATGGTAGATTTAAACCCAATAATACTGAAATCACATTAAATTTAAATGGTCTCCACATTTCAAATAAAAGTAGACATTGTCATACTTAATAAAAAAGCAAGACCCCATGAGATGCTATCTATAAGAAACCTATTTAAATATGAAGACATGGATAAGTTAAAAGTAAAAGGTTAAATAAAGGTATACCATACAAACAGTAATGAAGAGAAAGGTGGAGATGCTTGTGATAGTATTACAGAAAAAACAGACCTCAGAACAAGAAATATGATCAGGGGTAACAAGAGACCCTGCATAATGATAAAGGGGTCAAATCACCAAGAATATATACTAATCCTAAGTGTGTGTGCAAGTGATAACAGAGCATTAAACCACATGAAGCAAAAGCTGAGAAAACTGAAAAAAGAAATAGATAAACCTACAACTGGAAATTTCAACTGTCTTCTCTCAGTAATTGTTACTCTCATGAGAAAAGAGAAAAAAAAGACTGAATATAAATGAACAGAGAGTGAACAACATCAAGCAGTCCCATATACATATAACTAGATTACCAGAAAAAGGAGGTGGAATAGAAAAATACTGAAATCATATAAAGTATAGTCTCTGACATAACTGAATTAAATTAGAAATCAACAACAAAAAGATATTTGGAAAAATTTCAACTATTTGAATATTAAACATCACAGTTGTAAATGACCCATAGGTCAAAGAAACATAAGGGAGATCAGAAAATGTTTTGAACTAAACATTAAAACATAACATTTCAAAATTTGTGGGATACATCTAAATAAATGTTACTTATAACATTAAATAATTATATCAGAAAAGAATAAACACTTAAAATCAGTGTTATAAAGCTTCTACACTAAGAGATCTGAAGAGTAAGTTTAAAGAGTAAGTTGAGTCTAACATAAGCAGAAGAAAGGAAATAATACAGATAAAAGCAGAACTGAATGAAACTGAAGATGGATAAACACAATAGAGAAAAATCGATGAAACGAAAAGCTAATTCTTTGTAGAGATCAGTAAAATTGATAAACCTCTAACAAGAAACATTAAAAAAAGAAAAAGAGGACACAAATTATTAGTAGCAGGAGTAAAAGAAGGGGACATCACTACAGATGCTACACATATTAAAGGGATTAAATTGATGATGAACAACTTTAAGCCAATAAATTCAACCACTTAAGTGAGGCAAAAAAAAAAAAAAAAAAAAACCTAAAAAATATAAAGTACCAAAGTTCACTCCAGAAGAAACAGGTAACCTCAAATCTCTTAAGTTCTATTAAGTTCTGAATTTCTTAACTATTAAGAAATTCAGTTCATAGTTTACATAATTTCCCACAAAGAAAATTCCCATATGGGTTCACTGGAAAGTTTGACCACATATTTAAGGAAGGAATAATACAAATTCTAAACAAATTCTCCCAGAATTAGAAGAGGAAAGAACATTTCCCAAATCATTTTATAAGGCTGTCATTACCCTGATCCAAAACTACAGAAAAAAATTACAAGAAACTACAGACTAACATCCTTCATAAACATATACACAAAAATCCTTAACAAACTATTAGCAAGCTAAATATAGTAATATATAAAAATAGCAACAAATCATGGGAGTTCCCTGGCAGTTCAGTGGTTAGGACTCAGCGCTTTCACAGCTGTGGCCCGGGTTCAACCCCTGGTCAGGGAACTAAGATCTCGCAAGCCATGTGGCCAAAAATAAAAAATATAAAAATAAAAATAATAACATATCATGAATAAATGAAGCTTACCCCAGAAATAGAATAGTCACAGAAAACCAATCAGTGTAATTCCCTATACTAAGAGGAAAACAAAAATAAGAAAAATCATCTCCATAGATATAAATGCACTTTAAAATGTGATAAAATTCAATACCCACCTATGATACAAAATCTCAGCAAACTAGGAAGAGAAGGAAACTTTCTCAACCTCATAAAGGACATCAAAAACAAAAAACAAGAAACAAAAAGCAACCAAGTTTACTGATCTGATAGAAATAAAAAGGATTATAAGGAAATACTATGAACAGTAGTATTCCAACAAATTAGATGACCTGGATGAAATAGACAAATTCCTAGAAAGACACAAACTACTAAAACTGATTCAAGAAGTAGAAAATCTGGATAGATCTATTAAAAAGACTGAATTAGTAGTCAAAACACCGACCATAAAAAAGAAAAGTAAAGGAAAGCCCAGGCTCAGATGGTTTCATCAGTGAATTCTGTAATACGTTAGAAGAACCCTTCACAAATTCTTCTGAAAATAGAAGAGAAGGGAACACTTCTCAATTCACTCTACGAGGCAGGTATTATTCTGATACCAAAACAGGACTAAGAAGTCACAAGAAAAAACAAACTATAGTCCACTATGCCTTATGAATATAGACACAAACATCCTTAATAAAATAGAGCAGACCAAATCCGGCAACATATACAACAGGTTATACACCATGATCAAGTGGTATTTATTCCAGGAATACAAGGTTAGTTCAACATACAAAAATCAATACCATATTAATAGAATAAAGGACAAAAACCACATGATAATTTCAATAGATGCAGAAAAATTATTTGACAAAAATCTAACACCCTTTCATGATAAAAACAGTCAACAAACTAGGAATTGAAGGGAACTTTTTCAACTTGACAAAGGGCATCTATGAAAAACCCACTGCCAACATCATAGTTAATGGTTAAACATGAAAAACCTTCCTCTTAAGATTAGGAACAAGATAAGAATGTCCACTCTATTTTATTCAACATGTATTAGAGGTTCTAGCCAGGTCAATGAAAGAAAAAAAGAAAGAATAAAAAAGAAAAGAAAAATAAAGGGCATCCACATGAATGGGAGAAGTAAAATTATCTCTACTTACAGATTACAGATGACATGACTGTGTGTATAGAAAATCCTATGGAATACACACACACACACACACACACAACTATTAAAACTTATAAATAAGTTCAGCAAGGTTTCAGGATATGAGATCAATATACTAAAAAAAATCAATTATATTTCTCTACGTTAGCAATGAACACTCCAAAAATTAAATTAAGGAAATAATTCCATTTACAATAGCTTCTAAAAGAATAAAATACTTAGGAATAAATTTACAAAAGAAGTATAAGACTTATACACTTAAAACTAAAAACATTATTGAAAGAACTCAAAGAAGACTTAAATAAATGAAGAGGCATCCCATGTTCAAAGACTGGAAGACAATATTGTTAAAACGGCAATATTCCCCAAATTGATCTAGATTCAACACAATCCCTATCAAAAGTCCTGCTGTCTTTTTTGCAGATATTGACAAGTTGAGCCTAAAGTTTATGTGACACAGAATAGCCAAAACACTCTTGAAGACGAACAAAGTTGGAGGGCTTAGACTTCTCGATTTCAAAGCTGTTATAAAGTCACAGTAATCCAGACAGTGTGGTACTGGCACAAAAACAGACATACAGATCAATGAAATAGAATTCAGAATCCAGAGATAAACCCTCACATTTACAGTCAATTGATTTTTGACAAGGGTGCCAGGACAATTCAATGGGGGAACAAATAGTCTTTTTTAAAATGGTGCTGGACAACTGGATATCCACATGCAAAAGAATGAAGCTGGGCCCCTACCTCATACCACATACAAAAATTAACACAAAATGGAATACAGGCCTAAATGTAACAGTGAAAACTATAAAACTCTTATAAGAAAACAGAGGAGTTAAGTCTCTGTGACCTTGGGTTAGGCAATGATTTCTTACATATGACATCAAAAGCATAAACAATGAAAGAAAAAATAGGTAGTCGTCATCAAAAATTTTTGTGCTTCAAAGGACAGCATCAAGAAAGTGAAAAGACAACCTACAGAATGGGAGAAGATATTTGTAAATCATATATCTATAGAGGCCTCGTATATAAAGATAAAAAGATCTCTTACAACTCAATAATAAACAAAAAAACCCAATTAAACAATGGGCAAAGGATCTGAATAGACATTTCTCCAAAGAAGATATTTAAATGGCCAATAAACACATGAAAAAGTGTTCAACGTCATTTGTCATCAGGAATACACAGATTAAAATCACAATGAGATATCCCTTAATGCACTAGAATGGCTATAATCAAAAAGTCAGATAATAACGAGCGTTATCAAGGATGTGGAGAAATTGGACCCCTCATACACTGTTGGTGGAAATGTAAAAATGGTGTAGCCACTTTAGGAAACAGTATGGCAGTTCCCTAAAAGGTTAAATATAGAGTGACCAAATGACCCAGCATTTCTACTCCTAGGTATCTACCTAGTAGTTAAAAACATTGTAAAGCAATTATACTCAAATAAAGATGTTAAAAAAAAAAAATGTCCACACAGGGACTTGCACTTTGGCATTCATAGCAGCTTTATTCGTAATAGCTCCAAACTGGAGACAGCCTAAATGTCCATCGGTAGGGGAATAGATAAACAAATTGTGGTATATCCAAACAACGAAATACTACTCAGAAATAAAAAGAAATACTGATATCACAGAACAACACGGATGAGTCTCAAAAGTATGCTAAGTGAAAGAAGTCAGACACAAATGACTAAATATCATATAATTCCATTTATACAAAATTCCAGTAAAGGCAAAACTATAACAAAAGAAAGCAGACAGTGGTTGCCAGGGTGGGGGCCTGGGAAAGGGACTTGCTGCGAAGGGAACTTTTTGGGTTGATGGTAACACTATACATTGTGCTTGTGATAGTGGATAAATGACTATGCGTTTATTAAAACCCATCAAACTATACTCTTAAAATTGGTGAATTTTATTTATGTAAATTATATCTCAATAAATCTGATTTTAAAATAGACTGAAAAGAAACCATTAAAAGAGTAACAGTTGGGCTTCCCTGGTGGCGCAGTGGTTAAAAATCCGCCTACCAATGCAGGGGACACGGGTTCGAGCCCTGGTCCAGGGGGATCCCACATGTCGCGGAGTGGCTAAGCCTGCGCACCACAACTGCTGAGCCTGTGCTCTGGAGCCTGTGAGCCACAACTGCTGACCCTCGCGCCTAGAGCCCGTGCTCCTCAACAAGAGAGGCCACTGCGGTGAGGGGCCCGTGCACCGCGGCGAGGAGGGGGTCCCTGCTCGCCTCAGCTAGAGAAACGCCCACGTGCAGCGACGAAGACCCAGCACAGCCAAAAATTAAAAAAACAAAAACAAAAAACCATTCACTTTATAGCAGTACACCATATATACTCAATAAATATTTGTAAAAAAAAAAAAAAAAGTAACTGTTTAACTTTGAGTAGTGAGATTATGGCTGAGTCTTCATTTTGTCATTTCTCTGCAGTTTCCCAATTTCCTTTAATGAATAGACCTCACGTGTAAAAAAAAAAAACACAAATTTTAAAATGGAAACCAGCAGCCATTCTTACTGACTTTCTCTGCTGGAGTATAGAGATTTGGAAGCCCTGGATTTGAACCGGGCTTTGGGTAGCTGAGTATTATAACCTTGAGTTAGGCACTTCAGCTCTCTAAGGCTCAGTTTCCCCTCCTCCTTCCAAAATCCTGGGGCTGGGCAAGCTGCAGGGCGATTCCCTCATTCTCTGCCTTTCTGCAAGGCTTGAAATCGGGATTACTCAACCTCTAATTAGATAATGATGCCTAGCATGGCTTATTAAAAAAACTTTTTTTCTCCTTATCTCACAGATAATGCTGCTAAATGGGTGAGGTACTCAGTAAATGCTCTATAGCTTGAGCTGGAAACAAGGTTTACTCAGTGTGTACCACAGATACACATGCTCACACACGTACAGATACACAGACATCTGTAAAGGGCAGGACGCAAAGCTGGAATAAAGGCTGTCTCCCAAGGAGGGACCAGTTGCGGGAAGAAGAAAGCAGTTGTCTCTAGCAGGGGATAGAAAAAGAGAAACCTGCATTATTCAGTCTTATTTTAGAACGTGCCATAGCCCTTAAGACTTTACATACATCATCTCCAGAACCCTCACCCAGCCTGTGGAGAATGGTGATGAGCCTACTTTACAGATGAGAAGACCGATGCCCAGAGAGGTGAAGTAGCTCAAAGGGATCAGAAATTAAATGTGGCCATTCCCAAATCCTACCACTCTGAGTTGCCAACTTGTCTGCCTCCTGGGAAAGTCCCCAGGCCTCACTTAGCTGCAGTCCCCCGACTACCTGAAAAGAGGCTAGAAGAGATGATCTCTGAGGGGGCTTCCCCCATCCCTAATCCTCCACCCCATCTACCCTGCTGAAGAGGGTGGTTGTTGAGAGCACCGGCTCTGGAGTTCATGGGAGGGTCAGATACCTGGTCTGATACTGTGGCCGCAGAGCCTTGGGCAAGTTACTTAGCCATTTTATTTTATTTTGAAATTTACACATTTTATTAAAAGAACAAAAAATAAACAACACAGAAATAGCACACTAAAATGAATTGCATAATGCACACTTCTAAACACAAACAAGCAAAACAGCACTATAACTTGGAAAAAAATCAAAAAAATCAAAGCATCTGCCTTACTGATAGCAGTTGAGGAAATGAGCTATTGCATTCTGGAGGCAAAACATTATGGAAACAGTTTATATTTATTAAATATTACGATCATTATTTAAACCATTAATTGTTGCACAGGACTAATAATTTTCTTATTGATAAGTAATTTTTAACTGACATTTTTCTGCCCAAAATATGTGCTTCCGTTTTCTATACTTAGCCCTTTTAACCTCAGTTTCCTTATCTATAAAGGCGAGCTAATATGGACACAACTCAGAGGGATGTTCTGAGGATCAAATGAGCTAATACGTAAGAACTCAAACGATGTGAGGTACTTTTTACGAGCCATGCAACTTTGGGCCAGCGATTATGTTCTCTGAGCCTCAGTTTCTTCATCTGTATAATGGGGATGATAATGCCAACCAGCTTGTTGAGGAGCCCTGACGCAATAACCAGGCCTGACACACAGTAATCGCTCACTAAGTGTCAGCTATCTTTAGTATTATTGCTGCCAAAACCTGCTCCTAAACTGTCACCAGGGGCCAGGCAGGTTTTCCTACAGCGCAGAAAGGAAGTTTATTAGCGGGAATTACCCTGTGCCATTCAGCAGCCTCTTAATGAGATTGCTGTTATTCGAGGCTGATCCCCCTTATCAGCAGCGCAGTGAACTGCGCAGATCATGACGCTTAATTTCTCTCTATGGAGTCAATCCTTTAATCCCGACTCAGCCTGGCTGGGATTCAGCCTGGCTTTGCACTGGATTGCGGGCAAGGCATTCTCTGCCAGCACTGAACCAGAACAAAGCAGCCCAAAGCTCTTCTCGGAAAACAAGTTGGGATGCCTGGGGGAGGTGGGGCACCCACAGGCGCACCCTTGATTTGCATGTTAATGGCCTCCGCCCAACTGCCTGAGGGACAGAGAAGCACTGGCACCCAGACTCTTCCCTAATTAGGGCTCAGCTTCCAGAGCTGGCAGAGGGGCGGAGGGTTTCAGAGGAGAAGGGAGCAGAGACAGGGCCCTGGGGGTCTCGGGCCCAAGCGCTGTGCTCAGGCAGTGGTCCCCAGCAGCCTTCTAACTTTGGCTACTGGTTCCCCACGGGGTCAAGTCTAAGTGCTCTGAGTGCGTTCAAGGCCTTCCCTGGTGCAGGATGGCTGACAGCAAAGGCAAGCTGGAGGTGTGAGACACGTGAAGATGGAACCTTGGCGTAAGGAGGGCAGCTGGAGATTGCAGGTCTGTGTGCCCTTGTTTTAGAGATGGAGACTCGGTGGCGGGGGGCGACGACAAAGTTTCCTGCCTGAGGTCACATGGTATAGAGACACATCGGTTAGAGAGGACTGGAACTCACGTGTCATGGCAGCCGATCCAGCTCTACACTGATTTTATTTTATTATTCTTATTTTTAAATTTTTTGGCCGTGTCGCGCAGCATGTGGGATCTTAGTTCCCCGACCAGGGATTGAACCCGTACCCCTTGCGTCGGAAGCACATATTCTTAACCACTGGACCACCAGGGAAGTCCCTGCACTGATTTTAATGAGTACATTAGAAATAAATTATCTCCCTCCCACCCAAAATCATGCGAGTTGGTGCCTAGTGTACAGCAGATACCCAACAGATGTACGCTGCATAAATGAATGAATGAAGAGGGGTCACACTAACAGAAGAGCACCTGCCTGAAGAGCGTCTCGCCCTGTAATACTCTGTGCTAGTCAGGCCAGACCTGGAAGGTGATATGAAAGATTCAGAAACCTAAGAGAGAGACAAGCAATAACTAACAACAACAACCACAGTGACAGTAGCTAAGCAAACACTCAGTCTCTTCCCTGGTCAGCTCCTCTTTGGCCTTTACTGAACCACCGTCTGTGTCAGGCGCTTTTCTCACATCACCTCCAATGCCTCCAGAGGGTCACCCTGCGGGAAGGGTGGCAGGGTCAGCGAGCTGTCTCCCCCACGTTCCCGTTTCCCTTGTTGGGCTGTCCCTGGGCAGGGCTCTGGAATTTGAGCATACATGGGTCACTTGTGGTCTGAAGTGGTAAAGAAGGAAGTGTGCCTCTCTCCTCGCCCATCAGTCAGAGAGAGAGGACTCTGTGACCCAGGGGAGGATGGAGACACAGGAAGGAAGGAGTCTGGGTCCCTGAATCTCCACGTGGAAGGCCGCGTGCATTAGGCTGTGATGTGCCTGAGAAGGAAGTGGTTATGTCAAACCACTGAGAATTTGGGATTTACCTGTTAACAGCAAACAGTGTCTGCCTGCCTAAAACAGAGATTAGATCAGAAATCAGATCAGCTCAGTGCTTTGTGACCACCTAGAGGGGTGGGATAGGGAGGGTGAGAGGGAGACGCAAGAGGGAGGGGATATGGGGATATATGTATAAGTACAGCTGATTCACTTTGTTATACAGCAGCAACTAACACACCATTGTAAAGCAATTATACTCCAATAAACACGTTAAAAAAAAAGAAAAAAAGATATCAGTGCTACTATGACCAAAACCTAAAATTGGAGGCTGGTGGTCTAGTGAGGGAGCCGACATTGTAAGCTGGACAGATGGCAAAACAGCTGATAAAAAGGGTGTCCAGACAGCAGACTCCTAGCTGTGGCTCTACAGCAGCAGTTCTCAAAGTGTGGTCCCCGGACAAGCCGGGTGTGTGTGGCCTGAGGACCAGTCAGAAATGCAAGTCCTGGGCCCCGCCCTAGACCCACGCGTCTGAAGTTCAGAGTGCGGCCTAGAAATCTGTGCGGTCACCAGCCCTCCTGGTGACTGATGCACGCTCACGTTTGAGGACTGCTGCTTCGGGGGTATGACTGCGAAAGCAATGGGGCTCGCCCCAGGCTGTCCCGCGCTAAGCTCTCTCCACTGCCCTCCCCTTCCTCCACTCACCTGGGTCTCAAACCACACTCAACCCTCCACACCTCCACGACTCTGTCCTGCTCAGCTCCTGTCTGGCCTCTAGGCTCCGGCCAAAGGTCACAATTTCTGGAAGCCTTCTTCAGCTCCGACCCCCTCTCTGGCTACGCTGCCACCAGGCCAGCTGCCCCCGCAGGGCACAGACCACGCTGAGTTACAAGGGACTAACCAGGGCTGCCACGTCCTGTGATTGTTTTTTGGGAGAGCGGCCGCAGGCTGGCCCTGGCCGTCCCTGCCTTTCACAGGATCTGAGGTTGGGAGGGATAAGGGGGGCTTCAGTACCCCGCCCCCGTCCACCGTGGGGCCCTTACCCGCGTGGGACTGCATGTGCTCCAGCAGGTTGTTGTAGAACTGGAACTGGATTCCGCAGGCGCCGCACGTGTAGGGCTCTGCAGGGAGAAACGGAGCAGCCGTTTTAGGGGCAGCACGAACACGGATGCCTTTCTGCTGGGCCGCAGGCAGCTTTGGAACTGGGCACCCAGACACACATGGGGGCTGTGCACTCACGGTTCTGGGCCTGTCTGTCCCCCTGTCACTAGCTAGTGAGGGAGAGGCTTGCGGGGGGGGAGGAGCAATGGAGAGAGGAAGACTGGCAGATAAAGACCGCCGGGTGCAGTCAAGCGGCATTTATCGAGTGCTCACTGTGTGCCACACTGTTCTGGGCGCTGGGGATAACACTAAGGGACCAAGAGCTCTCTCAGGGCGGAGACCACGTCTTATTTGTTCCACAGCCCACCTCTCAGCCGGTGGAAGCACACAGACGGCAGTTTGCTGAGTAAACAAATGAATGAACGTATGAATGAACCAAAAACAACATAATGGACATGGAGGGCAGTAAAGAGGACAGAAGGGGTGAGAGAAAGGGTGAGAAGTGGAGAAACACAGAAGAGCTAGAGAAGCAGGGATAAGACAGGAGAGGGAAGAGGAGCGGGCCGGAGGGCGGCAAGAATGAGAGCACAGAGGAACAGGAGCACGTGTGCCCAGCAGAGGGACGCGGAAGGAAAAAGAGAGAGAGAAGAGAGCAAAAACGAGTGGGGAAAAGAGAGCAGGAGGATGGCGGAGATGCGCTCGGAAGAGGCGTCCTGAGGCCGCCCCCGTGAGCAGGAAGGGGAGGCTTTGTTCCAGCAGGGCTGGGGGTGGTAGAGTCAGGCCGCCCATGGTCACAGCTCTGGCCGACACCTGTCCAAACTCCTCCACCCTCCTGGGCTGGGTCTCCCTGTGCCTCCACCTCCTCCACCTGGGTCTACCTGGGAGGGCGGCCCAGGTCTGATGCTCTGGGGAGGTCCCGAATGTGTGGCTGGCTGAGTTCATTCCCTGCCCTGCCTCGCCCTCTCCAGCCCCCCGACGGGACCATCACTTACTCTGTAGGAGAGGGAAAGGATTGGAAATCAGGGGACTTGCAGTTTCTGCAAAAGAGAAACAGTTTAGCTAAGTCTCTTCTGGTTCTGGTGCTCGGAGATGACAGTCATTACTTCTGTCCTCAGGAAGTAGTGAGCCAGATGGGCTCTCGGAGGAGGAGGGGGCAGCTGGGGTGGGGCTGGGGCACGGGCAGGGTGAGATCAGCCGGGGCCATCCCTCCAGGACACCCACAACTTTCAAAAAGTGAGCCCGCAGAGCACTAAGGAGAAAATATCCACGCGTGGCTGCCTGGTTCAGGACAGGGAGCTGGGAGCTGCTTCTAGGTCCTGGCACCGGCGTGGTACTGTCTGGCACCAGACACCAGAGCGGCCAAGGGAGGGCTGCGCTTTGAGGGCTTCTGTCTGCTGGCAGCTCCCCGCGCTTCCTGGCGTTGTCAGGTGCGCCTCACAGGCAGGAGGCGGCAGAACGGGGCCAGACGGACTACGCCGGGAATCCTGGCTCCACCACTCACAAGCTGGGGACCTGGGGCAACAATCCACCTCTCCTGAGCCTCAGTTTCCTCATCCCAAAAGTGGGGACAACAGTAACACTGACCCTCACTGGGCTGCGGTAAGGATGAAAACAGGTTAAGACACACACAGCTCTGAACACATGCCAGGCACACAGTAAGCGCTCAATAAATGGTGGCTGCCGGCGGGAGCAGCGCTTCACACCGTCATTCCCGATTCTGAACATCGGCTCTGGTGGAAGGACAGGCAGGGGGCGCAGCCTGGCTGGCTGAGAACAAAGGCTCCCGGGAGACCGCGGCTTCGGTCCTGGCTCTGCTGCTTATTCCTGTGTGGCCTTGGGCCAGTCACTCCAGCTCTTTAAGGCTCACCTTTTGGAGGGGCTGAGTGGGTTATAGTTTCCAAAAGGATGAAGCAGTTTGGAAAAGTCGACATGCTCTCTATGGTTTAAAGGATCGTGGCAACATTCTCGGGGCCCCCACGGCACACCTCACTCCCTTCCTCGGAGCACTTATTCATCAAATCACTTGGTTTACTTAAAAAAACAACCACCGGGCTTCCCTGGTGGCGCAGTGGTTGAGAATCTGCCAGCCAATGCAGGGGACACGGGTTCGAGCCCTGGTCTGGGAAGATCCCACATGCCGCGGAGCAAATGGGCCCGTGAGCCACAACTACTGAGCCCGCGCGTCTGGAGCCTGTGCCCCGCAACAAGAGAGGCCGCGACAGTGAGAGGCCCGCGCACCGCGATGAAGAGTGGCCCCCGCTCGCCGCAACTAGAGAAAGCCCTCGCACAGAAACGAAAAACCCAACACAGCCAAAAATAAAATGAATAAATTAACTAATTAAAAAAACAAAAACAAAAACAAAAAACAAAACAACCACCTCCAAAACAGCCTACCACGTGAGTGTGTAAACTCTGCAGGGCACCCTCTGAATATTCCCCACCACAGGGACGTGTGTGCCATTCCCATTCCACAGCAGAGGTGAAATTGAGAGGCGAGCTCAAGTCACCAGCTTGTAGATGGTGGAGCTGGGGTCGAGCCTTGGCCGGAGCTCAGATCACTGTGAGGAAGCCTGCATGTGCAAGTCTGCGCTCCTGGATGTTTCATAAAGCCCCTGACTGGTGGCCAAGCCACGTGCATCATCTGTCTGCACCCAGGCAGTGCCCAGCACGGTGCTGAGCACAGGCCAACACCTAATCTGGTGAATTAAACTTTAATTGAGCAAGAAAGTGAGTGATGGCTTACCTCAGTATAAAGGAAGTATCAAAATCTTTTTTACACCCTGCCCTGGCTGGCACTGCGCAGACCAGCTTGCTGTGCCTTTCTCGGGCAGAGGCTGCTTGTGATCACACATGGCTCTGCCAGGCTGGCCCCAGGTCTGGCTAGGGACAGTGGCTTTTGGCTGCTCTAAGGTGCTCTAGGGCTCCGCTAGAGTCCTGCAGGAGGCAACCACCAGGGGGCGCCAAAACACCACTGGGAACCTCAGGCAAGCCTACTTGGGCTGGTAGGGGCTGGAAGGGAACCTTTGGATGTTCCCAGGTCCAAAAGGGGACCAGAACCTGGGGCCTCCGGCTCTTAGGCCACAGCTCTCTCTACTGTACCCGCTTTGCTTCTTCTGGAAAAAAAAAAAAAAAGGCTGTGATGTTCATCCTATAAACACAGCAATGGCTCAAAGGGGGCCATCCGAGTCAGTGTATCACACAGGTCATGGGGCAGGGGAGTTCCTCTCTCCATGGGGAAGAGACAAAGAGGATCCATCGTCCCGGAGATGCTCCTGAGACCCGGAGGGATGTCCCTGAACAAAGGGCCCCTCCCGCTTCCGCCGGGCTCTGGCTGCCCTCTAATTCTCTGTCCTCAGCCTCCTCCCAATACCCTGCCCCATCACACACCACAAAGATCCCGGAGCGGACTGAGGCGGCAGCCCAGGGTGACCGTCATGGGGCACACTCACCGCTGGAGTTTTGGGAACTGCTATTCGTCTCTTCAAAGTGGTTTTGTGCTTTGCCTTCTACCCTCCGACTGAAAGCGCTTTCTGCTGGGTGGGGAGAGGAGAGAGCAAGGAAAAACCACGGTGACTGGTCAGCAACAGGTCCAAAGGGAGGCGCATGCCAGAGGGGGCTTGGGAGGCCAGGGACGTGGGAACCGCCCCGGCCCCTGGGCTGGGTGAGTGCCTGAGGCTTTATGCTGGGGAACCAGCAGAGCAATGGGCTCCAGAACCCCAAACCCCAAACCTGCAGCTCCTCAGGCTCACCTGAATTGCCTGATACCTTGTCAGGATCCCAGGAGGCCCCCGACAGTGCCCAGGGTGGGTGGAGGTCCAGGCACGGGGGGGATGTGTGTGGGATGTGGGCGCACTCATGAGCTCCAACTGATCGAGGAGATGGCACACAGGCCAGGGTCTCCCATCTTTGACCCCTGGGGAGCCACACGTGACACTAAGTAATCTGGATCTGCCACTCGCTACTTGCTCTGCCAGATTCTGCTGACACAGGCCCCGCCAAGCAGCAGGGAGGGTGACAGACTGTTTTCTGGCGGTGGCTCTGGCAGAGCAGGAGGGCCAGAGAGCAAAAGGGGTCCCTGGGTGGCAGAGAAGTCATGATAGGCTGAGCCCGGGTAGCCCCACACCCTGGGAGGCCAAAGACCAGGTGAGGTCTGCTCGGGGTTCATCGGGGACAAGGGACTGGCTCCCTGAGTGATTCTGGGGTGTCTCCACTGACGCGCCTTCCTGAGTGGCTCGCCTTCTCCCAGAACTCTCTGTGAACGCCAGAGTCAGAGAAAGGGTCCAACCAGGTGGGAAACACCAACGTTCTGTCTCAAACATCAGAGCCAGAAGGTGACGGCTTTTCCAAGCTGCTCATTGGGGATGCTGGATGCGCCAGGATATAAAGGCTTCTGGGAACAAGTCAATCTGGGATGAGCAGTGACCCAGCAGCCTCTTTCTTAAGGAGAAACAGCTTGCATGAGGTATCAAAGGCTCTGAGAAGTTCCCCCGGAGAGAGACCCATCTAGCTTCACTGAACCCAACCTTCTTCCGAAATATAATCGGCCACTGAAGCCCATTTAAAAATATGAGATTCCTTAACATCCTTCAAAAATGGTGATTGTAGGAACCCACTTTGGGAAATGCCATTGTCACCCAGGCCACCCTATGCCAGGAGGGCAAGCGCTCAGACTATGGGGGCCGGGGTTCCAGACGATCACTGGGGTGATGGGAAAGGAAGCCACAGGTGGCTCCTACAGGCCCTACTCAATTCCCCTGCCCCCGACTCTGACAGTGCCTCCTGATGCAGCCTCCTTTTTGCAGAGGCTGTTGACAACATCACACACAAGACCCTCTCTTCTAACTGTGTCTGTAAAATGTCTGGACTGAGAGCTACACACCTGCCCTCTTCAAGATCCCATCTGTAAATTGGCAAAGAAAGCCCCTCAATTCTTTACTTAGGAAAAACGGGGGGACTCTTATTTACGAAGCACCTACTATGGGCCAGGCACTGGTCCAGATGCTTTACATCCACATAATCCTCCAATCACCCTATGAGGTCCACGTTGTCATTCGCATCTTATAGGTGAAAACCCAGAGAGAGTGAGGTTGTCAAGTTCCTGGGGCTGGCTAAGCTCCTAACCCTTGAAGATGGCAGAATAAGGAGATTTCATTCTTGGGACAGATGCTTCCTTTTTAAAAAGGGCTTTAAAGGGGCAGGGAAGTGGTTCCTTTCTCCATCTTAACCCTCATGCATGCAAGGGATGGTTACCCATCTGTGGAGGATTTTCGTGCAGCCTGACCAACATATTGGTACAATTCAGCACAACTAAGGTTACAAACTCTTATAATTAGCCTCCTCTGGCTCAGCTGATAAAGCAGATTTTGTTCAGCTATCCCTGCTATAGGCACCTCTGGCTGAAAACCAGCGAGCGGCTCCACAGGGGACATCCCCGCGCAGGCACACACACACACACGCACACACACACACACACACGCACGCACGGGAGCGGCTGCCTATTCTAGCATGATGGGGGCAGTGACGACTTCCAGCTCCAACACGCAGGCTCCGGCTCACAACCTGGTGTCCCCTGACCTGCGCAGCTAGTGATCCAGGTGTGACGCCCACCACAAGTCTTCCTTCCAGGTCACATAAAGGCAGCCAGAGGCAAGCCCCATCGCTTGCTGATGCTTACTTGGTGACTCTGGGATCTGAGAGCTGCCACAGACCACACAGGCCCTACAGGCAGTTCTCTGCAGAAACTGCAGATGCAAAAACTCCCAGCCACAAGGTCGAGAGTAAAATCAAGACCTGAAAGCCGTGATCCCATTATTTAATTGAGCCAGTATCTACCACCAATAAGTTCGTGATGACCAGCCTGTTTAACTGATTTATAACTACTGTTGCCAAAAAACAATGGCTACTAGCTCTTCTCTACACAGTAGCTGAAAACCATTACCTTCAAAGTGGATTAACTACTTACTCTCCTTTCGGGAGACCTAAGCACAATAAGCACAGCTTCAAACATTTTTAAGAACCACATCCTTGCTCCTGATCAGCCTTCTGAACCAGAGTAAAGGCGAGCACAACTCATCACGTGGCTGTAATCGGTCCAGCCCCCTGGTTCATCTGAGTGAGTTCTCAGTTTGATCACTTGTACATTTAATGGATAACCTTGGGCCTCTTAAGGGCATCTGAAAGGCCCGTAGTCCCAGAGTGACCAAGTCATCACTCTACCCTACATCCCACGTATCTAGGCAGGAGGCCCAAGGCTCTTTCCATCCGGTGTGAATCAGGATTCCTGATTAGCTGGTACTCAGCACACAGTGTGTCTTATCAGTTTTCCCCGATAACTGCTAAGAAATGGCTGGTGTGCACCTTTCACTGCCTGTTCACCCTTCCAGAGTCTGGGCCCTTTCTGCGTAGACTCAGACAACACTGGAGCAGGCATCCACTGGCTTCCTGCTGGGCTATGGCTCGTGGAGGGGTTGCCTGAACAGTGAGGTAGAGGGAGGCCAAGAGAACAGAGCTCCCAGCCAAACACTCTTCTTCACGGAGAGCAGCTCTTCGTAGAAATGAGTTTTTAGACTGGGTTTTCTGAAAAATGGGGGATGCAAACTCATGCCAAGAGGGTCCAGGCAGGTGAGGTAAATGGATGAACTGGGCTGGATGTGAGACAGACAACAGTGTGATCACAATGAGACATGGCACCTGCCACGTGGCCACTGTACTGGGGAGGCAGGAGGGAGCGGTGGGGACTGTGGAAAACGGGAGAGCACACGCTCTACTGAAGGAGGCAGCTGTGGCTCGGCCCCAAGGCAATTGCTGCCCTGAGGAAAGTGGGCCCAGGACTGCCAGATCTGACTTTTCAATGTAAGCTAGAAATCAAAAGTTTCATATAAAAATCTCTTAATGTTCAAATGTTGGCAATTAATTTAAAAGAATTTAAAACCCCTTAGGCCATGACTTGGGGAGAAAAATATTCTCCTACTTAAAAAAATTAGTTTGCAAACCATCTTGTACAACCCTCTGATTTAGGGTAAGAAAACCTAGACTCAGAGAGGCTAGGTGGCTTGCCGTGGTCACAGAGCCAGCCTGAGGCAGAGCCGGGACCCAGATTCGTCCCAGAGAGCTAGGGACCACCACCCTCGCTCTTGCAAGGGAACAATGACCCCGGGCACAGCTGTGGCAGGTGGGGAGAAGGGTGGGGAGTGGAGGAAGCGTGAGGGTAACATAGGCCATTGGTACCTGCAGTTGCCTTGCTTGCCGGAGATCCCGAATTTGGAGTGCGGAACGTCGGGGTTTGGGTGGCTGGAGGGGTGCGGTGTAAGAGGGTGGCGCATCGGACCACGGAGGCCGGAGCCTTTTTCCCCGACTGGTTCGTCTGGGTCTTCGCTGCCACGAAGCGTGGAGATGGGGAGACCTCTGGATGCGAACACTCAGAGCCCGTGTCTGGATCGTCCGGTGGCTCCCACCCGGGGGCGGTACCTGAGAGGGTCACGCTCTCAGTTGCCGAGGGCGCTTGGAGCCGACCAAGTACGTGGCCTCTCGGGCCACAGACCCCTACGCTCAAGGGCCAAAACTTCTTGGTCCAGAGAGAGCAAGGGCTCTGGCTCCCACCTGGAGCCTGAGAAAGTCTGGGAGTCTAGAACCTTCCCCTGCTTCTCCTCAAGGGAAGCCTGATCGCCAGCTCACACTCAGCATTACCTGGAGGGCACTAACCAGCCCACTGGCTGGGTCACTCATAACCCTTGACCAACCCAGGCTCTGCGTGTCTAAGAACTCGGCCTGTGACCCGTGCTTGGGGCACTTGCATTAGTCAACCCAGGTTCAAATGCATTTTCTAAAATGTTGACTCCTAAGCCTCTTTTCCTTCCAAGGCAGGCTGGCTCAGCAGTAATGACAGACGACAGAGAGGCAGAGACGTGCAGGGTTGATTGATGGGGGAGGGGAAGAGCAGCGGGCCCAATGTCGCCCCACGGTTTTAGGGGAAGGGGCTTGTGGCGCTCCTGGGCACTGCCTGGGATTGACAATCTCAGGGGACAGTGCTCGACCCAACGCCTGACGCTTTAATGGAAATCAGTGCAGCAGCTCCCTGGTGGGGTTAGGGGCAGCTTGTGTCACCATTTCCCACACCTCCTGCCTCCCTTGCCCGCCTTCTCTGCAGAAGCTGGAGTTACTGAGAACAGGGGTGGGGGGCCCTGACCCTCAGCGGGTCTCCAGCTTGGCTGGTCTCAGGTGGCAGACTCCTGCACGCTGCCCGGAGACGTAGTTACCAGGGTGGCAAGCCCGTGAATGTGGCCACAGTGCCACCTTCCAACCGAAAGGGGAGGCAGTGGTTTCACTCAACTGCAACTCTCCCCGGAGGGCAAGAGTGGACCAGACGGCAAGAGCAGGGACCCCTCCGGGGCTGACCAGGGGCTCATGGAACCCACCGGCACTGGGAACATCTCGAGGGTACCATCTTGCCGCAGAGCCTGGGAAGGACCCTGCCCTGCTGCCTGCCTCAGGGGCAGAGGAGAGACCTTCTTACACCCCTGCTCCCAGGGCAGTGTCCATCCTGGGCACCAGACGCTGCGCCCACGGCTCTCATAGCCAAAATAAACGGGCGCTCCCTGACCCTCCACCTCTGCCCACTCCTGGCCGGTGAGGAAGCCCAGGCCCAGAGATGCAGGAGTCAGGGCCTTGTTCAAGGTCACACAGGACCCGAGGCCCTGAGGTGAGCTCAGAGGACTCAGGCTGGCCCCCCTTGTCCCTTTGGGGAGGTCACTGCCTTTCCACCTCAGTAGCGGCCAGATGCCAGGAGCTGGGGATGGGGAGTCCTTTGGTCGTGCCCCATAAGCAAGCCCTCACCTGCCCCACTCAAGCCCCAGGAGGAATCCCCCAGGCTCAGTCTGCGGAGAACACAGGTATCCCTCGCTACTCCTCTTCCCCGCCACCCCACTCTCCAGATTCTCACTTTCTCAATCAGGAACTGGAGAGGGGTGGGTGGGGAAGGATACCTACACATGATCCCCCTTTCTCCCTCCCTCCCTTTCAGAGTGAAGGACCTTGAAGGTCCGGAGTTCAACCAGAAGAGTGGCTCATCTCACAATTCTCAATTTTTTTTTCCTTAGCCATAGGATAAACCTACACATCAAACTTTGAGGGAGGCGTCCAGCATCCCATTTCTGATTTCTCCCGTCTCCCTGAAGCATAGTTTGGGGACCACAGCTTGTGGTTCACTGTTTAACAGAACCAGCACTGAGTGTGCAGTGAGCCTGACCCACCTCTGAATCCCAGGTCTGTCACCTCCGGCTTCTGTGGTCTTGGACTCTTTACTTCCCCTCTTGGCCTCAGTTTTCCCACCTCACCTCCACTGATGAAAGCAGGACACCCATCTCTGCACTACCAACCTCACAGGGATTTTGTGAGAATCCATACAGGTCACGGAAGCACCTTGAATGGTAAACTACTCTTCAAGTGTAAATAGTTATTAATGGTATGTTTTAGGAATAAGGAAACCAAGGCCCAGAATGGTTAATAAGTTTACAGCCACACAAAGTTAGTGCCAGGATGGGACAGGGGCTCAAGCCTGCCAGCTTCTCAAGGAGGTCTTTGCATAGGCCATGTGGTCCCCTTAGGCACTAACACACCCCCGGGCACCTGGGCACAAGGGACAGAGAATTTCTGAGCAATAAACAGAGCATGTTGCTTCCCCTCTTAGGCCTCGTCTCCACCTGCAGAATGGTTTCTAGGAGACCCTCTGGATCAGATCTTTTCATGGTCTGTGACCCTGCTGTCAAAATCCTGGCATTCTGTGTGGGAAAGCCCCTCCTTCCCTGTGGCAGGGAGCTCAGGACACCCAAAAGCACATGATACAGTAAACCCTCGGGCATCACCTGCTTGCCCTGGACCCTTGCCTGGGACCTGCCCACTCCTTGCCCTCTCAGTCTACCCCTCTCTCTTCCAAGTTTCATGGCCTTTGCTCATGGTATTCCCTCTGCCTGGAATGTTCTTCCCTCCAGTTTCTGCCTGGATCACTACTGCTGGTCCTACATACCTCCACCTAAACATCACTTCCTCTGGAAGCCCTCCCTGATACCCAACCTGGTCATTTATCTTTCAGTCGCCTCCCTTCTTCCCTTCCAAGATTTGACTGCCACCAATCATGACCCATGGTGTGATCTTCGATCAATGTCTTTTTCCCCGTTACCCTGTATGTTCCGTGGGGGTAGGGACTCTGCCACTTTGGCCCAACTATGCACTCAGTGCCTGGCACATTCCCTAGCACACAGGAAGTGCTCAACAGATATTGTGGAACCAGGAATCAACGCACGAATGGCTCAGAACCACTTAAACAGAGCACATTAAAGATGGGATGCCCAAGAGAGGGCACAAGAAGCTTCTCACATGTTATCCTCCCACTGGTACCAAGGGTATAAGGCAGCTAGGGACAAAGAGGCTCAGAGAGGTACGGGCACCACGCCAGGGTCACAGAGGAGATCAGTGCCGAGCCAAGATAAACTTCCCAGGCTCCTAACTCATTTCACTCAACCTTTTGCTCCATCTGTTGACCTCCTCACATGGAATGTTATCAGGCTGATAGTCCTACCTGGGTTCTCACTGAGAAAGGAAGAAAGCATTCCAGACTGGCAGACTGGCCTAGTAAGAAAGGTATGAGATATTTACACATAAGAGATATTAAAAATAAGATAGCACGTGGTCTCTTCTTTCTGTAAAGCTGAAAATTTAACTGGAACAAAAATTCAGAGACTATAAGGATTCAAGAAAGGTAACCATGCAGCTGAGAGGCAGGGAAGACCAGAGGATTTCCCTGAAACCTTTAACGCGGTAGAGGGGAGTAGAAACGCATTGGAGGCAAAAGGGAATAGGGTGCTCAAAGGCTAGAGGAGGGAATGCAAGGGAGATGTTATGCAAGAGGAATCTAATTTGTGAACCGCTGCTCACAGATTTTAGTCTTAGAAAGAGAACTGGAGACCTTACACTTCTGGACATGATGGTATGTATACCTGGTACAGGACTAGCCCTCCTCCAGTGTCAACTGTAAAGCTGGACAAAATGCATGGAACAAGAATTTTCAGACTCTGAATGTAGATGGTGCAAGACTGCGATTCATGAAAGAAGACCTGCTGTGAGCCCCAGGATCACCCCAGCTCTCTGCTAGGATAGACCCTCTGGACCACAGCACAGAGGTGGAGCTTGAAGGATGCACTGCAATCTCACTGATCTGAGAGACAGTGATCAGAGTTCAGGGCTTCTGAGGCAGCTGGAGTTTACAGGGAAGAATAACAAAGAGGAGGAAATTGTGCAAAAAAACAACTCCAGAAATGGGCAGAGGGGTCCCTTGAAGTCTTTGGCTGAACACCAAACTGTATTTGTGCAGAGGGAGCCTCTGCAAAGACTGGCAACCAATAGCTGCTGGGGGCGGGGGGAGTGGGGCGGGGAGCTGATTGAAGATTCAGAGGTGGCAAAAGGCAAGGAGATGTCTGAGTTCCACCTGCCAGAGGAGAGATCTTGCTGAATACCTCCAGCATTCAGTTGAGACCCAGAAAAGCCATGCCTCAGAAGGATTACTCTAACCCTAGAATAAGGACTGCTCTGGAACTGCCCTAACACAGCTTTAAAACAAGGCTTTGAAGTATCAAGTTGATCTGTAAGTAGATTAACTGCCTGCCAGAACAAAATTCAACACTTTTTAGAAGAAGACAACAAAATCCACACACTCAACAACATAGCATGCATCCACAATGTGCAGCACAGAATAAAAATTTATTTGTTAGGTGAAGCAGGAAAATGTGAGTAATAATCAAGAGGAAGAAAATCAATAGGAACATAAAGAAATGACAGGGATGATGGCATTAGCAGACAAGGACCTTAACACAGCTATTATAAATATGGTCAAACATTTAAAGGATAATATGAATATAATGAAAGAAACAATGTAAAAAGGAACCAAGTGGAAATTACAGAGATGAAAAATATGATAGCTGAAATGTAAAATCATTTGATGGATATTTCTAATGAAACAAATAAGACTGTAGAAGAAAAGATCAGTAAACTTGTATACAGGACACTAGAAATTATCCAAATTGAAACACAGAGGGAAAACGAGGCTGAAAAACTGAACAGAGCTTCAATTGATCTGTAAACATCATAAAACAATCTAATATATATGTAATTAAAGTCTCAACAGGAGAAGGAAGAGATTGGGGAAGAAAAATATTTGCAGAAATACTGGCTGAAAATTTTCCAAATCTGATGAAAAATATAAACCCACTGATCTAAGAAGCTCAGTGAACCCCAAACAGGATAAACACAAGGAAAACTATACATCATAATCAAATTGCTGAAAATTAGTAATATAGAGAAATATTTAAAAGCATTCAGAGAAAAGAGACCCATTAAATACAGAATAACAATCAGAATGATCTCTGAATTCTCATCAGAAACAACATAAGCCAGAAGATAAAGGAATGACATTTTTAAAATGCTGAAAGAAAAATATCTCAACCTAGAATTTCATATCCAAAGAAAATATCCTTCAAAAGAAAAGGTGAAATGAAAACACTTTCAATTAAGAGACTCTTTCATCAACAGACCTACAGTATAAGAAATGTTAAAGGAAGCTCTTCAGGAAATAAAGGAAAATCATAACATAGAATTCAGATTTATAAAAAAGAAAGAAAAGTATGAAAATTTTAATATGTGGGTAAATATAAAAGGCATTTTCTTATTTCTTTAACAAATAACTGACTATATAAAGCAAAAAGAAAAATTATTGGGTTTACAACTTATGTAGATGTATATGCATCGTAATAGCACAAAGGACAGGAAGGCAGTAAACAGAAGTAAGTTGTTATAAGATTCTTGGATTATGTGTGATGTGTTATAAATTCATGGTAAACTGTAATACATTAAAGATGAATGTTATAAACCACAGAGTAACCACTAAAGAAAAAGAGGTATAGCTAGAAAGCTAACAGAGGAAACAAAAAAATTCTTGATTAATATTAAAGAAGGCAAGAAAAGTAGAAAAAATGAGGAATAAGAACAGATGGGACGACAGGAAAAATTATAATGAGATGGTAAATTTAAAATCAACCATATCAATAAATTATATTAAGTGTAAATGGATTAAACACCTCAATTAAAGAGCAGGGATTGCCCAACTGGATAAAGGAGCAAGAACCAACTATATGTACACACTTCATATATAAAGACACAGATTCAAAGGATGAAAAGAGATTTATCATACAAATACTAATCCTAAGAAACCTGAAGTGGCTATATTAATATCAAATAAAGTAGATTTCAGGACAACAGGTGTTATCAGAGATTTAAAGGGGCACTGCACAATTTTAAAAAGGGTCAATTCATCAAGACACAATGATCCTCAGTGTATGCACCTAAAAACAAAGTTTCAAAATACATGAATCAAAAATTGACAGAACTAAGGAGAGAAACAGCATATCCACAATTATCGTTGCAGATTTTAATGCTTCTCCCTCTACTTAATAGAAGAAATAGATTTTTTAAAAAGCCTGTAAAAGTATAGAGATTTGAACATTATTAACCAACATAACCTAATTGACACTATACTCAGGGAACACTCTTCCCAACTCACTTTATGAGGCCAGCATAACTCTGATACCCAACTTAGACAAGGACATTACAAGAAAAGTAAAATACACTGCTGGTTGAAATGTAAAATGGCATAACAGCCTGACTGTTTCTTAAAAGTTAAACTTATCATATGATCCAGACTAGGTATTTACCTAAGAGAAATGAAGGCATTTGTCCATAGGAAGACGTGTTCACAAATGTTCACAGCAGCTTTATTTATATTAGCTCCAAACTGGAAACAACCTAAATATCCATCCATAAGTAAACAGATGAAGGAAATTGTGGTATCTGCATCTAGACAGTGGAACACTACTACTCATCAATGAAAAGGAATGAACTACTGATACATATAAACATGGATGAATCTCTAAACAATTATGCTAAATGAAAGAAGCCAGCCCCCACCACACACAAAAAGAGTAGATACTATAAGATTCCATATTTGCAAGATTCTAGAAAATACAAACTAATCTATAGTAATAGGAAGCAGATCAGTGCTTGCCTGGGGGTAGGGAAGTGGTGAGTGAGGGATTACAGAAGGGCACGAGGAAACTTTTGGGGGTGATGGATATGTTCATTATCTTGATTGTGGTGATGGTTTCATGGGTGCATACATAGGTCAAAACATCAAATTGTTTACTTTAAATAAGGTACTTTATTGAGTGACAGTATACTTCAATAAAGGTGTTTTTTAAAAAAAATACCAGAAATATTTATTTTCTTGATTATGAGCATGGTTAACAAACCACTGATTGAATTTGGGGCACTATCCTAATCCTAGGACTGTAGTTCCCTGCCACTGAAGGGTCAGTGTGGGGAGTGATATTAAAAGCCAGGTAAAATTCTAGGGAATTTTAGATAGATGTAATCAGAAAACACATGCTTGAAAGCAAATTAACTCTACAAACTGCCCTAGGTCTCAAAGCAATTTAGATGCCTTTCCAAGAAAAAGAAGCTCAAAAAAAGAAGTCATTCTTCTGGAAAAGAAGAAACATCCCAACACTGTAATGTCCTTTAGTTCATTTCATGGTTTTCTGATAGTCAATGTATTTTAATAAAGAACAGACATGGTGACTTATTTTTTTTAAAAAGTCAATCCATGTAATTTACCACATTATCAGAATAAAAGATAAGAATCACAGGATCATCTCAATAGATATAGAAAAAACACCTAACACCAATCTATGATAAAAACTTTCAGTAAATTAGAAATAGAAGGTAACTTCCTCAACTGACAAAGGGGCATCTATGAAAACCTATTTTAGCTAACATAATACTTAATGATGAAAATGATCATACTTAATGATGAAAAACTGAACCCTATGATTGGGAACTAGGCAGAGATATCCACACATTTCATTTATTCAGCACTGAACTGGAGGGTCCTAATCAGCATAATGGGGAAGAAAGAGAATAATAAAAGGAATACAGATTAGAAAAAAAGAAGTAAGGCTGTCTTTATTAGATGACATCAGTATGTACAAGAAAAATTCTGATAAATTTAGAAAAAAGCTAATAGAACTAATAAGTGAATTTAACAAAGTTGCAGGAAACAAATTCAATATATACAAAAATCATAGCAACAAAAACTGGAAAATAAAAAAATCACAGTAGCATCAAAAAAACCCATAAAATACTTAGATATAATTTAATGAAATATGTGCAAGACCTCTGCTCTGAAAATACAAACTATTGCTGAGAGAAATTTAAATAGACCTAAACCAATGGAGAGATATACTATGTTCGTGAAGTGGAAGATCGACTATTATTATGATGTCTGTTCTCCCCAGATTGGTCTATAGATTCAGTGTAATCCTAAACAAAATCCCAGTTGGATTTTTTTGTAGCAACTGGCAATAAGACTAACATTTATATTGCAAGGCAAAGTTCCTTGTTTTAAGGAAAATATCCTTAAAAATACACAAGGTTGAAAAACTGAAAGTACCTGATTTAAGACTTACAGTAAATAAGACCATGTTGGCACCAACACAGGCAAATAGATCAGTGGAACAGAAGTAAACTCACACTTACTTACGCATTCAACTGATTTTCAACAAAGGTCTCAATGCAATGTAATGGAAAAAGGACAATCTTTTCAACAAATGGTGTTGGAACAACCAGACAGTCATATGGAATAAAGTTAATCTCAAATCATACCTCTCATCATTCACAAAAATTAACTTAAAATGGATCAGAGACTTAAATGTAAAAGCTGAAAGTATAAAGATTCTAAAAGATAATAAAGGAGAATATCTTCACCACCTTGAGGTAGGCAAGGATATCCTGAGTAGAACTGAGAAAACACTAACCATAAAAAAAATTGATAAATTAGACTTCATTAAAATGAAAAACTGCTCATCAAAAGATACTATATGAAAATCAACAGTCACACCAAAGACTGAGAGAAAATGTTCACAATATATATATTTGATAAAGACCCTGGATCTAGAATATATAAAGAACTCCTCCAATTTAACAATAAAAAGACAAACAACCCAACCAAAAAAAATGGGCAAAAGACTTAAACAGTTTCCAAAGTAAAATATACGAATGGTTAATAAGCAAATGAAAAAGTGCTCAACATCATTAGTCATCAGGAAAATACAAATTAACACCACAATGAAATACCACTACACACTCACCAGAATAGCTTCCTACCACCAAACTGTTGGCAAGAATTTGCAGCAAGTGCAACTCCCATCTGTGGCTGGTGGGAGTGAAAGGTGCTACAGTCCTCTTGGGAAATGGTTTGTCAGTTCTTAAAAAGGTAAACATACTCTCCCCTATGACCTATCAATTCTACTCCCTGGAATTTATCCAAGAGAAATGAACACAGAAATCCTAGTACAAGCATTTTCATAGCAGCTTTATTCATAATAGCCTAAAACTGGAAACAATTCAAATGAACAAGCAAATGGCTCAACAAACTGTGGTACTTGCACACAACAGAATATTGCTCAGCAGTAAAAAAAAGAATGAACTGATATATACAACATGTATGAATCTTAAAAACATTTTGCTAAGTGAAAGCAGTCAGACCCAAAAGAGTACATATTATATGACTCCATTTCGTTAGACCTCCTTTCAGTCAGCCTACGTCTCTCTGGATGCTCTCAGGAGACCCAGGGTCTCTCAAGGCCTGGCCCTGGGTACCACTTGATGAAGCTATCAAGTCCAGCCCCCAATTCCACATAGAACCCATGGACATACAAATATCCAGATCCAAAGGCCACTGGAGGGGCTATTTCTTGGTCAGCTTTGGAGAATCAATCCTCTGTTGCATCTAGCCTAAATCTCTCACCCTGTAACTTTAAACATAGATGATCATAGAGTCCCTAGACTTCAGTAATAAAGAAGAGATGCAGATGCAGAAAGACAAAGAGAGTTCACAATAGAGAGAACAAGAAAATGAGGAACAGAGAAAGACTAGACAGCCTTTCAGGAGAGAAGTACCTGGATGTTAGGGAAGTAATCAGGGTACAAATGAAGCACCCCTTCCTGCTGTACCATCTGACATGTGATGCAGGAGAACTTCATGGTTAAGGGTATGGGCCTGGAGGTTGCCTGTCTGGGTTCAAGCCAAGCTCCTCCTCTTATAACTCCATGACCTTATTCAACTTGTTCCAGCAAGAGCCATTTGGGGGAAGAGCAGAAACAGCACTGAAGGTTTTCTCCAAAGGCTGAAACCCAAGTTGCAGGCTGGCTTTGTAACTAACACCTAACTGTAAGTGCATTCTGTGTAGCATCCCCTCTGGGCACCAGGCAGCGGGGCAGTTGCTGTTTCCCTGGAGAGCACAGGTAAGCAGGTACCCACACACAATTGCCCCTGTCCCTGCCCATGGAAAGCGGGATCCCCAGAGGGGTCTGAGCCAAGGAGCTCAAGCCAGCCACAGCCCTGATGCTTCAGCACCAGCACCATGAGTGGGTCAAATGATGGGTTAGTGCCCACCCAGTGTAAGCTGTGTCCTCTCTCCCCCGCATAGGACCTGGACATGTGGTGGGCACTAAATAACCCATACATGCTTAGCATGGGTGGCAGGATAGGTTCTGCTAGTTGAGCCACTGCAGATGCCTGCCTGAGGGTCTCCTTATACTGGAGATGACTGGAATCCAGACCCCTGGGCTGAAAAGACCTTGAGAGCTCCCACAGGTGGGAAACCTGAGCCCAGAGAAGGGAAGTGACAGGTCCAAGGTTACCCAGCAGTCAGGGGTCTAGCAGGATGAGAAGCTTAGCCTAGGGTTCCACCTAAGGATGGGTGCTCCCGCCCACAGGGGGACCCCTCAGTCCTGCTGCTCTGCAGAGCAGGCGGGACTTCCTGGAGAAGCTACCTCCTCCATCGCCTGAGCTCTGGACAACCCTCCCTGCCCACCTGAAAGCCCTCAGGGGCCCACGTGCCTGTACTGCTACAGCCAGTGCTCCAGGAGGGTTGGGCCTCCCCTACTCTAGGCACCTTGCACCCTGATGACCTTGCATAATCCCTTCCCCTCCCTGAACCTAAATCTTCCCATCCACAGACTGTGGAGTGGGATCCCCATAGCTCTGTTGTGACGAACAAAAGCAGGGATACTCCCAAATACCTCTTAAACATCCCACCCTACTGCCCTGCAGTGTGGTTAAGCCCCGCCCTGTCAGAACTCTGGCTGAGGACTGAGGGCCCTCTTAGCTCATATACTTGGGGATCTAAGAATACAGCCCCCTCTGACATCCAAAAGGGAAGCTGGGAAATCAGCTGCATCGGGAGAATGGAAGGCCAGGATGTCCCTGTGGGAAGGATCCTTAGAACCCTTTCCCTCCCAGGCCAGGGGAGGAGGGAGAGATTGGGGGCCTGCCCAAGGCCACACACATGCCTGTGACTCCACTGGGACTAATACCCGGGGCTTCTGGGGCCAGCTTGTCACTCCTTCTGACTTCTTACCCTTTCTACCTCCAAGGGCAAAGCTGTCTTGTCTAACTGACCATCCTCTAGCCTGGGTTAGGCCCTGCACTGGTTCAGACTGAAGCTGCATTACACGGTGCTGCCTTTGGGGGTGGGGACTCAGGAACCACGTGATTTGGAGGTGCTTGGAAGAGGTGAGGACAAGGCTGCTGAAGGACTTGGGTGAATGATGCCCACCCTTCCTAACCCAAAATCCACATGGGCCCAGGTCTCTGAGACCACCGGGGGAGGACTCAGGCTTTCCTGGCTTAAGGGTGGGGCTTTCCCAGCTCCTGCAGTCAGGTGGCCTCAGGTCAGACCTGGACACCTAGAGGCTGACCCAGAACAAGTTCACCTTTGCTTTCACCCTCCCCTGGCAAAACTCCAGAGCCTCAGCCTATAGCTGGCCCACCCTGCCCCCAACCAGAGAAGGTACTCACTGATGGGGGCGTGTAAGGCCACGTGCTCCTGGTAGGGCGTGTAGTACTTGTACTGCTTTCCGCAGAATTCACAGGTATAATTGCCGGTTTCTGTCCAAGGAGAGAAGAGTGTGGGAATGGGTGCCTGGTCCCATCCAGAAGTAGCAGCTTGCTCCCTCCCCGCAAACCCCTCCTCATTCTGGGACCACCAACTAGAATCAGGAGCCCCCTTGAGTCAGACCGCCGGGGTTCAAATCCCAGCTCCTCTATTTCAAGCTGTGTGACTTCAGGCAAATCTATTAACCTCTCCGTGCCTCAGTTTTCCTATCTGTAAAATGGGGCAATGATAGGACCACCTTATAGGATTGCTGTGAGGATTAAATTTGTATGTCACATGCTTAGAACAGTACCTGGCACACGCTGTCCTCCTCCATCGCTCCACCCCCAGGCCCCGGTGCTCAGGAAATGTGTGGTGTCCTGAGTTGACCTCCAGTGCCAACCTCTTTATCAGCCCCTTTTCAAGCCTTGCCCTCTGCAATGGCCACATGTGGGTCACCTTGTCTCCAGGACCTTCCCTGCCCCCAAACACCCCCCCACCCTCTGGCAGAAGGGGTCACATCTTCCTCTTGGGTCCCACCGGACTTCATCTTTACCTCTCTTTTGGCACTGCCTAACTTCTTTCTTCTTAAAAATTTCTGATGTAATATTGTTCACTGGGGGAAAATTATAAAATACTGATAAATACAAATACAAAATTTTAAGTATAAGAGAAACTTCAATCATCTATAATCCCCAAAAAAGAGTAGCAGCTACCCCATGGGCTGGAGCATTCACCTGGCCACTTGCCCCAGACCCCACCCTGCACTCCCATCTCATCTCTCACTGACGTCAGCCGTCTGGCTTCTACGGGCCTTGAATTAGCCAGCCCTGATCTATATGCTCTTTGTAACCTGGTGCATTCAATCGACAATATTTTGTAGACATCTTGCTCAAATCAATAAACATCGATCTCTACTGCATTTATTGGCTGCCTGGTTCCCACTGGACTTTGGAATTTGCTGAGCCAGTCTCCTAAACCAGAGGACATTGAGATTGTTTCAAAATTTTTCCCTTATAAAAAAAATGCTGTGATCCATATCCTCGTAGAAATTTTTGCACATCTGCTCATTATTTTCGCACACCACTGCAAAATAAAGATTATTGTTCATAATCTTTGCACATATTTCCTCAGGATAAATTAAGGGTCTGCATTTTTAAGGCTTTTGATCACCACAGCACCAACTACTTACTGAAAGGTTGGGCCAATTTTCGCCCCCATCAGAAAGATCTCAAAATGACTGTTTCCATATACTGTAGCCAGCATTAAGTACTATCATCTTCTTACTGTGCCTGATAGGGAGAAATACATTGCACTGCTGGTTTTATTTTCCATTTCTTTGAGTTCTAAGGAAGCTGACTATTTTTGAGGATTAATGAAATACAGTTTTTCTTTTGTGACTTTCCTATTTGTGTTTACAGTCAATGTTTCTATAGGCATGTTTACCTTTTTAAAATCACTAAGAACTCTATAGATTAAGGGCATCAACATTTCGTTCGACATGTTACAAGTATCTTTTCTCAATTGGTTTCTTAGTCTTTTTATGTTCTTTTCTTGCAATATAGAAGCTTTAAAAATTTTGGTAGCTAAATAATTTTTGTTAACTGATTCATGACCACTGGTAAAGATATATTATTGCTCTTTGTAGGCTCTGAAGTTGTTAGATCAGCTGTATTAATTGTATTATTCAAACTCTATATAACCTTTATTTCTCTCCTTGCTCTGTCAAAGACTAAATGTTGTGATCAATCCTTCCAGTTCATTGTGTTTCTGAACTTATTTTGTATATTTAGATATAATGTTGTTTGATGCAGATAGGCTCATGAGATCAAAACCTCCACTTTGAACCATATCCTTTGTTAACATTACACTATTTTCTAACACAGCAGTTCTCAAAGCGTGGTCCCTGGGCTAGTGGCATCAGCATTGCCTGGGAACCTGTTAGAAATGCAAATTCTCAGCACTTATTTGAGACATTCTGAAAGAAAAATCCTAAGGATGGGATCCAGCAAACTGTGTTTTAACAGGTCCTGAAGAAAATCCTCAAGTGTTAGAAAGTTAAGAACCACCACTCTAACTTTTAATTACACTGTTTTATTAGTTCGTCTGGTATTAATATTATTAGTTCTTGATAATTACTTTGTTAGATGCTTCTACTTGTTCACATGTCCCTAAAGCCATTTCCCTAAATTTTCTTGTACTTGCATTCATCAAACAGGTACTGTGCTAAACGCTGGCACAAAATGTTGAGCAATGGTCCCTGCCTTCAAGGAACTTACAGTCTGGAAAAGGAGAAAGAAAAATCAAATAATCACACAAACAAATCTAAAACTGGGGCTTCCCTGGTGGCGCAGTGGTTGAGAATCTGCCTGCCAATGCAGGGGACACGGGTTCGAGCCCTGGTCTGGGAAGATCCCACATGCCGCGGAGCAACTAGGCCCGTGAGCCACAACTACTGAGCCTGCGCGTCTGGAGCCTGTGCTCCGCAACAAGAGAGGCCGCGATAGTGAGAGGCCCGCGCACCGCGATGACGAGTGGCCCCCACTTGCCGCAACTAGAGAAAGCCCTCGCACAGAAACGAAGACCCAGCACAGCAAAAATAAATAAATAAATAAATAAATTTAAAAAAAAAAAAAAAAAAAATCTAAAACTGCAAACACAATGGGTAGTCTTAAGGAGACACAGTGCTATGAAAATCCTAATAGGGAATTCAATTTAGTTAAGGGAGTAGGAAAGAGCTCCATGGGAAAGAGAAGAGTAAAAGACAAGGAATTAACTAAGTATGTCTCTAATAAGCCATTCATAATTGGATTCTTTTAAGTTAACCTGAGAATCTTTGTCTTCTAATAAAGGAAATTATGCCATTTGCTCTTATTGCTATTACTGACTTGGTTTTACTTGGCTTATGATTCTTTTCTTTTCATCCTATACCCTTTCTGGTTTATTCCCTTAGTTTTCAGTTGTTTGATGTATGAACTCTTTTCTTTGCCTTTCCATTATTCTCCAATATCCAGCATTTTCCAATATTTTCCATTGTTCTAGACAGTATATAAGATACATGTCTCTAATTTTTATAGTCAAGCACGAAATGATATTTTCATATCTATTACCATTGAGAAAGGTAGTTTAACTCAGTGCCTCTCAAACTTTAGCCTAAATAAGAATCATCTAGAAAGATTGTTACAACACAGACACCTGAGCCCCACCTTGGAGATTCTGATTCCACAGGTCTGGTGTGGGGCCTGAGAATTTACATTTTTAATAAGCTTTTAGGAGATGCTTATGCTGCTGGTCTGGGGACCACACTATAAGCAGGACTGGTTTAACCTACTTTATTGTATCCTTCACCTATTCCTTCCTTCCTGGTTTTTAACATTCATTTTTAATATTTTAGAATGATCTCTTTTTTTTGCATTCAATTTTATAATCAGATTTGCAACATTTTAAACTTAAACTTACTTCTAGTTTACCTGGCTTCAGTATTCACAAGTCCTCTTTTACTATGAATTAATGCCTCATAATTGAGCCCTTAAATGTGTTCAACCACTCAGTTCATTGGAGTACATCTTCAAGTAATTTTTTGAAGTTGGGTATATAGGAGAAATAGCATGTTTTTGAGCCCTTGCTTTTTTTTTTTTTACACATAAATCACAATTTGTCTAGATATAAAATTCTTAGATTATACCTTTTTCCCTTCAGAACTTATTCCATGATCTTTCAGCATTTAGTATTGCAGGGAAGTCTGATGCAAGTCCACCTTGAAATCATTTGTAAGTAACTTGCTTTTTTATGTCTAGGTACCTGTATAGTTTTCCCCCTTATATTTATAGTTTAAAGAGCCACTAATGTCTATTTAGTTATGGGTCTTTTTTTATTGATTCTACCTGACATATAGGTCTTCCTTTAGCTGAGCAATTTTTTCTTCTATTGTATCTTTGGAGTATTGTTTCTGTCCCACCAATTATCTGGAACAGTTTCCCCATTCTCCATATTTATCATGTTTTCTGCTTATTAAGCTCATCTGTTCAAGTTTGTCCTTTACATTATTAATCCATTTCTGCAGATCAACTCTGCTCTTTACTATCTACAATGTAGGTTTTAATTCTGTTCTTATACTTTCTGCTTCTCTCTTCTCATCTCACTCCTCTCTCTTTGCCTTTTCATCTTATCTTGTTGCTTTTTCACCATACAGCTTCCTTTTTTACAGAGGTCATGCTATAGACTGAATTGTTTACCCCCCAAATTCAGATGTTGATGTCCTGTCTCCCAATGAGATGCTATTTGGAGATGGGGCCTTTGGGAAGTAATTAGGTTAGATGAAGTCATGAGGATGGGGGTGGGGTCCCTCATGATGGGATTAGAGACCTTATAACAAGAGGCACCAGAGAGTTTGTTCCCTTTTTCTCCTCACCATGTCAGAGTACAGCCAGAAAGAGGGTCATTGGACCAGAACTCAACCATACTGGCACCCTGATTTTGACTTCAGCCTCCAGAACTGTGAGAAAATAAATTTCTGTTATTTAAGTCACCCAGTCTATGGTACTTTGTTATGGCAGCCTCAGTGAACTAAGGTGATATTTTCTCATACTTGACTGTGGTTGCCAAACAGCATTTCCTTCTAGACTCTGTGGTAGATCATTTTCAGAGGTACACTCTTCCTCTAAGTCTCTTAAATTCCTTTCTTGTCATGTGGAATTTTCATAGTTCCCAAGTTTTATTTTCTTATTTTTTTTTTTACCTTTCAAGTCACTCTTCCTTATCCAGGTATAAAACTCAAGTAACCTATAAATAAATCCAGATTTACACTGTTTCAATAGACTTGAACAAATTGTCCTCGATCATCCCCCCATTATTATGGTAGACCATTACCATGGGAGCAATTCTCAGATCTGCAGCCGAAGAGCAAGTTGACACACAGGGCCTCTTAGACCAACTCCCTCCTTCTAGCAGGATTCCTCTGCTCTGTCCTGGCTCTGGCTTCCTCCTCCTTGAGTACTTAATTCTCCAATTTGCTCAGCTGACATGGATGTGGAAGGCGTACTTCCCAGCATGCCCTGCTGCCACTGTTTCTCCTCTTCCCCTGACCTACAGAGCTCTACTTGTGGGGACTAGTCCCTCCACAGTGCACTGTACCTCTACTAGCTCCCCTTATTCTGTGCCTCATCACTATCAGGGTTCTGTGGCACTGGCCAGCTTACAAAAAGTGGCAGAAGCCCAAGAAGCAGGATTCTGATCTCACAAGGCAGCTGCTGAGTGGTAGCAAGGAACAGCCTCATACTCTTATAGACATCTCATTTCCATGGCGTCAAGCTGGGAGCCAAACTCAGTCAGTTTTCTCAATGCAATTCCCTACCCCATATAATTTGTGATAATCCCTCCTGGGTCCTAGCACTGGCTGGCTGTCAGACGTAGTTACTGATATAGAGAACAAGTTTCATCTTGCTCTGTACCTTTCTGGATAATTAATAGGTACCACTTGTTTAATGCTTTCCATGTAAATGTCAAGGACTATACTAATTCCTTTACAAATATAATCTCATCTAATCTCCACTACAATCCTGAGAGGTGAGTTTTACTCTCATTACTGTGATTAGAGAGATTATAAAACTTGCAGGACATCACACAGGCATTAAGTATAGAGCTGGGGTTCATCTTTGGGATGGCTCTAAAGCTCTCACTCTTGACTATCTCTCAGCAACATCGCTCATTCGTTAAGCCCTAAATACGAGCCTGGTGCTGGGCTAGACACTTGACACAGGCATCCTCCAACAGCCCTGAAGAACAGATAGATGTTCTTATTCCCAACTTATACAAGAATCAAAGGACACTCAGTGGGGGTAAGTAGCTAGTAAATTGGTGATGTCAGCATTCAAACCTGGGCTTGTCTGATTCTATAGCCTATGTTGTCTGTATTCTATTTTGATAATTATGATGCTACAGATGGAAGGGGTGGTGCTATGCTGGGGCTGCTGGCAGATAGCATTGAAGCGGGAGGGGGTGAGTTTCACAGATCCCAATGTCCCTGTCCTGCATTGGTCTATGAATGTCCGTCATGGAACATGTCTGATTCACATCTGGGTTTTCCCACAGTCTAACTTCTGGCAGTTTTAGTGTTAAGGATATCATCATTTTCTTCACTTCAAGATTATTTTTTTGTTTGTTTTAAAGATTTTTTTTTTTTTGACGTGGACCATTTTTAAAGTCTTTATTGAATTTGTTACAGTATTGCTTCGGTTTTATGTTTTGGTTTTTTGTGCCTGAGGCATGTGAGATCTTAGTTCCCTGACCAGGGATCGAACCCACACCCCCTGCATTGGAAGGCGAAGTCTTAACCACTGGACCACCAGGGAAGCCCCCACTTCAAGATTATTTTAATGTTACTGTTTATTGAATGTTTACCATTGCATATGACAAGTGCTGTCATACAGACATTATTTTTACATCATATTTACAGACGTTATCACATCTCCAGTTTCCTGAGTGCTTTAAGAGGTAAAGAAAAGGAGAGAATCATCTCCTACGAGGAAGGAGGAAGAACACTCAGGGGACCATCCAATGCCTTCCAAGGGCCGAGACCAAGTCCCGCCCTCTGAGGCTTGTCTCTGGCTTCACTGTTCCAGCTCCCTTGACTCTCCTTCCCTAAACTTCCTCATCCATTCAATCTATGTTTGTGTGTATATTTTCACAAGCTGCCTTAATCCTTATTGCAACAGGTAGAGCCAATAAAGGTCTCTTCTTGCTGGGTAGTAAGAGAGGCATGGAAAATAGAGAGCAAGAAGCAAGCATGCAAATTCCTGAAGGGCTGGACCAGTCTCACTTGCGAGAACCAACCTCCACCCCGACCCAAATCCACACTCCCTGCAGCAGCCAAAATGTCTTCCTAAAACACAAATCTGATCAAGTCCCTTCTCCACTGAGTAAACTCTGGCTCATTCCCCTCAGGATGAAATCTACCTGCCTTCTTCTGGTTTTCAAGGCTCTCTAAGACCTGAACTCAGAATCGATTTGCCTTTCAGTTCCTGGAACAAGTGCAGCTCTCCTGCCTTCACGTGGGATACAGGGGCTCATCCCCACCCTCATCCCCATGCAGAAGCCTCACGGATTCCCAAGGCTGGTCAGTTGCCTCCCAGCCCCACTGTTCCCTGGGCTTCTATGTTGTAACTACCTGCTTACTGACCTACTGCCCCGTTTGTGTGTGAACTACCCAAGGGAGGGCCACATCTGTCTTGCTCACTGCTGTGTTCCCACAATACTCAATACCAGTGCGTTGCAAATAGGCAGGTCAAGTGCGTGGCTCCTGCTCTCAGCGGTTTATTGGGCTGAGGACAGAGCATCTGCATGTAGCTCCCCCGGAAAGCTTCATTTGCTGATAAACCCCTTCTGACAACAATAACGACAGTATTTTCCAAGCACCTACTATGTACCAGGCACTGTGCTAATTAATAGGTGATTTATATCCATGATCTCATTTAATCCCCCAACAAACCTGCGGGGAAGTGTCACCCTTACTCCACAGGTGAGGAGCCAAGGCTCAGGACGGCTAACACTGGGCACCAAGCCTGTGCTACCTTCACTGCCCTGACCTGGACCCTGTGCTGTCCTGCTGCTTCTCAAAAGCAAGTCCTAAGAGTGACTGACCCATTTGACAGGTGGGCAAAGTGAGGTACAAGGAGGCCAGTGCCTCCCTGGCCAGAGCTGTTGCTGCAGGATTAGCAACGCTGCCCCCTTCCAGTGGTGGGAATCGCCCTGCCGCCCTCAGCCACCCCCACCTGTCTCCCCACCCAGCCCCGGCCCCAGAGAGAGGCCTGCATACTTGGCCCGATTTTCTGGAATGGTTCCGGGGGCTCCTCCTTCACCTCGTCAGTGGCCACGACACCTTGGTCGAAGGGGTCTGTGGGAGAACACACGGCCCTTAGTGCCCTGGTAACCAGGTCTCAGAGCTCAGGTTGGAACAGGGAGGTGGGAAGCCACCAAGGACTTACCTGCCCGATTCTCAGGGGCCCCTTCCACACTAAACACTGCGCCCGGGCGGGAGGCGGCAGCCGCAGAAGGAAAGAAGCAAACAGGAGCCCTGTTAGTCCCTGCCCATAGCTGCCTCTGCCCAATGCTCCCAGCCTCTGTCCCAGCAAGCTTGCCTTTGGGGCCCAGGACAGCTGCCTCAGCCACTGTGGCCGCCCAGGACACCAAGGGCCACAGGAGGGCGCATCGCTCCATTCCTCATCCTCCCCACAGGCGAGGGCCCACCCCAGGGCAGGAAGACGCTTTCTGGCTGGCCTGTTTCTGGATCACCGCCAGCCGCTCGAGGGACCAGGGCAGGAGAAAAAAAGGAAGAGATGGGGGGGGTGGGGAAAGAAAAAGGAGGTGAGCGGAAGGATGGACCAGAGGCGATAGGTGGCAAGGCCTGGCTGTCACAGCCTGACATGGGCTTGGGGTGCGGGGCTGGAGAGGGAGCCCTCCGGAGGCTTTCCCAGTCGAAGACCCTATTTCTAGGATTCTCAAGATTCCAAAAATAAATTACCTAAATTTATCTTTCTAATTTCTAACTCTATAATCTAAGATGCTAAAATATCATCATTCATTTAAAAAAAATTGGTTTAATTTCACCAGAGCGTGTGAATACTCAACATGAAATCATAAAATAAATCGGTATAAAATTGCTGATATTCGACTGATTTTGACCTACAAAAACGGCAGTTTCACTTGGGTTACCCTCATCAGAAATACACATGGAATATGATGGGGACCTTCTCTAGCCCAGAATCCTCGGAGGTTCGTCACTCCACTCGTGGTCTGCCTGCTGCACGACCTTCCCTGGGTAGGAAGAAGGAGGGGAAGCTGTGGGTGGGCCCTGGGCCCCATAAGCAGCCCTGGAGGGGGGGGGGGGCTCTTTACGTGACCCTGCTCCTGAGGAGTGAGGGGCCTGACTCACCATCCACTGCGTGCAGGTCTCGGTGCTCCTGGAAACAGCTGTAGTATTTGTACTTCTTCCCGCAGATGTCACACGTGTACCTGAAGTTGTCTGCGGGGGATGGAAAGACACGTGGTTACCAGGGCCTCAGTCACTTGGGACTGGGGGAGGTGGTGTGGGCCAGACTGGGCCCAACTGGTGACTCCGTGGAGAATAGTTCCTGGGGTGTTAGGAGTCTTCTATACAAGGAGACCAGGGAGACTTGAAGTGATTTTCAAAGGCACTCCCAATCCTACCCCACGTGAGCTGAGCCCCTAAGGGCCTGGTTCATGACTTCCTTCGTTATGTGAGAATAACAATCACCGCAGCTACAGCTTCCTGGGTGTTGGCTGCACTGCTAGGGGCCAGGCCAGGAGCTCCCCCAGCATTCCCTCCATTCGGCCTTGCAATCGAGGGAGGAGGTAATAACCCACTTAACACTTGAGTCTACTGAGGAGCAGAAGGGACCTGCTGGAAGCCCCACAGCAAGGGGGGCCTGGGTGAGGCCCATCACGGATGGTTCTGAATGACCATGGCTACTGGCGTTCCCGTCCTGTGCGATGTCTCGGCTGGACCCGCTGACTTGCTCCTAACAGAGACAATGCAGTAAGGTGAGGAGCAAAAGAGGGCCAGGAGGCTGGCACCCCAGCCCAGGAGTGGAGAGTGATTCATCCGGACAGAGAAGGACCATGTGCCCTGACTCAGCCATGGCTTAGAGTTAAGTGATGTCACGAGAAGACTACGACTTTGGCCTTGCTCACACCATCTCGCTCTTGCTAGCTGCCCTGTTACAGGCTGCCTCACGTAGAGACCCACTTGGCAGCCTCTGGTGAACAGCCGCGGGGACCTGAGGCCCTCAGCCCAACAGCCTGGGAAGGACGGATCCTGCTAACAAACATGGGAGTACGTACAGAGGCAGTCCCTGCCCCGGCTGAGCTGTGAGATAAGACCACAGCCCTGGCCTTGACTGCAGCCTCAGGAGAGACCCAGAGCCAGAGGACCAAGTGAAGCCACACTCAGATTCTGACCACAGGAACGGTAACGTGACCAATGCCTGTCGCTTTACAAGTCAGTAAGTTTCGGGGAAATGTGTGACACAGCAATAAACAATGACAGGGCCTGAGTTTGGATGATCCCCTAGGCCTCTCCAAAGTCTGAGGCTGGACTCGTACAGGACAGTGCCTTTGCCACATCGGCAGCCCCTCCAACGTTTGGACTAGCAAAGACCTTGTGTGTGTGCTCCTTGGGCTGATCTAGGGATGGCCCGTCCACCCCAGCTTCCCGAGGATGCCCAGCACAGGGAGGTTGGGCGGCTTGCTCAAGGCTGTACAGCGGGGCAGGGAATAGCCAGGATCCAGCTACTCACTTAACTCTAAGCCACAGCTGAGTCAGGGCACATGGTCTTTCTCTGTCCGGATGAATCACTCTCTACTCCTGGGCTGGGGTACCAGCCTCTGGGCCCATCTTTTGCTCCTCAGCACCCAAACACAGGATCTGATGTGACTGCCCCATCCCAAGGTTGCAGTGCCAGGCGATTCTGTGGGAGGGTTTCTGGCCCCCGCTTAGCTGAAGTCAGGGACACAGATGGCATTAGCCAGCTCCCCGCCTCTGCCTCCACCTCTTCCACGGCACCTGCGGTCCCTGGACGTGCCTGGCAGATGCAGGGCCACAGAGACAACCTGGTCTCCGGGCGAGGTACACACAGACATTCTGAGGGTGTGGGGACCAGGCAGGGTTCAGGCATCCACCATCCTACCAGGCCCTCCCATCTCCATGCCCCTGCCCCGACCCACCACGGAGTGGCGGGGTAGAGGTGGTGGGACGTGGGGAGGAGAGTCTTGGTCCCGGCCTGCCTCACCCAGACTGCCAGCAAGTGACAACCCCACCTCAGGATTCAGCATCCCCATTTCCCCCCTAGTTTGGGGAGGGGGGGTGGTGGCAGATGAGCTGATTCCCGGGGCCTCTCCCAGGCTGGCAGTTCCAGGATTCCAAGCCTGGCACGGGCTTCGATCCTTCCCCATGGCCAGCAATCCAACACAGGCAACAACCTATCCCATCGTGTCCCATCTGGACCGTAATCCTTCTCAGAGCTGGACACCCGGGGAACAGAGGTGGAGAGGTCAAGCCCAACTGGGGTCTGCTGGTTCCAGATGGGGTCCTGCCCCGTGAGTCCTCTCCCATACTGGTCAGTGCTGGTCACCCCACAGCTGCCTGCCCCATGTGTCTCATCTCTGCTCACGCTGCCTCTCCTACCAGCTGGGCCACATACATCTGCCACATCCAATAAAAGGTGAACCCCCAGCTTTCTGCGACCAAGAAGTGCCCCACCCTGCTCTGTCGAATCCCACACCACATCTCGATCTATGTCTCCTCAACGTGGACAGGGCCACATGCCCGGGCCCACCTAAGGCAGGAGCGAATTAGGACAAGAGAGTTATCCCCAAAGGAAGAAAGGCAAAATGATTTTTTGGTCAGTGAAACCACATCTTCAGAACCCCAAGAGAGCTCAGGGACTCCAGGAATCTCTGGGGAGGCAGGCTCTGCAGTCAGGCTGCCCAAGTTCAAACTCAACTCCATCACCTACAGGTGCCATTAATGTCGGGCACGTGCCCTAAACTCTCTGCACCTCGATTTTCTCATCTGTAAAACAGGACTGATATGTTCCTTCATCTCCCAGAATTGTGATAAAGAATAAATGAGCACAACACCTAACACACAATAAATACTTGGTAAATGTTACCTAATATTATTGTTAAACAAAGGCAAGAGAGCTCGATGCGGAGTTAATCTTTTATGTTCGTCGTTGAGAGATGGGTAACTGGGTATATGCCTCTATGCATGACTGTACTATTTCTCTAACAAATAAATGAAAGGTTCCTGGACTAGAAGGTGTGAGACTTGGTTTCTATGACCACCTCCGCCCCTAACAAGCTGCATGACTTCTCTCTGGAACTCAGTATCCTCATCTGCAAAAAGATCAAGGCTGGACTTGACATTCTCCACAGGACTCCATGGCCAGGCTCTTGTCGCGAGGCTGGGGTGTGAGGAGGCCAGGCTTTCTGAGCGGGCACTGCTGGCCCAGGGCAGGGCGGGGGGGGCAGGACGGAGAGTCAAGCAGAGCACACTGGCCATGGGGAGTGAATTCCGCAGAGAGGAAGGGAAAAGTGATGGAAGGCCTAAAAATACCCCCGGTCACGAAGTCCTCCACAACCAGTGAAACTCCGGGAACAGCGGAAGCCAGACGGAGCATAACGGATCATTGAGGGGCTGCTGGAGAGGCCAGGGGCCCAGAATAGCCAAAGAAGGAAAGATAAATAGGGAAGTTCTTTAACTGTGCGGCTGACCACAGGCAGGCGATGGGGAGCCGGAAGAGAAGGGAGCTATTGAGGGAGAAGGAGCCCGGGGCCAGGCAGGGGCAGGGTGGGGCTTGGGGAGGAGGCATAGGACCCTGAATTCCTCCTGCCGAGGACCCTCGGGCAGGTGCCTGGCCAACCTGAGGCTCAGATTCTCCAGAAAACGGAAGGGTAGCCTCAGCCCTGCAGGCCTTTCACGTGGTGTAAGAATCCAAAGAGAGGGTGGATGCGAAAGTGCCTTAGAAGAAATGCTGTTAGGACCCAATGGCAACTAAGACCCTGCCTCCTCAAACTACTCTGTTTTGGATTTTTAAGGGAGGTGGCGGGGGGTGGTTCATGTTTGTTTATTTATTTATTTTAATATATTTATTTATTTATTTATCTTTGGCTGTGTTGGGTCCTCATCCCCGCGCGAGGGCTCTCTCCAGCTGCGGCGAGCGGGGGCCACTCTTCATCGCGGTGCACGGGCCTCTCATTATCGCGGCCTCCCCTGTTGCGGAGCACAGGCTCCAGACGCGCAGGCTCAGTAGTTGTGGCTCATGGGCCCAGCTGCTCCGTGGCATGTGGGATCCTCCTAGACCAGGGCTCGAACCCACATCCCCCGCACTGGCAGGCAGACTCTCAACCACTGCGCCACCAGGGAAGCCCTATTTATTATTTTAAGAAACTTTTCATGGTGGTATACCAAGCACGCAGAACAGGGGTGGCCAAACGATGGCCTGCCCACTGTCTGTTTTGATAAGGAATCCATTTCCATACCGACTCTGGCTGTGTTCGTGCTCCATGGCAGAGCTGAGCAGCTGTGATGGAGACGACCTAGTCTGCAGAGTCTAAAATATTTTCTATCTGGTCCCCTATCAAAAAACATGCTGACCACTGATGGAGAAAAACGTACAAATCCTAAACATTCAGCTCGTTACATTTTTGAAAACCGAAAACACCTGTAACCAGTGCCCAACTCAAATCACAGAACCCAGAAACCCCTTCCCAAGGGTCACCACGACTCTGACTTCTTCCAGCGTGAATTAGTTTCCCGTTCTTGTACCTTCTATACCCAGATCTTAGGGGAAGCACTCTTTGTGCCGGGCTCCTTTGGCTAACGTTCTGTTTGCGGGTAACCCACGCTGCTGTGTGTAGCTGTCGGCCTTTCCCTCTCACTGCTGTACTGCAGTCCTTTGTGGGACACACCATGACTCACTTATCTGTTCAACTAGCGCTGGGCACTTGGGTGGCTTCCAGTTTGAAGCTGTTACGAATAGTGCTAAGAACACCCTAATTCACATCTTGGGGTGGAAGTGCGCACATAACGCACCTGGGAGGGGAACTGCTGGGTTCCGGAGCTCAGGTTTGTCGTGCTGGCTGGCTACCAGCCCTGTGGGTTTAGATCTGGAGGGAAGGCAAGCAGGGCCCGCAAGTAGCCAAGCAGAACAGTATCCCCAGATGCCCAGGCCCTGTACATGCCAAGTGCTGGGATACCGCACCCCAGGGTTCGTGCCCATGGGTGGATGAGTCTCCGAAGTAGCATTTCCCAAACATCAGCTACACAGCCCCCGACCCACGAGCAGGAGTCAAAAGAACAGAGGAAATGGTGTATACCCTGGACCCCTCTTGGGGATACATGTGCATATTTTGCCAGTGAAAAGTCTACAGCAAAGAAACATGTTCAACTTAGCAGAACTCAAGGTTTCCCCAGGTTATCTGGCCAGAGAACCCTTGATTGACAGAACGTCTGTTAACTTCCCCCAAGATGCCTAGGCCACGGAGCACACTTTGGGAAAGGCTGCTCTGAGGTGCTGCGTCCAAAGCCAAAGCCTGCATCACAGCAATAGGCCTCCCAGAAGCCGCCTGAGGTCGGGGTGATGGGTTGAGAGCATCATCCCTGGCCCTGGCTCTCCCTCCTCCTCCCACCCCTGGCCCTGGCTCTCCCTCCTCCCCCACCCCTGGCCCTGGCTCTCCCTCCTCCTCCCACCCCTGGCCCTCTCAGCCCGCACAGTCCAAGAGGAGGGGAAAATACTCACTGCCTTGGGAGGCTCCCTCCCCCGAGGTGGCTTCTGTGTCTGTGAGAGAGAGAGAAGAAGGAGGTGAGCAGAGGGGACCAATGGAAGGGCCAGCACCAAAAGAGAGAGAAGCTGGGCAGGCGGAGGCCAGGAGAAGCTGCTACCGCGTGCCCAGGGACGCTCTCCTCCCACTCAGGGTGCAGGCACAAAGCCTTCCCCATGTTCCCTGCTGTCTGTCGGGCCCTGAGCCGGTGCCCTTCCTCCCTGCCTGCCAGGGTCAGGCTCAGGGAGGGGCAGGCACCATCCCTCCTGTCCCCGTAGCTTCGGCATCCTCATCTTCAGAATGGAGACAGTGCCCCGCCTCACTCCCTGGGCTGTCATGAGCAGCACATGAGATGACACACGAGCACCTTCCCTGCGAGGACCGCTGACACTGAACAGCACTGAAGCACCTTGGGAGGAAGCGGGCCTGTGCGGGGCAGACAGGGGGCACTGGTGGCATATCCTGTTGCACCCCACCCCACTCCCATCCCTGGCTGCTCTCCCAAGTTAAGGAGGCCTCTCCTTTCCTCTTCGGGTCCCACTCCTACTGCAGGAAGAGCTCTGAGGGCCTCTGGGGTCACCCTGGAGGGGCCCAGGTGGAAAAACAGGCAGAGGATGGGGAGGTGCAGCCCCTCAGCTCTGCCCCAGGGACACGCCACTCACCTCGGTGTGCCCGTACGTGGGTCTGGAAACAGTTGTAATATTTGTACTTCTTGCCACAGATTCCACACTCGTAGGACCCTAGAAAACAGGAAAGGAAAGGACTGGTCAGCCAGCATCCAACGTGCGCAACCACGAGGCCCCAGGACCCCTGGTGATGCCTCCAGGTAATGCTAACTCTGTGCCAATGGGCTGTCGTGTCTCCCACAAGCAAAGAGGCAGCAAGGACCAGCAAAGACAGCACTGAGCTGGAGGCTAGGAGGCTGGGGTCTATTTCAGGTTTTTGTCTCTATTTTCTGAGTGACCTTGGGCGAGTCACTTCCCGCCTGTGGACCTCAGCTTCCAAATCTATAAGACAGAGAGGGTAACTTCTTAGGTAACTCACAGTTATTCCTTGAAAGGAAAAAGGAGATGAATGTAAAAGAATTTCAGGATAAGGAATAAATTGCATCCATGTAAGGAAATCATCACTTAGGTGCAATAGAATAATTTCTAGCTACTGCTCTCCCTGCCAGGATGGACAGAGGTTAAGAGGACAGGCTTTAAACCATATATCTGGGTTCTGCCACTTACCAGCAGCATGACCTTGGTAATTTCCTTAAACACACTAAGCCTCAGTCTGCTCATCTGTAAAATGGGGCTAAAAGTACTTACCTCATAGAGTTCGCCCCACGCCCCATCAGGAAGTGCCCAGCTCTACTACAGATGTGTCTGACAAGGAGAGGACCTCTCTTGTCTGTTGAGGTGCCATCTTGATCCCTCAGACGTGCAGAGATCAACATGGTATGAATGTCTGACTCCAGCCCTCTGCCAGGCCCTTCTCCCAGAGGCAGGTAGACTGAAATGGCTGAGTTCCCAGCAGGCATTTCAGATAAGTCAAAGGCAGGGCCCACCCATGCAGATCACAGGGCAAAGGCCCATGGCAGGAAGGCAAGCAGAGCCCATCAGACCCAGCCTGGCAGGGGTCCCAGGAGTTGGAGGCCCTGCCCATCCCTCACACAGGCCTGCCACCACCTGGGCCCAGGCCCCGTCCCTAACGAGCTGGGAGCTTGCACACACACAGAGTCCCTGACCCCACTCCTCCAGGCTAACAGTACCAGAATGGCTAGGGCCAGGGGCCTAGGAATCTGCCTTTTCCCAAAGCATCCACAGAGGATTGTGATGCCCAGCAACCAGGCGTGGGAACCACTGGTTTGAAGTCAGACAGCCCTGGGATGGAGTCTCAGCTCAACCATTTACTGGCCGGGCCTGTCTCCTTATCGGAAAATTGTGGATAACGTAAGAGCATCTATGTGAAGCCTGAACGAAGCATGAGTAGTACTCCTACCACGAGCGCGGACCGTCGGTGAGTGGGAGTATCGTCAACTCCCACTACCTGCGGTCTCTGACCTCGGGCCAGAGGCCCGGCTACTGGGTGTGAATTCCAAGTATCAGGTTAAGTCAGAAGAGCACTGGGCTCGGAGCCTGACCGTGAGCTCAGCGTTGCCACCCGCTAGCTGTTTGATCGCAGGAACATTCCTTTTCCGGTCCGAGCCTCAGCTTCCTCACCTGTAAAACAGGACTATGATACCTGCGTCTCATGACCAAGATCAGGATGAATGAGCTAGAACCTGTGAGTCAGCGGGCCCCCAGGTGGCAGTGCCACTTTGCTACTGTGGGTCACTCAAGGGAACGCTGTCATCCAAACCAGCATGGAATTTAGCAGCCTGTTATTCAGTGGTTTTATATGTGTTACCCTTGTCTTACTGGGAAAAATATAAACACACGGAGGGCAAAGATCAGAGTGTATATTTCCCTGTCTTTAGTCCCGTGACTGGCACACAGCGGGGGCTCAGTAAATTCACGGCATCCTGTTGTTCTACTCATCTGTCACCGAGTAATAAAGACCTGGACTCCCTCCCTATGCCTCCAACCCGCACTTCAACCGTTTCTGCTAATTCTCCTTCAACCGATCGGGAATTTATTGAGCATCTTCAACATGCCCGGCACCGAGGCCCCAACCATAAGCAAGACGCGATCGCTGCCCTCCGTCTGATGGGAAGCAGACAAGCCACCAGGCAAGAGGACGTGCAGAGTGGCTGTGCTACGACGGCCAAGTGCAGGACCTGGTGGGCACAGTGCGGGACCCTGACACGGCTGTAGCAAGAGGCCACAGTCAGGGGCCTTGAGCAGGAGAAGGGAAAGACGGGGGGAGGTGGAGGGGCAGGCAGCCCAGGGAAGGAAGGGGGAGTCTCTCCCCAAAGGACCGAGGCCACAGCCTGTGATGGGGAAGACTTGTTTAGACTTGACGCACTTCCGGATGAGGTCTCTAAGCCCCAGCTCTACCCCTCTCTGCCACAAGACCTGGGCCTCAGTTTCTCCAACTGCCCTCAATACCCAAGGTCTTTCCTCAAACCATACAGTAAGTGTAGGCTGATGGACAGAGCCTGCAGGCTGCGATGTCCCCGACTCACCCACCCAGTTGACACTGTTTATAAGCAGGCCAGTCCCACTGGCTTCTCCCTCAATCCAGAGACAGCCAAGGGTACATGCAGCCTTGCTCACAGGCCTCAACCCATTCAGAGAATCACAGGGGCACAGTTCGCCAGCCTTGGGCCCTCTCCTGGCCCCAGGGCAGAGCAGACCCCTTGCTTGGCACACTGAGTCATGCTCTACCATCCCTCCAGCAGCACGTCTTCCAGGGTCCTGGGCAGGCTCAGATTTGCTGACCGGTGGCAGTGATGCGGTGAAGAGGTGGCTCCCTGTGTCCCTGCAGAGGCTAGCAGGCCCTGTATACTCAGGGGTCTGCAGCTGACGGCTGCACTCAGCCACGCCCCCGCCCTCATGCTGGCCCCAACAGGTCCTCCTGCCCCTCAGCCATCATGTACCAGATGCATATCTCAACGCTTGGTCCCTGAATACGGGCTTCGCACAGATTCACCGTGAGGGCTGCCTTCCGGCGCTTTTCCATCTGAACTAGCAAGAAATCAGAAAGGGCCCTTAAAGATGGGGCCCAGCGAGGAGGGCTCTGAGTCTAGGGCTGGCCAGTCTCCTGACCTCTCAGTGCCTCAGTCTCCCCATCCACACACGAGAGGGTTGGACAAGATCACGCTGTCCACTTTTTCACTAAAGAGCTTGTGCTGGCTAAGGGGCGGCCACACTTCCCCAAGGGAGGCTGGGGTGTGGCAGAACAGCAGCCGCAGGCCCAGATTCCCCTGCAGTTTTGTGTTTCCTCTGTCCTGATTCATAACATGGATGTAACATAAAGTTACCCATCACGTGGTTATAACCTGACATTTCTCCCTGTAATCCTCCCAGCAAAATGACCCTCCAGGGAGGATGTACCCCACGTGTGCTGTGGCCTTGTGTCCCCCTGGCCCACGGCCACCGTGTACCCCAGGTTGGTGCAGTGGGCGCTGGAGGGCCCTCACGGACGGAGACTCTCCGCTCAGAAGGTCCCCCTCCCGGCTGCCTGACTCCCTGCCCCGTCCGCTTCTTCACTCCACCACCCCCCCCACCCGCTACCCTCCTGTCCTTTGTCTCCATCTCTCCCGGCCTACTAAGTGCAGGCGCTGCAACTCATTTCACTTGCGCCTCTCCAACGTCTCTGCACAGGCTGGCCTCTGACCCCACTGCACCCCACTGCACCCCACTGCACGGTGCGGAAGCAGCAACTTGCCCACTTCACACAGCCAGCTAGTGGGAGCGGGCTCTGGACTCGGGGGCTTCTCACGCATCGGCTCAGTTCATCTTCACAAATCCAGCACAGAAAGGCGATTATTATCCCCATTTTTCAGATGAGGGGGAACACATCGGGCCAGAGGTCACCTGATCTGTCCTGCTCCAGGGCCCATGGGTGTGACCACCACACAGTCAGCCCCCGAGAGGATGCCAAGAGAGGGCGCCTGCTAACGGCTACCAGTTACCGAGTACACCCAGGTCTCATTTCCATCCTCCATCTTCCCAGAAGTCCTCATGTGGTTGAGACAACTCAACGGCCACTTCAACCATGAACTTGAAAGTTCTAGGGGCCAGGTGGTCCAGGGCTGGGGCCACTCAGATAGTGGCTAGTGAGGAATTGGGCTCAAAGCTGGCCTTCAGGGATCCAGAGCCATCCTACTGCCACCATGCCAGGTTACCTCCGGATGCCAAGGAACCCCCTTCAGTCATGGGGCTCCCCCTAACACTGCAGGGCAGCAGAACCCCCTACCAGCTCTGGTACCGCCACAGGACCCCCAGAGCGCCCTATCAAGAGCCTTGGGAGCGACTGCCTGGGATGGCTGGCAGGACACGTCAGCACACAGGCACAAGCCTTTTCCTCTCCCCCATCCCGCTGTCACTAGTGACACAACAAGAATCCACAGGCACTGATGAAGAGCATCGGTCTAGCATTTTCTGTAACCACCTGGCAGAGAGCCTGGCTTAAGCTCCCTTCCCAAGAGCACTGGACAGACCAAGTGAGGCCAGGTGAGAGCAGGTGGGTGGAGTTCCCGAAGCCACTGGAGGGAGAAGTGGGAAGACGGAGGCAGAAGAGGAATGTGGGCAGCATGCCTGAACTCTATCACTGGCACCGAGCGAGCTCCAGATCAGCTCCACCACCTTTCAGGATACACAAAATGCAACAAGGCAGAAATCCAGAGCAGGTGAAGGAGAGAAGAAAAACACAAGGTGGGGGGACAGACAGATGGCTCCTTACAACAGGCAGTCCCGTATTTAGCTCAGAGTGTCGGGAGCCGCTGTTCATAGATCACGTGCTCAGGAGCACCCTGCCCCCTTGGTCCTAAGAAGCAGCAGAGCTGGCCCACGCATGGCCTGCTGGGGAACAGGGGGCCTGGAGAGGTAAGTCGTGGACAAGTAGGTTTCCTGAGGCTCCCTGGGGCTGGGACTCAGACCAAATGTCCTCGGGACCACGGTCTTCCAAGTACAGTACAAATCCCCTGGGGATGTACGAGCACAGGGAATTTTAAGAGAATCAATTCCCAATGCATTTCTTCCTAAAACCAATGGACCAGAGAACGTGGAGGGCAGGGAGGCCCCACTCAGCTGGTTCTCCTCACCTTCACCCTTCTCCACACAACAAACACAATGGTTCTTTCACCCATCCCTAATCCCACCGTGGTGCTGTCCAAGGGGGATGAACATCTCAGGGCTCCAGGCAAAGAGATACTGTGTTGGACTCAGAAAGTGGGTGGATCTAATGACTGGGAATAATTTCTTTTGTAAATTGGGTGATTTCTAATTCTTTGCATTCAACAAAATTGAAGAAGAATCTAATAGAGTTGTCAGCGAAGAGACCATTGAAAATAATATCTGACGATAGACCCCTGTGTGATTTTTGGCATACAACTTGGAAGGCGTTCAAAGAATTGAGTGACACTAATAAAACGAGACTGCATCCACCCCTGGCTCCTTATTTATGTGATCAAGCCTTCTAAGCACTTACACTTAAGAAAATGGAAAAAAAGGAATTAAATGAATGCTGAATCTTGTCTCGCTCAACAATAAGAAATATTAATTCACAGAAACATGAGCCAATTGAAGAAATAAAGCCTCATCCATTTCATTAAGAGGTGCATTTTCAATCAATAATTTTTTACTTTTATGTTTGCTATTTATCTAAATTTGTTTTTGACAAATTGTATGCTAATAGCAACTCCATCAGGGGAAAAAAAAAGTTTTAAAATGTACAGCTTTATGATTCCAACATATTTTTTAGAAATTTCTATTTCAATTTACGTACATCTTGTTGTGGGAGATGAGTGTGAAACAGTGATCAATAAAAGACTCTCAAGCATAAAAAATATATTACATTAGGATAAAATCCTGTGAGGGAAGTGGGCTGGAAATGTGAGTTCAAGGAGAAAAAGGAAAGATGTAAAATTTCTGACTGTGAAAGATGAACCTGTTCATATGTTTTTTAAATGGATGACGGTGGGGGGGCTTCCTTGGTGGCGCAGTGGTTGAGAGTCTGCGTGCCAATGCAGGGGACACGGGTTCGGGCCCTGGTCTGGGAGGATCCCACATGCCGCGGAGCAACTAGGCCCCTGAGCCACAACTACCGAGCCTGCGCGTCTGGAGCCTGTGCCCCGCAACAAGAGAGGCCGCAACAGTGAGAGGCCCGCGCACCACGATGAAGAGTGGCCCCCGCTTGCCGCAACTAGAGAAAGCCCTTGCATAGCAACGAAGACCCAACACAGCCAAAAATAAATAAATAAATAAATAAATAATTAAAAAAAAAAAGAAGCGGTGGGGTTTGGATTCCCTTGGATACACTTAAAAGAGTGGTTCACAGTTTTATTTCCAAAATGCCACATTAAAAAAAAAAAATACAACACATCAGAAAGTATATCCTTTGTAATTACTCAAAACTTTGAATGAAAACGTTAGACGCCAACTCAAAAATGTGAAAGAGAATATAGTTTCTCAAAATTCTTCTAGGAGACACTGAAGAAAAGAAGTTTGAAGCCATTGGCCTTTCAGCTTCCTATCATTCCAGAGGTAACCCCGGATGTGTCAACGTCCAAGGCTTTGGCTAATATCACTGGTATCTGTTTTGCATTTTTTGTCCCCCTCAAAACCACTTTCATACCTATTACTTCACTCTGACCTCAACAATCCTACTAGAAAAACAGGCAGACTTTATTACACCCACTGATCAATGAAGACAGTATGGCTCAGAGAGGTTAAGGGACCCGTCCTGAGCCCCACAGCGGGGCAGACCCCGGGGCTTTTGGCTTACAGACCAGGGGCCCTTTCCCATCTCCATGGGTTCCCTCCAATCAGGAACCCCATCCCACCCTGGACCACCAGATGGAGAGTCAGCAGCTGGGATAAGACGCACCTGAGAGAGAGGCCAGAACCCTCCTTTCTGAGTGGCTGCAGCAAACAGCTGAGTGTAGGTTCTGGCAGGCTCAGGCCCAAAGCCCTGCCAACACCGATTGAAACAGGAAACTATCAGCTGGCACTACGAAGCGGGACCTGGCACCTTCGCTGCCTGGGTTTATAAGAGACCGAAACCCATGTGGCTGTGTCTGAATGGCTGTCTGCTCTTCTGTTGCTCCTTCCAGAGCTGTGGCCAAGCCCCCGCCTCCTCTTTCCCTGCCCCTTCTCCCTGGGCAGCCCTGTGTGTGTGAAAACACCACCACCCCTGGTGCCCAAAGCTCGCTGCCTAGAAACATCCTCGCAGGATCCAGGCTCCCAGCTGACTGACTCTCCCTCCTGTACCTGGTCCAGTGACCCTCCTCTGCTTACCCATCTCCAGGACAGGAACTCACTCCCTCACAGGCCTGTATTCAGTTACCAAACACTTCCCATAATCACAGAGTCCTCCCTTTTATGAGCTGAAATCACCTCCTGGTGACTTTCCTGTATTGGCTGGGGCTACTCGGAATGTGTCTGCCCGGTCCCATCCCACCAAAATGCTCTAAGTTGTGAATACTTAGACTCCATCATCTCTTCTGCACCATTCCTCCAGGAAATGCTCCATGGGCTGGATGCTTTTTGGTGTAAACCCAGCTTGCCTTGTCTTCATCATCTAGGACAAGGCTGACGAGCAGGTTTCTACTTCAGATTTTTCAATTCTAGCTGACTGGCAGTGACTTCCTAGTATACTGTGTTGAGAAGGATTCTGAGGTACACTGTTGGGACAGTGTGCAGTGATCAGTTAGGGATGCCTTTCACTTCTCGTTTTATCCAACAAAGTTGTCACAGTCAGTATTGTCTCTGCTCTTCTTGCTAAAAAAGGAGAGAGATACCCTTTTCTCAGTCTCTCAAGACTGAGAGATACCCTTTTCAGCACAAAGAATTTCTGGGCAGCAGGAAAGTAGCAGCAACTACTGCAAGCTTGGCACCCAGCCTCCTGGGCACTGATGCCCCTCTCGACTCTACTAGTCTGAGAAGCTGCCAAATGCCATCCATGTGTCCAGACCCAAGCTCCTCCACGGGAAGTGCCTCAGATAATGTTTGTGTCACTAGGAACACTGTTTGTCTGATGGCTGGTAAAGGGCCAGTGAGGACTTTGGGGTGGGAACAGGCGGATGGAGCTCAGAGAAAAGGCAAGCAGGAGGTTCCCTCATGGCAAAGCACTGGGTGACCGAACAGGAACACTATTCTATTCAGCAACAGAGTCCGGCCACAGCCCTGCGCACCCCTGCCAAGTGCCCTGGGAACATGTTCACTGCACAGCGCCCAGCCACCAGGGCACAGAAGCACACTGTGGCACAAGCTCATTTAAAGGGATGGCTCTAACCAGCATTCTGTCCCGGCCAGATCCCTGGGAATGCTTTCCTTCCTTGTTTTACTTCCAGGAGCAGGTGGGAGGTGGGTGCTGTGAGGTGCAGTGGCAAATCTCTTCCATTTCCCAGGCCTTTGTTTGCCCCTCTATAAAACAAGGGGGTCTGAGTGCCACATCTATAGCATGTGGAGCTCCTCTGCCCACTTCCACATCCATGACAGACGTCAATAATCAATCATGCCACCCTTTAGAATCTTCAACACAGAACTCCTAATAGCCAGCAGCAATTGCTTGGACGTGGCCCACAAGATAATATCTACTTGCCTTTTTGAGATGAGATGAGTTCAAAATGTTCAATTCTAACATTGATTTTTTGTTTTAAAATTGCCTTTCTTTCCTGCTACTAAAAGGCCAAGCCAGATTCCTCTGAGTCTGACCCTTGGCAGAGGAAACTACACCCTCAAGGCGGAAGGTCTGCCTTGATGGATGTGAGACAAGCCATGATGACCAGCAGGGAGTGCCCTGGCCCTGCTTTGGTACCGGTTCCAAAATGGCGGCTCCACTTCTAACTGTGGTTTTTACACCTTTTCCACAAAAGTCTTCCAAAAGCAGGTTACTCAGAAATTTCATAACATCCTCAACGTCCCTGGATTCTAGGGGGGCAGTACTAGAAGAAGCTCAGGGGAGAAAACCGAGAACCAACTAGAAACCATGTCTTCTGAGACCTCACCCAGTGCCACCTTTCTTCTCTATCCTGCTTCTTCTCTACATCACACTGGCTTATTCCTCAGACCTGGGAAAATAGCAGAAACTATTACTACTCTTTCCTCTTGAAGAGGTACTTTATACTATCAATACTAGTATTACTGCTAATAACAGCGAATTATTTACTAAGTACAATGTTGAGTACTTTATACACATTATCCTATTGAATCCTCACCTAACCCCATGAATTTGCAATTGTGAGAACTGAGGCACAAAGAGGTCAAGCAGTTTGCCCAAGGTGCAACAGCCATTAAGTCAGGGAGCCTGGATCCACTCCCAGCCTGAGGAGCTGAGCTCATTCTCCTTGCACAACACTGTCCCCTTCGGTTCCCACACCTATGAGGTGGCCAGGACAGGGAGCATGTCTCCTTTAACAGAAGAGGACACTGAGGCACAGCAAGGCCAAGGAACCTATTGCTGAGTAGCAGCTGAGCTGGAAACCAGAGTCTGTGGCTGGCATGAGGCCCTGGGGCCTCTCACTGTGCAGGGAGCTGGCCCAGGGAGGACTCCCAGCATTTCCAGCGTATGGCCCCTCCAGGCTTTCCCCACTGAATCCTGACTGCTGGCCCCGCCTCAAGGTTCAGATTCAACTACCCTTCACTGGGCATCTCCCAGTGAAGGGCATAAATAACTCCTGGGTCCAGTGAGTCTTAAAGTGAGCAAGGGCAGGTCCTCTCCTCAGTTAACTAACACATCCATGAGTGGCTAACACAGTCCTAGGCCTTGGGGAGTGAACACTGGTGGAGGGAGGTCAGACGCAGGCCCCAGAAAAGACTCTTCTTTCATTCGACACTGGGCTAAGTCACTCATGCTCTTCAGCAAATACTTCTGGTTCATCCCCCCTTCTGTCACATGGGAGATGGCATTTCCCCACCTCCCTGAGGTTGGGCGGGGCCACCTGACTAACCTGGCCAATGACTGTGAAGGGAATTAACACATCTCACTTGTGGATTGCAGCTGGCACATGAGTCCCTCCAGAGCTGTCTTTCCCTCTGTCACTTGGCTGGCAGCATTCCAGACAATGGCTGCTTTAAGCCTGGGTCCAGAACAGAGCAGAGCCCCCAGCTGGCCCACAATGGACATGTAGTGGGACTAAGAAATAAATGAACCTTTGTGGTTCTGAGCTACCAAGATCTCATTACTTTTTAGGGTCTTTTGTTACTGTGGCATAACCTAGCCCCATTCTGACAGCTATAGCACCAATGACAACACTGCTTCCTAGAAACTAGTACCTTGCTAGGAATTGTGTGGTGGGAGTAAGGAGCACAGACACAGATCAGACAGGTCCTGGAGCTCTAATCTCCAGGAGCTGCCCATCTTGTGGCAGAGGCAGGTGCTGACAGGGCCCCTCTAATCTCAAGTAGATAATGGGAAGTGCCCCCTGAGGGGCAGGGCAGAAACAGACCACTTCTGACCAGAAGAAATCAAGGAAGGCTTCTGGGAGGAGGGGGCACTGGAGCTACTCTTGTAAACTGGGTTGGATTTCGGCAAAGGCATTCCAGGGAGAGAGAACAGCAGGAGCAAAGGGTAGGAGATGCTGCAGAAGAGCAGACTGTGCTGGAATGAAAGGACCGGGAAGAAAGAAAGAAGAAAGGGGGCTATGGGGCTCAGGTTATGGAGGACCTTGATGCTATGGCCTTGACCTTAGATACAGTGGGGAGTGACATGGTCAGTGTTTCATTTTTGTCAAGGCCCTTGGCAGCCAGAGTAGATGGCAGGTGAGGGCAGAAAGACACAGAGGCATGGCTGTTAGCAGGACACCACAGTGACCCAGGTGGAGTGATGGTGGCCACAACCAGCCCAGGAACAGCTGGGAAAGGGAACTTGAGGCTGATCCCCAGCGGTTGGGAAGAAAAGGCAAGAGGTCTCAAGTCTAAACTTGGGGAAACAGACAGAGGGTAGCCTCCCCTGCCTGCCACACATGGGATGGGAGCCTGGAAGTCAGGAGGAGGTGGGCAGAGCTGCCCCAGGAGGGACAGGTAGAGGGGAGTGAGGTGGCCTCCTAAGCACAGGAATGCAGAGGAGGGCACAGATGGAAACGGAGACCTGGGAACAGACTAGGCAAGGTCTCCGTGCCAGGCTGAGGCACGTGGACTGTATTTTACAGACCGGGGTTGCAAACTGGCCGCCCATGGAATGACTCTGACCCACAGATATGTTTTGTTTGGCAGATTTAAAAAGTCAAATTAGTCACCAACGTTTAAAGCCAAAAGAATTTACATTAAAATTCTCATTTCTGGCATGTGTTCTGTCCAGAGATCTGGCCACGCTGAGCCCGTCTCCCCACCTAGTTGCCGTACGTGAGGCGTGGGCTCTCCAGCTGGACCCAGGCCCTACCACCTACCACCTGCCTGTCTGGCTCATCTCCACGATGCTAAATAAACGTATCTTTCGGGCTTTGTGGGCATTTGCGTTTGCAAACTGGCAGGAGTGCAGGCAGCCCCGAAGGGGTATCCCCTGGCTCACGCTGTAATGTAGCGGGGAGAGATGGTTTCTAAGAAGCTCGTTTCTACTGAGCTCCTCTGAGCCTGGCCCAGACCAGAAGAGGCGGGAGAAGGTGCCAGACTGCCACCCATCTGATCCTGACTGGACAACTGGTCTGAGAAGGACCCACACTGAAAGCTGCCCCCGGAGGCCCCCGGGGAAGCCCAGGAGGAAGAAATGCAGACGGGCATTTAGGACACCGAGTGATACAGGCTGTGCTGGACCCATCTGGGGCGTGGGAGCCCCATGGTGTGAGAGATTCGCCGGGCCTGCAGAAAGTTCCAGGCATTTGACTTGAGCAAAGTCTTAAAAGGACAGGTAGGGTTTTGCCACGTCAGGTGGGAAGACAAGAGCTCCAGAGCAGAGCTGAGCAGGCAAAGGCAAGTGTCAGGAGCTGAGGCCCTTCCCTGAGGGCAGCCACAGAAGGCTCTCTAAGCCGGGGAGGGACAGGGATCCCAGGCCTCCCTCCCTAGCACTCCGGCTCCACGTTCCCACCCTGGCCCCAGCCCGACCCTGCGGACGGGCGCTCACCCAGGGTCTGCTGGTTGCGGACACCGCCAATCACCACGCAGATCTCGGCAGGCACGTCGCCGGTCCCATCCTTGCTCACCCCCTTCTTCTCCTCCTTGGCCTCGCCCTGCCAGATCACCTCCTGGATGTAATCATCGGGCAGCTCCGTCTTGACCTTCACCTCTGTCATCGTTCCCTGCTCGGCGCTCAGCGAGGCCTCGGCCGGCACAGGCTCTGGCCCCTCCACCTTGGTGCTCTTCTGGCTGCGCTTCAAGCGCTCCCTGGGAAAGAAGATAGTCTGCTCAGTGTGGACCCCAGACTCGCCCCAGACCTACCTGGGAGCGCCCCAGCCAAGGGGGTTGCAAAATTTTTAGCTATAGACCCACCTCTCACGTGACCCTCACCTTAAAGCACAGGTCCCCACCGCTGCCCCTGAGGGTCCTCCAGGGAACCCTGGGGCTCCAAGGAACACAGTTTGAAAATCACTGGACTAGGATGGCTCAAACTGCACCCATTTTGCAGATGGAAAAGCTGGGGTCTAAATGTGACCAGTAACTCTTGCAACTGGAGTTACAAGAGACCTGCAAGAAAAGCTCTGGCTGGTTGAAATCAGTTCTTCTCAAGCTTCAGCGTGACCATAAATCAGCTGAGAATCTTGGTAAAATGCAGATTTGGTCCAGCAGGTCTGGGGCTTGGCCTGAGATTCTGCATTTCTAACAAGCGCCCAGTGGAGGCAGGTGCTGCTAGTCCTCAATGGCACTTTGAGCAGCAGGGGTTTCAGTGGCTTGATGTATGCAGAGTGCGTGGTGCCCTTCCCTTTGCTCCTTGGCGGAAGGGCTGCAGAGCTCACCCTGCTTTACAGTAGGGAACATACAGGCCAAAAGGCTCACTGAGGGAGAGGCCACGGAGCCAACGCTTGGCCCCCCACAATCTGGCCTCTAGGTGGCTCTTCAAATAGGAGAAAACATCCTTAAGTTAACATGCTCAATATCGAGGGTGGGCCCTGAGGCCTAGAGCAGGGCTGCGACCTGCCCAGGGCCACACACAAGATTGGTGGCAGGCCGAGGCACAAAGCCAGGTCCCGGCCATCCACTCTTGAACTGTCCTCCTTTCAGTGAGACTCTCTGTGTTATAAGGGCCCCCTCATCCTTCTGGCAGTGGTGGGGAAGCTGAGGCATGCACAAGCTGGGGAATCAGGTCATGTTCCAGGCCTGGCGATGCCGCCCTGGCCATGTCCAGCCCTCTCCAGTGCTCCAGAGAAGCAGCTGGACCGTGAACTTCAAGGCCCAGGCTCAGGCATGCTCAGGCAAGGCCGGCTAGCATACCAACTGGAGCTTAGCGGAGGTGCCCGGGCTGGGAGGCAGGACCCGGGATCTCATCCTGGATGAGCAGTGGGCTTGCTCTGTGACTCTGGACAAGACCCTTCCCCTCTCTGGGCTTCCAGCTCCATCTACCACAAGAACATGGGTTTTATCATGTCCAGTGTCCCGCCCAGCTCTCAACTTTCTCCCAGGTTGGGGAACTGAGCAGAGAGAGAGAAGGAAGGCTCCAGCTGATGACGAGGGGGCAGAGAAAGACCACTGGGGTGGTCCTATGAGCTGCACTGTGTCTCCCCACCCCCGCTTCACCTGGTGAAGTCCTAATCCCCAACGTGACTGTATCTGGAGATAGGGCCTTCAGGACGTAATTAAGATTAAATACGATCAGAACAGTAGGGCCCTTATCTGATAGGACTGTGGCCTTAGAAGAAGGAGAGAGATCTCTTTCCCGCTATTTCTCTACCATGTGAGGACACAGAGAGAAGGCCGTCTGCAAACCACGAAGAGGGAGTAGAGGCTGCCTGATGGCCTGGCGGGAAGGAGATGCGAGGAACTGAGATGGAAAGAGCACTGGGTTGTGAACCTGGATCATCCCAGAGCCAAATCTCAGAACTGGCACTCTCTCAGGTTGTGGGTTCCTGCAAAAGGGACTTCACCCCCGAGCCTCAGTCTTCACACCCATAAGATGGGGATAAACACGGCACCTACCCCACAGCACTGTGATGCAGACACAAGGCAATGTCTGCAAGGGACCTAGAACGGTGGCCCCAGTGGAGATGTTCTGGGGTACCTATCGTCTATATGGGGGGCAGGGGAAAGAAGTGTGCAGGGAACGAGAGGACGCAGGGGAAGAGTCTTACACGCACAGATTTCAGTGCAGGGGCTGGGGAAGTAAATCAGTGGGGTTTAAAGCGCAGCACTCTCATGCCAGCTTGGAACCCTGAGTGGGCCCTGATCCTCTCTGAGCCTGTTTCCGCACCAGTGAGGCAGGGAGCCCCACACTAACTCAAAGGGCCTCGTGAGGACTGACTGCAAAAATGTACAACCAGGACACTGTCTAGAGTGACTCCTAGAGTGGAGAGGCTAGTGCTGAGGGAAACTGGTGATCGAAGTTGCTGAGATCCCTATTCCCTAGCTGAGACCACATGGGTGCTACAACTGGCCAGTCCTGCCCACCCTGAGGCACGCTGAGCACAGAGGGAGAACTCAGGGACCCTGTCCGACCCTCCATGCCAGCCTGGCAAGAACACAGCCCACGGGCCCTAGGGGCTGCTGGACAGGCAGGCAGCTGTGGACTCTCCCTGGCTTGGCCCTGGCTGGTCCCGACCCCGGCTGCACAAGGGGCTAAGCCCCAAGTTCAGGGCAGATGGGCTTCCCAGGGCCCGCAGAGAGGCCCACCAGAGGGGAGATGTCCCACCTGTCAGTGTTCCCCACAGCGGACGTCACAGGATGGGAAGGACACAGAACAGCTCCCTGCCCAGAACGCCCTCCCCCCGGGGCCTGTGAGCGCTTGACCATCCTGTCTTAACAGACCTAGTGTCCCTTCCTGCCCTCAAGGGCCTCATTAGCATCTGCCATCCTGGTGGGAGGGAGGAGGTGTTGGGAGTCTGACAGGTTGGATGTCCACAAACCCCGCAACCTCCGGCCAGAGATTCCCCTCTCCGAGTCTCAGTTTCCTTGTCTGCTAAAGTCTCAGTTTCCTTGTCTGTGATCCTTGCCAGCGCGGGGCAGAAGGTGAGCCAGAAAGCTGTACAGAGTGGATCTCCTTGGATGGCAGCTGCCATTATGATGACACTGGTCCATGATGACATCCCTGCCTCTGGGAAGCCTTCCCTGCTTGCTCGAGATGGCGTTAGAGCCCGTCTCTGAATGCCCCGTCTGCCTTGCACAGGTGACTCTCACACAGGTGACTCTTACACCCTCTTGCCCACAAGCACAACGGCACACAACCATCCACTCTCTTACAGGTGACACCCCTGAGCCCTCGCTGCACTGAGGAACACAGGGGACTTCTCTTCCCCCAGCTTCACACTTTAGATTTACAAGCCCAAATGTTGCTTTTCTCGGATGCTTTACATTTAATTAGGCATCCTAATAACAATGGAATTGCAGAAGTACTTATATCACTGTGAATTAGTGGTGCAGCTCCTTCTAACGTCTTTAAAAAAATATTTTTTCATGTATCATTTTTTAAAATAGAGCTCATTATTTTAATTATATCCATTTAAATGTACAGTGGAGCCCATGGATATTCTCAGCACGAATCATTAGGTATATTAGTGAAAAAGCACTTGGAATCTATCTACATGCTGACACTTCATAATCTATTCTATTTGTGTCACTGTAAAATAGATTTATATATAGATAACTACAAAATAGTTGCTCAAGATATGCTATGAATTTTATATTTAACCCGAGTCACGCTTCAACATAAAATCCAATGTCAGGCACTAAAAGGATATTTCTCAGTAAGTACATGATGTCTGTGGTCACTGGTTACTGCTCATCCCAGAATGCCAGGAGAGAAGCCAGACCAAGTGGGTCCCTGCCCAAGGAATTCCCTAACAGCCCTGGCCTTTCACTAAGGCAGTGGTTCTCAAAGTGTTTTCCTTAAAGGCCTAGGGGTTCCAGAGCAAAGGCCTAGAAGTACCCATGAGGCCTGAATAACAGGGTGGTGGTGACTAGACCTCCAAGAACCCCTACTTTCTCCGTCTTTGATACCTACAGCTTTGCTTTTTGTGGGTGGTAAATGGCGGCTCCCCTGAAAGACAGGCCTACGACCTAATCCCCAGAACCTGTGAATGCAAACTCATTTGAAAAAAGGCTCTTTGTAGATGTAAATCATTTAAGGATCTTGAGATGAGATGATTCTAGATTATCTGGGTGGGCCCTATATGCAATGACAAGTGTCCTCGTAAGAGACATGTGGGAGATTTGCAGACAGAAGAGGGGACAATACAGAGAAGAGGAGGCAGCATGACCACAGATTAGGAGCCATGCGGCTCTATAAGCCAAGGAATGCTGCAGCCACCCAAAGCTGAAGAGGCAAAGAGCAGATCTCCCCAGAGCCTCCAGACGGCGTGTGACCCTGGCCCAAGACCTTGATTTCAGACTTCTGGCCTCCAGAACTGTGAGATCAAATTTCTTTTGCTTTAAGCTACCTAGTTTGTGGTAATTTGTTACACCAGCCACAGGAAACTAATACACTAGGCGTGACTAAATTGGAAGAAATACCTCCAAAGCAGTTAACTTTGCAAACCACTGACCCCCACCACCCCCAAAGTTTTCTTTTGCTTCGTTCTTACTCATCCCCGGGACTGAATCTGATATGGCCAGTCCAATGTGCCCGCAGAGCCTGCCTGGGGAAGTTTCAGAAACAAATATCTTCCTCTGGGTCTTACCAGATGGTTCGGTGCTTATACTCACCCTGTCACATCTGGCACTCACAAGCAGCCTGTGGACAGACGGGGAACCAGAACAGAGGACAGGGCCCGTGTCTGTTCCGTCCCCATCCACATCCAGCCCTAGCCTGGGCCCTGCTGCATGGTATGAACTCAATCAACACAGTGAATGAATGGCATGCCCAAGGGCACAAGACTTCCAGCCATGAGTTTGTCTGAACAACTCTTATCCTGGGGCCGTTCCTGTTGAGCCCTGCAGCCCAAGACAACGCAACCAGTGGATTGGGGGCTCAAAGACAAATTCCATTTCTGGCCATGTTGAAGGAAGAGTCCCAGTGATGCCCAGTGCCCAGGAGTCAGACAACGTTCTCTCTGAGTACAGTTTCTACATCATCCCACCGAAAACGCTAATGCTTCAAGTTCTACCAAGTCACAGTAGTAATGAGAAGTCCTCAGCACACTGGACTTCGGTCCCACCCCTGCTTGACTCGGTTTTCCCATCTGACAACAAGTGAGCTAGAGTTTGAGATGTCAAAGGCTCTGGTGGAGGCCAGACCTCTACCCCGAAAGTGTGCATGTCTCCTCGCATAGGACGGGGAGCAGGGCATCTGTCTGTGCTCCGAGAGTCAGCCTGAGGGCCACTCCACCTCCTCCAAAGGCCACTGCTTCTTTACTCTAGTACTTTAGCCACCTGAAACAATGTTAAGGTGGGGGGGAAATCTCTAATCACAGTGTGTAAGCAATGACTTGGTTAACTCCCTCTAGAATAAAACCTCATTAAAAGACTCCAAGCATTACGAATGAGGGTTAACTGCCCTCAAGGTGAGCTTAAATACACTCTTCATGAATGCATGGATACATGGGGTGTTAAATGAATTAACACACATCCAGCCATGATTTCAGGGGCCGTGTTTACCCTGCTGCAGAGGCTGACCACTGCCCTAGGCCTCCAGCTCTACCCAGCTGCCCACCTACCGATGACCTGAGTACAAATGATTATTATTCGTAGATGTTGGCAGGCTTCTCCTTGGCAATGCTTTCCAGGTCCAATGAGGTTTGTGCCTCCCCCATTCCACCAGAGCTGTTCTTTCCAAGGCCTCCTGGGACCTCCATTCTCCTAGATCCAACAGTCCCTTCTGGGTCCTCACTGAGTTCGTCCTCTATCAGCAGCCTCTAACGAGCTCCCCTCTCTCCTCCTCCAACTCTTTCCTCACTAAGCTCTGGGCCTGCCCGGTGGGCCTCCCACCTTCCAGCCACTCCCCCATCTTCTGCTGATTCCTCTTCACCAACCCAACCCTTATATGTCAACCTGCCCCAAGGATCAGTTCTAGAGCCTCTTCTATTTTTATCCATACTCACTTCCTACATGATCTCACCTAGATTCATGCTTTTAAATATTAACTATGTGATGATAAATCCCAAATCATATCTCCAACCTGGACCTCCCCCCCGAGCTCCAGACCCGCATGACAACTACCCGCTGGACACTTCCGCCTGGACGCCTAACACGCACCCATATTTACAGGTCCAGACTGAGCCGCGGCTACGCCCCTTCCCCCAAGTCAAGAAAACAATTCTTCTGACTCCAATCCCAGTGCTCTTCCCGCTAAACCCCGCAGCCTGAGACACTGTCACGAGATAACGGCAGTCTTCTCCACTTCGGTTAGTATAATTCCACCCCTCCAGCTCCTCAGACCCAGACTCCGGGAATCATCCTTGTCTCTTCCCTCTCACTCTCTACGAAGCAATGTACCAGCAAATCCTATCAACCCCAGCTTCAAAATATGTCCAGAACCTGACCACTCCTTACCACCCCACGGCCACCACTCTCGTCCAAGCCGCCTTCCCCTCTCTCCTGTCTTGCTGTAGTATTCTCACAGCCCGTCTCCCTGGTCCTACCCTGGCCCAACGCCCCAGAACTGACGTTCGACACGGCAGCCAGAGCCATCCTATTCAGCTAGGCCAGCTCGTGTCTCTCCTCGGCTCAACACTCATTTAGGGGTCCGTGTCTCACTCGGCGCAGGTGCCAGAGTTCTCGCCCCGACCCTCGGGGCTCTCTGACACGCCCCACGCGCCCGCGGACCGCATCTGCTCACACCGCCCCTCTCGCTCCCCCCTCACTGGCCACACCAGCCTGCTCGCTGCCCCCTGAGCACGAGGGCAAGCTCCTGCCTCAGGCCTGAAGCGCTCTGCCCTCCTCCCCAGACGTCCCCACAGCGAGTTCTCCACTCCTCCAGGTCTCTACTCAAACATCCCAGTGCCGGCAGAGAGATCCGTGGCGGCCTGATCCAAAGCGCCAGCCGTCTCAGCTGCACCCCAGCTTCAGCACTCCACACCCCCTCCCGGCTCCACGACTTCTGCTCAGCGTTTACCCTCCATTCATGAAACATGCTTGTTACTTCCCGTCCTCTTCACTGTCTCCCCAAGCAGAATGACAGCTACAGGAGGACGGGGGCTTTGTCTCCTCGGTTCACTGTCACATGCCAGCACCTACGGCAGCGCCTGGCACGGGGGAGGTCATCAATAAGCACCTGTTCACTGAAGGAGCCAAGAACGAGCCCTGCAAAGGTCAATGCCATTGTGGCCTTCGAGGCGTCTCCCTCTACCTACCCCCCCCAAAAGAACTGTCGATGGTTGAACTGCTTCAGCTGATACCCAGGACTGAAGGCAGCAATGTCCCACCCATCTGGCCCTCGGTACAACACGGGCTGAGGACGTTTCACCGGAGCCAACGTTCTGAATAAGTGAAGTTTATTCCTGAAGTGGCACAGTCTTCTCTCCATCCTTTCCAATGGGAATTTTCTTAAATGTAACGCACTCTTCCTACCTTCTAAATTGCCAAAATACAGCAGCCTTGGTAATGCTCTAACACCAACTCTTCTTTTCCTCCAGGTTTACTGAGATACTAGTGACATATAACATGTAAGTTCAAGGCAGACAAGGTGATGATCTGATATTACATAATGACCTCAACTCTTGAAGATGCAGGGTCACCATTATATCTTCCATTGGCAGACTCGGGCCCTCAGGCGGGCATGGGGCGCTGACACCCTGTCTCAGGGTGACAACTGCCAGGGAGTCTGCAGCCTCCACCAGTGGCTCTGGGAATGCCCCCTCTGCTTCTAACAGGTCCCTGATCTGAATCTGCCTGCCAGTTCCATGCGGTTCTGGGAGACCTTCAGAGGTAAGGGCTCTACCCCACTGCTTTGTGTATCCCTGCGCCTAGCCCCTGGCTGATGTCAGCTAACGTCTGCTGAACGATACAAACAGAAAACGGCAGGTGCAAAAATGCCAGCATGCAGGGTGGAAGAGATGCCGGTGGCAATGATGCGAATAACGGGGCGAGTGAGGACAGGGCAGCTGTGACATACCAAGTGGCAAGGACGGGCCAGCCACAGTGCTGCTTCAGGCCATATGCATGCACTGTCTCCCTGCTCTTCACAATGCCTTACACAGCAGGTAGTTTTGCTCTACAGATAAGAAAACTGAGGACTGGAGAAACAGTGACTTGCTCATGGTCACACGGCTTTCTAGTGACAGAAGCAGGATTCAACCAGGTCTGCCTGACTCCAACCCCCGGGCTTTTTTAATCATTTGGATGATTTCTGTTTCTTCTCAAGAGAAGAGAAAATAATAAAAACACTTGTTGAATGGATGAACAAATAAATGACTAAATGACAGGAAGCTCCAAGGGGTGGGGAACGTGTGTATTCCCTTGTCTCCTACAGTATCCTTAGTATCTTGACCGAACAGGCACATGCTAGATGCTGAAAACAGGAACATGGAAATGCAAGAAAACAAAGGAATGGAGGGCTCCATCTCTGCCACCGAGAAAGGTGTTTGGGCTCTGTGCTCAGTGCTGACCTTCAACTCTCCTTGATGTGCCCTACAAGGGCTGCTGTGCTCACACCGGTCCTTTGGATGTAAAGAGTCCTGTTTTTAGCCACAAGGACAGAAAACATAATGGGGACAAAGGTCGCAGCTTTACCACTAGCCTGGAAGGGCCAAAAGAGAGAAACTACAGCAAAACCCCAGTTTCCACAAACCCCAGTAACAAGGCAGCTGTATTTACGATTCCACCCATGATTCAAATCTTCACGCCAACACCCATGCCTTAATAACCCTCAGAATGATCTACTTCTGGCATGTACCACTGATATATTTTAATAAATAGTCAAGTAGAAAAGATTACATTAATAGATTAAAACTAATAACCTATTAAACAACTCTTAACAGTCTAGAAATTCAAAAATAACCTACAATGCATAAATATATCATTAGTTTGAGTTAATTCTTAGGCACCTAATTTTCTTCAATGTATGGTGTCAGTCAGCCACAACGCTGGGTAATACTGCAGCTCAGAAAGACAGCATGAAGACTTAAATATTAAGAGTTAATTCCCTGGTTAATTTAAACCTAAAATAGAGAAAAGCAGGAGTCTGGAGCAATGCTGTCAAGTCACAAACTCTGACATGTAGCAGGTAGGGCCCTCTGGGGAAAGCTGGGAGCTTCTTTCAAGGGTGCCATGGCACATGGAAGGTTGGCCCAGGTCAGCAGAATTACTGTTAATAGCATCTAAAACAGATGCACTGCCTTCGTTTTCCAATGGGTCTGGCCTTGGTACAATACTTATCAGCTAGCAATGCGCACGGCTCTCTGAAGACCCACCTTGCCGCGGCTCTCCCTACACAACTTTGGGACCCTGCAGGCTCAGGAATTCTCACCCACTTAGAATGCCCTTGACAGGCAGGTGGGGAAGGGGAGGCCACAGAGGAGCCCATGCCCACTGTCCTGCATCTTCCGGGGCACCCGTGGTGGCCCACGCAGACCCCAGAGAGCAGGTAACTCAACCACAGAGTGAGGCCATACCTAGGTTCTCTTGCTGGCCATATAAACAGAGGATAAATACACCCTTTCTGCCGTCAATGTTATTTCCTGCTGAGGCTGTCACTTGGCCTCGATCTCTGATGCCCGACTCCTCTGGCCATCCTCGTTGGAATGAAACGTAAAGAAGCTTCCCAATAGGACTGCTCCCCTTCTATCCTGCCCACATTGACAACTGATACCAGGAGCTGCCCAGCTGCTTAGAAAGCTCTGCCGTCCCTCCAATGTGCTCGTCCCATCCTGGCACTACATCTGGCCTCCACCCCTCTGCTCTTCACCCACCAGTCCTTGAGATGGGCTGATGACAGACTGAGGTCTGGAATGCACAGCGAGGTCTGTCCACACGCCCTAATGTGAGCACCTGGGCCTGGACCCTCACTGCCCAGAGGCGTGCTGCCCCCGGACACACAAACGAGACTCCTTGCTACACAGTCCAGCCCTCCAAGGGGTTTGAGGATGATAAACTAGGTGTGTGGACCATTGCCAAGCTTCCTAACCTGCCCACACCTCTCTTTCCTGACGTGTAAGCACTAACCTCAAAGGGTTGTTTAGAAGATTCAAGCACAGGGTTTCCCTGGTGGCTCAGTGGTTAAGAATCCGCCTGCCAATGCAGGGGACACGGGTTCGAGCCCTGGTCCGGGAAGATCCCACATGCCACGGAGCAACTAAGCCCGTGCACCACAACTACTGAGCCTGTGCTCTAGAGCCCGCGAGCCACAACTACTGAAGCCCACACACCTAGAGCCCGTGATCCGCAACAAGAGAAGCCACCGCTATGAGAGGCCCGTACACCACAACGGAAAGTAGCCCCTGCTCGCCGCAACTAGAGAAAGCCCGGGCACAGCAACGAAGACCCAATGCAGCCAAAAAAAAAAAAGAAGATTAAAGCACAGAGATGTTCATAAGGCGCTCAGCACAGCACCACACACATAGTGGGACTCATTAACTGTTAGTTCTCTTCTCCTGTCCTTACCAAGCACTCGCCAGGCAAAATGTGAAAAGTTTGGTCCAACTATGAAAAAGATGAGCTCTTAGGCCATGGGTGGAGAACTCATAAATGAAGGCAGGAGAGCAATGTTTAGCCCCTGTGAAAACCAAAGGAGTGGAGGGCACGGCCCCCTACACGCAGCAGCGATGATGAAGAGGGAGAGGTGGGGACACACGTCGGCAGGTTCACTACAGGATGGGAAGGTGGGCATGACCAAGATGGTAGGTGTGATGTACCCACGCTCTTAACCATCGTGGTTTGCATCGAACCTGGAGGAAGTGGAAGCCAAGGGGTGAGGATTTTTCTCTCCTGTTGGCAGAGCCAGACAGACAGTGAGGCTGTGGATGTTTCCCGAGATACTTTCTCAGATCGAGGGCCCTTGTCATTAAGGGGCTCAAGAAGCAAGCAGGTCAGATCATCCTGGTTCCATTCTCAAGAATGTGCTTCTTCAGGACAAGACTTCCAGATGCTCTGAACTGGTAACTGCAGCTTCACAAGGAGAACTTGCTTAATTTGCTCAAGGAGCACAGGTGGGAAACTCGAGCTGGGTGGGTGGACTGAGCCCAGGTTCCCTAGAGATCCCAAGCACTTCCCTTTGCTGGACCACCCCAAGCTCAAGAACACAGTACCATTTGGAAAAAGGATTTACCGATTTTGACGCATATGACTTGTAGTTTGCATTTCTGGGGCTATCTCCAGAGGACAAATCCAAGGATGTCTGAATTTTCCAGAATCAGCCCTATTTGTGCAGAGGCTAGGCTTAACAGTAACTGATTAAGCAGAAAGGGAACTCTGCCCATCCAGAAAAGCAAGGGGTCCCTTTGGAGCAAGTATGTGAACCCTCAGAATCAGCCTGCAATTTATGATTTTTGTAAGCCAAACTTTGCCCCAAGCTTGGTAGGGTGAGAACACACATTTCTGGAAATCAAATGAGCTCCAATTACAGGACCATAAACCTAGAGTCAAGATGAAGATGCAGCCTGACTAAAATATACCCAGAGCTGTTTCTCAAATAATTCATTCTGCTAATACCATACTGGTCATTGACTAGCATCAGGCCTACTGATACTACTGAAATTTTGTGCAAATAAGGTTAATTTGTTTAGGGCTACTTTAATTTTCCTGCTGAAAACCAAAATGCTAAACAAGAAGATATTATTTTAAAAATAATTATGCAGCCGTACACATGTGATTATGAGATTAAACTCTCCACCAGTGGAAAATCTTGGCTTAAAGGACAAGATTCAGCAAGGCCCAAAGCCATTTGATTATTTGGGTGATGGTGAATGAGTCTATTTCCCAGTTCTCTCTGAGGAGGAGGGATGCCAATCACTGCCTCAGATGGCCCCTGGCAGGAGCAAGTGCAGGACACAGGATGTGGGTCACGGTAGCCCCTCCACAAACACGAGCTCCACTCCCACCCACACTCATCCTCACCTCCAGCCTCTCTCCCATCTCCAGGCTCTATGAGAAATCAACTGCCCTTTCTCACCTGTTGAGATGGCCCACACTCTGTCCGCGGAGTGTGTTTCTCTCTAAATAAATCCACTTCTTACCTATCATTTTGTCTCCTACTGAATTCTTTCTGCGATGAGACATAAAGAGCCTGAAATTCATTAAGTCCTGAAACCAGCTAGACCAACTTCCACTCTTCGTCAACACCGGTGGGGACGTCTTCTGTGCCGTTTCTTTGTGACAACTTTTTGGGCACTAATACCTGTTTGGGGGACTACCTTGGAAGGGATAACATCTAAAATCGTAAGCGCAAATCTTGACCAAATTGCACGGTGGAAAAGTAATTTAGAACTTGACTTGTCACAAGGATGAATAGAAATCTTAAGTGTCTTCTCTGCAAACACTAGTAAAAAGGATTTAGCCATCTAGATAGGTGACCTTGATTTGTTCCATCTGCTAGAAGCCTAATTTGAATCCAACCCCTTGTAACTGATGGCTTTCATGTTGTACCTGACTCAGGGCTGAATTTTTGGAATGGGAACTATGAGGCCTCTGTGTTTGTGTGTTCATATGTATCTATATGTGTGTTGTAGGTGTATGGTATTGCCAAAAATTAATTCGTAAAAGAGCTCTACTTAATTGGCTTTTAAAAAATTAAGCACTTATATAAATACTCAGAAATAGAAAATAATCTGGCCAGAATGAATTTCAGGTTCATGGCATCTGGAAAATATTCAGTACTAAACTGATATCTGGTATTGAAGGTGGCTAAGCTTGTTGGTTTGATTAATAGAGACATGTAAGAGTCATCAGTGTTAAGCATAATACTTCTGTTGTACCGAGGTTTATCAGAGGTCAAATAAGACCTTATTCTATCTTCTACAAATTTGTCAACAAGAAAAGTAAATGAGAAAAAAACTTTTAAGAAAAGTAAGATATGTGTTTTTAGTAAACGAAGGTGTGAAGAATGAAAAAAACTGAAAAGAGTTATGCATGATCATTAGTTGGGTAAATGGATTTTGTCAGGAATGGGCTAAAACAAGACTGGATTTGGTTTCTCCCTCCAAAGTTTTCTTGAAATGCTGCTTATAATAACAGATAGTATGAGTTTCTTTGCCTGTAAGTGATCTGTATTTGTTTTTGAGATCTTTTGTAACTTTGATTAAGGAATAAGTATTGTCTCACAGTGACCTATGATCTTATTTGACCAAATGTTTTAAAACTTTTGACAAGCTTCCCAAATACCAAATTTTAATTAAGTTTCTTTTGATTTCCAGGTAACTGTGGGGTACTTTAGAGATCCCCTGAGGTATCTTTAAGAGAAATATTTAACTAGGATTATTTGGTATGTTAAGTTAAATGTAATCGTTGGTAATTCTGGTTATTGTAACCAACTTTATCGATTACACTGTAATCAGATGTTTAAACATGCATTTTAATTCTTTTGTCATTTAAAGATACTTTTGTACTCTGATGCTGTTACAAAAAGTGCTTCATGATCAAGAAGATTCATAGAAAGGCTATGGAAGCAGTTACAACAGTTCCACACCAAGATGATGGCTATGTGAGGATTCCAGCCCATACTGACTTAAAACAAAGAGCTGCCCTGCCCCTGGGGCCCCTAGATCAGGCATCCAGAGATTTTTACTCCCTGACAGGCAGGGTCAATGCCCCTACTCAGCCTGGAAGCAGTTACAGAAGATGGACCATCGCCCTTCTGAAACCTCAGATTGGGACTCGAACCCATGCGGCCGGGACTTGAACCCGGCCAAAACCCACAGTCTTCCAACTGAAATCACACACCTGGTTTCAGGACTTAATGAAGCTCAGGTTCTTGATGTCTCATCGCAGAAAGAATTCAGTGAGAGACAAAGTGATAGGTAAGAAGTGGATTTATTTAGAGAGAAACACACTCCGCAGACAGAGCGTGGGCCATCTCAGAGGGTGAGAAAGGCACCAGGGTATGGGGTTGTCAGTTTTTATAGGGGTGGGTAATTTCATAGGCTAATGAGTGGGAGGAGTATTCCAGCTATTTCAGGAAGGGGCGGGGATTTCCAGGAATTGGGCCACCGCCCACTTTTTGATCCTTATGGTCGGCCTTGGACCTGTCATGGCACCTGTGGGTGTGTCATTTAGCTTGCTGATGTGAGCATATACTGAGGCTCAAGGTCTGGTGGAAGTCGATTTGTCCGCCATCTTGGACCCATTTGGTTCTAATCAGTTTACGTCATGTCCTCAGGCTATGTCATTCTTTCAGAGGTTGTGCCCTGCCTCCTTCCCTCCTGTTTTACTTCTGATTCCCATAAGAATATGGGAGTAAAATCTCTGAGGTGGTAATGAAACAGGACGGAAGGGGGCAGGGCACAACCTCTGAAAGAATGACATAGCCTGAGAACATGACATAAACTGATTAGAACCAAATGGGTCCAAGATGGCGGACAAATCGGACAAGTTGACTTCCACTAGACCTTGAGCCTCAGTATATGCTCACTGTAACACATCAGCAAGCTGAATGACATACCCACAGGCGCCATGACAGGTCCAAGGCCGACCATAAGGATCAAAAAGTGGGTGGTGGCCCAATTCCTGGAAATCCCCACCTCTTCCCAAAATAGCTGGAATACTCCTCCCACTCATTAGTCTATGAAATTACCCACCCCTATAAAAACTGACAACCCCATACCCTGGTGCCTTTCTCACCTGAGATGGCCCACACTCTGTTGGTGCAGTGTGTTTCTCTCTAAATAAATCCACTTCTTACCTATCACTTTGTCTCTCACTGAATCCTTTCAGTGATGAGACATCAAGAACCTGAACTTCATTGAGTCCTGAAACCAGGTGTGTGATCTCAGTTGGAAGACAGTGGGTTTTGGCTGGGTTTGAGTCCCAGCTGCATGGGCTCAAGTCCCAATCTGAGTTTTGGCTGGGTTCGAGTCCGGCCATGTGGGTTCAAGTCCCAACCTGGGTTTAGGCTGGGTTCGTGTCCTGGCACGTGGGTTCAAGTCCCAATCTGAGGTGCACGGTTTCCAAAGGGCCAGGTGTATGACATCGCTGGAGAAGGAACCTCATGGGCATCTTAAACCTAGCCACTTACTTTTTGGCTCCTAGAGGTGAATGCTAAGTGGCAACAGAACTTTGCTGACACTGTGTGAAACTGAGCAGGACCCTGTGGGGCCCTCCTCAGTAGAAATCCTTTCTGTGTCCCCATTTCTTGTTTGTAGGAAAGAAGCTTCAGCCTCCTAGACCTTCCCTGAGTACCAAAGGGCAGATTCAAACAGTTGCTTGTCAGGGAGGGGAGGGAATGCAGAAACAAAGGAAGAGCAGTGAAGAAACAGAAGTGCAATAATAAAGCAGGGTTCTGGGTTTTCCTCACGGAATATACATAACAATATCTCTGAGTTCTTCTGCAGGAACTAAGGCCCCCATCCAGGTGGAGGTTGGTAACTTCAGGCTGAGTATGATGCCTAGAGCAGCACCCTGTTACCTCACCACCAACCAATCAGAAGAAAATCTGCACACAGTGGAAGATAAAAGACTCTGACCCCCTCCCCAAATGATTAACTGCGATTGATTAACTTCCCCTTTTTCCCTTTAAAAACTTTCATGGTCAAGCAGAATCTTGGGAGTTGGTTCTTGGATGCGAGTCCATCTTCTCCCCAGGTTGCTGGCCTCCTGAATAAAGCAATCTTTCCTCTCCAACAAAGAAAAAAAAAAAAGAAATCAATTGCCACCCGCTGTTCCCTCCTCCTAGGAATGGAATTCAGCATCGTGGTGATGGTGGTGATAAAAACAAGCATTTATTGAGCACCTACTATAGGCCAGGTATTGTGCTAAGGGTAGACATATCATTATTACTGCACTTAATACTCACTGACACCACTATGAGAGAGGTATGAATATAATCCCCATTTTACAGATGAGGAAACTGAGGTCAGGTAACTAGCCTAAGGTCACACAACCAGGCAGTAGATGGTGCCAGATCTGAACCCAGGTAGTCTGGGCTCAGAGAGAGGGTGAGTTAGATGCCCAGCAGACCAGGCATGGAGAGTGGGAGCCACAGGGACAATGCTGCTTCACTCTGGGGCTCTCCCAGGACCAAGCAGGAGGCTGTGCATTTTGGATGCAGGACTTACACAATGCTTTGCTGAAATGGATTCCTCAGCCCTGAAAAAAGGGCCTTTTGGAAGCTCCCTTCCAAGCCTATCTTCTAAGATCCTGCCTGTCCTGAACCCTTGGCAATATGTCTTGTAACATCTTGCCCCCTGCAGTTTATTCTCCTCCTGGCAACCAGAATGATCCTTTTAAAACCAAAGCATATCATGTCACTCCTCTGCTCAAAATCCCCAGTGGCTCCCCATCTCACACAGGGTAAAAGCCAAAGTCCTGACAAAAGTCTCCAAGGCCCTACGCAGCCACATGGGCCTCCTTGCGGTTGCTCCAGTAACACTCCTGCCCCAGGGCCTTTGCACCTATTGTTCCCTCGGCCTGGAATGCACTTCCCCCAAATGACTGCTTGGCTCAGTCCATTTCCTTCAGATCCTTGTTCAAATGTCACCTTCTTGCTGATACAATACTCCTTCTGACTCTCCCAACCCCCCTCCCTGCTTTCCCCCTACAGCACTTTTTACCAAATGGCATACAATGTGTTTTCAGTATTTATTATGTCTCCTCCACTCCCACTAGAACATCAGCTCCACAAGACCAGGGATTTCTGTTTTGCTCACCACTGTATTTCCAGAACCTAGGTCAGACCCCAGGACTTAGCAGGCACTCAGTAAGTGTTTGTGGAATGAATGAATGAGACTTGGTCTTATCACCTTCTCCCCGACCCCAATCTCCCTGTCTAGAAGATCCTGATCATTTGTTAGGCAACTGGTACACCCGGTGAACAAGTGAGTCCCTCAACTTCTTCTATCCCGGGCTGTCTTATCTCCAGATGAAAGGGTTGGACCAGATTATCTACAGAGTCCTTCCAGCTCTGAAAACCTTCAACTGACAAAAAAAAAGGGCATAATTCTTCATTACAGCAAGCCTGTAGCTACATTTACTTGATTATGAAAACTGCGTTTCCTTTAGAATTTTCCACAGTTAAGGCCCCGCAGCCTCCCACGCTTCTTAAAATAAGTGACGTTTGGCTGCAGTTGTGCTACGTGATCTGTAACCTGCACACTAGGTTAGCATTAACCTCAAGTGCTGGAATCAATGGTCTTGTAAGATCGACCCAGGTTGGGTTACAGGGAAGTAAACCAAACCACAGTTAGTTGTTTCCTAGGATCAGAAACACCACCTCTCCTTGTCCCCCCTCAATTTGACACTCATTCCTTAGCAGCCCATGCTGTTGGTTTTGGGGTTTAGCCAGAGGCCCTCTGGAGAAGGAACAAAATTAGGTGTTCTGGGCCAAAAGGAAGGAGCTGGGACGAAAGCAGACCCTGGTGTGATAACACAGCATGCACGGCACGGCTGGGAGCAGGGAGCGGAGGCCAGAGGGTCACAGGTCCTTCAAGGTCAGTCCCGACCAGGGCCATCCAGCCTAACTCTGACTTCAGGGAGCCTCGGGTCTTGGTCTCCCCATCTGAAACAGGGGCTGCATGAGTCTAATGTTCCATCAAGTATCTACAACTCTAAACCTCACCTGGCCAATCTAACCCAAGGCCGGGGTCAAATTCACCAGTGGCGTCAGCTAAGGACTATGTTAATGTTCTCTGGACAAACGTGCAGAGATGTTTGAAATGCAGAACTTACTTCTCACACTGAAAGCTGGGTCACACCACAATAATGCTGCTTTGGTCCTTCAAAGATGCTCTGTTAGCTTTAATGACAGAATCAGTATAAATGCACTTGGGAGCTCCTTTGGAGGCCCTGCCTTCTGGACGAGCCCCCAGCCTATGGCCCAGCCCTGGTCCCCTAACAGGCTCCTCTAACCTCTGTAAACTGATCACTTCCTGCGGGGAAGCAGGAGGGCACAGTGGTGAGGCACCTGCATCCAAGGAGTCAGACCTGGGCAGGCACGCTGGCTGTGCTGCTCACTTCCAACTGGGCAGCCTGATGCCTGTACACCTCTCTGGGCCTCAGCTTCCTGAGCAGTAAAATGGGAATAATAAGCGCATCCTTCACAGAGCTGTGATAAAGATTACATCAATTAATAAATGTAAATCACTTAGCTCAGAGCCTGACTAAATGGTAGTTGTTATTATTATTATCAGAAATGTTTTCTTTACATCTCAAGTCACACACTAAGGTCTGGGCTGGCCCTTCCTGGTGTATATTCTGGCACTGTGGTAATAACATGGGGGGGCTCCATCACTGAGTATACGCAAGCCTAGGTTAATCAGGGAGAGCAAATAGATGGCACACATGCCACCTCCCACCTCCCCTGACCGGGGCAAGAGTCTCTAATCTATCGCAGCACTCTTCTCCCTCTCACTACAGCCTTGGGCTGATAAGACTCAAAACAGAGCTTCAGGCACCTATGAGCACGGTGGGGAAACCCGCCTGCTGTGTTCTGATCACCAGGCAGAGATGCTGGTATGGGAGAGATTCATGCGTTAGCGAGGGAGGGCAAGGACCACATCCACATACAAGTGATGAGGAGTGAAGGGAAATTTGTCTCCATTCACTGCTGCAGACCCAGCACTTTGAACAGTGCCTGCCACACAGCAGATGCTCAAATATCTGCTGGATGAATAAATTAGCATCTAATCCACCTGAGTCCATAGCACAGAGCACTGGGCCTAACCTAGCAGGTGCTCAATGAACACGAGAGGGCAGTGGGGGAGGCTGGCTAGATCACTTGAGTACAGCATCACCGTGTAGAGAAAGCACTGGCTTAGGCAGGGTCAAGGCCTGATGCTGCCACTCACTCAGCACATGACCCTGAGCAGGGCCTTTCTTCACCATGTGTACAATGAAGGGCGTTGGGAGCGGGGAGGGGAACCTGACAAAGCCCAAGGCCCCTTCCAGTCCTGACATTCAGATCCAGGAAACTCTTCCAGGCACTGCCAGTCTAGGGACTCCAACTGCCCCGCAGGCCATAGCCTCATACACTGTTCTTACGCAAGATTCCACTACCAGGGGCCCGGGAGAGAAACACAAAGGATCTGGGCAGCTGCTGGCCACGCGAGTCACTATCCAGATTCCCAGTCCCAAGCCCGGCCGTGCAGCCCTCCATTCCAGCCCACACTCCTGACTCCTACATCATGCATCTTCTCCCATCTCACTCAGTGTACCTATCCCATAAGCACTCACTGAGCACCGGCTGGAGGCCAGCCCACAGCAGTGAACAAGACAGACGTGGCCTCTGCCTCTGGAGCTGGCAGTCAAGAGGCAGAGAAAAGTACACAAATACGTGGAATAATTGAAGAGCATAAACAGGCCACGAGGGACACAGGCAGGGTCAGAGGGGGTCAGAAAAGGCTTCTCAGAGGGGAGGATGGAATTGAGACCTGAAGGATCAAAGGGCACGAATCATGGGAAGATCAGGGAAAAGAACATCCCAGGCAAAGGAACGGCAGCTGCAAAGGCTCTCAGGCCAGGGGTTGGCAAACCATGACCACTTGTGTATTTACGTATTATCTATGGCTGCTTTTGAGTTACACTGGCAGAGTTGAGAAGCTGCCACAGAGACCTATGGCCTGTGAAGTGTAAAATACTTTCTATCTGACCCTTTCTAGGTAAAAATGGGCGACCCCTGGCTTACAGTGTTAGATAAATAAGAGAAGGTCAGGGTAGCTAAAACAGACTGAGCAAGGGGGAGACATACGAGGAGACTGGGGAGGTGGGTGGAAGCCAGGCCATGGTGGCTTGGGTGGGACACACTGAACTCCAGCCTGGTATCTCCTGCAAACAGGGGCCAGAGTGATCTCCCTGAAACACAGGGCTGAACACCTTACTCTTCTGCTCTCTCGGTTTCCCAAAGCACGTTCCACAGAACACTGGCTCCATGGGATAAACCTCAATAAGAGCGTGCCATAGTTAAGTAAGTTTGAGAAACATGTCATTCCCCTCTCTCTCTCTCTCAGATGCTCTCAATCAAACACACTAGCACATGAAATGCTTGGAAAAGTTCCACAGCAAAGAAATCTGTTGACTTTGTTTAACTCACCATCCTTCCAATTTATTTGGCCATAGAACCCCTTTTTTTCCATAAAAATGTATTAACATTTAAAGAACTAGTGTTCCATGTGCTAAAGGGCAAACTCCTCTGCTTGGCACACCCAGCTCCAGTAGGTCATCCCAGAGCCTGTTCTAGATTTTGAGGGTGTGGCCTGAGGAGCCATCTCTCTAGTCTGTCCCTTGCCTTCTTCTTGCCTCCAATGCCCTAAATAAAGGTCACCTGGCCACTGCAGCTCTGCTCTACCTAACGAACAGCAGCAGCAGCACTAACATTCATACCAAGTAAGTGCCTGCCTGCGCCCCTGGTGGCGGACGTCTACTACATGGGCCTGTCCAGCATCGCTTTCCCCCATCTTTGGTAACGACAGCCCAGCTCTCCTATGGGGACCACCCCTCCCCCATCTCCTGCCAGCTCTGAGGGTGAGGTCTGGCTAAGCAGAATATCCCATCCTCCTGCTTTGGAGGGACGGCTTCAGGATACGAGCGCAGGACCCAAGCGGTACCGATGAATTCCAGACTAGGATGGGCGTCCCTGGAGTTCACAATGCAGCAGCCGAGATATGGGATTCAAGCCCAGGTCCTTCTGCCCAGTCTTGCATTTCTTCACCCTAAGTCTCCCCCAACGTGAGCGGCCAAGGCCAGTTCAGCACTGAGTCATCCTTAGATTCCAGTCACAGGTGTCCAGAGAGGGCACCAGAAGGGCTGGAAAGTGCTACCCACAACCTCATATCCTCCAGGGAAGTATGACTACTTCTCAACAAAGGGAGCTGGCCTGGACCATTCATCCTTTCAGGTGGAAGGTGATGACCACAGAGAGGTAGCTGTTAGTCATGAAACCAGGGAGAAGAAGACGGGGGGGGGGGGGGTGCAGTAGGGGGCGGGGGAGGCGGAGCATACCTGCTTGCCGTGCTTTTCCTTCCAGCTGCACTGGCTCCGTCAGCCTGCAAAAGAAACCCAGAACACCTAAATCAGCCAAGAGGAAAACACAGATTCTACCCACTGTACCTTACCAAGCTTCCGCTCAAACACCAGCCTTCAGAGGGGTGAGACAGCCACAACGCCCTGCTCCATTCTTCCAGGCTAGAAAAGTCTGCCCCCAGTGGTAAGAGGGAGTTAGGACAGCCAACCCCCCCCCCCCCCCATCAATTTGCTTGGCCCTTTAAATCCAACTGAGCACCCACTGCCAACACAAACCCAGCAACCACAGAGCCCCGGGGACACAGTGAAAAGTAAGTAACCAACTAAATCTGAGATTGAATTGCACCATTTTCATTTTCAGCTGGGATTTCCAATAAAACGGTAGCTGAAGGTTTATTCCTACCAACTGGAGGGGGAAAATCCTATTATGTTAAAATAGTCCGTCCCCCAACCCTGCAAGCAGGATGAGGCAAGAGAGCATTGCTTCATAATCTCTTTTATTTGGGGTTGGGCGATGGGAAGATAAGGCTGACCAAATGAAATTTTCAGAAATCATAAAATTTTGGTTCAGATGGAGAGACTGAGGCCCTGGGAGGGGAGGGAGCTGCCTGAAGTCTCATGAGGACTGCGTGACAAATATCCGGGGATCCTGACGCCTAGGCCAGTGCTGGAGGGACCTCGATGAGGAGGCCAAGGACATGGGAAAAACGCCTGGGTTCTCCACCACCCCTGGTTGGAAATGCAGTCCCCAGCTTTGTCAAAACATTAATAATAATAGTAATCACAGTTAGAATAATGCAGGTTCAAGACTCTAGCGTACATGTGTTTCCAAATTCAGAACCTTTCCAATTTTAGAAAGGCAATGTGGCGCATGTGTTCTCTATTTTGAAATAACCCTGGCAGGGTCTGGGGAGCCCCCGGAACTCAAGCACGTTGATATTTCTAGAGTAAAACTTATGCAGTCAGCCCTAAGTGGGCTAAATGAAACCGGCCACTAGCCTCTTCTCCCTTCAGGTCAAGTTCTGCCTCCTTACCAGTTACAAAACATCTTTTTGTTTTCAAGCTTTTCAAATTTCAGGATTGCAGATGAAGGATTGAGGACCTACAATAAAAACAACAGCAGCTACCTTTGGATGAGTGCTTTCGAGAAGCTGCAAGCTGGCAAAACCAGATGGCAGGCTTCAATTTAAACAGTCAATATATAAAAATAAAGGCATTTCACCCCCAAGAAAGCCAGATTTCAGCTTCTGAAAGCAACACGTAGTCCCACACGACTGGTCAGCTGGAGCTGACATACCTGGTTCACCACAGTCCCCACCACCCACTCTTGCCTACTTCCCACCCCATGGCCTGGCCTCTGCGGGTACCGTAGACTCGCTCCCTGAGCTAACTTCCCACCCGGCGCTAGTGTGTGGGCATTCAACGCCTCTCACCAAATCCTCTTGATGGGTTCCCCAACACACATACACAATATCCCCATTTAAGAATTTCAGGCATTTATCCAACATCCCACAGCTATAAGCCCAGGTCTGGGTCAACTCCAATGCCCACCTTCCTCCGCTCTGGAATATTTTATCTCCCTCCAACACTCAGGGAGGGACAATCGGGAAATGGGGTGAATACACACAGCCTCCACTGCCCACACGAGGGAAATGGAAAGGTGAAGGACAAATAGGGAGGTAGAAACGTGAGGCCTGGGAGGGAGCAGTTAATGGGATGCCAGTGCATTATTTCCATGGAAGAAACAAGAAAGCGGAAAATGGTTTGCAAATCATTTCACTGGGAGCAAAAGAACACGATCAATTACAGCCTCTTTCCGACATCTTGCGTTCCTCAAACTTGTATGGAAAGCGAATGGGAAGAAGTTGTTCTAATGCTCATATCAGAAGAGGCAGAAGTGGTAGAGGTGGAAATTCTGTCCCAGAGAGCTTAAAAAAATGGTAAAATCCCCAATGATCTCTAGCCTTTCAAACTGAACTCTAGGCATGTATTTCTAGAATTTCATACATACTTTTAATGTTGTCTTTTTTTTTTTGTCCTTTTCCTTCACAATTTCACAGAGTTGACCAGTTCAAGCATACTGAACATGGGACTGGGTAGGGGAAAAGAGTCTCTCTTTTAGGCACACCTGACCATCTCCACTCATTTTCCCTTTCACTGTGTTTATGATATTTGAGCTTCTTATCACTGGTAGCTACATGCATTTTTGTTTTGCACCCATTTTTATAAAACAAAGACAAAATGATGAAAATTTTCAAAGAGCTGTCCAAACAAATCCTTTTGTAGAAGCCTAGATGGTACAACTGGGGAAATGAGATGGCTGGAGGGAAGAGTTCATCCCTGCAGGGTGGGAAATGTCTGTTTATTGGCAGAGATGAGAAGCAGATATGCGAAGGGGGGTAGAGATGGACAATGGGCACAAGTGAGAGACGCCCAAGAGAGCACGTGTCAATATCACAGCACCTGTCAATCAGTCTCAGCCTTTGGGCCTGGCTGAGTCCAGACCCACCATAACAACAGGGGACAGCCTCTTGGGCCCCCCCAGCCACAGTGCTGAGGGCACCCATTCTCATTGTAGAGATCCCTAAGGTGCCAGGCTGGCTTTGTCTGTGTCCTCACAAATATCTCAAAGCAAGCCCTACTGTTTGAATTAAGTTGACTTTGCCATTTTCCTAGGCCCAAATGGTCTACTACCAGCAATTTCATGCAATTCATCCCAAACCACAAACTCACCTTTACCCAGTATAATCTGATCTGATTCTCAATTTGAACCAAAGTTCAAGAGCACAGGGCTTAGAGTCAGACAAGTCTGAGTTCAAGTCCTGGGTCTGCCATTTTCAAGCTATATAATCCTTGGCAGTTCATCTGCACTCTTTAGGCCTCAGTTTCTTCATCTGCAAAATGGCAATACGCCAATTGGGCCCAAGAAACTGAGGCACAGAAAAACAGAGTGACTTGTACAAGATTACACAGCAGACGAGCAAGAGGCAGAGCCAGGCCTGGACTGAGCCAGCAGTCTTCCCAGCCTGTCTCTGGGCCTGATCTGAATCCTGGGCTGCAAGTCAGAAGGTCAGGAGCATCTACCAGACCCCACAGCCCTGAGGCCTTCTCCAAAGGGCTGGTCAGAACGATACTGAATGCAGCGATGTAGGTAAACTCGTAAGCACAGGCCAGGGATGTGTAGTAACCACTAAAGTAATGGAAACTCTATTGCTGTTGCCACTGGACCATGTGCTCCTAAAGATGCAGCTTCTGCCTGGCTCTGTCCGGGTCTCACTTTGAACCTTGGGCAAGCTCTTTCTTTTCCCTGGACCTGAGGTTCTCACAGGTAAAAACAGGCACGGGAGGCACGAGAGTTCAATCAGATCATCTCCCCCTCCTTTTCATCTCTGATACTCTATGTGGAGCTGACCCAACCTTAACCAAACCCCTCAAGGGTAAATGAAATATGGTGGGGGAAGTGGACTCATGAGAGGCCCTCTTCCTCACTTTCACATAGCTGGGGGTAAAGGTATCCAAGCCCCCCCTTCACCACGCCCCCGCTCCCCGTAAGGGCACCTGCTTCCTCTCCCAGCCCCATCCATTCCTTAACACACCAGCTTCTTCTCAGGACCTGGGCAAGGCTATTTTTAGTTTCATTCGACCCTCCTCCTCCCTCCCAAATGAACGTTAAGTTGTTCTTTTCCATTCTCTTATTAAGGATTTTCTTGGAAAGAAAATATTATTCCAAACCCAGAAATTTTATTTCTAAATTTGTGCAAATGTAAGTTGTAAGACATTAGCTGCATTTCACATTTTGTGCAAATGGCAGAAACAGGCAATTCGTGTGCTACGGGATGGGGGCTGGCCAACGATTTCGATAAAATAAACCCTTTTTTAATTTAAATGCTAATGCACTGAATTAAAATTTAATAACTGAGGAAATTGAAAAGCCGAGCAGGAATATTGGAAATAAATCCAAGCAGAAACAGCTGAAATTAAAAATTCTAGAGAGTGGGAGGATAGCAGCTAAGCTGTCTTATATGATTACATTTTTTTTCAGAATGAAGCAAAAAAAAAAAAAAAAAAAAATCCTATCTCTCGCTGGCTCTAGGGCAGTAAATCCACAGTGCTGTGATTTATTGCTCAATTTTCCTGAGGGAAAAAGGCTTTCTTTCATGCTGAAATATTTCATAAATTTCAAGCCAGCATAAATTCTTAATTTAAAAGTTATGGAGGTCACATTTAGTGCACTGGTATGGTTCCAAAATCTTAAAGGAATAGCAGCGACCAAAAAAAAAAAAAAAAAAAAAAAGGAGGGGTAGAATTTGCTCCTTTTTTTTTTTTTTCCTTTTTTCATTTTGGTTTTAATTTGTGAGTTGAAATTTCATTATTAAAGATTCTTCCTGGATGGATGGAACCCAAGCAAGCACATGGGGAACTGGTGTGTGCTTCGAAATCTGCTGCAAAAGATGAAGAGATAAAGACTTAATTCAATTATAAAAAGGCTTTTTTTTTTTTTTTAAAGCCACTTGAGGAATTTCTGGTAAAAATTTCCTTCCTTCATTGCCCAGGAAGGGGTGAGAGTGGGGGAGGGTGGCCAATGTAATTGCTTCTCTTAGATCGCCAATCTTTTGTGCACACTGATATATTCATTTGTTATACAGCTGTTCAGCGGCGGAAAGAATGCTGGGACGCCCATAATTCTAAGCAAATCAATCAAAAATTAATGATTTGTCATGCTTGAACAATGGAGGAAAACAGCTCCTTGGGTCCTGGCTGCCTGATCTCGAAGACTGAAATGCCTTTCTGCGATAAGAGAGCGGAGCCAGAGGCTCAGGGAGGCCGAGGGGCCACTGCAAATGTGAGGGCTCATGGACCCGCAGCTCTGAGAGGGTGGAGCGGGCATCTCCGAGATGGTGCATCAGCCAGTCAAGCCAAGGATGGACTTGAGGCAGCACATTTCCGTGGTGGTATAATTAGGATCTTGCCTTTTCCCTCCCCTACTGCAACACAAAAAATTGCTTCCTCTCTGGAGACTTCAACGACTCCCCCTCCCCCCAGCAGATTTGATTAGTCCCTGTTCATTGTTCTCCCAACACTGCTAACACACCACCACCAGTGCCTTTCACCTGCTCTATGGGATGGGGACCACAGGTCCTGGAAGGCCTGTGTTTCCCAGACTTTGTGCTCCTCCTGGATAAAGACCGCATCCTACACGTGGCGATGTCTCCAGCACCCAGCTCAGGGTCTGGCACAAATATTCAGCAAATAAGGTTGAATCCGTTAATTATTATTTCTCAGGAAATACTGATACCGAGAGGTTGCCTAGATGAATGATAAACTGCATTGGCAATTATACTTGGATAAAGTGTACCAACTGATCTTAAATAATCAATCACTCCTTTCTTCATTCAACAGATATTTCTTGAAAGCCTACTATGTGTTAAACACTATGCTTGGCTTCCGGTGGACAACCTCAAATCCACTAGTGGACAATTCCAAATCCCCAGTGTTCACTGCTTCTCGGCTTCCTTCCACCCTTGGAAGGGAAGAGTGAACGTGAACTGGGAGAGGAGGGACGTTCTCTGCATGCTCAAATGTCTTTGAAATCTCATTTTCTTTCTTACTAATTCACGTGAATGTTATATCCACAAGTACCAAATGCATATTAGTCCAAAATATGTCTGTGTACTGCATATATATGTATGTATGTTAGTTTGAACGCAAAAATTCTGTTTTAAATTTCCAACTGGTATAACTGACCCTGCAGGAATATGCTCAGCGTCAGTGGTGAGTGAAACCAAGTGCACTTGACCTGGAGGCCTGCAGGAGGCACTGAACCTTCCAGAAGCACCTACCAGAGCCCCAGGACCTGCCCAGAAGATGATTCTACGTCCCCTACTATTTACTGAGAGGAGGACAAGTGGGTCTGAAACAACTCAAACCTCATTTATATATCTCTTTCCTTTCCAACAGCCAGTGGATCCCCCAAATTTAACTTGAACTTTCTGTCCCATTGAGATACATGACTCAAGTCAGAAGAAAGTCATTCGCTCATCTGACAAGTATTTACTGAGCTCCTTCTATGCACCGGACACTGTTCTAGGCAGTTGGGATATATCCCTGCCTTCATTGTGATTATATGCAGAGGGGGCAGATGGTAGTATTAGTAATAAATTAGTAAGATACATAGTATGCTAGAAAGTAATCAGTTCTATGGGGGGAAAAATAGAGAAGGGCAGGGGATAATCAGAATGCTGGGGGGCTTCCCTGGTGGTGCAGTGGTTGAGAATCTGCCTGCCAATGCAGGGGACACGGGTTCGAGCCCTGGTCTGGGAAGATCCCACATGCCGTGGAGCAACTAAGCCCGTGCGCCACAACTACTGAGCCTGCGCGTCTGGAGCCCGTGCTCCACAACAAGAGAGGCCGCGATAGTGAGAGGCCCGCGCACCGCGATGAAGAGTGGCCCCCGCTTGCCGCAACTAGAGAAAGCCCTCGCACAGAAACGAAGACCCAACACAGCCAAAAATAAATTAATTAATTAATTAAATTAAAAAGAAAAAAGAATGCTGGGCCAAGGGAGGAGCCGTGGGCTGCAATTTTAAATAAGGTGATCAGAGTAGGTGTCACTGGGTAAACAATGGAAGGTGAGGGGGTTGGCCATGTGGTGACTGGGGGAAAAGGAATGGCCAGTGGGAAGACCCAAGGGCAGGAGTGCACCTGGTGTGCTCAGCGCACAAAGAGGATGCCAGTGTGCCTGCAGCAGAGTGAGCGAGGACGAGAAGAGGTCAGGGGGCAGAGCCTCACAGCCACTGAAGGGCTTTGGCTTTTACTCTGGGGAGCCACTGGAAGGTTCTGGCAGAGTCAAATGTAATTTGACTTCCATTTTAAAAAGATCATTCTGGATGCTGTGTTGAGAACAGACCATAGGCAAGGATGAAGGCAGGTGAGGTTACCGTAACAGCCCAGGAAAAAGATGAAGGTGGCTGGGACCAGGGTCGTGGCAGTGAGGGAACTGAGGAAAAACATGGCGTTCTGAATATACTGGAAGGTAGAACCAGTAGGACTTGCTGACGAACTGGAGGTGGGGTATGAAAAAAAGAATCAGGGAAGATTCCAAAAATCTTGGACCAAGAAAAATGGAATTGCGTCTCTCTGGTGCATGAGAATATTAATCATCAGCACAGCACTTTATAGACTGTTACACTGCACTGAATCCTCCAATAACCCCGTGAAGAAGACACTGCAGTTTATCCCCTTTGACCAAGAATTAACCAAGCACCCAAGGGGCCAAGAGACGTACCCAAGGTCACACAGCTGGCCAATGGCATGGCCAGGGCTCACACATGTCTTCTCATCCCAAGTCCATGGCCATTTCCTCTACATACTTGGCCCTTCATCTCTAGAACCAACGAATCAAACCTGCCCCCAAACGATGTAGATAAACTGTTTTCCTATCCAACCACTGGGCCCCAACTCAAGCACAGGTAGTCCCCACTTTTACACACCAGGTGTTCATGAAAAACATCCACGAAGGGTGACTGTACCAACACTGAACAATAGCTTTGCAAGTTAAAAGAGGATTCCATTCCCAGGGAACTAAATCTGTTATAAATTCCCTAATTAGACCTTGCTTCTTAGATCACATTCAGTGATATGTTTCTAGCTTGTGGTACTTGGTTCTAATTTTGTATTTATTTTCCCAACTGAACATGGTTACTCAAAGCCACTGAGTGGTTCCAAGCTTGAGGGGTGGAGTGGAGGCTACCAGAGAAGACTCTGGGTTAAAAGAATTGGAACCCAGGGGGCTGATACCATTTTTCAGTAGGTATTTATAGAGTTCAGACTAGATGCGTGATTCTGAGCAAGGCCTTGGGGGACTGATACTAAGATGAATCAGACATGGTTCCTTATTCATTCACCCAAATACTACCCATTAAGTGCCTACTATGTACTGGGCACCAGGGAAGTTACTGGGGACACAGCAGCAACAAGAACAGTGGGGGAGACAGGCCGTGATTATTTACTTCATGCTACCCATTTATAATTACCAACTGAGAGACATGCTCTGAAGAGAAAGTCCTGGGTTCCATGAGCATCTTTAACAACAGGATCCATTGAGACCATAGGATCAGGAAGGGCTTTCTTGAGGGAGGATGCTGGAACAGGGCACACAGAGCTCCCATTCAACAGTGGGAATGCAAAATCTAATGCAAACGGAGCTAACACAAGCTGCGTGCCAGTGAGCAAGCAGAAGGGTGCCATCTTGCCAAGCTGGGAAGCCTGGGTCCCTGAACCCTGCAGGGCTGGATGGAGACTTCTCTGAGGGTCTCCACCTCTGGAGGAAGGGACCAGCCCACTGACATGGCCAGGCTCACACAGGGAGCTCCTGGCCAGAGCCCAGAGGCTGAGGGAGGCCCCTCATTGACTGGCCATGTTTCCAACTACAAGGGAAACCCGTGGGAAATGACCAATGTCTTTATTTCTCGAGGTTACGGTGCCCTTCTGCCCCTCCCCAAGCCCTTGCTATCTGAGGACAAGTATCAAGAAATAAATCAGGCTTCCTGGGAATGGAACGAGCACATGCCTTGCCTGTTTCATACAAGTTTCCAGGTACAGGCAGGTTCTTCTCCTCTCTGGTGGGCAGCCATGTGGACTGGAGCAGGACCCTGTTACTGACATCATCACCATCATCATCATCATCACCATCATCATCATCGTCGTCTTTGTTGTCGCCATCAACAGCTGGTCATTACTGAGCACCTGTAAACCAGGCCGAGGAGTTTCAGCTTTACTCCAAGGCTCATAGGCCGCCCAGAAGGCATGTGCACCTCTGGAAGCAACTGCTGGCTGCGGTACAGAGTCAGGGAGCCCAACACGGAGGCCACTGTCATCTTCCAGGGAAGAGATGATGCCTTTGGGAACCGCAGTGGAGGAGAGAAAGCCCCAGGACCTAGAGCTATTGGGAGTGACAAAGATCTCCTGCGACAGCATTTGGAAGGCACCCAGGGTGGAGCTGGCATGCAGTAGTTGCTCAGTAAGTGACAGGTTTAAAAATAAATGCACCACTGCAGCTGCTGAGGAACGCTGTCAGCCTTGGATTGTGTGCAGAGGGCCAGGAGTAAAAGGTGAATCCACTTCCACCCCTGAGGTCTGACTCATGGACCTTAGAAGAACTGGGGGGATCCTGCCTCAGAGCGGAGGGGCAGTTGCCTCCCCTGGGCTGCCATGTGGGACTCACCACCCAGACTACAAGACTCGTTCTCAACCCAGGGCGCTGGATGGTACCACAATGGGAGCCCACAGTCCCTACATGGACCTAAGGGGTCTAGAATAGTTCCTGGTTGCTTAATGAGTGTCAATTCTATTTGCCCAGCTGGGCTGGATCACAAGGGGTTCTAAGGTTGCATCAAAAAGCATGAGGTCGTTCCTGAGGTCAGGCCCAGCAAGGTTATCGGGTTTTTTGGGTTTTTTTTAAACTTTTTAAACTGAAATAATTTTACATTTATAAGACAGTTGCAGAGAAACTACAGGGATTCTGTCTGCAAAAGGGATGCTGGAGGGGGCAATACGGTGACATTAAGACCAGTTCAGGGGACTTCCCTGGTGGTCCAGTGGTTAAGAATCCGTCCTGAAATGCAGGGGACGCCAGTTCAATCCCTGATCTGGGAGCTAAGATCCCACATGCCACAGGGCAACTAAGCCCACACACCGCAACTACTGAGCCCACGCGCGCCACAATTAGAGAGCCTGCGTGCTCCAACTACAGAGTCCATGCGCCCTGGAGCCTGTGTGCCACAACTAGAGAGAAGCCCATGCGCCACAACAAAGAGCCCACGGGCTGCAACAAAAGATCCCGCATGCTGCAAATAAGACCTGACGCAGCCAAAAATAATAAATAGATAGATAGATAGATTAGATAGATAGATAGATAGACCAGTTGGGGGGCTGATCCAGAGAGGGTCAGCTGAGGCCTGAGCTAAGCAAGGTGAGGCCTGGTTTCCCTCCCCAGGACCAGGAGTCAAAAAGCCCTCAGGCTCTAAGACTGAGGAAGAGAGGTGTGAAGGACCTCAGCAGCAGGGGTGGTAGTCACTGGGAATCAGGCGGGAGCGCAAACTCTGCCACTTGCTAGCTGGACCCTGGGCAAGTAACTTGACCTCTCAGTGCTTCACTTCCTTCCTCTGTAAAATGGGAGTGATGGGAGTGGCCACCTCACAAGCTGCTGTGAGGATGAAGTGAGCTCATCAGCCTCACACTTAGAGCGGGGCCTTTCCATCCACATAGTGTCAGCTTGTATTATTAGTCCAGCATAAAGGGCCCCGAAGGGGGATAACACCAGCGATCCCAAGCGGCCAGCATCTACTGAGCACCTCCTGTATGCCAGCCCGGGGCGCAAGCATCGTGTGCACCATCTCATTTCATCTCCTCAACCACCCTAAGCAGTGGGGACCGTTCCCAGCCCCACTGTCCAGGCGAGGACCCAGAGCTTGCAGGGTGCTGGAACAGCCGGGAAGAGGCTCAGCCGGGCTTCCAACCCAGATACTCCGATTCCAAGTTCACGTTCTCAAACCCGGTGCCATGCTGCTCCAAGGCCCAGAGGGGTGACCTTGGCGAGTGACTTTCCCCATCTTTAGAAGAGGACACGCTCCTCTGGGTGCATAAATGCTGCTCTGTTTGTTTTCTTTTGAAAAAAGAAATGCATCTCAGTTCTTAACCATCACACAGTTAATCTCTCAATTTACAAAAGAGCAAGTCACGTGACTGGATTCCACAAAAATTCTCTCTCCAGGTTTATGATTTTACAGAAAACTCCAGGGAAAACCGCCTGGAGCGAGTTAAAACCAGATCAGCCATAAACCATGTCCTGGTACAGCCTCACCAAGCCAAGACTCAGATTACTCATTAAATACATGATAAATATTCACTTCAGATCAGCAGGAAGTTGGGGGGGGGGGGGGCGTAAAAAAAGAAAAACTTTTTTGCTTCATGGGAAAAAAAAACATATTATGAATACAGAGGGTTGCAAGCTTCAAATGAGTGAACCCAGGATTGGGGAATTGGGGGACAGAGTTTTTTAAAAGTCAACCCCTTAGGTATTTTTAAACAAGGCAGCAAGTAAGGGCAACTCAAAACCTCTTCAAGGGGACCAGGTAAAGGGCTTAGGGAGGCGGGCGTGCCCAGACAGTCCTCAGGGAAGAGCAGCAGTCCCCCGTGCCAGGAGACCCCCTCTGACCGCTGGCAGAGGCAATGTCTGGCCCTCCATTTGCCCACCTGTCCAATGGCAGTCTCTCAGAAACCTTCCAACTCTGACATCTGGAGTCCAGCAGACCTGACTCCAAATTCTGCCTGGGACACTTACTAGCTCTGTGACCTGCCTCAAGTCACATCACCTCTCGCAGTCTCAGTTTTCTCCTATGTAAAATAGACAGAAAAAGCCCCACGAAATACAGCTGTTGGTTAGAATAAAAACATATAAAGTCTGTTAACATTCTCAGCTAGTGCTAAAAGTACTGTATGAGCACAGATCTGGATGATGTCATTATGATTCCATTGGTGGTGCTGAGTAAAATTAATACAGTAAAAAAAACAAGAACATGTTCTGATGACTCCAACAGGATTTAGTAGGCTCAGTAGTTCCCAGTAGAGAATCTGGATCCGGATGGCCTAGGTTCAAAACCTGACTCCACCACTTACAAGCCATGTGACGCTGGGTAAATCACTTAACCCTCTGAAACTCAGTTTCCTCATCTGTCAAATAGGAGAAATAATAGTAGTCACCTTACAAGGCTACTTAGGACTAAATCAGTTAATATATTAAAGCTCTCAAAACAATGCCTGGGGGCTTCCCTGGTGGCTGCAGTGCTTGAGAGTCTGCCTGCCAATGCAGGGGACACGGGTTCGAGCCCTGGTCTGGGAAGATCCCACATGCCGCGGAGCAAATGGGCCCGTGAGCCACAACTACTGAGCCTGTGCATCTGGAACCTGTGCTCCGCAGCAAGAGGCCGCGACAGTGAGAGGCCCGCGCACCGCGATGAAGAGTGGTCCCCGCTTGTTGCAACTAGAGAAAGCCCTCGCACAGAAACAAAGACCCAACACAGCCATAAATAAATAAATAAATAAATAAATAAATTTAAAGTACGTGCGGAAAAAACCAAGGGGGGAAAACAAAAACAAAAACAAAAACAATGCCTGGCATATAGTGCTATACAAGTATTAACTATAGAAATAATTATCATTTATTAAACTGATTTATCATTTATTAAACTTTAGCTATATAATTATCATTTACTAAAATTCGCGCAAGTCCCTTTCTCCCTCTGAGCCTCAGTTTCCTGAGTTACAAACGGAGAGTTTTGACCAGATGAGCTCTGATGACCCTCCTAGTTCTGAAACTTGCTGGCCCTGTTGTTTGTTTCTCCCCACGCTGTCCCACTGCCTAGACTGCATTCCCCTCTGACCAGCTGGACCCCCGGCCCTGCTCCAAGAAGCCTTCCCTGGCACAGGGACAACCTCCTACAGCACCAGGGGCGTGCCTGAGCGTACCCGGGAACATCATCGCTCTCTGCAGTCTTGCTCCCAACCAAACTGCAAGTTCCATGAGGGTGGCTAGTTTTTTAGAGCTTCTCTGTGGCTCCACAGCACCCAGGGCTGTGCTGCATACAGATGGAGTGTAATAAAGGTCGGTCAGTTGACTTAAAGAAGAAAGGAATTGTACTGCCAATACTTAGAGAACCATTATGTGAATGGGGTCTAGGGAATCATCTAGTCCAAGAATGGCAAACAGGCTTAATTTTCAGCGCCAATTCTAATCAATTAGACATGGCTGCCTGGGGCAACGTGTTGAGAAAGATTCTGGGGCCGCATCACAGCTCAGCTAGTAAGAGTGCTGTGACTGATTATTGATGTCTGCAGTGAGCGAGGTAAAGCTGGGGACGGTAGCATGCTTGCCCCCACTAATCTAGTCCAACACTCTTCTTTTACAGATAGAGAAACAGAGGTCTCCTGATCCCCAAAGCACCCATTTTCCAGTCACCACATTCTCATTTGCAAAAACATTCCTACATGAAGAAGGAGCCATGGCCTTTTAAAATTTGGAGTAAAAAGAGACGCCAAAGAAGAGAGAAGACCAGATGGACTTCCCTGGTGCCACAGTGGTTAAGAATCTGCCTGCCAATGCAGGGGACACGGGTCCGAGCCCTGGTCCAGGAAGATCCCACATGTCACGGAGCAACTAAGCCCGTGTGCCACAACTACTGAGCCTGTGCTTGAGAGCCCATGTGCCACAACTACTGAGCCCACGAGCCACAGCTACTGAAGCCTGCGCGCCTAGAGCTCATGCTCTACAACAAGAGAAGCCACCGCAATAAGAAGCCCGCGCACTGCAATGAAGAGTAGCCCCCGCTCGCCACAACTAGAGAAAGCCTGTGCGCAGCAACGAAGACCCAACGCAGCCATAAATAAATAAATTTACAAAAAAAAAAAAAAGAAGACCAGAGACAGAAGAAATACAAACAAAAAAACAATGTGCAAAACACAAGGCTTACTTTGGTTGTGAAAAGAAATAATTACAGAAGGGCAAAGTAGATGCTCTAAGAAAGATTTTTTTCTTTTTAAAGAAAGGAAAGTCTGGAACACATGCTCAAAGTAGAAATCTTACAAATTCCTATTGCAAAATAACTCCTGGTCAGCCAACCACAATCTCTATAAATATATCGCAAGATCAACAGCCCAGGCAAATAGGGGGAGGGGGAGAATGACTGCATGAATTTTTAAAAAAATCAAAATAGTCCTTCTCACAGTTGGAAAGGAAGGAGTCACCCATCATCCTACAAAATGAGAGGCCCACGAAGAAAAGAAAGACTGTAATTCTACACATCCCAACGGCCACCTGCGGAGAAATCTAGACAGCCAGACTATTTTGAAATTATCCTACAATTCTGTTTTCTTTGCAGGGGGAAAAAAAATCTGGTACCCTGAATTCATTAGGGCAGCCATTATCTTACCATGGCTTCCATGGGATTATTCAGGGTGGGAACAGCCGAAGGCTCTATGGGGCCTGATTTGGGTGGTACATACTTCAGGGTCTGAGCCAGAAAAAGAGAAGCCACTCTAGGTCTTTAAAGTAGAGGCAATTTAATACAGGGATTTGAGTAGAAAAGACATACAGGGGGCAGAAAAGCAACCGTGGATTAGCACATGAGGAGCTTTGCTACCACCTCTAGGCCTGGAGAGAGAAAGGTGTTACCAGAGTTGGGGCAGTTCAGCAGGAGCTGCCCAATGGGAGTGGTTCAGAGAGGGAGGGGCTGGAGCTACACAGAAAACACCATAGGAGGCAGAGAATGAGTGGGGAGAAATACCCTGGGCTTTTCCCTTCTTCCCACCTTCCAATGTCCCTGCTGTGCATCCTTCTGGCTAAACTGTTCGAAGGCCAGAGGGCAAGGACACCTGGGAAATGTAGTTCCTTGCAATTCAGAGCACACAGGGGAAAGAAAGGGATGGAGTTGAGGTCAAACCAATAGCTGACCAATTCAGATCGGAAAACTCCCGGAGGACTGAAAACCACTTGATGACAGCGTCCTGCACAGCTCACCACAGGGTCCACCTGGGTCCCATTGTTATGTTTAGACTGTAACTTCCTCACAGGCAAGGACTGCCTTCCCTTGACCTGCATCGTCTTCTGCAATATCCAGTAGCCACAGCTCAGGGCTGAACGGACCCTGAATATCTGATAAATGGAAGCCTGGCCCTCCAGTCCCAGTGCCCCAGCATGTGGGATGCTTGAATGGCCTTCCACCATATTTTTGCTTCCGGCCTTTGCTGAGAATCTACTATTGACAGAAAACTCATAATGTGGAAAGCTAGCTGTCCCCAATGTTACTCAGAAGACCCAAGCACCCAGTGCACACTCTAGAAGCATCTCCTGACCAGATCTAGAACACTGTTCAAGGGGATCAGGAGTGGAGGCTCTGAGGTACCAAGTCTGATGCCAGCTGGGCGGGCTGCAAAGGAAACACTCCGAGCGCCCCAGGACTGTGTCCACCTCCAAGGTCACTCCAGATCCACAGTGAAACTTCATGCTGGTGGTTTTTGAACTGTATCATAAAAGACAAGAGCGTTCCTGTCCCACAGGGCACAGACTCAACCCTGTGTCCCTCTTTGTCCTGGCTGTTGCTGAAGGCTTAGTTTCACACTACATTCTGCAAAGAAAGGAAGGGCCCTTCCCTTTCATTGAAGGCTCCATTTCCTCTTTCCCCAAGACACAGGGCCGATCTCTCTCCCCTGTTTTCTTAAAGCACTTATTGCCCAAGCCATTCAAATAGTATCGATCAACTAGCCGGTGCACTCAGTCATCCTTTTATGACCTGTCTTCCCAGCTGGACCATACATCTTCCCCAGGCAGGGGCCATGCCTTTGGATTCCCCAGAGCCTACCACATAGCCCAACAGGCAGAAAGCGTCTACACAGTATCCTTAAAGGAGAAAATGACCCAGGTTCCCCAAACGCCGAGTGTGGGATGGAGCAGGAATACCACTTTCTATCGATGCCTCATATTTACTTACTGATTGATGGGATTTTTACATCCATTACTTCATTTAATTCTTTACAAGGTAGGAGCCATGATTTCCACTTTGGAAAGGAGGGAGTGGAGGTTAAGGGACTTGGCCCAAAGTTACTAGTTACTGGCAGGGCCGAGATTCAAACCCAAGTCTTCTTCTAGGACAAATACCAAACTCCTTCCATCTTCTGGCTCCAGTCTTCCTTTGCAAGATCCCCTGTCTTGCTTCTCTTTCATGAAATGAACTGATTTAATGAAATCATTAAGTGACAGAAGTTAATAAATGTAAGGCACTTAGAACAGTGCCTGGCACAGACTAAGTGCTATGTAAGTAACAGCTACCACTGTCTTCACCGTTACCATCATTATTATTTCTCCATCTCCATTAAACTCATTTAAAAAGGTCAACCCACCACAACATCTAGAGTCAGCAAACTTGACAGCCAAAGCAGTAGAAAACAGAAAACGCCTACATTTAACTAAAACTGGAAAACTACAGAAGCTCAAATGATTTAACAGTTAAGAGGAGGCATTCGAAGACATTGTATGATTCTCAGAAGTCTACTCAAAGCAGTCTACCTGGTACCCTGTACCAGGCAACCACCAACACTTTATTCAGAAGTACGCTCGAATCTTCTTTCCTGACTGACTTCACTGGGGAACACTTTCAGTGCACAAAACACAGTACTTTCTCATCCATGCACAGTCTTTAGAGCCAGAAGGCCTGTTTTACAGAGGGAAAATAAAGGCCCAGAGTGGAAGTAAAATGTGTGAGGTCACATGTACTTTAATGCAATCTGCAAGTCTCTAAAGTTAAAGTGTTAGCTTTATCAGGCCTAGTCCTTTGCTAAGCCCAACGTGGGACTCTGCAATCATGGTCACTGAATGTATGTTTTAGGCCAGGCATGTAAAAATCAATATTTCAGCCACCAGTTCATGGCTTGGCCCAGTCTTTGGGCAAATAAAAGAGGTCATCAGCTACCAATCCCAGCTAAGATAGAGGATGAGAAGTCAGCATTCTGCCATGTCAACTCTCCCAAATGGGATTCTTCTAAAGAATCTCCTAAGCAGTGGTGTGCCCTCAGCTGTCACATCCACTGCTGCCTTTCTCTAAGTTTAACCTGGCACACTGTCACAACCAACTTACCAACTCTCATATCCTTTGACCATGTTGGGGAACAAATTCTATCAATATTGTACAAAAGAAAGAAAACGATTCATGTACAAAGATGTCCACTGCATTATTTATAATAAAAACTAGGGAACGACCTATATGTACAACAATGTAAATAAATATCTCCTTACAAAGCCATTAGAATGGATGCTTATGAATGGTGGAGGGCTACATGAAAAACACTTACGTACTAAAGTGAAATGACAAGAACAGAATCAAAACTACATACATAACTACAGAAACACTGCTTGCACATATATAATATACCGAAAAGCACCAGCCCTGGATGGCTCAAAAATATATGATTTTTTCCCCCTCCTTTCTGATTAGCTTTCTATCATTACTGCTTTTGAGGAAAAACTCACTACACTTTAAAAGACCCATGCTGCACATCTATAAAGGCAGGTGATCTAGACAAGGGGATTTCCTGGGATGCTACCCTTCTCCAGATTGAAGACCTGTGACTCTACAAAGACCTGCATCTACACTCTGTCCTCTGAGGATGTAGCCACTTAAGCAAACATGGTGGTTGAGCCCAGGTACACACCAATCCACCGGGAAGCACTCAGCGCATTCAAGTTCCACCTCGGAGCAAAACAAGATGACCTGGAGAGTAACTTTAAGCACTAAGCTTTTCTCTAAGAGGCTCTTGGGAGAGGTAATGTTTAAGCCTATTGCCTTCTTAATACAGTAGACCCTGAGAGTGAGGTTTTTATATTGTATGTAATTGCAGCCACAAAAACTATACGACTGCTAGTGTGTATTGAGATACTATGCTGTGCCAGTGACTCTAAAAGGCTCATTAAATACGTAAGAAATCATCCAACATCCTCATTAACTAGGGATTATTCATCCATTTTAGAACTGGGGAAACTGAGGTCCTGAGAGGCAAAGTGACTTGCTGTTGTAGGGAACTGGATCCAAGTGAGAATGTTCACAGATGAGTAGTCCAGCCACACGGCACAGTCTGGTATATGAATAGAAGGTGGGCTTCTTTAATAACCCATCTCATTTTGTCCTCACCACTTAAGTGTACAGTGAAGAATATTGCTGCCACTTTCCTGGGCCTTTCCAGAGTTCCTAACGCTACTGTGATTTTATAGATAAAGAAAGTGAGGCTCAGAGAGGTAAAGTTACTTGCCCAAAATCACACAGCTAGTAAGCAAATTTGTACCCAAGCTTGTCTGGCCCCAAAGCCCATACACTCAACCATCGTGCCATACCTAACTCCCCCACCAAAAATATGAAATAAGAGCGCTATAAGGAGTCAGACTGCACCACAACATAAGGAAATAATGTTTAGAGCCACATAGTTATCCCAGAAGTGGTGAGCTCCCTGGGGGAGGTGTGTCATTAGAGGAAGGACAGCCATCTGGTGAAAAAATAATCAGTATTACAAGCAAAGGATGGATCAGCTCTGGGGAGAAGGGAGAAGAGGGAGAGAGGAATGAAAGGGGTGGTGTTCCTTGCCAGGATATTCCAGTTCTGGATTCCTCTGGAAGATCTCAGCCCTTCCTAACACTCCTTCAGATCAGCTCTAATCATCCAGCTTTTTCGTCCTCCATACTTAAGGGCCACCAAATATTTCATTTCCTTTTTTCCCCTTTTCCTGGCTTCACAAGTGTAATAAAAAGTTAATGAATCTATAAATTGCTTACTGGCTTAAAAAAATGAAACAAATAGTTAATGGAAATTTTAATGAAAACACCCCATCTGCATAACTGAGGGCAAACCCAGGGCCGAAATACCTGGGACTTCATGGCCCAAACCAGGTGTCATGAAAGCTTGAAAACATTTACTGAGAGAAAGCGGGGTTCCAAGCTCATCAGTGTCTGAAAGACGACAAAGTCTCCACTCCAGGCTTCGAAGGGGCACCATGCGTTACATCTACCCTAAGGGAAACGTCGTCAGCACATTCCTTCATCAAACTGGGAGACCCTGTTTCTGAGAAAAGGAAAATGGCACAGAACCAGGAATCTGTTATGAGGCAAGAGGCCAAGGCTCGGGACTCGATTCCAGAAATGAGAAAAGCCGTGATAACTGAAGAGCCATCATGCGCTGCTGGGGTTCTCCAGAGGACAGTCCATCAACGTAAAATTGCCCGATTTCCCCTCCTCTGGAAATGCAAGTTAATGGGAGAGGGATATGCGTATTTTGGAAAAATGTCCCAGGCCACACTGGTACATCCTCCCTATTCAAAAGTACCTCCTTGATGTTTATTCTGTGTCAAGCACAGAGCCAGAACCTTTACAGACTTTATTTCTCATAGGCCCCCTACAACGTGGAAAGGTCAATATGACTATCCTCATTTTAATCTGGCAAAAGGAGAGGGAGGTTCAGAGAAGTTAAAAGTCACAGAACACAGCTAGTATATCCCCATCACAGAGTGTAGACACTTGGGCACTCAAGAAAAATCATCCAGGCTTTCTTCAAAAGCCTCTAACGGGGCTCCAGCCTCCATTCAAGGCCCTCCAATCCAACAGCCTCCACCTGTAGCCCGCAGAGTTTTTGTAAGATAGAAATAGGACCTTGTCGCTCCTGTTTAAACCCTTCACAGGCTCTCCTTCTCCTGCCAAGGCAAACACTACACTCCGTCCCAGCTCCCACCACCGCAGTCCTCACACCAAATGCTCCAGCTACACCGGGGTTCCTGCAGCTGCCCCCCTGTGCTCACTGCCCGGCTAACTCTCCTCCCCATCCTTCAAGTCTCATCTCAGACATCACCTCCACCCGGAAACTTTTCAACATCCCCACCCTGCCCTACTCCACCTCCCATCTCCCTGCAGCCACCCAAGGCAGGGTTGGATCCCCTCTGATGTACACTCTTCCCAATGGCCCCACTGCTCAATTACCTACCTGCCTGCCTCCTTCCCCAGGCCATGGGCGGCCCCCAGGCACAGACCAACGCTTGTTCAGCTCTGAGCACAGGGCCTGGCCCGGAGAAGAGACCCGGAAAATGCTGAGAATGGGCAGGGTGGCAGGTGATGCCTCTCTACAGCATCCTTGTCACGCAGTAGGTTCAAATCCTGAACCAGGTCCGGCTCCGCCCAGCCTTCCCCTGCTTCCCCAAGGGAGAATCACATGCACAAGCAGCCCACAGTTATTGGGGACAATGGAGCAGGAAGAAATGTCATTTCCCCCAAATCTTCAACCTCCTCGCCTGTTCATTCTTTTCTCAGCGGCTCGAAGAGTATAAAAATGGTCGAGATAGAGTCAGAGAAATGAGAGCCAGAGGGAGCAGAGAGGGACAGGAAAGCACAGAACAGGAACAGGATGCCACAAGCGCGTGCAAAGGAGAGTGGAGACAGGCCGGGGTTTGCCCTCAGGGTGATCTGGGTCAAAGGCAGGGCTTCTGGACATCCAGCCCGCCAGCAACCAGGGCTCTCAAAGAAACACCCGGGGACAAGAAATACCTGGAAATTATAACCGCTGCTTTCAGTTTCCAGAGATTTTGAAGCCTCTCTTTGTTTTTCCCCTAAACCAGTTACAATTAGCGTTGAGGGATATAATTACGTTGTTAGTCTAATTGCCTGTTTGAAGCAGGATCTACGGGGGTTTAATGGAAGATTTGAGGGGGAGGGCAGATAAAATAAAAAGTCAGGATAATCACAAAAGAGATGTGTAATGTGACTTTCTTCCCAGGTAGAGACAAGGCCTGAACCGCGCCAGAGGCCAGGGAATTGTCTCCTGCGCCAGCTCCCTCGCCCGGCTGGGCGGGGAACGGCGCTACCAGGCGGCGCGACTTCACTGGAAATTGATTTTGGAGACGCTGACCTAATTAATCAGGAAACGATCCTAGAAAGGTCCTCGGATTTGGAGCCTTTGCACTATTATTGGCAGTGACACACTTACACGTCAGCGGGCAGTATTTTCCCCAGTGGAAGCCAGCGTGGTGGTGGCTGACAGAGCTGGGCTGTGTGAGGCCAGAGACCTGCCTTCGCTACAGCAGGGTGGTCCTGTGCGGGGGGAACACACAGTTCTGTGGCCCTGGGGACAGAAGTCAGAGGCAGGCAGCTCTGAGCTCAGGATGAAGAGGAACGTTCTCCTCCAGGGAAAGAGGACAATTGAGAGGTAGTGAGCACCCTGACAACAGAGGCATTCAAGTTAGATGACCTTGTGATGGGGATGCAGAAAAATCAGCTAGGAGGAAGAACCAAATGGCTTTGAGGGACTGTACAAACCACTCCTGTCTCCAGACCACAGAGGGGAAAGGGGTCTGCAGGGACAGTGAGGGAGAGAAAGGTTCTCTTCACATCAGAGGACCCTTCCTGCCTTCTATGGGACTTCACTGTGAAGACCCAGCCCTCATATCTGGGTGGCAATGGAAATGTTCCTCTAATGATTTTTTTTCCAAATACAGGCAGCAATTTGCAGTAACCAAAAGCTACCTCCATGGGGAAAAGTGAAGGTCCAATGCAGAAGTCAAAAGCGAGGCACCTCATGTGCAATCATGGCCACTGCAGTGACCTAGCTCTGTTCCAGGGCCTTTTCCTCCATCATTCCATCTAACACAAGCACAACACCTGGACTGGGAACCAGAGAGCCTGCATTCAAGCCTGATCTTGCCACTCTGAGATGGAGAAAATAGGCAGAGATCAATTGCCCCACTGTCCTACAGTTTCCCATCTTGGGGAGAAGGGGGAAAATGGATCATCTCATAGCAACCCCCCCTAGTTCCAAAACGTAGGAAACCAGCACACTTCCCTAGCCAAGCCAGTAAGTGCAGAGATAACTCCATCACACATAGCTGACCCTGTATACACACTTTATCCATAGGAGGGCACTGCCTTCTGAAGTCGTTACACCTGTAATTGCCACAAGGCCAGGGGCTCCCATCTGCTCACCTCAGCACAGCTGGCTCCTAGCACAATGCCTGGCACAGAGCGGGCACTCAAAATTAGGTGGATAGACCATTGGCACTTAAGCGGCAACCACAGTTGATGAAATGGCATGTGCCCTTTTAATCCAGTAAGTTGTTGTCTGAAAACATCTCAGCTTCAGGGTCAGAGGAGAGGGCTTTCAGATTCCTTCTAGAACCTTCCAACCCCAAGGCTACACGCCTTCTCAGATCCCTCTTCTGATCTGACAACTGCAAAGCCGTGAGGTCCAGGGGGCCTCAGCAATTCTCTTTAAAGCCCTGAAACATTCCACAGAAAAGTGTGAGGACTTGGGTCTGCAGGCAAAGGCTGCCACTCGAGTGCCACGGAGTTGGGAAAGGCAGTGTCTGCTTTCCTTCCCGACTCCACCTCCTGACTAGCTTGTGCCTACAAGACAAGAATGGTCATATTCCAAATGTCAGGGCTGCCTGGGAGAAGTGAGCTCTGCTGGGTTTTCCGCACTTTCCCCACTCAGGGCTGACGACGGCGCTGGAGTGTGCTTGAGGCCCTCTGTACAAAGGGAGCAGAAGTTCCACTGCACCATTTATGAGGTTGCACTGCACACATGACCCAGAGCAGAAAGACTCACTGAAATCCAATAAAGATGAGGGGCAGGGGAGGCTGCTCTTCCTGCAGAGGCCACAGCATCTCCTTCCACGCAAACTGCCCGGCTCCGCCACCGACTGAGAGGAAGACAAATGGCCGTTTGGATGCTCTTTGTCAAGGGCATCAAGATGGCGGCCAACAGGGCGTCCTGGACTCACCCTTCTCCCCCACATTGTTCCAGGGCTCCCATTTAAAGGCCTTCAAAAGTCGGAGGCAGCTGTGGGTTTTTTTTATTGGGGTGGGGGGAAGGGGCAGGAGGAGGAGTAAAAGTTTTACTTATAAGAAAACAAAAACAGAGCCATGGCACTTGTATTTCTAGTGGAGACAATCATTGGCTGTTTTCACTTTGTAAAAGGCTGGGAGACCTTGTACCTGCTCAAAAGTCTCCACATCAGGGCTGGTTCCAGCCACAGAGAGCAGCCGGGGAGACGTGGCAGGCCTGGTCCCCAACCAGGGATGTGACCCTGAGCTTTGTAACACAGGCCAGAACTCTCCATTCAGTTCAGTTCTGTTCAACTGTCAACAATCAGAGGCGGCATGTGGCCATGGGAATTGGAAGGTTCTAGAAGGAGTCTACGTGTCAAGTCCTGTGCTGGACTTGATGGACACCACAAGGAACTTGCTACTGAGCAAGGCCAAGATGGTGTCCCCCGGAAATCACATCAGTGCTGTGACTGTACGGTAATCCCTGGCGCCACAGAGTGTTCACATGTGCGTGCCCGCTGACTGAGTACTTTACACACATCACCTCTTTTAATCCTCACAGTAATGCTGCAGGGTAGGTATTCTGCATCTGAACTGTCCAGATGAGGAAACAGAGAACTACTAAGATTAAGTATCCTGTTCAGGTGGAGGAGCCCAGGTTCAAATCCAGCTCTATCTGATTCCCAAATTCCATGGATGATTCCAACCCACCAGTAGGTAAGGATTCACTAAAAGGCCCCAGGACAGAGAGCCCCATGGGCACGAGCTTGCTTCCTTCCTTCACTCTACAAACCGTCTCTGAGCCCCTCTTCTGAATCAGACACTCTACCTACATGGTTTGAGTGAAGGGCAAGGTGGGAAAACTGCAGGTCCACTTCGAAGAGGAAAGGAGAGATTAATCCCCCAAACGGAACAAGGATTAGAGCACCACGGACAGGAGGGGGCAGGCCTTCCCAGAGCCATGCAAAACAGAATGAATGGGTTGCAGGGAAGAATCGGGTGAGACCCATCACCGGAAACGAGAAGGACCACCTGGCTGGGAATCCTGTCTCAGGGACAGGCATCTGAGATTGTCCCCCTGGATAACCAAATGACCGCCCGTGTCTCCCTTTCAGCTCTGTGATACAGACGAGTCTAAGAGCGTGAGACCACCCCCCCCGGCTTGCACTCTGCCACTTACACAGCACATGAGCACACACTCTCCCACCCACCTGGACCCCATCACACCCCTGCAAGGGGTACTTTCATACCCCGCTGCAGAGAGGAGGAAACGGAAGCACACTGATCCTCACTCCTTGGCCCACAATCGCTAGAGAAATGTACGGGGCTATGATGATGATTAACATCCCAGCTTGCCCTCCGCCTCGCGGAAGTAATTACACACTGGGTCAGGTCTGGAGTCCTTCCCTCTAGGTACTATGTCTGCAATCACGGGAATGATGGTGGGGGGCATCTTGAAGGAGCGAAGGGCTGTCTGTCTCTGAACTCACATGAAGTCCCAGCACTCCTTGTTTCCTTGGAAAACAGTTTCTAGACTTGTCACCTATCAATTGCCTGAATCCTTTTTTCTGGGGAAGGTTTCCCCTACTTCACTAATTGCTTTCACTGCCTTTTCCTCTGTAAATTTAATTAACCTGCTATGTGACCACGGGTTAGGCAAGCCTCCACGCCTCTTCAAACTCAGTTTCCCCTTCTGTAAAATGAGAGTGGGCTCTAATCTCTCAGAGCCCTGACAGCTCGACAGGATTCTGTGATCAGGCTCGGGCTAAGCACGTGACCTTGATGTTCCTGGCTGCTTCGACGGGCCGGGAGCTCACGGGAGCACCAAGACCATTCTGCTCTGAACGGCTCCCAGCCCGGACTCAGTGGCACCAGCTCTCTCTCACGGCCTGGCATCATCCTCGATGAAAAGGCAGGACGGCCTAACTTGGCTAACTCCCTCTGTCCCTGATGGACCCCCAAAGCTCAGATTTGCGTCTGGCCTTTCAGTGGAGCTGCCAGTCTCCGGGTGTAGGAGAAACTCCAGATCAGGGGCTGGATCAAGAGCATAAGCGTGAGGCTGAAATTGTAATAATAATAACTGACATTTATATCACGCTTTTCATCCCCAAATCCCAAATTAATTAACTTTTTACGAGACATTTTTAAACTAGTGCCATTTAATAAAATTCTATTAGGAGAAGTCTTTTTTTTTTTTTTCCCCCAGCCCTATATTTTTATTAACAGCCACCAGAAATATAATTTACAGGCAACCAAAAGCTAGTCAAGAGAGGGACAGGGAGTGGTGGATTCTGCCGGTGAGAAAGCAAGAGATTCTGCACTGACCACAGGGGCTGACCCCCTGGCCTCATTGTTAGGGCGGGCCTGGGCCCTCTGGGGGGTCCACGGGTCCTGGTTACTCTACAACACTGAATCTCCGCCTTGCATCATTCATCTCATATTTACTGATCATCGATTTTCTGCAGCCACTACAGGAGCTGCTGGGCATGAAACGAGCAAACAAAGCGCTCATGGTCATTGCATTCTTGGGGCACGCAACCTAATGGGGTAGAGGAATGTTCAACGATTATCTCACTGATTACTAGATAATGATGGTTGTGCTAGGTGCTGAGAAGAAAGAGACCCCTCTCTCCCCTGATGACAGCATCAAATAGGGACACATAATCTAGCCTGGAGTTAGGGGCTGGGAGGATCAAGAAAGACCTCCCTGAAAATTGACATTATTCAAGGCTCAAGTAGGGAAGAAGCAGGATCATACGTGTCCTTTTAAATAACTGGTTCACAGCTGGCCTGTATTCTCTTTTGTGTCTGTGGAATATCACCTTCTTATGTGCACCTGTCACAGACACAATGTCCAACACGATGGCCGCTAGCCATGTGTGACTGAGCATTTGAAATGTGACGAATCCAAAGTGATATGGGCTGTATGTGGAAAATACCAATTTCAAAGACTTTGTACAAAATTCAAAAATGTATAATAGCTTTTTTTTTTTTTTTTAGTAAACTTTTTATTGACATACAATACACTGTCCCACTACTGCATTGGTAACAGATTTGACTGGCAATCAAACTCATAAGACACAGTAGCATTTGATCCAGCACTTAGTTTGCTTAGCTTTTTAGAAGGATTCAGGACAGGAAAGAGCATGCACGGACCTTCAGTCTCAGTGGAAGCCAGCAATTCTCCATGTGCATCGCTGCTTGGGTCCCTCCTCTCTTGCCTAGAGACTTGTATATAGTTGCTGGTGATGAGGCCATGGGGTGTGGGGTTCATCTTCAAAAATGTATAATAGCGTAATAAGAATTTTGATATTGGCTACATGTTGAAACGATAACATTTTGGAAATACTGGGCTAAATAAACTATATTACTAACATTAATTTCAACTGTTTCTTTTCCCTTTACTGTGGCTACTAGAAAATTTAAAGTTACACATGTGGCTTACATTATATTTCTATTGGACACCTCTGTGTTATGTCTTGAAGAACAGAGAATTTTAAATAAAATATTTATTCATCTACTTCAGGGGGAAGATGAGCATGCATGGCTATTGTGGCTGGTTTGGGCCCAAGAGTGCATTTATCTGGCCCTCATTCCATCATCCAACAGAACAGAAGAGGAGGGTGGAAAGGGTAGAAATTCCACATGGGATCAGAACTGTTCAGGGTAGGAGCACGGGGCAAGAGGAGGCCACAAATTCCAAGACGCAAACCAGCCCCATCACGTTCCCCGTCCGGTTTTAGCAAGGGGGAAAAAAAGGAGTTAAAAGGAGAAAACCGAAAAACCTAAAACTTTTGACTCCCACTCCCTGAGTCAAAGTAAAGTAAGGTCAGGGGAAGATCAAGTTTCTCCAGAGTCACCTGGACTTTGTTTCAAAATTCAAGGCCAAGCTCTCTTTCCTGACACTGGCAATGGACGGGACACAGGTCAGGGGGGGCCCGAGTCCCTCATCATCCTTGTTTCTCTCCAGCCCCTAAACAGGTTTCACAAACTAGTGGCCTGGAATGAGTTTTGGGGGTTTTACATTATTTAAAAAGTTTCTTCAGTGAGTTGCCGTAATTTGAAAGTTAGGAAAAATTTTACAGAAAACTCTAGATTTAGAGCTTCTCTTCAAGGAAAAAAAAAAATCGGAAGCTCTGGCCACACTGGGCCTATGTTCTGACAAGGCCACAGTCAGCTGTAGCTGAGTGGCAACGGCTCTCCTTAGATGGAACACAGGGGCTCCCAGCCATTCTGCATGTGGGTCTGTGCCCCGCCCAGACACTTTACACTCTCACTCCACTTGTTTGGGAACCTCTGTTCATGCAGTGACCGCTGCCCAGAACGCCCCTCTCTCTCATCCATGGCTAGCACCCCTCCTTAGCCAATACTGTCCTCCCAGCCTCCAGCTCTCCTGACCCCTCCAGCTCTCCTGAGTCAGGTGCAGAGTTTGCACTTACCACACTCTACTGCAATAATTCAGTCCCATCCTGCTTCCCTCTCCTGTCTCATCAATGCCAGGCAGAAAAAATGTTCACTTTGTGAACCATGCCAAGAAGGCAAAGAAAACATGTTGGAAATCATACCCTACCCTTGTCTCCTCCCCAGCTGAGTTTCTGCTGTGATGTTTCCAGATGCGCCTGGAACAGTCGTCAGCTTGGTGAAACCAACCTAGAACACTCCTGTAAATAAACTACACTTTCACCAATTACCTTACAGGCCAAAGAAGCCATTAGAAGTTGAAAATTATATGTAGTTTGGAGTGAATCTGAACCCATGTTACCAACCTAAATAGTTCTTTCTGTTGAGCAAACAAGAATTTCTTGATTGCCCTTTTTGAAGTTGCCAGAGCCCTGTCTTCTTGCTGTTAAAATGAAGTTTCACAATGGTCCTAAACCAGTTATTCTTGTTTTCCTGAAAGAACTGTCTGTCATTCAATCACAAATAAAATCTTTTATAAAACAGCAAATGCAAGGGCACCTGCCCAGTGAAGTGGGAAGCAATGATTTCTCCATACAGGAAAAATGGAGCACTGGTTCATCATCTGCTCCATAAGCATTTCCTGAACACCTACTGTATGCAAGACCTGGGGACATGCTGGTCAGTTTGTAGCCTAGAAGAGTGGCAACAGATAAAGAGGAAACATCAGAGGGCCTGTCAGAAACAGACCATGCACAAGGACATCCAACTTTTCATTCAGTCCATTAAAACAGGCTCTGGTAGGCAAGTCTGCAGTCCTTTCTCTTCAGCAAATTAAGGTTCTTTGAACCCCTGGATTCTGCCTTTAATTAGGTCACGTTAACCAGAAAGACTAAATATGACAGAAAAAAAGGAAAGAAGAGCAAGAGAGAAAGGAGAGAGAGAGGGGAAAGAAGAGACTTAAGATTCCAAAGAAAGAAATGATCTCCCATCAAGCCACTCCTCTGTGTGAAACTAAAAAAAAAAAAAAAGATAACTATTATCTGTAAACTTATCAAACTCCATCATTTTGAGTAGAGAGACTGTGGCTCAGAGAAAGTCCTATCCTGTCCATTCTTCAAAGTCCAGCTCAAAAGCCCACTCCTTCCTCCATCTCTGATGCCTCCAGGGAATTAGAGAAAGAGCAGCTCCCACTACTGACTACTTATTCTGTGCAGACACTCCCAAATGTTTTTCTAGCTATGTCCTATTTCATTTCCCAAAACCCTATGTGACAAGAGCTATTCTCACTGCCTTTTCCAGGTGAGAAATGGGTGGTTTGTAGAGGGTCGACCAGCTGTCCAGCTGGACTTGCATCCCAAGCCATCTGATGGCCAGGGCCTCACTGTCTCTCTACCCTGGAGACCCAATGTTGACCCAATATTCACTCATCTCTCCAGAGTGAAGAACAAAACAGAAATAAAGAAATAAAGAGTTTTCAGAGCACAACAGTCAAGTGCTGAGGAGGAGGAATGAAACAAGACACTCAGACACACCCTGATGAAATTTCCCAACTCCAAGAACAAAGAGGAATCCTTAAATGCCTCCACAGAGGAAAAAAAACCTATAGAGAAACAAGACTCAGTCTAGCATCAGACTTCCCATCTGCAAGATCAAGGGCTGAAGACAAGAGTGCAAAGGCTACAAAGTTCTGAGAAAAAGGACTTTGAACCTAGAACTCAACTGCAAACCAACCCATCACTCAAGTGTAGGGAAAAAGAATGACCTCTTCAGATATATAAAGGTGCCATCCCAGCACCTCTTCTGAAAAACATTAAGGAAAATGAATCCAAGAAAGAAGACATCAAATAGAATTTTAAAAAGAAGAGAAAGAAACTCAACAAAGTAGAGTTAAGTCTATAAAGAGTGACTGAAAATGTAGCTGTGAAGCTCAAGGCAGCTCTTACGTAATTCCCAAAAACACAATGCAGAATTTTTTTAAGCTGGAAATAAAATTCCATATCATATTAACCAAGAACAGATTATAGAGAGAGGGTAAGGAAAGCAAAAGTACAGTTAAAGGTCAAATATTTGTGTGTGGGCGGGGAATCTTTGAGGGTAATTAGAGATACTAATTTATTCTTGTCCAAGTTTAAATATGTTTGTTAAAAATTTGAGCATAAGTAAGAAATGAGAAATAAGATTATGACTCTAAATCAGTAAGAATGGGGGTGGGGGTAGGGTCCAAGCAGGAGGGTTAGAAAGAAAAAAATAGAAATAAGGAAAAATGGAGACTAAAGAAAACTTTGGCAATCCAACAATAAGCAGGAAAAAACATCATGGAAAACCAAAAACAAATTAAGGTGGCAGAAGGAAGCTGAAACTTCAACAAGCCAACATGATAAATATGGATGGTATATAAATTCCCCCATTAAAAAAAAGGGTATCACAGATGGGGGGATGCAGGGTAGGCCAGAAGCTAAAACAAAAAGACCCAGAAAGGCTAAAATAGAAAGGACTATAATGACACGAGATAATATCAACGAGGAAAGCTAGGTGAAGTGTACGTGGGAACTATCTGCATTCTAGCTGCAACTCTTCATGAAGTCTTAAATTATTATACAACAAAAAGTTTTGTTTTTTTTTTAAATAAGGAATTAACAGAATGACACCAGGCATATGGCAGTAAAAAACAGAAATGGTAACAGACTGCAAGGCAAAAAAAAAAGAATTACAATGGACAAAAAGATATTTTAAATCGATACAAAATTCAACCACTAAAAAGATATTACTATATCCATTAAATATACAGGTCAAAAATTGTTGAAAATACAAGGAGAAATGTAAAAAAAAAATCAGTTATAATAGGAGATTGCAGCATACTTCCCAGAAAGGGACAGATCATGAGGATTTAAAGGGGGCGGGGAGGAGGCAATAAAGGATTTGAAAAACACAATTAGTTTGATATATTTTTGTATGTATTTATAAAACAATGCGCATCTTTTCAAAAATCCATGGAACAGGGGCTTCCCTGGTGGCGCAGTGGTTGAGGGTCTGCCTGCCAATGCGGGGGACACGGGTTCGAGCCCTGGTCTGGGAGGATCCCACATGCCGCGGAGCAAATGGGCCCGTGAGCCACAACTACTGAGCCTGCGCGTCTGGAGCCTGTGCTCCGCAACAAGAGAGGCCACGATAATGAGAGGCCCGCACACCGCGATGAAGAGTGGCCCCCACTTGCCGCAACTGGAGAAAGCCCTCGCACAGAAACAGACCCAACACAGCCATAAATAAATAAATAAAAATAAAAATAAAAAAAGCAGTTATTTAAAAAAAAAAAATCCATGGAACAATTACAAACTGATCATGTGATGGGCCACAAAGAAAACCTCAATAAATTTTTTTAAGTTAGAAATTACACAGGCCATAGTCTCTGACCACGAAGCAATAAAGCTAAAAATTAAACAAAAAGAGCCACAAAAAAATTAACCACTTGGAAATGTAACCCAAAGGATATCTAGAGGAGTATATTTTAAGAAGAAATTAAAACAAACTGCAGACTGTTTAAAAATGAACAATGAGAGTACTATATAGCAAAACCCATGGGATACTTCCAAACAGTCACTCAAAAAGGAAGTGAAGAAGAAAAAAATGGAAATTGACCGAAAGTCAAAAATGAATAAAAATAATCAAAAGTTAAAGAAACAGAAAACAAAAGACTTGACAATAAAAGCAAGGGCAAGTCCTTTGAAATTATGAATAAAAAAAATAGCTAACCCCGCCTGCCCCCTCAATGTGTCTGGCCAAGAAAATAAAAAAATAAATTTAAAATATTAAGAAATGAGAATGTGACTGTAACTACAAAATCAGAAGGATGGATAGAAAGAGGGAAAGAAGAAGGAAGGAAGACTTTTTATTTATATATATATATTTTTTTTTTTAAATAAATTTATTTATTTATTTATATTTATTTTTGGCTGTGTTGGGTCTTTGTTTCTGTGCGAGGGCTTTCTCCAGTTGCGGCGAGCGGGGGCCACTCTTCATCGCGGTGCGCGGGCCTCTCACTGTCGTGGCCTCTCCCCTTGCGGAGCACAGGCTCCAGACGCACAGGCTCAGTAGTTGTGGCTCACAGGCTTAGTTGCTCCGCGGCATGTGGGATCTTCCCAGACCAGGGCTCGAACCCGTGTCCCCTGCATTGGCAGGCAGATTCCTAACCACTGCGCCACCAGGGAAGCCCTATATATATTTTAAAATGCATACAAAATAGATCTGTTTCTAAATAATAAAAATTACCCAAAATTGACTCAAGAGGAAATAGAAAATTTGAATAGACCAAGAATTAGAGGAAGAAATTTGAATTATAAAATTACTGGGAATATTCAAATAATTTTACTGGCAAATTCTACTAAATCCTCAATAAACAGATTATACCTATATTTTCTAAATTGTTGGGGGGAGGGCAGCATCCCAATTCTTCCTACAAAGTCAACATACTTCTCCTATTAAAACTGGGCAAAGATCATTTAAAAGAGAAAATTATAGATAAATCTTATATAAATACAGACCCCAAATTCCTACATAAACATCAGCAAGTAAGACATGGCACTAAATTACAAATGTAATACAACTCTAAAAATAAGCATCAACCTAGGTCTTCTGGATTTTGAGGTTTTTTTAAAATGAGCAACATAATTCACTAGGAATTTTTTTAAACCTCCACATGAAGGGTATCTCTCTAAAACCTCCCTCAAACACTTAACATAATGCCAAAGTTACTCCAATTAAAGTCAGGAATAACCAAGAATGCCCAATATCACTATCATATTATTCAAAATTATTCTGGAGATCCTAGCCAATGTAAAAAGGCTGGAAAAAAGAAAACAGAAGTATAAGTATAGGAAAGGAATAGACAAACCTGCCGTTATTTACAGATACGACTGTCTATATTAAAAAAAAAAATCCAAAAGAATCAATTGAAAAACTATTAGAATAAAAGAGAATTCAGCGAAGTAGCCAGATAAAGGATACATATTCACAAGTCAGTGGCTTTCCAACACATCATCAATAATCAATTAGAAAATATAATAGGAGGAAGAATCCCATTCCTATGAGTAAGAAGTTACAAAACACCAAGAAGCAAACCTATACAGTTCGAAGGTATAGCAATTAAAACAGCTGGGGGAAAAAATGGCACAGAATTAGGTAAACTGATCAATTTAAAAGAATAACAAGTCCACAGGCAGACTTATGTAGATGTGAGAATTTAGACAATTGTGAACGTGTCATTTCAAATCAGTAAGAAAAGGACAGACTATTCACTAACAACAATAATGCCTCCTGATATTATGCACTGAGAAGGAAGGCCACACCTTCACTTCCAGGTATTCCTGCAAAAACTGCTTGACCTGAATCTAATAACAAGGAAACATCAGACATACCCAAATGGAGGGAGAGTCTACAAAATAACCAGCCCATACTCAAAAAAAAAGTCGAGGTCATAAAAGACAGAAGGAAGACTGCAATAGTGATCCAGATGTAAAGAGAGTAAAGAGACAGGACAATGGGATTCAGCTTGTGAACCAGGGTTTTCTTTTCCTGTAGAGGACATTATTGAAACAGATGATGAAATAGGAATCAGGTTTGTAGACTTGCTAATAGTATTCCACCAGTGTTAATTTCCTGATTTTGATCGCTGAACTGTGGTTATATAAGCAAATGTCCTTGTTTTTAGGAAATACACCCCGAAGTACTTAAGGGTAAAGGGGTATCATGCCTGCAGTTTTGTCTCAAATGGTTTAGGAAAAGGATTTACTAGAGAGTTGGGGGAGGAGAAGGGAGGGGAGCGGGGGAGAGAGTGAGGGAGAGGGAAAGCAAACACGGAAATGTTAACCTTTGGGGAACTGGGGTGAAAGTGATACAGGAATTCTTTGTACTAGTCTTACAACTTTTCTGTGAGCCTGAAATTATGACAAAATACGTTTTAAAAAAGAAAAATGCAAGTTGCAAGAATCCCTTGGGATAGTTGTGGTTTCATCCATATACAGCATTATTATAAATGTGTCTGGGGATTATAAACACCAAATTCTAGATTGCTGGTACCTCTGGAGAGGGAGGGGACGGACACTGGAGAATGGGGTCCCAACTCTGTCAAGTTTTGTTAAATAAAATCAGATGTGGCAAAAAAAATAAAATTTAGAAATAGATAAGAGTGGGACACCTGGAAAAATACACAAAAATAAATGCCAGATGGATTAAACAGCAAAACAGGAAAGAAAAGCAATAAAAAATACTAAATAAATACAGGAGAATTTTTTAAAAAATAATATTGGAATGAAGAGGTATTTCTAAGCATCTTCAGAAAACAAAGTACAACAAGGACGAAAATGAATAATTCTTACCAATATGCCGGGTTCTAAGCATTTCATACACATATTATCTCAATTGATCCTTAGAACAACACAATGATACAGGTTCTATTATTCCCAGGACACAGATGCGGTTCAGAGAGAACGTTTGGTCACAGGTCCTAGACACCTCCCAAATTCTGCACCAATCCCCATTCTATGCGCTCATGGCAGAAAGTCCCCCATTTTTTGCAATTCCCATGCAGCAAACCGAAGAAAATCCAGGAGTAGCCAGATTCCAGAAGGTTCTAGAGGATTCCCATTCAATCTTTCAACAAATATTTACCAATCATTAAAAAAAAACAAATTATCTTTTTCTATTGGCTCCGTAATAGGCATGTCACTTATTTGATTTAATCCTTAGACCACCATCATGAGGCAGGTTTTTCTATTCCTATTTTCAAGCTGAGATAACTGAGGCTCAGACTCTGGGAGAGGGATATTCAAGGTAACAGTTGGTCCAGCAGAGCTGGGATTTGAACCCAGGCCTGTCTGTCTCTGGAGCCTGGTCCCTGACCACCCAGCCGTACCGCCTTTTCTATAGAGTGCTCCATGTGCAAGATTCTGCATGAGAGACTTTCCCTGGAGTAGGAGAAAGAAGCCCGGCCCGTGGTTTGAAGCCAACCACCCCCTTCCCTGGGATTTTAGGAAGAACGGGCCCCATCCGCTTCTGCTCCAACAGCTGAGCCCCCGAGTGATGGAGCGCCCAGAGCCGCAAGTAAGCATGAATGCCATCCATTCAGCGAACATTTGTGGAGCAGCTGTTATGTGCCAGCTCCTGGGACACACTGGGGAGTAAGAGAGACTTCACCCCATCCTCAAAGAGCTTGAAGTCCAGAGAACTGAATATCCAGCCATAATTAAGGATGAAACCAATCAAGACTGACTGGGATAGGGGGAGAAGGGAGGAGGTAAGGGGGCTTCACAGAGGCCCCAACGCCCCCTCTTCTTTCAGAAGCGACACAGAGGCCCAGAAAGAATTCTTTGTTCAGAGGTGATGCAGCCAGGAAGGGAGAGACTGAAATTCAAGGTTTCCAACCCCCGTCCTAGGGCCGTGCTCCTTCTCTGCAGTCAATCGACATGAAGACATGCTCTGGGCACAGCCCTGGGTGTTCCCAGAGCCAGGTAGACAGCAGGTGGTGCTTCTGTCCCTGTAAATAGCTCTCATCCCAATGCGGCCTTGTGGGAAGCCAGCCAGAGGATGTTGGTTGTGCTGTACCCTCTCCTGGACCTGCCCCCGGACTGGCAGCTCCCACTCGAGCTCCTAAAATGACTGGCCTTCGTGAACCCGCCACAGCTGGCCATGGTGTAGTCCGGGAGGAAAAGTCCGCCTGCTTCCACAGGGGGCACTGGCCGCCAAGGTCAGAGTAGCCACAGCGAGCCTCTCCATCCCGGGGCCTGGGCCACAAAGCAGCTTCCCACCAGGCAGGGGACGCTAGCTGCGGCTCCACACCAGCCAGAGGGGCTCCGGCCACGCCACCCGGACACACGACCAGCCAGCCAACCGGCCTCGTGGCCATTCGTAAAACCATGTCCTGGGTCTGAGGCCACTCGCACCTGTACCTGGGGAGGGCTGGGTTTGTGAGGGACCCTGAGCGTAGCTCAGCCGTTCTGAGCCCCATTCTCCTCTTCATCCTGCCACGGCTCTTTCACGGAGGTGCCGTAGCAAATGAGCTTATAAAGCATAAAGGGCTCTACAAATAGGATACCCTGGCGGCCCCAGCCTCTCCACGCTCAGGCCAAGGCCAAGAGCATCCTCACAGCCAAGGTCTCCCTGACTCCTCTTGTCTGCCCGAGTCACACACTGCTCAGGAATTAACCTAATCCAGCCTGTAGCATTATCTACACTATGTGCCTAAAAAGCGATGCTTCACCAACGGGCCTGAATGCATATGACCTTCAAAGTGCCCTTGGGAGGCTGTGTTCTCATTCCAACAATCCCACTTTGGGGAACACATCCACAAATCCGTCTCTGGGAACAAATCTTCCTCATTTAAGGACGGTTCTGTTTTGGTGAAAAGAGTTACCAGTCTCTGGGCACTTACTACAAACCGAGCACTGAGCTTAACCGTGCTCCGTGTATTCTGTCCATTTAATCCTTGCAACGGATGCACAAGGCTGGTGCAATTATTACCCCCCCTTTTCAGATGAGGAAGTCACCTGCCCAATGGCAAACACTGGTGCAGAGCCAAGGCCGGGCCTGGTGTGGGCTGGCTCGGCCTGTGGGTGTCCTTCTCGCTACTCTGCCAGCTCCGGGGCATTTCTCCTCCTCCTTTGAAAACGGCAGCAACGCTGAACACACGGCCCAGGCAACCCGAGCCACCAGCCTTCCTAGCGGCGTCATCTACAGAGACCTTGCGCTGCAGAGGTCAGCCCAGGCTGCCTGTCTTCGCTCCACCGTTACTCTGTCTTCAGAACAGCTCCTGTGACTCCATCAGTTCTTTAATCTCCTTTGCTCCAGTGGCCTTCCTTTCACCTCCCCACCACCAGCCTGACTACCCCCTCCCGCTTCACACCTAGACCTTGTCCTCGCCAGTGACACCCCACACCAATAGTCTCAACCTCCAGCATCCTGGGCCCAGACTCCCAGACCGGGCCCCCAGTCCTCGAACCAGGGGGACCTCCCACCCACCGCCGTGTCTCCCCTTCCCTCCCTCCTCCCTCACTGCCATCCTTCCCCAGCCAAGACCAGACCCATCGTGATCGACCCCCCCTTGGCAAATCATCTTTCAACTCTCGAGCTCCCTCTAGCCTTTTACTCCCTAGCAAACCCCACGTCAACTCCGTGGCCTACCCTGCGCTGGAGAAACACACACAACCGCGCAGATTGTCTCACTGTAAATTTACGACCACAAACCTCAAGTGGGCCCTTAGTGCAGCCCAACCTTTTCCCTCCTCAATTCACTCTCCCAGATGCGTATCTGAGACTTTCCCCTTTCTCCTCAAACCTCAAACAACCTGCTCGCTCTCCACTGACAGCTACTTTCCCTGAGAAAAGAAAAGCCATCAGAAGAAAACGACTCGTCTTTCCACCCCCAAATCTAACAGGCTGCTCCACCTGTACTGAAGAGTCCCCCTTCCTGCCTGTTACACCGGCCCAAGCATACCTCTCCCATCCGAGCCGAGCCCTCACTCAACGCTGGGCCCCATCCCCTCTTCCCAACCCGAGGTCACTGCTCTGGCAATTTCCCCCCCTCTCTCCTGGGACGGTTCTTCCTTCTCCACCAGATCCTTCCCACAGCACAGAACAGGCTGTCACAGCGGCACCAGGGCTCACGTCCCCCTCCACCTAACTCTGCCCCCCTTTGGAGCAAAATTCCTCACACTGGTCTGTGCTCTCCAACTCCACCTCCTCGCTCCCATTCTTTGAAGTCCACTCCACTCAATGAGCCAAGCCGCCCCCCAGCACACCACTGAAATCACTCTCCCCAAGGTCACCAGTGACTGACCCTCCTGCTGCCAAACCCAACAGACATTTCTCAGTCCTCATCTTGGCTAACACAGTTGATCTCTCCTTCCTTCCTAAAACTCTTTTCTTGGATTTGGAGACCCCTCACCCTCATGGGTCGTCCCCTGGGCTGGTTCTGCCGTCCCTTCCCGAGACAGAGGCTCAGGAGGAAGGAGTTTTGGGACTCCTCTCTCCCTATACTCACTTCGTAGGTGACCTCAGCAAGTCCCACAGAGTTCAATGCCATCTACATGCTGACGACTCACCGATTTAATATTCAGTTCTGACCACTGCTCACCTGAGCTCCGGACTCACCTTAGACTGCTTACTTATCTCAGAGGCATCTTAAACTTCACAGGTCTAAAGGGTCCCATTTCCCATCCCCACCCCACCAGGACCTGCTTCTCCCTGAGTCTCACCCCATCTGGCAGTGGTGCTACCAAGCTCACGGTGCTCCAGCTAACATCTAGGCTGGAGTCAGCCTTGATTCATTCCGCTTTCCCTCCCACTCCACGTCCAACCTGGTGCTGAGTCCCGTTGCCTCTGACATCGAGAGTCATCCCACCTCTGATCCTTCCTCAGCATCTCTCCATCACCCCTCCCCCACCCTCCCAACCAGCATCTCCTCTTACCTAGGCTACCTCTCAGTTTCCCATCCAGTCTTCTCATTTTCATTCTTTCCCCTCCCAGCAGCCTGGGGGATCCTTTAAAAAGGTGAATCAGATCCCGTGAACACCCAAACCCAAAACCTTATAAAATCTTCCACCCCATTCACGGTGGCCTGCTAGACTCTCCAGGATCCGGTTGACCCTGCCTATCTGGTCGCATCATCTCACTGCTTCCCTCACTTTCTCCAACTAGCCACAGTGGCCTTTTACTATTTCCCCAACACACCACACTCATTCCTACCCCGGGGCCTTTGCACTCACTGTTCCCTCCACCTAGAGTGCTTTTCCCCATCAATCACAAGGTTTGTTTCCTCATTCCATTCAAGCCCCTGCTTATCAGTGGCCTTTCCTGACTCCCAAACTCAAAGAGCCCTAGACCTCATTCCCTGTATATTACCACTATATCCCAACCACGTTTCATTATCTTCACGCCACTGAACATTATCTGAATTCCACTACTTATTTAGATGTTAAGTCTCTGTGAGGGCAGTGGCCTTGCCTTATTTACTCTTGTATTCCCAATGCCCACAACAATCCCTGGCCCATAGTAGGTGATCTATGAATAGATATAAATGTGCTGAATAAATGAATTCACAAACGAATGAATCAATCACTACACTAAATAGCCTCCCATCAGCCCGGAAAGTGGAGAACAGCACTGTCCGATAGGAATATAATGTGAAACTCACATGTGATTTTAAATCTTCTAGTAGCCACATTTTAAAAAGAAACTGCAAAATTAATTCTAATAATATATTTTTTATTTAACCCAATACAACCAAAATGTTATTTCAACATGACATCAATATTGAAAGAACTATTCATGAGTTGTTTTACTCTCTTTCATACTAAGCCTCTGAAAACAGGTATGTATCTTATACTTAGAGCACATCTCAACTTGGACTAGCCACGTTTTGGGGGCTCAACAGCCACATGTGGCAAGTGGCTGCCGTGCCAGCCAGCACAGATCTAAAACATGAGCCTGACCAGGTCGCTCCTGAACCCAAACTCCTTCCTGACACCTCACGGCTCTCGGGATAAAGTACCCAGCTCCTCTGCGAGGCACGAAAGGTGTCTTACGACCTGCCCCTCTGGGCTCTAAACACCCGCCTGTACCAGCCACACCTTCAGATCTCTGAATGTGGCGTCTGCTCACTTGCCTCTGAGCTTTAGCACATGCTGTTCCTGCTGCCTCAAAGGCTGCTTTCCTTTCCTGTGCTGTAGGTCACAGCCCAGGGACTCAGGCCCACTTAAAAAATGAGTGAGAGATTTAATCCTAAAATGTAATCCTCTCCCTAACATTTTACCACCACATCAAAAAGACTAGAGTATAACAATAGTGGATTACAACTGAGACCTGCAAGACACAAATTCTATTTAAGAACGAGTTCTTAGGTAAACCCAAAGACAATAGGAAAAGGGGAGGGGGGGGGGACAGACAAGGAGGAAATTGAAACCTGACATCTACAGGTACAGCAAACATTAAATGTGGCCCAGTAACATCACATAGCCATAGAAACAAAGCTTCACACTAAAATGCTCACAACCTCAGTTCCTGTCACTAAATACATTATGTCTGGCTTTTAACAAAAAATTACAAGGCATGCTAAAAGGCAAGAAAAAACAGTCTGGAGAGACAAAGTAAGCAAGCATCAGAATCAGATTCAGATATGACACAGATTTTGGAATATAATTTAAAATAACTATGATTAATATGTTAAGGGCTCAAATAGAAAAATCAGACGCTATGTAAAAATAAATGGGTAACATAAAAAGAGAATTGAAACTCTAAGAAAAAATGCTAGAAATCAAATACACAGCAACAAAAATGATGAATGCCTTCGATACGCTCCTCAGCAGACTGGACACAGCTGAGAAAAGAATCACTGAGGTGGAAGGTAGGTTATAGAATAGAAACTACCCAAACCAAAATACAAAGAGATAAAAGAATGAGATGATACAAACTTCTGGTTTCCACTTCAACTTGTTCACAACAAGAGAAAAGCTGGACAAACTGAAAAATCAATAACTTGTCTTAGACCATCAGAGAATTGAGATCACAGGACCCTGAAAAGTGGAGAGACAGGTGAATAGAGAGACTCATAGCCTACCAGGAACTGAAGCTGCCCCCTGGAGCCAGGAGCTGGTAGGAACACTTGGGGTAATTGTGGAGACTGAGCAGAGATGAGCTTGCGAGAGAAACACTGCTGGGGGCGCCACTCTTTCCTGAGTTTTTATCTCCAGGAGTCTTACCAGCTTCTCAGGGTTTTAAGATGGAAAAAAAGTTCTCCTCTTGGTTCCAGCAGGGGGAGGGGAAAAGTAACAATTTTGAATTACACCCAGAACATTCTGTCCTATTCAACAAAGGCCCACCCTCAAGGGAAAATATTGATGGAGTCTAAACAAAGTGAGTTTAACAAGGAATTAACTGACATAAGGGAAGGGAAATACCCAACTCCAGTCCCTTCTGGACTTCCGGTCTGACCTAAAAGAGGAAAAGAAAAATTAGAGAAGCATTTGTTAAGGTCATAGCCCAGGGACCCAGGCCCACTAAAAGACTGAAAACTAATCATAAGAGTCTAAAATGCTTCTTCTCCCCCCACACCTTACCCCCACATCAGTAGGGCTCCTGAACAATTAACAGAAGATTATAGCTGAAAGACCTGCAAGGTTCAGACTCTATTTAAGGCGTCTCATAGGAAACCCAAAGACTACAGAGAAGACAAAAACAAGAACACCAGAGGAAATTTTAGCCTCTGATATCTACAGTTATAGCAAACTGTTAACACAGGCTAACTCCTAACCAGATAAACATAAAACCTCAAACTAAAATGCTGATTACCTCAGTTCTAGTTATATCATGTATGGCTTTCAACCAAAAATTACAGGGCATGATAAAAGACATAAGACAAGTCTAAAGAGACACAGCAGGGGGACTTCCCTGGTGGAGCAGTGATTAAGAATCCACCTGCCAATGCAGGTTCGACATGGGTTCAAGCGCTGGTCCGGGAAGATTCCACATGCCGTGGAGCAACTAAGCCCGTGCGCCACAACTACTGAGCCTGTGCTCTAGAGCCTGCGAGCCACAACTACTAAGCCCACATGCCGCAACTACTGAAGCCCACGTGCCTAGAGCCCATGCTCCACAACAAAAGAAGCCACCACGATGAGAAGCCCACGCACCACAATGAAGAGTAGCCCCCGCTAGCTGCAACTAGAGAAAGCCAGAGCACAGCAATGAAGACCCAGCGCAGCCAAAAATAAATAAATAAATAATTAAAAAAAAAAAAAGAGAGAGACACAGCAGGCATCATAGTCAGACTCAGATATGACATAGATTTTGGAATTATTAAGCCAGGAATTTAAAATAACTATGATTAATATGCTAAGGGCTCTAACGGAAAAGGTGGACAATATACAAGAACAGATAGTAATGTAAGCAGAGAGATGGAACCTCTAACAAAGAATCAAAAGGAAATGCCAGAAACTGAAACTTCTCAAAATGATAAAGCAAAGAGACTAAAGAAGGTAAAAAACAGAACTGAATGTCCAAGAACTACAGGACAATTACAAAAGGTGTGACATATACATAATGAGAATATCAGGAGAAGAAAGAAAAAAGGAACAGAAGAAATATTTGAAATAATAATGACTGAGAATTTTCCAGAATTAATGACGAGACACCAAACCACCACAGATCCAGAAAGCTCAGAGAGCACCAAGCAAATAACAAAAAATCTACACCTAGGCATATCATATTCAAGCTACAGAAAAATAAAAAACAAAGAGGAAATCTTGAAAGAAGCCAGAAGAGATTTAAAAAAAAAAAAAGTCCACCTATAGAGTAACAAAGATAAGAATCACATTGAAGTTCTCTCCAAAAACCATGCAAGCAAGAAGATAGTGAAGTGAAATATTTAAAGTGTTGAAAGAAAAAAACTACCAACTTAGAAATCTGTATCCAGTAAGATTCTCCTTTAAAAATGAAGGAGAAATACAGACAAAATTTAACGAAATCTGTCACCAGTAGATCCCTGCAAGAAATGTTAAAAGTTCTTCAGAGAGAAGGAAAATAACAGGGCAGAAACTCAATATACATAAAGAAAGGAATGGTTTGGGAGAAGGAATAAATGAAAGTAAAACAAAAATTTTATTTTTCTTATTCTTAAGCCATGTAGTAGATAACACTTTGTTCAAACTAATAAGAACAACAACATATTGATGATTATAGCTTATGGATTAGTGAAATGAATGACAGCAGTTTCATAACAGATGGAAGGGAACAACTGGGAATACTCTGTTATAAGGTACCTGCACTACCTGTGAAGCAGTATAATGTTATTTGAAAATGGACTTAGATTAACTGTAAATGTATATTGCAAAGTCTAGGGCAATCACTAAAAAAAAATTTTTTTAAGACTTGAGATGCTATGAGAGGGGAGAAAATGTAATCATACAAAATGCTCAATTAAAACCAGAAAAGGCAGAAAGAAAGTGGAAGAGAACAAGGACAACAAGTAGAAAACAGTTCCAAATATGGTAGATATTAATACAGCTATATTAATAATCACTTCAAATATGAATGGTCTAAATACACCAATTAAAAGACAGAGACTGTCAGAGCAGATTAAAAAAAAATACCAAGATCCAACTATATGTTTTGAATCAAAAAAATAAAATCCACTTAAAATATAAAGACACAGATATATTTGGTTTAAAAGTAAACATATAGAGAAAGATATACCATGCTAATACAAATTAAAACAAATCTAGAGTAGCTATATTAATTTCAGACAAAGCAGAAGTCAGAACAAGAAAAATTGTCAGGGATAAAGAGGAGCATTACATAATGATGAAGAGGTCAATTCTCCAAGAAGACGTAACAATTTTTAATGTGTATGCACCTAACAACACAGCATCAAAATACATGAGGCAAAACTGAGAGAACTGCAAAGTGAAGCCAAACATCAGTAAGGATATAGTTAAACTGAACAGCATCATCAATCAACTATATATAACTGACATTTATAGAGTATGTCATCCAACAAGAGCAGAATACACATTCTTCTCAAGCTCACATAAAACATTCACCAAAACAGAGCACATTCTAGGCTATAAAACACACCTTAACAAGCCTAAAAAAACCAGAAACCATAAAAAATATGCTGTAGGACCACAATGGATTTAACTAGAAATAAATAACAGAAAATTGTGGTTAAATTTCAAAATATTTGCTGGAAAACTTAAATATTTGGAGATTAAACAAAAGACTTCTAAATAACACATGGGTCAAAATGGAAATCTCAAGAGAAATTTTAAAATATTTTGAACTAAATGAAAATGAAAATACAATTATCAAAATTTGTGGAAAGCAGTGAATGCAGTGCTTGGAAGGAATGCTACAGAACTGAATACATGTATTAGAAAAAAGGTAGATCTAAAATCAATAATCTATGCATAAACCTTAGGAAACCAGATAAAGTACAGTAATATAAGCTTAAAACAATCATAAGAAAAGAAATAATAAAAATTAGAGCAGCAATCAATGAAATTGGAAACTGGAAATCAATAGAGAACATTAGTGAAGCTAAAGACTGGTTGTTTGAAAAGATCAATAAAACCAATAAAACTCTAGCCAAGATAACCAAGACCAAAAAACAGAAACTCAAATTACTAATATCAGAAGTGGAAAAGAGGCCATCACCACTGACCCCATGGACATTAAAAGAATAAAGGAATATTATGAACTCTTTGCGCATAAATTTGATAATTTAGATGAAATGGACCAATTCCTTGAAAGATACAATCTACTAAAACTCACACATAAGGAGAAATAGATAATCTAAATATGTATATATGTGTGTGTGTTTATATATATATATGTATATGAAACTGAATCAATAATTAATAGCCTTTCAAAAAAGAAAGTACCATGCCCAGATAGTTTCAGTGGTAAATTCTAACAAACACTTAGGGATGAAATAATACCAATTCTCTACAATCTCTTCCAAGAAATAGAAGCATAGGGGACACTTTTAACTTGTTATATGAGGTCAGCATTACTCTAACACCAAGACCAGATAAAGACATTACAAGAAACGAAAACAACAAACAATTATCTCTCTTGAACACTGATGCATAAATCACCAATAAAATATTAGCAAACTGAATCAAACAATGTATAAAAAGAAGTATACACCACAACCAAATGAGATTTATTCCAGGTATGCAAGGCTGGCTCAACACTGAAAAATCAATTCATATAATCCATCACATCAACAGGCTAAAGAAGAAAAATCACATTATCATATCAATAGATGTGCATCTGACAAGATCGAACACCTGTTCATGATAAAGCTCTCAGAAAACTAGGAATAGAGGAGAACTTCCTCAACTTGATGAAGAATATGTACCAAAAAACCTACAGCTAACATCCTACTTAATGGTGAGAAACTAGATGCCTTCCCCCTAAGACTGGGAACAAGGCAAGGATGTCCCCTTCTCCACTCCTACTTAACATCATACTGGAAGTCCTAGCTAATGCAACAAGACAAGAAAAGGAAATTAAAAGTATATAGATTGGGAAGGAAGACATAAAATTGTCTTTATTCACAGATAACATGACTGTTTTGTAGAAAATCCAAAAAAAACCTGTTATTAAAAAAAACTGGAATAAGTAATTATAAAAAGGTTGGAGGATCCCAGGTTAATATTTTAAAAAGTCAACTGCTTTCATATATACAAACAATGTGTAAATGGAATTTGAAATTTAAAAAACAATACCACTTATATTGGCACCAATAAAAGAGAGAATTACTTAGGTATAAATCTAACAAAATATGTAAAGGATATATGAAAACTACAAAACTCTGATGAAAGAAATTAACAAAAATCTAAATAAATGAAGAGATATTCCATATTCATGGAAGGAAAACTCAATATTGTTAAGATATTGATTCTTGCCAACTTGATCTATAGAATCAACACAATCTCAATCAAAATTCCAGAAAGTTATTTTGCGAATATTGACAAACTTATGGTAAAGTATATATGGAAGGACAAAAGACCCAGCGTAGCCAGCACAACACTGAATTAGAACGAAGTCAGAAAACTCACAGTATCTGACTTTGAGACTTACTATAAAACTATGGTAATCAAGTATGTGGTATTGGTGAAAGAGTAGACAAACAGATCAATGGAACAGAACAGACAGCTCAGAAAAAGACCCACAAATACAGTCAACTAATCTCTGAAAAAGGCAATTCAATGGAGAAAGGATAGTCTTTCAACAAATGGTACTAGAACAACTAGACAGCCATGTGCAAAAAAACAAACAAAAACCATCTCAGTCCTGTCCTTGTTCCCCAGTATACAGACACCAACCACCACCACTTTCTTTGGGCAGTATGTGTCAGCTCTCCTGGCAGATGCCAATTTATCTTCCCTCTCCCCCATCCAGCCCATTTCATGCCCAACCACTCCCGAGTCAGGTCAAAACTCTCAGAACTCATGACAACTTTTACTATCAATGTCAGGTCTTTGCTCAATGTCAGGTCTTTCCACTTCAATTTTTTCCCTTGCTTTTGTCTACATAAATTGCTTCCTGGAGGAACTGTATCTATTTTTTGCTCCCTGGTTTCTCCCCAACACTATGCACAGGGTAGAAGCTAAGTAAATAGCTTACTTACAACTGGGTTGGCCAAAAGTGCCTTCGGTTTTTAAGTAAAAATAAAAGACACATTTTTCATTTTCGCCAAGAACTTTATTGAACAACGTTTCACCCTTTTGTTCCAGTACCTTCTGCCATTTTTCAGGCAACTTCATAATTCCACCTTCCCAAAACTCTATCTTTTTTGAGCAAAGAACTGTTCCAGGTGTCTTTTACAGTCTTCCAGGGAATTTAAATTTTTCTGTTAAGAGAATTTTGTAAAGACCGAAATAAATGGAAACCTGAAGGTGCAATGTCTACTGAATACAGCAGATGAATCAGAACTTGCCAGCCAAGCTGTAACAGTTTTTGCCTGGTCATCAAAGAAACCATGCAGTCTTGCATTCTCCTGATGGAAGATTATATGTTTTCTGTTGACTAATTCTGGATACTTTTCATCAAGTGCTGCTTTCAGTTGGTCTAATTGGGAGCAGTACTTGTTGGAATTAATCGTTTGGTTTTCCAGAAGGAGCTCATAATAGAGCACTCCCCTCCAATCCCACCGTATACACAACATCACCTTCTTTGGATGAAAACTGGTCTTTGGTGTGGTTGGTGGTGGTTCATTTCGCTTGCCCCACGATCTCTTCTGTTCCATATTATTGTACAGTATCCACTTTTCATCACCCGTCACAGTATGTTTTAAAAACGGAACGTTTTCATTACGTTTAAGTAGAGAATCTCATACGGAAATATGGTCAAGAAGGTTTTTTTCGCTTAACTTACGTGGAACCCAAACATCAAAGCGATGAACATAACCAAGCTGGTGCAAATGATTTTCAACACTTGATTTGGATATTTTGAGTAGGTCGGCTATTTCCCATGTGGTAAATGTTGATTGTTCTCAGTTAATGTCTCGATTTGATCGCTATCAACTTCAACTGGTCTACTCAACCGTGGAGCATCGTCCAGCAAGAAATCTCCAGCATGAAAATTTGCAAACCACTTTGGATACGTTCGATCAGTCACAGCACCTTCTCCATACACTGCACAAATCTCCTTTTGCGTTTTGGTTGCATTTTTACCTTGCTTGAAATAATAAAGCATAATATGCTGAGAATGTTGTTTTTCTTCCATCTTCAATATTAAAATGGCTACACAAAAATTCACCAAATTTGGGCGATTGGGATTGACATGTATACACTGATGTGTATAAAATTGATGCCTAATAAGAACCTGCAGTATAAAAAAACAAACAAACAAAACAACTAATACTAAACTTTCATTGGGTTATTTGTATGGAAATATGTATGGAAATATGTTAATATAAATGTTTCAGACATTACATGAAATTTCTAAAAATTTTATATTTGTATTTGTATGGAAATATATTAATATAAATGTTTCAGAAAAAAAAAATTCACCAATTGTGATATCTTTTTTAAAATGCACGCTAATATGACAGCTGTCATACACAATCTAACAAAATTGTTTCGAATGAAGTTAAAGACAACTAAGTGCTACTAGAGCCATCTTACGGAAAAAACCAAACGAATCTTTTGGCCAACCCAATACTTCCTAAATGGGTGAGCTTTTACGTTCTACACATGTCATATGTCTCTTGATACATCAAAATATCAATACATCAAATATCAACATCCAGAGTGATTATCTCCGGGTTATGGGAAGGTTATAGGCGACTTTGACTTTTTTATTCCTTTTTTGCTCACCTGGACTTCCTAACTGTTCAACAGTGAACATATATTCCTTTGGTTAATTAAAATAATAATAGAAGCAAAAAAAAAAAAAAGCAAGAAAACACAACATAAGAAAGGTCAGGTTTATATAAAGGAAACATCAGGAGTGATGATTCACTTTAGAAGGCACTTTTTGCTTTGTAAAAAACTTTGTCATAAAAATCTTTTATGCAGGTTATAGTCCAAAAAAGGATTTATGATTAGCGGGAAACTTTTCAGGATGATGTGAGGTTCAGAAAGTCCTGTTTCCCCTGAGGGGAATGAAGAAGTTGTTCCTTCTTCCTTCCTTCCAGCCATGTGCTGTTTCCTTCTCTTCTCCTCAAAGGAGGTCACGGCACATCCCAATTCATCAGTTCTGAGCTCGGTGACCTCTGACCCCATCAGCCTCTGAGGTTTCTCCTTCAGATGCGGATGTCTTGTGACTCCGGAAAAACAGACTGGATTCTCAGCTGCTATAACCAGGAAGAAACCTTCGACCGACTGGACGGAGACAGAACATCCTCAGCCTGACAGGCAAAAGGCCAGAGCAATTCTCTGGCCTCAGGGTAGAATCTAGGTACATAACACTCACCTACTTTGAGAGATGAGGAAACAGACCAGAAAGGTGAAGTAACTTACCTATAGTCACCCAGCCATTGAGTAAAAGAAACAGGACTCAGGATTCCAACCTCAGTCTGACAGATAAATGAAGCTTTATGTTCAAGGAACTTTTAAGAATGGCAAAAGAACTAAGTGCCTGATCTGTGCTGGGTTCTAAGCCAGGACCACCAAAAGGAGAGCCACTGGCCCTGCCCCAGTGGAGTTCGCAGGCAAGCAAGGGAAACCCATCACACAACTCCTAATAACCACAGAACTGCTCATAACCATACAACTGACTTCCGCCTGTGAAATGGGCTACCCAGGTAGACCTAATGCCCTCAACCACGTGAATGCAAACACAGCTAAGCAAAACTACAACCAGCCACATGGCAAACTGCAGAAACCCACCGCAAAATCCTATTAGTACTACTACAAACTGCCATTGTGGCTCCTCTCACATGCCAGGCACTGTGCTTAGCACTTCATATCCAGTGCTTCACTTAGTCCTCCCTACCACTCTATGACGTGAGCTCATTTATCCCCATTTTACAGGTAAGTAAATTGAAGCTCTGAAAATAAGTGAGAAATAAAGATCTCCTTCTCTCGTCTTAGAGTACCCTCTCCTAGCACTGCAGAGAACTGCCCCTGGCATGGGATGCACCCTGCAGAATGGCCCCCACCCCTTGCCACACACACACACAAATCACAGCTGAGGGGGTCTCCTAGCCTCCAAGGAGCTCCACACTAACGGCTTCTCTTGAGGCAAAGTTCTCAGAGACCAGGTGACTTCTGCATCACCATGGCAACTGGCTGAGTGAGGCCTGTCAGGAACATGGCGGGTACAAAGGCCTGAGGGTACCAGAAGGCTCGTTACCCTTGACAGGTGGTCTTCCAACACCTGCTGGGATCTCTCCATGCCCTTGCCCCCAGTAGGCATTATGTAAGTGCTTGATAAATACAGATTCGAGGCAAGCTGACACTGCCCTCTCCCTCCCAGGTGACCTGCTCCAAGCAAGTGCAGCTCTTCCACCTGTTCCTCCCCTGTCTCCTTCATCCACATAAACCTTTGCTATGTTACCCCAACCCAGGAGAGCCCCGAGGTGTTGGCAGTTAGTAGTCAGTGTTCAGGTATCCCCTGCAGCTCCACCTGGGTATTGTGACATTTTTTAATTTGTCATGATTTCCAGACCCCTTAGCACTATGGAGAAGCAGGCACTTCCTTTTCCTCTGCCTCAGTTTCTCCATCTGTAAAACTGAGACAACCATCCTCGCCTGGCCTGATTCCCAGAACCACCCTGCAGAATCAGCGAGAACACAGACGCTGAGGTACTCTGCAAACCTGAACTGCTGAGTCAAGGCGGTAGTGGAGAAGGCTTCCCCCCTGTGAAGGGGCCGGCACCATTCTCAGGGGTCACCGGCAACGGCAACTCGGAAGCCAGCCGGGCCTCTCCTGACTCTGAAAAGGCTACCACTTGCCAAGGTTGCTCCCGGCACAGAAGTCTGCCAGAATGGTCGGCAAGAAAGCCTGGCAGCCAGTTTTCCTCTTCAGGGGCGCGTGCACAAACACACACACACAATCCAACTCATAAATAAAAGGCTGATTATCACAAGCTTTTCCAAAGCCAATGTGACTGAGTTTTAATCTTTTATAAAGAAAAACTCATAAAATATTCAAGCGAGGCCTGTGCGCCTCAGGAGACCAGAAGTGGCTCTCGGCAGCCCCCAGCTACAGACACACCAGTGAGGGTCCCAGGACCTCTGCCGTCAACCGCTGGAGCATCCATCCTGCCCGCCACGGCTGGTGTTCAACCAAGTCATTAGCAGTGAGCAGGTCCGGCTCCGCCAGCCCCAGCTAACTCTCCAGCCAGCCCGCTCCTCTTGGCTGCTTTCCCCGCCTTTGGCTCTTTCTACTCTACAAGATGTTTCTACAAGATCAGGGATGCCCTGGGATCCTTTTCAGCCTGTGCGGCACTGAGAACACTCTGAAAAGGACAAGACGGGACTGTCAAAGCCCCCAGGGCACACAGGAGAGGAAACAGAAAAGACCCCTCCCTTTCTAAATCATTAATTCAGGCTCACCAGGAGAAGGCTACGAAAAGTATGAATTGTAGCCTCTGGCCTATGGAATCTTTCTTCCCAGGATTCATCTACTCATCCATTCATCCAAAAATTATTTGATGTGACCCTACTATGTGCCAGACGCTGTGAGTACTAGGAATGCAACAAAATGAGGGATACAGACAAAAACCCTTGCCCTCCTTCAGAGTAAGGGTTGTTTCCAGGGCTGGGGCGGGGACAGCACAAGATGAGCCTGGAATACCTTGCAGAGTGTGAGGACATGCTCAGAGAATAATGGACACTTGTCAAAAGGACAGAGGAGCCTGCATGAAGGGGCTGCCACTGGCCGAATCTGAAACAATTCGAGCAACAGAACGAGAGTAACGGATTATAGCCCATAAAACAAACAGCCAGGAGTTAAACTGGTATAAATAGATAAGTGAATAAATGGGGGAGAAAGGAGAGCTCCTTCTACAGCAGAATTCCAATTAACAAAAGCAGAAGGAATGACAGAAATAGGAAATCACTATTTGGCAAACACCACAGTAATAACGGTTGCAGGCAGGAATCACCAAAGGATGCTAAAATTCGCAGGCAAAAAGTATGATGAGAATCAAGATATTTGCATAGGCGCAAAGTACCTCCCATAAGATACTTATTAATACAATAGGTAAGAGAGTAACTTGGGAAACCAGGCAGACACCACCTAACTGGAACCACGTGTTCAAAGTTCACATCCCCAGTGATAAATCATATCAACATCCTGTACCTCCTGCTATGATGCACTGAGGAGGGGGCACCACTGCTTCTGGGCATACTACTGCCAGAAACACATAACCTGAATCAGCGATCTAGCAAACATCTGGCAAACCTACGAGGAGCATTCTACAAAGTAACTAGTCAGGACTCTTTAAAGGGGTCAAGGGCATAGAATTCAAAGCAAGGCCAACGATCTGTCCCAGACTGGTGAAAACTGAGGAGGCGTGACAACTAAATGCAACGGGGGATCCTGGATTGGATCCTGGACCATTAGTGGGACCACTGGTGAAATCTGAATAAGGTCTGTGGGTTTGTTCATAGGATTGGATTACTATTACTTTCCTGTGCTAATATGAATTTCATAATATAATTGGAGCATTATATGGTTATATAAGGTGCTAACATTTGAGGAAGCTGGCTAAAGGACACATGGAAACTCTCTGCATTACTTTTGCACAATTTTATGTCTAAAATGTTTTCAAAATGAAAAGTTTAAAGAAGCGTTTTTTAAGCCCTGCCCTCATAAAGTTTACATTCTTGGGAAAATGAAGGAGGGAGACAGGAAGTATGACTTCTTTCTAAAGGTAAAATATATACTGTTAGATGGTAATAATATCAATACTATGGAGAAAAATGGAGCATAAAAGGAGGATGGATGGCAGGAGGGTATAACTTTAAATATCACGGTCAGAGAAGGCTTGCTGAGAAGAATTATATCAAAATGAGAGAATGAGCCAAGAAAGTAACTGGAGAATGCATTCTGGGCAGAGGAACAGCAAGTGCAAAGGCCCCGTGGTTGCAGTGCCTAGTGTGAGAGGAAAAACACGGCCCAAGTGAGCCAGGGCAATCTCTCAGCTCCATCCCTGCTTCCAGGGGAATTGGCCACTCCATTCCACCCTCTCCACACGTCCCAGTCCCTCCTGAACAAGCTGCCAGATCAGCCACTTACCGACAAGGCAAGGTTAAGTCTTAAAGCCAGTACATAAACCTGAAATCTTACAGTTTAAACTTCCAATCAACTACTCCTCAGGAAGGCATCACACTGAAGACTGTTTTCCCATTTTCCCAGAAATCCAATGGCCAGTTTGCCCTCCAGAGTTGGAAAAGAGCAATGCTTTTCTGGTTGAGCACCAGATGAAGATGCTGGCTTGCATTAAAGGACCGTGCTGTATGAAAGACACACATCTTGCAACACAACAATCACAGTCAGCGGGGCAAGATACTCTCATTCTGAGAAGGACTAAGAGAACAGCAGTTCTCAACACCTAGTCATCTGACCCTGGGACACCAGCCACCTGCACAACTCGTATTCTCAAGTTAAGTGCATTTCTGCTGAGATGTCATGATACCTGCTCATCAAATCATGTCCCTGCATCAAAACCTTCCCATGGGACAGTTTTCAGGCTAGACTGGTACCCTTTACATCTACAACTAAACAACACTGGGCATTTCTTAATTGCAGGAGAACTGCAAACTGAATTCGGTGTTAATTTTTTCTTCTATAAATTTCCTACTGGGACCTGTTACCTCCTATCTGCCACGGAGCTCATCACCGGCACCATGAAGGAACAAACAGCAAACTAACGCTGGCAGAAAGACATGGAGTCAACGAGTCCTGCCTACACTGTCAGCTTGCTTCGTTTTCTGGGCCTGTGCTCATGGCTGTGATTTTTTTATTGCAGCCATATAACACGGTCATGTTTTCTGCTAGTAAAACTGTCCTTTGGTCATACAATGGAATCAAATTGATCAATATTTCACGGTGCTGCAACAACAAAAAAATCTTTCTGGTGTCCTGGTGCTTCCCCCCAACACCATAATACACACACACACACACACACACACACACGTGCACACACACACACCCCGAGAATGGTCCATCTTCATTGGTTCAAGGGGATAATAATATCTTTTCATAGGGTTGCCGTAAAGATAAATGTGATAAATACCAACCAGGTACCTTCATTTACTCACTCAACTAACATTTAGTAAGCATTTACTATGCCAGGCCCTTGCTGGGAACTGAGGACAGAGAGGTGAATAAGGCAGACATAGACTGTGCCCTCATGGGCCTTAAGGCTGGTTATGTATATTTCCTTAGTTAGCAAAATTCTTCACCTGGTTTTCAGGGTCCTCCAGCAGGATAGCTGGTATCTATCTGTCCATCTACCTCTGTCTTTCTCTTCCTCCCCCTCCAACCCCACACCCCTTATCACTCCCCACATACTCTCTGTTCAAGTAGACCACCTGCTATTTCCAGCCTCCCTCAAAAGATATTTTTAAGCATTTTCAAATAACATTTGCATATAAAGCCTCTGCTAATTATCGTCTTTCTACCTCTTCATTAGAGCCTGGGATGGTCTCTCCTTTCCCCTCTGCCTATCTCAATGTTAACCACACCACAAGGTCACACACCTCCTCCGGTAGGTGTCCATGACCCCCCACCAACCAGCTCCCTTCCCCTCCCCCCAACACACCTCACATCCCCGAAGCTCAAAGGGAGCCCACAGCCTAACTTCTCAGGAGTTCACATCACCCTTCATCTCATCTCTCTACAAAGGCAGGTCAAGGTCAAGGACCTTTTCCGTTTGAGAATCCTCTGCCCCAATTCAGGGTACACAGGACACAAGCTCTGGGTGACACCTGGCTGGCAGCTGCACAGCAGCTCCAGTGAACTCTGCCACAGCCAGCAGGCTCTGGAGAGGCAGGGAGATTTTTCTCAACCCCAAATTCCAGCACCCTGCACAGAGCCTGATGCCTAGTAGATGCTCAATAAAAAATGCTTGGTTGTTCTTGACACTGTTTATCTTTGAAAGTTTTGCTGAACAAGGCAGAGGACTTCCTCTACCGTTAGTGGAGAGGAAATCAGCAATTATATGCTAATTATGCTCTTAAAATACTGGGGAGAATTGTTAGAAAGGCAGGGGTGTAAATTTCAAGGGGGTCAGGGCAGTGCAGGTCATTCCCACAAGTAAGCCAGGCTGGGGTCCAGAGCTGGGAAGGTAAGGAAGCCACTCCCATCTGTTCCTGTTGACCGCTGGCCAGCAGGAGCTCGTGTGCACTGCTGCCTGGGCATCCAGGTTGTCAAAACAAGTGGAAAACCTGAATTTTTAAAGATGAGCAACTACATCAACTAGTATGGGCGGACAGTGTTTAATCTCTGGTTTAACCTCTGTTCAAACACTCCTTCCCTCCTCCACCCACCTCCCATCTTGTTTACCGCAGTTTTGAACAGAAAAGGTGTTTTTATAATTAGCATAGTGTTTATGTTCCAACGGGAACTTTCAAAAGGCTTAAAAATAGGCTGATTCCTTACACACTTTACAGCTCTTCCCCTGAAGATCTTGTTTACACTAGCATTTTCCTTAGCAAACCTTCTTTTGGAAAGGTCAGCTGCAGTTCACAAATTCTTAAACAGGCAGCTCTGGATTACTGGGACTTCGTGGTACACGTTTAGGCAACTTCCAAGCCCCACCAATGGGTTCCTCTGCCTTGTGGTGTGAAGTGGGAAGGAGGATTTCCCCGAAATACCAAATTCTATAGCTAATGCTCACAAAGGGAACCCTGAATAGAGTATATTCCAGATCTTGAGGGCCTGGCTACTCGAGGGCTCTAGGAAAGAAGAGAAGCTCCTGGAACTTGGCAGGACTCTGGGATCCTAGAATAAACGTGGACTGCAGTTTAAGAAAACCCAACTTAAGGGAGTTAGTCACCACCTTGCTAAAGGCTGGTTTATCCAATTTTCAGAAAGGATATTCTCATGACAAAAAGAACCATCTCAAAAAGCCACTCTCTCTAGGGTAATATGTAAGTCTTTATGTCTATTCAGGTCATTAAACAAAAGGTGTGCTTGGAGAGGGAAAGAGTGGCCTGGTTGAGGGAGGCTGGGTAAACAAAATTAATCTCCTTTCTTTACTGCAGGACTTTTCAGAGACTTTAAAGGTCCAATGGCGGCTATGTATCTCTAAGATTGCATATGCTCCATTCCCAAGTGTATCTGGCCCTGAACTCATCCTCTTCCTTATTCCTCCTCTCCCTATGGACCACCCATGCAGCATACTGCCTGAGCCGCCTTTCAGAGATGAGGGGAACAAACCTAAACTTCTAGGATTAGGAGAGGAAGGGACTTGCCAAAGATCCACAAGGTTAATTTAAGACAGAGGCTTCCCTCGAACCCGGGACCACAGTCACCCTCAAGACCAGCACTGCCTAGCCTACTGGTTTGGCTGAGCAAGATCTGATCTGACAGAAGACAAGACGGTAACCCCAAAGCCCATGCACCAGGGAGCAATTCTTGCTGAATTCCCAGCCTGCTCGTAGCACAAACTGCTGAAAAAGTATAAACCAACAGCTGGGACCAGAGCTGCAGGATCTTGGTTCTAAGAGGCCTATCTGAGCCGTCAGCCAACCACGACTCACATACCTCTAGGGACGGGGATGTCACTCCCTCTCCTCGGTTCCTCACGTCTGGATACTAACTAGAGAAAAAGAACATTTCGGTGTTTTCTTCCCCATGACTGCAGTGTTGCTCGTTGTAGGGTTTGGCCAGGGGATGCAGCTGTATTTTAAATTCGTCTGCAGAGGAAAGTAGTCAGCCACGGGGACTTTGAGGCACGGCAGCCCTGAATTCAAATCTCAACTCCACCAGGTACTCGCGGGTAGGTCGCATGGAGTCCTGTGAGCCTCCATGTCCTCACGTGTAAGAGCCGGGGTACCAGTCCCAGCCTGCGGAGGGGGTGCTGAATGAGAACCCGCGAGCAGCCCCTGACCGGCACAAGGGTTAGGGGTTAGGTGAAGTCCACTCTCTCTCCAGAGCCTGCACCTCCCCTTTGGGTCACCTGTCCCCACAGCCTCCCCTAGAAACTGCCCAGATGAACTTGATGAGAAGGAAGGGCAGAGACGGGGCAGCGCATCTGTAGCAACAGCTGCCTCTGACCAAAGGGACTGGAAAATCCTAATAACTCTGGTGCCGACAGGGTGTTCAACAGCCAGTCCATCACTCAACTGTGCAGATACGGAAACCAAGGCCCAGGGGGGGTGGGACCGGCCTCAGCACACACAGTAGGTTGGCGGGGGTACCAGACAGGGCGTCCGCACCCACAGCAGGGAAGGAAGCTGCAGCATCCCCAAACCCTCATCACGTTCCACTGATTTTTTAATAGACTTTAATAATTTACTGACACCAGTGGAGCTTATGAAGTAGTTTAATTGAATTAATTAGGCAGTCATGACTTACTCCTGAGTTCCCCCTTTGGCTCCGGGGAGGCTGTACCAGCCGCCTGTTTAACCCCTCGCATCCTAGAGGAGCTGTCACTCACTCTCGTTTAAAATGATTCACCATAGTCTCCGCCGCTTTCTTTCCTAAACTAGTTCTTACCCTGGTCCCACCTGTATCCCAACACTAAGCTCACATCTGCACCCAGCATCTGCCTGCCCTGAGTGGCTGAAACACTTCGATGCAGGAGATCCCCTCATGTGGACGAATGCTGCCTTCTCCTGCAGGTTCCCCAGGCAGCAGGGGCAGCAAAGCGTGGGGATCCGTGACCCAGCGTGGGAACCACCAACTGGCCGGGTCCAGGCAATGGTCACCCATCACCCGCTCTCCCAACTCGTAGGCCTCAACCTCCCTCACCACCCAGGGGAGGCTGGTTAATGCTACTTGGAGTGTGGTCCACATACGAGCACCATCGGCACCACCTGGAAGCCTGTTAGAACGCAGACTCTCGGACACCACCCTCACCCACTGAATCAGAATCTCCGGGGGTGAGGCCCAGAGAGCTGTGTTTGAACAAGCCCTAAAGGTGATGCGAACACACACTAAAGATGGAGAAGTGGTCTGGGCAATCACTAAGATTCCTTCTAGATGACAAAGTCTGGGAAACAATCCAAAACATGAAAACCAATTCACTTATAAGATATTCTTCACAGCATTATTTACAATAGGGGAAGACCGGAAATAGCAAAATATCCCCCGAACAGGGCACTGTTGGGTAAACTAGGATACGGCCACTTCATGGAACACCCTACAGCCAAAACCGCAGGGTTTACAATAAAGTTGGGAAATGCTTATCTTATAAGCTGAGCTTTTTCCTTCTAAGCAGGAGAGAAATTGTATCTATTGCACCCATTGGTTAAAAAAGAAAACAGAAAACAGAAGGTCAAAACGTCAGAGGTGTAAGCATCCGGTAGGGACCTATAGGTGATTTTCTTTCTTCCTCAGACTTTTCTGTGTTTTCCAATTTTTTCCACTAAGAACATTTGCTACTTTTTATAATGAAGTAAAACAAACTTTGTTTTAAACAAAACAGAAAGATTCTGGGAGAAGATGCTGCTTAGAAAGCAGGAAGTTCTGCACTAACTTGGAATTCACTCAGCATCGGGCTTCCTATCTCTCCCACTGGACCGTGAGCTCCCTGGTGGCTGGGATAGGAGAGAGGGAGTGAGGGAGGGACGGACGGACGGATGGAGAAAAGTGATTTCAGATGAACAGCTCTATGAAACTGACTTCTCCCTTGGCGTATAATCGGATGAGTTATTTAAGTAAAAATGTAATGGCGAGAGAGAAAACAGCCCTGAAGAGCCAGACTCAAGAGAAAGGAAAGTTCATCCAGTGTCCACGAAGATGTCCCGTCCAGCACCTCACACACTCATGCTTTCTCCTGGACACACCTGGCTGGCAGAGACACGCTCATTAGGCGAGTAATAAGTCACCGTTTCCAGGAACTTCCAAGCTCAACGGCAAGTCCTCCCCAGCTGGCTCACGGTAAGTGGACGCGGCAGGAATCAATAATTACAAAGTGCAGAGCTGGAGCCAGGTGAGCAAACACCAGGCGTGGACTAGAAGCTGGCCGGGCAGCATGCTCCCCCACTTAGAGGCCAGGACGGGAACTCACCTCGCACCAACTCTCTCTCTGTGGTCTGGGAAGCCATCCCACCAACTGCCCTGGCAGGAGCGACAGCGTGCACCTAGCGCGGAGGTGAGAAACTGTGGGTGTGTCCAGGAGAGCCGACTAATGTGGCAGGGACGAGGGGCAGCATGGAGGGTCATAAGGATAGGCTGGGCCAGGAGTACCGAGGGTGGGGGAAGGGGTGCATACCTCTTGCAAGCACCAGGGACTAGGAGGGGCTGGACGAGGAGGGGCAGAAAAGGAACATTCCCACTGTGCTGAACTGCTGCTCATTTCTAAGCAAGCCCAGGCTTTGGGGCCAGCAAGCCCCAGGGAGGAAAGCACGTCACCGTCCTCATTCTCCTCTCCCCCAACCAGAGCGGGCAAGCACACAGCACCATGAGGCACTGTGGGGTGGCCAAATGTTCTGAAACCTCAGGAAAAAAACCTCAATCAGCAGCCGACTAGGGGACCAGGAGTGGAGTGGTCATCCTGAACCACCCGACCCTTCCCTTCCTCCCCAGATTTTCTCCTGTGGCATAACAGTGCCCCTCCCAGAACCAGGGGGACAGGGACATACAGAGTCTCTGGCCCTTGACCTCCAAGCAAGAGTCAACAAGCTCTCTACATCCCAGAAGAACCTGGGCTGCAAGCAATCCCTGCCCAGGACGAGCCTTGGTCTCCCTCTAGCATCACACAACAGCGATACATGCAAGGACCATCACGTCCAAATGAGGCATCTCAGGCTCAAAGAGGGAGAGTGTCCTTGCTCGGCTCACACAGCAGTGGAAGGGCAAAAGCTGCGCCTCAAACCCCAGACTCCTACCCCAGCTCAGCAATGGCGTGGGCACTACAGGATTCACTGGCTTAGGGGATAAATGGTGATCGACCCAGGGGCTTGCTGGGTACCGTGAAGTCTTACGGAACTGGACCAGAAAGAACCCAAACACAGTAATGAGCTCCCTGTCCCTACAGGGGTTCAAGCAGAGGCTGGGGAGATGATCTCTTGGTAGGAATGATGCTTTAGAGACTGAAGGACAAGACCTGGGTTTTTGGGGGGGAAGGAGGAGAATGACTTTGACATTCCATTCTTATTGTGATATCTTATGGTTCTTCCACAGTGAGGTAGACCGGTGTCTGATAAGGTACAAGTGATGAGTCTCTGCCGTGGTCTTCCAACTGGGTTCCTCTCCTCCAGCCTGCTTCAGGGGCCAACCAGGAGGTGGTCAGGCCAGGACCTGTCTCCTCAGGGCCGACTTCCCCACCAGGCAAAGGAGTCACAGTGCTAAGGCCCACAAAAGTGCTTTAATTTCTTTAAAATCAAAATAAAGAAACTGAACTTTTAGGTCAGAGAAAATATTTACCATATAATATTAATACACTCATCTTTATAGCAATGCAGTCATAAAATATAATTTTTTAATATTTTTATGAAGGAAGGAGCCCATAAAGGCAAAAGTATCTGGGGCCCACAAAAGTCATAACATGGCCCGCCCTCCCCCAATTAAAAAAAATTGCTTTTATCTATTAATATATTGAGCTCCTCTGTAAGACTTCCTTTGTGAAAGGGTTCTTCGGCTAAAAAGATTTTTGAAATCTTCAAGTAAATGTAATATTTTACTCAACCAAGTGTTAGGGTCTTAACTTATGAACCAATGAAATGCGGTGTCATAATAATCACTGAGCTTTCCCAAGCCAAAGGCTCCAACACGCCTGTGCCTCCTAGTTCTCATGACCAATCCTGACTGATGTGTCACTGGCTTTAGGCGTCAGCGTTTCTTACTAAGAATGTAGACTCACTGTGCGTTATCCTCTCTTTTCATGTTATTTCCAATGTATGTCTTGAGACTCAGAAAGTACTAGATGGAAAATAATAATGCTGATCTCTTCTAAAATGGATTCCTCACTTCAGACTCACTCTCAAGCCCCAACAGTGATACCTCCTTACTCGGAAAGGAGCAGTTCAGATCTGAACAAGGGAAATCCCCCAAACTGGATAAACTAGGTGAATTAGTCCCATCAGGAGAAAGGAGAATCCAAGAAAAACCTAAGGCAGGGGAAACTCAGCCAATTCAAGGACAGTCATCTACCCGAGGACCTCAACCCGCAGTGTGTGACGGCACTGCCTGGGGAGTTTGTTAAAATCTCCAGATTCTCCACTTCCCCTGCTCCCCGAGATTCAGAAACAGCAGGGGGAAGCTGATTTCGCCAGCTGCTTTAGCCCAGGAGGTCTCAGACCATCCTTGGAAAAGTGCTCATTTACTAATGATGAAAGAGAGAGTTTGGGGGAATCCCCAGCCTATTGGGCCCTTGTTTCCTGGTGCCAGTTAGCGGGTAAGGCTCTGTCGACATGCAACCCCCCCCACACACACACACAATTCCTCTGCTCTCCCATCTTTACCTTCCCCAGGAGCACCTCACCCCCACTGTGGGGCTGAAGAACAGGGGCTCCAGCACTGAAAAGTCAAGGCCTGACATCTCCCCCCATCTGTTCAATGCCTGGGCAAGAGCTGACTCCGCCAAGAGGGAGTGATAGCCAGGAAGCCTCACTTGCCCCAGGTGGTGAGAGAGAACAACTGATGGTTAGAACCTGAGAGGGGGGAATGCCATTGTCAAACCAAGGCCAGACAAGAGATGTCACTCAGCAGGTGCCAAGTAGACCAGGGAGCACCATGGATGATGGAGCTTCAAGGGCCAGAGGGATGCGGTTCACACTTTTGTTTCTGCCTATTTGGCATTCCTTCTTCCAATAAAGAACCATCTTGTCCTTTCAGGAACCCACAATCCCAGTCCCCAACTCCAAGGGGACCAAATGACCCACGTCCATCCAATCAGAACAACACACCCTCCTGCACTGTGATTGGCTCACGGATAAGCCTGTGACCCAAGCTGGGCCAATAGGAGCCTTCCTTGGGACTTTGGTTGAAACCCTTGGGAAACAGGTTCTCTCTTTCCACTGGGACTACTCCACTGGCGTGAGAAATAAGCCTGGAGACACTACAGCCATTTCTGCCACCACTTGGGGAAGGCTTGCATGAAGAGTAAGTCAACACAAGGAAACAAGAGCTGAGAAATGAAGAGCAACACATTTCTGATAACCCCACCTAAGTCACCTGAGTCCAGCCCTGGACTTTTCAGTAGGTACGTCAACAAATGTCGCTTTTCGCATAAGCAAGTTTTAGATGAATTTCTATCACTTGCAGCCTAAAGGGTCTTGACTAAAATGGATAGTCTGTTGTATGAGCCAGCAGATTTGGTTTAAAGGCAGAAAGAATCCTCACTTTCCTGGAAATTAGCTGTGTGACCTTGGACAAGCCATGCCACCTCTCTCAGTTTCCATTTCATCCCAAGCTCCCAAGGTTGTGGTGGAGATTTAAATTATTTCACAATGACTACATGAAGCACTTGGGACATTATTTAGCATTGGTAGGTGCTCAACAGATGTCAGGAAAGAAAGTAGCAGCCTAAAAGAAGATCCCCCAAGGCATCCCCATTTGTTAAGGAAATAATATTAGTCCTACAATGCCCAGCGGAAGGATAGCATGGCAGAGCAAAATGGCCACCAGGGACTCAAGTCAAAAGAGAAACAGCTAAGAGAAGCCCTTTATTTATTTTATTTATTTATTTATTTATTTTCTTGAGATGAAAAACAAGTTGTTTGAATGTTTTGGGGGCTCTCAATATCAACGGTCCTGATATAATTATGAGCTCATTGCAAAGTTCAAATGAGTTAATACACACAAAGCACATACAATAGTATGTGACATATAATAAATGCTCAATAAATTTTGGTTATGACTATCACCATTAGTTCCAGATAGAAGTAGTGCTTATTACATGCAAAAGAGAGGCAGAAAAAAATCCACTGAGATATGGAATACATATTCTTTCTTTCATTTTTCTATCCTTTCTACATTTATATACTCCTTGGACGCCACTTTAATTATTGCAGTGAAAGTATTATTTTATTTATTTATTTATTAAAACATCTTTACTGGAGTACAACTGCTTTACAATGGTGTGTTAGTTTCTGCTGTATAACAAAGTGAATCAGCTATATGTGTACCTATATCCCCATATCCCCTCCCTCTTGCGTCTCCCTCCCACCCTCCGTATCCCACCCCTCTAGGTGGTCACAAAGCACCAAGCTGATCTCCCTGTGTGATGCAGCTGCTTCCCACTGGCTATCTATTTTACATTTGGTAGTGTATGTATGTCAATGCTACTCTCTCACTTCGTCCCAGCTTACCCTTCCCCCTCCCCGTGTCCTCAAGTCCATTCTCTACATCTGCGTCTTTATTCCTGTCCTGCCCCTAGGTTCATCAGAACCTTTTGTGTTTTTTTTTAGATTCCACATATATGTGTTATCATATGGTATTTGTTTTTCTCTTTCTGACTTACTTCACTCTGTATGACAAACTCTAGGTCCATCTACCTTACTACAAATAACTCAATTTTGTTTCTTTTTATGGCTGAGTAATATTCCATTGTATACATGTGCCACATCGAGAAGCCCTTTCTTAAGAACCGTAAACCCTGGCATGTTCCCAGCACTTTACAGAGCTCAAAGCAGTTTCATATCATCATCTGTCCCCACAACCTCTGTTATTAGAATGAGACTCTCAAAGTATAAAGTGGCACAGCCTTTACAAGGGCTAATTTGGTAATATTGTTAAAATGCACAGTCTCTGACCCCCAGATGCCTCTTCCAGTACGCTATCTTCTCAAAGTACCCTCATAAATATAAAATAATATTGATATGAGAAGCGCTGGTGGCTTCTAGTCATGAGGAGTAAGAGGGACCAGATTTACCACCCACCTTAAACAACTAAGAAACCGGACAAAACATTTGAAACAATTATTTCTAGACACTGGGCAACAGGCTTACAGGGCAGCAACCCGTAAGAGAGGAAAAGCAAACATGCTGGTCCTACAACTGTCCCAGCTAACTGCTTGGAGAATTTCTAAGCTGCAGTGCAGGGAGGAAGAGCCCAAGCAGAGTTCAAGAGTCCCCCCACCGAGTTGAGCAGACAGTTTAAAATGGGGGAGGGCCAAGGAAGCTAGAGAGGGTAGAGAGTCAGAGCAGATAGAGGTGCCCAGACAATGAGCTCCAATTCTCCAGCTGTTTTAGTGCTGATCAGCACATGCATATAAGGAAACTGCCTAAGCCTGGAACAAGAACCAGAGAGAACCTAGCAGAACAATTCTCAGAGCTCACACAGGGCTAAGAATAGTTCATATTCCCACCAGCCAAAGTGGGCAAATCTCCTAATACACGAAGGCATCAGGGAGGGTACTCAGAAAGGTATGGCCTCAATAGTGGGGAAAAATTAGCACTAGACCAGGAATCAGAACACCTTTTTTATAAAGGTCCAGAAAGTCAATATTTCAGGCTTTGTGGGTCATTGCAGAATGAAAGCAACCACAGACAATACATAAACCAATGAGCACAGCTGTGTTCCAATGAAATTTTATTTACAAAAACAGGCCAGATTTGCCCCATGGACTATAGTCTCCCAAACTCTGCTCTAAAGACAGCTCTGGTCCTACACAACAATTTAACTGCTGTGGTAGGCAGAATAGTGGCCTCCCAAAGATGTCCACATCCTAACCCCCAGAACCTGTGAATTTGTGAGGATACATGCAAAGGAAATTAAGCTTGCTAATCAGATGAACTTGAGATGGAGAGATTATCCTGGATTATCTGGGTGGGCCCAATGAAGAGTCCTTCTAAATAGAAAAGGGAAGCAGAAGAGATGGCAGCATAAGAAGGACTCTGTCCAACATTTCCGGCTTTGAAGATGAAGAAATGGAGTCACAGGCCAAGAAATGCAGGTAGCCTCTCGAAGATGGAAAAAGAAACAGATTCACTCTTAGAGCTTCCAGAAGGAACACAGCCCTGCCAACACATTGATTTTAGCCCAGTGAAACCCATCTTGGACTTCTGATCCCTAGAACTATAAGATAATAAATCTCTGTGGCTTTCAGCCACTAAAATTGTGATAATTTGTTACAGCAGCAATAGTAAACTAATACAAAAACAGTAACAGAATAAAGTACAAAATATTTAAAGGAATGCTAACACATCCAGCACTTAACAATGTAAAAGTCACAATATCTGTCAATCAAAAATTACCAGGCATGAAAGAAGAAAAATCAATTAATAGGAAGAGACCCAGAAATAACATAGATACAGACTTTAAGGACATTAAGACAGCTATCATAAACATACTCCATAAATTCAAGAAGGTAGGGGAAAACATGAGCATGTTAGAGAGACAAGGGCAATATTTTAAAAGAAGCAAATCAAACTTCTAGAGATGAAGAATACAACGCCTGGCAAGAAGAACAGATTAGATACTAAAGAAGAAAAAGCCTGACAAACTTGAAGACACAACCATAGAAACTAATAATAATAAAACACAGAGAGAAAAAAGATAGACAGAAATAAACAGGGCATCCACATGCTGTGGGTCTTCAAAAGGTCTAATACATATGCAATTGAAGTCCCTAAAAAAGTGAGGGGCAGGAGTGAGGAGAGAAAAAAATACCTGAAGAAATAATGGCCAAAAGTTTCCAATTTGATACAGACTATTATAAACCTATAGAACTCAGAAATTCAGAAGAAGAAACACATAGGAAACTACTCTCAGGTATATCACAATCAAATTGCCTAAAACCAAAGATAAAGAGAACTTCTAAAAAGTAGTCAGAAATTTTAAAAGATATAACATACAGAGGAATGAAGATAAGAATTACAGCCAACTTCTCATCAGAAACAATTAAAACAGAAGGCAGTAGAACAACATCTTTAAGGTACTAAAAAAAGAAAAAAGAAAAGTCTGTCAACTGGAATTCAATACCTAGCAAAAGTAGCTTTCAAAAATAAAGATGCACAAAAGCTAAAGGAATTCATCACCAGCAGACTAATGCCAAAAGAAGCGCTGGTTCTGTCATTATATAGCCAGAAAACTGGCTACACCCAAAATGCCCATCAGAAGGGGACTAGTTACATAAACTATGGTAGAACCTTAAAATGAAATACGGAGCACTGATAAAAACTGAAGCAGATCTGTTGGGGCCACCATGGAATGGCCTTATGGCATCCTATTAAGTGAGAAAAGCTAAACTGTAAAACAATATGTAAGGTTCACATTTGTGCCTGTAAATATGGAAGACCTAGCATAAGCTATTCCACTGTCACCCATGCTTAACTCCTAGAAATGGGGCTTAGGAGGATAGGGAGCAATGTGAAGGGGCCCTTTCCACTTTTAGTCTTTCTTCTACTTATTTCTGTGTCATCTAAATTGTTTTCAAATAACATGTATTCATATGATTTCCGTTAAAAATTTTAAAAACAAAAGTCCTTAGCTGGGATATAGAGCAAGCCCAATAGACAGTCAACTTCTTAACTGGCCAACTGCTGATTTAACTGGCCAACTGGCCAACTTATGATTTAACTGGCCAACTGGCCGACTTATGATTTCCTCAATTCAGGGCATGAAAACATCCACTCCTTTTGCTTCCTTCAAATACTCTCCATTTCATTCTATACTAAATTCCACCCCTGGGTACACATCATAACAAAGGTCTTACGGAGATCCACATGGGAGCATGCACAAGGAGGTTCGCTGCAGCTTTATCTGGGGTCGGGGGAGTTAAGGCAACCTGGTTGTCCATCAGTGAGAGGTGGATGGGTAAAATGCGGCAGCTGCACCCACTGGCTAGAAGTAATGTGATTGATTTCAAACACTCAGAGCTGAGGGACAAAAGTGAGAAACAGAATGAGATCCAGATACTAAGGCATTGATGTCAATTTTTGAAACATGTGCACGAAACAACAGCACACATTTTGTAAGAATACAATATAAACCAAAAAAAAAGCATGTTAAATACACAAAATGAATGGCTTAGAGATAGGGGAGAAGCAGAAGGGGGAAATAAGGATAAAAAGAAATAACAAATAAAGCAAGAAAGGGCTGTAATGAGCCGAAAATGATCATGCACCCTAAACTGAGTATATAATTAACTTCACCTGCTGCTCATGAGCTTAAAAAGGAAGGCATAAAAACAGGTAACATTTGAGTGCTCATTATGTGCCTGTGCTTTATGTGTATTAACTCATTTAATTTTCACAATTAACTTTCATGGGGTTTTCTGATCTCCAGTTTATAAAGAGGAAACTGAGACCCAGAGAGGTTCAGCAACTTGCCCAAGGTCACACAGGGAGGAAGTAATTGGCAAGTCTTGAATCCAGGCTGGCTGGCCGGCCCTGGAATCTGTGCTCTTCACCCCCACCTAGGCAGCTGACTCCACCTACCCTGCTTACAATGAGAAAATGGAAGCTCTGCCTTTCCTTCTCAGTACCACAGGAAGTTAGAATCAGAGCCTATATTACACCTCATCAGACCTCTTATCCGAATGCAAAAAACAGACCCAAAAAGGCATGCTAGGAGGCACCTGGAGGCCAAGAAAACCCAAGCCAATGTCCCTTCCTCTGTGGCACACTGAGTCCCGCTGCTTCTAGACTAGTTAGAAACAAAACAAAAATGGTTGGAAAAACAGCAACTTGGAACAAAAGACATGAAGGGTTAGGCACCAAGGGAGCAACGAGAGAGAGGACAAAACCTGCTTCCAGGCTTGTGACCCAGCCCCAAAGACAACAAGAAAGCCTGGGGTTCAGCCACTACAAGGCGGCGTTCATGAGCGACAAGACCCTGTGAGGACCCTGTACCTTGGCTGGGCCTGCCTCTCAGCTGGGATGGGGACTCCGGCCAGGGAACAAGGGGCTTTGCTGGGCCTGGTTTCCTCACGTCCCGGAAAAGCCCATGAGGCCCTGGCACGGGTGCTGATGTATCAGCTAATATCTCATTCAAGTTGTCAGCGTTCTGTTACAGCCAATTCAGTGGGTAATTAAGGAAAAAGTTGGGACCAGATGGGAAAGCAGATGCTAGCTCAGCCGCAAGTACAGTTCCCTGCAACTGTCTGGAAAAGCCCTGGGCTAGCCAAGCCCAGGAGAGTAGGGCTGAAGCGACAGCAGCCCAGAGGGGAGTGGGAGAAAGGAGGTGCCCATTTTAAAGATAAAGAAACTGAGGTCCAGAGAGGCAAGAAGACTTGGGGGCTGCTGGAAGGATGACAGAGAATGAGAATAAAAGGAAAACCAGAAGCTTGGAATAAAGGGGGTGATCTACCCTGTGGCAGAACTGGACACAAGGCAGAACCCCCCAAAGCAGAACAAAGGACCTCTAGAAACAGCGAGAAAGGATGGTGCTGTTCCAGCCTCAGCTCTGTCACTTCCTTGCTGCCTCACCTCAGGTAAGTCACTTTTCCCTTCTGTGCCTCAGTTTACTCATCTGTAAGATGGAGGAAAGGACCCCTGTGCAGCCCACTCAAAGGAATGATGAAGTTAATTAATTACAGTGCCTAAGTGTTGGGGATAGGAGCCAGAATGCCTGGGTTTGGCTCCTGGCTTCCCTGCTCACCAAATGTGTGACTAATTTCACTTGGCCTCAATTTCTCCACCTGTAAAATGGGAGGAACAGTACATACCTCACAGGTATGTTGTGAGGATCCAATGAGTTAATAAGACTTAGTACAGTGCAAGACACAGTGTAAGTGCTCAAATGACAGCCCCTACTACAGCAACTATGGAGCCAATAAAAAAGGACCACTGTTATGTTCATGGAGCTAGCTAGGAAAACACTGACGTTTCAGTGTTAAGTGAAAAAAGCAGGATATAAAATTGTATGCACTATGATGATAGTTATATTACACAACAGAAAAAAAGTACATCTAGAAAAAAGACAAACTTAATGAAGAGAACCACTAATCATGATTACAAAGTGATATAACAATGATGGCTTTATTTTCCTTTAATTCTCTATATTTCAAGTTTTTAATACATGAATAACTGCTTTTATAACAAAAAGGGGAGTTAAATACAATGAGTTTTAAATGTTGGGGAAATGTTGGGGTTTTTTCATTGGGTTCCTAAGTTGTAACACTAGCAGGACAGAATAAAAACAAAAACCAAAGGCAGTGGTTACCTAACCTGACACTGAACCCCAAACCTGCAAAAAGATGAAAGAGCAGAGTCCTGTAAGGCAGGTGACACAGGGACCACCAACACCCCCCAGACTGACCACAGGAATATAAAAACAGGAGGTGCTATTTATATAAATCTTACATCTAGACTAGGTGAACTAGTCTAACATGAAGACAATCAGAACAGCGGTTGCCTCTGGGAGAGGAGGTGGCAACTGACAAAGGACACAAGGAGAGCTTCCAAGAGGCAGAAAGGTTCCATACTGCAGTAGGGATATGAGTTACACACGTATATCCATTTATCAAAACCTTCAGCTACAACTGTCCATTTTACTTATGCAAGTTCTTCTGGAAACAGCTGTAATAATTTAATAACCACCACCATCATCGACTGGGGAGAGCAGGTGGAGGTATAGATGATGAAAGAATAGCAACATACTGATGACTGTTGAAGCTGGACAATGGAACATGAAGGGTCATTATACAACTTTGTTCACTCTGCATACTTTTGAAACTTTCCATAATCATTTTTTTTAAATAGGAGGAAAACAGTATGGTGGTTTTCTCAAAAAGTTACACATGGAATTACTATATGATCCAGCAATACCACTTCTGGGTATATACCCAAAAGAACTGAAAGCAGAATCTCGAAGAGATAATAGTATACTCATGTTCACTGAAGCATTATTCATGATAGCCAAAATGTGGAAGCAACCCAAGTGTCCACTGACAGATAAACAGATAAAATTTGGTATATACATACAATGGGAGATTATTCAGCCTTAAAAAGGAAGGAAATTCTGACACATGCTACTATGTGAATGAACTTTGAGAACATTATGCTAAGTAAAATAAGCCAGTCACAAAAAGACAAATACTGTATGATTCCTTTCATATGAGATACTCAGAGTAGTCAAATTCATAGACAGAAAGTAGAATGGGGGTCGCCAGGGGCCAGGGGAAGTGGGTAATGGGGAGTTGTTTAATGAATAGAGTTTCAGTTTTGCAAGATGAGAAAGTTCTAGAGATTGACAGCACAGTAGCGTGAATGTACTTAACACTACTAAACTGTACACATAAAAATGGTGACGATGATAAATTTTATGTGTATTTTACCACAATTAAAAACTAAAAGGAGGTCCTAAAATTTAGAAGAGGATTTCACACACAAGTCGCCCATTGAAGACTCGGTGCTAGATGTTAGGGACACAGGAACAAATCAAGAGGCATCACAGTGGATCATTCCACAGCCACCCTCCTTGAGATTCCAACACAGAATTGCTAAGATGAAAACCAAAGGCAGCTGGGGGTGAGATGCAGGGGCTGTGACAGGACCTAGAGGGACCGCTCCCCCCGCTTTATGGAATTTCCACATAGAAATCCCAGTGGCAGCTAAGCTTCTTCCAGGTAGAGCTTTTCAGTTCAACCCCGAGCCCATCAGGAAAGAATCTGGGCATAGCCCACTGGGTACATCACAGTGTTGCTTTACTGAACCAAACTAATGATGGAACCCAGACTGAGAAAACCTACAGCCGCATCAAGTTCAGGCTGCTGCATCACTCATCCATCATATCAACTTCCAACATCTGGCCCTCCCCTTTCCAGATCTGAGGAAGCAGCTACTGATATCATTTTAATACCAGACCAAAACATACCTTTCCTTATTTAGAATGAGTAAAGGATGCAAATAGGGGGAGGGCAAATGAAACAAAATTGTGTAACAAAAAAAAGGAGATGCGCCTTCCACTCAAGATGCAGAGAAGGGACATATAAAACATTGTTAGACACACTCTCCTTTGCCCTCTCAATAAAACTAAATGACAGCAGAGTGAAATGAAAAGGAAGCTCAAGGAATTAAGGAGAACAAGGAACCAAATAATGCCGCTGCAGAATTAAAACCAGCATCAGAAGCAGTAAACAGCAGAACTGTCAGGGTAAAAAACTGAGTATGTAATGCAAAGGATAAGCTTGAGAAGCACTCATAAAACTCAGAGGAAATAAATAAAAAGAGATTAAAATAATCAAAAGAAGAGATAATTATGGAAAACAAATAATAGGGATATATGGATATAAATGATTAAATGCCATTCCAAAAAGAGATGACACCAGTGGAACACAAAGAACAAAAATTTCTCTATTATTACAAGCTAAATCTACAGACTGAAAGTACATACCATGTACCTAGCAAACGAATTACAAGACACCAAACATAGATATTGCCGGGAATAACCCTGGGATTTCACGGGGGAAAAAGAACATGACAGGCATTCAGAAAGGATGGCAATGGGGTGCAGGAATCAACCACAAAAGTAAAATACCATGTGGCCTCTGAATTACCTTCTTCCATATTAACAACATAAGAATACAGAACATCTATAGAGTACTGAGAGAGAAAATATGTAACCCAAAATGCTCTTATTCATCCAAGATGACATTCACATAAGAAGAAATCAAAAATATCTTCTTAGTTATACAAGTACTTAGGAAAATAGAAAACTATAATTAGATGAAAGAATTAAAAAAAAAAACACATTAGGTATTATAATAAATATAAACAGGGGTAAGTTCCAAAAGACACAGATACTCAAAACTCTGAGTTTTTAAATATAAAAAACTGCATGCCATCTGAAAGAAATACAGCAATTTTTTAAAGGGCATAGAAAGGTTAAAAGTGAAATAAATATATAAAATTTTATCAGGTAAGTTCCAACAACATGAAGTAGGAAGTGCTTTATAAAAATCACTACAACTAAAGGTGAAAGCAGAAAACGCATTATAAAAATTAGAAAAACTATAACTGAAAGTAGAAAGCATAAAATAGGTCAATGAGGGCCTATTTTTACAGATTAAGGGTACAACCCATAATAAAATGTAGTAAGCAGGTAAATTTCTGTTAAATAACCTAGCAACAAAATATATAAAGTAAAATGTAAAGAGCAAAAGAAACATAGTATGGGAAGACATAGTAAAGAAACATAGTATGGTAAGACATTAACAGATTCTCAAATTCTTGAAATAATAAATGAAAAAGCAATATGACTGGAGCCCTATAGGGCATCTGAAAAATGTAATTAATAATGCTGATGATATATAAAATTGGGAAATATATGTATATAGCAAATAAAAAACCCTAAAAGAGGAAATTACTACTTCTGCAAGCAAATGAAACATTTACACAAACTATTATTTAAAGAGGAATCCAAAAATGCCTATAAATTACCAAAAGCAGAACTATCACTGGCAACATTCTCTCACAATAAACTAAAAATGAATAAAAATAAACACTAATGTAAAAAAGGGAATCACACAAAAATTTAAATTATATTTTGAAATAATCTGCAGGCTAAAGAGAGCATCAAAACTAAAATTACAGAATATTTAGAGGAGAAAATAGTAACAATACTTCACAGTAAGGTTTATGGGATGTGACCAAAAATGTACTCAGAGGAAAATTCATTGATTAAGCACCTTTATTACTAAACAGAAAAAAATAAAGAGCTAAGGATTCCATTTTTTAAAAATCTAAAGAAAGCAGAAGGGTAGATTTATTTAACATATATATAATAATTTGGAAATTTTTAGGTAGTTAGAATTGATAAATAACTTTAAAATTTTAAGAGGTGGGGTACAAAAATAATAAATTGGCCTGGATATTAGCATTCAACCAAAAAATAAACAGAAAAAAATACAACTACAAGAAAATCAGATTAGGAAATATAACCAAACAGAGGCATTTAAAATATAATATATATGTATATAATTTTTTCTGTTGTTCTATGCAAATATAATTCAAATTCTTGATGAAATAAATTTCTAAGAAAATATAAATGACCAAAACTATTTCAACAAGAGAAAAGCCAAAAAATTATTAAATTATTTTTATAAAAGCCAAATTATTATTAAAAATTAAAAAGTATCAAAGAAAAATTATTATAACAGTGGAAAATAATTATGTCCAAAGCCTAAAAAGATAGAGAGTTTTAAAGACAAGTCCTTTTAAACTTTCAAAAGATAGATAATTCCCGTGCAATATAAATCATTCCTGGCAGGGACTACAAATATACATCTGGTATGCATGCTTAAACTCTCATTTCCTAGACTCTTCCAAAACACTAAATTGTTTACACATGACAGGGCCTCAGAATCCTTCTCAACACAGCAATCTCGGCAGTCACCTCCAATAGGGATGCAATCTGAAATGTATCTATCCTCCTGTTCCAGATCATTGAAAATGATGGAAAGCTTTCCAATTTACAACCCACTGTACTAGCAAAACCCCCATAAAAAAATGCCAAAAACAGCACACTAAAAATAAAACTGCAGGACAATCTCACCAGTGAATATAGTCACAAAACACTGCTAAATGGATTCACGATGTATTAAAATAATGAAACACCATGAACGAAATGGGTTCCTTCTACGATGGTTTAATATTAGGAAATCTATTAATATAATTCATCACATCAGCAGATCAAAGTAAGAAAAACATATGGCCACATGGGTACATAATGAAAAGGCATTTGTTAAAACTCCATCATCCTTTTTCCCCCTCTTATTACTAAATAGCTTTATAGTGGGGGAGGGGATGATTCACACTCCTTGCAAAAGAAAAATTCAAACACAGAAAAGTAAAAATCACTCCTAAATCATACCACTCACCTTCATCTTGAGAAAATTTAAAAAAGAAAGAAAAGAAAAGAAAGAAAGAAAGGAAGAAACGAAGGAACGAAAGGGGAGAAAGAAAGAGGGAAAAAAACTCAGCAACTCAGAACGATACTTACTCAATGATAACAAATACGTATCAGAAACCAAAATAAACTTCATACTTGATTACAAAACACTAGAATGGTTCCCACTAAAATAAGAAATAATACAAGAATACTTGTTATTCCCACTATTATTCAAATGGCTCTAGAAGGTCTAGTCAACCATACTATGAGGTGTAAAAGAGACAATATCGAGGAAGAAGAAGGGAAATGAGTATTGTTTGCATATATTATCACCTACCTAGAAACCCCAAAAAACTACTGGAACTACGAAGACAATATAGTATGCTATCCACTACAACAATAACAAAAAACCAACACATAAAAACGGGTAGCTTTTCTATGTACTTGCACTAATTAGGCAAAATATACAATGAGGGAAATTATCCCACTTACAATTGCAGTCAAAAATATCAAATACCTAAGAATATACTTAGAAAGAAATGTCCAAAACTTATGTGGAAAACTACAGAATTTTACTGAGGGTCATATAAGGGAGCATGAATAAGAGACAGACCACATTACTGGGCAGAAAAACAGTATTGTGAGTATGTCCTTCCTACTCAATTCAGTGCATACATTTATTTAATGCGGTTAAAGTCACAAGGCAAATTTTACGTTGAAAAAAGTGATTCTAAAGTTCATCTGGTAGAATATATGAGCGAGACGAATGAGAATTTTGAAAACAGAATAATCGGGAGAGGTGTTTATCAAATATTAAAATACCTTAAGAGCAACATTAACAGAAATTGGGTGGTACTAGAACTAAAGTTAATACATAGCAGGATCCACTGGGTCTGTTTCTGCACTGTAACCTATTCCATTTATCTGCCTGTCCATGCCTATGCCAGTTCCACCCACATTTAGTTATTGTAGATTTAAGATATTTTAATGTATACATTTCGAAAATACGACTTCCCATTTCCTGGTTACAGTGCTACACAGCCAATTCCTCAATCCTTTCATTACCTTAGAACCACCCAGCCATGGATTGGGTGGGGCCCGGAAGCCATGCAGCCCTGGGGTAGCAAAAGTGAGACATCACTAATCAATCTTGGCATCTCTTTCCCACTATGGGCTCTCCACAGAACCCATAACCAACCACAGACAGAATGCATAATAAAACTCCTGGACATCTCGAAAGTCCAATCTCTTCATTTTACGGATGAACGTGTTTTTTTATCCTCATGACAATTCTGCAAGGCAGAGCAGAAAAAACTCGCTACCTCATATTCTAGACAACAATGTTTCCAAGAGGGAAAATAACACCCCAAACTCAGCTAAGGCCTGATAAGGGGGAGAGCCCTTAACACTTGGTCTTTCGCATCCAGTCCTACAGTCCTTCCACTCTCTGTGTCCTATACCCCATATGGACTCAGACAAACGACAAGTGGGCCTACATGAAGTTTCCATCTTCTGTGCAAGAAAAAAATTCAGATGGAATTAGCCAAGCTAGGCCTCACGTAGGACTTACTATGTGTCAAGCACTGTTCTAAGTGCTTTTAATATTTCCTCATCTAATTCTCACTATACCCATTTTGTAGATGATGAAACTGACATAAAGAGAGGTTAATAATTTTCCCAGAGTCATGTGGTCTAGAAGGGGCAGATCTGGGTTTTGCATGCAGGTAGTCTGACTATAAAGTGTACATCCTTAATCATTCTTCTGTACTGCTTCTCAGAGCAGCCACCTAATGACTGTTTCTCCTGGGGCCAGAGCAGCACCACGAGCCCCAGCACTCGGTCCCACAACGCATACTCCTACCAGACCTCATGCTGGGCTTCTGTAAACTTACACTGTAATGAATATCTTCGTACATAAAATATTTTGATATTTTAAAATCTTCTCCTTTGTATGCATTCCCAAAGAGGGATTACTGGGTCAAGGATAGATATTAGTTTAACACATTTCCGTAACACACACACACACTGATTCTAAAGAAAACTTAGAATATGTACACAAAAGAGAAAAAAAAAAAGACCTATAATCCTATACCTCTCTTAGATAATCTCCATTAATGATTTTGCTCTTTGTGGCTCACTGGAACCCCTGAGCCTTCTAATCGCTTGTGGGAAACTGGTCCAAGCTCATCTGCAAGCTCAGCTCACCAGCTCAGGAACTCCACAGCTGCCTGTTTCATGCATTCACATCTTCAATGGGAAGTGACAAAGATCAGTATTCATCACGAGGATGGGGGAGCCAGGCAGGCAGGACATACCTGATCTGTTCCTCACCCGCTAGCCAGGAGGGGGAAAGGAGCTCTGGGTTCTACCTCCTCAGGACGGCTGGGAGGTCCTGACAGGAGAATCCGACGCCAAGCTCTCAGGGGCCCTCCAGGCTAGCAGTTTTCAAACAGCAGGTCATGACCCATTGTTGGGTCTTGAAATCAATTTAATGAGTCACAGCCAGCATTTTTAAAAAATAAGATAGAAGAGAATAGGAAGTATCACAATGCATGCAAGTGGTTAAGTGTAAACACTGTTCCCGGCTTTTGCTTTATTTATAAAATGTATTTCTTCCTCTGGGTCAGTCATAAAAGTTTGATAGCCACTGCCGAGCACCGCTCCTCCCTTGCTCTGAGACTTTGAACAAGTCACAGGCCTTGCAAGGGTCAGTTCAGTCAGGATACCAGGAGGGAGGAATGAGAATGCATTTGCAAAAGCACTTTGCAAAGTTAAAAAACTGTTCTACCTGAGACCAATTTACCAAAGACTGGCTTTCTTCCTGTCCTCCCTTGCCCCCATCTTCCCCCCACCGACCCCACCCCCTCAGAGACAAGAGTTATGATTAACTGAACATTCTGGTGGGCCCACATAAAGGATAACCACATTTGGGCAGAATTTTGTGACTCATCAGCTTTCAAAGAATTACATTTATAATAAAATATACTCGACACTAAAAATTCACTAAAGGTAAGTTCATCTTTCTTTGATGACTCATACCGTTTCATTGGCCCAAAATGCACTGCTCCATCTCCTTCCTCCCACAGACCCTTCTTTAGACCCTCAAATCCTATCTATCCTTCAAAGCCAAGTGCAAATGCCACTTCCTCCAGGAAGGTGCCCTGGATTTTCTTTACCAGGATTCAACTTTCCCTCCACCAAACACCCTTGGCAATCAGTCTTAGAGCACCGAACACTTTCCATGGCACATTACAGATGGCTGTGAACAGAAACCATATAGATTAAGCATCTTGGCAACTATCAACGGTTGTCACCCATAGTTGGAACAAATATTTAATGGATGGTTGATGGATGGATAAATTCAGAAGGTATTTAGAATCTCAAAAGACAAACGATCATCATCCAAAAATGGTTTATCAACATAAATGCAGAAAAATGAATTATTAGAGAATTCCAGCTAATAAAATGAAATTAAAAATAATTTACTGAAAAATAAATATTGAAATAAATAAATAATGCAAGGATAGACACAAAATTACCAGAGGTCATCTTGGAAAAGTGTGGAATTATGGAATCTTTTCTTTTTTGCATATATATTCTAGGTTTCCTCATTGAACAGGAATTCCTTTCATAATAATAAAGTTGATGAAACAGTCTTTAAAGAACTCACTATAGTTCTTTTCCAAATCAACACAGGTTCCCAAAGCTTAGTAACAATAAATGCCCAAAACTAATATCTCCCCTTGACCCAGTAATCTCTCTGGGAATATATTCAAAGGAGATGGCTTTAAAATATCAGAATAGGGACTTCCCTGGTGGCACAGTGATTAAGAATCCGCCTGCCAATGCAGGGGACACGGGTTCGATCCCTGGTCCAGGAAGACCCCACATGCCACAGAGCAACTAAGCCCGTGCGCCACAACTACTGAGCCTGTGCTCTAGAGCCCGTGAGCCACAACTACTGAGCCCGCGCACCTAGAGCCCAGGCTCCACAACAAGAGGAGCCACGGCAATGAGAAGCCCACGCACCGTAACAAAGAAGTAGCCCCCGCTCACCGCAACTACAGAAAGCTCTCGCACAGCAATGAAGACCCAACGCATCCAAAAATAAATAATTTTTTTAAAAAACAGGATATTTAATATAAGAAGATGTTCATTACAGTGTAATTTTATAAAAGAGAAAAATTAGGACCAACCTAAATGTTCGCCAACAGAATATGGGTTAAATGAACTATGTTTGTTCTCTTCTGTGAATATTGTGCAATCTTGAAAAATGATGTTTATGAAGACAAAGAAAAAATGAGGGAAGGAAAAGATAGGAGGCAAAACTCTAACACATTATGATTCAAACAATAAAAATATGCTTATCCAATAACAGGAAGGAAATGCACCAAAACAGTGAATATAAGGGGGCTGGAATATATTTAGCACAATTTTATTTCTCTACTTTCTGATTTCTCTGTAATATTTTAATTATTTAAAAATAAACTTATTAAAACAAATGTTACCACACATCTAACTGCAGCCAGGGAATAATCTGTTTAATAATATCCATTTCAGATAAGCCATGAATTGCTTCCCTTCCAATTCAAGAAGCATATACTAGCACCATTCTGTGCCAGGCATAATGGGGATCAAGGTATGTATGGTCTCTAAAGAAAGATATCCGTGCATTCATGAGACACAGCATGTTGTTAAACGAACTCGACAGGCTCTGAGCTTGTTCAGACCCAGGCTCCAATCTCCACTCTGCCACTTCCCAGATGTGAATGAGAGCACCAACTACCTACCTATGGCAAGTTACCTAACCTCACTGAACCTCAGTTTCCATAGCTATAATGGCACTGATGCCAGTGTGGGTACCAAGGAGAGTCTGTCTGGTGAAGGAGCCCACCAGAAAGCTGCCCCAACATGGTAAGCACTGCAGGTGGCAATTTATATGCTAGTTTATAAGTCTGTTCTTAAGATATGATTAAAGTTTATTTTAAAGTGATCAAATTAAAACAGTGTGATACCTGTACACCCAAAGTACATAACAGAGTCCAGAAACAGACCTAAGTCTATGGAAATTTAATATAAGATTAAAATGGCATTTCAAATCAGGGAGGAAAAGATGGATCATTCAATTATTGATGTTGCAGCAAGGAGCTCACCTTTTGGGAAAAAAAATAGAGCCTGATCCCTTTGCCCCTCCTTTAAAGCAAATACATTCCAGATGGATAAACAATTTAAATGTAAGAAAACAAAACCTATGTAAAATAATAGAAGAAATAAGGGTGACTATTTCTATAAATTCTTTTTGTGTTGTTTCCAGGTATTTGATATTACAAACAGTTCTACTGTGAGCACTTGTGCACATTTCCAATGGTATACAGGCACAAGTATTTCTTGTGTGTATGTTCCAACAAGACAAATTGCTAATTTGTTAAGTTAAATAAATGTTAAATTTTTCTTAAAACCGTCTTAAACATTTTAAAGTGTGCAGTTCAGCAGTGCTAAGTACATTCCCAGTGTTGTGCAACAGATCTCCAGAACTTTTTCAACTTGCAAAACTGAAACTCTCTACCCACTAAACATCCCCTCCCCATTTCCCCCTTCCCCCTGCCCCTGTCAACCACCATTCTACTTTCTATTTCTATGAGCTCCACTACTTTAGATACCTCACATGAGTGGAATCATACAGTATTTGTTTTTTTGAAGCTGCCTTATTTCCTTTAGCATAATGTCCTCAAGGTTTATCCATATTGTAGCATATGACAGGATTTCCTTCTTTTTTAAGGCTGAATAATATTCCATTGTATGTCTATACCACATTTTATTTATCCATTCATGAAAGGACAAATGAGTTACTTCCTTGTATTGGCAATACAAGGTGATGGCCACAATGTGTAAAATGAGCACTGCCAATCTCTTGGTAGAAATGTAACTGATACCACCTGTAGAACGTGAATATGCTGTGATTCAGCGAACAGCCTTTTAGTGAGTGATGCCAAGGAGATCACCACACAAATGAACGTAAAATCACATGTAAAAAGATTAGAAATAACCAAAATCCTACAGGCACTAAATTTGAGGACACATACACAGTGGAAATACAATGCAGTCAGTAAAATAATAAACAAATTTACTGATGAAAAAAAGATATCAATGAGTTTAAAAAGAAAAAAGAAAAGCAGGCTACTGAACAGCATGAAGAATATAGTCCCAGGTCTATAAATATTTACATATATATTTAAATATGCAGAGAGATGACTTGAATAATGTCCATCAAAATAAGAACAGTGGTAGGATTTGGGGTGATTTTTTAAAGAATAATCATGTTTTTCTAAACTGCTTGAATGTTTTTGTAATGATATTTTTTTACAATCAGGAAACAAGAACCTATTTTCACTTAGAAAAAAAATAGAAGTGTAGAACCAACTCTTGGACAGCCATTTCATACTCAGAAACAGAATGGAGATAACCAGGGAGAGTGTGGTCAGGAAGTCCTGAGTTTACATTCTGGCTCTGACACTAATCAGCTGAATGACCCTGGGTAAGTTACTTCTCTGTGCCTTGGTTTCCTCACCAGTAAATAAAGATGATAATAATTCTATGTTACGGAGTTATTTTGAGGATAAAAAGACTAACACTGAGTAGGGTCTCAATAAACATTAGTTTCATTCTCCCCTTGAGTTTGTTATTGAAAGCACCTAGCTGTCCCTGGCTCATATTAGGTGCTCAAAATGTGCTGGGTGACTGAATGGGATGCATGGATAAGCAGATAGTCATGAGGAAGGACAGACATCCAAAGGAAGGAAAGATGAAATGGGTGGATGAGTGGGTCAGTAGAGAGAAGGATGAATATGTGAAGAGCTAGCTAGACAGATGGGTTGGTGAGGAGACAAATGGAATGTCAGCCTGTGTTTTCCAAAGAGCCACATCAATATATATTCTATCCTACATACTCAACGTGACGTTGACACAACTCCATGGAGAGGTGGAGTTTATGTCTCTCCCCTTGAACTGGGGCACACTTTTATAATTGCCTCAACCAACAGACTGACGTGGAAGTTGTGCTGCATGATGTCTGAGGTTAAATCATTCCAGGAGATGCTGCATCTGCTTGGCTCTATGTCTTCATAGGACATGTGCCTTCAGAGACTCAAGGTGCCATGCAGAAGTCCAGCCAAGTACCTCTATGCTGGACAGACCACATGGAGATTAATGGAAAGACAGGTGGATTAGATAAATAGATAGATTAGATAGATATAGATTAGATACATAGATGGACAGATTGGATAGATATAGGTATATCAAGTAGGTAGATGGATGGATAGAAAAATAGATAGATACATAAATAGATACACAGATAGATAAACAAATGGGTGGGGAGGTGGATGGATGATGGATGGATGGATGCTCCAGGAGCCCCATCTGTTTGAGTCTTCCAAGTCCTGGCTCCAAACAAGAGAGTGGGGAAGCCTTTAAGATGACCCCTGCCCCAGCCACCATCTGGCCACAACTACAGAGAGACCCTGAACCAGACTGACCAGCTGAGTCACTCCCAAATTCCCAACCCACAGAAACCACGAGAGACAAGAAATGATTATTGTTGTTTTAAGCCACTAAGTTCTGGGGTGATGTGTTACACAGTAATAGATATCTAATACAGATGGTGAGATGAGTATATGTGGGTAGGAGGAGGGACTGATGCAGAATAAATAACTTCTCTATGTGGAGCCCTGGAAATTAGCAACATCTTGTCTAGATACCAGGCCTTGTCTTGTATACCCCTCTCTGTGTTCCAACAGCCTCCTGCTTACCTACCTATTACAAGCCTTTCTCACCTCAATTGTTAATATTCCCAAAAGCCAGCACTCCAAGTTCTGACTCTCTAATTAATAGGGAAGGGAAGGGAAGGTCAGGGGAGGGGAGGGGAGGGGAGGACGGGGGGGGGGAGGGGAGGGAAGGACCACCTAGTCTAAGCCCTTATATTGTATAGTAGGGGAAACTGAGACCCAAAGAGGGAAAAGAGATTCCCCAAACCACAGCTGAGTTAGGAGCAGGGCTCAGACTAGAACCCATGGTTCCTGCCCTAAAGCCCAGGGCTATTTCTCCTCCAAAAGCCTGTGGGCTCCAGGTATCCCCAAGTTTGAGTCCTGCCTCCACCACTCACTGCCTGTGACAGTAGTCCCATCAGGGCAGCAAGCGATGCTGCAGGCCCTGGCTGGGATGTGCCAGAGCTCTTGGCTCCAAGCATACCTTACATCTGTCTGGGCATAAATTTGCATTCTGAATCCAGGAGGCCCCGATTCCAAGTATGTCAAATGTAATTAATTACAGCAAACCTTCTGCAACTGTTTTCAAATGCGGCGTTAAAGGCTCTGTGTGCATGAAACACATAGCCCGGGTCCACCGAGGTGCGCTGGGAGCTGAGGAACGGGAGACAGCAAGTGCCGTACCCAGGTCCTCAGAGTGGGGAGGGCAAGTTCCCATGACACAACAGTTCAGGACATCCCCTCACGGTGAGGTTTAGAGCAGGGCATGGGCAGCGCATCTAAGGAGCTGGATTCAGGGCCTAGCCAATCACCAACTCCACATCTTGGTTACTTCACTTTCCTCAAAGGGCTGTTGAGAGCCTGGAATTTGGCATCCATCTGAATTTGAATCCAACTGCCCCCTACAAGCTGTGTGCCCTTGGGCAATTCCGTTCACCTCTGAATATCAATTCTCTCAAAAAAAGGGGAGGGGAGGGCAGGGGAGGGGAGGGCAGGGGAGGGCAGGGGAGGGGAGGGCAGGGGAGGGCAGGGGAGGGCAGGGGAGAGGAGGAGAGCGGAGAGGAGAAGAGAAGAGAAGAGAAGAGAAAAGAAAAGGGAAGAAAAGAAAAGAAAAGAAAGAAAAGAAAAATCCCTACTTTCCAGGGTGATTGTATTAAATGAGATAATAGATGTTAAATGCTTAGCCCAGTGCCTGGCATATAACAAGCCAACAAATGTGCAATGACTATAGTTCAAGCCAGACAAATTCTACTTTGCAAAATTCAAATGAGACAAATAAGAATGCTAAACTTCAGTCTTTTGACAGAAAGAGTTCCTGATTAAAGAAAAAAAAATTTGTAAGGTTGAATTTCCAACACATAGCTCAAGCTCCTTTCAAACCACTAAGAGCCGGAGTACTAGGCTGGAAAGTGAGACCTGGGTTCAAGTTTAGCTTTGCCGCTCCCTGCAAGGTTAGTCACCCTCCTCCAGGTCTCTACGCCAGGGGAGCTAGGTAACCTCCCCACCCTGCCACTCTGTCCACTCTGGTTATATGCCCTCTGGGTTTTCTAGAAGCCTTGCTTCCTAAATCATTACAGGGAGCAGACCTGACTTCGTAAAAGAATGGCTTCCAGCCCCCCAGGACCCAAAATCCATAGCCCCTATGGATTTAAAATTTTATGGGTTTAAAAACCCATAAAAACCTGGGTTTTTATGCCCAAACCAGCCCTGAACTGTACTCTGATTCAAAAAGACCCTAGTTAAAGACTCAAAAGATGGAAATTTTTTGGCAATCAGAGAAATTGTCATGGGTAATCTTTTAGATTTGTTTTTGCTCATCTTGTTAGGTTTACTTTCTTCCAAAGTGTTTAATTAATGTTTAGGGGAATGGATAAGCAAAGTGGGAAGCAGTTTAATTTTTTCCCCCTGAATTACTAGTATCTCTCTCTCTCTGTCTGTCCCTCTCTCAAGTTCCCCATTACCCCTCCATTTTAACCACCTGGTTATGATGATACCTACACCACTACATCATCTTTCCTTCTCAATCCCAAACTCTTGAGTCTTGTAGTCTGTCCAGTGACCTGATGAAGCTGCCCTGTGACCTGACCCTGAGCAAGCTACTCCCCCTTCCTGGGGGATGCAGGTTGCCTTAGATCAGCACAGTCCAACAGGAATGTAATATAAACCACATAGGTAATTTCAAATTTTCTAGTAGCCACATTATAAAAAATGAAAATAAAAGCAAGCAAAATTAATTTTAATAATATATCTTATTTAACACAATATATAAAATGCTATCATTTCAACCTGTAAACCGTATCTTAAAAATAATGACTGAGATCTTCTACAGTCATTTTTTTCCTACTAAGTCTTTAAGATCCAGACCTAGAGAAGACATAATTATAATTCAATAACAAATAAATAAATAAAATAAAACCCAGTGTGAATCTTACACTTAACGGCGCAACTCAATTTAGGCTAGCCACATTGCAACTGCCCAATAGCCACATGCGGCTAGTGGTTACCAATACATATTGGATGGTACAGACTTAAATCATCTCCATGAGCCCTTTTAGCTCTAGACTCCTCTGATGCAAAAAGACTAGCCTCACAACAAATTCCACCTCAAGCTAGTAGCACCCCAGGGAAGTTTTCCTTCCCTGAGGCCTCATTTCAGGCCAGTTTCAGTTTTATTTCAGATCAGTTTCACTTTCTGCTTTTCCAGCATACATTATAAGAAACACCCACATAATGTACTTAAATTTTTATAGTTATTTTTCCCCAGTTGATGAAATTAAAAAAAAAAATCTCCAGCATCCAAAAATGTCTTCATCTATCCTCTCTGGGTACTCCAAGGGCTCTGGCTATGTCCACTTGTCTTGCAAAACTCTGAGCCCAAAATAAAACAGAACACACGTTCTCTGCAAAATTTCACCTGATAAAAATTCCCATTCTCAATTCTCTGTAAGAATGTTGGGGCTGGTGAGAATTTGTCCAGGAGGAGGCTCAAAGCTGAGAGGTAGAATGGCTAGCCCCTCAGGCATGCCGTCTTGGACAATAACACTTCTAGAAAGGGAGCCAAAACAGCTTCTGACTTTTAATGTTCCCAGCAAACTGCAAGCCAGGGGCTTGCTGAGGGACACTCAGACCTCCTCCACTTGGTAGGAGTCATTTCCACCCATGGGGGAGATATGAGATTTCGTTTCTCCCTGGATCCCCCCCAGGACCAGGGCTGGCCCCTGGGAATCAGAGATTGCATCCCTGACACAGAACTCGTTTCACTAGAAAGCAAGTGTTCCTGTGTTTTCTATAGCAGACTGGGGAGCGGAGTATCACCTGACTCCATTTTTTCTCTTTAGCTTATATGTGAAGCCTCCTTCTGCTTTGTCAGCCAAAATATTTATATCATTTTTCTGTTGACTCAATACCATCCTCACCTCAGCCTCCCTCCTTTCCTTTTTAAGAAAAGAAAGTTGTCACCAACATGTTTCTCCAGCTCTTCCCTGTTTATGAAGCATTTTTGAGTCTGTTAACACATGGGATGCTTGCAAGAAGCCTGTGAGGGGTATACAAATAGGCTGTTCTCCCACTTAGCAGATTAACAAACAGAGGGTACACCAGGGTGTGCAGACCCCGGTGCCTTCTAGGGCGCAGCAGGTCACATACAGTATTGAAATCAGAGGTTGGAAACTGACTCAAAACAGGAGAACACATACACTGCAAAGGCTGAAAAGTTCTGAACTTTTTAAACCTTAGGCCAGCAAATCAAATCAAATAAAAAAGATAAGGAGCCAATTCACCTTGTGGGCACCCATCTGTGACTCTGGGTTTATACAATCTCCCCAACAGGGCACTAATAATTAGTGATTAACGCTAGTTATAAAAATGAACACATATAAAATAAAAACAAAACAAAATAACCCACATGTAGGGCTTCAGAGTTTAAAAAGCATTTTTAAATATGCTGTCTCATTTCACTCCTTTGAAGGATTATGTCCATCTCAGGTCCCAGATGTAGAAATTAAGATGCCCAGGGACTGAGGAACTCGACTATGGTCGTAGAGTGTAACCTGTCATAAACCCAGGTGGTCATCCAGGAACCCCAGGGCCTGCCCTGCCCCTCTGCCACGTCATCTATAGCACAGGAGTGAGCGAGCGGGCAACACCACCCAACCCAGTGGCCCAGCCACTGCATCTCCCCTTTGATCACTCAGGGATCAGACAGAGAAGCAGGTTATCCAGCCCTGCTTTGATGACAACCCCAAGGGTGTCTAATTATAACAGGGAAGGGAGGAGTCAAGATCCTCTCACTATTTCTCAAGACCAAATTAATTCCTTTTGACATAGTATATGTGCAAATAGTAGGAAAAGCACTGGTTGAAGAATTAAGAAATCTGAGGCTTGAAGTAGCTCCGCCTATTCACTGAGGTTCTGGACAAGTAACTCCACCTCTCTTCCCAGGTACATGTGTTTGTGTGTGTGTGTGTGTGTGTGTGTGTGTGTGTGTGTATGACTAGATCAGAAATGACAAATTGGCTTCATGTGGTAGCCTCATAGTAAGAAGGGCTCTGAGGCCACCGGCCAGATTCAATGGAAAAGACTGCCCTGATTGATTAGCAATGTCTGCCACAAGCTTAAAAATGGGGAGTGGCGGCATGCATATTATTTATTTACCATCCCTGGATTAGATGTACAAATAACATGCTGCAAGTGAAAAGCACTTTGACCTTTACAGTCCACCCCACCAGGAACAGGACACTCTATATCCTCAATTCCAAGGTGCCTTAGACTGTTAGATACACCATCGATTTTATAATAGCTTTTTGACACCAAAAAAAAAAAAAAAAAAAGAGGGAGAAATAGTGCTCTAACAGAACACATCTACTGTAAAACACATTCCAATTTCAGAAATATGAAAATGTGGGAACTTGACCATTGAGGAAATACAGGATCCTGTGCTCACTTGCTGAGCTGGGCCATAAAGTGTTAACAATGACAGCATTTTCGAAAACTTACAGAAAAAAAAATTAAGCAAATAAACAGAACGTTCTCAGTTTTCTCCCATAAATTTTCCCTGAATCTTTGGCATGTGCAAACGGGAATCCGACCAAAGGTGGGGTCTGGTTGAACATCAAATCACACATTTAGCTACTTCACATCTAAGGGGCCCATGTGACCAGCTGTTCTGCAAACAGCCCTCTGAAGTCCAATTCTAGGGCCCATGGCCAAGACCAGCTTCTAGAGCAAGGACAGGGTATTGTCAAGTCCCTTCCACCTCAAGGCACCCCCCCCCCCTTTTCCACCTCCTTAGACATGCTGGGTCCCATTTGCCATACCTGCAAATCTGGATGATAACCCCAGATGCCCCCCAACCATTTTAAGGAAATGGTTTACACAACAGGAGCGAAGGGGGATGGGGAACTTTTAAAAAATTCTCCACAGCATGTAAAGTCAAAGGAGCCCTCTCTGATTTATTATTCCAAGGGAGCCGTGGGCTTCAGAGCCGGCTCTGAGAAAATCTATTTTCTTAGATAAAGAAAACAAAACACTGGTGTTGACCAAATGGCCAAACCCCAAACTGGTCACCTACTCTTCACTAGACCCAAATCCAGATGATCTGAGCTTTTTCCAAAAAATCAAATTAAGTCATCAAACATTTACTGAGCTGCTGCTCTGTGCCAGACCCTAAAATGAGTAACCCATGATCTCTGCCCTCAAGGAACTCACAAGCCGGCTAGAGAGACAGAAATGCGAACAACCAACTCTCATCTGTGGGACCAGAGTATCTGGAACGTACTGCAGTTTGGGGAGGCTCAGGGAGTCTCCACAGAAGAGGACATGCAGGTAGGTCTCAAGGTGGGGGGGGGGTCTGGTTTCTCATGGAGCAGAAACAGAGGGAAAGGGCACAAGAGACAGAAGGCCCAGTATGAGCAGAAGCTCAATGGTAGACAGTTCACGACGAATTAAGATTTGTCCCTTTAAACACTGTGCCACAGGCTTTGAAACAAATCCAGAAATACTTGGAGGAGCCAGAGCATCCCTGAAATGAAAGCACTGAGACCACTTTTGACAAGAAAGATGTGTAAGGTCCAAGGGATGTCTCATCCTAGTCTGGTCTAAAATAAAGCAACAACCAAAAAAGTGTACATTTTCTGTTGTTACCTAACTCTGCCTATTAAAGATAAGTCATCAAGTTTCCAGAACTACCAAAACTTTTGTCACTGGGACTCAATCTCCCCAAATGGAGACCACTGGGTCAGGGATCACTGACATGTACTGACCACCTTCTAAGGACAGCCTTCTAAGGACTGGCTGGATGCAACACGTGAATTGCTTCATTTAATCATAGAACAACCTTTCAAGGTCAAGATTATTACCCCCCTTCTTCCAGATGCAGAAGCTGTGGCTCCAAAACCGGAGGTGACTTTCCCAAAGTAACATAACGCCAACCACACAATGAGGCTGGATTTTAAACTCTGGTCTGGCTGACCTCAAAACCACCTTTCCATTTCACTAATTGGCGGGGGTGTCAGAAATTTTCTATGCTTCTAACTTAAGGCCTATCCTAGGGGGATTTCATGGTGGTTCCACAATCAATTCAGAAATGGATTTCACTGACAGACCATCTTTGCCCCTGGATCTTCCCCCACCCCGAGGACCCCAACCCTGGTCCTACCCACCTGCTGTCTTCTTCCATCTTCATCCTTCCTTCAGGCAATACTTTATTAAAACCCACCTCCTATGACAGACTCCTGTACTTCTTGACTTCAACGGCACACATGCTGAGACACAACATTCTGGAGTTGCTAGCCATCATTTGTCACTTTTAACTAAAGCGTTCTGGCCTAACCTTGGCAGAAGACTGCTTTGGGACAAATAAAAGGGAGGCGTGGACCACTTTTGCCAGAAGAGGCTAAATGGATGGAACACATCACCACTACAGGCTGAAATGCCTCAGAGCATCGAGGGTTCAGGAACAAAGTCCCACCAACAAAAACCAAGAGCTTTCAAAGATGTGTCATAACCTTTTGAGGCCACCCAGTAACAACAACGAGATGGAACACTGGTCTGGCCCTGTGCTATCCAATACAGAAGCCACTAGCCACATGTGGCTACTGAGCTCATGAAATGTGGCTAGTCAGAAAAGACTTAATACCTCCCCCAAAGAAAGAATGTAAAATAGCACATTAATAATTTTTATATTAATGAATACTGAAATGATAGCCTTGCAGATATACTTTGGGTTAAATAAACTATATTATTAAAATTAATTTCACCCGATTCTTTTTAGTTTTTTTAAAGTGTTACCAGAAAATTTTATTTATTTATTTTTGTTGTTTTGTTTTGTTTTGGCCATGCTGCACGGCATGCAAGATCTTAGTTCCCAGACCAGGGATTGAACCCGTGCCCCCTGCAGTGGAAGCACAAAGTCCCTCCAGGGAATTCCCCAGAAAATTTTAAATGACATACGTGGCTCACATTTGTGGCTCGAATTATATTTCGATTGGACAGTGCTGGTCTGACACATTTAAAAGATGAGGAGACCAAGACAGCAATTCTAGAGTTTTTAGGAAGGGCACACACACAAAAATACAGACATTCGCTCAGAGTCTGATTGGACTTTAAATATAGCACAAACATGAACTCTTTAACTCCACAAAAATTCCTCTGGCGATCTGAAGTAAAAGTGAGGAATGAAAGTAACTGGGGCTGCTCTCCCTCCCACCAAGACAGGGATCCCACGCTACTTAAAGTCTCCATTCCAGCCACAGAACCTGGCAAAGATGCTGTTTCCCTGTGGAAGTACATAGCACCTGTCCTTCCCGTCTTCTCCAAGGCCAACAAGCTGAGGTGTGTGCCTGACTGCCATGCAGCTGAGACTTCTTCACAGCTGGCCCTTCAGGCAGGCTCAACCAGGGAACAAAACATGTGGCCCAGGACACCTACCCCACAGGGTTCACGTGAAAGTCAACTGGGATAATAAATAAGAAAATAAAGTGTAAAGAGCAACGTGCGATGTTCCTGGAGCACATCACTGTCGATCATCTAGACCAGTATCTGTCAAACTCTTTTAACCGTGACTCACGGTAAGACTTACATTTATCATGCACATACATCGGCATATGTAAATAAAACTAAAGTTTCATGAGACAACACTTACCTTCAATACATACCTATGCCTCTGCTAGTTTGTGCTCCCCTGTATTCTATTCCATTCTTTTTTTGTTTCATGCTGATTGTGACCCACTAAATTGATTTTACAACCCACTGATGGGTCGTGATTCACAGCCTAGCCTGGGTATGGTGAATAAGAGGTACACTCCCCACTCTGTGATGGACACTGCTATTTGACCACTGCACCCCACTCTCCAGGATATGGGAGTCCAGATGTGACCTCAGAATCCTTCTCAACACAGTGATCCAGGCAGCTGTAGCCCATTGCTTGGAGTCAGAATCAGAGAAGAAAACTATTTATTAATATCTTTGTTTTGATCCAAAGATCTGATATGACAAATGCAAAAACTGAGGCTCAGAAGGAAAAAGTGGTTTGTCCAAGGTCATACAGCAAGACTTTGGGAGAGCTAGGGCTCCTGTGTACCCACAAAGCCACTTCACCTGCCATCATCAGGGAGGAGACAGGTGAAAAAATTTCCAAATTTCACCACCACCATGAAAAGTCAGCTTATACATCCAGTGAAACACACAAGGAAATTCTCATCACCCCACCAAGGAGAAGACATGAGGATTCTGAGGTCAGAGGAAGCAGCATGCCAAGAGCTGAGTCAAAAGTGGGGGCAGGGGGCGCGGAAATTGTATCTGACAATGGAGGAGTTTTTAAACTCTGTTTCTCAAACGAAACAAACCATTGGCTATTTATTTTCTAGGACCAGAGAGAGGTCACACTTACACTGACCAGCCATCTTTGTTGCTTTCCTTCTGCAAAAGCAAGAGCCCTTGTTCAAGTTCACCTCTGTGCAGGGCTGAAAGTATAAGCAAACCCTTTTTCTTAGCTTGGTCCAAAGTCAAGCTATAAAGCAAGCCCTTGAAATTTCAAACCTTATTAGAAAAAAAAAAAAAACCTCCTTAGGCAGAAAAGCAAAACATTAATAAGAGTCTCCTCTGTGAAACTGAGCATAAATGATCTTTCACCAAAATAACTCAGCCCATCATCAAATTACCACCCCTCAAGTCCAATCTGCCAGATTTTTTGCCCAATATTAAAAAAGAGTTTGGTGAACAGACAGGGCCTAACAAAAAAAATCAGCTGAAATATCCATTTCTGGTCACACTTCCATCCATGATAGGAGGTGAGAGAGGTATGGCCCAGGTCAGGTCTCAATCCTGAGAGACGCCAATAGAAACAAAAGAAAACTGACCCCGCCCCCAACAGTGCCATCATGCACCTCTATTTCCTTAACAACAAACATGATCCGAATAACCAATTAAAAAAAAAAAAGAAAGAAAGAAAAAAGAGGCCTACAAAACAGAGATGATTTTCAATTTCTAGCCAGGAGTTCCCTTTAAACCGTAGCCAACACAACAAAATTTCAATAGAATGGAATGAAGGAATCTGAGTTGTGTGTCAGGAGATCCAGGACACACAAAGGGACGTGCTGCAATATTTTTATTCCTTGCACCAGAAATAACCTGTTATCTACAACCCTGACTTTTTCTCAGATGCCCGGTAAGGGTGCCCAACCCACCCCTCCCCAGTCCAGGGCACAGCTCTCCTCCATCACTTGCTAAGCTGGCCCTACCGTCTCATGAGGCCTCCAGAGCCCTTGGAAATTATAAATTCTTTGATCGTCCTAGGCATCGGCCTAAATAATTCAACAGAGAAAAAATTTTTAATTACGCTCTATTTGAAAAAAAAAAAAAAAAAAAAAAAAAAAAGCTCATTCCAAATGTCAGAATGTGGCCAGTCAGCCCTGAAGGATTTTGTTACTAAAAAAGTAAAAATCTCCCAAATGCAATGGTGCTGATGGGTAATGTCGAACCTCTGTCACTGTCAAATATATTTCACATAATTTGTATCCCCTTAGAAAACTGAATTTCCAAAAAACGGGGATGGGAATCCATGGACTGGGGCCATCATTGCTTCTAAGACCAGCTGGTGACTGGTGAAAGGGGATAGGGTTTCCTGTCCTAGCCCTGTGTGACCCATCATCAGGTCCCATCAAGATCCCACTCCACAAATGCTAACAATATTTTCCCCTCCTTTCGGACAGAAAAATTAGAACTTCTTTTTATTTTTTTTGGTGCAAAATCCCCAGCAAGTTCAGATAATAATTTATCACAAATAACCCTTCAACTTTGGGTAGGTACCTTATTTTCCTCTGTTAAATTTCAATTCAGTCAGTATTTGTCTTCCCAAAGAAAAATAAGAAATTGGGGCGGAGGGGTTTCACCTTATTTGATTCTTTTGAAGGCCAAAAAACTACATCAAATACTATTTGCACATATGCTTTCATGTTCCAAAGACAAGTACCTTAGGGTTTGGCTTTTGTTTATATTTTGATTTTTTTCCTTAAAAAAAAAATTAAATTTTGATGCTAGAATCAGCTGAATTGGTCTTTTACCCCATTTTTTTCAGCAAAGTAAGTATTCCACTAGAGAAGATGGATAAAAATCAGAATTTTCATCTCCTCTCTGTTCTTCCCTCTTTTATCTTTCCTTCTTAAGTCAGTAAAATTTGTGCTTTTAAAAAAAAAAATCACAGACCCCCCCCCCAAATGATCAAGATTAATGGATTTTCCCCCCATTTGAAAGTAATCAAATTTGTGAAAAATACCAAATGTTAATAAACTACCAACCCCACATCACAATCAAAGAGGCTGAAACCAATCCGGCTATTTTTTTTTTTCAATAATAAAATTTTCAAATTGGAAGACTGAGCAAGCACACAGAAAGGAAAATTTTCTTCCTACCAAGGATTCCTCAACCCTTGTATTTATCAACTGATTCAGTTGCATGTCATAAAAAATGAGCTTCTGTGAATCCACTGTTAGTTTTTTCATAATAATGTTAATTATGCATATCTTATTTTAATGGCGGTCTCTCCTACAAATCTGTGGGCTACTCAATTTGTATAATGTAATGAATTTACATTTTTTTTCCACTGAACATTGCTCAGAAAAGGTTTCTGACATTTTCTGGATAAAACAACAACAAAAAAAGAAATGCTTAGACCTTCCAGGAAACAAAATCAGAAAACAGTCTTAATTATTCCATCAAAACAAAAAAAATAACACAAAATCCAACAAATACAGGGAAAAAAAGACAGGATTTCACTCTAACTTTTCCAGTTTCTGTTTTTCTTTAGAACCTTGGGATTCAAATGCAGTAAAACATAAATGAAAATTTTTTTTTAAAAACCTACAATTTTTGGGTGTGTCCAAAGCCAACATTTTAGGGTCTATTTTCTCTTTTAAATCCTTCCTTCTTGGAAATAGAAAAACTTTAAATATTGCCAAATGGCAAAATTAGTCTTTTTTGCCCGCTGAGCTAAACAAGTTCCAAATTACAATGAAGTACAATTTCTAATTGCTTCAATAAAGCCAATTCTCCCAGTTTCCTCTAAACTCAACAATTTCCCTCCTTTCCTCAACCCAAATAGTTTTTTTCTCAAACTAAAATGAGTTGGGCAGCCAAATTGACTTTGGTTTTAGAAGGCTTTTTGCTTTTTCCCCTTCAAAAACTGAATTCATTCAAATTCCAGCTTAATTTTCATTTACATATTATCTGGATTTGGCTTCAGAAATAAAAATTGTCTCTATACTCCTGGAAAGATCAAAGTGAAAATTGTCACCCCCAAAAAGAAAAAAAAAGAATCTCTTTCCCCTCCACTGCCTTATAGAGCAAACTTTTGAAAAAATAAGAAATAAAAAATATTTCTTTTCAATTTTAATTTCTTTTTTTTATTTACAAAATAGTATCCTCTAGGTGGCGTCGTTTTAATGGGAAAAAACTACCGTTTGAAGAAAAATTAGAAAAAAAATTGAGAAAGGGAAATATGGCCTAAAAAAAAAAAAGATTGTTGCAAAGACAGGGGGCCAGGGGGGAAAGACCTCCCGGGGGGTCATCAGGGACCCCGAGCGCACAGAGGGTCAGGAGGAAATTGCAAATTTAGGGGGGAGGGGGGAGAGCTGGAAGGGGTTGTATTTTTGCAAAATGTGAATTGTCCAAACTGAAATGGCTGCTCTGTTCTCTCGCCGCTTTGTTTTCTGGGCTCCGGTCCGAGCCCGGGGCTGGAGGGGGCGCCGGGTGGGGGCCCGAAAAGACCCCCCCGTCACCCCCACCCTCCTCGCACCCCGCGGCGCCCGGGGGGGCTCTCCAGACCCCGACCCTCCCGTTTGCGCCCACAAAAAAGCCCGCAAATGTGCCCAGGCACTTTGCATTTTGCAAATCTTGCAATGAAGTGGCGCAGCGCCCCGGGCCCCGGCCCCCCGGGGTCCCCAGCGCGGTGCATGCCCCCGGCCCCCCGTCGTACCTGCGGAGCCGCCGCGCTGCCCGGCTGGTTCATGGGTCCGTGCGGGAGGAGGCGGCCCCGGCGCGTCCTGCTCCTCCCGGGCCGGGCTGCTGGTGCGCGCACAATGCCGCCGCCGCCGCCGCCGCCGCCGCCGCCGCTCCCTCCTCCGCCCGCCCCGCTCAGGCCGGGGGGGCGGGGGCGCTGGGGGCGCGCGGGGGGGGCGCCCGGCCCTCGCCCCCACCCCCGGCCCGCACCCGCCGCCGCCGCCGCAGCCGCCGAGCCGCCCCTCGCGGGCCCGCGGCCGCCCCCCGCCGCCCTGCCCGCCCCCGGGCCGGCCTCGCCGCGCGGCCCGCGAGCTCCGGGCCTCGGCCTCGGCCTCCGCGCCGCCGGCCTCCGCGCCGCACACAAAGCCGGCCGGCCCCCGGGCGCGCCGCTCCCGCCCGCCAGCCTGCCCCCGGACCGCGGCGCACCCGCCCCCCAAACTTTCCCGCGCCGCGCCCCGCTCTCCCCGCGCCTCCCGCACCCGCCCCCCGGCGCCCTCCTGCCCTGCCCCCGCTCTCCAGCCCCTCGGAGAGGTCATTTTCACGTTGGAAGAAAAGTTTGGGGAGCCGTCCCTGGACGGAACACAAGGGGTTAATGGGAACTCCTCGGCTCCCCCCTCCACCCCCCAAAAAATCAGATTGATTTTTTAAATAAAGTTTGAAGAACTGGCCTTATGGAAGACTCGGAAGGCTCAATGGGGATATTCCTATTGCCCCTGCCACCCCTCCAAAAAAATCTAATGTAATCGAAAAATAAAAGTTTGAAGAACTAGCCCTATGTCAGACAAGAGGGGTTAAGGGGACTCTTTCTAGCCCCCCCAATCAGATTGAATTTAAAAATAAATATTTGAGGAGCTGCTTTTATGTGAAATGCGGGATAAAAAGAATGTTTCTCTCTACTCCTGTCAATTTTTTTTAAAGAACGTATTTATTTTAAAAATAAAAGTTTGAAGAACTGGACCCATGTAAGACCAGAAGGGCAAAAGGTTAAGGGGGGGTTAGATGCCCCACCTACCCACATCCCCCAATCAAGTTGATTTTAAAAAGAAAAATTTGCAAAACTCTATGTGAAATAAACAAGAATATTTTTATCCAACACCCTAAAATATCAGATTATTTTTAAATTTGGGAACTGCCTTCTTGTAACTTGGGAAGGTTTAAAGGGGATTTTTTCCCCGTTTCCTCCTCAACCTCCAAAAAAATCAGATTTTTTTAAAAAATTAAAAGTGTGAAGGACCTGCCCCATATAGGGATGGGAGGGATTACTGGATATCCTACATCTCCCACAACTGATAGATTTTTAGAATAAAAATTTGAAGAACTGCATATATATGAGATGAGAGAAATCTTTCTTTACCCCTCCCCATGAGAAAAATAGGATACTTTTTTAAAATAAAAGCATTGGAAATTAAGGGTAAACAGGTATCTCTTCTCTGCCCCGACCTTAAAAAATCAAACGTGTGTGTGTGTGTGTTTTGTTTTGTTTTGTTTTGTCTTGTTTTGTTTGACGTTTAAGAAGTCGGGTCAATATGAGACAGGAAGAGTTACAGAAATTTTTTCCCTGCACCCTCTAGAAAAGTTATTTTTTAAATGTCCGGAAACTAAGGGATTGTATAGAAGACACTGTCTCTCCCTAAAGAATGAACATGTCAGAAATTTAGCCCTACACAGGAGGCAGAGAATTAAGAGACACACGCTTCTCCAGACCAAACGCACACGAGAGTAAGAGGAATCTCTGAACCATTCCCCCACCACCCGCAAAGCTGGAAAGTCGTTGAAAATAAAAAGTGGCCATTTTTCTCCCTGCCAGCCTGGCAAGCGTGTCCCTGGCAAAGGTTTGGCAGCCTGTGCCAAGGCTAGTGTAGGGCAGGCGCCGAGGGGAGCTGGGCAGCCTGTAGAGCTTGGCAGTGTTGGGCTCCTGTGAGCCCGGGACACACGTGCAGTCCAGGCAGCCCCCTGACTGTCTGCCCCTCAGCCACCAGATGGCTGAGGCCCTGTCACCCAGGGAAATGCTCCGCGTGTGATGTCTCTCTGGCTCCATCCCTGTGTGAAGGTTTCTAAGCACCTGTCTCAAGACCAGACCCCCTACTCTGCCTAGCAGAGCCACACCTGACTTAAGGCCCTGGAGCAGAAAAAAACTGGATCCATAACAACACTGAGTCTCGGTCACCACAGCTGAGAGCCATGGGGTACCAAGGGAAAAAATCCTGCCCTGGGAGTCAGGAAAACGTGATGCAATAAATAGTCGTTGAGCACTTACTATGTGCCAGGCATGTTGTGTCTAGTAGGGCAGCTGCACCATGGGAAAGAGGATTGCTTGCAGCAGCCCTTCTCAAACTTGAGCGATCCTCAGAATCACAGTGAGGGCCTGTTCCAGCACTGATTGCTGAGCCCCACCCAGACTTTTGATTTAACCAGTCAGGGGTAGGGACCAAGAATTTGCATTTCTAACAAGTCCTCAGGTGATGCTGATGCTGGTGGTCTAAGGACCACATTTTAAAAGCCATTGTGATACAGTGCCAACAGCAAAACGCACAGGCATGGGGAAAGAGAAAGGACCCAACCTAGCCCCAAGGGGGTCGGTGAGGATTCCAAGAGGAATAACATCCTGCAGGAAGGCTGGGTGGAAGCATCCTTCCTCTCTGGGTCTTAATCGGATGGCAGAGTCTCTTTAGATCAGGGATTCTTTTTTTTTTTTTTTTTTTTATAAATTTATGTATTTATTTATATTTTATTTTTGGCTGTGTTGGGTCTTCGTTTTTCTGCAAGGGCTTTCTCCAGTTGTGGCTCACAGGCTTAGTCGCTCCGCGGCATGTGGTATCTTCCCAGGCCAGGGCTCGAACCCGTGTCCCCTGCATTAGCAGGCAGATTCTTAACCACTGCGCCACCAGGGAAGCCCCTAGATCAGGGATTCTTAAATAGTGTCCTTAGATAGGTTTGGGGATCCATGAATTAAGAAATTGTATGCCTTAAGTAAATTTATCTCTACATGTGCATTCTGGGGAAGAAAATCTCTGACTTTCACCGATTTCGCAAAAGGGTCAGTGACCCCAACCTGGAATGATTTTTCAGGCACCTCCGGCCTGGAAAATACTCACGGGACCTTCTCAGCCTTCTCTTTCTGGAATGACCACAAGCCTTTTCTGCTTCTCTAGTACCCACAGTCACAGGAACTGGGCCTTCTCTTCCATGAGGCACATCCCGACAGAGAGCCTAGAGTGCATTTAACACCACTGAGGGGAAGAAGGTGTGTCCTCCATCTAGGTCCTGGCCCTGGAGGGTCTGTCCCTTCTTCACTCTGTCCCTGCTGGGCCACGAAGGGTATATGCTCAGGGGACGAAGACTGGGCTTGATATCTTCCTGACAAAATCCGGTTTCTAAATGAACGCACACATATCCCAAACCATAGTGGAAACATCGCAGTCACACAGAGCTGTGATTTATCCCTGTTCAGGAGGTTAACTAAGAGTAGACTCTCCACAAGCAGGGATGGGGTTGGGGGGAGGACAGGGAGTATTTAGTGAGAGCCCGGGGGCAGGACAAGACCTGCTCAATGATGGAGCAGGCACCACGATACCACAGGGACAGGATGACCACAGGTCAGAGCTGCTGGGAACAGACACATATTAAGTGGATACATAGTCAAGTAGGGACCTCCAAGGGCTTACCTATACTCTAAGGGTCCATGATTCAGCTTGACATACCTGTGTTTATCAAATTATAGAAACTTCTGACCCCTTCCATCCCCAGCCCACTTCCCCCAGAACCAGCACTGCTTTAATTACTAAGAGCCCAGGCTGTGGAGTCAACAGCCTGGGTCCCACCCAGCCCTGGCTCTAGCCCTCGAATGCTACCTGATCTTGAGCAGACAACTCAATCTCCCCTTATCTCTGTGGTGCTGACAGTAGGGGTGCTTTGAGGATGAAATGAGATAATACACATAAAGCTTTTAGAAAGTGCCTAGTATAAAGAAAACACTCCATACACGTCAGCTATTGGAATCAGAGACACGAGTTTCCAGCCTCTGCCACTGACTAGCTGTGTGACCCTGGGCTCCTGACTTAATCACTATGACTTAGTTTCTGTCTCTGTAAAATGGGGGTAAGCCTACCAGTTTTATCAACACTCTTCTAGTTGTAACCTGTAGGAACAAAATCTTGCTTAACAAAAAAGTGTTATTTTATTAAATTAAATCATGGTACCCAAGGGCAGGAAATGAAATGAAGCCTCCAGAGGTTTGGAGCCAGGAAATAGAAAATCATCAGGAACCAGAAAATCATCAGGAACCAGGCTTGCTCTCTCCATCACTCTGTGCAACAGGTCTCCGGACATCTCAGCTCCAATTCATTCTGTCTGTCTCTCTGCCCCCCTTCCTTCCCACCTCTCTCCAGGTGGGTGCTCTCTGCCTCTCTGGGCACACAGTCAAAATGGCCTCAGTGCCAACAGGTGCTGACTGGTATCTCTGTGTTCCAGTCCAACTTCTTGGGACAGAGAATGTGGTTGGCCAAGCTCATCGACTCAGATGCCACCAGGAGCCAATCACTGATGAGCAAGGGGAACGCCATCACATAATACACAGAGACTTCGGAGACCCATCCCTGAGGGAAGGGGGTGTGGTAGGCTGGGCAGGGAGGTAATCAGATATTGAGAATGGTGAGATTTTGAGATTTTGTCAAGTGAGAGTGCAAGGTAGATGTCAAGGTTGTGTCACAGGCAGATGAGGGGAACGGGGAGACAGGGATTGCCACAGAAATAGCCTTTGGGTCTGAAACAGAACCTGGGTCTTAGCTAAAATCTTGTGGGTTGATCTTGGTGAAGAAGATGCCTTTAGAGTGAAACAGTAGGTCCTCAAGAGTGTGGAACAGAATGAAGGCAGGGACTTCACAAAATGCTGTCTTCTTCCTCAAGCCGAGTTTCTTTTTTAAGCCTAAATAATGCTCTTTTGTGAAACCCCTGCCCGGGAGACTCAGGCTGCCTAAGTCTCCACATGATGGGAGAGAACCACAGAATCCAGTCTTATACGATTTCTTAGCAATTTACTAAACACGATGGCAGCATTTTCTTATTTGATCCACTACATCTCTGAGATGGGCAGAGAAGGTACAATCACCCCTGTTTTAAAGATGAGGAATTTGAGGCTCAAGTCCTTGCCCAAACCAGCCAGTGGCAGCCCAGTCTGACTCTCAGACCGGGCTCTGCCCACAGTGCTCTGGTTGCCCCCATGGAAATTTCTGGTGATTGGAATAAAAATCGACAGATTCGGGAATTCCCTGGTGATCCAGTGGTTAGGACTCAGTGCTTTCACTGCCAGGGCCTGAGATCAATCGCTGGTGATCCAGTGGTTAGGTGATCCAGTGGTTAGGACTCAGTGCTTTCACTGCCAGGGCCTGAGATCAATCGCTGGTCCGGGAACTAAGATCCCACAAGCTGCACAACGTGGCCAAAAACCCTCCCGCCCCCCAAAAAACCCAAAAAACCCAAAAAACCAAAATCGACAGATTCATTAAATCGTCTTGATTTGACTGTGGAATTTTCTTCTTTTCCTACCTTACCCACCTCTTCCTCCCCTGCCCCACAAAGAAAGAAGTTGGGAAGATGTGGCATCAACTTATTTCCTTAAGAGAGGTCCTTGCAAGTCATGGTGAAGTCTCCAGAGAGACAGGTACTTGAGGCCTTAGCAGTCCCCCAGGGAAGAAAAGCCAGAAAGAATGAAGGCCCAGGACACAAGGCTGGCAAATCAAAAGAGAAGGGATCAAGCTGATGGCCCAGAGCAAATATCAGAATTAAGGCCAAATCTGAGTAACCCGTCCATGGATTCAACAGCAAACGCAGTAAAATGTGCCGCACGTTTCAAAAACTTATTCCATACACCTGCCATCCTATGAAGCCTAGAGAAAGTCTAGCATCCTGGTGAAGATCTCATCCAGTCTTGGCAATTAGATCTGGTAGGAATCCCTGCTCTGTACTCACCATATTGTGACCTTAGCTACCATAAAAGCCCCAGTTTTCTCATCTGCAAAATGGGCAAAATATGGTACCTAACATACAGGATGATTTAAAGCATTAATTCATGTTATGCACTCAACACAAGGTAGTTATTATTACTAGTCCCAGCTCATTTCCACTTTAACATACATAGGGAAATTCAGGCCCCTGGGTGGGGGTGGGATGGAGTCACCTCATCTGTGCAGCATTATACAGCCAGAAGGGAACAAAGTCAGCTTTCGAGGCAGCTGCCCCATGTCCAGCAGGCTACGGCAGCAATCCTGACCTTAGTTCTGCTGTATCTCAGAAGGGAGTAGAACCCAGACCAGGGGAAGGAGGGAGAGGAACAAAGATGGCAGGAGCTGGTCCATCTTGTTTTTTCTCACTATGCCATCTGGAGGTCCTCAAAGGAGGCTTTAATCTGTCCTTTCTGCCATGAGGTACACTTGCGAATGGGATTAGCTGACAGTGTGGCATGGGGCAGGGCTCAGGCTCTGGACCAGACCGGACTGGGCTCAAATCCCAGCTCAGCCCCTTTCCAGCCATGAGAGCTGGAGCACATCACACTACTGTCTCTGAGCCTCAGTTTCCTTAACTGTTAAATGGGAATAATAATATACATATTCATATTTTGTATGAAGGTTAGAAAAATGTTGAGTGCCAGAACACATTAGGTATCCTAGATGTTAGTAATGATCAAAACTAATCATGATGTGATCTCAGTGGCTTGTATTTGCAAAACTGTCCAGTGGGTGGAGCATGTCTGAAATGACCGCTCAGCCATGGCACTGTTAAGTTATGCTCCTGAGTTATCTCCACGAACAGATGAGGAGAGTGAGGCACAGAGGTAAAAACGGGATCTATCTTTCACCAGTTAATGGACAAATGGACATGATGTACCTCTATGTGAGGCAGCAAGAACCAACAGCACTCACGTAGAATTCCTGCCCAAAAATGCATAACCCAAATCTAAACATGAGGAAACATCAGACAAACCCAGATCGAGGGGCATTCTACAAAACAACTGGCCTGTATTCTTCAATATCAATGTTATGAAAGACAAAAAAAGGCTGAGGAACTGTTTCAAATTAAAGGAGACTAAAGAAATATGACCACTAAAGGCAGAGTGATCTGGAATTGGACCCTAAATCAGAGTGAAAAAAAATTGCTATAGAGGACATTATGGGGACAATTGGTGAAATCTGAATATGCTAGGATATTAGATAATAGTATTTTTTCATGTTAAATGTCTGACTTGATAGATGTTCTGGGTTGTATAAGATGAGTTCTTGCCCTTAGAAAGTACACACTTTTGATGTAAAGGAACATGATGTCTGCAACTCTCAAACGGTTCAAGACAACAAATTATTTATATATGCATATACATATCTACATATGTTCCTATATGTGTACATACATCACATATATATGAGATAAAGCAGTAATACGTAACTGCATGTTAACAGTTATGAAACTTGGTAAAGGGTATGCAAGAGTTATTTGTACTATTCTTTCAACTCTTCCATATAACTTTGAAATTATTTCAAAATAAAAATTAAGAAAAGTAATAGATCTGAAATGTTCAAAAAAGATAGAAGTCTACACTGACATTTCTTTCATCAGAATTATCTCATTTCAATGTATGTTTGACAACAAAATTTGATTCATTGATCAGTGGTTTGTCCCCATCAAAAACTGTTGATTTTTTTTTCTAACACCGTGAGTTTTCTTTTGTGATTCTTATTCCTACCAGGTTCAATTTTCCCAGGCAAATTTTGTGATCTAAATTTTGTCAAGAAGATTTAGGGTCTTCCATCCATTTTTAGTCAATAACAAACTTTACTATGTGCAGTATTAGTCTTTGTCACTTTCATTTTCTGTTGCTTATTTCTACCAAGTAAAATGTTTTCAGTTTTTTCAATTTTCAATGTTACCAATTCTTCAAAGAGTTTTTTTTCTCTAATATTAATCTGTGTATAGTTTAGAGGGATTTTGAACCTGGCTGTACATCTGAATCACCTATAAGGCTTGCGAAAAAGACAAGTTTCCCACCCCCAACACCTCCAAGATTCTGAATTAACAGGTCTGGAAGGGCACCTATCTGTAGTTTTAACACACCTCTCAAGTTCTGTAACAGTTATTGGCCATCGCTTTATGTGGAGCCCAAGTTGCCTTGTATTATAGGTAACACAATATTGTAAACTCTCAGGGCCTTGCTATCCTCACTATTTTAATATTCCAGTTCCCCGACTTGACTATGAGGTTCATGAGGAGAGGACTAAGTTCATGTTTTCCATATGGCCAGCACACCCATATGTTAACGTTAGGCAGCAAAAATATTAGCTGATTGGCTGCTGCCTCAATCAAAACCTCGAATATCAATGTCAAGGGAAGGAACGTCTTTTTCTTATTGTGGTAAAATGTACAAACCTAAAATTTACTATGTGAACCATTTTTAAGTGTACAGTTCAGTGACATTAAGTACATTCATATTGTTGTGAATCACGACTATTCATCTCGAGAATTTTTCATCATCGCAAACTGACACTCTGTACCCATTAGACAATAACTCTCTATTACCTCTTCCCAGCCCCTGGTAACCACCATTCTACCTTCTGCCACTGTGAATTTAACTATTCTAGGGGCCTCATATAAGTGGAATTCATATAATATTTGTCCTTTTTTGTCCTTCCAATTTCACTTAGTATAATGTCTTCAAGGTTCATTCATGATGTAGCATGTATCAGAATTTCATTCCTTTTTAAGGCTAAGTTATATTCTGTTGTACAGATGTACCACATTTTGTTTATCCATTTATCCATTGACAGACATTGGGTTGTTTCCACCTTTTGGCTATTGTGATTAATGCTGCTATAAACATGATTGTGCAAATTTCTGTTCAAATCCCTGCTTTCACTTCTTTTGGGTATATACCCAGAAGTGGAATTGTTGGATCATGTGGTAATGCTATGTTTAATTTTTTGAGGAACCATCATAATGTTTTCTATAGCAGCTGAAGAAGGAACGTTTTTAAAAGCAGCTTTAATAAAGGTAGAATGATGATTAATCCTTTAAGACTTTTATCCCAAGTTTATTGAGAAACAAAATTAATACATTTATCTTTAGTGACCTCAAAGGATCATGGCTTGTTGCACTTCCCCTTTTGTTCTGTGGTAGACTGATTGCATTAAAAGTCTCAACTCTGCACACCTCCCTGCAGCTATCCCTCTTTGACACGTGACTTTGCAGTTCTTCTCCCTAAAAAGGTGGAGTCTATTTCCCCATCCCTTGAACCTGAGTTTGCCCACATGACTTGCTTTGACCAATGGGATGTTAGCAAATTTCACATAAGCAGAGTCTTTAAAGGTGTTTGTACAACTGGCTTTGTATTCACTCTTGCATTTCTGCCTTCACCATGAGAATATACCCAAGCTAGCCTGCTGGAAGACTAGGAGAGTAAAGGGAAGCACCCTGGTTGCCCCAGCTCACCACAAATTGTGTGAGACCCCAGCCAACAGCCAGCCACCGCCAGAGTTAGATTAGAAGAACAATTCAGATTAAATCCCCAACCCACAACTCATGAGTTAAGTAAATGCTTATTGTTTTATATCACTGAGTTTTGGGGTGGTTTGTTATACAGCATTATAGTGGCAACAGATAACTGATACATCTTCCCTCCTCTGCCAATGTGTTGCAGTTTCTGCATCTGTCAAAGGGTGATGAGACCACTGATTTCACTGACTTCATGGAGCTGTCATGAGACATAAATGCCAGAATTGGTCAGGTCTGGCAACTGGCAGTTATAATCTAAAGGCTTATTTCTCTCTTCCCTCTTGAAAGTTACCCTCTTCTAGTTTTTTTGTGGAAAGAGGGCTGTAGAGGTCATGTGTTCTCCACTACACCTCATTCTAGTGACAGAATTTCAATGTTCCTTGGAGAACAAGACCTCCACCATGCTCAGTCTCTGTATTCTGGGTGGGGTTTCTCTACTCACCCCTGAGTGCCATTAGCAAATGACCCAGACCTGGCCAATCAATATATTTCATCCCCTTTGCCCCAGATTCATTCAGGAATGGTTACATGGCAGGTCAAGCCAATGAGATTCACTTTCAAGAATACGGAATGCAAAGTTTCCCTTTCCACTGAGATTACTGAGAGGATAGAGCTTAAGTCTAGAGGAACCAGGGGCTACTGTGTAGAAAAAGCTTCCCTGAAGATAGCTAACAGAGAGGAAAACAGAGCCCAGAGGTGGGAAGGAACAGTCGTGATGACAGTTAGAACCCCTAGATCCAGCCAGACCTGAAGCTATACTTCCTTTGACTTTTTAATTATGTGAATCAGTTATACCCTTTTTTGGGGGGTTTTGTTTTGTGAAGCCAGTTTGAGTAAGGACTCTGTCCACTGTAACTGAAAAAAAATTATTTGTGTTGCATTTCTCCGGGGTCACCTTTCTGACTGCTTTGTTCCTGATCATGATGGGCTCCTCTACATTGCTCTTAGTCCCACTGCTGTGAAGAACCACTGTGCTTATCACTGCTGGTCACCACCTGAGATTCCCAGGCAAAGTCTACCCATTAGGATGATTCTTCCTCCACACAGTCTCCAGGAGCAGGGAGAATGAGGGCAGGACTGGGCTGACCAGGCATCCTACTTTGCCCTGAACAGTTCTGATTTATGCCTCTTGTCCCAGCAAGATTATTAATAGCACTGCCTTTCACTCTCAATAGTGTCACTATTTGGATAATAAAAATATGGTCCCTTTTAGCAGACCACACTTCTTTTTATTATGTCATCCCTTGATTCTCCACTACTCCCCTATGTAAAGCTGAACAGTAGTTTCAGACTTTACCAAAGGGTTGGGATAACAGCATCAGAGGTGTGACAGAGCTCAGAGATGGCTACAACAATGTCTCTCATCCCACACGCTCTTCCACAATGTGACTTTGCCTCTCCTCCTCAAGAGCTGGAGTCTAATTCTCTTCTCTTTGAATTTGGGTGAACTCTTGACTGCTTCAACCAATAGACAACCATGGAAGTGATGTTGAGTGACTTCCTAGACTGAAGCATGAAAGACAAAGCAGCTTCCATCTTATTCATTAGAATGCTCATACTTGGAGCCCTGAGTCATCATGTAAGAAACCCAACTTCCTTGAGGCTGCCGTGTTGTGAGGAAGTTAAGCCACATTGAGAGGCCATGTGCAGCCTCTTTGGTAGGCAGCCAGGCAGGCAGATTCTAAGGTGGTCCCTAGTTATCCCCACCTCCTGGTATTCATGCCCTTGCATAATTCCTTACCACTGAGTGAGGGAGAGACTTGCTTCTAATCCGGAGAATACTGCAAATTATGGGTTGTCATTTCTATGGTGATGTTACATAAGACCATAACTTCTTTCTGTCTCGTAGACTCAACCTTGCTGGCTTTGATGAAGCAAGCTTCCCACATTGAGGAGTTCCACATGGCAAGGAACTGGGGACAGCTTCTGGCCAACGCCACACAGGAAACTTAGCACTTAGTCCAACAACCCAGAAGGAACTGAGTCCTGTGGACAACCGGGTAAGCAAGCTTGGAAGCAGATCCTTTCCTAGTTGAGCCTTCAGTGAGACACCGCCCATTGCCTGCAGCCTCACGATAGACCCAAAAGCAGATTCCTGACCCACAGAAACTGTGAGATAATAAATGCAAGTTGAGGATTACTTCTCTGTGCACCAAAATTTGTATTTCAATAATTTGGAATGGAAATCCTTCCTGGCCTCTTAAACAATGAATAACACCATTTCTGCTATCCTTCCTGAAATCTCACACTGAGCACTGCCCCAGACTTAGTAAGGTGAATTAACTGAGCCGAAGGTATTCACACAATAGAGTGAATTTTCCAAAGGAAAACATTTTTTCCCTAGATTTTTGAGAGCTGTTGAGTATGCACTCAGCTTTTCAGAAGTCAGTGTTTGACTATATGAAATGAGAAACAGCCCTTCCATGATCTAAATGTATCCTTCCTACCTAAAGACAAATGTAATCCAGAAGTCTCCCAGGCCTTACTAGCCTGTGGGTATAAATGAGGTCACATTTTATTTATTTATTTAACAAATACTTACCTAGGGCTCGCAATGAGCTGTTCTTAGTGCATTAAAACCATCAATTCTTGTAACAACTTGATGAGGTAGGTACTATTTTTTATCCTTCCTGTTTTATAAATGAGGAAACTGAGGCACAAAGAGGTAAAGTAACTTGCCCAAGGATACAGAGCTCCTAAGTGGATCTGGGTTTTGGACCCAGGGGTCCAACTGCAGAGCCTGTACTCATATTCACTTTGCTATCCTGAATCTCACTGATGTAGATCCTCACCTGCAAGGTGGAAGCATTTGAGCCTCCCAGGTAAGATTCCCTACTTCTAATTCTCATAATTTCCAGAGTCCTTGAGAGTTGTTGCATGTGGACTCAGGATTCCCTTGAATATTGTTCCTGGAAGGCAAGTCGGCCAATATGCTATCAGCTATCTATTGCCACAACAATGTTACCTAACAAATAGCCCCAAGACTCAGAGGCTTCAAATAATTGGCATGAATTTAATTCGTGAGTTTGCTGATCAGTTGAAAGGTTCTTCTGATCTTGGCTGGGCTTGTCCACATGGCTGGGGTTGGCTGGCTCTTGGCTGATCTATGTTGGCCATGGCTGGGACAACTAGGGCCACATGATTCTGGTCCACACATTTCTCATCCTCCAGCAGGCTAGCCCAGGCACATTCACTTGGCCATGGCCGAGGGGAAAAGCAGACAAGCCCAACTGTGCAAGCACATTACAAGCCTCTGTTTAAGTCACATCTGTGAGCAACCCATGGACAAAAAAGCAAGTCACGCAGCTGGGCCCAGAGTCCAGGCAGGAGAATACTGCACAGTTACATGGCACAAGGCATGGATACAGGGAGGGATAAAGAATTGGAACCTTAAATGTAATCAATCTACTATACTTATCACCAATTTTCTTTCTTCTCAAAAAATGTTAAAACAAAATTAAATTTCAAAATAAAAAATCATTTAGATAAAGTTGTCCAAGACTCCATAAATTAAAGTTGTGCTCTGAGCGATGGTAAATAAGGAAACCACCCCAGGGGCAATATGCACAAACAGTTTCTTTCAAAAGGGAAAATAGCAGCGTTCCTCTGCATCAGTGGGAAATGAAACTGAGACTTCAGAACTCAGCCTGCCCATGTGTCAGGGAGGCCCACGTTCTGGTGTCAAAGTGGCAGTCAGCAGGGGCATTGTGCAGGTCTAGTGTCTGAGGAATAATGTTAGCACAAAAGTCACATCAGAGCAGGTGACAGCAAAACTGACTCAGTTAGCAACTTTTTAGCATATCAATGTCTCTTTCTGTTTCTCTGGCAGAAAGTTCAAATATTGGCTTGCCTGATTCAAAAGTGGCCCCTGAGCAACCCCAGTTTCTCCAGGAGGGTATAAGTGAATATATACTTTATTCTCATTCCTGGAAAGCAAGAGGTGTCATTTTCTGGTCTTGCACACTCTGCATATAGCCTGCTTATGATTATTTCTTTGAGAAATAGGGGAGCCCTATTAAGACAGCCAAATGGGTCTGTAAACCTACAGCCCCATGGCCCCTTTCTTCTACCATGAGAATGCACTGGAAATATCACCCTCTCTGAGGGGGCAAAGGTCAATACCTAAGGATAAATATTGACTGATGCTTTTTTGGAAATACTGGAAAAGCCGTCAGTAGACAGTAAAACTTACCCCAAAAGCAGAGCTAAAGAACCTGGAGTATTCTGCTTTTCATTCGGGGACATCAGGACATTTACAGTGGCAGCTCATTGCCTTAATGTGCGAGGCTTAACGGAAGAAAACAGATCACACTCAGTGGATCCCAGGCCCCTTCCACACCTATGTCAGAGCTGGGAGGAACCTCCACAATCCTATGAATCCTTTCTGGATAAACCACTTGCCATATTCCAGGTGCTTTACACATATGACCTCAGTTAGTTCTTAAAGAATCCCTATGAGGTAGAGCTGTAGGCACCCCCATTTTAGAGATGAGGAGACAGGCATGAAGCTTCAGTGAAGGAAGTTGCCCAACTCACACAGCACATTCGTGTTGAGGCTGTCTGACCGTAGAACTGGCTTTCTTAAATATGACTCTGTGAAAGCTCCCATTCAGGGATGCCCTTTAAAGTCGGGGACCCATCCACTGGGGATCCAATTTCCAAGGAGTAGTCGACACAGAGAATTTTAAGAGAATTAATTTCTAGATCTCAACTGCTATCTGTATGATTTCCTACAACTGACCTGCCTGAGAGCTCCGATGTGAAAGCACAAATCTGGTTCTCCTTTCCCACCTTCCCTTTCTTGGTTGCCCTTCTCCCATTTGACAAAATAAAGGTGCATCCCTTATGCATCCAAATCTTACTGTGGGGCATTGACCTCGGTGCATAACCCTGGGCTGGGGGCGGGAGGGAGAGGGCACCAAATAGAGGCCTGATTCCAAATGTTGGGGAGCAGAGTTTCCTTTAATCAAGACACCACAATCCTTCCATTAACTTTAATGAATTTCCATTCATTTTACTTTTTATGCTTAACAATTACCAAAATTTTGGTCAACTGTATCCTAAAATTAATTGTGTTGATGACCTAATTCAGGAAAGTGCTTAACCCTTAGAGCCTTATGATCACAGGAAATAAAAACATTTTTCAATTTCCATCTACAAACATATTTTTGATTTAGAGGCTATGCCAAGATGATCCATATGAGACTTACAAGCAGAAGAATATATTACATTCTTATAAAACTCTGTGAGGCAAGTGGAATGGAAAAAATGATTTAAAGGAGAAAAAGAACATTGTAAAATTTCTAACTGTGAAGAGTTTGTTCATCTATTTTTTTAAATGGATGATGATGGGACATAAAATCAGTATGATATTTAAATTCCATTGGATATATTTTAAAGAGTGAAGTAACAGTTTTATTTTTAAACACCAGTATTTACAATACGCAGGACATTGTATCCTTTACAACTATTTAAAATCATGATGACAAATTTTTAAAATATGTGATTATGTGGTATTTCAGAATTCTTTTGGAAGTACATGAGCAAAAAATGTGCTAAGTCCTCTGATTTTGTCCAACCACTCTTTTTACAGATGAGGCATTTGCAATCTAGAGAGTAAAAAGGATTTACCCAAGGTCACATAGCAAAATAGTACCTGAGCTAGAACCAAAAGTAAAGCCACAGGACTCCCCGTTTGGTCCTCTTTTCCTTATCTGTGCTGGCTTTCTGTATCAGTCAGAGTCCCAGCAGTTCCCAGCACTCAAAAAGATGAAAAGCAGGAAAGTTAATCACGTGTCCATTTACAGAGGTGAGGGCAGGGTTAAGGGAAAGCAACAGGGGCTGCCGAAGAAGGGGACTACCAAAGGTGCAAAGCCATTTCCACCCCTGGGTCAAAGGGGCAAAGAGAAATAGTACTTCCTGGGCCCTGTGAGACTGTAGCTGTAGGAGAGGGCCACCAACAGGAGGATCGTACCTTAAGTAGAGGAACATGATCACTGCCAAACCACAGCTAGCAAGGAGAGACCTGGGGGAATAAATACAACCTCTCTCTTCTCCTGCATGGTTTTCCTATTGGTTCCTCCTGTTGGGCAAATCTCCCAGAAGCCAGAGGGCAAGGAAGCTGGTTGATACACTCCTTAGAGGTCGACCTCCTGGGCACAGAACAAAATAGAGAAGGAGAGAGAGTAGACCCGGAGAGACAACCAGAACATGTCCACCACGTTTTCTATTTTGAACTTGACATTTGTATTTAAACAAAAAGATTAGGCTTTGCAGTCAAGGCAAGCCACAACAAAATAAAGAGATCTTCCCCCAGAAGAACCCAAAAGACTGTGTGTATGAGGTAAGACGAATTTCAGAGAACTTTAGAAAGATTTTTATTTTTCATATTGTAACTATGATATACTGATATCTACTTGTTTTAATACTATAAATTTTTTGGCATCTCCTTTCATTGGAAACTGATCTTTATTTCTCTAAAAAGTGCCTTGTTAAATCCCCACTCATGGATGCCTTCATAGACTGCTACAAACTCCAACTAAACTCCAGGAGTTGAGGGAAAGTTCCTGAGAAAAGTAATGTGAATGGACATTTTAAGCAGGATTATATTATTAAAGATAACAATATAAATTATTAATAGTCATCTATTAAAGACAGATTAATCCTGTATAATTAGATTGAAATAATGCATTCAATTAACAAAATCCAAAATGCTTCAACATTTAAATTACCTTTCTAGGCAACCTGAGTTCATGTTCTAGAAAGAGCAGTGCCCTCTAGGGGCAGGGATCTCCAGTGACCTAATGCCCTTTGACCTGTGCTTTTTCTTCACACAAGTAAGCAATCTAGGGAGTGAGGTGGAGTAGAGTGGATAAGGGGAGAAGGTTTGGGGGGAGTGAGACGGGATATTCTTATCCCCAATCCTTCCCCAAAGGAAGGCAGTTGGGTGACACACAAAGACCCTCAGCTGGGAAATGCAAGACCCAGGTTCTAGTTCTGGTAGTCATTGACACAAGTATTGATATATCTTTGGCTATATTCTTCTCTCTGATCTGAGTTTTCTCACCTGTAAATATTCATCTCCAGTATCTCTTATACCTGAGTTGCCTTAGCTCTATCTCTAGAATATAAAAATAAACTTTTGGATTGTCCTGGGCACTAAATAAAGTTAATACTTGTGAAAAAAACTTGTCAGGTGCTATACCAAAATTATGAAGAACACATGGTACTGTAGAAAGAAAACATGCTCAGGATCAGTTAACATAGGCTTAGAATTATAGCTTCAAACAGCAGACTTTTGGCTATGACCAAGTAAGAGATCAGCAAACATTCTCCCCAAAGAGCAACTATAAAGCTGGACAAAACTGACAAAAACAACCCTTTCAATCCTCTGGAGATCAACGAAAGACATACACCAATCTGAGAAGCATTTATGTTTGAAAAACGACTGATCTTTGGATAAGAACAGTGGACGTGTGGTCTTCTTGCCTGCAGCTGCTCCAAACTCCCACCTTCCTCCCAGTTTAGCTGGTGCAGAGATTCTGCCAGGAGAGGGTGGGCCATGAGTCTAGGCAGCTGCACTGCTGAAATCAAAGAGTCCTTATTCAATTTGGGTAGTAAGCACCCATGTCCAGCAGCTTGTGAAATAATAATCACTTGTGAAAGTGATTATTTTGGTGGCAAGTGAGCAGAGAGGGTCAATGGCTCTACTAGTCTGAGATTATGGTCATGGTTGGGCCAAGCATATTCCTGGCTGAACCTACTCATATGAGCAGCAGAGGGCACAGGTTAAACACACAATCCTAGCTAACCCTGAGGCTACACACATGTGTGTAAGAGGCCCAAAAGGGTCCACAGAAAGTAAAAAGCTGGGGCTGACTTTAAAATGGTCTGAACTTTGAATGTTCTCCTTTACCCACACAGATTTCAACAGACGACGGAAGCTTGACTGGCTTCAGGTGTTTTAGCACAACCTCTGTTCAACCACTGGCTGACTACTAAGCAACATGGATACGAGGATGACCCTTAAGAGGTCAGGCTTAAAAAGAAACAGTGAAAAAACAAAACCTGGGAAGACATAGCAGCAGCAGCTGCTTATCACTAGGGAGAAAGATTTAGCTCAGGCAGATTACTAAACAAACAAATAAAAAAATTAACAATAATATCAACAACTTTCAGGGGGAAAATACAGAATCCCGACTTGTTAACTATATTATCTAGAGTGTTCAGGTTTCAACAACAATAAAAAGTATGAGACATGCAAAGAAACAGCAGTGTAACCCAAACTCAGGAAAACTGAAACAATAGAAACTGCCTCTGAGTGCCTCCAGGTATGTTTGGCAGATGAAGACTTCATAGCAGTTATTTAAATATATTCAAAGGCCTAAAGAATATCGTGTTTAAAAAATTAAAGAAAAGTATGGCAACAATGAATGAAGAAATAGAGAATCTCAATGAAGAGCTAGGAGTTATTGAAAGGAACCAAAAGGAATTTCTGGAGTTGAAAGTACAATAACTGGAGCGAGAAATTCAGCAAGAGGACCTTAACAGAAGATTCAAGATGAACAAACAAAGAAAGGATCAGTGAAATTGAAGACTGACTAGTAGAAATTATCCATTTTGAAGAGCAAAGAGAAAAAAGATGGATGAAAAGTGATTAGAGACCTGTGGGACAACATCAAGGCATACCAACACACATGCAATGATAGTACCAGAATGAGAAGAGAGAGAGAAAGCAGAAAAAAAATTGAATAAATAATGGCAGAAAACTCCAAATTTGAAGAAAACATTAATTTAGACATCCCAGAGAATCAATGAACCTCAAATAAATAACCTTTAAATATAAAAAAGATTCATACATAGGCACATCATAGTTGAAATGTACAAAGACAAACAGAAAATCTCGAGAACATCAAGAGAAAAATGATTCAGCACATACAGGAAAGCATCAGTACCTTTACTGACTTTCCATGTAAAATAATGGAGACTAGAAGGACATATTGAAAGTACTGGAAAAATAAAACCTGTCAACCAAGAATGCCATATTAAACAAAACTCCCTCAAACATAAGCTAAATAAAGACATTCCCAGATTTTTTTAAAAAAAAGACTGAGAGAATTCATGAATTCATGGCTATCAGACTTGCCTCACCAGATATTGTAAAAAGTCTTTTGGGCCAAAAGGAATTAACACCAGATGGCAATTTGAATCTACAGGAAGAAATAAAAATCATCAGAAATAATAAATATGTCATCAGTTAAAATAAAAGAGTTTAATATGAGAGTCTATATATTTTTTGTTTCATTCTCTTAATTTTAAAAAATGCATAAGAGTGTATAAAACAATATTAACACTATTGTTAGGTTATATATAGATATTGAATACATATGACAATAATAGCACAAAGGAGGAAGGGTAGGAATGGAGCTATTTACTGGAGCAACGTTTTTATATTTTACCAGAATTAAGTTTGTATTAATTTAAGTACACTATGATAAGTTAACATTCATATTACAATCCTTAAGTAAGTAATAAGAAAATAATTAAAAAATATATAGGAGTTAAAATGGTACACAAGAATATTAATTTAATACAAAATAAGGAAGTAACAGAGAAACAGAACAAAAACGATGAGAGATCCATAGAAAACAAGTTACAAAGTGGCAAAGGTAAATTCAACCTATCAAAATATCAATGGTCTAATCCGCTAAATCAAAAGGAAGAGATTGGATACAAAAAGCGTGATCCAACTACATGCTCTCTATAAGAGAAACACTTTTAGATTCAAAGGCACACATAAGTTAAAAGATAAAGGATGGCAAAGATATGCCATGCAAATGGTAACCAACAGAAAGCCAATGTGGCTGTATTAATATCATAAAAATAGACTTTAAGGTAAGAAATATTACTAGAGACAATAATTTCATACTAATATAAGGGTAAATACATCAGGAAAATATGTTATATATGTATCTTATGCATCTTATAACATAGCTTTGAATATACAAAATAAATTTGACAGAATTGAATGGAAAAACTGACAATTCAGTAACAGTAGTTGGAGAATTCAATATCACACAAACCTCAAGTTGTGCACTCGGGAACCCTTACTCCAGCCCCATCTCCTAACCACCTTAAAACCCCAAACCAGTCTCCTTTCCTTGCTCTCTCAAGTTATTTTACATATCAGCCGGGTAAACTTCCCTGATCTCTCCAGAAAGCTTCATTATGTGAATAATAAATGTTTTCCTGCCCTCATTGGTGCATGTGTGGCATCATCAGATTCATCATCCAAACCAAATTTTGGGTGGCAGATCCATGCTACAGCTGTGGGTCAACCACAACAACTGGAGCTGTGAGCAAGATGTCTAGACGATGACCACTGCCACCAGTTTTCCTCTTTTGCTTTGGCTTGTTAACTGGCTCTGCCATCTACCATTCTGAGCTGCTCCTTGTTGACTAGCATGCCCTTTGGGCAGTGTTGCTGCCTGCTGGCAAGCTTGAGCTGTGCTTTGTTTTGCTGCATTTGCTGAATTCTACTGAGCCTGTGTTATAGATTTAACAGACCTAAATCAGAAGTTTTAATAATTTGTGTCTGGGGACAGAAATATGGGATTAGGACCCTCCTTAAAGAGGCCCTAGGTCTGCAGGGTGACCATAACAATTGGACTTCCACAGCACCATCAACTAACTTGATGTAACTAACATATATAGAACACTCCACCCAACAACAGCATATTTCACTTTCTTTTCAAGCACACATGGAACATTTTCCAAGATAGACCATATGCTGGGCTATAAAACAAGTCTCAATAAACTTAAAAGGATAGAAATCATAGAAAGTATCCTCTCTAATCACATTGGAATTAAATTAGAAATCAATAATACAGGGAAATTTGGAAAATTAACAGATATTTGGAAATTAAGTGACACAGTTCTAAATAGCAAATTGGTTAAAGAAGAAATCACAAGGGAAATTAGAAAATATATTAACTAATTGAAAATGAAACCATAATATATCAAAATTCATGCGATGTAGCTAAAGAAAACAGGGAAATGTATACAATGTATAACTTTTAAATGCCTGTATCAGATATAAAATTTGATAGGAATGAGTGCATTCAAGTGGTCTTGTATTGTGATTATATCAGTAACCTAAATTTCCACCTTAAGAAGCTAGAAAAATAAGAATAAACTAAACCATAACAAGCGATGAGAAAGGAAATAAAGATTAGAGCAGACATCAATGCAATAAAAAAAGAGGTTTAAAAATAGAAACAAAATGAAGTCAAATTTTGTTCTTCAAAAAGTTCAACAAAATTGACAACCTTTAGCTAAGCTGACCAAGAACAAAAGAGAGAAGACACAAATTCCCAAAATCAAGAGTGAAAAAGGGGCTGGGACTTCCCTGGTGGCGCAGTGGTTAAGAATCTGCCTGCCAGTGCAGGGGACACGGGTTCAATCCCTGGTCCAGGAAGATCCCACATGCCACGGAGCAACAAAGCTCAGGTGCCACAACTACTGAGCCTGCACTCTGGAGCCCACAAGCCACAACTACTGAGCCTGTGCACCACAACTACTGAAGCCTGCAAGCCTAGAGCTCATGCTCTGCAACAAGAAACCTGCGCACTGCAACGAAGAGTAGTCCCCACTTGCCACAACTAGAGAAAGCCTGCAGACAGCAACGAAGATCCAACGCAGCCAAAAAAAAAAAAAAAAAAAAGAATGGAAGAGGGGTTATCACTAGAGAGTTTACAGAAATAAAAAGCAATACAAAGGAATGTTATGAACATTTTTTGTCAACAAATTAAGCAACGTAGATGAAATTGACAATTTCCTAGAAAGACATAAATTATCAAAACTGACTCAAGAAGAAATAGAAAATTAGACTAGATCTAAAATAAGTAAGGAAGTTTAATTAGCAATTAAAAATATTTCCACAGGAAAGCCCAGAGCCAGATGGCTTCACTGGTGAATTTTATCATATATTTAAAGAAGAAATAACACCTATCCTTTTCAAACTCTTCCAAAATATAGAATAGGAGAGAACACTTCCTGACTCATTCAATGAGGCTAATATTACCCTAAAACCAAAGCTAAATAAAGACATTACAAGCAAAGAAAACAACAGACTGCTATCCCTTGTAAAGATAGATGCAAAAATCCTCAATGAAATACTAGGAAAGTGAATTCAGTAGCATATTAAAAGGATTATACACCATGACCAAGTGGGTTTTATTCCAGAAACGCAAGGTTAGTTAAACGTACGGGTCAATCCATGTAATATACCATATTAATAAAATAAAAAGAAAACAACCACATAACCATCTCAGTAGACACAGAAAAATCCTTTGACAAAATCCAATAACTGTTCATATTAAAAACCCAACAAACTAGGAAGAGAGAGGTATCTACAAAAAAAAAAAAAGAAAAGAAAAAGAAAGAAAGAAACCACAGTTAACATCATACTTAATGGTGAAAGACTGAATGCTTTATCCTTAAGATCAAGAATAAGGGAATGATATCTGCTTCATCACTTCTATTTAACATTGTACAGGACTTTTCCACCAGTGTATCAGGGGAAAAAAGACATATAAATTGGAAAGGAAAAGTAAAATCACCTTTATTTACAGATGACATGATCCTTTATGTCACAATCCCAAGGAATCCACAAAAGAACCACTACAACTAAGAAACAAGTTGAAAAAGGTCACAGGATAAAGGTTCAATATATAAGAACTAATTGCATTTCTAAATACTAGCAATAAACTATCCAATTAAGTGATTCCATTTACAATAAAATGAAAAAATAAAATACTTAGTATAAAGCAACTATACTCCAATAAAAATTAATTTAAAAAAATACTTAGTAATAAATTTAACAAAAGAAGTGCTAGACCTGTAGACTAAAAACTACAAAACATTGCTGAAATTCAAGAAGAGCTAAATAAATTAAGAGACATCCTGTGTTCATGGATTAGAAAACTCAACATTGTCAACATGGCAATTCTCCCCTAATTGATCTATATATCCATTCTCTTCCTGGGGAATTTGCTTAAGCCCTTTGGGCCTATTTCCTCATCTACAAAATTGACACAATAATCTCTTCCTCACAAAGTGGTTGTGAAGATTAAATGAGACAATGAGTGTCAGGTGATTAGCATAGTATCTGGCACCAAATAAGAACTCAATAAATGGGAAGAGAATGGGATACTCAGATGGTACTTCTGGTGGAGGTGTGAACTATTTTAAGAAGTTGTCTGCATTTCTGTTTCATTTTAATCACAACTTTTGCTTTTGTGAAATTTTAGCAGAATGTATTAATTTCCCATTTCACAGAGCTCATATTAATTTGTACAACCAAGTCATAGTTACACCAATTGGCTAAGAAATTCATGTCTGAGATAAAGAAATTATCCCAGACCACTTTCTGGTTGACATCCAAGGAAACTTTCTTACTGAGAGGTTGGGTATTGGAGTCTTTTGCAGGGATGTTCATTTGTTCAACAGCATTTATTGAGCCCTATTATGTGCTGGAGACTGGAAGTATAGCCATAAAAAGGCAACATTTTCCACCATGGAGCTCACATTCTAGATAAGGAGACAAATGATCACATGACACTAACTTTGTTTCACATGATAAGTGCTACAGAGAAACACAAAACAAGGTGAAGATACAGAGAGTTGTGGAGGGGAAACAAGGAAGGTCCTCTGAGGAAATGACATTTCATCAGAGACCAGAGAGAAGTGAGGGAACCAACCACACCACGTAATAAATAACGGTTATTTTGCCCTTTTAAAAGGTTGTAATCTGTGATCAAATACATTTGGAAAATGTGAGTTCAGTGTGAGTTGACAGGTCCCTTTCTGAGCACCCATCAGGGGTTACATTATGCCAACCTGCAACGAGCATCTCCATTAGGGAAGTATGGTTTGACTTCTTCCCAAATTTTCTGATCATGGAATCCTCTATACCAGGGTCTTCTGCATGGAGTCTGCCCTTCAAGGGGGCAGGGAAACCCTGGATTGGGAACCTCAGAGGATGGGAAACAATGATTCTTACCAACTGGTGGGGTGGTTTTGTTGGGAGCAGGTGCTGGCATCTAATGCCCCAGCACGCTGTGCTCTGGTTCATAAGCCACACAAGGCCTATGGCAGGCTTCCAGCCAAGAGGCATCTTTTTTCCTAAAGAGAAGGGGAGCCTGCCTCTGCCAGCTCTTCTTAGTGAGCCTGTTCAGGATGTGCCAGTGTGCAGCGGCTGAGCTGGAGTTAGCAAGTGCAACATACGTCAGAAAAGGGCAGCCCGGCTTCACCACTCACTAATGGTGCAAAGACAGCTATACCAGGGAAACTCAAGTCAAGGCAAGAGAATGGGGGCAATCCCTCTCTTCTTGGAGCTTAATTTTTTCTTTAGAGGCTCAACTCTTCCTCAGAGAAAACATGTGGCTTGGTGGAAGGCACGGGCCTGGGAGGCAGAAGACCTGGGTCTTGATGGCCATGACAACAGGCTCCCTGGGTAGATCTTGGGCAAGTCACATCTCCTCCGGCCTCAGTAGCCTTGTCTGTCATACGGGAGTTCTCAGGTCTCACTGTGACCCAAGTTGACAGGAGTGGCAGGTAGCGGTGAGGTCTCAGGTAGTCCTTCAGTCCCACCAGAGCTGATGCATCTAATAAATATCATAACCATGAGGAAAATAACAGCAACAACTAAAGCTCCATTTATGGAGCCCAAGTCTATGAACTTTACATACATTATTTCACATATACTGTATTCAAAACTATTCTGTGAGGCATGCATTATAATTAGACCCAAGCTTGCAGGTGAGGAAACAGGCTCAGAGAGGTAAAGTCAGTTGCCCAAGGTCACACAGCTTCTAAGCCCTTGAGTTGTTTTTGATCCCCCAGTCCTGTGCTCTTGGAATACCCTGTCCAAATCCTTGGCTCGTCCCTCTTGTTAAGGGAGCCAGGCAGAAGGAGCAAGAGGAAGGCAGCCAGCTCGTTGTCAGCCCATGCCAAAACCCCAGTCATCCTGGTTTCTCACCAGTCACTGAAAACGTTTTTGCCAGCTGCTGGTGGGCGCTAGTTAGGCAGAAAAACAAGTATGTGTCAGGCACATAGATGTCCCTTGGTGAACACTTGTCGAATGATGAGTGGTATTCAGGAACAGCAGGCAAATGAAATTTCATCCCAAATTTCCAAGGATTAGTAACAGGTTTACTGCATCTGGCCAAGTGTTAGGGCCTCAGATACAAACTAGGTGGGTTGCTGCCTGGGCTGGTGGAAGCCAGAGTCTGATGGAAGATACAGGTCCATAAGCAGATAGTAATGTGGGGTGATAAGTCATTGGCTGTGTTCTGAGCAAAGGGCTTGGTGAGGATGGAAGTTCTGACTGGTGAACTGAGCATGGTCATATTTGCCCTTCTCAGTGGCTCTGCGGGATCTGAATGAAAACGGTGGTTGGTCGTCACTGAAACAGAATACAACCAGAGGGGTATGTGGATCCCACACTCTCAGGGACTGTTGTCTGGTCTTCTGGTAGAGGGGATAGAAGCCACAGAGCCATGAGATGGGGCAACTCAACACACAGATCACTTCTGACTGTCTGGGAATTTGGGGTTCCCATGGTGCTTTCCCTCCAGCCTGAGGAGGATGCACATGGGTTCCAGCACCCCAGCACCCAGGCAGCTTGGCGATCTCTTCTCATTGCACATTTATACCATTAATATCGGCCAACAACACAGTCTCCAAGAGCCTGATCCAGTCCTTTCGTAAACAATGCCCTCCATTTCCCCTCATTTGGAGCTGACAGAGCATATGTATCTGAAGTAATAAGGACCAAATTTAGTTGGGTGGCAGCCTGAGCAAGCTTTAAAAATATATATTATTGGCAAAAGTCATGTCCAGTGTTGAAAAAAGTTACAGATCAGCCAAAACAGCAAAAAAGTAAAATCATCTTTAAGCCTCCCACTAAAGCTATGAGTGTAGGTATTTTATTGTAAAGCCTGACACTTTCTACACTTCCATATAATACAGATATGGGAATAATAACATTTAAGAACAATAAAATTAGAGTCTGTGTGCTGCCTGGCATGATACTTTTATAATTATATCACGAACCTGTCTCCAAGTCAATAAATATGTACTTATATCATATTTAATGATAGCATAGTATTTCATCATATGAATATACCATACCCTTATTGTATGGCATGTATGAATATAGCAAACTCTTATTATTGACCAGTTAGGTGTTTCTGACATTTTCACTGATAGAGACAACATTGTGAAGAGCTTCTTGAATATTCTTTGTTATGAATCTTCCTGAATATTTCCTTAAAAATGGAATTAAATGCATCAAAGAATATGAGTGTTATAAGAACTTCCAAATACACCTTCACCCCATCCCAAACCACTGCTCCAGCTTACACTTTCCCTTCTCCATACACTAACCGGTAGTTGGCATGATTCTTTTTACTCTTGACCCATGTGATAGGTGAAAACTGATACCTTGTTTTTATGTTTATTCTTTGATTACAACTGAGTTGAGCATCTTTTCTTGTGCTTACTGGCCGCCTGTGTTTATTCATAAACATGCTCCTGTCCACTTGTTTATTGGAATGGTCAACTTTTTCTTATTATTTTGTTCTTTCTTTTTTACTTTATTCATTATTTTTATGCAATTTTAAATTATTATGTGATCTAATCTTTTTTTCTATGCTTAGAAGAGCTTGTTCTATTTCAAGATTCTATAAATATTTCTCTTTATTTTTGTCTAATTGCTCTAAATATCTCATTGATATTTAAATCTTTAATGCTACTGGGATTTGCTTTGGTGTGTGATGTGAGTTAGGCATATAACTTTGTTTTTCGAAATGAGTAGCCAGTTGTTCTGCTATTTATTGAAGAACAATCCTTCTTTTTCCTTTGAATTTGAGATGCTGCCCTTATTACATACTGAATTGGTATATACCTTGGGTCTTTTGGGAACTTTCTATTCTGTTTCATTAATATGTCTATTTATTCTGGTCTTAAAACTATATTATTTTCATTCTGCAAATTTTTAACACATGTTAACATTTAATAAAACAAACCCAGTACTCTCTGCCCTATCCTTTTTTCCAGATTTTTTGTTTTGTTATTCTTACATATTTATTTTTTATCAAATTTAATACTATATAAAAATCTTTAAAATAATTTTATCAAGTTCAAAAATGATAGCATTATTTTGATAGAGATAATATTAAATATATAGATTAACTTGGGGAGAGTTACAATATTAAATCCTTTCATCTAGGATAATACTATACCTTCTTCTGCGTTCCGAGTCAAGTTCTTTTCTTCATACATGTTCTGCATATTTTTTATTAAGTTTGAATTGTCCTTGCTATATAGTTAAGCTAGATACAGATGTTGATAAACACACACATATATATTTTAATTTTGCAATAGATATTTTTTTACTAAGTGCCCTAATTACTTTGATTTTTTTTTAATCTTCTTGGCTTTCTTATGTCAATACATTACTGACAAAGAATGACAATTATAATTCTCCATTTAAAATATTTATAACTTTAAGCAAAGCTGATATTCCATGGTACTTACCAGTCTTTAAATTTTGAAATACTTCTGTACCAGTTGGTAAATAGTGTACCAGTAGCATCAAGGTATGGCAAAATCAGTTAATAATATAGATTCTAATACAAATCCATTGGTTCAAGCTAATGGCTGTAGCACATGACAACTGCTGATAAATGGGCCTCCCATCAGAGTGACATCTGAGCACTTATGCAGGATTCCCAGACAGTTTGGCCCATTTCGTAGAAGGCAGCATGGTTTCGTGGTACATACTTTAGGAAGCACTCTATACTTTAGGACAGTGGTTCTCACCCTGTGGGTTGGTGACCTCTGGGAGAGTCTCTGAAACCCCTTCAGGAGTCTGTGAGGACAAAATGTTCAATAATAATACCAAGACATCTTTGCCTTTGTCACTCTCATTCTCCCGTGAGTGTAAGTGGAGTTTTCCTGAGGCTACATGATGTGTGATATCAAAACAGATTAAATGCAGAAGCAGATTTCAGAGTCCAGCTGAATTCTATTAAACCAGACATTAAAGAGATGTAAAACAATGGTACTTTTTTCATTATTTTTTTTGGAAAACATAGTTATTTTCATAAAATAGTTATTTATGTTAATATTTAATAGGTTTTATTTGGTTACCCAGTGGCATAGGTCATACTGGGAAGGCAGGATAAATGCTTGATTCATTTCTTTTATTTACCTGTTTCCAAGATAATAAACTGCTTTCCTATAAAAAAATTTAATAGGCTTATTATTGTTATTTTTAACTGAATAAAAACAAAATACAAAAAATTCTCAATTATAAGTTCTAATATCATAAGTACCAATAGATATAACCCCTATAAACAGAAGATCTAAGGCTGTCCTAAATAATTTTTCACACTGTAAAAGGGTTCTGAGACCAAAAAGTTTGAGAACCACTGCTTTAGGAGAATTCATAATTTATTATTATGCCCAAACTATGTAATTGCCCCTGCCACTAAATAGTTTAGTTTATACTTTGGTTTTATAGTTAGTGTGCTGTAATTCTTTGTGTAAGTAGTAATTGTGCAATGTTCTGATGTTTATAAATTTAAGACTTTATAATAAAATATTAAAGACAAAACCCAGAACGAAGATACAGCAGAGTCTGGATAAATTTCTTAATGTTCTTTTTAAATATTGTTAACATAAATCTTCTGACTGTGGAAGAACAAAGAAGAAATGTTATTAATAATGAACCTGCCAGTTAATATCATCAAAACAAACAACCCAATCAAAAAATGGGCAGAAAACCTAAATAGACATTTTTCCAAGGAAGACATACAGATGGCCAAGAGGCACATGAAAAGATGTTCAACGTCACTAATGATTAGAGAAATGCAAATCAAAACTACAATGAGATAGCACCTCACACCATCAAAATGGCTATCATCAAAAAATCCACAAACAGTAAATGCTGGAGAGGGTGTGGAGAGAAGGAAACCCTCCTACTCTGTTGGTGGGAATGTAAATTGGTACAGCCACTAATGAGAACAGTATGGAGGTTCCTTAAAAAACAAAATAGAGCTACCACATGACCCTGCAATCCCACTTCTGGGCATATATCTGGAGAAAAACATGGACTGAAAGGATACATGAACCCCAGTGTTCACTGCAGCACTGTTTACAGTAGCCAAGACATGGAAGTAACCTAAATGTCCATCGACAGAGGAATGGATAAAGAAGATGTGGTACCTATATACAATGGAATATTACTCAGCCATAAAAAGAATGAAATAATGCCATTTGCAGCAACATGGATGGACTTAGAGATTGTGGTACTGAGTGAAGTAAGTCAAACAGAGAAAGAGAAATATCGTATGATATCATTTAAATGCGGAATCTAAAAAGAAGTAATACAAGTGAACATATTTACAAAACAGAAACGGCCTCACAAACTTAGAGAATGAACTTATGGTTACCAGGAGAGGGGGAAGGGTGGAGGGAAGGGATAGTTAGGGAGTTTGGGATTGACATGTACACACTGCTATATTTAAAAAGGATAACCAACAAGGACCTACTGTATAGCACAGGGAACTCTGTTCAATGTTATGTGGCAGCCTGGATGGGAGGGGAGTCTGGCGGAGAATGGATACATGTACATGTATGGCTGAGTCGCTTTGCTGCGCACCTGAAACTATCAGTATAAATAATCGGCTATACTCCAATATAAGATAAAAAGTTAAAAAAATATTCAGAATTCAAAGAAAATGTTTCATTATTCAGATGATTGCCCCTATATAAGCTCTTTTAAGAATTTTATGGCAAAACATTTAAAAGAATAATATTTGGGGACCTGGTGATGATGATGATGATGATGATGATGAAATTCCTTCAAAAAAAATAATAATAATGAACCCTGCCAGGAATAGCTTCTTATATTATGTAGAAACCAGAACCCAGGATATCTTTTGATACTGTGTAGAAACAATGCAAAATAAAATGAATAACTTTGTATATGTGGAATGAAAACAGCTCAGTTATTTCAAGAAAAATAATATGAGTGACTTTTTCTAGTCAGTGTGTAAATGTGACTCAGATAATCAAAGTGCAAAATTTGTATACAATTAAAAGTTGAAAGTGTTATACTTCCACATTTCATCAGAATGGCAATTACATTCTGTTAAAACTCATTGTTTAAGTAAAGAAAAATTTCTCTCATCAATGAGGAAAATTATAAGAACATTATAAATCAGTTTCCTATAAAAACATTGGCAATAATAAAAACTTCTGAAAAAAATGATCAGAATATTGATAAAACAAATGAAAAACATCTAGAAAATACCATCTGTATGGTTAAAAATAATTGAGCATTGTCAAACATAAAATACTTAAAAAAAATTGTTCTTCAAAAAAAGAGCAATTATCAGTATGGGCTTATCATAGCAATTTAAATTTATGGACTTGCTTGTTGCCAAATACTTATCTACTGACATGAGAAAACAACTTTTTGGAAAATGTATAAATCAAGGCAGTAAAACTTCAGTTATTATTGATGTAGCCTCAACTGTTTCACATAAAATAGTTTTAATAATTTACTTAAATGTGAAATTCAAGACTTTGAAGATAATTCAATGGCTTTTGTTGATATCATGAAGCAGGAAGGAACAACATCTGAAATAATTTATCAAAATTTATTGACACATCAGAAAAAAGGTTTCAGTGAGAAATATTTCCATGAAAACCTTATTGAATTTTATACAAACAGTGCCTGTGAATAGCTAGGGAGAGTGTCTGCAGTTTCAGCCAAAATTTAGGAAAATTTTTGGATGTTTCAATTTGGTACTATCCAAGTCACTGAATTCAATTATCCCAGAATGATGTGATAAAATGCATAAAGCAAGTAAATAATTATAAATGTTTTCTTAATTTATCACCATACATCAAATAACATCAGGAAAAATTTATATCTGAAAATTTGGGAACTGAGACAATGAAAATTAGAACGCTTGGGCTATGATGCTAGAATTACAAAAGCAGTTTAAAAATTATGTCAAGTTTATCAATTGAGCAAAAATTGTGTAATAGGAACAAACAATTGGAAAATTATCCATATTAAAAAAGAGATTTTACTTTAAGCTAATTTATTAATCAGACATCAATAATATATTTAGCTTAATAGGAGGCTTTACTGAGTATAGAGGACAATTAGTGCCCCCAAATTAAAAATGTTTGAACATATAAAACCAAAGGAAAATGAAGATTTTTTAGAAATTTTAAAAGTATACCCTTTTGGACTTCCCTGGTGGCACAGTGGTTAAGAATCTCCCTGCCAATGCAGGGGACATGGGTTCGAGACCTGGTCAGGGAAGATCCCACATGCCACAGAACAACTTAGCCCGTGCACCACAACTACTGAGCCTGGGCTCTAGAGCCCACGAGCCACAACTACTGAGCCTGTGTGCCACAACTACTGAAGCCTGCAAGACACAACTACTGAAGCCCGCGTGCTCTAGTACCCGCGTGCCACAACTATTGAGTCCGTGTGCCACAACTACTGAAGCCCACGCGCCTAGAGCCCGTGCTCCACAACAAGAGAAGCCACTGCCATGAGAAACCTGCGCACCACAACGAAGAGCTGCTGCTGCTCACCGCAACTAGAGAAAGCCAGTGTGCAGCAACAAAGACCCAACACAGCCAAAAATAAATAAATAAATTAATTAATTAATTAAAAAAAATAAAAGTATACCTTTTTAAATAAGATGAAGTATTAATTCAGAGAAAAATACATTAAATTGATAGATTATCAGAAATATATTTGTTGCTTAATGACCAAAAAAATAAACAAATAATAATTTTTGGTTTTATTTTATTTTTCTTTGATAAAATATGTTCTTTCATTTATTAAATTGTTAATATCGCCTTGCCTATTATTCGTGTTCATAAACGCTATATTTCACATATGTTCATATATTGTGTTCATAAACAAGAGTATTTATGAAACGCCATGGATTGAAAGTAAATGAAGATTAATAAATGATTTTTGTAATTAAATACAATATTATAGTAAACAATTTTGTGGCTTATTTGATAATAGAAATTAAGTATATAAAAATCCAAATATTTTAAAGGATAGAAAAATTCTAGATTAATTGCTATAATTTCAGCAGAAGCTGAGAGATGAGTCAGCACTATGAACAATATTTTAGACCTTAAGAGACATGCATTTACTGAGTCACCAACTGACTACCAATAAATGGTAAATTGTTAAAGGATATTCATACGATTCAAGCATCAGATTATAGCTCGGAGAGATTATCATTTAATTAGGATGGCTGTATTTTTAAAAGTTACACCAACAGTGTCTAAAAATCAACAAATGGTTTGGAAATTATTAGAATGATTTGATGAACAATTTTAACTGTAATCTCTTTTAATTGAAGAGCAATTTTATTATATATCTTAATTTCCTTAGAGAGTAAAAAGGACTAAATTTAAATATTTTAAATGAATATAGTTGTTTATGTTACTACACTCCTTGTTAAATATTTTGAACATCACCCATGCTTTTGTTATAGTTTATCATTTAATTGCCTAAGCAGTCACTTATATAATGAAGTTAAGTAACATTGCTGGTTGAGGGCCTTGTCTTCTTTCCGATTTTAATTACAGTGTTTCTACTGCCTTGCCATTAAGCATAATGTTGACATTTGATTTGACGTAGTCTTAAAAAAATCAAATTACATAAGTATTATCTTTCGTATGTAAAAAACTTAATATGGTTTTCCATCTTTGACATTAATATGATTGGTTATAATAGCGGATTTTTAATATTGAATTGACCTTTTATTCTCTTAATAATATTTTATTATTTTGTCCTTGCGTTAACTATTTCTATTTCCTTTTCAGTGAGTTGTTTTGTTGTGCTTTTTGCTCATTTATTTCTTTGGCTTTGGGGTGTTCTTACCTATTTTAATGCACTCTATTCTGTCCAGATGAGGTATTCTTAAACTTGGGACCAAGGAAGGGCTTAGGGAGCCCACCAGCCCTATGCAAGTGTATCTACTGCTTATGTGTGTGTATCTATGTATGCTTATGTCTGCCTGTGTCAATATGAATGTTTGTGAGTGTTTCTGTGCGTCTGTTTATGTACGCCTGTCTTCAAGTATGTGAAAGGGTTCTAACTTTCTTTAGATTTTCAAGAACGTCAAATTTTAAAAAATAGTTAAGAGCCTATTTGATATAAATCTTTTCCCTAGTGTTTTCTTTTTCTTTTAGTTTGTGCATACATTTAGAATTTTAATATGGCTTAATCTGTCTATTTTTCCTCTTTGTAATTCCTTCTACCCTTGGCCTGTTATTATTTCTTAGATGGGATGAATATACCATTTTATCTTCCACTGGGTTTATAATTATATATATATATTTTTTCAATTGATCTCTTATAAATCTGGAATTTATTTTTAGGTGTAGACCTAAACTAATTTCTTTGCTTATCTACCATCCAACTACTTTATTACATGCTGTTTCCCTGCCCTATCATTTTGTGACATTCTTTTCATACATTACAGTCTCTTATGTCATCAAGTCTGTTTTTGTACCTTTGGTTTCATCAAGTTTTAGATCTAATTTTGCTCTGGTACCACATCATTTCAGTTATTGTTCTTTAATGACTTATTTATATGCTATCCATTATCATTGCTCTTTTTTCAGAATATTCTTTGCTATTTTGCCTGTTCTTTTCAAAATTATTTTTAAATGCATGTTGTGAAATTCTGTAAGAAATTCTTTTGTATTATTTCGAGATTATCTTGAATCATTAAATCAGAAAATTCTAGTATTTAGACTTTCTGTTGAGAAATATGATACGTTTCTCTATTATTCAACTTTTCTATTATGCTTTCCAGGAAAACATTGAAATTTTTTTTTGCCATCCTATGTCTTAGTATTTAATTCGTTATATTTGGTTATAACTTGGACATCATTTTAAAATTTGTTTCCTGTCTTGTTATTGCATTTATTTAAGAAAGTTATTAATTTTTAAAATATTTACCATGTATCCATGTATAGCCAGTTATTGAACTTCAATATTACTGTTAATGGTAATTTAGATGAGAACATCAGATTTTTAAAGGATATAATCATATCATCTGTGAATGAAGTTTTTATCTTTCTAATAACTATTCAGATGGTTTCTTTTTCATGTCTTATTACATCAGCCAGATTTATCAATATAAAATAAATAATAATGGTGATAGCTTATTTTGTTCTCTTTTCTAATGGGAAAATCTCTAGTTTTTCCATTAAAAAAGATAATGGCGTGGTTTTAAATAGATCCTTATTATGTTAGGGAAGTGTCATTCCATTCCTAGTTTTAAAAATGTTTTGACATCTACTGAAATGCATTTTTTGGCATCCATTTGGATGATCATATGGTTCATATTATTTAATCTATTGATCTGAGGTGTTGTATTAATAGATACCCTTGTGCTGAACTTTCCTTGCATTGCTGGAGAAACCCTTTGTGGTCATGTTATTTTAGTTTCTTGATGTGCTGCTGAACACAGTTTGCTGGGACTGTACTTAAAATGATACTGGACCCTGTTTCCTTTTTTAAAAATTCTGTATCAGGGCTTAAAATCAGGACCGCATTTGCTTTGCAAAATGAATTAGCAGTTTTTTGAAACCATTCTTCCTATGTTAAAGAATAATTTATGTAACATGGAAATGTGCTTTTCTGTAAAATTTAGATAGATTTCTCCAGAGACTCCAGGGTGGGTACAAATGTTTTTTTCAGGGGTGGGGAGGGTCGTTCATGAATAAATTTCTCATTCTTAGAGTCTTCCTTGTTTTCTGATCTAACCTACATTTCTTATTGGATTATTTGATATATTTGTAGACTATTGTCTGTTCAACTGATAATTTCAAACAAATTTGCTATGGCGTTATGCACAATGTTCCCCCCCCCCCCAAATATGTGTAATCTTTTTTTGTGTGTGTGTGTGTAATCTTTTTGATTAGTAATTGTAATCACTTCCTCATTTCTGATTTCATTTGGGTCTTTTTTCTTAATTATATTTGCCAGAGGTTGGTCTTTTTTATTAGCTCGCTCAAAGAATCAGCTCTTGGTTTCATTTATTGGTTCCACTGTTTTTGTGTTTCCTAATTTGTTTATTCCTGCTATTATCTTTCTTTCCTGCCTACTATTTTCCATAGGGTTTGTGTGTGTCAGGGGGGTGGGGCAGAGAAACCTGTTTGCCAAGATCTAAAGTGGTAAGCTTAGTTCATTGGTTTACTTTATTTTATTTTTTAAATTTGAAAAGCATCTAAAACAGAATTTACCTCTTGTACTAGCTGAGTTGCTTTTATGCCACAAGGCCCTCCCTGTTCCCAACTCTAGCCTGTCCTGTGTCCCCTCCCCACCTTGAGCTCCACAGATGCCTGAGTCTTTGTGTGTGTTCATGTGTTTGTAAAAGGAGACATTTTCCCCCAAAAGACAGTGGTGAGTATGGGTCACTTCATTATTAATAAAAACAGTTTCAAACACCTGCAGGGGCTTGTAACCTGAGATGTATGGTTAGAATTCAGGAGGTCTGCAAACTTGGATGGAGAAAAAACTCTATGTCTATTTTTCTTTATTTTCACTAATTTTGCAACTAAAATTTAGCATTTTATTCCCTCTTGAACATAGGTGACAAACCACAGACATATTAACAGTACTATGACTACCACCTATAAAATCACAGGTGTTTTTTGTTTTCCTATCACAATAGAGTTATTGCAGCTACCTGGAAATATCATTTAGGTTCCTCATTATTTCAAAATCATGTTAGTTCTTAGATGTGTTGCTACAGCTTGTTATTCAATGCATTAATAAAGAAACCTATTTATTACTATTTCCCGTATTTGTTCTTTTAATATGTTGAAAACTATATTCCAATATAATTAATTTTCTTTGCAATCCCATAATATATTTTCATAAAAAATGCATATACACTTAAAAACACTATTCTGAAAAGGGATCTACGGGCTCCCCCAGACTGCTAAAGAGGTCAATGGTTCAAAACACACACACACACACACACACACACACACGTGCGGTCAAGAACTCTGCCACAATGCATGATTATAACCAGGAATTCCAGGACCTCTGTGGGATTTCAGGAAGATGCAAAGACCTTTGTCAACTTTTTGAAGACGTCTACCACCCAAAAGGAGAGCGGAGGGCAGTTCTTCCTAGATCTGATTTTAAAATACTATTGTTATTTCATTCTTTCTTTCAAAATGGAGTGTCTGCTATGTGCTTGGTACAACCAGAGGTCTTTCCTTCACAGGGCTAACAGGACAGCAGGGAGTTACCGAGGAGTCTCCCATTCCCACCCCTGCCCCAACCTTCCCAACTAAGTCAGATTCCTAATAATAAAGGAGTCACTTTTATTTCAAACTGGTCTCTTCCTCACCCCCAACCCCCTTCTATGGGCAGGCTGTGTTCCTCATTTCTGTATCTTCTGTGCCTTGGGCAGGAAGTAGTGTGTGGTAAGTAGTAAGGAAATGGATGCTATAGGTCAGGAAATGGACATTCCAAAAGACTTGCTTTCCACCCTGCACTTTCATGTGAAATCCCCAGCATTTGTATAACCCTTTACAAAACTCAGTTTCTTATACCATCTCCTTTGACTAACCCTTTGAGGGACTAGTTCCATTTTACAGATGAGGAAACTGAGGCTCTGAGATGTTAGGACAACTATTTTAAGGCCACAGTGCTCATTTATGAAAGGATTGAGAGTTAAACTCAGCTTCTCTGACTCCTAGTTAATTGCTTTGCCTCTTCTGCTGCAATGCTTTCTGTAAATTTTAATTTTCTCTAATCACACATGTAGCACTATGATTGTGGGAATTTTTCTTCATTTTCAATATTACTCTATTCTAATTTTAAATAGGACGTCCAAATATGCTTGAGGCTCTTCTAGGTAATGGAGATGCCGTCCACCAATCTTCTGCTTTAACCCGACGTGTCTCCTCTGAGCTCCAGGGGAAATCTGTAAATCTGGAAAATTCTCCCCTGATCTCTCTTTATTCATAGTCTCAACCTTTCTAGTACCACTGGAACTTTTCTTTAATTAAAAAATAATAATAACTTATCACTCTTCATGCATTTATTCAAAAAATTTAATTGAACACCTACTATGTGCCAGGCACTCCACCTGAAATGACAGGTTCATTGTAGAAAAACTAGCAAATATAGAGAAGACAACCCAGATATCCACCAGTATTAGAATGGGTAGATGAATTGCAGTATGGACATAAAATTTACTTCAGCACAGCATCAGAAATGCACCATTTTTAACCACATGCTCAACAAGGATCCATTTGAAAAACATAATGTTGATTTAAAGAAGATAAACACCTTCCCGGGAAGTCCTTATAGTATAATTCCATGTTTATAAATTTCAAAAAATAGGAAAAACCAACTATTCTTTAGGGATGCTTGCTAAGGGAGTAAAACACTGAAAAATAAAAACAAGGAGATGATTGGCCAAAAGCTGCCTGTCCAGAAGCAGGAACGGCTTTGTAGAGAAGAGCGCTTGAGAGATTTCTGAGGAGGAGCAATGAAGATGGTGCCATAGATGCTCACTTTTATCATTATTCCTTAAACTCTACATTTATGTTCCATGCACGCTACTTTGCATGTGCTTTATTTCATTTTTTTAAAAAAAGCTCTAAAATTTCAGATAAGAATAAGAGGAAAATCCCCCAAATTCTACCCCTGACTGTGAGCATTTTTGGTACATTCTCCCAGCCACTTTTTTTTCTGTGCATATATTGTCTTTTCTAAGAAAAATGAGATCATGCTTTAATAAAATTATGATTTTTCATTTTGTTCCTTTATCAAAGATTGTTACCTGCCTTCCTCCTCAGGGATCCTCCCACCAGTCTCGCACATGGCAGCCCCGAATGGTGGAGCTGCCCCTTATGACGGACAAGTACAACGACATGAGATGGACTTCCAAGTAGATTATTTTGCGTCAAACAACCACCTTTGAAATGCCAATAAGAGCCTGAGCCTCCCACCAACAATTTACAAAGCAACAAAACCTTGGGCCATTGCCCCATTTTACAGTTGGAGAAACAGAGGATCAGAGGGGTGGAGTGACTTGCCCAAGGGCACAGAGCACACAGGTCAGTGGCAGAACTGGCCCCCACCTCTCCCATCTTGCTGATCCCTGTACCCACCCAGGCTTACCCATTCTAATCCCAAAGGGCTGCTCTAGTTCTCACCGGAAATAAAACGACTCCACCCCGCACCCAGTCCCGCTCCTTGCAGGGAGTCAGGTTGCTTCCCCAGAGACCAAGCTGTGCAGCCATCACTCCAGGACTCCAGGGAGGGCGCGGGGATGGCTCCGGGCTCCGGGCCGCGGCCTACCGGGGCTCCCAGCACAACTGATTGCATCATCACTCACGCCTTATCAAGTCTTATTGCTCCAACATCCCCTAAATGACAAAGTTGGATTCATTAAGTGCAAATTCAATCAAACTTGAGAGAGAGAAAATAAAAGTGACGCGGAATAAGAGAAATGGAAGGGCTGGTAAGCGGTTGCTGCTTTTCTTAGGAGAAGGGGCCTCTCGGCCTTTTCTGTGCTCCAGGCAGCGTAAGGCGGTGGAGTCAGCAGCGTCTCCGGGTGAGGTTTGCTCTGGTTCAAGTCCTGCCTCTGGCACCTGCTAGCCGTGAGGTCTCGGGCAAGTCACATCACCTCTCTAAGCCTTAGTTTTCTCATCTGTAGATGGGGTAAGATCTACCACGAGTGATTGCATTAAGGATAAATGGCATTGTGCACATTATCAGCATATTAAATGATGGAAGACAGGAGTCTACTAGACCTTTCTGCTGCTGAGGCAGCAAGTTGCCTAAAGTAGAAATGAACATGGGTAGGGATTCCTGGGCAACATGGGGGTTGGCTTGCAGATGTGCAGCTGCAAAGGGCAGGAGACTTTGGATTGCAGAATGCAGTTAGAATCGCCCTTAGACTGGGTTCCCAGAACTGTGAGACTGTGATGAATAAGACAAAATGCCTTTCACATCAGGACCCAGTACACACACACACACATCACACAGACACAGACACAGAGACACACACATATAGACACAGGATTTTCACACTGTGTGTGTGTATATAAGTGGAACAATTTTTTTAAAAAACAATGTTTAGGGCTTCCCTGCTGGCACAGTGGTTAAGAATCTGCCTGCCAATGCAAGGGACATGGGTTCAATCCCTGGGCCGGGAAGATCCCACATGCCACGGAGCAACTAAGCCCGTGTACCACAACTACTGAGCCTGTGCTCTAGAGCCCGCGAGCCACATCTACTGAGCCTGTGTACCACAACTACTGAAGCCCGTGCACCTAGAGCCTGTGCTCCACAACAAGAGAAGCCACCGCAATGAGAAGCCTGCGCACCGCAACAAAGAGTAGCCCCTGCTCACCGCAACTAGAGAAAGCCCGCGCACAGCAACAAAGACCCAATGCAGCCAAAGATAAATAAATAAATAAATTTATTAAAAACAAAACAATGTTTAGCTGTAGTATGGCAGATATATGCCAGCATTTAAAAAATTCTTTTCTTTTACAATTAAACACCCACTATATTGATTTCATGACCTACTAATGAGGGTGTCAGTCAAGGTCACATAACAAGCTCTTGGTGACATTGGAGTTAGAACCACATCTCCTGGCCTCTAGTCCATCCAAGGCGCTTTCTCTCACCTCTCCTGTCCAGTGTCCAGTCCAGGCTGGATGAGTACTTATCTCAGTGAGTACAGCCCAGGAAGCAGTGGGAGATGGCAAACACGGAGGTCGGTTGGGGCTGGGAATCAATAAATATAATAAAACTCATGGGAAAGGCCTCACATAAGCGTTTATGCCCAGTAGGAACCTAGTAAATAGGGGTTGAATGAAGGAAGACATTCATAGACCACCAACCTGGGGTCTGATCCTGGCTCTGCCACTGTGTTATGGTGGGTCCTTGGAAGTGGTGCTTCTGCCCTCTGAGCATCACTTTTCCCTTTTTAGATGTACATATCGGGTGGGGGGCTAAGGTTTCACATACCCAAACGGAAACGTTAATAGGACGTTCCTTCAGGCATCCCACAGGCTGCTTTGAAGCACTGCCATCTACTGGTCACTCCCTCTCATTACACCCGATCACTTGCCCAGGGCTCTATCTTGGTGATAACACTCCTTAGATGCTTGGTCCTTTCTAGGGTTCAAAGCCCCCATTTTCTGCAAGTTCTTTGAATTCTCAGAACAGTCCTGTGAGAAGAACTTATATCCTTATATACATCTTACATATGAGGAATTTGGGGGCCAGAGAGGTTAACTGATTTACTCAAGGACACACAGGAATTTCACACATTGGATGCCCTGACCCCCAGTCCAGTGCTCCTTCTGCCCATACCAAGTAACAAACCGCAGCAGGCTGATTAGCTACAGGCTGAAAGAGAGGAGCATGGGTGGAGATCTCTGACTGGTCAGAGAGGAGAGGATGAGGCGGCTGGTTGGGGTAGTGCCAGGAACCACTGCCAAGTGTAGCACATTTCATACCAGCTAGCCAGTCCTGCTTTGGGCACTCCAGAAACCTAGATAGAGGAGTGATTCTGAAGAGTGATGTCATCTGGCTCCATTACGCATGAGGGGGTTTGGGAATATGACAATGACCAGGTTAATTTGGCCCTGGTCACATCAGACACCTGAACTGTCCAGCTTAGACCCTGGCAGAATCTGATTTCATTTCTTTTCACAATGCAATAAGCAAAAAGAGATGGGATGGTGGAATGGCTAAGAGGCTGGTTCTAGTGTCATACTCTCTGGGTTCAAATCCCATCTCTGCCATTTTACTGCCATGTGACCTCGGGCAAATTACTCAAGCTCCATGTAAAATCGGGAATCTCAGCTTCTTCATCTGTAAACTGGGGATACCAATTGTACTTTATCTCATTGGCTGTTGCATGAATTAAAGGAGCTAATGTATATAAAGCATTAGAGAGTATCTGGAACATGGTAGGTACCTAATAAATATTAAATAGCTTTATAAGATTTGAGAGAAGGAGCTATAGTTATACCAACCTGGATTAAAATCCTAACTTTGTCACTGACTCATTTCATGGCCTTGGACAATCCTCTCCCTCTCTGGGCCTTCCCAACCCAGACAGCCAGACCACCCTGCTCCACTGTTCTCCGACTCCTGTGACTGCTGTGTAGTGACCGTGTCATAGTCAAAGCCCACAGTCAAGGTCAGCTGGGCAGTGGGTTTGCTGGTCTGTAGAAGTGGTGGGTTGGGGGGTGAGGAGTAGCTGGAACACATCTGCTCCCTTGGCTAGAATTGTGCCTTCTATTCTTCCCCCTTGGAACTATTTTATGCAGCAAGGTCAAGTGAGCAGGACTACAAATCAATTTAAACAAAAGCTCTGAGGCAGATACCCTTGAACTCGGTGACTTAAAATAGCCTCGTTGTCATCCTTAGCCAAACACCCAGTACCTGAGTTCACTTAGCCTGTCATCGGCAACTAATAAACTGTCCTCCTCATGGAAAGCAACCAGAATGAAACCTTTGAATCAAAGTGAATGTGAGACCTGCTTGGATTAATAGAGCTGCATCTGCATCCCCCTCTGTTCCCGGGGTGGCTAGAGCAGTTGATGCATTCTTAGGGAAATGAATATCTTATTCATTAATATCAGGAAAGACCAGCCCAGCCATCTTAATAATGACCCTGGCTGCTCTGTGAGTAGCCAAGCATAGCATAGCCTTCTTTGTGGAATGTCTCAAAGTTCTGCCTTAGACACTGGGGTGGAATTGCTTAAAGAGGATTACTGGGTAAGGGGGTAGGGGTGTTGGGAGTATTTCTTTGGAAAGGAAAGAAAATTAACACTTAGCACTTACTGTGTGCCTAGCACTGTGCTAAGAATTTCAGATTCAACAATTCATTTCTTCTCCATAATGACCCTGTATGGTGGATGTTTTGAAACCAGTTTTAAAGATAACAAACAGCCTTATTGAGATATAATTCACATACCATCTGTATTAGTCAGGGTTCCCTGGAGAAACAGAATCAATAGGATCTATATCTATATCTATATAAATATATATTTCTAAGTAAAATATAAAAAAGAGATTTATTATAAGGAATTGGCTCCCATGATTATGGAGGCTAAGAAGTTCCACAATCTGCCATTTGTAAGCTGGAGGCACAAAAAAGTCAGTGGTGTAATTCTAGTTTGAGTCCAAAGGTCTGAGAACCAAGTACACTAAAGGTTTAAGTCCAAGGGCAAGAGAAGTTGGGCAGAGAGAGTTGTTCTCTTCAGGCCCTCAGTGGGTTGGGCGATGCCCACCCACACTGGGGAGGGCAATCTGCTTCACTCAGTCCACCAATTCAAATGCTAATCTCTTCCAGCAATACCCTCACAGATATGCCCAGAATAATGGTTAACCAAGATCTGGGTACCTTGTGTCCTCCAGTCAAGTTGACACATAAAATTAACAATCACACCATCAATTCACCTTTTTAAAGTATCCAGGTCAGTGGTTTCAGTACATTTACCCAGTTTTGCAACCATACCATTATCTAATTTCAGAATATTTTGTCATCCCACAAAGAAACCCCACACCCATTTACAGCCACTCCCCATTGCCCCCTTCCCCCAGCCCCTGGAAACCACTAATCTACTTTCTGTCTATAGAGATCTGTCAGATCTAGACATTTCATATAAATGGAATCATATAATGTGTGGCCTTTAGTGACTGATTTCTTTTACTTAGCATGAAGTCTTTAAAGTTCATCCATGTTGTTGTACATATCAATACTTCATTCCTTTTTATGGCTGAATGATATTGAATTGTACGGAATAACACATCTTGTTTATCCAATTTTCAATTGATGGCCTTTTGGCAGTTTCCACTTTTTGCCCATTATGAATAATGCTGCTATTAACGTTCACATACACATTTTTGGATAGACATATGTTTTCAATTCTCTTGAAATTAGGAGTAGAATTGTTGAGAGTGGAATTGCTGGGTCATATGGTAACTCCACGTTTAACTTTTTGAAAAACTGCTACGCTGTTTTCCAAAGTGGCTGCACCATTTTCCCTACCAGCAACATATGAAGGTTCCAACTTCTTCATGTCTTGAATGCTTGTTGTTACCCATCTTTTTGATTATGGCCATCCTAGTGGATGTGAAGTGATATCTCATTGTGGTTTTTGATTTGCATTTCCCCAATGACTAATGATGTTGAGCATCTTTTTAAGTGCTCATTGGTTATTTGTATGTCTTCTTTTGAAGGTAGACACACTTGAGAAATGTATATTCAAATCTTTCAATATCTGATTAAAAATCCAATTTTTAATTGGGTTATTTCTCTTTTTATTATTGAATTGTAAGATTTCTTTATATATTCTGTATACAATTACTTTTTCAGATGTATGATTTGTAAATATTTTCTCCCTTTCTCTTTGTAACTTTCTTGGTAATGTCCTTTGAAGCATGAAAGTTAAAAAAAATTTATTGAGGTATAATTGATTTACAGTATTATATTAGTTTCAGGTGTACAATAGAGTGATTCAAAGTTTTTATAGATTATACTTCATTTAAAGTTATTATAAAATATTGGCTATATTCCCTGTGCTGTACAATATATCCTTGTAGCTTATTTATTTTATATATAGTAGTTTGTACCTCTTAATCCCCTACCCCTATCTTGTCCCTCCCTAATCCCATCTCCCCATTGGTAACCACTAGTTTGTTCCCTATATCTGTGAGTCTGTTTCTGTTTTGTTATATTCATTAATTTGTTTTATTTTTTAGATTCTACATATAAGTGATAACATACCATATTTGTCTTTCTCTGTTTGACTTGTTTCACTAAGTATAATACCCTCCAAGTCCATCCATGTCATTACAAATAGCAAAATTTCATTTTTTTTTTAATGACTGAGTAGTATTCCTTTGTGTATATATACCACATCTTCTTTATCCATTCATCTGTTGATGGACACTTCCATATCTTAGCGATTGTGAATAATACTGCTATGAACATTGGGGTGCATGTATGGTTTTGAATTAGTGTTTTTGGTTTTTTTGGATATGTATCCAGGAGTGGAATTGCTGAATCATATGGTAGTTCTATTTTTAGCTTTTTGAGGAACTTCCATATTGTTTTCCACTGTGGCTGCGCCAATTTACATTTCCATCAATACTGTATGAGGGCTCCCTTTTCTCCACATCCTTGCCAAAATTTATTATTTGTGGTTTTTTTGATGATAGCCATTCTGACAGGTATGAGGTGATATCTCATTGTGGATTTGATTTGCATTTCTCTGATGATTAGTGATGTTGAGCATCTTTTCATGTGCCTGTTGACCATCTGTATATCTTCATTGGAAAAATGTCTATTCAGGTCTTCTGCCCATTTTTAAATTGAGTTGTTTGTTTTTTTGATATTGAGTTGTATGAGCTGTTTATGTATTTTGGATATTAACGCTTATGGGGTTGCAAATATCATTTGCAAATATTTTCTTCCATTCAGTAGGTTGTCTTTTCATTTTGCCAATGGTGTCCTTTGCTGTGCAAAAGCTTTCAAGTTTAATTAGGTCCCATTTGTTTATTTTTGTTTTTATTTTCATTAATCTAGGAGGTGGATCTAAAAAACTAATTCTACAATTCATGTGAAAGAGTGTTCTACCTATGTTTTCTTCTAGAAGTTTTATGGGTTTTGGTCTTACATTTAGGTTTATTTTGCGTTTGTTTTTTATATGGTGTGAGAAAATGTTCTAATTTTATTCTTTTACATGTATCTGTCCAGTTTTCCCAGCACCACTTCTTTAAGAGACTGTATTTTCCCTATTATATATTCTTGCCTCTCTTGTCATGATTAATTGACCATATGTGCGTGGGTTTATTTCTGGGCTCTCTATTCTGTTCCATTGATCTACATGTCTGTCTGCACCAGCATTATACTGTTGTGGTTACTGTAGCTTTGTAGTATAGTCTAAAGTCAGGGAGCATGATACTTCCAGCTCTGTTCTTTCTCCAGATTGTTTTGACTATTCTGGGTCTTTTGCATTTCCATACAAATTTTAAAACTATTTGTTCCAGTTCTGTGAAAAATGCCATTGGTATTTTGATAGGGATTGCACTGAATCTGTAGATTGTCTTGGGTAGTATGGTCCTTTTAACATTATTTATTCTTCCAATACATGAACACGGCATATCTTTCTATCTGTTTGTGTCATCTTCAGTTCCTTTCATCAGTGTCCTATAGTTTTCCGAGTACAGGTCTTTTACCTTCTTAGTTAGATTTATTCTAGGTATTTTATTCTTTTTGATGCAATTGTAAATGAGATTATTTCCTTAATTTCTCTTTCTGATAGATCATTGTTAGTGTATAGAAATGCAACAGATTTCTGTATATTAATTTTGTATCCTGCAACTTTACCAAATTCATTGATGACTCTAGTAGTTTTTTTGTGGCATCTTTAGAATTTTCTAAGTATGATATCATGTCATCTGCAAATGGTGACAGTTTTACTCCTTCCTATCCGATTTGGATTCCTTTTTCTTATCTGATGGCTGTGGCTAGGACTTCCAGTACCATGCTGGATAAAAGTGGTGAGAGTGGGCATCCTTGTCTTGTGCCTTATCTTAGTGGAAATGCTTTCAGCTTTTCACCATTGAGTATGATACATGGTCTCTATTACATTGAGGTATGTTCCCTCTATACCCACTTTGTGGAGAGTTTTTAATCACAAGTGGATATTGAATTTTGTCAAAAGATTTTTCTGCATCTATTGAGATGATCATATAATTTTTATTCTTCAATTTGTTAATGTAGTGATTTGTGGATATTGAATCATCCTTGTATCCCTGGTATAAATCTCACTTGATTTATAAATCCCACGTTTAGATGTATGATCCAATCTCAGTTGATTTTTGAATAATATGTGAGGTAGGGGTCTAACTTCACTCTTTTACATGTGGATAGCTAGTTGTTCCAGAGCCATTTATTGAAAAGACTATTCTTTCCCCATTTAATTGTCTTGGTACCCTTGTTAAAATCAGTTGGCCATAGATGTATGGATTTATTTCTGCATTCTCATTTCTTTGCCACTGATAATTTATGTCTATCTTTATGCCAGTGCCACACTGTAGCTTCATAGGAAGTTCTGAGATTAGGAAGTTGAATTTGTAAGTTCTCCACCTTTACTTTTCTTTTTCAATATCGTTTGGGCTATTCTTAGTCCCTTGCACTTCCATGTGAATTTTAGGATCAGTTTGACAATTTCTAAAAAAAACGTATTGGGATTTTACAGAGATTGCATTGAATATGTAGATCAGTTTGAGTGAGTACTGCCATCTTATCAACATTAAGTATTGCATGAACACAGGATGTCTACATTTATTTAGGTCTTCTTTAATTTCTTTTCTATTTTTTTTTAAAGATTTGGGTTTTTTTTTTAAGCCATTGCTTTTTTTAAAAATTTTTATTTATTTATTTATTTATTTATTTGGCTGCGTTGGGTCTTTGTTGCTGCACGCGGGCTTTCACTATTGTGGCGAACAGGGGCTACTCTTCTTTGTGGTGCGTGGACTTCTCGTTGCGGTGGCTTTTCTTGTTGCGGAGCACAGGATCTAGGTGCGCGGGCTTCAGTAGTTATGGTTTGCGGGCTCTAGAGCGCAGGCTCAGTCGTTGTGGCACATGGGCTTAGTTGCTCCGTGGCACGTGGGATCTTCCTGGACCAGGGCTCGAACCCGTGTTCCCTGCATTGGCAGTTGGATTCTTAACCACTGAGCCACTAGGGAAGTCCCTAGGTCTTCTTTAATTTCTTTCAGCAAGTTTTGCAGTTTTCAGTGTGCAAGTCTTACACTTCTCTTGTTAAATTCATTCCTGAGTATTTTATTCTTTTGGAAGCCATTATAAATGCAATTGTTTTCCTAATTTCCTTTTTGGATTGTTCATTGCTTGTGTATGGAAATACAATTGATTTTTGTACATTCATCTTGTATCTTATTCCTGCAACATTTCTATTGATGCTAATTTACAGATGAGAAAAGAGAACCAGATAGAGTGAGTGGCTGCCTTGAGGCTACATGGCTGTTTGTCTTCCCAATCTCCCTTTCTTTGCAGAACCATTCTTCCCTGCTGTAAGGAAATCCTGCTCAGTCTATGTAGTGGGCTCAATCTACCTCCTCTCCCTCTCCCCAGAGGTGGGCCACAGCCATCTTTGCCCACCATCGTGAAACCCTGCTGAGGAATGGAGTCAATAGAGAGAAAGACAGCTCTGTCATCACTGAGCACCTGGATCCAGTCATCCCTAAAGCCAGGACCTCTATAATGTTTAGATACATTAGCTAATATTTCTTTTTAGCTTAAGCTCATTTGTGTTGGGTTTCTGTCTCACGTCAATTTCTTTTGGTTCAAAGAATTTTGACTAACACAGCTAGTAAAGGTCAGTGTATGGGTTTGAAACCATACCTATATGATTCTAAAGCTTTGCTCACTCCACTGTCCCTGCGTTAACCCTTCCTGACACTCAAACTGGTTGGGTGGATGTTTGAGTGGCTTCTAGAGAGAAGTGGAGCTTGCAGTAGGTAAGCAACGAGGCGACTGGAGTTCAAGACCCTTGGGACCTTCAGGTGCAAGGAAAGTCTCAGGAAGCTAGGCAAAAGGACAGCTGGGGTCAGAAGCAGACCCCAACTCTTCCTGCCTGTGGGGTCCTGACCAATCTCAGTCTCTCTGAGGCATGGTTTCCTGTGTTGGGACACCCTTTTCTGGCTGTTTTTCAGGTCCATCCCAAGCATATCAGCCCCAAAGGAAATCGTGAAATGCCCATCATCTCATGTAATTCCCAGGAAAGCTCTGAGAGGCCAGGAGGGTGAGACGATCCCAGCCATTGTATAGATGGGGAAACTGAGGCTAGGCAGTGCTCAATAACTTGTTTAAAGAGTCCCAACTCCTGAAAGACTAAGTAGAACCTAGGTCTTAACTCTTTGTGCCTAATATTCTCACCGTAAACCAGGGGAAGCAGCAGTGCCTCCTTGGGATTTGCCTGGGGCCTGAGATTTCCCATAATCCAATTAATAAATTGTCCAAGATGGAGAGCCAGCTCCCAATTAGTTCTCCTCCCTCCCTGGTGTCTCTCTGAGCGTTGTGGGTAGCAACTCCCTGGAAAGGAAAGAGAAGCCCCTACTCTGCACACTCCTTCCTTGGGAATCAGGGGTCTAGAAATTAGCTGATTCTTGATAAGCCCTAATTATAAATTAGGTCTTATTATCTGTGGCTCCTGAAACTACGCTGGATGAATTAAAACTTTAGGAAAAGGAATATTTCAATTAACCATATGAACTCAGGTAATTGCCTACCGAGGAAAAGCCCTTATGAACAAGTCCTGGAGCAGTTATGAGGACATCAGAAGGGGAAGGCAGGATCCAAAGCCTGTGTGGTCTGCATGAGACGGAAATGAGGGGTGGGCCCCTCCGGTGGCTGCTGTTTTCTGAGGACACAGTGCTGGAAATGGCAGGAGCTGTGGATGCATAGTCACCAGCGCCTTAGTCTTGGAATCAGAGGACCAAGTTTGGAGTCCTCTCTCTGCCATCTACTGCTCCAGAGACTCTGCGCCTCAGTTTCCTCACCCTAAAATGGGCAGGTCAGATCAGATGATGGAAATGAAAGGGCTTTAGCAGCTAGAAAGTGTGGCATGCATGTCAGACATTGTGGTTTCGGTGCACTTAGATGCTCTTAAAAGAGGAAGAGAGAGAGGGGAAGAAAGGAATGGAAAACTCTGTCTTAACTGACTTCAGGAGGCAGGAAAGAGTGGTTTGAGAACAATTCCAACCTCTGTTGACATTCATTCATTCATCCCAGAAACACTTCACGGATGCTTACCACGTACGTGCCTGCCACTGGGCTGGGCAGCTTAGGGCACAAATTGTGGAGAAGCACAGTCTAGTGGCAGAAGGATGGGGAACAAAATAGGCAGGATGCTCCTCAAGGACAAGGTCTTCCAGCACTGGCTCTTTGTGGGGATATACTGAACGAGGGTCACCAATGCCCATGATGGCACTGGGGTACCTTGAACAAAGGTCAGCATGGGGTCATGGAGGTTCCCCCCAAATGAGCCCTACTTTCCCTTTCAGTTTATACATGCAGCCAGGGACCCACTGAGAGTCCTAAAGTTTCTCCGAGGAGTTCCAGGAATCCCTGGGTAGTTCTAAAACACCCTGACATTTGCTCGAATCTGATTCCTTATGTACAGAGGTAATCCTGTGTCAAGGTTATTTCTTGTAGTAAACACAGAAGGGACTTACTGCACCAAGTCCTTCTCAGCTCTCCTGACCACTTGCCTTGGGAAAGCAAATCGGGAAGAGCAACAAGTCTGAAGTTTAGAATTAGGTTAAAGACAATTCAGCTTCATTACTCTGAAGCACAAGCAATGACTCAGAAAACCCCATCACGTTGCCAAGCCTGCAGGAATGAGTGACTGGAAAACAGCAGAATGAACGAGTCAGCTCAGAAGAGCACATTGTCTGTTAGCAGGCAGGTGCCACTAAAATCCTGTGAATTGGTGATAAATTCGCCGTACAACCTTCCTTGCAGGTCATGCTAAAAGAAGCTCCTGTGCGGGTCCTGTCCACAAATCCCTGTAACTTTATGAATATGAATCCCTTCTCTAATGTTGGAATCCCCTCTACAGCTCAACAGTTTACAAGCCATGCTTGAATACCACTAGCTATGGGGCACTCATTACCTAAAAAAAAAAAGGTGAGACTATTGCCGGATGACTGTAATCATTATAAAGTTCCTTTTTGTAATGGACTGAAATCTGAATCTCGATGTATCTGTGGGTAAGGCAACAGGGCCAGAATCGTTGCTGGTTGAAGGTAGGAAGGTCCTTACTATGTAGCGAAGGAAACTTCCTTCTTCTTATTTGCTGGTGCAACCAAACATTTAATTATAAAAGCTTCTCCAAGGCAATAGATGTTAAAAATTAAGATGAATGCTCTCATTTTGGCCAATAGCACAAACTGCTATTATTCTGAAAGTCCCAATTCATTACTGAATATTGTAACGGAACATTAACACTCGCATAACGACCTCAAGACCTGTCTCGCATGCACAATCAGTAAGAAAGAAAAAAAAAAACCCAGATGCCCTCGGAAAATTGCCTTTCCAGCAGAAAAAAATGACAGACCTTTAATTACAATAGCTCGCCACACGAAGCCTGATGCCACAACTCAATTCCTCGGCCCATCCACGTGACGGGGAGGATGGGGAGGGAAGCAGCGGAGAATCTGGGGGCCCCAAACCACCTGAACGCTCTCCCGCTGCTGCGCCCCCTCCATCCGCTAGGGGGTGCTTCAGTCTTCCCACCCCAGAGTGCCTGGGAGAGTTGGCCAAAAGTAAGGCAGGCACCCAGGGACCGTTCTCCATGGACCCCTGTCCCCAACTACCCTACCCCCGAGAACATCCGGGTACCTTGGTGACAAAGCAACTCTAGTGGACCCCATTGTCCCTGCTTGAAACCCTTCAGGGGCTCCCATTGCCCTTGGGATGAAATTCCAAGTCCTGACAGAGGCTCACAGACTGTGTGGTTCAGTCCCAGCCTAGCTCTTCGGCCTCCTCCCTGCCGCATGCTTCCCTTCCTGCCACCGTGGACTATCTTCTCCATCTCGCTAATCTCCCTCTTGCCCCAGGGACCTCGCACGTGCTGTTCCCTCCACACCCTTCCTCTTACTCCTGGGCTGGCTAATTCCGCCTCCTTTGTCAGGTCTCAGCTTGGAGGTTTCCCTAGAGATGAGGATCCTTCTGTTGGCTCCTGTCCTTTGTATAGGAGGGAGAGAGAGAGAGATTGATTGATTTTAAGGAATTGGTTTACATGATTATGGAGGCTGGCAAGCCCAAAATCTGTAGGGTGGGCTGGCAGCCTGGAAACTCAGGGATGAGCTGATGTTTTAGCTAAGTCTGAAGGCAGTCTGCTGGCAGAATGACCTCTTCTTCATGAGATCAGTCTTCTCCTATTGTGACCATCAACTGATAGGATGAGGCCCACCTACATCATGGAGGATAATCTGCTTTACTCAAAGTCTGCTGATTTCAGTGCTAACCTCATCTAAAAAATACTTTCACAGAAACATTTAGCATCATGTTGGACCACATATCTGAGTACATGACCAAGTCAAGTTGACATATAAAATGAACCATTGCAGGAGGTCACCTTCCTGGATTCCCCCAGGGAATGAGGACACAGTTGTGAGCGGAGGGTCCAGTTCAGGTTGGCCTGTGAGACCGAAGTTCAGGCTTCATGGAGGCTCTGTCTCAGCTGGTCCTCTGAAAGTCTTAAAGAGGTAATCACTGAAGGTGGGGCTTGGTCTTTCATTCCCAAGCACCCTGTTTCCCGAGCCCAACCTGCCTCTGGAAATTGAGGGCTGAGCAATGTTCCAGAACTGTGTAGAATCCTGTTATGGACTAAATGTTTGTGTGCCCCACAAATTTATATGTTGGAACCCTAAACTCCAGTGTGATGGTATTTGGAGTTGGGGCTTTGAGGAGGTAATTAGGGTTACATAAGATCATGAGGGTGGGACCCTCATAATGGCATTAGTGGTTTTATAACAAGAGATCTTTTTCTCTCTCTCCATGAGGATACAGAGAGAAGTCGGCCATCTGTTAAGTCAGGAAGTGAGCCTTCACCAGGAACCAAATCAACCAGCACCTTGATCTTAGACATCCTGGCCTCCAGAACTGTGAAAAATAAATCTCTGTTGTTTAGGCCACCCAGTCTATGGCATTTTGTTATGACAGCCCAAGTCCAAGACAAATCCAATCCATAAGACAAATCCATCCAAAGAAGACATGCTGGCATCAGAGCCCAGCCTGGAGGAACTGCTACCTCCACATGGCCAGTGGGAGAGCTGGAGAGATGGGAACTCAGGGATGGGCCATGTCTCTCTCCAACCAGCTCTAAATCAAGACCCATCCATCTTGTTAAGTCAGTGGAGTGGGTAGGGAGCCAAGTCTTCTCCAACAAAAGAATTTTCTTAAAAACACAAAAACATAACCTCTTGTCCATCCTAATTTGTTAATGAGATGAAGTTGTGGGCAGCAGTGAGAACAGGTCCTCCCCAGCTCCCTGCCCCACAGTCCTGGGCCATGAAACAGGCCTGTGGTCATGGAGAGGTTGTTTTGTTTTAGTTGGGACAATATTTTAAAACAGAAATGAATATTGTAGACTAGTATTTCCATTTCCCACTTGACCTTTCCCTCACTTCAGTCAACCAGGCCAGTGTTTTTCAGACTGTGAGGTATAACACATTAGCAACGAATGAAATCAGTGTAATGGCTGACAGTTAGGACTGAAAAATAAAAGGGTGGTGGGTGGTAAACCCCCAAAATGTGCAGGACATGAGCCAGTGGGTCCTGGGCTTCATATCCCAGGTGGAGCCTTGTGTGTGTGTGTGGGGGGGGGCTGCTGGATCCCCAGAGAGGGGACCCAGGGCCTCAGCTGTCTCACCAAGGCCTCTGTGCCCAGCAAGGTTTGCCAAGGGAGGCACAAAAGAAATAACACCTGAAGGGTCCTTATAGAAGGAAAATGGAGAGGATTCAGTGGCCCCAGGCATGGGGCAGCAATTGAGGGGGGTGAATGGATGGCTGTCCCACCAAAGATCGGGTGCTCCTAACACCTTAGCATGACATAAGAACCTTGAAACTTAGAAACAGTCTCAGAGAAAGGGGGTGGCAGGGAACTGATAGGGGCACAAAATAGGAACTAAAGATAGTGATAGAAAAGTTATTGTTAATATACATATTTTTTCCACCAGAGTATTCACTGCTTTTTATTCAAGGGCCCTGTAATATTGTGTCCAGGGAGCCAGCTCCCCTTCCCCTGGAGGGCAAATTCCAAGTCCTTCCTCTGCCCTCAGCAAAGGCAGGGGGATGACAATAGCCGACACTTACTGAGCTTTCAGTGCTGAGCCCTGTTCTGTGAACTTCATCTGGATTTAACCCATTTAATTCTCCAACTATATCCTGATGGGCAGCTGTTATAATGATCTCCATTTTACAGCAGGGGAAACTGAGGCCTGGGAGGTTAAGTGACTTACCCAAGGCCGTACCACCAGCAAACATCAGGGCTGGGACTTGAACCCACTACTCCGTTTCAGAACCTGGGCTGGGAGCCACCAAGCTCCATTCCAGCCTCTCAGACTCCCCCTCCTACCAAGGGAGTCCTCCCACCCCCTGGGCGTAGACAAGGAAGAGCCTAGCATTGGGTCTCATCTCTACCATTAGTAGCAATATGACCTGCACAAATCACCTCGTCTTAATTCCCCAGTTTACCGCTGTAACGTGGCTGATAATTCCTACTTCTTAGGGCTGTTATGAGAATTCAGAGTTATCTTGGATATAAAACACTTAGAACGGTCCCTGGCAATATATAAATAGAGGTTATTAATAATCATAGCAATATCATTAATGGGTGTAAAGACCCTTTGTAAACTCTACAGTGCTCTTGGGACATGACCACGAAATCATTCAGGCCTGGTTTGAAATTAGGGTGACCGACTCCCTGGTTTGCCTAGGACTGTCCTGATTTTAGCACTGAAAAGTCCCATGTTCCTGACAACCTCTCACTCGCAAGCAAACCAGGCCATCTGGCATTACAGGCCCTGCCCCTTTCTAGCTCTGTGAATGGGCATGTCACCTTACCTCTCAGAGCCTCAGCTTTCTCACCTGTAAAATGGGGATAATGTTATAAGCCAGTGGTCCCTGAGCCAGTGGCATCAGTAATGTCTGGGAACTTGCTGGAAATGCAAATTCTGCAGTCCTACCCCAGATTAATGAATCAGAAACTCTGGGGCTGTTTTACAAACGCTCCTGGTAAGTCTGATGTCTGCTAAAGTATAAGGGCCACTGATGTAAAGTACCTCGCAGGGGGTAGGAGGTCAAATCGGACCAGGTGAGCACCTGGCATGCCGCGTGCACTCAGTGGCCAGTGGCCATCACCGTCATCAGTACAAGGGAGATGGTGGAATCATGTCGGGGCGGAATGTGGGATGAACAGTAGGATCCTCAGGGCCCCAAAAATCTTTCCAACCAGGAGCCTGACACATGTTTGGGTTTTGCATTCTGTATGCTGGGATAACTTCCTGCCTTTAGAAAACTCAACTCTGTCGTTCCCATTTGGAGATGATGGGGGCTGTTTGTGGACCCTTGGCCATCTGGGTGGTATTCCTTCTGAGCCCTGTTCCTGCTCTGTGGGTTAAGGTGGGTGCAATAATAATGATGACAAGTACAATTTCTTGGAGCTGTATCATGTGCCAGGTACTATGTAGTTATCCTGGGTCCTGGACCTGCCTCTGTCCACCATAGGATCCCCCTGCCCAGCCGAGTGCCTGGCATCAAATTAGTGCTTAATACATAATTATTAAATAAATGATTCAATATTCTGAGTGCATAATACATGTCATCTTATTTAATTGTCATGATACCTCCATTAATTTGGTACAGTCATCACCCCCCAGTTTGTAGAGGAGAATGAGCACAGAAAGCTGAGAGGACTTGCCTAAATCCCCCAACTATGAGAAGCAAGTCCGGGATTCAGAGCCGAATTTTCCTCTGTGCAATGCCTGCTTTCCTGGAGAAGGCTCTGCGGATGTGCTGGGCTCAGCCCAAATACCACCGCCTCTGAGAAGCTGCCTTGACTCCTGCCCTGATCACACATTTTGTGGCTCCCTCTTCGGACCTCCCAAGGCTGACCTTGCCTTGCCATTGTTTATGCACGTGTCCGGTTCAGTCTCTCCAAGGCTGATCTGTCTATCTCTGTAATGAAGTCCTTGGTGAAACTTTGGTGAATGACGAATGAGCGAAAGACTCCAAGAATGAGCTGGAGTTCTGGTCAGGAGGAGCTGGAAGTGAGCCCTCACTCCCTGACTTCACTAAAGGGGAGCGGAATTGAAATCAGGCAAACCAGGGGGAGGGCATGAGACAGTCAGCTCCCAAGCTCACCTGAGGGTGTTCTCAAAAGCCGCAGTATGCCCAGTGCACCTGGGTGTACCTTTTGGGCTTGGCTTTTCCAGAAGACATCAGAGCTGAGGACAAAATTGGCTCCCTCGGGTAACACTCCATTCCTTTATTGTGCTCCTGGTAACATATTGCTTCACCATGACTTTTTTTTTTTAACATCTTTATTGGAGTATAATCGCTTTATAATGTGTTAGTTTCTGCTGTACAACAAAGTGAATCAGCTCTATGTATACACATATCCCCATATCCCCTCCGTCTTGCATCTCCCTCCCACCCTCCCTATCCCACCCCTCTAGGTGGTCACAAAGCATGAGCTGATCTCCCTGTGCTATGCGGCTGCTTCCCACTAGCTATCTATTTTACATTTGGTAGTGTATATATGTCCATGCCACTCTCTCACTTCGTCCCAGCTTACCCTTCCCCTCCCCGTGTCCTCAAGTCCATTTTCTACGCACCCATGACTTTTTAAAACAATGAAAATTAAAAGGTCCAGCTGCAAGGAGAAAGATGAATGATTGGGACAGTTAAATTTGGTTTACTATTCATTTCTAAGTAAATGGAGGAGTGTTGACATTACCCAGAACGCCCTGAATGCACATTCCTCTTTTTGCCCAAGATTTCAGGGAGCAGAGTAGTTGAACAGCCCCCACCTGCCCTTGGTTGATTTAAAGGTTTTCCAATTTGTAAACAAATATGTTTAGAAAAAGGCCCCCTCCCCCCACCGACCCAGTGGGAGAACTAAGTCAAATTCCTTTTGTCAAGCAAACACTTGTCAGACATAATTTTCCTTGAATTTCCAAACCCAGACTCTTAACCTTGGCTATCAAGATAGAGTAGCTATAAAGGAGCATGAACGTTCATGTTGAAAAATCCCAACCTCACCATCCTTGGAGAAGTTGGATTTGCCTGAATCACTTTTTCCCTTGTGTCACAGTTTTTACCATACTTGTGTTTCTTATCTTTCTAAATTGTCAGCCCCTTGAGGGAAGAGTCCATTGAAACAGTCATCTTTTACCCTCCCTATTTCCTAGTGCTGCCTGAGTCCCGTATGCAGCCGCAGCAGATAGGGGCCCCTTGGTGAGTAGGGTGGTCATGAGGGTTAAATGAGAAAGTCTACCCCAGATGCCTGGCAAAGGCAGATTAGCTTGTATTAGTTTGGTGATGGGGAGACTTAGAGTGACCAGCCAACCAGGTTTGCCTGGGACCGAGGGGGTTCTAAGGATGGGAACCTGGCTAAATTGGGTTGAGTTGGTCACCCTAGGGATGGTGTTGACTCTTGAGGGAGGATGACTTGTCAGGCAGGGTGCAGGGCAATTTATGTGGATTATCTCACTTAACTCTCACAAGGGCCCTGTGAGCTAGTTGTGATTATTCTCATTTTACAGAGCTGTAAATTAAAGTTTTAAGTCATATCCCTTCAGCTGCTAGCTCCTTCCCCATCAAATACTGATTTTTAAACAAGTAAATTACTTAACTGTTGTTTATTGCACTGCGGTAAATTGAATGCCTCTCTTCCTCATACTTCTTCACTTCTCTCTGCATCCACACCCTTGCCATTGGCCTTGGGATTGGCCATGTGCCTCGGATTGGCCCTGTGACTTGGGATTGGCCATGTGCCTTGGATTAACCCTGTGACTTGGGACTGGCCATGTGATTTGGGATTGGCCATGTGACTTGCTTTGGTCAATAACATGTGGACAGAAGTGATGGTGTACCAGAGCCAATCCCAGGACTCCCTTGCATGTTTCAGTTCACACTCTTGAGCCTCTAAAATCCCCATGAGAAGATCATACCCCAGCCACCTGGCTGGTCCAAGGAGGCTGAGAGACATATGGAGCAGAGCTGCCTAGCCGAGTCACACATCTACAGTGAAAGAAGGGGTGCCCAGACAAGCTCAGCTGACCAGCAGATGGGTAAGTGATAATAAATCATTGTTTTTAAGCTCCTGAGTTTTGAGAAAGTTTGTTACACAGCAATAGCTAACTGATATATCCACCAACGTGCCATAAAAATATGGATGAGTAGGTTGCTATTCTTTCCAGGGGTATTTCTGAAGGGTAAGATGAAGGGAAGAGGAAAGAGAGAGCTTACTGTGTGCCCAGGGCAGTACTCAATGTTGTTAGATATTTGATTGTTTGGGTTAAGTTACAAGGAATCTGTTGACCCTGAAGCCATCTCAGGCCTCCCTCTCCCTGGAAACAAGGACTTCAGAACTACAAGGCAGTTCTAGGGGAGACAGAGTTACCAGAAGGACGCTCTTTGGTGGCCTTCCCCAGGCTTCATTTTCCATATACACCAGTGGGCACAGTGGAAAGGTCCAGACAGTGAGAGGCAGGAGACTGGGATTCCACCCCACTCTGCCAGGGGCTTGCTGCCACCTTGGCAAGCCCCTCCCTCACTGGGCCTCGGCCTCCTCATTTGCTAATTAGTGTTTGGGGACTAGATGTGAACTCTGCCAGGCTGCTCTTGCCAGGCAGTGCTGAACAGCCGTGTGTTGGGTGGTTTTGCACAAAGATTTTGGAGTCAGACCTCATTTATATCCTGCTGCCCGCCTTGAGAGCTACGCGAGCTGCTTCACCTCCCTGACCTTAATTCCCCTCTCTGTAAGAGAGTCATTGTGTAACTTGGATGCAATAAAGTATGGCCTGAGCCTGGCTTGGGGAGGCCCTCAACCAGTGGTGTGTTATTACTAATATGGTCCAACTAGTGAGTCTTCTGAAATCAGTCATCTTAAAAGAACAATCACTTTCAACAGAGTAAATATTTTTCTTCTACTGCATCATTTCAAGCATTCCCTCTTTAACTTTACAGTTGCATTTACAAAGAGTTATTTATAGTGCAGAGGGACGGGATGGGCTGTCTCCTTGAAATGGTTTCACAAATTCCCTCTGCTTCCTGTTAAGATATTAGTGCCCAGTGACTGTCGCTCTATATAAATGTGGAGCCTTGGCTGTGAACGCGCGCCCTGTAGTAATTGTGAGCTGTCTTGACGCTAATTACATAGGGGAGCCTGTTTAATTGCCAGTTAAATTGACTGTGTGTGTTTTCTCTAATCTGTGTTTCCGGGCAAGTTGGATGACATCAGCTCCTCGTTGGACTAAGCATGAGTTTGGGAGATCCAAGGAGCCGGCATGGGAGGAATTGAAGCTGGTGGGGGGCAGGTCCAGAGCATGGCAGCCAATGACAACAAGATTGTGTATGGTTCAATGTGTGGTCACCGTGGGACCCAGCCTGGGGTGTCCTGGAAGCTGAGGAAAGGAAGATGACCTGGATGAAACTCGAGTGTAGCACAGGGTGGAATGATAGCTTGGGTGTGTCATCAGGACCATGCTCAGCCGAGTCCCACCTGACAGCACCCAGATCTGCCACAGCATCCCTGTCCTGGGCGCTCCCCCTCCAGGCCTCTGCCGATGCCGTGCCTTCTGTCTGGAGTGCGGGTCCCAGTTCCGGCTCCCCCGCCCTCTTAGCTCCACATCTGTAGTGTCGTTCAATGCCCAGCTACAATGTCACGTTTTCCACGAAGGTTTTCTTGATTTCCCAGTTGGAAGAAAGGGTCTCCTCCAGTCCAAATCCCCAGAACTTCTCAGTGTTTTCTTGAGTCCATGACCATGTTCCTCCTTTGACTTGAACAAATTGAGAACCAAGCTGTGAGCTCCCTGAAGAACAGGTCATGCCTCCTACAGATTGAAGTGCTCGGTAACAGGAGGTGGGAATCAGGAGAGAGGAGAAGAGACAGAAGAAGAGGAGGAGGGGGAGGAGGAGGAGGAAGAAGAGGAGGATGGGGAGGAGGGGGAGGAAGAGGAGGAGGGGGAGGGGGAGGAAGAGTAGGAAGATGAGGAGGAGGGGGGAGGAGGAGGAAGGGGAGGAGGGAGAGGAGGGGGAAGAGGGAGAGGAGGAGGAAGGGGAGGAAGGAAAGGGGAGAGGGGAGGAAGAAGAGGGGGAGGGGAGGAGGGGGCGGGGAGGAAGAGGAAGAGGTGGTGGCAACAGAAGGAAGGAAAATTGAGGGATAAGATGGCAACTAACACATCTGGAGTGTTGTTGTTTTGTGTGTGTGTGTACGTTCGTGTGCACTAAACACTGTCCTAAGTACTTCATCCTTGTTAATTCATTGAATCTGCCCCACAATCCTAAAGTAGGTACCATTCTCATCCCCATTTCACAGATGAGGAAACTGAGAACTTTGAGAGGCTAACTAACTTGTTAACACAGCCTTCTGTGGCAGATCCAGGACCCTGAGCTTTCAACTACTGGGCTAAGCTATCTTGAAGGAAGGGAGGGAGGGTGGAAGGAGGAAGGTAAGGAGGGAGGGGGAGAGAGAGGAGGAGAGTTGAATTCCATAGCATGAGTTCTCCTGATGTTTAAAAACCTCTCCAGCCTTCCACACACGCTTTCTCCTTAGCTCAAAAGCTAAATTAGAGTGGATTGCACTCTCCTCACTTTAGTAATTTAGATAAAAGTAAAATTTTGTCTGAGAGCAGAAGCAATTATAGCGCGGGTTTTGTGATTAACTTGATTAACACTGTTTCACTCTAAAAATGATCCCCCCTCCCTTTGCCAGCAAACTGTAATCAGAGCCACATCTTTCAACTGCGCTACAGCTGCTCTTTCTCCCCACTACTCCCCAAAAAGGAGTTTGACATAAATACTTATTAGGGAGGACTCTAGTCTCTGGCTGGAACAGTCGAGCGAAGAGGGGGGAACTGCCTATCTCCACCTTAGCATCTGTAGCCGGTTAAAAGGCTGTCGCCGGCTACCCCGTTACTGACAAAGATCCCAATTATGCAGCAATGAAATATACATACATGATACAGGAGGGCTTATACATTTTTAATTTTTTTTCAAAGAGAAAATGTTCAGAGAAAACTCTAATTAGAGATTTCGCTTCTTTAAGGGGAAAATGATATGTGGTTTCAAGAAAGATTATTTGGGGTTATCATTTGGGCAGCTGTGAATCTTTCCAACTCTGGGTTTTCTGGGGCTGACTAAGAAAGGGACTGGGGCTGACTGGGCATCTACGGAAATGCTGAGGTCTGCCTGTAGAGTTTTGAGGTTTGAATCCCAGGTGGGTTTGAGGTTTGGGCTGTCTCCTCCCCTGGGATGCCCCCGTGGACTCCTGGCACTCAGGGTCTCCTCTGTTCCCTCTGATTCAGAGACCAGCTTCCTACCCTCTTTGCCTAGCCCTTCCTGATCATCAGCTGCTACTTCTGGAATCCCCACTACCAACCAGGTGCTTCGCAGAATCCTCTTGTTGAAGCAAACCTACCAGCCCAAAGGTAGGAATGACTACTGTCCCATGATGGCAGATAAAGAAATTAGCTGGGCAGGTGCGGTGGGGGGCAGGTCACTTGCCCATCACACAGCTACTCAGTGGTGGAGCTGGATTTGATCCCACACACACTGGCTCCTGCCTGCTCTCACTTTCCCTGCAGACACCTAGAGAATCACAGACCGTTACAGTTCAGAGGTACTGTGGAGAGGGGTGACCACCCCACTCAGCAGTGGAGGAAACTGAGGACCCAGGAGGGGAAGGACTTATCTAGGGTCACAGAGCCTCCACTCTGAGGTAGGCTACATGGCCTGATCCCTCCACCTGCTCCCGTCACCTCTGGGGTCAGGGCAGCTATGTCCAGCGTCCCTCTGTACTGACCTCTGTAAATTGAATCGTGTCTCCCTCCACCCCCCAATTCATATGTTGAAGCTCTAATCACCCATTGTGACTGTATTTGGAGATAGAGCCTTAAGGGAGGTAATTTAAGTTAAATTAGGTCATAAAGGTGGGGCCTTAATCCAATAGAATTGGTGTCCTTATACGAAGAGGGAGAGACACCAGAAGTGGGCACATACAGAGGAAAGGTCAGGTGAGGACACAGCCAGAAGGACATCTGCAAGCCAGGAAGTGAGGCCGCACCAGAAACCAACTCTGCTGGCACCTTGATCCTGGACTGTCAGTCTCCAGAACTGTGAGAACATAAGTTTCTGTCATCTAGGACCCCAGCCTGTGGCATTCTGTACAGCAGCCCGAGCTGACCCAGACAGCCTCTAAGACTTACTTGCTTTACTGTCAGGTGCTCGACGTGGGTCAGAACACACAGAGGAAGGGGCTCCTTTTTCTGGCATCCACAGGCTTTTCTAAAGACACGTTTGGGATGGCCAGCTTCTGGGTCATGTCTAGAACCTTTCTGGGACCCTATGACACGCTGTATGTACAGAAGTCCCAAACAATTTCCCTCTTTCAAGGTCTCTACAGTTGATCGAGAGCTTCTCCACATCAGCAATCGAATCTGGAAATCTAGGGCTCTCTCTCTGCCTTTCTCACCCCCATGCAGAGTGGCAGCATCTTCCCAGGGAAGGCCAAGCAGCAGTGATGTCAGACATATCAGTGAGAGGCGCTCTGGGGCTAGACTGGGTTCAGATCCTGGCTTAGTCCCCTGGTCAGCTGGGTGCCCGCCAGCAGCTTCCCTGACCTCTCTGGGCCTCAGTTTCTCCATCTACGAAACGAGAATGATAACTGTACAGCCCTCATGGGGCTGAAGTTAAATTGGTTACTGTGGAAGGCATGTAGACTAGAGCACACAGTAAACTCTCCATGTCAGTATGGTAATCACTACATGCATGTATAGGCTGAGCCTGAGCCGTATGAATCGGTCCTTTTGTTGGGTAAAGCTGTTCACCTATCAGCAGATTCGTACGTTCCCACCTCATTTCTATTGAGCAGTCAATAGATGTTAGATGCTGTGCTTCACAGGCTCATCTGGATAAGGGCATGTGGATGGGGGTACCAGGAGAGGGCAGGAGCCACAGCAGGCAGAGAGCAGAGCAGGGATTCAGACCCAGGCCTCCTGGTTCTCAGCCTCCTGGACGCACAGTCACCCGACAGTTGGAGCCACATCTCTGAACCCCAAGTCCAGCTCTCTCTGCGCTGTACCTCCCTCCTCATGCCAAGATGGAGGCAGGCGGCCTGCAGCTGGAGAGATGGAGGCTGGCAGAACCCATCCTCTTCATCTGTGTCCCAGCATCCTGGAGGAGCCCACAGGGGCCACCTCCACCACAAGAGCCCTCTGGCCTCATTGGCCCCCTCCCATCCAGCCCTCAGCTGGCCTCCTGATTTCCCATCCTGTGCCACCAACCTCCTTCCTGCCTTTCCTGGGGCGGGCTCAGGCCTGGCACCACTCCAGAATGGCTTAATCAGAATAAATCCTGAGAAAGCACATGTATTATTTATTCCAGCAAAGGTTAAATAATTTGATGAATTTCTCAGGACGCTGCCGGAATGCTGATGGCCTCTTGGAAGAAATACGCACACACACACACACACACACACACACACACACACACACACAAACAAAAAACAGTAACAAATTTTCCTCTCTCTCTCCGCACACGCGTGCACACACACACCCCCGCACAGAGTAGCTACTGTCACTTGCCCCATGGCGCACACAGGAGATGGAGTGGGCAGCCCTCCATGACACTGGCACTGGGGCCCAGGAGGAGACATAGATTTTCCTCCTTGCTGACTGGAGATGACAGCTCCGCCCCTGGCCTCTCTGGCAGGATGCATTATCTGGAGCTGACTATGCCTTTGATTTTGCAAATGGCCACGGAAAGCCTATTGATTTACAGGCCCAAACGATGGCCTTGCCTGAAGCGGATTTGTTATGGAGCTCCTTACGCTTGGGGCTTTAAGGCTGTTGGGATCAAGGAAAGGGCTGTCAGGGAGACAGGAGGGCCTTCAGAGAAGCCCCTGCCTGGAGACTGTGGGTGACTGGGTCCTTCTAGCCCATGGCTGCCATGCCAGGTTGGCTCACCTAAGCCAAATGGGGAAGGCCAGGTAAATAGAGGAGACTTGGAGGAGATAATGGCTGTCCTCCTCCTCCTCCTCGCCATCACTGTGGCTGCCATTCACCAAGCACTTACATGTGCCAAGCTTGAGGCTGCGTGTTTTATGTACTGAAAGTCTCCCAACAGCCCCAGTGAGCAGGGCACTTGCATTTAAATCTCCATTTAAGAGATAAATAGTCCCAGATAGGGTTAGTGAGTTGCCAAAGGGCACAGAGCTATTGCGTACAGCCTGACTTCTCTGCCTCTCTGGGCACCAGACCTGCATCCTCTCCACTCTGCCGTGTGGATTGGAGTGGAAAGAGCTTGGGCTCTGAAGGCAGGTGACCGAGTGGGGAAGTTGGCTCTGCACATGCAGCTGTGTGCTTCTGGGGAAGTTTCCCAACGCCCAGCGCCTGTGGAAGGAAGATGACCCTGGTCCCTACCTCCCAGGGTTGGGTGAGGATTGGATGCACCCCTATCATGAATAGAACTCAGAACGGTGCCCGGCACAGACTAAGAGTAGGAGCGCTGTTTAGCACCATCGTTCTCCCTGCACTGCTTCTAACCAGCAGCCACACCCCACGAACTTGGATAATGAGCCCCACTTGACAAATACGTCTTTGTCACATGGATTCATGCAATCCCTAATTCCCAAACAGCCCATTTTATAGACAGGGGAAAAGAAGTCGAACAGAGAGGTCTGGTGGAGGTTCTGCTGGTTTCAGAGCACCCCTTGGGGAGACAGCAGAAGAGGAGGGGTGAAGGGCACAGTCCTTGGGTCACACACACCCGGGCAGGAATCATGGCTCTGGCCAGTTTGGGGCAGGACCAGGCACTTGAAGCTCTAGCTCTCTGACCTTTAATTTCTCATCTTCAGTGAAAAAAAAATGGGGAAAATACAACCTATGTCATAGGGTTGTTCCTCCCAAGGACCTGACACCAGACTAAACACTTTGCAGATATTTTTAGAATTAATCTTGTGCACGTGGAGAGTCACAACGAGCCTGGTGTATGGTGCTCAGCGCACAGTGGCTGTCGCCATCCTCCAGCGGAGCTCTCCTCCCTGCCCATCGCAAGTCTCTGCTGCCCTAAAAGGCAGCTCCCTCCCTCTGCCTCCTTTGGGCCCTGCCCCCTGTTTAACCCCTTCACCCCACTCTCCCTTCAAAAGGAAAACTTGTTCTAATTTTCTGCTCCAGTGTTGCCTCTTCTCTTTTACTTATTCAGCCCTTTGGATACAACCCTCAAGACTGTCCCTTGGTTTGGAGCCTGCTGTCCTCAGGGACACTGCCTTCTCTTCCCCTTTGTTTAGTGTTCTGTTCCCTGGCAAAAGAAACATGTGTCTTCCTTTGGTTTGCCTGGATGGCATGGGGGTGGAGGTCAACAGAGCTTCTGGGGACAGAAAGTGGAGGCTTCCTAAGCCTCCCCCAGACTGGATGTCGCTGGAGGCAGACAAGGGGTCTATTCACCTCTGTGATTCCAGCACCCGTCGTAGGGTCCAGCACATGGTAGGCGTGCAGAAAATGTTTGCCAAGCCCCAAGCTAAGCCTGGATCCTGGGCCCCTGGCAGAATTCCTGCAACTGTTAATCTTCCCAAACATCCTGCCCCGAATTTAGGAGATGTGATTCATAGAACTGAAAGCGTACTGAGAAGTAATTTCAGGATGAGATTGTTCTGTGTGTTTGTGTCAGTCATGAGTATTTCTGAGAGCCACGTGGGGCAGGGCTGAATGTTAATCTATTGATCATGCAATCAGGGCTGCAGCTCATGGAGAAACATCAAGATGCCTGTGGAGACCTCTTCTCCATGCTCTCAGTCATCCATGAAAGCTGAGAGGAAATGGTGAGAAAGCTACCAAGACGGTTATGGGAACCCTGACTCTGGGTGAATAACATGTATACTCAGCTCTCCATCCATCCATCCATCCATCCATCCATTCATCCACTCATTCATCCATCAGTTCATCTATCTATCCATCCATTCATTTATCCATCCATTCATCCACTCATTCATCCATCCATCCTTAAGATGGATGATGGGTCAGCCACTGTCCCCACTTGACACAGTGCACTGGCCTTAATGCTTCAAAAAGAATATAGCCCCCTTATATTAGTCAGCTTGGGCTGTCATAACAAATACCATAGACTGGGTGACTTAAACAACAGAAAACTAGTTTTTCACAGTTCTGGAGGCTGGAAGTCTAGATCAGGGTGCCAGCAAGGTTGAGTTCTGGTTCTCTCTTCCTGGCTCACAGATAGCCACCTTCTCTTTGTGTGTTCACATGGCCTTTCTTCTGTGCATGCGTGTGGAGAGAGAGAAAGATCTCTTTCTCTTCCTCTTCTTATAAGGCCACCAAATCTATCGGGTTAGGACCTCATCCTTATGGTCTTATTTAACCTTAAGTACCTCCTAAAACCTCTATCTCCAAATACAGTCACACTGGTGATTAGGGCTTCAACATATGAATTTGGGGGAATACAATTCATAGCATAGCATCCATAGCAACCCTGAAGGACAGGAGAATCCTATTGGGTCCTCTTCTCCCACACTCATAGCCTAGCAGGATACCAGTGAAAACTATCTGTTAGTCTACTATTTGGCCTTGACCAGTTCTATCCTAAATACTTACAACTGGGAGCAAGAAAGGCAGGATGGGCTATTTGAAGTCAGACAGATACAGATTTGATTCCAGGCTCTGTCACTGAACTGGGTGAGGGATAGCATTTAAACTTCAAGGGCCTTAGTTTCTCTACCGGTAGAATGGAGATAATCACAATACCTGCTTGATGAGATTCTCCACGTCGAGTGCACAGCAGAATTCCTGGAACAGAGGAGGTATTTAACAAATGGTAAATCTATTATTCGGGGGGCCCAGGTCTAGGAAAGAGCATTTCATGAAGGGGAGAGGCAGTTGAGTATAATGATTAAGGGAGTGGGCTCCAGAGCCAGACTCCTGAGGGTTAAATCCTAGCTTTGTCTCTTTCTCATTGAAAGGGCTGGGGCCTGTGCCTCAGTTTCCTCATCTGGAAAAATGGAGCCAAGAACAGCAGCTATATCTCATAGCACTTTTATGACTTAATACCTATTCTTATGACATAAGAAAAATAAAAATATTGACTATGATTATTTGGGAACTAAGGAATTGTGACTAATCTCCAGGAGCCATATGGCATCCCCTGAGATGCACTTGATTAATGTACCATAATTTTTATTAACTGACACCACTTGTTGTGAGAGATGGGGCTGGGTCCCCATGTCTTCCCTCCCTCCGTACCTTACCCAGGCGAGCTCTGCCTGGGACAGGAACACAGGCCCCGGGCTGATCCCCTAAGCGCCCTGGATCTCGCTAGTCAGTGGGTCCAGGCCCCAGTGGGAAGATAAGATTGGAGAGACTGCATGCTGTTCCCCCTTTTTAATTACTGCTTCCTTAATTGAGTCACAAGTGGTGTTTGTGTTGCCATCAAACCCACGAGGACCTTGTTGTTTATGTGAATGACTCTCAGTGGAGTGACAGCTCCGAAATGTGAGATGTTCTATTTGTACCAGTTTTAACAAAGTGGCGGGCATCGGCTACAGATTTCCTTCTTAACACATGGCCTGGGAGCTACTCAAAGCGGCTGGTCTTTCCTTTGCAAAGAATGACATGAAACACAGACTAGAACCCTATTGTCTGTCACAGGACCCTGGAGCCATGGAACCTTGGAGATTTTGAGCCATGGAGGGTCTCCCGTCTGCTGCTCTGATGCTCCTAGAGATGGTGGACCTTGTATCTTCTAAGCAGCCCATTCCCTGCTGAAGCCCCCGGCGGTTGGGAAGACCTTCCTTGCTCATTAAGCTCCACTCTGGCTTTCACTGAAGACAGCTGAGTCCTCAGGAGTAGTCATAGCTGGAGAGGCAGCTGGAATGGGAGGGACCAGGATCCACTGAGACTTTAAATTCTCTTCCTTTCTGTTAAGTGAATAGCTAAATGTTGAGACTTTCTATGGGCCTGGGGCTTGTGCTGGCAGCTACAAGAGAGGACAAGAAGAGGTTCCAACAGCCCTTTGTCCTTGAGAAATTCGCCCTCAAGCTGGCAAAGGCTGCACTGTAGAACAATAGGGGTGGCACTGCAGAGAACCAGGTCCAGGGGCAAGTATTCTACATACAACCAGGAAAAGATGTCAGGGAGGGCTTTCTGAAAGAGGAGGGGTCATGTGAGCTGGACCAGAAGGGATGAGCACAGTGAGGAAGGATGGGGAGGAAGAGGAGCAAAGGGAATGGACAACATCTCCTGCCCTCGGTGGGTCAAACACAGCCATAGCTCTGTGAGGGGAGTTGTCTCTCCCCTCACACACCCCTTACAACCCTGGCCAGGCTGCAGCCCAGGAAGAGGCTGTGTCTGCAGAGCTTCCCACTTATTTATTTATTTTTTCCATTTATGAAAAGATAATTCAGGAGATATTATTTCAATCAGACCCCTACGCAGTTTAGGAATGCTAATGCTTCCTCTATTAAAAAGGTGTGGAATAATTAGGATGCTGATGAAGACTGGGGGCAAACTCGGGAGAAATCCATTACCCAGTGCTCAATGCTTTTCCCGTCCCCACCGTATCCCCGAGTGACAAATTAACACGTAACAGAACAACGGCTGCTAACACTCAGGGCGCATTTAGCTCAGATTGGAAGCTAGGTTTTTTAGAAAATGAAGATTTTCATGGCTCAACCTTGGAACAATTTGGAATCACAGAAAGGAGTCAGAGGAAGATGAGCAGCGTGTAGATCCGGGGCGAGGGGAGCCACAGAGCAGCAAGGCAGTACAGCCGGCACTGGATTTGGAGGAAGAGGTCCAGGTTTTAATCCTGTGGACTTGCAGTGTGACCTTGGGATGCCGCAGCCTCCTATGTGGGGACAGTGAAAGAGTGAGCCTCATTGCAAGGAAGAAACAAAGAAAGACTTCAAAAGAACGTAAAAATAACAGTAATTAACATTCACTGAATGCTTCTTATGAGTCGTTCAAAGGGTTTCCTTGCACAAATTCATTTAACACTCACGACAATCCCTTTGAGGTAGGTACTATTATTATCTCATTTTAGAGATGAAGAAATTGAGACACAGAGGGCATAAGTGAGCTGTTAGATGGCAGAACAGAAATTTGAACTCAGGCGAAACTGTGGATGGCATCTGATGGTGTCGTAGCCAGCACTGTGAAGGTACAAGCATAGTCTGGGGAATATCCAGGACAGGGAGTGTGGGCCCAGCTCATGAAGGACCTTAAAAGACAGGTGTTATGGGTTGAATTGTGTCCACCAAAGAGATGTTGCGGTCCTAATGCCTAGTACCTGTGAGTGTGACCTTATTTGGATACAGGGTCTTGGAAGATGATCAAGTTAAGACGAAGTCAGGAAGGTAGGCCCTAATTCAATATGACTGGTGTCCTTATAAAAAGGGAAAATTTGGATGCATAGAGAGAGGGTGATGGGAAGACACAAGAAGGATGCCATCTTCAAGCCGAGGATTGCCTGAGGCTACTGAAGCTAGGAGAGGGGAACAGAACAGATTCTCCCACAGACCTTAGAAGAAACCAACTCTGCCAGCACCTTGATCTCAGACTTCTAGCCTCCAGAACCGTGAGATGATAAATTTCTTTTGTTGAAGCTGCCCAGTTTGTGGTACTTTGTAACGGCAGCCCCAGGAAACTAACACAACAGGGAAAGGAGATGGGTCTCAGGGGCCAAGGCAATAGGGAGCTATTGCAGATTTCTGACCAAGAGGATCACATGTGATTGGCATCTTTAAAAGATGACTCCAGTGATGTGTATACCCAGGGTCTTGAAGGGCAGAAGTGCTGGAGGCACAAGAGCTGCCATTATCATCTGTGAGATGATGTGAGAACGGGCTGGGGGCTGTGTGGGGACCGTGGGGTAGGGGGTGGGGCAGGAACCATGGGACTGTAACAGGAATGGGACAGTCTCCCCTTTCAGGGCTGCAATAATAATGACGTTAAATAACTGTATTCACTAAATCAACTGCCCACTTTCATCGCTTCATCCCCGGGGGAGACTGAAGTGCTCTGAGTTAATATCTAAAAGGAAAAAAAAAATGGAACTCAGGGATCAAACAACTTTTTTGATGAGGGAAGTGTTATTTCTACCAAGCTAAGACATCAAAGCCTGTGAATGGTGCTTTTTAGGTAATATTAAAGTGGGCTCTAAATAATGTTTGAATATTTCTCTGCTTTTCCCAGGGATCACAGACAGTCTCTCTTAGAGGAAGAACACCAGCGATGCCCCAAGCCAGCCTCCTCTCCAGGAGGACCTGTGGGTTTTCCTGGGAATGTAGCACTTGTGTAAATATGGCTTAAATTTCTTTTTGCATTTAGCAGCCCCAGCATTAAAATTTATTGTTCTAGGCATAACGTGCATTTTTGCAGATTAAATTGGCTAAAAGCCTGACAAACAATTCAGCTATGTTTTGACAGTTCTATTCACATGGATGGCCCTTGCATCAGGGGATGTATTAGTATTATGGCAAAGTCACCTATTCAGTGAGTTTCTGAAAAGCAAATGCCATTTTTGCATGGATTCCTATTATTAATCGTAGATGACTTTTCCAATCTGCTTGTAATAGCTAGCTTCTGCTATGTAACAAACCACCCCAAGACCTAGTGGCTTATAACAACCATTTTATTATTGTTTATGAACCTGTGGGCCAACCAGGCAGTTTTGCAGTTAGCTGGAGGGATGGTGGGGGGGCTGGAGGGCCTGGAATGGCCTCTGTCATATATTGGCCAGAATGAACAGGGGAAACTAGCTATGTGTCTCTGTCCATCCCGCAGGCTAGTCTGGGCTCATGTTGTCATAGTTTTAGGGTTCTCAGGTGTCCTTTTCAAGTCCCTGCTTGTGCCACATTTGCCAGTACCCACTGGGCAAAGCAAATCACATGACCACACCCAGATTGCCATGTGGAGAGAGAGAGTCTACCTCTGGGTGGGAGATGTGTATGCTTTGGAGATGGGTATGCTTACAGGGATGGGATGGGAGGGATTTGGGGCCAATTTTGTGATCTATCATACCCCTCCTCCTCAAATAAAGAGGGCTAGAATATTTTAAAGGGACTCTGTGCCTGGCACTGTGCTAGGATCTTTAAAATTTTTTATCTCCTTTAATCAGAGAAATTACGTAAATTTCTCAAGGTCACACAGCTAGTCATTACTGAAGCCAAGATTCAGTCTCAAGACTGTCTGAGCCTAAGTCTTATGCTATTTTCCACTACTCCTTTCTGTCTGCCAGCTACGGAGTTGAATTTGTCATTTGGGGGTTTGGAAAGCACATTATTAAACTTTTCACTGTATTCTAGTCACTTATTTCTATTCTGTTTTTTCCATTGTTAGTCATCCAACCTCCACTTGCTTACCTCTAGTGACGGGGAGCTCACTATCTATCTTGACAGCTTAATTAATGTTGAAAGCTCAATATGTTACAAACTTATTTTAAGTCAAAATGAGATGCTGAAAAACCTGGATGGGAATGAGGGGAGTTGACAGGTGAAGTTTTGTTTAAGTTTTCTGTTCTGAAACCTACAGTTTATCTTTTTAAGTTGTCTTGTTTTGTAATTGTGGTTATCTTTGTTCTGTATCGTTTGGAAATTGCCGTTTTCATGGAAAGAACCAACACAGGAAACTTTTGATTAACTAGGTGAAGATTTTTTTTTTCCTTAAAGAAACTGAAGATAAGAAAATAAATGTTTATATTTGCATTCAAACTATCCTAGCCTCGTATTCATATTTACCCTTTTCCTGTCTTTAACTTTGTATTATTTTCATATTCTACCATATTGTTTTATTTCTTCTACTGTATTTGTAAACACAAAAATGTTAATAGACACAGTTCTTTCCTAATGGACTTATTTTGCCCATATCACATAACAGACTATTAAAAAAAACATACATTGGGTAGAGATATCAACTGACTTGAAGAATGCATCCTCAATAAAGATATTTTGAACCCCAAAGTAAAAAAAAAAAAAAAATTGAAAATAAATGTTTAAAAAGCCTTATAAAATAGGAGCAATGATAACAGCCCTCCTGGAACTCCTAGGGCCATTCACATGTGGTTGTCTTTGATAGAATGTATTCTAGGAAGGCAGGGGCTGTGTGCAGAATATGATGTTCATGGAATCATTCATTCATTCATCAAACACTGAAAAGAGCTTTCAATATTCCAGACACTCCATCGAATAAACTAGGGGGGATAACTAATTTTACACAGCCCTTACTCAAGGCTTTCAGAGTCTAGAAGGGGAATAAGGCAGATGAATTTGACCTGAGGGAAAAAGTGCCAGGGGCCTGTTAAAGGTATAAAGTGCAGCAGGAGCCTGGGGTTGGGGGAGTTGGTAGTAGGGGGGTGGGAAGAGGGGAGTAATCACATCTAGGCTGGGGTCCATTCTGGGTCCTTCCCCTTCTCCTGAAGGCAGAAAACTACTCATTAACACGCTGCATCGGAAATCATTAAACCTAGCTCTTCAGGGCTACCCTTCTCTGAAACCCCTCCACCAAAAAAAGCACACAATGTGAAATCTTGAAAGTCAAGGCTGTTCCTATGCAAATCCAAAACTCAAAAGGACCCAGAGAAGATGAGCAACGCTGTGGTCAGCCTCCCGTGGATGGAAGGAGCCGTTCTGGGTGGTGGCGTTGTCAGGAAAATCAGTAACAGAGCTGGGCACTCCTCAGGCTTCTATAACTTCCTCTCTGCAGATGGTTTCAGATGTTCTCTCAATAAAAATTACCACTGGGCAAACACAAATAAACTTAACGGATTTAACTGACAGAGTTAAACAAGCAGAAGATAGGATTTCTCTTAATGAGAATAAACTACTTGCATATGAAAAAGATTTAAAACTGAGGATCCAATAACTCACCAGAAACTTGGAACAGATTCACAGAACTGGCGGGGGGAAACAACCAGCAGGCAGGAAAACTCTGTCTGGAAGCTGGGCGCTGCAGAACAGCCAAGCTGAAGCCATTGGGGGGCAGTGGGAAAGGCACAGACAGGGACGGGGAATGGTCCGGCACTGGACTCCAGCCCCTGCAACTGACTGGCACACCAGTAGACACCAGTAAAGGGTTTTAAGCAGGGATGATTGAATTAAGTCTGTGCTTTTGAAAGATCGCTCTGATTCCCTGCATGAGGGAAGGCAAAAAGGGGGCTGGGAGGTGATACCAATCCAGGTTTTTGAATAACGTCAGAACCCGGTTGCTGCCACTATCTAGCTAGGTGAATTTGACCCTTACCTTACCATTTGGCACTTTGGATAATAATGCCTCTCTCTCAGAGTTTGTGTGAGGATTCTATGAGGCAATATTCATGTACTCTATTCATTTAGCAAATTTCCTGAGAATCTACTATGAGCCAGGTACCGTTCACAGCACTGGGGATGCAGCGGTGAACAAGACTGAGACGGCCTGGCTCTTGCAGTTATGTTCTAGTGGACCTTAGATTCTAATGTAATTGTCTGAAATTTTTGGTTGCAAAAAAGTTTTTTGTAATTGTTCGAATTTTTTTTTTCTGCAGGTAACAGAAACCCAACTTGCTTAAGGAATTGGTTAAGGAATTGCTTGGCCCCTATGGTTCTGTAAGTAATGAGGTAGTCCACTGAAGCTGAGGAAGAGCTGTAGGGACCAGGGCCTTGGGACCTGGAACTGAGGGCTAAATTCTGAACCACCACGACTCTCCCTCTCTATGTCTCTTGTCTCTGCCTTTCTGCATGTTGGCTTCTTTCTCTCCTGTTGCAGAGAGGTCTTCCCAATATGGTGGGGACAGGGCCACCACCAGCCCCAGTTTAGCAACTCCAAGAAAGAAAGTGCTTCTTTCTCTCTCAGCATCTGCATGGCAATCCCAGTGAAGTTCCCTCCAGACCCTGCTTGGGTCACCTTCCCACCTTTTGAACTAATTAATCATTGCTGCCAAAAAGGTGGAGAAGCATGATTGGCCAGGCTGTGGCCAATGGCTGGGGTTTACTGTGTACTGCATCAATGGCTCTACCAGAAACACATGAAGAGGAGCAGGAATGTTCCCCAATAGGAGGGAAGCAAGGAGACAAAAACAGCACATGTCCCACCGTGAAAGGTGCTTAACCTAGAGCCTGGCAGGTAGTAAGTGTTATAAGGAGTAGCCAGAAGTCATGATAGTACTCAGTAAGCCCTGGGAGAACACCCAGATTGTCTTTATTTGTTTTGCTTATGGGGAAACTGAAACCCAGAGAAGGAAAGGACCTATCTTAGAAACAGGGATGCAGTCTTCTATGGAAAATCCAGTTTATAATCTCAGATTTCCCCCTTTAACTAGCTGAGTTACCTGCAGTGAGCTGCCACTCTCTGGATTTCTTTATCCCATCCCCAGATGGGGCCACCGATAGCCACCAGACGATGCTCACATGGACACCATAGGATTGAGTAAGACGATGACTACAGCACAAAAGTATAAGGCAGAAAATGAGTCCTGGCAGCTGCGGCTGAGTCTGGTCCACAGATGTTTTGTTTGGCTCATCCAATGTTTTCAAAGAGTTGAGCCAACATTTAATAATTGGAAGATTTTACATTAAAAATGCAGATTTCTGGCTTCTCTTGAAAAAAAAATCAAGAGATCTGACAACAGCAGATGTGAATTCCCACATGGCAGCAATCAGGTGAAACTGAATAGCAACCACACCTTTAAACAGGGCACATGCTCTCCATTGCTCCAGTTCACCGCAGTCCCCACCACTCCCTGTTGTCCCTGGTACTGATGCCAAAGTGCAGTCACCATTTATCACTGTGCTTGCACTGTTGTTTTTCCTATAGTAGAGAAATATTTCCCTGTGTTCGTTTCTCTTTCAAAATGGAAGATCAAATAGAATTGAGGCGGCTGGCACAAATTTTCTTATACCCAGCCCACTTTTACCTCCAGTCCCTGCAGGCATTTCAGCTTGTGAGTATTGTGGTTTAGGATTATTATTTTTTTATTAGGTCCTTATTTCCCAACCAAGAGAACACAAGGCAGGCATGGCAGTAAACTTTCTGGAAATAATAACAAGCAATTTCCCAGCATTTACTATATGCCAGATACCATATTAAGCCCATTACATATAGCATTTCAATGAATCCTCAAAACAACCCTATGAAGTGGGTACTAGTAGTATTCTCACTTATAAATGAGGAAACTGAAGCACAGAGAGGTTAAGTAACTTGCCCAAGGTTAGCATTGTTGGGATTTAACCTAGAGAGCCAGACTTCAGTGTCCAGGCTCTCAACCATTAACTCTACTAAGATTGCTAGTACATGTGTGTGTGGGTGAACACAGACAAGCATATTTATGTGTCTACACACATATAAGCTATAACGCTGTGGGTTGTAAGGATAAATTCACAGGATGACTGAATAGAAAGGACCAGGATATCATGGGGCTGAGAACTGAATTCTGCTCTGGACAGCAGAATGGCTGGGTCTTAGTCATGAATCTGCTGCTTGCTTGGGCAACCTCCCCATCCTTGTGGTCCTCAAGTTGCCCATTTCTAAAATCAGGTGAAGGCAATGACCTCTAAATTGCCCCTACCCCCAACTCAACTGTTCTGTGGTTCTCTGACTTTCTCTCCTCTCTTTCAATCTGTTACCTGGAGCTGAACCATGGCCAAGTCAGAACCATGTGCCAGCTTGGAAAAGGCAGGGAAGTTCTGTCCAAGCTGGTGTCTCCATTTACGCTGTGCCAGTGACCAGACTGTGCCATTCACTATGGGAGGGTGCTACCATTGCAAAGTCTTAGCAGCTGGAGCCAAGTGATAGCTTGCCAAACTTCCAACTGGCTTGCCAGCTTCTCCCTTAAAATTCTCTTGGAAAGCTAGAAGGTATGTTCCTTAGCTACTTGGCTTTTGGTTGCAGGGAATGGGAAGAGTAATGGCCTAGCCATCTGGAGACCTGAGACCTATTTCTGGCCCTTGCAGGGTGACCTCATGCCCTGTCAATGCTCTTATTCCCCGTGTGACGTGCCCTCTTTGAGTCTAGTTTCCTCACCTATCTTGCTGTATCAGTTTTTAAGTATTCTACAAAAAGAAGAGATGATTGACATATTTGCAGAGAAGCTGATTTCCCCTGAAACTGTGGTTGGAACCATGGACCACAGAGACAGCTCCACAGAGTGAGGAAGGATAAAACCAGAGGAGATGGAACACTGGGCCCCATGCTAGACCCTGTAGGAGGGACAGCAACGAGGAAGGCTGGATTCCTAGCATCACCCCTTGAAGAGGACAGAATGCTCCTCTTCCCCAACATGTCCATGCTCTAATATCTAGCACCTGTGAATATGTTACGTTACAGTGCAAAGGGACATTACAGACGTAATTAAGATCACAAGCCTTAAAATAGGGAGGCTATCCTGGATTATTCACATGGCCCAATCTAATCACGTGAGCCTTTAAAAGTTGAGAACTTTCTCTGGCTGGGCTGGGAGAAATGCAGCAGAAGGGGTCAGAGACATTGGTGGCGTGAGAGAGACTTGACCCACCATTGCTGGAGGGGAACCACATGAAAGCAGCAAAAAGGAAGGTAGGCATCCTCTGACAGCAAAGACCAGGCTCTGGCTGACAGCCAGCAAGGAAATGGGGCCTCAGTCATACAACCACAAGGAACTGAATTCATCCAACAATGTGAATGGGCTTATAAGCAGAATCTGCCCCGGAGCTTCCAGTAAGAGCCAAGTCTAGCCCCTACCATGTGAGACCTTCAGCAGAGGCCCCAGCTGGGTATTGTGCCCAGACTTCTGGCCCACAGAACTGTGAGATAATAAATGGGTGCGCTTTTAAGCCACTAAGTGTGGGGTAATTTGTTATGGCAGCACTAGAAAACGAATACAAACCTCTTGTTGTAGGTTGAGACCAGTGAGAGAAAACGGCAGTATATGTGTGGCATATGGCCTCATGAGGTTCTACACTGTGTAGAGAAGTGACTTCAGAAAAGGACAGCATTGACTTCATGGAGAGTGTTACTCAAAATCAGACCTTGAAGCATCCGTCAGATTTGGAGGCAAAAGGTGAGGAAGGGTTCCCTCCACGGGGGCATTTTTCCAGTCCCCAGAGAGCACCTGTATTAGTGCCAAGGCGAGCACTGGGGGGCTTGAAATGACTCTGCTGAGCAGACAGAGAGGGGCGTGTCATGAGAAAGCAATCTGTGCACTCTGGAAGCATCCCCAAGTTCATGAGCATTCCAGGGAATCAATACCCCTCTTCAATGAACATGATAAACAGTTGTATTAGTGTTTCACCTTTTCATCCCATTACGTATTTCCTCCACATCTGAAAGGCCATAGAGTCAAAATTGGGAATGTAAATGACCAGAAGAAGGAGATGTTTGTAGCATGAAATTCTTCCTTTATAATCACAAAATTGTGATAAATCAAGCCCCTCTGTCAATTTCTCCTTTGTTGCATTTTTATCCCACAAGTCTAGGCTGAAAGGGCTTTGAGGGAGCACGGGGGTTATAGACTTCTGTGCTGACTCATTTCAGTCCAGCAAACATTTATTACACACCCACCGTGTGCCATGCACTATACGAGGAAAGAGGAAGTGGGATAAGGGCATTTAGAAAATCAAGGCAGAGCTGAGGTTTTGTGTCAGTTCCATCATTGACTTGATCTCATCACGGTCAGTGTGTCTTCAAAATAGATTAGCAAGGACTGAAACACACACTATACTTCCAAGCATTCATACCTTCATCTGTGCTGTTCCTGTCCTCGGGCATACGTTTCCACTTCTCATACCTTCAACTCCAGTTGAAATCAGATCTGTGGGAATTTGACAGTCTATTAGAATATCAAATATGTCTCCTGACTCTAAGCACCTGAAATTTGCAGTTTTCTCAGAAATTTAAAGATATCTAATACCCAGACATAGTTTTAAATATAAAGAAAGGCTTTAAGCTGAGTTTGCAGGGCGAAGCCATGGGCCAGGAGCACAGCCACAGGTGGTGCCCAGAATGGGGGAGGATGGAGTCATCTTCCCTATGCTTTCAGAGTTTATCAATGAAAAGGAAGAGAAACGTTAAGCGTGGCGGCATCTCTGGTAGAGGAAAAGCCACAAACTAATGGGTCCCCAGACTAAGCACATCTTCAGGGAAGACAATAGACTCAATTAAGAATGAGAGTCATAAAAGAAGGCAAATCTTCCAAACAAAACATAATTGAGCAGAGAGATGAGACCTGATCCCATAAATAACCCACCGTAATTAGAACATATCAACAGTTCCTATTAAAGAAACATCAGGCAGTCAAGTACTGGAAGTCTGGGAAAATTGAGTTCTTAATTAAATCCTCATCAGAATTACTAGTACCCATATCTTCCACATTCCATTTCCCCAAGTCTCAAGTGTAGGTGCGTCAGGAAATGGCTTGGTTCCCTGTAGTCACATGAAATGAATTCTTTCTCTGTTCAGTCTTAACAAGGACTGATACAGAGGCACCGGGTCCTAATTCTTAAAACATTAACCTTCAAAGTTGAATCTCAGTATTCCCAGAGAGGAGCCATGCGTGCAATCTTCTTTTTTTAAAAAATGAAATGTTTATCTTCTCTTAATTAGACTTCTCTATTGAACACCCTGCGTTGGTTCCCTAATGTCTACAGAATAGAGTAGGAATTCCTAGGACTTGAAATTCCACTCTCTTCCCCATTCTTTACACATGGTTTATTTTTCATTGGCCCCCTTTTTGGCTGATTCAGTCTTCTCAGCCTGGAACGTCCTTTCTCTCATTCTCTGCCCACCAAAATCTCACTAGAATTCCACTATTTTACTGAAAATAATCTTTATCAAGGTCACCAGCCGTGCTCACTCTTCAGCCCTTCTCAGTAGAATTTGAACTGTTGGGCCAGTAGCCCCTTCTAAGAACATGTTTCCCCTAGATTCTTGACTCCATACCCTCTTGGTCTTCCTCTGAATTCTCTGACCACCTCTCCTCAGTCCCCTGTCAACTCTTCTTCCTCTCACCCAGTCTAAAGAGTTGTGCCTCCCCAGGTCCTTTCCTTCTCGCTACATCAATAACCTCATCCACACTCCACCTCTACAGCAATGACTCCCAGTTCTGTATCTCCAGCCCCAATTTCTTAGTTCCCAATTAGTTCCAGATCCATATATCCAACTGCCTAATGACATCACCAATTGGACATCTTGCTGCATCTCAGACTCAAAATAGCCAGAAACTTCTAGAACTCCCTGTCTGCCCCAACTCAACCCCTCCACCACAACGGCTCCTCCTTCTGTAGGCTCTGGCTCAGTGAGTACCACCCCCAAGCATTTCAGTACATCCTCAGGCTCAAAACCAACCTCTTCTCAAGATATCTTTCTTGATACTTCCCTCACCCTCATCTCTCAAATCCACATCCTTCCAAATCAGGGGTCATAAAACTTTTTCCTCAAGGACCAAATAGCAAATATTTTAGGCTTTGAGGACCATGTGGTCTCCAGTCGTGACTAAATACCAGGCTCTCTCTTGTTTTAAGGACCAGTGCTGGTCTGGTGCAGAGTGACTGTATTATAAGTCATTTCAAACAGTTTATTTTAAAATACAGATGACAAATGCACATGATTCCAAATTTTAAAACACACACAAATAAAAACCCTGCCCCCAGCCACTTGGCCCCTTTACCAGAAGACCGCTATTACCAGTTTCAAGTGTATCTCTGCAGAGATAATTTACGCATACATAACATATGCAAATGCTAGCACATGATACGTATGGTTTTAAGCCTTGTTTTAAATGGAGTTCTCTTCTTTTATCCTTACAATCTACGTTGCAATCTTATATGAACATTTTATCTTCTCATTATTAAACCTTAGAGTTTCCCCCTTTTTTCTCTTATTATTTAAATTTTAAAATTAAAAAATTTTGCAACACCTACACAAAATTTTAAAAGTAATATCACATATAATCATAAACCTACCACGCAGCTTAAGAAATTAAATATTGCCAACACAGTTAAATTCCCCTTGTTTATACCCTTTTGCAACCACCTCAACTTCTCTTCCTCCTAGAGGTAGCCACTATTATGAATTTGATATTTATCATTTCCAAACAGTTCTTTACGCATGTGTTATATACGCTGTGTTCCTAAGCAATTGTATTTTTTTGCATGTTTTAAAGAGTCATAGTATCAATCTATGTATGTTCTTCTGCCATTTTCTTTTGTCGTCTTAAAATTATGTTTGTTGGATTCATTCACATCGGTATATGTAGCTACTGGTTCTCTAAAAGCCACTGCATAGTATTATATTGTGTGACTATTCTACTGTTTCTTTGTCCTTTTCCTATTGATATTTAGGTGGTTTCTAATCTTTTGCTATTACAACATTGCTGTGAAGATCACTTTTATAAGTGTCTCTTAATACACAGAAGCAGTTTTTCTAGGCTTATATCTAGGAATGGAATTGCTGGCTCGTGGACTATGTACGTTTCTAACTTTCTAAATGTTGCTCAGTTGTTCTCCGACGTGTTTTACCACTTCACACTTCTGTAGCAGTGTTATGTATGGGTTCCTATGATTTCACCTTTTTGCCAGTACTTGGTGTATTAAGCTGTCTTGGCAGCGGAGAAGACACACTCAAATGGGATAATTAAGGAGAATTTAATAAAGTGCATAGGTATTTAGAATTATTTTGTTTTCCTTATGAATTGAACTTTCTGGCATGGTGTTTTCATCCTTAATTTGACCTTCATAATTCTCTTTTTCCTAAAAGTCTCTCTTGTTTGATATTAATACAGTCTCTTCAGCTTTCTTTTGATTAGTATTTACCTGGTATATATTTATCCATCTCTTTGGTTTCAACTTTTCTGCATACTTAAATTCAGATATGTTTAATACAGAGCATAGTGCCAAATTTTAAAAATCTTATATGACAGTCTCTGTCTCTTAACTTGTTTTTAATTCATTTTGATTACTTAGCATCTTATTTTTTTCCTGTTTTTCCTTCTTTCACACTTATTTTATTCTCCTTTTAAAATTTTTAAAAAGAGGTATATTTTGTTCCATTTTCCTTCTAATGATTTCAACTTGTGTGCACTACCTCTACTCTTGTATTGGTTATCCTTAAAATATTAATAGATATTCCTGACATAAAATCTAAAAATGTTCAATAGCTCTATCCTTCTCCTTCAAAATACCAAGAACCTCCCACATATTACATGTTATTGCTGTGAAATATTTTAACATCTATCTTGTAGCTCTACCCTCTAAATTAGGCATTATTATTGTTGTTGATTTACACAGTGGATTTTCAAAAACTATTTATTCACATATTTACCAATTTCTTGCTCACCATTTCTTCCTGAATATCAGACCTTCTTTCTGGGGTCATTCTTCTCTTACCTGAACTACATCCTTTAAATTCCTTTAGTGAAGTCCTAACTTGTGGTAAACTCAGTCTCAAAATATCTTTATCTCATCCCTATTCTTGTACCATAGTTTCACCAACAATGTAATTGTGAATTGATACTAAAGATATTATTCCACTGTTTTCTGGTTTCTATTGTTTTTGAGAGTCAATAGTCTACTTATTTCTCTTTGGGAATATCGTGTATTTTTTCTCTGGCTTCTTTGAAAATATCTTTGTTTTTGGTGTTCAGCACTTTCAAATTGCTGTGTCAAAGTGTAATTTCTTTTTATTTGTCCTACATGGGATTAGTTGTACTTCCTGACCATGAAGAACAGCTATTTGATCAATTCCAGAAAATTCTCAGCCATTGTTTTAAAAATTATATGGTGAATATTCTTTCTCTTCTTTCCTATAGAACTTCAATTGGACATATATTAGTTACTTATATTCGCTTTCATATTTTTCATGTCTTTGTACTACATTTTGGCTAATTTCTTCAAATCTATAGTCTACTCATTAATTCTCTCTTAACTGTATCTAATCTGCTGTTTAATCCATCTATTGAATTTTTAATTTTACTAATTCTATTTTTCACTTCTAGGAGTTCTATTTGAATTTTTAAAAACATGGCACATTATTTTCACAGTTTCTGTTTTTAATTCTCTTCTATTTCTATAAATATTCTCTATTCATTTTATATGTGACATATCAAATATCTAAAGTACTCAGGGTACAAATACTGCTGATTATGGTTACTGATTACTCTGGATCATGGTGGCTTTCTCATTTATTTGATCATTTTTAATTGGAGTCCTTATTTGGTTGATTTTAATCTGCAGGCATCATGAGAGACTTGGATTGAGGATGTGCCCCTACAGAGAGGACTTGGTTTGCCCCTGCCAGGCATCCTGGAGAACTATGAAACTGGATTTATTTTAAATTAACAGAAAACTTGCTGTCTTTCTGCTCTGAGGTGACCACAGATACAACTTGGAGAATCCTGGAAAGGAAATAACTAGAGACAGGGAACCCCAAATTTGATATATAAACTCTGCTCACATCTCTGACTGACCTTTAAACATATGCATGTAGGGTGTAGACTTCAACTAGCCCAACTAAAGATGACAGAACAGAAGTGAGATTTGAGCTTCTATCCACTGAAGTTAATTGTCTGCTAAAATAGAAGCATGAACACTCCTAGGAGGACTCTAGTAGTATCCAGGATCTCCACAGCGTAACATTCATGATGTCCAGGATATAATCTAAAGTTACTCAATATACAATGAACCAGGAAACTGCAACCCATTTTTAAGGGAAAAGATGATCAAGAAAGACCAAGATCAGGATGATCCAGATGATACAATTATCAAACAAGGATTCAAACATTAAAATTATGCACAATGTTATAAAGGAAATGTGTTCACAATGAATAAAAGGATAAACAAACTCATCAGAGAAATAGAAAATATAAAAAATATTAAAAAGAATCAAATGGAATTCTAGAACTGAAAAACAAAATATCTGTATTTTTAAAAATTGTCCCTGCATGTCTTTTGCCCACATTTCTATTGGGTGGATAGTCATTTTCTTACTTATTTATAGAAACTTTTTAAACATTAAGGAAATTAGACTATTGTCTGTTGTATGTGTTGCAAAATTTTTGTTGTTGTTGTTTACCTTCTGACTTTGTTTACAGTTTTTTCATGCAGCAATTTAAGATTTTTATTTAGTTGAATTTTAAAGTTTTAATGGCTTTTGACTTGTGTCATTTATAGAAAAACCTTCCACCTGCTGAGGATCCAGACATAAAAACAGAAGGTTTGATGTGTAATTTAGAAACCGAGGAAAATACACAATATAATGAGGGAAATTTAGAATAACCTGACCAGAGTTTGGATGGCATTGCATTGTCCCTCAGAAATGCCAGTCGCCCTGCTACCATAACCAGGGAAGTGCCAATGAGCATTCAGAACCAATAGAGAAAAACATAGAATGTATCTATTTGCTTATTTCTTTTTTTTTTTTTACTGTATATTTTCACTTATATGTGGAATCTAAAAAATAAAAAAAATAAGTGAATATAATAAAACAGAAACAGCTTCACAGATACAGAGGACAAACTTATAGTTACCAGTGGGGAGAGGGATGGTGGAGGGGCAAATAGGGGTAGGGGATTAAGAGTATAAACTATTAGGTATAAAATAAATAAGATACAAGGGTGTGTTGTATAGCACAGGGAATATAGCCAATATTTTATAATAACTTTAAAATGCATATAATCTATAAAGATCACTATTTTGTATACCTGAAACTAGTATAATATTGTAAATCAACCATAATTTAATAGAAAAAAAGTCTCTTTCCCCAAGCAAACATCTTCTCTTGTTTTTCTGTTTCTGTTGAAGGAGTGATTTCTCTTAGTTATTTTTTGCAACATTTCTCTCCTATATAAAAGTATCTTCTATTCTTTGCTCCTTCATATCCAGTGGATGTCAAATCCTATTGAATGACATTTGATACATTTTTTTCATATGTCTTGTCTTTCTCCTTTCAACTAAAGCAACCTTATTTCAACTCTTCTTTACCTATACCTGACCATTAATGTAGCCTCTTAATTGATAGGTGCTTCAAATATCTATCTCAATCCATTCAGAAACATATTACAAATTTTCATTCAAGAAGATAAACCCTTTTCTCTGATGTTATAATACAAAAAGTTGGTGATTGGTTTTAGAAAGGGAATCTGGTCAACTAATTAGGGTCCTCATATTTCTTTGTTTTTTTTTTAACATCTTTATTGGAGTATAATTGCTTTACAATGTTGTGTTAGTTTCTGCTGTATAACAAAGTGAATCAGTTATATGTATACATATATCCACATAACCCCTCCCTCTTACATCTCCCTCCCACCCTCCCTATCCCACCCCTCTAGGTGATGACAAAGCACCGAACTGATCTCCCTGTGCTATGCAGCTGCTTCCCACTAGCTATTTATTTGACATTTGGTAGTTTATATATGTCAATGCTACTCTCTCACTTCGTCCCAGCTTACCCTTCCCTCTCCCCATGTCCTCAAGTCCATTCTCTACATCTGCGTCTTTATCCCTTTCCTGCCCCTAGGTTCATCAGAACCATTTTTTTATTTTTTAGATTCCATATATATTTGTTAGCATACAGTATTTGTTTTTCTGTTTCTGATTTCACTCTGTATGATAGACTCTAGGTCCATCCACCTCACTACAAATAACTCAATTTCATTTCTTTTCATGGCTGAGTAATATTCCATTGTATATATGTGCCACATCTTCTTTATCCATTCATCTGTCGATGGATACTTAGGTTGCTTCCATGTCCTGGCTATTGTAAACAGTGTTGCAGTGAACGTTGTGGTACATGTCTCTTTCTGAATTATGGTTTTCTCAGGGTATATGCCCAGTAGTGGGATTGCTGGGTCATATGGTAGTTCTATTTTTAGTTTTTTAAAGAACCTCCATGCTGTTCTCCATAGTGGCTATATCAATTTACATTCCCACCAACAGTGCAAGAGGGTTCCCTTTTCTCCCCACCCTCTCCAGAATTTATTGTTTGTAGATTTTTTGATGATGGCCATTCTGACCGGTGTGAGATGATATCTCATTGTAGTTTTGATTTGCATTTCTCTAATGATTAATGAGGTTGAGCATCCTTTCATGTGTTTGTTGGCAATCTGTATATCTTCTCTGGAGAAACGTCTATTTAGATGTCTTCCGCTCATTTTTGGACTGGGTTTTTTTTTTGATATTGAGCTGCATGAACTGCTTGTATATTTTGGAGAGTAATCCTTTGTCAGTTGCTTCATATGCAAATATTTTCTCCCATTCTGAGGGTTGTCTTTTCATCTTGTTTATGGTTTCCTTTGTTGTGCAAAAGCTTTTAAGTTTCATTAGGTCCCATTTATTTATTTTTGTTTTTATTTCCATTTCTCTAGGAGGTGGGTCAAAAAGGATCTTGCTGTGATTTATGTCATAGAGTGTTCTGCCTATGTTTTCCTCTTAGAGTTTTATAGTGTCTGGCCTTACATTTAGGTCTTTAATCCATTTTGAGTTTATTTTTGTGTATTGTGTTAGGAAATGTTCTAATTTCCTTCTTTTACATGTAGCTGTCTAGTTTTCCCAGCAGCACTTATTGAAGAGGCTGTCTTTTCTCCATTGTATATTCTACTCTTTTATCAAAGATAAGGTGACCATATGTGCATGGGTTTATCTCTGGGCTTTCTATCCTGTTCCATTGATCTATATTTCTGTTTTTGTGTCAGTACCATACTGTCTTGATTACTGTAGCTTTGTAGTATAGTCTGAAGTCAGGGAGCCTGATTCTTCCAGTTCCATTTTTCTTTCTCAAGATTGCTCTAAGATCAGGAACAAGACAAGGTTGCCCACTCTCACCGCTATTTTTCAACATAGTTTTGGAAGTTTTAGCCACAGCAATCAGAGAAGAAAAAGAAATAAAAGGGATCCATACCAGAAAAGAAGAAATAAAACTGTCACTGTTTGCAGATGACATGATACTATACAAAGAGAATCCTAAAGATGCTACCAGAAAACTACTAGAGCTAATCAATGAACTTGGTAAAGTAGCAGGATACAAAATTAATGCACAGAAATCTCTTGCATTCCTATACACTAATGATGAAAAATCTGAAAGAGAAATTAAGGAAACAATCCCATTTGCCATTGCAACAAAAAGAATATGATGCCTAGGAATAAACCTTCCTAAGGAGACAAAAGACCTGTATGCAGAAAACTATAAGACACTGATGAAAGAAATTAAAGACAGTACACACAGATGGAGAGATATATCATGTTCTTGGATTGGAAGAATCAACATTGTGAAAATGACTATACTACCCAAAGCAATCTACAGATTCAATGAAATCCCTATCAAGCTACCAATGTCATTTTTCACAGAACTAGAACAAAAAATTTTACAATTTGTATGGAAACACAAAAGACCCTGAATAGCCAATGCTTATTTCTTTTTTTAAAAATTAATTAATTTATATTTAAATTTTTGGCTGTGTTGGGTCTTCGTTGCTGCATGCAGGTTTTCTCTAGTTGTGGCAAGCGGGGGCTACTCTTAGTTGTGGCATGCAGACTTCTCATTGCGGTGGCTTTTCTTGTTGCCGAGCATGGGCTCTAGGCGCGTGGGCTTCAATAGCTGGGCTCAGTAGTTGTGGCGCACGGGCTTAGATGCTCCGCGGCATGTGGGATCTTCCCAGACCAGGGCTCGAACCCGTGTCCCCTGCATGGCAGGCAGATTCTTAACCACTGTGCCACCAGGGAAGCCCCCAATGCTATTTCTTAAATATAACTTTTTACTGTGGAGATACGGAAGAACCAAAACTTTGATGTCTCTGGTGTGAGGGAAAATAAAACAAAACAAAAACCTAGCTGCAAGAAACCATCTTTCATCCAATGAAGTTTAAAAAGAAACTGTGGAAATTTTTGATGAAAATGAGTACACACACACATACAGAGAGAACGAGAGACAGTTTGGCAGAGTAAAATGTAATATTAAAAACAAAGAGAGCAAATGATCTGTAGCTTCCTCCATAAGGCCAGATTCAAAGTTTCTACGTGTGGCTGATATTAGGTATTGGTTTCCCTAATACCTGTTCAACCTCCTTCTAGCAGACTTTCCCATATTATAGAAGCCAGAAAGCTAAACACTGCATTTCCCAGACTCCCTTGCAATAGGATTCTGAATGTGATTTAAGTTTTGCTAATTAGATATATCTTATCAGGGCCAGCACTTTGGACACTTGCCTTGGGCCCCAGTTTAAGGGGGCACCAAAATAGTAATGAAAGTAAATAATACTTTAACACAGTTTTTTTTTAAATTCAATATTAAAACAAAAATTCATGATGAACAAAATACCAAAACTCTCAACAAAGGCAAGATCAGTAATAGTGCCATGGCAAGCCATATTGGAGCCTGAGGCAAAAGAAAAAATTAGTAATACTGACCTTGTCTTCCTTGTATGGTCCTAGACTTGATTTAGGAACCACGTTAAATGTGGAGAAGAGCAGGTGCCAGGCATCTATTCTTCACTGGTCAGATCCTTCTTCACTGGTGCAGATTTGAGCAGAGGTGAGATAGGTCTAGAGCAGCTTTTCAATTTAGCAGAAACAGCTTCCTGCTTGTAGCCCAGGTAGCATGTTTCTGAAGCATGTCTCTAAACTTGCTTCCTGTAGTGACAAGAGCAGCAGCTCCCTTGGTGGCCCAATTCTGCCATCTGGCTTTGGCTGTTGCTTTTGGAGGCTCATCTTAGGGTTTGTATCCTCGGATTTCTCAATTAACTGTGTACCAAGTTCTTTCTGTTTACAACTGGCTAGAAAGGATTTTGTTCTCTGAAGACAGACCCACCTTAGACGTCTTAGAGAGCAAATGCTACACCCTGTGCTGTAGATAAAATCAAATCTTTTGGGGTTAAACAGAAACCAAAAGATGCTGCTATGGAATGACGTCATTAATATAATGAATGTACTTGGACAGTGGGTTGAAAGATTGAGGATATTTAATCTCACTAACCTCAGTTTCCTTATTTATAAAATGGGGGTGATAATTCTGGTTTCATAGGGTTTTTATAAGTATTACATGAAATAATATATACTTAGTCTGGGATCTGATCCAGAGTAGGTGTTCAGTAAAACTTTTAGGAATTATCAATATTTATTTCCCTTATGTTTGGGTAATATTTTAGGTGTTAAAAATTTAGCCACTTTTTAAAAAGTTTTTGGCCACGTGGCATGCAGGATCTTAGTTCCCTGACCGAGGATCAAACACGCTACCCCTGCAGTGGAAGCGTGGAGTCTTAACTACTGGACTGCCAGGGAAGTCCCAATAATTTAGCCATCTTATTCATCTTTGGTCCCTTTATTTATAATGGTTCTGGGTAAAATTTCTGGATGGTAAAATAACTACTGACAAATTTTCAGTATTACCTGATCATTTTTTAAATCAGGATAGTATGAACTAGAAAAAAATCAAGAGTATTTGTGAAGATGGGATCAATTCTATAGTGGTCAAAGCTTAAGTGAGAGATCTCTTATCAAAGCCGCTGCAAAATATGAGTGCAGCAGTAGCTACTGCATCAGTCACTAATGATATATTGCCTAGAAGTGTTTTCCACTCAATTTTTTCAGTATGTTGGTGAGGCATTAAAAAAAAAAAGCAACTTTTGCCAAAAATAGCAAAGTTTGATTCATCATCTTTTTAGCCAAATATGTAATGAAACAGGAAGTAACTTTGAAAGCCCTCTTAACTGCACTGATATACATTTGTTTTAGCTATGGTGGGGGAGGGTGCTAGATTTAAGAAAGGAAATTTACTAAAAAAAAATTGGGTAAACCCACAGAATCTCAGGAAGACCTGAAAAAAAGGCTCACAGTGTATGCAGCTCAAAGCAGCACCCCAAGTCAGCTTGTAGAAAGGATCTATGGAGACATTAACAATACAGCTTCTCCACAGACACCATGGCTTGTACCACTGACCCCAGTGGCACTGGACCCTCACACTGCTGTCACTGTGCCCCTAGAAACTGGATACGGCTACTGTGGCTGCTACCAATAGTAGCCGTATTGGATTTTTTTGAAGTCCCTAATTCTTTATATTGCTGGTTTCTAATTCAAAGTCTGGGGTTGTGTATCTGACCATCAAAAGCTGGGTAACATACCTATACCCTAGGTGAAAGGGAGGCTGGGAAAGTGAGTTTCTGCCACTCATCTTTTTATAGTGGGAGGCAGACTCTGTCTCATAAAGATGAAGCTCTCCGACTATGTATAACAGGATGTAGAGTGTGATTAGGACCCTAAACTGAGCATGAAGAGTTAGCACTAAGCACCCTGAATTCTAAAGAGCCAGGAACAACTGGGGTGGGACACCCCAATCAGGTTTTATTGAAGAGGCAGCTGGACAGGTTCAACCTCACCCTCATCTAAGCAGCCTTGGAAGGTGGAGGTAGAGGAAATTATTGAAATATGTATTTTTGACCTAGTGGGAAGGACAGTGTTTTGGCCCCTTCTGTCCACTCTTTGGGAGAGAACAGGATGTTACTCTTCCATCCCCAAGGCAAATGGTAAGGAAGGGCACCAAGAGGTACACTCATAACAAGTGAGGGTGCCTGCAAAGTAAGACCAGCGTTTCATTTCCCCACTTGATATTTACTCAGTCAGAAGACTTGCTCATCTGCCCTTTGATCCTATTTGAGCAGGAAGAAGAGAAGAGAGGTAGGGTGGAGAGAAACAGCTTCAGAATTTCCAGTGGATCACGTAGATGTTGTGGGTGGTGGCCAGGGTCTTGCCATCTTGCAAGGATCCCACCTGAGAGGAATGCCCACCAGGCAAGAGGACCCTAGCAGCAGCAGCAGGAGGTTGTGGAGTGTACCACCAGCGGGCATTGACCTTCATCATGGTCACCCAGAGAAGCAAGAACAATCAACCAAGAAAGGACCATAGCCAAGATACTTAGGGAAAGAGAAGTTTCTCTCATCTCTGGTTCTCCTCTCTGTCCACAGTACCAGAGGAATCAGGTCCAAAAGGAGAGTAGGAAGAAATATCCAGAAGTGGTCCTTGACCCTCCTCCCCATACTCCAACGCTGCAGCATGAGGAGGAGGAGAAAGCAGACCACGCCTGCCCACTTCAGGTCCCCAGGTCCCAGGTCTGGCTGCTATGAGGTGGGGGAAACATTGACTCAGAAGTGGGCTTGGACTTGGACTGACTTCTAACAGCCACAAGAGGGACTTTCTGAGAAGGTCAGAAGGAGAAGGGATAGAACTTTGGGAAATGGGGTTCCCAGATACATATTATCTAAAAATATCTAAATATTTTTAGATAATAAGTATTATCATCTAAAAGCAGATTTTTTTTCAAGCAGCTCACTCTCAGACAACAACCACAAAGCAAAGGGAATTATCTACTGCCCAGAACAAGTCTGAGAACTAGACGAAGAAGGTTGACAGTGGGGAGGAATATCACGCAGTGAAAATTACAGCATTAATGGTAAAATAGAGAACTTCAGCCCCGATCAGACTTCTTAACTGGGACCGTCCTCTGCTGAGCTTTGCCCTGAGAGAGGAGGAGGAGATGACCAAGGGTCAGTGAGGCAAGTGACCTGACCTCTTGGCAGGATGGGGCCCTAACTGAGAATTTTCCGAGGTCCCCCTGAGAACACTGCACCACAACACCTCTTTAACCACTTTCCAAGCCTCTCCCCTTGCAAATCACTGATGAGGCTCATTAAATAAACTTAAAAAGGAACTCCTGAATCCACATAGTAGTGTAAGTCTGGATCCTTAAAATACTGTGACTCTAAGACAGAGAAGAGAACTGCGCTGGACTTTAACCCGACGGGATGTCATCGCACTTCACATCAGCCGCTGTCCCTGGCGCTGCTGGACTCAAGCTGTAACGTGCACTGTCTCCATGCTTGGGGTATGGAGTCACACAGGCTTGATTTTGAGTCCTACTTTGCCACTTTCTAGTCGTGTGACCTTGGGCAAGCTACTTAATCTCTCCAAATAAAAGAATATTTGGCTAGCTCTTGGCACGATCCCTGGCATAGAGGAAACGCCCAGTAAGTATCAGTTATGGTTTTTATCAAGAACGACTCTCCCATTAACATATGGGATAGGTAGGAAGGCTTCTGTGGTTGATTTTAGGTTTTCCCTCAGTGGGGAATCATTTTAAGCACTTTTATATTATAAACACAGAATAATATGGAGTAAGATACAAATTGCATTAATGTTTAGTATCAAGCACAAAACTTCAAAGGCATTTCTGCTCTGTGGGCATTGCACCTACTGGAGAGGTGAGGGTGAAGATGACAGCTGTGTGGGTCAAGTTCACGCTCACTTTCCTCAATCATTAGGGAGATTTGGGAGACAGGTTCGTAGAGCACAGATGGAATCCTTACGGTGACCTGTTACCATAGCCTCCATTTTAACGACATGGAACCATGGATACTGAGAGTTCAGGGTCATCCAGCTTTAAATCCTTTTGGTCTATCCCAAAATGCAGTGCCTTTGCCTCTGTACCGTGTTTGGATCCTCTGCCACCCCTGCCAGGGCCAGCTCCAAAACTGGTAAGAACAAAGGTGATTCTTTGGTCAAAGTTTACCAAATGCTTTTCTTTGCGTGTCTAAGATTTTTCAACCTCAGTCCCCTCCTTTCCTTGAATATTCTTTCTTTTTTCTTGCAAATAAGCAAAACGCACTCTTTTCCTTAAAATTCTGCATGTTCAGCCGGATATTTTGGGGCACTTGGGTGGATTGTAATGCAAATGCCCTTGATTTTCTTGGGACTCTCTTTTTCTTGCAAATTTCAGTGAGTGATAGGCCCCCTTGAAATATATGCACTTTTGATAGATGAAAATTCCCTTTTCCCTTGTGAAATGTGCTTGGCAACAGCTACTTCCATTTAGTGGGATTTGCTTATTAACTCAGTGTCATGCGGGGCTCAGCTGAGCAGACCTGTAAGATGAAGTGAGGACCCTGGGCTGGGGCCTGGAGACGGCCATGGGATCAGGGTCCCGGAGGAAAGGGACCAAGATAAGGGAGCTAGAAACTGGGGTCTCCACTTCAATCAAGAAGCAAGAACTGGGGTGACCTGGAGGTGAATAAATAAGCACAGAGCTCAGGTAAACAAGGGTGGGAGACGGGGGTACTGATGAGCAGAAGTCAGAATCGGGACTGATAACAGGGCAGCTGCTGCTTATTCTGTCCATTATGTTGAAGCAGCTGCTGCCACAAAAGCCAATACATTTAGAACCATGCTTGCTCATCTGTCAGGGTCCTTGGTGGAGAGCAACCTGCGGCCACCTCCACTGGAATTCTTGGGGGCATGAACCAGCTCCGTGCAGTGGTTTTCTGCTCCCAAGAGAAATGTATTTAGGATTGTGGCTGAGCCAGCGGCCCCTCCCAGCATCATGGACCTCTCCCAGTGTCGTCATGTTCAGGGGACTTGGGGGATGTTCGCCCAGAGGAGGATAAGACAAGAAGAAAAAGCAGAGCTGCTTTGAGTGGAGACTGCAGGAAGGCAGCTCTCAGTTCTTTATAAGGAAGAGTTCTCTAGTCAGAGCAATGTGGGCTCTGAAGGAGAGAGGAGCTTCCTGTCACCAGAGGAGTGCAGCCTCCAGCAGGGTTTCCTCTGCAGAGCGGCGGTTGGACCAGATCACTGCTGGGGTCCTTTCGTCACTCAGATGCTGTGAGTCAGTGTCTGCCCACGTCACACCCTTGAGGGACACTCTTCCATGGCTCCCACTGCACTTGGGGTCACACCCTGACTCCTCCGTTCCCAAAATAAAAGAGACATGAATTTACATAATGGAAAGGTTCCCTTTTTGCCTGGGGAAATTGACTAAGAAAAGTCAACACTAAGACATGTCTTAGTGAAAATATTAGATGTTCAAGTAAAAGAAAATACCTTCCGAGCCTTCAGATATAGAGACAAAAGAAAGAAAATAATCTTGGCATCATACTTCTCAACAGCAATGTATAAGGCTAGTCATTACTAGAGTAACACATCCAGGGAACTCAAGTATATAAAAGTATGGAAAGAAGGAATTTCATCTGCCCTTCAATATGAAGTCTAAGAAAAATAGTTCTACACAGTAATCTTGCAAAAATTTATACAATATGGTATTCATGAGTCCTTCCTGAGGAATATACTAGAGGAATAACTTTAATCAACCAGGGGATGATATTGAGAAACATTGGTCAAAAGACTCATTTTGATCACTGAATTATTTAACCATGGATCTATGACTAAAACTTAGATTTCCACAAAAGTGGAAGAATAGTGTGTAAATATCCTATATTCTGAGAAAGTTGAAATTATATAACTAAAAAGGGGGACAGAGGACTTCCCTGGTGGTCCAGCGGTTAAGACTCTGAGCTCTGAATGCAGAGGGCCTGGGTTCAATCCCTGGTCAGGGAACTAGATCCCACGTGCAGTAACTAAGAGCCCACATACCGCAACTAAAGAGTTCACATCCTGCACGTGGCAACGAAGATCCTGCGTGCCGCAACTAAGACCCGGCACAGACAAATAAATAAATATTTTTTTAAAAGGGTGGGGGGACAGGAGAGAGAAAAAAGAAAGTAGAATAAGTTCATTATTGCTGCATAGCTAATAAGAATCAAAGAATATTGTTTAAAGTCAACAAACCAAACAGCAGTAAACACAAGTAAAGAAAGGGGGACTAAGGACACCAAGTATTAGTATGAACATAACCACTAAAACAAAAACACAAACCTTTCTAAATGCCAGAAGAAATGCAAACACAAAATGAAACAAAACTCAAGTAAAGAAAATAGAATACATAGCAAAAGCACACAATAAACATAAAGTAATTAACAGAACTATTACTAAACTTAAATCATATTAATAAGTGTAAATAGGCATAACTTTTATTTGTCAGGATTCTCCAGAGAAACAGACCCAATAAGAGATAGATAGATAGATAGATAGATAGATAGATAGATAGATAGATAGATAGATAGATAGACAGATATTTATTATGAGGAATCAGCTCATGTGATATGGAGGCTGAGAAGTCCCGCAGTCTGCCATCTGTAAGCTGAAAACCAAGGAAAGTTGACAGTGTAGTTACAGTCAAAACCTGAAGTCCTGAGAACCCAGAGAGCCAATGGTGTTAATCCCAGTCTGAGTCAAAGGCCCAAGAACTAGGAGCACCAGTATTCAAAGACAGGAGAAAATGGATGTACTGGCTCAAGCCGAGAGAGAATTTGCCCTTCCTCTGCCTTTTTGTTCTATTCAGGCCCTCAATGGATTAGATGTCTACCCACATTGATGAGGACAATCTCCTTTACTCAGTCTGCTGATTCAAGTGCTAACCTCTTCTGGAAACACCCTCACAGTTACACCTGGAAATAATATTTTACCAGTTATCTGGGCATCCTTTTGCTCAATCAAGTTGACAAGTAAAATTAATCATCACAGATGTTTCTATCTTAGTCTGTTAGGGCTGCTATAACAGAGTACCTAGATGGGGTGGCTTATAAACAACAGAAATTTATTTCCCACAGTTCTGGAGCCTGGGAAGTCCAAGATCAAGTTGCTGGCAGATTCAGTATCTGGTGAGGATCCATTTCCTGGTTCATAGATGGCTGTCTTCTCACTGTGTTCTCTCACATGGCAGGAGGGGTCTCTTTTATAAGGGCACTAATCCCATTTATGAGGGCTCCACCCTCATGATCTAGTCACCTCCTGAAAACCCCATCTTCAATGCCGTCGCATTGGGGGTTAAGTTTCAACATATGAATTTGGGATGGGGACACAAACATTCAGTCTATAACACTTACCTACTAGAAGAAAAAGATGTTCAGATAGGTTTACAAAAACACACATTTGAAACTAAGTGATTCAGGAAAGGTAAACATAAAGGATTGGGGCAAAGTATGCCAGGCAAAAAGAAAACTAATACCTTGACCTAAAACAAGGTTAAAAAATTTTTTTAATTAAAAAAATAATAAAGCAAGGTAAAATTCAGTCCAAAAAATAAGTAAATAAATAAGTGAGATGATGCAGAACACTTGATAACGTTACAGGCTGCATTTCAAGATGAAGATGTAAAGCTTATGAATATCACTGCACCAAATAATACTAGCAATCTTCATAAAGCAGAAACTATGGGAGATGAAAATTGAAATGTACAGAAATCAATAATGAAGGGAGATTTTAATACACCTCTCTCACTTCAAGAAAGATGAAGTGGACAAAATATGAATATGGATAATAGAACTTCCAAGCAGCATAATCAGTAAGGTAGATCTTATGTATATCTATCAAAATTTATACCCTGATTGATAATTGAGAATATACCTTCTTCTCAGGTGCCCATGAAACATTCACAAAAATTAACAATACATGATATCATAATGAAGAAGTTAGAAATTTCCATAAAAATAAAAACAGAGAGAATAAACAGATACACAAACAGTTAACTAAAACATGAAAAATAAGCAGAAAGAACAAAACAAAGAATGACTAGGAAGAAATAGCTGTTGAGTCAGAAGAAATTTTTAAGATCTCTTGGAACAATTTTATTCAAACCCTAGATGAAATTTTAAAGCCTAGATGAAAAAGATAATTTTCTGGGGAAAATGCCATTTGCAAAATTGACACAAATGGAGATAGCTTATATAGATCAATTTTTATAATAAATAGAGAAAGTTATGAAAGAACTAACACACCCATAAAATTTCTAGGTTCAGATGCTTTCAATGCTTTCTACCATTCCTTCAAAAATCAGATAATTCCAATGTCATTTAAGCTGTTTCAATTAACAGAAAAAGTATGCAAACTTCTGAATTTTAATATAAAGTGAAAATAATATTGATCTCTAAACCTGATAAAAATTGTGCAAAGAAGAAATCTGCAGGTCATCCTCACTTGTTAATGACTACACAAAAATCCAAAATAGAACTTTATTAACAGATCCAACAGCACATTTAAAATAACACAAGTGACCAAATTTTATTACAACAATTCAAGGATGGTTCAATATTAGGAAATTAATATAAGTCCAAATACTAATAATTATAATAAAAATAATATTATCATCTTCATAGATGCTCTTCTTAGATAATATAACTTAATATATCCAAAGGTAATATATATAAACTTAGCCTAATCACAGTGAAAATACTAGCACTTTTTTTTCCTGGAACTAAACAACTTGATTTTAATGTGCATATGGAAACAAGCGAGACCATCCAGGAAAACACCAAAAACTTAGAACAACAGCAAGGGAAACTAGTTCTCCCAGATGTTAAAACATACAAGGAAGCCTCTCAAATCAAAATAGTATGGAATCTGTCATAATTTGACAGATACATCAATGGGAGAAGATTAAAAGACCAGAAATAGACTCACCACAAGTGGAAAGTTGGTGTTATTAAAGACGGAACCTCAAATCCTCAGAAAAATATGGACATTTAAGATAAATGATATAGGACAACTAGATAATCATTTGGGAAAACATAAAGTTGGATTCTTACATCATACTTAGATGAATTCATGAATCGTTAGAGAAATGGATGGAAAGATAAATATGTGATAAAGCATAGAGTAAAATGTGAGTGGTACGTGCTGTGTAATGGATGTTCACAATAAAAATCTTTCAAATTTCCTAGATGTTTAAAATTTTCCTAATATACATTAGAGGAAAATGGAGGTTTTTTTTAAGGCACAGATGTTGGCTTGAAAGGGCCCCCATTTGCCAAATTAGGACAATTCAAGCATCAAAACCAATAATAAAAATAATGGATTACAACAGAATGCATTAATTAAAAAAAAAAATCCATGAGTCCTTAGTGAATACTCAGAGAGAAAGGGAGACAGAGAGAGAGACAGACAGGGATTCAGATGCTAATACTGGAAGTGACCATTACTCCAACTCCTTACTGTGAAATTTGGTAATGAAAGAGAAAGAATTAAGCCCCTATTTGATCATTTTAGAATGATCTATAGTCTATGCCAACTAGTTGATGGAAAATACAAGGGATAGAGGGAAAAAGTCAAAGTATACTAGAAGGAAACATTCAGAAAACTCCAAAATGTAGGACGTTCTACAAGACAGAGGCCTAGTATTTCCTAAAGTCAATAAAAGCCATGTGTGAGAGATGTCTCAGATTAAAAGAGATAGAAGAGATATAACAATCAAATGCAATATATGAATCTTGATTGGTTCTTGGTTGGGGGAAAATTATAAAAGACATTTTGGGGACAACTGGGAAATTTTAATGTAGACTGGATATTAGATGATAATATAGAACTATTGTTAATGTTCTTCGGTGGAAAATGGCATTTGGTCATATAAGATAATTTTCTTATCTCTAGATATATGAGGGATAAAGAATCATTATGTCTGCAACTTCTTTCAAGTGCTTCAGCCAAAAATATTTTTTAAAAAAGACAGATGGTTATATAGGTCTAGATTGATAGATAGACAGATAAATAGATAATGGATAGATGGATAGATAAGTAGATCGATAAAGCATATATGGCCAGATGTCAACAACTATCAAATTTATGTGGTGAGTATACAGGTGTTTCAAAAACACTTAGGCAGTTTGATACATAAATAATGCTCAGCACTTTTACATATGTAATTGTATTCAATTCTCATAACCTCCCTGTCAGGTAGGCATTACTCTCTCCATTTTATGAATGAATAAATGGAGCTACAACTCTTGACTAGTGTCACAAAGTGTAACTCAAACCCAGATCTGCTGACCTCAAGACCAGAGCTCGTTAAGCAGCAGGCTTATCTACAAAGGAACTAGGCAGAGTTAATGATCACAGCTCAGAGAGAACCATACAGAAAATGATAAATTAAAATCACTCCAAGTCTTTTCCAGGCATTCCCAATAGAGGGCATAGGGCGAGCAGAAAGAGGAAGACTGAAAAGTGGAGTATGTTCTGGAAGAGCAATTGTTCCTGGCTTTCGGGGTTGGAAGAATGAGGTGAGGAACTGAGCTAGAAAGGATAGCTGGGCCAAGTCATGGCAGGCCTTGAGTGCCATGCCAGGAGGTATGGGCTTTCTCTGGTTGGCAGTAGGGAACCATGGAAGGTTTATACACAGGCAAAGGACATGGTCAGATAGTGACGTGTTCACTTCTTTCTTCCTTCCCAGGGGGAGACCATACTAAAATAAACACAAACAAACAAAACCTACAGAAGGAATTCGAGCAAATTTTTGATGTTTTATTTAAGAACTGAGCATTGGTCAAATGAAAAAAAACCCAAAACCTTAACAAGATAAAAAATTTATGTACAAGGAACTACTCAGTGGCTTATAATAACTCTTAATAGAGAGGGGGGAAATGAAAAGCTATTTCATAAAAGATTGAAATTCCAGGGTACTCAAGGTTTGAGTGTAGGCAGAAAGCCATCTTGGCACCTTGCTTCTTTAATTAATGGAGTGTTTCTATGATGGGAAGGCTTCATGGGGAATAGTCACTTTCTATGCTGGTTGGGGCACTGGCCATTATCCAAGGGCTTGAGGAGCCAACAAGCCTGGGGAGGACCCTTCTACCCTCTTCACCACACCACTGAGCCAGAGGCCAAGATTGAGGAGATAACAGAACCAGAGTCTTTTAGACTTGGAAAAGCTAAAAAGGTCCCAGAGTTCTCATTCTGGCCCTTGAAATCCACCTCATCATCTCTATCAAGGGATTATCTGCATTTTCTTCTCCATAAAACAAACAAAAGCAAACAAAGCATTTATTGTTCACTTATTTCTGATCACAAAACTAACACATGTTCACTGGTAATTTGGAAAATACGAAAAGGTACAAAGAAGAAAATAAAAATCACTCGTCATTTTACCACCCAGAGATAGACAGCTATATACTTTTTACAAAATGTAATCGTATTAAATATGCTATTTTGTAATGTGCTTTCTTCACCTAATAATATACTGTAAAATTTTACCCATGTAGATGAATAATCTTCTATGATATCATTTAAAATTACAATTTAGTCCCTTTTGTTGGACATTCGATTTGTTTACAATTTTGTAATTATAAATAATGCTATAATAAACACCCTTGAACACAAATCTTTTTGTGAATTTTGGCTATTCCATAGAGAAATAACTTTTTAAGATGGAAAATCATGTGTTTTTCCTTCTCTGTGAGTCATGTTGTCCTGTAACTCCCCACCGATTATCAGTGGCCTTTATTGCTTCAGGGGGGAGGCATTGGTACCATCTAGAGTCTAGACCAATCAGTCATTGCCCAACTTTAAGTCAAACTAGAGTTTTGAGGTCATAGCAAGATAGTAACCTTGAAAGACAGGCTTTGTTGAGAAAAATTAAAGTTTTAAGATCGTAAATGCTTCATTACTGTTAAGAACAGAGCCTGGAAGTATCCAACTATGAATTTTTCCATAAAGTCATATTATAGAAAAGATGATGGGTATCAATAAGGTAAGTCCCCATCAGGGGGAAAGGGAGGAAAGAAGAGAAGAGAGGAGGATGTATATGAAGGAGAGAGTCAAGTGTCCTGGCTCCTCCTTCAGTGTGTAAGCCCCAGGATGGGGGCTGGGAAGGAACAGGTGGTAGAAAGGTCCCATATGTTATCGGTTGAAAGATGAAGCAAAGTGCATGTAGGCCTGTTTTACTTTTTATTGCTCTGGGAGGCAACACCCTTATAGGGCAACCCTCCACCAACACGGGTAGCTGCAAGGAATTCTGGTGTGGTATAATTAGGCAGAGAGAGAGGCCAGTTCCCTTGGTGTATCGTGTAGGGGATCCAGAAGTTCCCATGTCCTAGAAGGGAGCACAGCTGAGGGGACTGGGGTGTAAGCTCACCACCGGTGCCCACAATGAGGGGCTACAGCAGGCGGGCTACAGGATGAACCACTAAATCTGGAGATTAAATAGTATTGGGGCTAAAATAGAGGGAGTGTAGTACCAGCTGGAGCCACTGAAGTAGGAACCTGGTTAGCAGGAGAAAATGGTGGCACTTCCTGCGAGCAACCATGAAACATTTCCAGGGCACTATCCTCTGCATCGAGGTGGCTTGTCCCTCCTATCCTTGAAGCACCGGTCACTGTCCTTACCTTTCTTTAAATTGAGATTTAATTGACCTATAACTTTGTGCAAGTGTAAGGTGTACAACATATTGATTTGATACATTAATAGCCATTGTAACGTTAGCTAATGCCTCCGTCACATCACATAATTATAATTTTTTCTAGTCCTTAGCTCTAAAGGTGCTCTGTCCGATGGAACTCAGGGTCTGAACTTTTGACACTGGAAATGTATCCACCACATACCAATGGATGCGTTCCTTGCCACTGGAGACCATCGTAGGAAAGAGAGGAGACAAGTAGCCTCTTCTTGAGCGGTGATGAGAAACTCACTGCCCCCAGAGAAATTTACTCTACCTGTGCTTATAACAAAATGCTTTTTCTTAATATTCATGGGCTTTTCATTGGCCTATCCCTGTGTTCTAGACAAAGATTTACAAATATGTTTTATCTCACGTGTCAACTCCATTCAACAGGTGGGGAGAGTTTGAGGCACTGTGTTGAGAAGGATTCTGAGGCTTGGTCTGGCTTTCTATATAGGAGGGTGTCTGTGATCAATTAGTGATGTTGTTATGGACTTGAGAGGAGTGTATGATAGCACTTGGGCCAGTTATCCCCCCTCCCTACTCTAAAGCCACATAAAATAAAAGTAACCCAGCTTTTACATACTGGTCCTGCAGTTATGGAGACTGGGCTTACTTTTATCCTTCCCTCTGTTCAGTTAAACATCCCTGTTTTTTAACTTGTCCCTTAAGCTATGTGGTTTCCAGACTCCTTGTTAGCACTGGACAGTTTATTACTGCCCCCTTCCCCCTACCATAAAACAGGGCACACAGAAACGTATTCAAGCCCTAATTCAGAGCTGTTTACACACTCACTAAGTATTTATGAGCACCCAGCATGTTCCAGATCCTCTCTTTGGCACCAGTGTGAACAAAGAGGGATATCACAGCCCTGAGCTGTTTCAGAGTAGCTTGACCAGCGAGGGTTAGTGTGAGATTGCCACCTGCCCTACTTCAGTCATAAGGAGTCTGTTGAAACATCCTGAGTGCTCAGCTGATGAGACCCCTGAGGTCTTTGCATGTCTGCTACCGTGGAGCCCCATCACCCCGACCCTGGACCTCTCCACTGGGCTGGAACTCGGGACAGGGCATCCCTTTCAACCCCTGTCCATTCCATCTTTTCAGCCTGGCCCATCTCTCCTGGCTATTGAGGTCCCTCTGACTCCAGATGCTGCCATCCACCATGTGCATTCTCAGGCCAGTCCTCATGGACAGAAAGGGACTCAGTGTGGCTCCTATTTCTCACAAGATGGAAAAGCAAAGCCAGCCTATCCACCAGAGGGGCCTCACTGCAGTGAGTATACACTTCGTCATCCTTGGTCATCCATCCCACACACCCTCTGAGGGTCCAGCAAGGTTGGGAACCCACAAGCATGTGATAAATTCCATATTCATCAGAGTTATTGCACATCTGCTGTGTGCCAGGCATACATATGTGTGTATAAAGATCTTAGACCTGTAGAACTTATGTTTTAGTGGGGGCAGTGGGGGTAGGGAGACAGAAAAGAACCTAATAAATTACATAGTGTGTGAGATGGCAATAAGGACGTGGAAAAAGAAACTGTAGATTGGAGTGCCAATGGAGAGATTGCAATGTTCAATATGGTGGTCTGGGCAGGCATTACTGAGAAGGTGACATTGGAGCAAAGACTTGGAGAGTGTGAGGGGGTGGGGCATGCGGATATATGGAGTGGGGCGCGGGGATGATCCAGACAGAGGGAACAGCAAGGAGGTCAGCGTGGCTGGAATGAAGCAAGTGACTGGGAGAATGGTGGGAGATAATGTCAGAAAGGCAATGAGGGCTGATCATGCAGGGTGTGTGGTCCATGGAAGGATATGGAACCTTCTCAGGATAAGATGGGCAGCCATTCTGGGCATGATGTGGTCTGCCTTATATATTTAAGGGACTAGGGTGAAAGCAGAAGACTAAGTCAGGGAAACTGGAACTGGAGCCCAGAGCCAGGCATGACCTGTCCAAGGTCACACAGGAAGTAGAGGACAGAAGCAGGAAGGGGACCAGTTCTCGAGACTGTTGCTACCCAGGGCTCTTTCCCTTGCCCCTCGCCACGTCAGGTGCCCCAGCCTCCTGACCAATAGTCCAGCTGGTCAGAGGAACTTCAAGCCAGTCCCCAAACCCTGAGTAAGACTTTCATGAAGAAATGGCGAGAGCAGCTCTGTGATTACAGCCTTAATTTTGCTCTGATTCAATACAGCTCTCCCCTCCGGCATGATTAGTCAGGTACCATTACCATTTTGTAATGAGATTAATGAGAGAATTCATTCAGAAGTCATTATCTTACCTAATAATGACCTTACTGATTACTGTATCTCCTTCAACTAGGTTACTGATTTTGATGAAAATATAATAAATATAGCTTGCAGCACCTGGAAATTTGTTCTCTGCCTGGAATAGTTCTGAGGTGAAGACTTATTTTTAAGAATTTCTTGAAAGTGATTAAATATTTTGGTTCTCCTGAGGCGGTATTTCTGTGTTTTCACAGATGACATTTTTGAAATGTATGAAATATTTGATGATAAAATATTTAATAAGCCTGGCGTTCATATTTTTCAGACATCTGTTTCTACTTTGAGACTGTCTGAATGTGATTTTACATGAAATTTCTATTTGCATGTTGTGTTGGTTTAAGAAAAGGGCTTGTGCTATGCATGACATATGCGTCTCATAAAATAATGAATGCCTGTGCCTTGCAGTCCAGAAGATATTGTACAAGAAGCATTGTGGTCTGCATATTAAAATGCATCTAAGAAAATCATTAAATAAAAACAGAACCATTTCCAGGGGGGAATAATGCAACTCAACTCTATTAATTGAGAACCTATTAGGTACAAAGGTACTATAGAAAATAAAGGGTTGACAAAAAATGAGTCTTGTCCTCAAGGTTCAGATTCAGTAAAGGTTTATTAAGCTCCTACTCATTGCCTGCTGCTTTTAGACCCGTCATCTCATTTATGAGAGTGGTACAAGGACTTAGGTTTCTGGACTCAAACATAGGGATTCGAAGCCCTGCTTTATCTCTTCATAGTCATGTCACCTTGGGCAAGTCACTTAACCTCTCTATGCCTGTTTCCACATCTGTAAAATGGGGATAATAACTAACTCCTTGGTTTGTTGCAAGGATGAATAGTAAAATGAGAAAACAGAGTCTAAGGGTTAAAAGGTTTGCTCAAGATCACAAGTCTAGTAAGTAGTGAAGCTCGGAGTCCCAGGCCCTCAGACTTTGAGTTTCGAGGCTGTTCTATCGTGACACCCTGTCTCTTATCCGTGAAGTTCAACCTTGCTGTGAAAACAGAGCAAGCTTCAGTTTTGGAACTTGATGTAAGCGCTTATGTGATTTTCATAAATCTAAATAGCTATTGTATGATACCCGCTTCGCTCCCTGTTCATCTTAGTCCACGCGTCACCTGTAAAGATGGATGAGTAATTTGGAGGCTTGATTGATGTGGGTTTTGCCTTACGACTTTCCTCGAAGTTAATGAGAGCCAAGCGGTCCCAGATCCATGAATCACACCAGCTGGAAATGCTCCATTTAGAGTGAAAGAGAGAACAAAGATCAACAGGATGCTGGGAAAACAGTCACACTCAGGGCTGTGCATTGACTCCAGAGTGAAACTCCACATTTGGAAGTATGTTGGGGGTGCTCAGAGCACTGGAGTTGGAGTCAGATCTGGTTCCTTCTGTGCCACCAGTCTTGCTGTGGGATCTTGAATGCAAGTCATTTCTCTTTATGCGTTTCTGGTTCCTTAACTTCCCCACAGGACTGAGCAATTAGAACATTGCTGATTATTGAGTGCCTACTCTGTGTCAGGCTTATTCTAAGTGCCTCACTAGAACACACACACATTATCTCATTTAATCTTCGCAAGGACCTTATGAAGCATCATTAGCCACATTTTGCAAATGAGGAAACTGAGGCACAGAGAGGTTAAGTAACTTACCCAAGGCCGCCCAGCTAGAAAGTAGCAGAGGCAGGATTTGAATGCAGGCAGGCAGACTCTGGAGCCCTGGCCCATAGCCTCTACCTATATTGTCTTATGGGTATTAAAGCGTTTTATGCACATGTGAGGTTGTCATTACCAGTATCATATCACTCATCGTATTTTGATTCAGGTTCTCAGTGAGAAAGGAGATCAAAGAAAATGAAATTACTTTATATGACAGTGAAAGACAACTCGGAGGACAGATGTGACAGACACAGGCATCAACACACTGCCTCATAGTTGTCCAAATAGGGAAAAAGAAAGAGAAAGTGATGAGATGTAATAAAGCCAGGGAAAGGGGCCCTGCAGAAACAATTTATAAAAGCTAAGTAAGAGACAAAGCTCTAAAGAGATATTGATCAACCTCCATCCTTGAGTTTCTCTGACTACACCCCCATATGCAAAACTGAGTGGGGAAACTCCTGGATGGGACAAGTAGGTAACATCATGCCATTTGAAATGTGGAATGTCAACAAAAACAGTGACATTGCTCAGGGCTTGTTAAAAATGCACAATCTCAGGTTCAACTCCCAAAACCTGCAGAATTATAATCTGCATTTTCACAAGATGCCCAGGTGATTCCTTTGCACATTACAGTTGGAGAAACCGCACTCTAAAGCCACATGCCAACAACTTGGGGGACCACGCTGCTGAGGCAGAAGTTAGAAATTGTGACCCAGGAAGCAGGTGACAGATGCCTAGTTTATGTTTTTTCAAAGGCAAAGGATGCAAAATCATGGAAATTAAATCACAGAAAGTATGGGGACATGTAGTAGATACACACATATGGGGTGAGCCCTGGCATTTTTAACAGGGTAATGAGAAGTCTGAGTTCAGACGCCCCAGTAGGATTCAGACTGACTGGAATCTCATCTAAACCCAGACACTGCTGCCCTGTGGGACTTTGGAAAAAGCCAGATTAAGGAGTGGACAGCTGGACAACTGCCCAGCGCACAAATCCATGAGGGCAGCTAAAGGATCGCTGGAATAAATTGGTGAAATGGAACGTGGTTCCACTTCCACCAAAGTAGACAGCGCCCTCCAGTGGAAAATAAAAGCAAAATATTCCTCTGAAGCACAGTCCTGTTTTCAGTGGACAGGTCACAGTGGCCTACAATTTTGTAAAAGTCCTTTCCATAAAGTCGGGCTGTTTTCTGGAAACAAACGGCTTATTTCGTTATCTAAATATAAAACCCTTTAACACACCTACCAAAAAGCTGTACAGTTTAGCAAATCGCAAAAGAAAACTGAGGAGATTATAAGAACCACACAAAAGTGGGGAATATTTGGAATGTTTGGCAGGTATTTTTCAGAATGTTGACACCACTTCTGCCTGAGGAGGCAAATAAGTAAGTAAATTTCTTTGTCTGTACAATTTCTATTAATATGAAGCAAATCTCTCTTCCCCTCTTGAAACAGATGTTAGGCAAATATTTAAGGACATTGGTTTGGAGGGTTACTAACTAAACCACCAGCCTGGACCACTGATGGTCCTTAATCCCTCTCTGCCCTTTGCTGAATCTCTTCTCCACCCTGTCATTCCTTCCTTCCTCACGGGTAGTAGGTGGCTTAAGCGAGAAAGTGGATTTCGAAAAAGTACAACAAAGTACCTCAAACTATAAACCCAACAAAAGAACATCCAGAGTCAAAAAAAGGGTCCCCAGGCAGCATCGCTGGTTCCTGCTCCTGGGGAATTGTCCTGGTCAAGAAACTTGGCTGAACATGAGACAAGGAAGCAACAAACTGGGCCAGAACCCCCAGGCCTTTACATTAAACCCTGCCATGAGTCTTTTAATAAATGCTTTGTTAGGTGCTGCTGAAAATGTGGAGATATTTATTGTAATGTCTCCCTCAAAAAGCTTATAAGCTGCTAGAGCTAGTGACTAAAAGCCTGAGTTTGGAACTAGACAGACTTGGTTCCAAAATACTCTGCCATCTAATACGTGGGTGACCCTAGCAAGTCATGGTACTTCTCACAGTGCTGGCTTCCTGGTCCGTAACATGGGCAAAACAACTCCTCTGGTTAGGAATTGTTATGGCAGAACCTTCATTCCTCCTACCACGTTTCCATGCGGACGGAACACCAGGGGAGTAACAGTCTTGACCTGCCCCTTCCTCTTCCAGGGCAGGGCCCGGGGGGAATGCATTACCGGATGTGGGACAACAGCCTCTGGACCGGTCGTCAGAGGGTGGAGCTAATTTATTAAAAAGTTGCATGCTTGAAGATATTCCCTTTTTTTGTCCCCTTGCTCCACAGCAGTGAAAGGCAGAAGTGCTGAGTAAGTAGGTGACTCTGGGGCCCAAATTTACCCCCGGCTGGGCTGTTCCAAGGTCTAAATTGTAAAAGGGGAGTGAAGGGAGGTTTCTTAGCAAGCTCTTTGACTGGAGGTATGAAGACACATTCTCCAGTTTATCAATAAGAAGCTAACATTGGTCTCCCTTGGCCCCTCTCCTGGATCTTGTTTCTCAATTGGTCCTCGTTTTGAATGTGAAAGAGGGAAGTGTTTTTTACTGAATCCCTAGAAGTCCTCCAGGGGCATTGTGGGAAGAAAATGAGATATGTATGTAAAGCATCTGCCTATCAGAAGCATCAGTAAAAGATTATTATATCATTTTGGCCCAGTTAGTAGCCCAGAGAGGAGGCTCTCCATTTACACTTGAGAAAGATTCAAGTTGCCGGTAGAGGCTTCCATGGGGAGATCAAGCATACGTGGAGCCTCCAGAGATGAGCAAAGAAATGTTAGGGCATTTTGGACAATAAGACTTAACATGAGTAAAGGTATGGATGTGGGAACATTTTCCAGTTCGTTGTAACCTGGCTCCCACTTCTCATCTCCCCAATATTCCTTGCAATGTTGAGCGATGGCACCTTCTCCCTTATCGGAGTGGTCAAGTCTTCACCTTCATCCACCCTGGCTGGTCTTTCTGTTCTCACAGCTATCATTCACATCCAGCCATTCCCCAATATCAGGTCTCCTGTTCCTTCTCATGATAATAGAGGCTTCCCAGAATGAAGGTGACACTTCCCTGCCTCCCTTGCTGCTGGGTGTTACCATGTGAGTCAGTTCCAGCTAAGAGGATATGAATGAAAGTCAGGTGTGCAACTTCTAGCTCAGGCCCTTAAAGGGTGATACCTGCCCTTCCTGCTCGCCCGTCCTTTCCATGTTGGAGGTCTCATCCGTGCCGTCCCTCCTGGGAGATTTCCCTCACATAACAGTAACAAACAGTGAGCCATCTTGGACCATGGAGACAAAGGATGTGTCCTCTGGATGTAGAACAATCTAGAAGGAATCAATACCCCAGGCAACTTTGTAAAGCAGAGCCTCTATACCAGCTAGGACTTTTAGGTGGGAAAGGTATTAACTATTATCTTATGTAAGCTGTTATTTGGTCTCTTCATATGCTGCCAGAATGATCTGAATCAATACTAGCTGCTTATCACTGTTATACTAGTTGCTTATCACTGTTATGTGGCGGAAGGCTTCCTGGAGGAGGGAAGGACAGGGATGCATCTCCAGGTAGAGGGGATAGCATAGATACAGGCATGGAAGCTGGATGAATTCACAGACCTGCAAGTAGCTGGGTATGTCTGGGGCCAAGTTCGGGGTGGAGGAAGAGTGGTGAGAGATAAAGGAAACAAGGCTGGCAGAGTCCAGACCATGCAGGGTTTTTTATGGAGGTCACAGAATTTGCCTTATGCTGAAGGCAATGGAAAGTCATGGAAGTGTTTGAACAGGTGAATGGCTTGGTTGTAAAAGCAATGCTTGCCTCAATATGCAGGGAGTTGGAAGAGCCAGACTGGAGCCTCCATTGCTGGTCTTCTGATCCCCAAGCTGGAATTGCCCCCCTCCCCTAGAAGGGACATCTCACACTCTTCTCCAAGATCCACCCCTTAATGAGAGAGAACCCACAGACTGAAGAGGAGATTTGATTTCATCTGTTTGTTAGAAAGAGGTTTTTCTGGAACTATGTCTGCAGCCTCTCTAGATAGCAACATTAAAATAACTGGATTTCTGTACTCTTCAGAACTATGTGCTTAGTCAATTGACTATTATTCTTTCTACCTCTGGAACTTTGTGTTGATCCGTAAAAAGCCAATGGGAAAATTTCAGAAAAAGCCATTAATCGTTTCCCCATCATTGGGCCTTTGACAGTATGGTGAAGTTTATTCTTAAACATTCAGGTGCCATCGGAGGCACCTAATCCTCAGGCCTGCACTCAGAAACAACTTCAGTAAGAGTCGTAAGCATGGATCACAGTGCAAACGCTCAAATTATTAAGTTCCCCTCCCCCTCTCCTGGAGAACAAGAATAGTATTCATTCATTTCTGTAATCCATGCATTGCCTAGGGTTACAAATTGCACCTTGTAGAAGTTTGGCAAAATTTGGTCAAATTGGATCAGGCTAATCTCTTCCTTAAACTTGTAGTTAGTGAAGTGTTACTCAGTTGGACGTTATGGTTTTTTCATCCGTGTTTGTATATATGTCTACAAATATAATTGGATGGAATCATGGTTTTTCTGGGAATTATTATTATCCTCCACAGAGCCACTTCTTCACTCTCATAAAACATGCTTGACAAAAGAAAAGGAAAAATTCCTTGTTATGATGATTGGTGCCTTATTTCTGTGCTTTCCTGGAAAGCAAAATCAAGATATATGCTTGGCGTATTTATTTTTGAAAGCAGTAGCAGTAGTTTTGTCAGAGAAACAGACTCAGGAGTACTACCTGCAGTTTTCGAGCATGCCATAGGTATGTATTGTCATTTTTAATCATTTTAGGCTAATTTCCTCCTATATCAGGGCAGAGAGTCAATAGATATCCTCTCAGGTTGAAAATAGTTAGAAATTTTAAATGATGGCAGATCTTACACACTGTATAGTCAAGATGACTTTGTTCACTCATGCCTTGTCTACTGCTACAACCCCCAGCCCTCATGCTCCAAACTCACAGCAACAATAAGTAAAATATAAGAGAGAAAATTTAAAAGACATTAAACCTGCTCAAAATCAAGAGTAGCATCTCCATGGACCAGAAGTGAAAAGTGGTAAGAGTCTGTCACAGTGAGCCTCCAGGGCTCCAGGTTGGGAAGCTAGCAGAGGGGTGGGAATTTGGATCCTAGAATGTAAGAGCAAGTAACAGCCTCCAACATGAGGTGGGACACAAGAGCCAGGCTCTTTGCTCCACAGCAGGAGTTTGAATAGGTACCCTCTACTCTTGAAAAAAAGCTGAAAAAGTCTGCTGACAGCTTCAGGGGTTGCCTTTCATATGAAACTGTAAGCTCAGGGAGGCAGGGGAAGAACAGAGCCTTACAATGGGAAACTCAATCAAGCTGCTGACTCAGTGGAAGCATCTGAAATATCCCCAATGCCATCCCTAGGCTGCTAATGTAAAGAGGTAGTTCTGAACTAAGGGTCTCAAAGGGTAAGGTGGAGACAGCCACACAATTGCTAGGCAGGGAGGAGTAATGGAGAGAGAAAGATCTACTCAAGATGAACCTGTAAACCGAAATTAAGAAAGAAAAAAAAAAGCACGAAAAAGTGATATCAGTGAAAATGGCAGAGTGAGGGCTTCCAAAAGTTTTCTCTTCCATAAAAGCAAGAAGAAAACTGACAAAAATTTTCAAACTCAACTTTTTCAGAAGTCTGGAAGTTAATCAAAGGCTTGCAGCACTCTGAGGAGCCTTTCTTCTAGAAAAACAGCTTAATCTTGGTAAGGACAGCAAGTGTTATGGCACTTAAAATTTGCCCTATTCCCATCTCACGCTCTGCAGCTCCACAGTTACCTTGAAAATCAACTGCCTATGGTCATAGTAATCACCAGCAGCCTGACAGCCACCAGGACAGAAGAACAGGGTTGAAGCTTCTTCAGATCCCAGAGGATTGTCATCATTTGACCTGTCTGGTGGTTGCCCAAAAGATTCCACTTAAAAGGTTGCCTTTATTTGACCTGGCTCAAAGCTCACATAGCGCTGAGGAAAATAACTACCTAACCCTAGATTTCTATACTCAGCTAAACTATCATTCCAGGGGGAGGGCAAAATACAGATGTTCTCCCCAGATGTACCATTTACTACCCATTGACCTTTGCATCAGGAAGAAGTTTGAAATCAAAGAGGAGAATTCAAAGCAAACAATGAACACAGAAATTGGTAAAATATGTTAGCAAATTTAATTAACTATTGACTGCATAATAATCATCACACCATTTCTTGTACTTAAACAGAAGTGAAAGTAAATATCCAGACTGTGGTAATAAGGAGATTGGCAGATCAGTGTGAAAAAGTGTGCCAACATCCTTGACTTTCCCAAAAGATGAGTAGAGATACTGAATAATTTTAGATTGTACTAGAGAAATTAGTCATTAAATATACACATTAAGTTTTTAAAGGTAACCACTAAAGGAATATAAATAAAATCTATGCTTCCTAGTCAACAGGGGCAAAAGGGGGAACAATATATAGAAGACCTTACAGAAGAAAAGCAGGAAAGAAAAAAAGAAAAAGGATAAAAAGGAAAAAAAAGATGTATGTAAGTCCAAAAACCAGGGATCAAATAAATATAAACAAATTAAATTGACATTAACAGCAGAGACTATCAGATTTAATTAAAAGAAAATAACAGGGCTTCCCTGGTGGCGCAGTGGTTGGGAGTCTGCCTGCTAATGCGGGGAACACGGGTTCGAGCCCTGGTCTGGGAGGATCCCGCGTGCCGCGGAGCGGCTGGGCCCGTGAGCCACGATTACTGAGCCTGCGTGTCTGGAGCCTGTGCTCTGCGGCAGGAGGGGCCGCGGTGGTGAGAGGCCCGCGCACAGCGATGAAGAGTGGCCCCCCCCTTGCCACAGCTGGTGAAAGCCCTCGCACAGAAACGAAGACCCAACATAGCCATAAATTAAAAATGAATAAATAAATAAAAATTAAAAAAAAGAAGTTTTTAAAAAAAAAAAAAAAAAAGAAAATAACAAAGGTTCTGACAACTTAAAGTTTTTCATGCCTTTCATCTCTTTAGAGGAATCTTTAGCAATGAATATTGCTTTTTTTGAAAAAATGTTTATCTGACGTTCCATCCCATTTCTTTCTCTTTTGTTAAATTTAAGTATAATTAAATTTAATACTTCCAACTTTAAACTAGCATGGACAGTATAAAGTTTTTCTTATAAAATGTTTCCTTTCTTTCTTTTCTGTCTTTCTCCCCCATTTCTTCCCTTCTTTCTCCTTTTTGGTATGTTCACACGCAGATGTTCAAATAGTCGGACATAACCCATATGTCACCTGCTCTTATGGAAAGCCCTGATTTTTGCACTGGGCCAATCTTGAGGTAAGACCCAAAAGTTCAAGGTTTATCATTAGAAATTCCACTTATTCCAAAGAATTTGTGAGCCAAGCAGATGTTGCTGATGATTTGGTAGGAGAAAGAGTGGCAGTGCTTGCTGTGCACTATACTGCTAACAGCTTAACAAATCCCTATAGACGCCCGCCTTCAAGTTCTTCTTCAGTGTCATGATCAACTAGGAAGGGTTGCTATTTCCCTGGATCCTTTCCTTCACTCCCAATCTTCTCAGCATCTGACTCTAGCTCCCTGACTCCTATACTCTTAACCTCTTTCCCTTTCTTATGCAGGGCAATTTAGCTTTGTTGCAGCCATTCCAAAAGCTCATTAGCTATATCCACCATCCCGCTCAACAAAGTAACCACCTCTGCTCCTAGTACCAGGATGTCCCCGCATTAGAAAGTAACGAGGCCTATGAATAACAGCTGACCTCTGTCTTTTCACACAAGAAATCGCTTAAGTGAACACAAAACTCGTCATAAGTTCTCATCTTCAGTGTTTACAATGAAATCATACTTCTGAAAGAAAAATTAAAATAAGATACTCAGATGCTTTCAGAGAGGAATAAAGAGAGGAAAAATAATCAAAATTAAAGAGAATTTTCAATAAAAACACCAAAATTCCACCACCCTAACACAGCATTATTATTATTACTGTTATTATTATTTCAATTTCCCTTGGGTTTTATATCAGTTTATTTATAGCCATTCCCTAAGATGAATTCACCTACATTTTGATGCTGTGTTAAATCCATCTGGGTATCTTATTCTTCCTTGCCATCTTTTTGACAGTTTATACTGATTAAATCATCAGCATTTCATAAATGATATTTTTATATTTTAAGACATTCATATCTTGCTTGATCCATAAGCTTGGTGATGGAATTCTAGTGAAGGATCAAGTCAAAAGGAGGCTTTATAATTTATTATACTTAGTGTCTTGGGTACCATTGAAAAGTATGTTCGAAATATTAAATTTTGAAGAAAGGATTTTTAACAAACATCCTAATAAGTCCTTAAATTATTCAAAAGTAAATTAAAAAGGAACAAATTACACACACAAGGATAAAAACAATCCCATAATCAAGGGATGGTTCAAATGTTTAAAATAACTCTTAGAAATATAAAATTATGAGAAGTACCCATAGACAATTGGATAACAAATACTTAATACGTCAAAAGATGATCAAATGAAAAAGCATATTATAATTGAATAGATATTAAAAACACCTAAAGGCAGAGGGGTGAATTTTCAGAGAATTAGTTATTAGATGAATTGATAATTAGGCAAAGTGGTTTTCAGAGATTTGATCTGTTACCATTTCAGCTTAGTTGCAGTCTGAATATTCATTTCATGTTCTGTTTCCTTCTCATTTCACATTATAACTAAAGCATTTTCTTCTTTGTCACATATTCTTTATAAAATTAATTGCTATCTCAATGATGTTTGTTTTTTTCTGATTATCAAAGTAATATGTGTTCATTATAGAAAATTTGAAAAATACACAAAAGCATAAAGGAGAAAACAAAAGTCAACCATAATCCCATCATCTGGAAATAATCATTTTCGTTTTAATGAGCATCATCCCAGTCTTGGTGGTATTGGGTTGAGATGGTGGTGGGAGACCTATAAATGGCAGTTACTATTTTTTATTGTCAGTTTATTATTCTGTCATAAGTTGTTCCATAATTCTATCAGCTACTTCCAATTCATGGGTAATTTTTTTTTTAACTTCTGCTTTCTTGCCTATATAGATGGGATTGTGTTGAACAGTTTTAGGCATATAATTTTCTGCCTTGGTTGAATTTTTTTCCCCCCCAGGAAAATTTCCTTAGAATGGGATTATGGGATCAAAACTTCTTATTACATAAAATTTCAACCCCCAGACAGTTCAGAAGAGAAGATTGAGGCCCGGAACGGAGAAGGGACTTACCTACAGTTATTTAGCCTTGGAGTAGCCTAGCAACCAGGTCTCCCAACTCCCAGCTATGAGAGGTCGCACTATTTAGGGTAGCCTATGTAGGGTAAGAAGACATTCCAGATAACAGGAATCCATCATTGTTGGAAGCCATTCAGTTTGTTATTCTTCTCCCATTAAATTAAAGAGACTATAAAAGTTTTCTAATAACCAAATCCTTCAAAATGAACTGTTGGAAGGCTCTGAAGTGTCACCCTGGGGCAAGACATTTACAAGGCTCAAATAAATCTCCACAAAGCCTTTACAGGATCTTTAAAACCCAGTTCCACAACAAAATGCGTGTTTTTATTATAAATTGAGTTTTCATTATCAGCACGAATGCTAACGGTGCTGCTGACATGGTAAACAGAAAGCATATGAGCAATCATAAATATTCACACACCTCTGGCAGAAGTAATTGTTACCGAGGGCAACAGTTCTGGCCAAATTCTGATGGGCACTCGCAGAGAAATGGAGGATTCAAAATGTGAGACAATCCCCCCACGCCTGCCCAGCCACACACACACAGGAAAGGGCAGAGAGGGACAAAGACCACGGCAGCTCCATGTCTGAAGGTCTGGGTGGCTGCTCTGTGGGAAACGTGAAAGACCTGGGCTGGAAGGATCCTGTCTGCGTGGGACTCACTTGTGCAGCTGGGAGGCAGGATGGGAAGACTGAGATCGCCAGATACCACAGGCGGACCCACCCTACTTCCTTTCTGTTTTGATTGAGGTAAAATTCACATAACAGAAAAGTCACCATTTTAAAGTGTATAGTTTAGTAGCATTTAGTACATTCACAATATTGTACAACCATCACCTCTATCTAGTTCCAAAACAGTTTCATTGCCAAAAAGGGAAACCCTGTACCCATTAAGCAATCACTTCCCATCCCCATCCTCCCCTTTCTCCTGTCCTTGGCAATCACTCATATGCTTTTTGTCCCTATGGACTTGTCTATTCTCAATATTTCATATTTATGGAATATATAATATGTGACCCTTTGTGTCTGGCTTTGTTCACTTAGCATAATATTTTCAAGGTCCATCCATGTTGAAGCATGTGTCAGTACTTCACTCCTTTTTTATGGTTGAATAATATTCCACTGACACATTTTGTTTATCCATTCATCAGTTGATGGACATTGGCATTGTTTCTCCCTTTTGGCATTTGTGAATGGTACTGCAATGGACATATGTACAAATTTTTAAAATATCTGTTTTCAATTCTTTTGGACATATTCCTAGGAGTGGAATTGCTGGGTCATATAGTAGTTCTGTGTTTAACTTTTTGATGAACTGCTAAGCTATTTTCCACAGAGGCTGCACCATTTTACATTTCAACCAGCAATATACAAAAGTTCCAATTTCTCTACATCCTTGCCAACACTTGCTATTTTCCATTATTATTACTATTATTATTATTGCCACTCTATCAAGTGTAAAATAATCTCTCATTGTGGTTTTGATTTGCATTTTTTAAATAAATTTATTTATTTTATTTTTGGCTGCGTTGGGACTTCGTTGCTGCCCACGGGCTTTCTCTAGTTGAGGTGAGCAGGGGCTACTCTTCGTTGCTGCGCATGGGCTTTCTCTAGTTGAGGTGAGCAGGGGCTACTCTTCATTGCGGTGCATGGGCTGCTCATTGGGGTGGCCTCTCTTGTTGTGGAGCACGAGCTCTATGTGCACAGGCTCCAGTAGTTGTGGCGCACGGGCTTAGTTGCTCCACAGCTTGTGGGATCTTCCCAGACCAGGGCTCGAACCCATGTCCCCTGCATTGGCAGGCAGATTCTCAACCACTGTGCCACCAGGGAAGCCCTGATTTGCGTTTTTTAATAACTAATGATGTTAAGCATCTTTTCATGTGCTTTTTGGCCATTTGTATATCTTCTTTGGAGAACTGTCTATTCAAGTCCCCAGCCCATTTTTAAACTGGGTTATTTGTCTTCTTGTTGTTGAGTTTTAGGAGCTCTTTGTATATTCTAGGTATGATTTCCTTGTCGGGTATATTATTTGTAAATATTCTCTCCCAATCTATAGGTTGTATTTTCACTTTCTAGGTAGTGTTCTTTGATATATAAAAGTTTTAAATTTAGATTAAGTGCAACTTACCTATTTTTTCTTTTGTTGCTTCTTTTTTTTTTGGTGTTATATCTAAGATTTATTACCAAATCCAAGGTCATGAAGATTTAACCTCTGTTTTCTTCGAAAAGTTACAGTTTTAGCACTTACATGTAGGTCTTTGACCTGTTTTTGAGTTAATTTTTGCATATGGTGTAAAAAAGGGTCTAACTTCATTCTTTTACATTTTGAGACCAGTTGTCCCAGCACCATTTGTTGAAGAGACTGTTCTTTCCCTCAGAAAGGTGGTCTTGGCACTCTTGTCAAAAATCAACTGACCATAGATGTGTGGGCTTATTTCTGGGCTCTTCTCAATGATCTATATTTCTATCCTTTTGCCAGTAAGACACTGTTTTGATTATGGTAGCTTTGTAATACGTTTTGAAATAGAGAAGTGTGAGTTCTCCAACTTTGTTCTTCTTTTTCAAAACTGCTTTAGCTCTTCAGGGTCCCTTGAAATTCCATATGGATTTGAGGATAAGCTTTTCCATTTCTGCAAAGAAAAAAAAAGGCCATTGGGATTTTGGTAGGAATTGCATTGAATCATTAGATCACTTCAAGGAGTATTGACATTTTAACAGTATTAAATCTTTGAATCCATAAAAGTGGATGTCTTATTACTAAGCCATAAAAAGGAACGAAATTGGGTCATTTGTAGAGATGTGGATGGACCTAGAGATTGTCATACAGAGTGAAGTAAGTCAGAAAGAGAAAAATATTTTATATTAACGTGTATTTGTGGAATCTAGAAAAATGATACAGATGAAGCAGTTTGCAAGGCAGAAATAGAGACACAGATGTAGAGAACAAACATATGGACACCAAGGGGGGCAAGGGGGGGTGGGATGAATTGGGAGATTGGGATTAACATATATACACTAATATGTATAAAATAGATAACTAATGAGAACCTGCTGTATAGCACAGGGAACTCCACTTTGCTGTACAGTAAAAACTAACACAACATTGTAAAACAACCCCAATTTGAAAAAAAAAGTAGTGTCTTTCCATTTATTTATATCTTTAATTTCTTTCAGCAATGTTTTACAGTTTTCAGTGTATACGTCTTTACAACTCTTTAGTTAAATTTATTCCTAAATATTTTATTCTTTTTGATAGTATTTTTAATGAAATTGTTTTCTTGATTTCCTTTTTGGATTATTCATTGCTAGCATATAGAAATATAACTGATTGTTGCATGATGATTTTTTTTTTTTTTTTTTTTTTTTTTATTTTTTAATTTTTTTAGTTAATTTATTTTTGGCTGTGTTGGGTCTTCGTTTCTGTGCAAGGGCTTTCTCTAGTTGCGGCAAGCGGGGGCCACTCTTCATCGCTGTGTGCGGGCCTCTCACTATCGCGGCCTTTCTTGTTGTGGAGCACAGGCTCCAGATGCGCAGGCTCAGTAGTTGTGGCTCACGGGCCCAGCTGCTCTGCGGCATGTGGGATCTTCCCAGACCAGGGCTCGAACCCGTGTCCCCTGCATTGGCAGGCGGATTCTCAACCACTGCGCCACCAGGGAAGCCCTGATTTTTTATTTTATAACTTTGCTGGGTTTATTTATTAGCTCTAATAGTTTTGAGTTGATTCTTTAGGATTTTCTACATATGAAATTACGTCATCTGTGAATAGAAATAGTTTTACTTCTTTCTTTCCAATCTGTGCCTTTTATTTCATTTAAGACATTGCCCTGATTGCCCTGGCTATAACTTCCAGTACACTGTTGGATATAAATGACCAGAGTGGGTATTCTTATCTTGTTCCTGATCTTAGGGGGAAAAAATCTTTCTCTTTCCCCAATGAGTATGATGTTAGTTGTGCAGTTTTCACAAATGACCTTTATCATCCTCAGTTTGCTGTGTATCTTTATCAGGACCACCCTATTTCTTATTCATTCATTTCACAGCATTTCACAACACCTACTGACATACCTCTGTGCTGCGTGCTGGGAAGGGACAGTCATGGTCCCTTCTCTTGCCTAGCTCACGCTGACACAGGGGAGATGGACACACAGACAGACAATTATAACACAGAACCATAAGAATGGAGGGGCATCTACTCCTGTCTGGGTGAGAGAAGACGTTTCTTGGTTTGGGTCCCCTGAAAACAGAGCCTGAGGCAAGGACCTGGGAGCAGAGAGTGGAGAGGGCCAGACAGGCTCTGTAGATCAGGGATCCCGGAGCTCTCTGGCTGGGGTGGGTTCCTGCCTGCCTGCCCAAGCGTAAGACTTGGTGACGGCAGCCATGAAGCCAGCAGGCCCTGCCAAGGTGGCTGGAACGGAGCGTGCAGTTGCTTGTGATGTGGGTCAGCGTGTCAGTCGCCAAAGTCAGAGGAGCCAAGAAGGCGGAACCACACATCCAGGCTCCCAGGGCGAAGGAACAAGCAGTGATGCAGGGGCAGTGGATGGCAGCTCGGCCACCCGGCCAGGTTCCCGGTCCTCACGTGTGCCTCTGCGCAAGTGGCTCACTGTCCCCATTGAACCCAGTGCACAGCACACTCAAGCCCAGCCTCCTCGCCTTTGCTTCTGCAGGACCACGATCCATGATGCCTTCTCCAATTCTCTCTGCCCATTCACATCCTACTGCACGTTCAGAGCCCCAGTCATGTGGACGCTCATTCCTTCTTAGCTGTCGTTTACCTTTGATTCAGTGCCACCTCCCCCAGGGAGCCTTCCCTGAGTACCTGTAATCCTTCATCTGAGGCAGCCGGTAGAGTTCAAAGGTTATAAGCCTACCAGCCTGCCCTGCAGATTTTGCGCATGCCAGCCTCCGTAATCTTGTGAGCCAATTCCTTAAAATCAATCTATCTATATCTATAAAACACACACACACACACACACCCTATTTGTTCTGTTTCATTGGAGAACCCTGACTCACACACTTAGGAACCCTGCAAAGTGCCTGAGGGAAGCCCTCCCCAGATGGTTGTTTATATTAATTCCGTGAAGAGTTGAGGGGGTCTGTGTGTCTCATCTGTAAGCGGAGACCCCCATCTTCACAGCCTCTATCAGCTCCACACCCTGTGCATCCATGCGGTGCTTCTGGCTGGGCTGAAATGGGAGGAGAGAGTAAGACCCAAGAGTCTTGACTCAGGCTCCCTGCAATTAGATGAGCTTCGGGGGAAAATTTAAATCCAGAGGCCCTAACTCATGTTCTCCCTTTGATTTCCCTTCTGGTACTGTATTTTGAAACTAATCTTTGTTAAATAAAAATGGTTGATGACAAATTAATATCTCCCTCCCAGCAAATACAGTGTGATGGGCAGTCGTCTACACGCTTAGGTAACATCTGATCACCATCACTGGGTTTTGGTGTCCACAATAGTTTGCTATAAATAGATGTTAAAAAAGACATACTTTAAGACTTACTCTGCAGTTATGATTATGAACATCTGTTAATGTTTACAGAAGTCCCAGATTAAGTTAGATAATGTCAGAGCAAAGAATGTACACGGAAACTCCCACACCCTTCGGGTTTTACTTTTATCCACAAACGTGTTGGGAGACTCAGGGCACAGCGCTTCTCAGGGGGCAAGTTCATGATCATTAAAGCATGAAGGAGCCCATAATATCAGTGGTGCTCAACACAGGGGCTTTCCAGAAGAAGCCTCGCTTTTAAAGGCTGGAACTTCACCAGAACTTAAATGTGCCTGGACACACAAGCCTCGCCTAGAAGCAGGCTCCAAGGTCTTAAACCTCACTGAGCAAAAGAGGCCACACATAACCCAAGAGGCCCTGGGGGAGCCTGTACCCCAGAAATGGCGGAGCTCGTTTGTGCCTTGGAAGAAAATCGCAGCCTCTGTCAAATGATGTCATCTCACCCCGCAACCCTGACACGTCTTAAATAATATTTTGAGGCTGATCTTGACATGCTTGATCGAGCTTCTGGCAGAAGTTTCTCTTTCTATTTATTTATTTGATTAATTTTTACTTTGTCAAGAGCTGACTCAGGACAATTGGACAGGAAAGCTGGTTCATTCTGCCTGGGCTCCCTTGGTGACTGATTTTTGACCTACGAATGAAGTACGTCTTTGGATGCCCATTGTAGTTTATCTATTTGTAGAAAACGAGGCATTTTCATTAGTATTATTTTTAATATAAGACTGTGAAACTGTGCATGGTTCTTCCTTACGTGTGTTGATCTCCTTTATTTGGGTGGTTATGTTTATTTCTCATTTTAATTGTGTCTCCTTTTCCCATTGATTAGATTTGCCAGAAGTTTACATTTTATTCATTTTTTTAAAGAGCTAGCTCATGGTTTTATTTATTAATTCCACTGGGTTTTATTTATTGTTGTTTTCTATTTAATTTTAATCTTTATTATTTTATTATTCTTACCATGTTCCTTTGGGTTGTTTTTGTTCCTTTTCTAGTACATAAAGTTGGTTGCTTTTCTCTTTTTAAAGATAACATTGTTTAAAGTTGTGAATTTCCCTGTAAGTTCTGCTATGTCAACATCCTGGAAAATCATCTGTTTATCACTTTCATTGGTTTAGATATGTTTTTATAGACAAATGAGATATTTTAGAGGAAAAATAAATCATAAGCAACAAAACACTCAAACAAAAAACCCTGAAATCACCAGAAATCCCATTTCCCAGAAAGATATATTGACATTTTAGTATACATTTTCTAGATTTCTCCTTTGCAAATTTATACATATAGATTTTTAAGTTTTGACAAAATGGGGTCACACTTAACACCATTTTGTTATATGTTTTATTTATCTAAATAATAAAATTAAAACATCTTTCCTTGTTATTAAGACTAAATTTACACTGTCAGTTTTAATGGCTGTTGAGGATTTATTCTGTTGTACAGATATCCCATAATTTACACTACCAATTACCTATTATTAGACATTTAGGTTGTTTTCATTTATCTTGTCATCATAAAAAAAAAAAAAAGCAACCACACTGCAATGTATATTCTTGTTGCTGAATATTTGCATACCTCCATGATTATTTCCTCAGGATAAAGTTGTAGTAATAGAATTGTTGGCTGAAAGGAGTTGGTATGGCTTTAAGACTTTTAACGTATTGTCTTTCATTTCTCCCCAGAACAGGTGTACCAGTGATTTGCTGTCAGCCTAGAAGCTCCCGTTTCCATCTACCCTCACCAATACTGAGTGTGTTTGATTTGGGACAATTGGTGGGAGAAGAAAAGGTTATTTTAATCTGAATGTATTTTGTTATTAGAAGGGGTGAATATTTTTGTACATTTATTTACCACATAGTTTTTGGATCGCCTTTTCACATCCCTTACCCATTCATCTTTATTCTTATTAATTTACAAGGGCTTTTTGCTGTTTGTCATATATATTACAATATTTTGGCCATTTTATTGTTAGACTTTCAAATTTGCTTAAGTATTCTTGCCTTGCGGAATTTGTAAAGTTTTATTCAGTTAAATATATCAATCTTTTCTCTTTCATGGTTTTTGTTTTTGCACATATGCTTAGAAAGATCTTACTTACACAATGAAGATCAAATGATTATGCATTTCTTCTTATTTATTTGTTTACATTTAAGTCTTATACGCATCTGGATTTATTTTAGTGTGTGATAGAAACTGATTTTATTTCTTCCCAGTAGCCAGTTGGTCTCAGTCATACCCTACCCTTTGCCCATGGAAGTGACAGTTGTCATATAAAACTTGTATACTGGCATACCTTGTTTTATTGCACTTTGCTTTATTGTGCTTTGCAGATTTTGCATTTTTTACAAATTGAAAGTTTGTGGCAACTCCGTGTCAAGCAAGTCTGTTGGAGCCATTTTTCCACCAGCAGTATTTTTAAATTAAGGTATGTACATTGTTTCTTTTCATATAATGCTATCGCACACTTATTATATTAAATACTATAGAGTAAACATAACTTTTATTTGCACTGGAAACCAAAATTAATTTGCTTTATTGCCATATTCGCTTTATTGTGATGTTCCGGAACCAAACCTGCAGTATTTCCGAGTTATGCCTGTATAGACATGCACAAAATCACGCCCTTGTGTCTGTTTCTGGCTTTCTATTTTTGGAGCTTTGAGTGTCCATTCACAGAGCCAGCTCCAGTCACTGTAGTGGCTGAAAGGGCCAGCTCTGGAATCCTTCTGCTGACACTTGAGCCTGTTCCCCTCACTGACAAGCTCTCTGACTTGGACAAGTCACTGAAACTCTGAACTTTGGTTTCCTGGAGGGTGGTTGTGAGGATTTAGAGGAAGGATACGTGTAGAGTTCTTGGCTCTGTACCTGACACATTCAAGGATTCCGTAATGTACGTATTACTGCCACTGACACATATATACCAGTGGAACCCGATGTCAGCGGCGTCCCCCTTACCCCTCAGGGTACACTTGGCTTCATCCCCCAAAGGGGGTAGAAGGAGGGAGCTGTGCAAGCCCAGAGCCAGCTCAAGATTCTAGTGAGTTCTGGGGCCGTCCCTGCTGCCTCTGCTGATCTTCACCACTTACCCTGGTTGTGAAAGTCTGTCCCTGCTCAGAGTTCCAGCCCCACCTCCATCCGAATCTCTCCCCCCAGCACTGATGATCGCAGTAGATGTTCCTAAGTCCAGGAAGCGGAGGGGGGGGGTGGTGGTGGGGGGACAGAGAAGGCACTTACGTGGAAGACAGGTGAGCATATAAAAGTGGAGTGGGAGGCCTCCCCATCAGGACCACTGGTCCAGGCACCCCGACAGTGGGTTTCACTAGGCTTCCCTTAACTGTCTTAGCACCTCTCCCCCTCTGTGTCCCCTCCCTTCTCTCACTCTCCCTCCTCTCCCTCCCTCCTTGTCCCTACCCTGGAGTCAAAACCACAAATGCCTTCTCATGCCTCCAACAGAGCAGCTGCCCCATCTTCTGTCACCCTAGCTCCTGCCTAGTCCACATCCACAGGCTTTCCTCCTCCCTGAGAGGCCCTCGCAAGGCATTTTCCCAAACAAAGACAGTTCCTTCCCTAAGAGGGGTTTGGTACCGGTTGTCAAGATGCTAAAATAGTCTTCACCTTGTCATGTTACCAATAATAATAATAATAATAGCATCCACAGTTATTCAATGCATACCATAAGCCAGACACATACTATATATTATGTCTTTTAAACTTCACAACAATTCTACAAGGCAGCCATTGGGGGACGAATATTACAGAAGGAATGTGACTGGGGTTCAGAGAGCCGATGTGACCAGATCAGGCCACAGGTAAGTATCAGAGGAGGGCTTTGAGTGGCAAGGTGTCTGACTCCAGAATCTGGGCTCTTATCTACACCCTACACACCTGCCTTTTTAAGTCTCTTGATAAATATTTCTAACTTGTTCTTCTGAAAGATCTTACCAGCCTTCTGGTTTCAGGCAGGGGAATGTGGCATAAAAGCTAAATGCACTTGCTCAGTAATAGCCATGGGGGAAATAGGCATTGTTATATCTACTTTACAACTGGGGGGACTGTGAGGTACAGAGAGGTTAAGTGACCAGGCCAAGTCCTCACAGCAAGTCTCTGGCACAGCTGGGATTAAAATCCAGACCTCCCATCACCGGGTCTGGCGGCACCCCCGGCCCCCACCATGAACACTGCTTCCAGCCATCTGTCCTCACATCTGCCTTTGGCCCCTCAGGCTCTGCTTCCACCAAGTCCCCTGTGTCCTTTCTGCCAGGAGTGCTGAGCTTGCTTCTCTCAGTTACAGAGTCTGTTCAGGTCTCCCTACGTCCTTGGGGGCTGAACTGCTCAAACCCTCCCAACCCTGACACGGTCAGGCTCTGGGCTGATCACTTTATAGCTACTGGTCACTGGCTCCTCAAGAGCATTTTGTAAGGGGGAAATTACCACCATCTGCATGGGGGCTGCCCCACCCAACAGCCAAGCTTCCCCTCCACACGGCCTGCTGGGAACAGACACAGGCGCTCCTTTGTATGGGGCCTCCACTGACTGGGCCAGGCAGGCATGTGGCTCCGGAGGGCCCACTCGTAGGCTGGATACCTGTGATACGGCAAGCCCAAGGGGTTCATCCTGGAGCTTCTTCAAATCCCGATGCCATCCCTATCCATACGTATCCTCACAATAAACCTCCTTTTCTCAAGATGGCATGGGGGTATCTAGTCCTTGCAATCAAGATGTTAACACACCCCACTGACAGATGAGAGAACACAGGCTCTGGGAGGTTTCAGAACAATGTCGCACAGGTGGGAAGTGGCAGAGCTGAGACCCAAACTCAGAACCCTCTGATTCTGGAAGCCATGATCTTTCTGGGGATCAACACAGCGTTTACCAGCTACCCAAAGAGGCTACTGCCAACTGCAGAGACCAGCTCCTCCTCTCTTGGGTCAGTCTAGCCTCCTGGACCAGGCCACTGCCATTAGCTACCCTTCCTGGGGTGTGAACCACATGGCAAAGTGCTAAGGCCTTTCCCCCTGCACATGGTTTTATCCTTTAAGGTAGGTACTATTAGCCCAATTTTACAGGTAAGTAAACCAGATTTGAGAGAAGTGAAGTGACTTACCAAAGTCACAGAGCAAGAGATGATGGTACCAAGACTTAAGCCCAGGGTGGTCTACCCAGGGCCTCTGCTCTTAACTCCTGCAGAGTATTCCAGCAACAGAGGACCAGGCAACAGCTTCCATGCTGTTCCCTACGCACATCAATGCACACACACATTCTCTCACGCTGTTCCCAGTTTTCCTGTCCACATTCTTCCTGCCCCTCAGAATCCATTACAACTTCCCCTCCTCCAGGAAGTCCTCCCTGATACCCCTGCAGACAGTTCTCTATCCCTCTGCATCCCACAGTTCACTCTCCTGCCTTGGGTGGTGGGTCATCTCTTTCTTTGACCGGCTCCCCAGCAATGAGAGGGCAGGATCTATTGTGTACATCTCTGAGAACCCGGCCCCTGGTATGTTACAGTTTACAGAGCACCCTCAAGTCCATCCTCTCTCTCAGTCTACAACATTGCGCAAGAGTCAGCAGGGCTGGGACAACTATCCCATCCCAACCGAGGGAACTGAGGCTGCAGGAGGGGTGGTGCCAGCCAGGCCCGGGCCACACTGGCCTGATTAAAAAACCCTGTTCTTTGGACATGGCTTTGCAATGCAGATTTCATGCAAAGGCTGGGCAGTGAGTGACTCCAAATACATATTTACAGGTTCGTCAAGTGTTGCAGTGAGCCCACAGATTCCCCAGCTCCCTGCATAAAGAGACCTCATGAAAACCAATGAAGTCACACCCCCTGCACACAGAGCCCCTGCCTGCAGCTCCAGCGCGGTCCCTGCCGGGGTGCGTCCCCGTGGAATATATTCACATCACCTGAGTGTCGGCAGCAAGCCAGGGGCCCACCATCTCGTGCTCCTAGAGGGGCCAGTGGACCCCCATGTGGCCACTGAGCAAGCTGAGGAAGAGGAGTGAGGGTTGCTCTGGGTCTTGGAGCAGGCTTGTGGCAGGGCCTTGCTCACTCCCTGGGGAAAACTGGAACTGGGTTTCTGAGCAGGTTGCAGCTGCAGCCCCCCATAGTCTTTTGCTCTCTCTGTATTAGTCAGGATGGTGGGCTAAGCAGTAACCGATAATCCCCAAATCTCTGTGCCTTAATACTACACAGTTTATTTGCTCATGAAAATCCTCTGTGGTCCCAGGGAAGTGACTCGGTGATACAGGCTGCTTTGATCTCATAGTTCCCGTGTCAGTCTGAGCCACCCCCCACCCCATGATCCCTGCCACAGAGGGAGAGAGAACCATGAATTGTACCAGAATTGCTCTGCATAGCCTGAAAGTGCCACCTGGCACTTCCACTCATATTTCATAAGCCAGAAATAGTTACATGGTCCTGACAACTCAGGAAAGCTGGGAAGTTTCCTGTATGCCAAGGCAAAAAGGCCATTTCACTAGACACTAATAACTGTCCATGACACTTTTTCCAGGGGCCCAAATATTGTGGTTCTCTCTATTTCTCCTGCGCTTGAACCATTTTTAAAGATACTTATTTAGGGAAGTGTATTAGTCAGCAATTGCTGTACCAATGCTGCATAACCGACCACTCGAAAACTCAGCAGTTTACAACTATAGCATTCACTTTTCTTGTTCACAAATCACAGATTGACTGGTATGGCTGTACTCCAGGTTTCAGGTTGGCCTGGCTTGGCTGCAGGCAGTGGGTTGGATTCAGTCTTCTCTTTGGGTCAGCAGCTGTTCTGGGTGTTTTCTTCTCATGGCAGATCAGAGGAGCACAAGAGGCCAAACCATGTCAGCACATTCAAGGCCTCTGCACAAATCACATCTGCTAACATTCCATTGGCCAAACCAAGTCACGTGGCCAAACCCAAAGTCAGGGATGGGGCGGTGCCCTCTGCCCACCACCACAAAGCCATGCAGACATGAAGATGTATAATTCTATTAAGGGAAGGAGTAAAGATTTGGGAGCAGTGACCCAATCACCACGAGAGCTTTTTGGGAAAATCATGGGATTCAAGAGTCCCACCGATGGTGGTTGGAATCCCAGCTCTACCCTCAAGCCTCTCTACCCCTCTGAGTTTCAGCAGCACCTTCTATAAAATGGGGCTAATCCTTTCTCTCAGGATTCCTGTGCTACTCAAAAATCACAAGTAACAGTTGAGTTCCCACCACATCAAGCACCAGGGGAAATGCTTTATATCCACCATGAGCTCGTCATCCCTTGAAGGCACACTTCTCATAATTCATGCATCAGTGTGGATTAGCATGTGGAGTAGACTCCCACTGGAGAATAGATTTAAGACCTGGGAACCCAGGGATCCACCAGGGTAGAGAGAAGGATGCTGAAAGGCAAGCGAAAGTCAAAGTCTACAATTTCCAGAGCCTGTGAATGCTGCCCTCAGGGCTTTGGAAGGGCTGAGGGCTCAGGGGTATGGCTTTGCCACAGGGGTCCCTTCTCACTCAGGCATTCCTTCCCTCCACAAATATTGATTGAACGGCAGCCCTGAACTAGGCTCTAAGGATGGGGAAACTGAGGCACAGAGAGATTTTTTTCCCTGTTCTTCCTGAATTTACAGCCTGTATTAGTCAGGATGCTCCAGAGAAACAGAACCAATCGGAGGTATATATACATACAAACAGTCCCCATCTTAAGGTTAAACTTATAATGTTTTGACTTTATGATGGTACAAAAGCGATACGCATTCAATAGAAACCTTACTTTGAATTCTGAATGTTGATCTTTTTCTGGACTAGTGATGTGTGATGTGACCCTCTCTCCTGGTGCTGGGCAGTGGCAGCGACAGCTCCCAGTCAGCGATCACGAGGGCAAACGATAACCAGTGTGTACCCGGACAAGCATTCTGTTTTTCACTTTCAGTGCAGTATTCAATAAATTACATGAGACCCTTTATTATAAAACAGGCTTTATGTTAGATGATTTTGCCCGACTGTGGGCCAGTGTAAGGGTTCTGAGCATGTTTAAGGTAGACTAGGCTAAGCTATGTTGTTCGGTAGGTTAAGTGTATTAAATGCATTTTTGACTTAATGATGTTTTCAACTTATGATGGGCTTATGGGGACAGATCGAGGAAGATGTATATATAAAAAGATTTATTATAAGAAATCGGCTCAAGTGATGATGGAGACTGAGAAGTCCCAAGATCTGTAGACAGGCAAGCTGGAGACCCAGGGGAGACAATGGTATAAGTTCCATTCTGAAAGCCAAGGGCAGGAAGAAAAAACCAATGTCCCAGCTCAGGCATTCAGGCAGGAGGAGCTCCCCCTTCCTCAAGGAGGGTCAGAACTTTTGTTCTATTCAGTCCTTCAACAGATTGCCTAAAGGCCATCCACACTAGGGAGGGCAATCAGCTCTTCCCCTTCTACCACTTCAGATGTTCCGCTCACCCAGAAACACCCTCACAGACACACCCAGAGGAACGTTTGACCAAATATCTGGGCATCCTGTAGCCCACTCAGGTTGACACATAAATTTACTATACACGGCCTAACAGGGAAGGCAGAAACTGAAGAAGTAAATACAAGTGGGATGAGGGTAAGAGAGCAGAAAAATAAGGCTGTGTGAGAACTCACAGCAAGTAGTCCTTGCCTGGCGTGGGAATACTTAACTATGCTTCAAGGGTGGAAGGAGAGGCAGAGGCACTGAGTGGGGTTTCCAGCGCCCACGAGCAGGTGGAGGGGGCATTTTTGGAGCCAGAGAACTTTCTCTCTGCCCACGAATTACACAGTGATGACCAAGGCTATCAAGTTCTCCATGGTGCTTGGAGGGGAAGGCAGGCATCTTAAGATTTCTCATCAAAATCAAAAGTCTTATAGGTAGGGGAATTTGATTTAATGTGGCCCAATCTGTTGAAAGATCACTGAGATTCAGTAGCCATAAGTCACCTCAAGGGAGGGTCCCTGGCATGAGATTTTGCTAGTCTTTGGCTTAATTTTTTAAAATAGTGCTGATTTCTTTTCACCTTTTTTAAAAAAATGTATTTGATCCTCACAACAATTCTGTAAGGGAGGTATTGTTATTTCTATTCCCATTCTTATAGATAACACAGAGAGGTTAAGTAACTTGCCCAAGATTGCACAGCCAGGCAGCCTGGCCTCAGGGTCTATGCTTTAACACCAAGCTGTTGTCTCACCTGTTTTTGTCCAACCAGAATTTCGGTGTTTGTTTCTAAACAGCCGGGTGACCCGTGTCCTGAAGAGGATCCACTCTGGGGCAACCTTCTGAACAGGATTGGGTCCATCACGAATTTGGAACAATCCAAATTCATTCAGCAGCTCATTTCCTTACTTGGTCAGCACCATGCTGGACACACAAACAGGTGAGGAGATCCCTGCCTTCAAGAACTCCACAGATTCCTGGAATTCCACACGTCCAGCTTCCTTCCTTTGGCTAAAGGACTCTTCCTGAGAAAAGACCACTTTACCTGCAGAGTGTTCCTTTGCCCGACTAGCTACAGTACAATGACCCCAACTCACGGGTCCTGCCACGGTTCCATCCTGCATTTGAGCACTCACTGCAGTTTTCCTGCAACAGGAATGGGCCCGAGGTCATCCTGGTTAAGGGTAAACCAATATTTGCTCTTGATTTTGAAAAAGGGAGGGGATTCAATCGCCTGTCCCAGCCATGACTGGCAGAGGTTGTGAGAAGGTGACTTTTCCATTAAAAGCCCAGCTCATGTTTTATGTATTTCTAAAGAGCCACAATGTGAACTTAATTCCTCCTCTCTTTAAGACAAGAACCCCAAAGTTAGTATTTAAAAATGTCACATGCAGCCAGAGGCCTCCGTGGGTCATGGAAGGCTGGGCAATTTATACTAGGAAGTCATAAAATTGATGCCAAATGATTTCAAGACCCAGAGAGTTGCCTAAGAGGTCGAGAATAGAAAATTTGAAACCAACCCATGAATAAATCTTAGGAAAGCTGATAGCAGAGCTTTAAAAAAGGAAGCTGGTAAATAGGCTGAGTTTAAACTTTGAATTCACATTAGGAGGGTTAGTGAAAGGAAGTGACCCTTAGATTGGCAGTGAATTGTGGAGAGTCATTGTGTACATGCAGTACCAAGGTCACCTCAGCTGAAGCAGTGTCCTTATTAACCAACAGGACAACAGAGACACTGGGGCTCAGAGCTAGTGAGTGGCAAAGCTGGGATTTGAACCTGAGCCTGCCTGGATTGATGCATGTGAAAGACTTAGAACAGTGCTGGGCACACAGGAAGCACAGTATCCGCGGTATCATTATCATCATCATCATCATCATCATCATCATCATTTCAAAGCCTAAAGACATAAGCTTTAGGGGCTCATAGGTCTCATGGTGTGATCCCTTCAAAAAAGACTCTTCCTGGCTATCACCCAAAAGTTACCTCAGTTATTCTGGAAACTCAAATTGATGTGTTGCCGAAAGTGGATCATGGTAGAAACTGTTAACCATCATTGACTAATCCCAGCGCCCACTGCTGACCCAAAACATTATGTGTAGGAATAGCTTTTTATTACCCGTCTTGTCTTTCAATTGCTTTTTTTACCAACATACTGTAGATCTTTCCATATCAGTAGCCTAAGGCCATGGCTAGCTGCAGGTGGGAGGACCCTGGCAAAGCCGGGTCCAGGAAAGGTGCCCAGTGCAGTGATGGATTTTTTTGTTGCTTATCATTTCTCCCTATGACCAAACCTAATTATTAATTACCATCCTTCAAATTAACTCCCTGAGATTGATCAATTTGTTCATGAAGGTTGAACATTTCTGTGAACTGACTCAGTGATCACACACACCAGAGCACAGAAAGCAGGGCCACTCCCTTTGTTCTGTTCTGTTTTGTTGTGTTTGTTTGGTTTGGTTTGGTTTAAGCACCTACACCCCCAAAGCAATTCTTTTTCATTTTTTCTCAAAAATCACCCACCTCGGGCCTGCACAGCCCGCCCTTCCCCTCCCCAGCCTTTCACCGCCTAGCAGAATCCTGCTAATCCTGTGACATTCAACGCAGGGGCTGCACATTTGAACCACCTAGGGAGACTTTAAAAAAAATCCTGAGGCCTAGGCCACGCCCCCAACCAATTCAACAAGCAGCTGCGGGAGCAGGGCCCAGGCACCGGGAGTTCTAAAGCTCATAGGTGACTCCAATGTGCTGGGGATGGGAACCACCCAATTCTATGCCAAGCCCAAAGGCTTCTGTTTTGTGCAGCGGCCTCTAATTTCATCTGCTCCCACCCTAATGTACACATACACCGCAATTATTTTTCTTTTAAATAATAACATTATTTGTGAACCTTTCTTTGTTCACTTTGGAGTAGGTAGTATATTCAAAATTTTAAAGGTACCCAAGGGTAGTGGGAAAAATCTTCCTCCCACTTGGCGGCTCCCCTCGGCAGAAGGAAAGTTCTTCATCCTCTGTTCTCTGAGGGCACCGTGACTGAGGGAACTGGCACAGTCTTTAGGTCACTGAGGCCTGCGTTTGAATCCTGCTGCTGTCATTGACTTCCCATATGGCCTTGGATTAGTCATTTCAGGTCTCCGATCCTTGGTTTCCTATCAATAAAGTGGAGACAACAGCCCCTGCCCCTTGGAGCTGTGAAGGAGGATGAAAGAGGCGTTGGGTCCTCTGCTGCAGCCTAGCAAATGATCCCAACATTTAGAAGCTTATAAAACAACCGTTTTATTCGCTCAAGATTCTATGGGTCAGGAATTCAGGCCTGGGTGATTCTGGTCCATGAGGGGTCCCCTGGGGTCATTCTCCTCACCAATGGCTGGGCTGGATTAGAAGGTCCGAGACAGCTCCGCTCACGTGACTGTCTCCCTGGGGCCCCTCTGCTTGGCCTCTCCCCCATGACCAGCGTGAGCTTCCTTGCAGCACGGTCTCTGGTGGTCAGACGTAGATGGCTCTCCCTCAAGAAGACTGTAAAGCAGGAAAGCGGACATGCTGCCGGTGTCCTAAGGCCCAGTCTCAGAAGTTACCTGATCCACCCAGATTGAAGAGGAGAAGAATAGGGGCTTCCCTGGTGGCGCAGTGGTTGAGAGTCTGCCTGCCAATGCAGGGGACACGTGCCCAACAAACGATAGATCCCACCCTTCTTCTCAGCACACGGTTCTTATGCCTTTTACTATAGTTCACTGTTTAAATATGTCTTTTAAGCTCCATCCCCAGTGCCTGGCCAAGAGCTTGGCACAGAATAGATGACCAGTAAGTGTTTCTCTGAAATCTCAGAGGTGGCCTTGAGGCCACTATTCATCCAGGCCCGTGAGTGCTAACAGGGTGGGTTCCTAAAATGTGAAGTCATGAGATGCCCCTCCTGACCTCCCCCTCCCCCCACCCTCTTACATGCCGGTCACTCTGGTCTGCTGTGTCCACAGCCTGAAAGGCCCTCCTTCTTTCTTGTCATCACCGTGTCTTCCTGTCCGAATTCTCCACGTTCACCACCATGAAATCACTTGGCCCGGAAACCTTCCTCAATCTCCTGAGCAGGAAGACGCAGCACATATGTTTGAGCATCTACTGTGTCACGGGCACATTGTCAGACACTCAGGATGAGCACGACGAGGACAGGTGAAGGGTGGAGATGCATGAGGACCGGGGGGCAGTGGGAGCAGAGGTGGAAGACATGAGAAAGGCATGACACGGTTCCCATCTGGAAGGACAACAAGGTGAGTGAGAAGGGATTTGGCGACTAGACCAAGCAAGGTCTCAAATGCCCTGTGATGAGTTGGAGCTTCATTCTCCAGGCAAAAGGGACCCATAGCAGGCGTTTTTAGGATTAGGGTTAAGGTTAGGGTGAGGGTTAGGGTTAGAGACATAACTAGACATGTGGGCAGTTGTGCAGATCAACAGAGGGCAAAGAACTGATGTTTCATCATGTGCCATCTTGGTACTCAGAGTTCTGAACCCTAAACAGTCAGAGCAAGGCTCTCTACTGCAAATCCCCCCTGCCCAGGTGAAAAAGGAGATGAGGCCTGGGAGGGGAAGGGGATTGCCCACAGTGAGGGCCACGAGCCTTTGGCCATGCCGCTGGATTCCAGAAAACATGTCCGCCAGACGTGTGTCTGACATTGAGAAATGTCTTAGCAGCACAAGGAGTGATGATTGATAGGTCTGATGTATGCATTCCCATTATTATTGAAATTTATACACATTCTACCGATCGAAGACTCTCTCGGTGCATGAGTCTCATTTAATATTCACAGCTGTTGTTTTTCAACTGGAAACCTAAGCGTCTGGCCCCTGGATTGACTAAGCTGAAATCTGGGGGCACCTTCCAGAAAGCAAATTCTGGACATAAAGCTCTCATTTGGAAAGTGCCCTCTGCCACTAATTTACATGTGACCTGGGCACCCGGCCACTGAATCTGAGCCATAGTCTAGGAGAATGAACCAGGTCACAGACAAAATGATCCAGCCCAGACCCTCACATACGCGAGAAGGCTCCACTTCCGTCTGACTATTCATTTAGTCGTTCATTCGTTACCAGATATTTTGAAACACCTACTATTTGCCAGGCCCTGCAGTAGGTACTAAGGATACAGCAAAATCACTGTAGACAAGGATCCTGCTCTCCTATGCCTTACTGTCATGTGGAGCAAATAGATTTTCAACAAGCCTGTTGTTCATCCTGGCAGGCAAAGTGGGCTCTGGCAGCCTCAGAAAGCTTTGGGGAAGCAGTGCAGATTCTCGATGTTGGGATGTATGTACTGCAGTGGTCCCGGCGAGGAGCTACGGACGGGGTGCAACAGAGCCCAGTGCAGAGGCACAGCACGAGTAGAGACACAGTCAGGCGAGCTTGGGGGCAGCAGCTCTAACCTAGAGGGGCTAAAGAAGAGCAGTGCAAGACAAATGCATGCTGATGCATGCTGATCCCAGGTCGTGGGGGCCTTGAATGCCAGGTTAAGGAATTGAGACTTCATTCTGTGGGCAGTAGGCAGCCCCTGGAGGTGTTTGAGGAGGGGAGTGATGCAGAGCTGTACTGAAGATAAGAAACAACAGAATCCTTAAGATGTGGGTCCACCCCACCCTCAAGGGTCCCTGGAACGTGCTGCCGCTGCCCCTGCTATGCTCAGTCCACAGCCCCGCCAGGCGGTTTCCTAAAGACACAAACTCTAAGAGCAGCTTAGAAGGAATACTCTGAGAAACCACTTGGGTGGGGATGGTGTTCCCAGGGATGTTCTCACATAAGAGCAGTGTCCATCACCACGTGCAACGGTGTTAACGGACTGGAAGAGTTAGATATGCAAGTGTGGACCAGAGCTGAATTCCTCAGTGCAGTAGTCCCAGGCTTCCAACAGAGGGTCTGCTCTGGCCCTCACCCAGGCCGCCCTTTCCCTCCTCTGAACAAATGGTCAAACAAATATTAAGACCATTGTTTGAAAGGATGGCCACACAGCTAGCATTCCCAAGGCATTCAGGTCTCATCCCAGCCCTGGCACTGCCAGAGGGGGGCAGGCACTGTGCTGGGTCCCGCTCAACTCTCTCCATCACTGGGCAGGATGGAGGGTATCATCTCCATCATCCAGAGGTGAAAATGCGGGCTATGAGAGGTTAGAAATTTGTCCCAGTAGCAGAGCTGGGATTATAACTGGAGAGTTTTGAATATTCTGGATTAAGATGTCCAGATTTACAAAAACCCTGTGGTCAAGTGTCAAGAAGGTGATTTCATCAGAGTAGGAAACTCTGCAGGGAAGACCTGCCATCAGATTAGACTTGAGGTGAAGGAGGGGAAGGAAATGTGCCCAGAAGTTAGCGAGCTTCTGAATTTATAGGCAAGACACCAAGTTTGGAGAAAGGAAACAAGAGACAAACCACATTAGAAAGAAATGCCCTGCTTGGTGCATGAGTCACCTGGCTGCCTGCAATAACACCTAGAAAAAAATGCAGAATGCCAACACTGTTAGGAAAAGATACATTTTGCTGACATGAGTAAATCAGAGCCAGGGAAGAGTGATAGAAGGGGAAGCCACGCGGATGAGTGGGCTTGCTGTTCCGAAAGCTAGAGCTCCCAGGCATGCCTACAGAGCTCCCAGAGGCAGCAGAAGGGATCCCATGCCCCGTTCTGGATGTGTGTCTGAGTGTGTGCATGCACGTGTGGACTCACATGTGTCTGCGTGTGTGTACATGTGTGAGACATGTGTGAGAGTGTGTGAGTTTATGCGTGTGCACAGTATGCGTGTGTGTGCCTATGTGAGTATGCATCTATGCTCACACAGTCTGTGCGTGTGCATGTTTGCATGGGTGTGTGTGCACATGTCCATGTGTGTGCAACTGTGTGCGCGCAGGTGCGCAGGCACATGTGAAAGTTTATGAGCACGTGTGCGTTCACACACGCACATGCATTTTAGGGGAGCTTGTCATCACGTTGGTCTTCCCTGCCCCCACCAATGCAAGTGGCAAATTGGCGTGCAGGAGGAGAATACACATCTCGTAATCTTGGAATCTGGGCTACTATGGCACACAGTAGTTGCTAATATGTACCTAAGTCAAGCCTAAAAACGGGCTCTTGCCCAGGGCATCCACTGTTTGATTCCCCCGAAGACATGAAGAGTTTAGGATGAGGGATTGAAAGTGGATTCCATTTTCTGCCGGTAGAGTGGGAATTGATTTCCTTCTCTTGTCCTACCGGCCCGTGATTCCTCTCCCGCCTCATTCCCGGCCCTCCTGCTTCATCCCAGCTATGCTCCCCTTCCTTCAGCTTCAGGATTCATTCTCCCCCCCTTGGGACCTTTGCCAGGTGCTCTTCCTTCACAAAGCACTCACTCTCTCTCCATGCTTTTCGGTGACCCCAACACCAAACCCAAACTTCACCTCCCTCCCTCTATTCACACCTCAGGGCTCAGCCCAGACACCATGATTTCCTGGAAAACTTCATTTTTCCATAGTTGGGGTTTTTTTTAACTTTTTTTAAAAAAGAAGCTCTACTGATATATTCATGTGCCCCACAATTCACCCATTTAAAATGAACAATTCAGTGGTTTTAGTACCACTGCCACAATTTAATTTTAGGAAGTTTTCATCTCCCCCAAAAGAATCCCCAAAACCATAAACAGTCACTCTCCATTCCCTCCTCCCCCAGCCACTAATCTTCTTTCGGTCTCTATGAATTTGCCTATTTGGGGCATTTCACGTAAGTGGAATCATGGAATGTATGGTTTTTTGTGACCAGCTTCTTTCACTTAGCATCATGTTTTCAAAATTCATCCATGTTGTAACATGTATCAATACTGCATTCCTTTTTATTGACAAATAACATTTAGCATGTGGTGTGAATATACCACATCTTATTTATCTACTCAGCGGTTGATGGACATTTGGGTAGTTTACATCTTCTTTTTGGCTATTATGAATAATGCTGCTGTGAACATTTGTGTACAAGTTTTTGTGTGGGCGTGTTTTCAGTTCTCTTGGGTACAGACCTAGGAGTGGAATTGCCGGATCATATGGTAATTCAATGTTTAATTTTCTAAGGAACCTCCAAACTGTTTTCCAAAGTGGAAAAGTAGCTGTCCCATCTTAAATTCCCACCAGCAATTATGAGGAATTCAACTCCTTCACATCCTCATTATCACTAGTTATTATCTGACTTTTTGATTCTAGCCATCCTAGTGGGTGTGGAGTAGTATCTCATTGTGGTTTTGATTTGCATTCTCTGATAACTAATGGTAACTTACCATCAGTAACTTTTCAGTGCTTATTGCCATTTGTGTATCTTCTTTGGAGTAACGTCTATTCAAATCCTTTGTCCATTTTTTACAATCATTTGTCTTTTGGTTTTTGAGTTCTTTATATATTTATAAATACTAGGCCCTTATCAGATATATGATTTTCAAATATTTTCTTCCATTCTATAGGCTGTCTTTTCACTTTCCTGATGGTTCCTTTGAAGGAAAAAATTTTTTTTTATTTTGATATAGTCCAGATGTATCTATTCTTCTTTTGTTGCTTGTGCCCGTGGTGTCATATCTAAGAAACCAGTACCTAACCCGAGGTCACAAAAATTTACCCCTACGTTTTCTTCTAAAAGTTTTTTAGTTTAAACTCTTACATCTAGATCTATGATTCATGTTGAGCCTTCAACAATTATTTGTTGGGCAGCTACTATGTGCCAGTCACTGATCTAGGGCTGGGTAAACCTCAACACATCGGTGAGCAAAACAGGCAGCCGACCATCCTTGAAAAGCTGACATCCCAGTGGAGGAAACAGACAATGATCAAGAAAACAAACAAACAGGATAAATTGAACTGGTGTTGAGCCCTGGATAATGAAACCCCATGACATATTCAGAAAACCAGGTAGTTCCATGAGCCTGGAGCCCTGAGCAGGTGTTGAGGGCTTCAGTGGGAGGTGGGTCACAGGGGCTGGCTAAAGGGCCCTCCTAACTCTTTCCTTGTTTAAAAATGGCAGACTGAGGTCCAAGAAGGTGAGGTCAGGTGTCCAGCACTGCACGGCCAGGCAGTAGCAGCACTGAAACAAGGCTTTCATTTCCTAGGGTTCCTTGGCCCAATGTCCATCACTCCCCTGGGGCTGGCAGCCAGGCTGTCGCTGGAGGAACACAGTGCATTTTCTACACAGCAAGGTTTGGGTTTCTTGCTAGCATCATGGGTAGAAAGGAGCAGAAAGTGCTCTGATAGTACCTGAGCAGTGTCTTGCTTGAACTACTAAAACCCTCTTAGATTAGATAATCCACATGATGATTTTTATGGGCAATCCCCTCACTGCAAAAGGTTCTGCTTTTAGACAGGCTATTTCTGCCTTCCGTTTTGATAAGATAATATCTCAGTTAATCCATTTCTCTGTTGCGCTCTGCTGAAACTTCTCCCTTAATCTTCATTATCTCTCACCATGTGCTTTTGTTGGGACTTCACTGGACCAGATTCACCCCCAGCCTCCGTGCAGTTGTAAGAAGAGGAGATAACATTCAGAACAACTCAGAGCTTTGCCCATCTAGGGCCCATGTTGGCTGTCACTCACCTGAAGTTTCACCCACTGGACTCCCAGGTTCCCAGGTCACAGGAAAAATTCCTTATTCTGACACATCTTCCCTTTGGGGAGGTCTGTGGCTACTTTGTGGGACTCTCCTGGCAACGGGAAAGAACAAAAATCTAATTATTAGTCTGCCAAATGGGGCACTTGCACCAGGAATCAGCATTTCAGAGTTTTAACAGTAATTAGAGTGGTCTCAGTCTGAGACTGCAGACAGGGTTCATCCTGCAGGTCACCTCTGACCTCGTCCCCAGGGAGAGGGAGAATCAATTAGCCTACCATGGCTGGGGGGACCCTCTTTGCTGGTGGAGACAGCTCTCCACCAGGAATCAGGAGATGAGGCTCATGTGTCATTGGGCGAGTTATGTCACCCTTTCTGGGTCTCGATTTTTTTCTATAAAAAATGGCAGATTTGGCTTTGTCTCTAAGGTTCCTGGGCTCTAAGCCAGCTTCATGAACTTGTATATAGTTGGGCAACAGTGACTGCTTGGTGCCAAAGTGTTGACTTTGATGAGGGTGTTGGGGGAGAGGGTGAAGAGATTTACTTCTTAAAGGAGATCATTGCTGTATGCTTAAATGTGTCAAGTCCACCCTAGTCGCCACTAGCCACTTGTGGCTTTTAAATTCCAATTGATTTAAATGCAATACAATGTAAAAGACAGTACTTGAGCACATGAGCAATGTTTCAGGAGTCTTGGACTGTGAAGATAGAAAATATTTCTATCTTTGCTGAAAGTTCTAACTGACAGCACTGGTGTAGATAGCATTTTCTCATGAATCATCTTGAATTTTACAACAATTCAGTAAGATGAGGGGGAGAGGCCTAACAAGATTGAGAGATTCAGTTCTACCCTGTGCTTCCCAGGTATAGCTTTTGCATACACGTTGCGTGCAATCCGCTCAACATCTTGTCAAAGAAGATGTCGTTATTTCCTTTTTTAAATAGGAAAACTATGGCCAGGGAAGCAAAGTAATTTACCCAAAGTTACTCAGCTGGCAACCGACCCCACCGCCCTGCACAGTGGCAGCCAGACAGGGGCGGGCATTGGATTCTCCAGATGAAGAGACCGAGGCTCAGGGAGGTCACATGGCTTGGGCAGGGGTCCCTGCTCTGGAGGGGCTCAGCAAGGCCTCTCCCCAGTCTAGCCAACAGGGACCCATGAAGCAGGGGCTTCCAGCCACTGGTCCTAGATTCTAAAAGGAACACTTTCTGTCTGGAAAATAACAAATCAAGAGAAAATTCAGTACTTCCTTGGTGGCATAGTGGTTAAGAATCCGCCTGCCAACGCAGGGGACACGGGTTCTATCCCTGGTCTGGGAAGATCCCACATGCCACGGAGCAACTAAGCCCGTGAGCCACAACTACTGAGCCTGCGCTCTAGAGCCTGGGAGCCACAACTACTGAGCCCACGCACCACAACTACTGAAGCCCGCACACCTAGAGCCCATGCTCCGCAACAAGAGAAGCCACCGCAATGAGAAGCCCGCGCACTGCAATGAAGAGTAGCCCCCGCTCGCCGCAACTAGAGAAAGCTTGCGTGCAGCAACGGAGACCCAACACAGCCAAAACTAAATAAATAAATTTATAAAAAGAGAGAGAAAATTCATGCCCTTGCAGTGATGAAAATGAAAATTGCCAATTTGCTAGTCAAAAAGCATTTCCCTGTTTAGAGATAAGAGTAAATTTGAGTCTTTGTTATCAGTGATTAATTCATTACAGCGCAGAGTCTCCCTGCGGTATCCAGCCCCACTGTGTGGTTTAGGAAGCCCATGTACCTGGCTGTAGCAGCTGGCCAATCCCCAAACTCCCTTTTGCCTGATCTCCTTGCCAACACTGCTCAGTGATTCTTTTTAAGTTTTAAGGGAAGTCTGCCATGTGTGTGTGTGTGTGTGTGTGTGTGTGCACGCGTGCGCACGCACACACGTGTCACAGTGTCTGGGGCTGTCTCATTAGGTTAGAGAAATGAGGGAACCTTTCAACGAAGCAGGCTCCTAACTGATGTCTGCACTCAGACCGCTGGGCTGGGTGGACGTCAGGAGACCCAGGCCCCAAACCTAGCTTGCCTCTTCTTCCTTGAGCCTTTCAATTTAATTTAATAAGAATTTACTGTTGTCAGGAAAGCTGCTAGCCAGGGAAGCAAAATGGGTTTCAGCTTTCATGCCAACGTCAGTTGATTGGTAGCCACTGCCTCCGGTGCTAGATGGGGAAGGACGCTGAGGCTCAGTGGGCGAGAACACCTTGATTGATTACTCATGTCTACCAGGACCCAGGAGTGGGGAGTGGCCTCAGCCTACACCAAGATGAGGCACATAGTAATGATGATATAAATAATAATCATGGTAATTAGAAGAAAACCCTCCTGGTCAGGTCGTTGGGGATAACAAGTGAGATCTTAGATGTGAAGGTACATTGTGACCTGGACAGATGGACTCATGATGTCTGGGCTCTTATTAATGTTTTGATTGTGAATCATGATTTCCTTGTTCATGCAACTTGATCCTCCCCGCCCCGCCTCCCCAGTGTTGCCAGGCCTTGTCATAAGCCTGGACGCAGCAGCGATGTGGAAGGAGATCCATGGGTAAATGCTCATTCATTCATTGATTCATTCAGGCACTCAGCATTCCTAGCTCTGTTCATTTCACTCAGGATACATTTCAAACAGTCTTTTGAGATCCAAGTACCAGCACCAAGATAATCCAGGTGTCTGTCCCCTCAGCGCTCCTGGAATAGTTGTCCTTTGGACTTGACCTTCAGGGAAGGGAGGAGATTGGTATTCCACCCAGGGCTGGACGATGACCACCCTGCCAGGACCACTGAGGGAGACTCCAAGCTCCAGAGCTGAGCGCACAGTTTATTTGGTAGATGATCCAGGGAAGCACCACTAAGGGGCAGGGACATGACTCGGGATAGGGAAGGAAGCCAATTCAGGGGGCATGAAGAGCAGGTCACTTCTGTGGGCAACTGGGGCTCCCTCCGGCTGGGCAACAATGGGAGACATAATATCGAAAGGTCTCAGAGTTGCCCACCTGGGACTGAGGAAGTTGGGGTATTTGTCCACCAGCTCCCACCCACCAGTGCCTGAGGGCTGCTCCTGGGGCGTTAACTCCCTGACTTTTCTGGCCATCCCCACCTGCAGGCCAAGCTTGCTCCTGCAGCAGCCAGAGAAAGCTCTAGGGCAGAGTTCCAGGTGCTTGAATTAGGAAGCCTTGGTGCGTACAGATCCGACAAGTGCCAGGTGGACATGGGCAGGTCACCGCCAGCATCTTCCCTCTCCATAAGAATCACAGTTTAGGGCTTCCCTGGTGGCGCAGTGGTTGGGAGTCTGCCTGCCAGTGCAGGGGACACGGGTTCGAGCCCTGGTCTGGGAGGATCCCTCGTGCCGCGGAGCGGCTGGGCCCGTGAGCCACAACTGCTGAGCCTGAGCGTCTGGAGCCTCTGCTCCGCAACGAGAGAGGCCGCGATGGTGACGGGCCGCGCACCGCGATGGAGGGTGGCCCCCACTCGCCGCAACTGGAGAGGGCCCTCACACAGAAACGAAGACCCAACACAGCCAAAAATAAACATAATAAATAAACAATAAATAAAAGTTTTAAAAAAAAAAAAAAAAAAAAAAAAAATCACAGTTTAGATCTTCTGCAGCATTAAAGATCTGATCAGCTGTCTCATTACCAGGCTGGGGAAAATGAAGCTCAGAGAAGGTAGGATACACACACAAGTTCACAGAGCAAGTCTCCAGCAATGATAATAACCCTAATGCCAGTTACCACATCGTGGGTGTCAGGCAGGATGGGAGGGGCTTTGCACAATAATCTCTAATCTTTGCCATTACCCCCACAAGGCAGATGTTACTGTTTCATTTACAGTTAAGAAAACTAGGCTCTGAGAGGGGAAGTATTTGCCCAAGGACACTAAGCATAAGTGGTGGAGACAGAATTCAAAGCCAGGTCTGTCTGCCTCCACAGCCTGGGATCTTTTCATCCCTCCACAAAGCCAGCAGGAGCCTCCAGGGATAGTTCAGAGCCCAGGGTTCTCCCCACTCCCCCCCCCCACAGTCAAGACAAGGGGCGCCCTCTAGGTCAAGGGCCTGAACCTGGCAGGTTGCCTTAAACTCCCTCAAGAGCTCAGACCTAGCCGACCGCTGGACATCTCTGCGTCTCACAGGGGCTGTGCCTCATTCTCAGTACAACAACCTGGAGATGACACAGGGGTGGGTTGGAAGCAGAGATCAACAGGGGAGCAAAACAGGGAATCCCAGTGAGGGAGCTGGACCCCATGAAGGAGCTGCAGAAGGAGTCGGTTATCAGCTGTGCACCCTGAAGAAAGGCACCGGAACGGGTGCCTTGCTACCCTCACCTGCAGAACAGGGTGATAGTAACAAGAGCTAACACTTAATGGGCACTTCTTGTACCAGTCACTCTTCCAGGCACTTCACATGAATGAACACATAGAATTCTCAAACTGAGGCGGTGCTACTAACACCATCCCCAATTCACACAGGAGCACACTGAGGCCCTGAAAAAACGGAGTGACCCGCCAAGGTCATTCAGCCCAGGCTGCTTGATTCCAAATCTGTCATCTGAGCCACTCTGGCGCAAGTCTAGAAAGGGAGCCCCCTCCCCCAATATATAGTCCGTAACCCTTGCTTACAAAGCGGTTTTGGCCAGCATGCACTCACTCTCCGGAGATCATCTATTATGATCTCCATATTTTACTAAAGAGGAAACAGATCCGAGAAGGTCCAAGGTCAAGAGCAAGTCAGATGGAAAGCGAGTGTCAGTGCGCTCGCCCAGGTTGGAGGGCGTGGGTGGAACCAGGGATCCCAGCGAGGGCGGGGGCGGGGGTGCAGGCTGCCCGGCATCCTCTCCCGACCCCTCTGAGCCTCGCCCAACCCCGTGTCCCCCGACCCAGCCCGCAGGGCCCAGCGCGGGGGCAGCACTGACTCGGCCCCTGCGCGAGCCTGTATCCTGGAGCAGGGAGCTAGGCACCGCCGCCTGGGGACGTCCCCAGTGGCAACCGCCGCCGGCAGAAGGAGAGCGGGACCCTCCGGGAGAGTTTATAAGGGAGCCCGGGGCGGGAGAGCTAATTGTAGAGGCTCCCTCGGGGCCCAGAGAAGGAAGCAGGATTGGGGGATGCGGAGGAAGGGTGAAAGGAGGAGGGGAGGATGGGCACAGAATTACCAGAAGCCAGAAGACGGTGGTCCACCAGACGATCCCCCAGGACCCCGACTTCTGTCTATAGGAGGCATTTCTCAGTGTGCCTACCCACCCACTCCCACCACACACAGAGAGCAAGAACCCCCCAGACTAGGAAGCAGGGGACGGAGGATTTAGAAAAACCAACAGAAAGGGCTGGAAAAGGACTTCTGGTCCAAGCCCACCTGCGCAGAAGGAGAAACTGAGATGCCAGGAAGGAAAGACCCAAGTGTCCTCATGGCCTGGCTGGGGGGTTAGTCCTCACTTTAAAAGGTGGTGCAGGCCAAGTCCCGCCATGCCTTCTCCCTCCTCTGGCCCTTCCCCAGCCCCACTCCCCGGTCCCCTCCCTCCTGCCCTCACTTCCTCAGCCACTGCCTTCACATCAGGGGCCCCAGTCCCCACCTCTGGAAAGGTCCCAGTTTCCCCAAGACCCACAGGGACTCCCCTTTTCAAATGCTGTCTCCATCCCTTGGTAGAGAGGGGTGGCCTTGGAAAGCCTCTGTGGGCATCTGGACCAGGGTGGGAGGCTGGCCTGGGGCTTCCCTCCACCCCCAGGGACTCTGCGCTGCCAGCCTCCAACCTCAAAGGCAAGTCACTCCCGGTGGGACTGACTCTCGGTCCCTTCCTCTGCGTGGGGAATAATGATAACACCACCATGGAGAACAACGCACCACTGCCCCGCGGGAGAACCACCTCCCCGCAGAGCCCACCAGATCTATCTCCTGCTCCCTCAGCTACCCCGCACTTTCCCTCACACCCCAGCTCCAGCCCCGCCAACCCTCTTCCAGCCGCCTATTGCACCTGCTGTGCCCTCGACCTGGAATGCCCCCCCACCTCAGAGTGATGGCAAATGAAAGAAAAGAAATCTTAGGGCCCCCTCAGAGCTGGGGGCAAAGTAGGCCTTTGCCAGGGTCTGGCCATTTTGCAGGGCCCTTTCACACCAGGCCCCCCGGAGTCGGGAATAGGAGCCACCAGACCTCCAGGGCAGGGGCTTTCTGTGGGCTCCTTTGCAAGGATGGGGAGGGAGAGAGGAGAGTAAGGAAACTTCCACATCTCAGGCCTCTGTCAGCCACACTCCTACCCCGGAGCCTTGGCACTTGCCCTTCTCCCAGCCTGGCCTGCTTCTCCCCAGATCTCTGCTGCAGGCCGCAGCTCAGATGCCACCTCCAGGAAAAGGCCGTCCTGGCCACATGTCACCCAGCCTTATTGTCTTCATATGAACTGACATCTTTGACATGCTTGTGTACCCACGGTCTATCAGCCATCCCTCACCCTTCTGCCAGGGACCTTGCCCAGGTGGCTCACTGAGGACCCCCAGCACCTCAAGAGGCTGCTCCGTAGTAGGTGCTCAAGACCTATTTGTCAAATACTGAAAGGGCCTCCACGCGCCTCTGCTTCTCGTACATCTGTTTGAAGTTGCAGTATAGACCCAGATGTGTTATTTTCCCTTGTTAATTACCACACAGTAATTATAGTAAGAACTGTAAGTACAGAATGCATTAATGGGGAAAAACATAAAAGATTTCATGCACCAGCTCACAGAACACTTGAACCAGCGATGGCCCCCCTGCAGCCTGCTAGGATCTGAAGTGGGTAATTTGGCCTCCTGAGTCAGGAGCTTGAGTCCTAACCCACCCCTGCTTTTTTACCCCTTCTCTGGAAAGTCACTCCCCGGCCTGGATCTGCCTCAATAGAGGCAATGGTGGGGGTGGTGAAGCCTGGGCTCTTTCGGGGTTAAAATCTTGCTTCCATGTGTCTGAAGTGCTGGGGGGGAGGGAGATGTTGGACAGATGACTTAACTTCTCTGAGCCTCAGTTTTCCCATCTGTAAAGTGGGGATAGTGATACCTCCCTCCCAGAATTGTTGCGGGCCCTAAAAGAGATGACATAAGCAAAGTGCCCACAGTGGGTTTCAGCCAAGTTGACTCAGTGTCGTAGAGAAAAGACAGGCTCTCTGCTTTCCCACCTCGGGCCCTCCTGCGACTCTCCTCTTCAGGAGAAATGGTGCAAGGCTGTTGTCTGTTCATTGGCTTCTCTCCTCTACTCTCAAAAGCCAGGTTGACTTTGACAAGGTTAGTGAAAAATGTCCTTAATATGGTTGTTGCAGACCCAGAGTTTTAACAAGGGGGTGCTATTTGTGGGAAGGCCATATCTTCATGAATGAATTCCCAGGTGTACTGCCAGCTGTTAGAGCTTGTGGAGCCTGTTTACACCTCTGCTTGCCCTGGACACATACACACACACACACACACACACACACACACATACACACACACACACACACACACACTAAATGCCAGCAGTGCCCCCACTAGGCAAAGAGAGAACCACAAATGCCCCAGGGGTGGAAACCCTTGTGGGCTCAACTGACAAGGGGAGGAGAAAGAGCCTAACGTAAACTGTAAAGTGCTGGAGAGGTGGTGTCATGGTTGATGTTCCAGAACCAGGTCTTCGGTCCTTCGCAGCTGCTGGGGTGGATATTGAGCTTGAGTTTTGCCTTCCTGGTGACCCTGTGCGCCCTCTTGTGGGTATCAGTGGTAGCAGCAGGTTTTCCACTTGTTCTGCCTTCTATCAGGTGGAGTCTTGTTTCCTTTTTTTTTTCTTATTCTTTTAAAAAAGTACTCTTTAATTCAGTGCCACAGTTCTTATGAATATATGACCCCCAATTGCCACTTTGCTGTTTACCAAAGCATTGAAGGATGAGGATCCAGTCTCATTATTGATCCTACCTTAAAACAAGTAAGCATTTAATTTGCTTTTAAAAAAATCATTATACAAAATTTTGGAAATATTGAAAAGCACAAAGAAAAAAGTAAAACTCAAGAGTAAGCTTTCTAACTATATCACAGCCAGCAGGAGAAGGGAATGAGGTCACAGCCCTCCTGGTTCACCAGGAGTTTATTTAGAGAAAATAGAAGCCTTTCGACAGAACATTTTGCCCATTTGAGCTCGATTCCAAGCTTGTGAAAGAGGGTGGGCATCTGGGTTTGGGAGCCAAGTCAGTTCACGTTGCTCACCCTGTAAATAAAGGCTGTTTCTGAGAACTTCTCCTCACACCCGCTTTTTTCCTCCCAACCGAGACCCCCGCGCAGTTAGCTCAGTGGATAGAATGAGCTCTGGGGTGTTGCACTCATACAACCATTTGACAATGTTTATTGATCACTATTCTGGGGCAGACCCTGTGCAGGCCCCTAGACAGACACAGAGACTAAAACACAATCCTTGCCACTCAAAACTCATGGTCTAGACTGGACTGGACACAGATAAGCAGGCGATACAAAGCATGCTTTGATGGGAGAAGAACAGGCTACTGTGGGAACCCGGAGGCTAATCCTGGCTCCACCACTCCTCAGCTGCGTGACCTTGATACAAGCAGCCCCTCTCTGAACCTCAGTTTCTACATCTGTAAAGTGAGGATGATAAAAGTACTTATCTCATTAAGTTATGGTGAAGATTGAATGGCGATCAAGTACATGTGTAAAACACATAGCACACAGAGCATTCGCTTATTAAATGCTACTTCTCTCCATCCACACTAAATTCTCCTCTCCATCCATACTAAATTCTTCTCTCGTCTTCAGACTCTGGAGAGGAAACTTGACGGCAACCCCCTGTTAAAATCTGGATGTCTGCTGGGCTTTGAGGAAGATCATGAAATTTTATCTGTAGTCAATTCTAGAAAGGGTCCTAGAAACCAGCCATCCAAGCGCTCTTATTTTAGAGAAGAGGAAATTAGGGCCTAGAGAAGGGAGGGGATTGACCCGAGGTCACAAAGCAATCTGTGCTTGGTCTTCGAGATCCCAGCCTCTGCAGGGAGGAGGCTGCACTTGAATCCAAGGCTCCACTGCTTGCTGGTTTGGGCAAATTAGTTCAACTCTCCATGTCTCAGTACCCTCATCTATAAAATGGGCACGACAACAACCTTCTCCTTAGGGCTTATCGGAGGATTACATGAGCTGACTCCTGGTCCAACGCTCAGTCCACTATACCTAGAATTTACGTAGCTCAGAGTTTTAGGAAAGCAATTCTTCATTCTGAATCTGCACATTTTGCATCCAGAATTCATGGGTCAGGACGTGGCTCAAGTTCTTCCCAAATGTAAAGGCCTCTTGGTGGGAGCCTTGGGTGAACAGAAATAAACTCCTATTCCAGGCGACCGAAGGGTAAATTGTGATCAAAGTAAGTAAAGAGCAAAGCAGTGCCACTTCCCCATCCCCATCCCCCGGCCCCCAATGAACCTTACTCAACATCATCTCAGTGAACATGGCTGGGTCATAATTTAAGAAAATAGATTGCATCTTGATCACTGATAGTCCATTGCCTCTCTTGTCATGCCCAAGATGAATTATACTGGTTTAAGGTCAGAAACAAAATGCCAACAATTACATCAAAAAGTCAGATTAAATAAAAATAAAAACAAGCAAACATCAGAAAAAGTTAGCATCTGGGTGAACTATTGTTAATCGTGGCCGCCCCTCAGCGTTTCCTCTTTTCTTTCAAAAATAGCCATATGCTCGGGAGCCTTTCAGGGGTCACCCAAATAGAAAAGAAATCCCCTGAGATTGGTTGCAGACTCCCGTTTATCCATTTCTCTTTCCATATCACGGTGGAAAATCACCAAGGCCACATGGAGATCTGTAATGATTTTTTGTACACTCGTGTAAACAAAAGAACATACAATTTTCCTTTTCTTCCCAGCAGAGTGTTTTATTTTTTTATTTTTCTAGTTCAGGGAAAATGTTGAGATCCTTTAGGGGGGTTGTTGAAATATCTTGAAATCAAAGACATAGTACTAAAGAAATATTTAGAGAAGAAAGAAGTGAGTTGAAGGGGCTGCTCTTTGTGGTGAAGCCAGGTTTATTTTATTATAAGGTTTCGATGTTCTCAGGAAGCAAGTGCATGAGGGAAGGGCTAAGTGGAAAATTCCAGAAAGAGAAGGATGCCAGGCTCTCATGGAGGTCAGGAGCCCCCACTTGAGGTTGTTAAGGCAGCCTATGTTCTTAAATGATTGGCTTATGGACTATTTTCAAGAATAGTAGTGGCTCACAAGCTGATCGCCTTGCAGTGAGGCAGGCCGTGTGAGGCCATAGGAAGAACTCAGCTTTCAGCTCAGACAAGCTAAGGTCTCTGCCATCACTGGAAAGTGACCCTGGGCGAGCGGTTTCACCCCTGTGGGCCTCAGTTTCCTTGTCAGAAAAATGCCATGTTTATTATTGCAATAATGTTTGGGAAGCCCCTAGCACAGGGCCTGGGCCATAAAGTTAATGCTGTTGTCAACATTCTCTGACAAAAAGGCATCTCATTTGATCCTCCCAAACCTTCTGAGGTCCTCAGAGCTGGAATCCTTGTTCCTGCTTCCCAGATAAAGAGTTTCCTAAAAATCATTCACTTCTTAGTGATGAGCGTGGGTGTGTTGAAGGGACAGGCAGACCTGGGTCCCAGTCCCAGCTCCACCAAGTGATATCCACTGATGATATCGTGCAGGTGACTTTACATCTGTGAACCTCAGTTTCTCCCTCTGTGCTGCAACATATCTGCCCGGTGGCCTGCATGGAAAACACCCCTGGACATTGCAAGCTCTTAGAAGATTCTAGACACTAAACACAGTGCCTGTACTTCAGGGAACAGACTGGGGGATGTCAGAGCACCCAAGGATGTCCACAGAGGAGAGTGACACTGTAGGTTTCATCAAGAAAACAGACAACTTTCCCAAGCACCAGGATGTTGGCCTTTCCCCTAACAATCTCACTTCTCTTCCCATGTCCCAGTTTGCCTCTTTTCCCCAGGGACAGGCACAGTGGCTCCTATCGGCGGGGCTGGGCTTGGGGAGAGGTCACATGACCAATGTGGTTGGAGGTATGACATCTCCACAAGACTCCAGCCCCGGAGGCCCCGTGGAGGGCTTGGGAGCGCCCAGCAATCTTGATCTCAAGCATCTAAGTTCATCGGAGCCTCCCAAATCTCAGGCACTCTAAAGCCAGGTTTGGCCTTAAAAAAAAAAGAAAGAAAGAAAACATAAGATCAAGGGGAAAGGATGTGGAAGAGCACTGAGCAGTGAGTCAGGAGACCATGCTCCAGCACCAGCCCTGCCTGGGTGACCTTGAACATGGCCTCAGCTTCCCCATCTGTACCACAGGAGGTTGGACTGGGTTAGTGTTTCTCAAAGTCTATTTCACAGAACATCAGTTCTGCCAGTGCCCCGCAGAACAAGAGTTCCAGCGTCCAGTAACCCTGGACAACACTGCATGCCTTGTCCTCTTTGGGTGATGCCCCTTAGTATATTAAAGGCTCTGAGAGGTCCTGCAGAAAAGAAAACTCTTCAACCTTTTTACTAGACTATAATCCCCAAGCAGGGATTTTTGTCTGTTTTAGCTTTATTCACTGATGTGCTCCCAGGCCCTAGAACAATGGCATATAATAAGCATTCAATGAATGTTTGTTGGATCAATGAATAAGCGAACTTTCTTTAACCCAGCGGATCCCAAACTTATTTGCTCACAGAACCTTATTTTATTTCTCAGTGCACCCCTGACATCCCTGGAAGGTGGCCCTCTGAGGAACACACTGACTGGAATTCTCAGACACGTGAGTGGGCCCAGCCAAGATCAGCCCAGCCTGGCTTGCTTGGATCAGTTGAACTTCTGAGCTATCCCAGGAGTTCCCTGGTGGCCCAGTGGTTAAGACTCTGCGCTTCCAATGCAGGGGGCGCTGGTTCGATCCCTGCTGGTTCCTTTTTGTTTGTTTGTTTGTTTTGTAGCTTTATAAACATAGTTTTATAAAACAGCAGGTTTATAAAATGTAATTTTTCATGGTTGCTCTGGTTTCCCTGTAGGCCATAAACAAAGGGACCCCACTGGTTTGGAGCCAGAGAGAAAAAAATCAAGAGGCAATGCCATGATGTTTGCTGCAGGATGGCTGTGTACTTTGAAACCAGCATTCCAGGAAACCAGAAAAGTAACCAGCATTATCTTGGAGGTCTTCCAAGCATCAGGAGACACTCCAGGTGCCCCATCTCTCACGTCTAAGTGCCTCATTCTGTGAAGCCGTGTCCCACCCTGCCCAGCAGAGTAGAAAATTAAGACACTCACCAGAAGGGTTGGACTCTGCAAATCCCCCACTGTTTCTTCCAAAAGGCCAAATGACTGACGGTTTTCTTTTAATCATCTGTACCTTAGTTCATCTCCGGGAAACTTTCTGTGTATGGCTCAGAGTAGGAGCTCAGAAAATGTGTCAAGTGAAGGAAGGGACAAAAGAATTGAGCACTGTGCCCTCCCCCAACTCCTCCCTCTCCCTCCCCCTCCCTCTCCCCACTGTTTTGTGACGCCCTCTTTTTCTACCATTCTCCCCTCCCCCTCCCTCTCAGGCACATGGAGAGACACGATGAGCCCCAGGCCCACAGCCGGCGCTTCCCCCATGCTTCTGGGAGCTAAATATGGCTCACTTACCAAACCAAGATTCATCAGGCCTCACCCTGTGCCTAGCTGTGAGCTAAACGTAGGGGGTGAATTGGAACAGGACACACCCCTGCCTCGGAAGAGCCCACAGTCTGGCAGGAACGCAGCTGTGGACAGATGATGACGACCCAGTGGTGAGGTCCTCAGTGGAGCGGGCGTGAGGAGAGGGGCGGCTGCAGGGGGTGAGCGGGGGCTGAGTGTAGACAGGCTGACCTAGTTCCCACTAATAGCCTTGAAAGAAAGACCTTCTTCTATCCACAGTGAAATCCTAGGGAAGGACTCTGATTGGCCCACTTTGGTTTATTGGCCCATCCCTGGGCCAGGGGAAGAGGCAGTGGTTTTCAAACTTGGCTACCTTCTAGAATCACCTGGGGCGTTCTTAAAAATCCCAGTGCTCAAGCCGCCCCCAGACCAATTAAACCCTAACGTCTAGGGATGCCCTACCCAAACCACATCAAGTAAGGAAGAGGCTGCTCCTGAAAGAAAGTTGCTAAGGGGCTGCTATCATCCAAGAAGGAAGGCTGGGGGCCGGCTGCCACCCCAGCAGGAGATGGGTTCAGAGCTGCTTTGATGATCAGTCGAGGCGACGGTGAGACTGGCAGGTCAGGGATGGAGAAGGGTGCTGGCCTCGGTTTCCCACGCTGCCAGGAGGGGGCCTGGCCATCTCTTCCTGCCTGGGAGGCGGCTGGGGTGGCGGCTGTGGCCCACACCTGGCTCTGCCGCAGTGTGGTGCGCGCCCCTCACACTGTGTGCACCACGCTGCACGCAGTGGCCTCAGTCTCCCTGCCACGAATAAGGCTCTTCCAGCAAAGGCAGCCTAGGACCCGCACTGGGTCCAGCTGGGCCCAGCCCCCTCCAGTTTGGAGCAGTACCCAGTCTCTGGAAGAAAGAAACATGCATGTCTCTCTCTTACCACCCCAGGGAGTGTGGCCCCACTAAAAGCTTAGATGAATGGAAACAGACTATTTGGAAAAACAGGACAGTGAAATAACCCAGCAAAGGTTTTGGGGGAAAAAAATTCAAAATTCTGTGTAATTAGAAGGTAATATTTATGCCAATCATTAACAGAGCAGCAATAATAGGTCAAGGCACCCAGGTTTCCTTTAATAGGGGTGAAAAAGGATGAAATCAGTAAACTGCCAGGCCTAAGGGGGTGCTGGGCAGAGGGTCTGGCACTGCAGGTCTTGTCAACTTTGAGACACTGCAGGTTCCCATAAGGGCCCGGTCCTTATGGCACCAGCACTGGTATTTGGGGGAGTCCTGGAGTCTCTTGGCCTGGGGTTTTATAATCTTGCTGGACCAGAAGACAGATCCTTTTGCTTATGGGGAACAGCTGAGGGGTCGGGGCCCCTCTGCAGATGCAGATGGCGGCTGACACTGTTTGTTATTTAAATTAACCGTCAAGCGTCTCATTTTAATCCACCTGAAGGGGCATCTCAGGCGTGTTGTAATTAGCCCGAGGGAAACTGGGCAGAGGAAGCCTGTGTTGTTGGAGCGTTTGTCTTGTTTCTATCTAACAAGACCTAACAAGGTCATCCTTGTGTGGAAATCAAGAAACACCAATGGCTGCTTGGAGGGAACTTGCAGAGAAAACAATTGCCATGGTGACGAGTTTATGTACAGGAAAAGGGGTGCATTGCAGCCAATGAGCTCCCCTCCCAGTCTGTCTGTCTGCATCGTAAACACTAATCATACCTTCCAGCTCGGCAGCTCACACTTTATTTTTGTATCTTAATAAGTCTCGGCATTCAGATCGAGAGCCAGACTCTAGCGGCCTCCCTGGTGCCCGTTATCAGAGCTCTCTGGACAGTGGACGCTGAGCTGAGGCTTTGCAGATTCACGATGGAAAGCCACAGACCTAATGCCGTCACCCACAGGGACCTAACGCATCAAAGGATGACCTTTCCGTTCCTTTGAGAGACATTATGCCTTCCAAGAAATACGTGCGTCTCCCCAGAATGACACAGGATACGACCTACTCTTCAAAGATGCAAACTCATCCATTTGCTCATTATTCGTTCATTTACTGATGTATCTGTTTGACAACTAATTATCAGCACAGTCAACGAGGCAGGGCCAGTGGGGTGCGAGGATCCAGCAAGAAGTCAGGCAGGCTTGGTCCTTCCATCAGGACACCGACAGGTCAGCGGGGGAGCCTTAGAATGAACAAGTGATTACAACTGAGATAAACGTTGTGAAAGGCGAGCAAATCAATGGGCCGAGTAGGTAGACTGGAGGCAGGGGGTCAGGGTGTCCACCACTTTCCCCCTTCATACTCATCAATTTGTGGAGGTGCCGTGCTGCTCAAAGAGCAAGGAAAGCAATGCAGCAAGATTTTATTAGGCCCTGTTGTTTGCAATTGGTAGAAAGATAGATGACAAACAAATAATTTTCCATCTTCAAGAGGCTCACAATTTCCCAAGCTGAGCAAAACATGTGTCCGGGGCTCTCGGAGGAGAAAAGAAATGATGCCCAGCCCTTGAAGGAGAAAAGTGTGGGCTCATCCACAACAGACAGGGTGGATCATGCTTTTGTATCAGTTTTGTTGTCTTTACACTTTCATCAGACTCAGGTGTGGGGAGCAAAGGCCCTCATCTCCTCACCCCCGGCACATTCTCACCATTGAACTGACCAGGACCCTGTCCACGGGTTCACGTTTCTGTTTTTTAAATTTTTTTCCTCCTTCATCCCTGATCCCCACTATCATCCCCCTTCCCCCATAGGCATCCTTACTGATATGGTTGATATATATTCTTAAGTATGTACGAATCCTTGGGACGTCCCTGGTGGTGCAGTGGTTAAGAATCTGCCTGTCAATGCAGGGGACACGGGTTCGATCCCTGGGCCGGGAAGAGCCCACATGCCGTGCAGCAACCAAGCCCGCAAGCCACAACTACTGAAGCCTGCGCGCCCTAGTGACCATGCTCTGCAACAAGAGAAGCCACCGCAACAAGAGAAGCCCACACGCAGCAACCAAGACCCAACGCAGCAAAAAATTTTTTTAAATAGATTAATTAATTAAAAAATATATATGTATGAATCCTTACAGAACATGTCATGCTGTTCTGTGTTTGTATATGCTTTTAATTAACATGACTAATTCTATGCTAAAGCTCTCAGTCTGATTCTTTTTTTCTTTTTTTTTCCACTCAGCACCAAAGTGTGTTCAGTGGTATGTAACAGTTGCTTCTAACTGTGCACAGTATCCCATGGTGAGAATCCACTGTGTTTTTCTCATCCACTTCCCCAGGGATGGACACCTGGGTGACCTCCAAAATCCCTGACCCTCCAAACTCTGCAGCCGTGGCACTTTATGCGGGTTCCCTTTTGTCCTATGTGATGTCTCTGGGACAGACATCCAGGAGTGGTCTTACTGGATAAGTAATTTCCTTAAACGTGGACAAATGGCTTTCCAAAGGCCAGGGCCCTGTAGCCCAAATGGCGGCTCTGTGTGGACCAGAGGAGGGCACCCCCTCCAGGTAGATGCTGCCCCACCAACCTGCCGGCTGGCAGGAGGTATCTTGCGTGATTTGGAAGGGGATCTCCTTCCTCCAGGCACAGCCAGCCCTAGGCCATGGGCATGGCTCGTCCTGGTGCAGTGATTGGCCTTCGGGATGCCCTTGGTCTCTCAGCCAACTGCCCTTGTGCTGTGGTCCTCAGCGTTCCTGAGAATGGCTCCCAACTGCATCCCCTTCTCCCTGCATCCTTGGTGTCACCTACCTTTCTACGTGTCGCCCTTCTGAGGCTTAGAAGGTGGCTTCCGTGTGTCTTGTTTTCGTTTGCATATCTTGGATTTTAGCACGTTTGTGCATCTCTTCATGAGCTTGTTGGCTATTTGTATTGAATTTACTGGGGGTTTTCCCCTATTGATCACAAGGAGTCTTTTGTACATTACAGGTAACAATCACTTATTGTTTTAGACGTAATACAGACGTATTACGTAAGCCCAGCTTGGCATCTGTTTCCCTATTTTGTCTATGCTCTCCTCTGCTGAACAGGAGTCCTTAATTATGATAGTCAAATTTAACAATGTTTTGGCTCATTGTGCCTTTTTGGTCTTGGTTAGGAAGTCTTTTCTGACCCCACCCCCCAAATCAGAAACCTATTATCCCAATTTTCTTCCACTCCCTTTAGAGTTTTAAGCTTATGTCTTTAACCTATCTGGAGTCCAGCTTTTGTGTGGGGTAAGGCAGAATTAGCTTTCTTTTTCTCCCTAGAGCAGGCCAGTTTTCCAAACTCTGTCCTTTCCCCGTTGTCTTGTGGCACCTCTTTAGCAAAAACTATGATCAAGTCTGTGCCACTACCTACCAACTTTTCTATATCCTTTACAGCAGTGTTCTTATCACTGTGGCTCTATGGTCTGTCTTAATAGCTGATACGGCAGGTCCACACTTTAAAAACTGGAAACAGGAAAAGGGCAGCCCCGGTAGATAATAGCACACAAGCCAAGACCTGAAACCTTCTGCCCTGACACTTCACTACCCCATCTGCTTCTTACCCTTCAGATCTTGACCAAAATGTCACCTCCTCAGAGAAATGGCCCTGTCCCCCTTATGTGAGAAGCCCTGTCATAGCACCCTATCACTCCCTATCATAGCACCTTCCTCATTCCATATGTAACACACACAACTTGTAATTTTAAATGAGCTTGCTTATTTACAGTCTGTTTCCCTCACCACTCAGCAAACTCTTCAACGACAGAAACTCAGTCCATCTTAAGCAGCACCCAGTATAAATGTCAGGCTCACAACCAGACTTAGTGTTTATTGGGTGCTTAGGCTCTGTGCTAAGCACTTTATGTGTATTGGCTTATGTACTACCCTTGCACGCACACACGCACACACACACACACACCAGCCCTATGCAATAGGAGCTATTATTATCTTCATTTTATATGTAAGGAAAGTGGGGAACAGAGTAGTTAAGCAACTTGCCTAAGACCACACAGCTGCAAAGTAGATGAGCTTGGCTTTGAACTCAAACAATCTGGCTCTAGAGCTCATGTTCATATCCACTGGTTAGACCACCTCTCCGTACACCACAGAGTGGTGTGCATGAACGGGAGAATGAATAAATGCAGGAGAGAAAGGGAAGGGTGGTCAGGTGATTACAACAGCATTAACAACCATACTTGATGCAGCTTCTTTTTCCCAGTTATTACGCTCCTACTGAGAGTTATTTTTTCTCTAAGATGATGATTTTCATAAATTATGGAAAATTCTTTGGCCATTGCTTTTTATGTTACGGCCTGGGGTGGAGCACAGGGGGGTGATGAATGACTTTTTAAATTCTCTCACATTGAATTCTCAAAGACAAGACCGCATGTAGAATCTATAATTAATTATTATTCACACTTAATATAGTTAGATAATGTGAACACATACTTTCCATTAATTTATGTGGCTGATTCCTCATCATTTTCCCATAGGTATAGTTCACTGATTTCTCAAGTTATTAAAAATTAAAATTCATATTAGGGAGTTAGAGGAGCCTGGTGTCCCTACACCTATTTTTAGTCTAAAGTCACAAGCTAGGTAGGGGGAGTTCATTGCAACTGCTTCCTTTGGACAATTCTAAACTAAAATGAGTGGATGCATTTATTCTTTGATTTGTTAATTCCTTAAACATTGAGGCATGACGACTTTGACAGTCTTGGGCCACTTGCCTGGGGTCTCTGTCCCCAGTGGGCTGACCACCTCCTGGGCTTGCTACCTCCTGGCTAGCCAGCTAGGTCCAAGAGGACTGGGGATGAGGCTGCCTGGTCTTGCCTGGGGTGCAGGGCAGGAGGAGGTGACATCTCAGCTGGCCCATGAAGGAAGAGAAGGAGTTAGACATTGGAGAAGAGAGAGAAAGACATTCCAGGGCACAGAAACAGCACCTGCAAAGCATGGGAGGCAAAAAAAAAAAGGCACAGCAGGTTCCAGAGGGCCAAATAGCTTGCAGGGGGAGTGAACAAGGGGTGGTGGTGAGGAGTGCAGGAGAGAGGTAGGGGCAGAAGCCTCATAAGCAGAGTATTGAAAAGAAAGACAGCAGATTGTCCTTTCCAGAAGCCTCGACACAGGATTCTGAAGACTCGTAGTTATCACAGGACCTTAAAGATCATTGAGACCAACGTACCCATTTTGAAGGCGAGGAAACAGGCCCACCTATTTAAAAATAAAAACAAGAACTTTTCAGATCAACTAAATTCATTCCTGCCCAAATATTTGGGGTTAATACTGTCTGTATGGCAAGGGCGTTTACATTCCAACTCCTGGACACAACTCTTATAGGGGACTTCAGAGCATGTGTGACTTTGTGGAAAGCAGCCCAGGACCCTTCCCACTGTCCATGCCACCAGGAAGCTCTGCAGGCAGAACTTTTCAGATCAGAAAATCACAGGTGCTGCACTGGTAACAACATAACCAGAGCCACCCCTGATTTGCATATTCTGCATAACTTTGCATAAAGCATTGACAAGTCTCAGAGCCTGTAATATAAAACTAATTAGAGCAGCATCTTGCCCTGGTATCCAGACTTCACATCTAGGAGAAGGGGAGGGGTTATCTTTGTCCTCCTAACCACTCACTCAAGCGTAGCTATGGGGGCTGGTTTAGGATACTGAAGCGAGAAGCTGGGTTTGAATCCCTACTCTGCTACTTCCTATGTGTGTAACCTTGGACAAATCATCTCACCCTCTGAAACTCAGTAAGAAGGAGCCACCAATCTTAGATATACAGAGTGGGCAGAGTCACATGCATTTGTGTGCCCAACATGCCTGCCACAATGTCCAACACATATTCAACACTCAGCAAATATTTAGGCACATGAGTCTGATCCAAGTGCAGCAAAATTTCCTGCTAATATTCAATGCCAAAAAATTTTTATCTCACTTCTGAACTGATTCCTTGCCTAAATCTCCCAGAACAGGAAAATTTATCCCTTAAACAGAAGGGAAAGCCCAGGTCCCCAGAATATGACTTTCCACCAAGGAGGTCATGGCATCAGACAACATTTGCACTGAATATAAAAATCTAACCCAATGAGAAAACTGAAGCCCAGGAGAGGGAAGTAAAAATCAAAGGCTAGGACCCAGGTTTCCCAACTTCCTGCTGGAGTTCCTGCAACTGCCCCCCGGGGACCTGGATTTAGGACATTTCCTCCTCTTTCGACAGGGTCCTCGGGATGTCAGCCCTGTACGGATAAATCTGGCTGGAGTTTCCAAAGATCAATGCTGCTTTCGATATTCTCTCCCTGCGGCAAGCTCACGACATATTTTTTCACAAGTAATAATTAGCGACAGAAATATCTGACCTACTTACAACTCCACAAATACATGCATTTGGCGGCTTCCACATCAGCTCTGAGGCCATCATAAGCAGCCTGTTTGGGAATATCTTTTTTTAACCTGGTTAAATGACAATTTTGCAGAGGGCAGTTTGGGATGCTAATTTCTGCCCACCTTACCTTGCAAGGCTGGCACTGCCCCCCTACAACCAATCTCCTCCCCATCGAGGTGGCATTCAGACCCCAAAGCTGGTGATTATTTTTATATTCTGTTCCCAACAGCAGAGGGGGATTGAGTTTCTATCTTTGGAAAGACAGATTATGCATAGGTCTTTCCAGATTTCTAAAGCAATTTAGGTAATGAGGTTTTTGTTTTTGTTTTTGTTTTTAATGCTAAACCAAAAAGGAATAGTTTAGTCAATGTCCAATTGCATGATATTAGTTCCACCCTTGCATTTCCTAAACACAGCCCTTGAAGGTTTAGTCCAAGCCTGTTCCTCCCCCAGGAGAAGGCCCCTCCCTTTCCTTGGCCCTCACATGCTTTCCTGGATTCTAAAACGTTCTTAACAAAATTGAACTAGATGGGATGTGTGGTCCTGGGACAGGCCAAGGGCACAGCTGAAGGACCTCAGTCAGAAGCCTGGGACATTCTGGAGCTGCCCGGCTGGAGGCTGTGGGCCTTTCTGACTGCCCTTCCCCGAAGCCCAGCACCACCAACTGTTGGAACTGGGTCTCAAGGTGACATTTGTGTAGTGCTGCCCTCTAGTGGAAGCATGGCTCAGGTTTGTGATGGTAGTGTGGGCTCCTTTGTTAAGTTTTGCCAGCATTGAATGAGTTATGGACTGCTGGGCTCTGGGGACACAGTGAATAAGATCTGTTCCCCACAGGACAGTGTAAGAAGGGATGCCAGAGTGTCTGAAGTTAAATCGGATCCAGGATATGTGTAAGGAATGACTGGATGAAAGAACGCAGCACAGGGTGGGAGTTGGGGGACCTCATCTATCAGGAACATCAGAGCTGGGCTCCTGCAGGAGACGTATCTGAGCCCTATCTTATTAGTCAGCTCCAGGGAGAGATGGGGTGGGGAGGGGAAGGCCATTGCCGCCAAGGGAGCAGCTTATGTAAAGGCACAGGGGTCTGTGGAGAGCGTGGAGGGTTCAGGAAGCCACATGAAGTTCAAGGGCAGTGAGGGGAACTAAGGCTTGAGAGGAGGCCATGAGGAGATTAGGGAGAACTGTGAAGCCTATTAAGGAACTCAGACTCTAACAGGAGGGCAATGGGGAGTGGATCAATTGCTTTAAGAAGGGAGTCACCTGATTCAGTTTGGGTTTTTAAAAGACCGCTTTATAGGTTCCCAGTGCAAAGAACCATCTGGATGAAAAAGACAGGAAGACGCTTCACAGCTTTCCCACCCTCTATTCCCTGACCCAAGGCCTGTGCCAACCAGGACTCTGGTAGCTGTCCTCTCTTACCTTCAGACGTTGCGCAGAAGTTGAAGAAAGAGGACAGGGTTGGCAACGATGCGGTGCTTCCCAGAGGACGAGTCCTGTGCAGGGCAGCAGTGGGAGGCATGAGAAAGTGCCCGTGGCAGTGGGGGGCAGCTGGGGGGCGGGGACAATTCTGCCATCCAACATCGCTCAGGATGATAGAGAAGCAGACAACAGAAGGGAGAAGAAGTCACAAAGAAACTATGTGAAAATTCGCTAGAAACAAGAAATATGTGCGGAATTAAAGAAACCTCAGCTAAAACTGAAGTCGGGACAGGCCTGGGAGCTCTCACCCTGCAGTCATGCTTTGTCATTTACTCCAAACAGGAAGCCACCTATGCCTACATCTCCCACAGGAAGGTGTTGCCTACTTTACCACCAGCAGGAAGAAGAAAGCGCCTCTCTGCCCAAAGGTAGCCCAGCCAATCAGAGACCATCGTAGTCCAACCAATGAGAAACTTCCATACAATGGACTCTCAGTTTCCTCCAATGGAAACTTTGGTTATTACAGCCCCTCGCAACTCTCCCCTTTTCCCTATAAAAGCAAGTTCCCTGCCTTGTTCGCTGGATTTGCCTGTGGTCCGCCATAGTTCACACCTCCCAGTTTACAATTCCTCTGGCTATTCCTGAATAAACTCCCATTTGTTAGTAAAATAACTGGCTAGGATATTATTAAAGTTGACAGCTGGTATCTACAAACATCATGCCCTCCTGCTGAAGGACTGGAGGAGTAGATCACCAACCCAGTAAAAAGAGAGCAGATCTGTTTTCTGGCTTCACTTGAGGGTGAGCAAAAAGGGAAAAAAAAACAAAACCCAAAAACCCCAACATGGAAGTCATGAAAAAAACAATTGTACAGGAGATATGGGGCAGTGTCCAGGAGGTGAATAAACCTCCAAAAATGACCCACTGCAAGTCATTTCAGACATCTTCCTAGAGCCTAAGAAGGCATGGAGCCTGCAGAAAGCAACAAGATGAGATGCAGAAGGAGGTGGGTGAGACAAGGGAGTCGGCAAGGAAACTAGAAACACAATGGCAGGACCCAAGCCATACTGGTGGCAGTGAACATTGGAATTGATGCCACAGATAGTTGAGTTGGTGGTTCAGAGAAGAACACAGAAGAAAAAGACAAGTAAATAAAAATTACAATTGATAATATGATCATTTTAGAAAAATGGGGAAGAAGAGACAGCAGACAAATGAAAAAAAATGGTGTTCATGAGTGAGAAGCCAGAACAAATGAAACAAACTCTAGAATTAAAGAAGCAACACAAAGAAACTCTTCTGAGCTGCAAAAAGAACTGTGTGTACGGAGCAAAAGGACCCAGGACGTTGTAAGCAATGCTACAGCAAAATTTTCAAAGGAGGAAAAAAAAAAAAAAAAAAGGAGAAATCCTAGAAAGTATCCAGGTAGAAAAGGTAACTTTGTAATGGGGACCAGGGGAAATGGGATGGAGACCAAACAGAATTGTCTATGCAATTCTAAATGTCCAAATGATAGGAGCTAACATGTACCCAGATGGTGCTGCACTATAGACCTTGTTCTGTTTGTTATTTGTTCACTTAACCCTGTTTTAGAGATCCATTCCAACGTGCCGTCTGTCCATCTCCTTGGTTGCTGCTGTTTGCCAATGGCATGCCAGAACGGGTGTCCTCCATGTTGCCTCATTCCTTCTCATAGGGATGGGCACCTGCAGTGCTTCCTATTTCCCCTTTTGTCCCAAAGCGTGCGCTCCTGGATGAGATTTTCTCCAGGCTATAAATCAAGGAGTGGGGCTGCTGGTTTTAGATTGTTCTCCAGAATGGCCGTTCTATTTGTATAGATAACCCTCCACTGCTGATGCATCGTGGCTGTCTCCCACATTTGCTCCTACACTTGGTACCATCCAACTTGCTATCTTGCTCATCTGACGGGCAGTATTGTTTTTTGTTTTTAATTTATTGAAGTATAGTTGATTTACAATGTTGTGCCAGTCTCTGCTGTATGGCAAAGTGACTTGTTTTAATGCGCACTTCCTGGACTTCAAATGAATCTGAACACTCCTTCATACATTTATTTGTGAGCGATCCAGTTTCTCTACTGGAGAATCGCCTGGCCATCTCTCTGACTGGTTCGAGAATTGAAGTGGCCGCAGTCAGTCCTTTCAACCCAACCACCTCTTACATTTGCCTGGGATGCAGTCTTCCCATAACCTGTGTCTGCCGCTTTCCTGATGCCCGCCTCTTGTGGAAAGGCCAGGACACAGCAGGAGTCACCAACTCAGAGTCACGTGGGGGCCGGATGACATAAATGACTCCAGAAAACCCGTGTAAGACAGGAACGCCCAGGGCACGGTTGGTCCTTGGCTTAAAAAAGACAACCACACAGTTGGTCCAAAGTACATTTCTCAGAGACAGGATAATTCAGTCTTAAATTGTATCCAGTGTAGGCACCTAGAGGAGTCCCCACTCCAGGCGTGTGTATACCTGCAGGTAAAGCGATTATGAGCACTTCTTTTGGTTTACCTGTACTTTCAAAATTGTCTGTAATAAACCTAAATTACTTGTGTAATTTTTAAGAATTAAAAAAATCAAAATATTTTATTCAGGGTATACATCAAAGTGTCCTGCCTTCTTGCTCACTTGTTTTAGGTGGATTCATATCTGTCCCCTCCTCAGAAAGGCCTCTTTTAGGCCATGTACCTAAAACTGTGCCCTTGTCACTCTCTGTCCCCTCACCCTGCTATATTTTTCTTCATGTCCTCATCATTACCTGGCAGGATTTCATACATCTCTGTTGATTTGTTTACTCTCTGTCTCCCCTTCTGTAATGTAAGCCCCATGAAGGCAGGAATTCTGTCTGCGTCATTCATGACTCTATCCCAGCACCTTGGAACTGGTGCATAATGGGTGTTCAAATAACATTTTTAAATTAATTCTTGGCCAAATATCAGAGAAGATGCCCTTCTTCTTGCCAGACTTTAAAAAAACCTAAATGCTTCTCTTTAAAAGGTAGTGAGAGACAGTTCAGAATTCCAAGAGATAGACATCAGTTGAAAGGGGTTTTCCACAAAGTTCCTTCTATTACCTACTCAGAATCATATCAAATAGTCATCAGATGTTGCCAGCACTGACTTCTCAGCCCCCACTAGGGAGGTTTCTCTCACTGTTTCAAACGTTCACTTGCAAAGATCACCCCTCCCCCATTACAGCTTAAGTGTCTCCTCTTCCATGGAGGTGACAGACATAGGTCACATCCAATAACTTTTGCCTTTGGGGAGCATTTAGAGATGAGCATTTATTTCTGATAAAAATATCAGGAAGCAAGTAATAACTTAGAGCAAGATAAAAGGATTGTGAAAAAAATCTCAGGCTTTTGTTCTCTCTCCTTGTTAAAACTTGGATCATTTGTCTCTTGGGGTGGGTAACAGTTTATCGAGCCCATCTTTTCCCCCTTCCTTCCTTCCCCCTCCCTCCCCTGCTCACCCAGCACTTGTCTGTTCCAGAGGCCACATGAGGTCCCCAGATCCGGAGATGAGCACAACAGTCTCTGCCCCCAAAGGGCTCACAGAGCAGTTGGGGGAGATGGGGTGAGGGGTGCCCTAAGCAGAGGGGAGAGCACCCTGGAGGCCTGGAGGTGGGGGGCATGAAGAGGATTAGAGGGTAACGGTGAGAGTTGGGTCATCACCCTGCTCCAGGCCCCACTAATCACCCACAGCAATTGGCAAAAGCAAGTGCTCCAGGGTGGGCAAGACTCTGGGGCAGCTAAGAGTTTCCCAGGACTGGGTCTAGGGGCTTCATAGGGACTGGAAACAGGGAAAGGCCTGAGCCTCCTATCTTCTGCTATCTGAGAAGTGGCCACAAGGTGGCAGCAGAGGCTCATTGGGGTCACCCATTCAGGTCTGAGTCCACAGATACCCAAGGAACCCTAGCATGGCGCTGTGGCCAGAGGAGGGGGTCAGAGTCAGGGTGTCAGAAGTGCATGTGTATGTGCCTGTGTGTGCGCGTGTGCACATATGTATACGTACAATGTCTGTGTATATATCGTGTGTGTGTGTGCTCACGTATGCATTGTGTGCACGTGTGCATCTGTGTACACGTGTGTATACGTATGTGTGGGTGTGTGTATGTACATGAGTTCTTTTGTGTGTAGGCACACGTCTATATTTCTGTGAGTGCATATGTGCGTGTGTGCCTGGTCACATATTTGAAGACGTTTTTAAGCAAAGGATCCTAAGTCAGTCTAGCAAGAATCCCACTACCCTTGACATCCAAGTCCTTGGCCTGCCTGTAGCAGAATCCTGTTAGGCCAGTTTAGTGAGCACCTCCCTACCCTTGAAGCCTGCTCTTAGTAACTTGCTGTCCACCGGCCCCTCATTCTGCTCCTTGCTTAGGAGTCCCCAGCTGTCTTTGCTGCACTCAGAGTTGGGCTCAGTCTCTCTCCCCTACTGCAATAGTCTTGAATAAAGTCTTTACCATTTTAACAAGTGTCAGAATAATTTTTCTTTAATAAAGGAAGAGCAAAGAGTAGAGTGAGTGGGGGGAAACTGGAGGAAAGGAAGTCAGAGAGGTGGGAGGAGGGGGCAGGCCAAGTCATCTCAAAACTCACCTTGGCTTCAGCCTCTGTGAGCCCTTCACCTCTCTCCCCTGGCTGTCCCTGCCCCTCTCACCTGGACGCCTGCAAGAGGCCCCACCTGGTCTCCCTCTTTCAGGGAGACCCCCAGCCCACCCTCCACTCTGCAGCCAGAGGCTCCTCCAAAGCCCAGACCTGACCCTGTCCTTCCCCTTGAGGGCCCCCAGCCAGCAGGCAGTCCAGCTCCTTGGCCTGGCGGGCAAGCCCTGAAGCTCAGAGCCCGTGGGCGGCTTCACGCTTCCTCCCTCCGAGCCTCAGCTCACCCCATTCCCTCTTGGAAATGTACATCTGAGTCCTACTCAATTTTCTAGGCCCAGCCCAGCCCTCACCTCCTCCAAGAAGCCTTCCCTGTTCTCTGCACCTGAGCTCCTTACCTCATAGCTAAGCAGGGTTGGTTCTGCTCCCAGAGCCAGACCATCAGGCTCCCTGAGAGCAGGGACCATCCGCAACACCCTGTCTTCCCCACTCTTTCCAAGTCGTGGGTCAAGAGGCTACTCAGCCATCTTGGATGTTTTGGAGACAGAGGACTGACCAGGATGGGCTCTTCTGATCCTTCTTGGCTGGGGTGGGAGGAGAGGGTGGCACTGGGTTTGTGGTCACCATCACTGAAGCCCTGGATGTCAAAACTCTCAGAGTTTGTGTAGCACAGTGTTAAGAAGATGGGCTCTGGAGCCAAAGTGCCTGGGTTCAAGTCCTGGTTCCACCATTTAGCAGATAAGTGACCTTGGGCAAATTATCTAGCCTCTCTGTGCTTTGTTTCCCCATCTGCAAAATGGGATAACAACAGGGTTGTTGTGAGAATAAAACAAATTAACACATATGTAAAGAACACTGACTTCGGCACGTGGCAGGGAGTTAGGGTTATGCAGTTACGAGCTATGATCGTTACAACTGGGTTCAAATCCAGCAGCATCTCTGTGACCTTGGACAAGTCAGTTAACATCTGGGCCACCAACGTGCTGTCCACATACACACACAAATACACGCACGTATATGCACACGTGTACATAAACACACACACACATACATGCATACACGTGTACACCCACACAATTCTGTGTATTTATTTATTTACTGTTTTCCTTCCCCATCACAGACCTGAATGTAAGCTCCGTGAGGGAAGAAAGTTCAGCAGTGAGGCACCAGCTCCTAGCAAAGTGCCAGGCAAATAATAGGTACTCAATAAATATTTTTCAAATAAACGAACAGACCTCCATCTCACAAGGCTGCAGTTAGGAATGCACACAACAAAGCAGGGAAAGCACCCAGACAGTTTCCTCCGCAGAGGGGAGGGTCTGGGACTGTAATCTTAGAGGTGGACACCAGGGTGCAGCACAGGACCAAGTCACTTAGGCCACGCTTAATCCTTGCCAAGGGAGCTGGAAGACAGGGACCCTCCTGCAACTCCTGGGAGGGGTGGGCTGGGCACCTTGAAACACCACCCTCCATCCCTCCATGCCCAGGCTGCCAGGGAGGCTCTCACAGGTCAGATCCACACACATCACTCATTCCTTAGCCAAACCGATGGAATCACAGATTGTCACTTTCATAGAGCTCAGAGCCTAGCGGGGAGGCAGTCTCTGAACAAGTAATTAATTACTTTAATTAAAGTAATTAAAGCAAACAAGTGTGTGCTCTAAGGCTGCGAGCATGAAACACAATGCATGGAACACAGTGACCCTGTGTTTCAGGCTGAGATGTGATGGCCGAGCAAGAGTTAAGCAGGTGTCAAGGGAAGGAGATGGTGAGAGCTCTCAGGCAAAAGGAATAACCTGTGCAAAGACCCTCAGGCAGGAATCCATTTAGTCTTTGGCCCAAAGAAAGGAAGAGACTCGGGCTTCCCTGGTGGCGCAGCGGTTGAGAATCTGCCTGCCAATGCAGGGGACACGGGTTCGAGCCCTGATCTGGGAAGATCCCACATGCCACGGAGCAACTGGGCCCGTGAGCCACACTTACTGAGCCTGCGCGTCTGGAGCCTGTGCTCCGCAACAAGAGAGGCCGCGATAGTGAGAGGCCCGCGCACCGCGATGAAGAGAGGCCCCCGCTTGCCGCAGCTAGAGAAAGCCCTCGCACAGAAACGAAGACCCAACACAGCAAAAATAAATAAATTAATTAATTAATTTAAAAAAAAAAAAAAAAGAAGAGACTCCCTGAGATCACACAATGAAAAGCAGAGCCAGGGCTGGAGCCCAGGCTTTCTGGCTCTCCGTCCAAGCCTCCTTCCCTCATCCCTGGTTTCCCTTCCAATAAGCTTCATCTCTGATGCAGCTGCAGCAGCAGCTGTGCTGGAAGCAGAGGAATTTTGGCCCTGATACTGCCTGACCCAACTTCCCCAGAATACGAGCTGATAAGAGATTTTAATTCTGATGTCTAGACTAAGACAATGACCAAATGTCCTACAGCAGATAGGGCTGATAAGAGCCTGTATTTGGGGAAACGAGGCTGCCCTCTCTGTGATCGTGTTTCAGGGGCCCCCGGCCAGGGCAAAGGGACTGCCGGGGGCTGCAGAACTGAGCTTGGAGGCTTCTAACCGGCTAAGAACACTGGCTGGGAGTCAGAGACGCTTGGGAAGGTCCAGTTAAGACTGACCTTCCTCTAGATGAACATTCCAGGGAGACTGAGCCGGGGACAGGGCAAACCAGTTTTATCAGAAGGGGTAGATAAGGTTGTACTGGAAACAAAACAACTTCTACATCCAAGAGGCTCAAAACCACAAAGATGTATTTCTTGCTCATACGGAGTCCACCATAGGTGCAGCAGGACCTCAAGTTGGCTCAGCGTGGCCCCTGCGTTTCAACATGGGAAGAGAGCACAGGGAAAGAGGAGCGTCTGCTATTAAATGCCGCCACCTGGTGGTCACAGTGAGGCACGTGGCAAGGCCCAACCTCCAGCTGGCGGTCCTGCACAATCATCCCACGTGATCTGGTCTGAGCAGCAGTCATGTCCGTGTGCCCACCGTGGGATGGGCAGTCAGAGACACCTGCGAAGCCACCATGGGGCCAGCCCTCACTTAGCTGAGCATCCCAAAAAGGCCATGGACAACCTGCCATGGGCAGTCACGTCATTTACTGAGCTCTTGCTATCAGCCGGGTGCTCCCTGGGCACTATGATAACATTTAATCCCCATGACAATGCTGCAGGTAGGTACCAATATTCCTCCCCCCCCCCCATTTTACAGATGAGGAAACTGAGGCACAGGCAGGTTTAAGCAATTTGGCCAAAGCCACACAGTATGTAAATGCCAGAGTAAGACTTCACACCCAGTCGTCTAACCTTTGAAAAGGGGGATTTAAAAAGAGAGAAAAGGGGATTTTATGAGGAGCAGCTTCCATAATAAGTGAGATTTTGAGTGGTGGATGGGTGAAGAGGATATTTAAGACATTTTTCTGTCATGTAAGTCCTGCCTTTATGTCTCTTAGAAAGATTTCAGTAAAGATGTATGGCTTTTTGGTGACTTTCTTCTTTTATGATTATATGCATTTTTTTAATTTCGAAACGTTTCTAACCCACTGAATAGTTGCAAGCATACCCTTCATGGAGATCCACCAACTATTAACATCTTGCCATACCCAGGCCACCTCTCTCTCCTCCTCTGTCTCTGTCTCTGTCTCTGTCTCTGTCTGTCTCTCTCTTTCTCTCCCTCTCCATGGAAACACACATCTCATGTTTGCCAAACCATCCAAAGGTAAGATGGGGCCTCATGATACTTCATCCCCAAACCCTTCACTGTGCCTCTCCCAGGAACAAGGGCACACTTCTCCTACACAACCCCACACCAAAGATAATCAACACTCTTTAGACAAATCACCCAACACAACGTCCACACTCCCACTTGTTTATTTTTCCCGATCCAGGATCCAGTGAAGTGTCACGTGCGGCATTTGGCAGTTATGTCTCCCCAACTCCGTTCCTCATGGTACTAGACCCTTTGAGGAACCCTGGCCAGATGTCCTGCAGAGTGTCCCACGAGGCTCCCACGTCAGCCTCAGGCCAAATGTTTCCATCAAGGGCGGCACAGGCCGTCAGCCCATCTCACCATGGCCGGGGCCCAGCCTGAGGGCCCCCTGGAGGTGGTGACAGCCAGGCCCCTCCAGCATCAAAACACGCTCCCCTCTATCGTTAACAAGTAATCTTTGGGGGGATGCTTCAAGACTGTAAATATACTGTTACCCAACAACTTTCACCCTGTGCTCTCAGCATGCCGCCATGGCTCCTGCCTGCCTCGCTTACTACATTGGAGGTTACACTATGTTAATTTCCTAATTCTTCAAGCGGACAGATAGAGCAGGCCTGGTCCTTTTGGATGTGGTGCCATCTGAGCCCATCCCAGGCCACCCAGTGCTTTCCAGGTCACACTGAACGGCAGGAGGAAGGAGGGTAGGCAGGTTGCTGCAGGGGAGGAGGCTGGCGCCAGCCCCAACTTCATCCCCAACTGGCCGTGGGGCCCAGGGGTGGCCCTAGGACCAGCAGCATCTCTCACCTGGGAGACTACCGGAAGCTCGGGTCTCTGAGTCGGAATTTGCATTCCAGCGAGGCCCCTGGGGGATCCGTGTGCCTGTGGATATCACGGAGCTCAGTCTCTTGGAGCTTCAGCCTTTCCAGGTGAGGGCAGCGCTGCTCAAGTCTGGCCTTTTCAGAAAAGCAAAGTCTAATACCTGCCTGTGCAAGACGGTGACGATGGCAATGATGATGATGAGGGTGATGATGACGGTGACAACAACTACCATATTTCTTTTTTTTTTTTTTTAATTATTTATTTATTTATTTATTTTTGGCTGCATTGGGTCTTCATTGCTCGGGTGGGGGTTACTCTTCGTTGCGGTGCACAGGCTTCTCATTACAGTGGCTTCTCTTGTTGTGGAGCATGGGCTCTAGGCTCATGGGCTTCAGTAGTTGTGGCACACAGGCTCAGTAGTTGTGGCACACAGGCTTAGTTGCTCTGCGGCATGTGGGATCTTCCTGGACCAGGGCTCGAACCCGTGTTGCCTGCATTGCAAGGCAGATTCTTAACCACTGCACCACCAGGCAAGTCCCCATATTTCTTTTTTTGTTAAACAACAAACGTCTGAGCTCATTTCTAAGGAACGGAAATGAGCTCAGGTATTTAACCAAGACTTCTGAATAGCATGTTTATAATAAATAAGAAGAGTGGAGGACTTTCTTGGTGGTGCAGTGGTTAAGAATCCACCTGCCAATGCAGGGGACACGGGTTCGAGCCCTGGTCCGGGAAGATCCCACATGCCGTGGAGCAACTAAGCCCGTGCGCCCCAACTACTGAGCCTGAGCTCTAGAGCCCACGTGCCACAACTACTGAAGCCCGCGCACCTAGAGCCCACGCTCTGCAACAAGAGAAGCCTGCGCACCGCAAGGAAGAGTAGCCCCGACTCGCCGCAGCTGGAGAGGGCCTGCGCACAGCAACGAAGACCCAATGCAGCCAAAAGTAAAAATAAATAAATAATATTTTAAAAAATATTTAAAAAATAAAAGAGTGGAATTTGATGGAGGAAGGGGTCTGAGGGGTATTAATCAGAAATTCCATCGGTTGGGTTGACTCGGGCGGTCCCAGGGCCACACAGTTTCTCCCTCAAGCTCCTCTTCTACAGAAGGAGAGTGAGACACGCACCAGCAGGAGGGTGGGGAGAGGGACAGAGCCAGGCAAGGCAAAGCCTGCCATCGCCTTGAAGTCTCCCCAGCTTGTGTTTTATCTTCAAAATGCGAGCCAAGTTCTCCTTCTGTTCCATAATATATCCATGTTTGTTTCAACATGTTAAAAATGTTTTGAATTGCCATCAACAGAGAATATCCTTCCTACCCATCCCATGGCTTGTCCCCCCTCTGCCTGGTACAGCCCCAGGACCCAGCGGTTTGTGAAGGGTGTGAAGCAGGCAACTTAAGGTGACCTGCACACCTGCCTGAGGACCCACCCACGACTGCAGAAGGGAGCGGAGAGGCTCAGATTTGTCCAGAATCGCTGCTGGGTGAGATGATGTCACACCGCACAGCCCTCACCTATGTCCAGTGTTTTTGTCTGCAAAGGTTTCACTTCTAACCCCACCCCCGCATTGGGTTTTATACAAACCCTGTAGGCCCTGCTGGTCAGGGATTATGACCATCCCCATTCTACGGATGAGAAAACTAAGACCGGGAGAAGGAAAACAACCCACCCAAGATTACCCAGCAAGTTACTGGCAGAAATGTTTCACAGACTCAGATGTCCTGACTTCCAGACCACTGAGTCTTCCTGCTGGCCTGTCCCTGGAGTCTGGGCCCTTCCGCCATGAGGGTCCAGCAGAAGAGCTGGCAGGGCCAGGAGCCCCTCTGGTGTTGCCAGGGGCAGAGAGAGGTCAGCTCCCACCTGCCTGGGTGAGGCAGCCACAGCCTCAGGGTAGGGGCGCTTCTGCCATGCGAGCCAGGTGAGCAGACGGGGAGGGCCTCAGAACAAGGCAGCAGCAGAGGGGCACATTTCCAGGGCCTGCTGGATCTCCCCAGGCTCGGGAGCAGCGTGTGTACGGCTGCGGGGGGCGGGGAGGGCAGGCAAGACCTTGATAAGGAGTCAGGTCTCAGCCCAGGTGGGGGACACTTTCTCACAGTCGGGGCTAACCTTGCCCAGGGAAGCCAGGAGCTATCCCAGCAGAGGCTGGCTGACCTCACTCTCCAAAGGGGATGCTGAGGGGGTTCCTGGGCCAGGCACCGTGTCGAGGCTCTGAAGCCCCTTCTGATAGGAAGGTGAAGCCAGCTTCAATGCTGTGGCCCTTACCATCATTTTCAGTTTTTCCATGAGAGGTGGTAGAGGACCCCAGAGCTGCTGTCCCCATGTGGCCTGGCAGAACGTAGTGGGTCTCCTGAGGAGGAGATGACCACAGAACTAGAAACCGAGAAACCTCCATCCAACCCCACAACGTTGCTTCACAGATGCTGTGTGTCATTGAGCAAGTCGCTTCACCGCTCTGAACTCTCAATTCCCTTCCAGGGAGTGAGAATACTGCTCTTCCTATCTCAAAGCACTGATTTTGGAAGCTCACAAGAAATGAACAAGGGGCCAGATTTTCAAAATATACTCTCTGCTGCACAGAAGACCTTCTGTGCAGTAAACCTAAGTTTACCCTTATCCCATTTTTCGGATGGAAAAAACTGAGGCCCAGAGAGGAGAAGCAGCTTGCTCAAGTTCACACAGCACATCAGAGACAGTCTCAGGGCTTGAACCCAAGGTTCCCATTCCCAGTTCAGAGCTGTCTCTCTCAAAAGACCCCAGGAACTGGGTCACTGAAGTAAGGCAAACACTCCTTCCCCTGGGGAGATGGGTCCGTTTGTCAGTAAGTGGTTAAGGAGCCCATTGTGGTCTTGGGGCAGGAGTTCACCTGACCGAACATGTGGACACTGGCTATCTTCCCCTTCCTAGAAGGTCAGGGGTGTCTCTTGTGTCACTCAGGCCACACAAGAAAGATGCCCACAAGTCCTTGCCACTGGAAGGCTGGGGACCCCAATCACCACCTTAAGTTGTATAGCATGTCAGAGTTCACAAAGGACTAGGTGACCTGGGGTAAATCCCTGCCCTGGACCTCAGTTTCCCCATCCGTAAGACACACCAGAGGTCGGGCTCCCTCTCTGATTACCTTTGGCTTAGAACACAAAAATGAAGACTTGATTTTGTTCTCAAACCGAACAGATTAAAATATTCGGCTCTGAGGCAGCTTCTTTCGGAGCCCAGCCCTCACCCAGCACTAGCATCCCAGCAACCTCCCAGGCCCGAAGGCTCCCCTGGCAGTGGTCCAGAAGCGGCCCGGGCACATCTGCTTCCACTCAGCGTCCTCTGCCTGCCGCTGTGCCGAGGACTTGGCCCATGGCTTCATGGCTCTCAGGGACTGGAGAGACGGTGGGACCCAATTAAGGAAGAGACAAAGGCCCCTGACAGGGCGGCCCTTCCAGTTCCCACAGGGCCCTCCCTGCCCTGGAGCAGCAGTCAGACCCAGGGGCCAGCTGGGCGGTAGCTGAGTGACCAGAGGGTCAGCTAGTGGGGAAGAGGAGTTGCTAAGAGGCCTTGGGTAACTACTCAGACACAGACCCTGCCGGGGCTAAGGGGCGGGGAGGGAGGGCAAGAGCCAGAGGTCTGGTCCGGGCCCTGGGTGCTGGAGGGGAGACAGAGGGGCAGCTGGGGCCTGGTGGTGGACCAGGTCACTGGCTCCAGCCATAGACAGACCTGAATTCAAATCTGTACTTTGCAACCTCAGACACACTCCGACGTGCTCTGTTTCCCCATCTGTCAAATGGGTCTGAAATGTTACCAGCCACACAGTCATTGTGAGACTTGAATGAGCCAAGCTATGCAAAGTATCTTACACACTGTACATGCCAAGGAAACTGTAGTTACTATTTTACTACTATTATAGTAGCCCCCCTGCCCTTATCCGCAGGGGATAGGTTCCAAGACCCTAGTGGATGCTTGAAACCACAAATAGTACCGAACCCTATATATACTATGTTTTATCCTATGATAAAGTTTAATTTATAAGTTGGGCACAGTAAGAGATTAGCCACAGTAACTAATAATAAAATAGAACAATTATAACAACATACAGTAATAAAAGTTATGTGAATATGGTCTCTCTCTTTCAAAATATTTTATAAATTGAATACCTTTTCCATCTTCACCAAGCATGTATCATGCACTGTGGCCCTAATTTTACAGTTTGAGGTACACCAGCAAAACTGGAAAGAATTTCTTATTCCTTCTTCACAATTTCACGAATAGAAGATTAGTCCTTAGTAGATCTCAGCAACTTCAGCATATGATTTTTTTTTTCTTACTATGTTGAGAATTTTCACCTTTTTACTTACGGGAAGCAATTCACGGCTTCTTTGGCAGATCCAAATTGCCGGCATCGCTACTCTTGAGGTTTGGGGCCATTATTACGTAAAATAAGAGTCCCTTGAATTCAAGCACTGTGATACCTCAGCAGCTGATCTGATAACCAAGAGGTGACTAACAGGCAGGTAAAGGGGTGATTCACGTCCCAGGCAGGACAAAGATGGACGGGGGTAGATTATTTCATCACGCTACTTAGAACAGTGTGCAACTTAAAACAGATGAATTGTTTATTTCCGGAATTTCCATTTAATATTTTTGGACCGTGGTTGACCACAGGTAACTAAAACCGTGGAAAGCAAAACGGCAGATAAGGAGGGAATGCTACACTATTATTAACATTAATGTTGGAGAGAATAAAGAAGGTCCAGTTCAATATCTCACTTCCAATATGTTGCCCCAAATGGTGAGCTGGGCAGGCTTCCGAATGCCCCTATGGCTACAACGTAGAGGGACAGAGCTGGAAGTCCCATGGGGATTTGATGGGTTGAATCAGACCTGGGAGTCAGAGGCAGGCTTGGTCCTATGATGTCCCACCAAGCAGGCACTGCGGCCTCAAACCCACAGGGGACCAGGGCCCACAGGCTCTGACCTTCCAGTTCTGAAACTCCAGAGGTCCTCACTCCACAGAGTGGGTTTTTAAATCTATTTTAAGAATGAAGGGCAGTAGAGCAAGGCCTGTGAGTCCCTCAGGGCAGGATGACCTGCCCTTCTAAGCAAGGAGTGTGACCACCAATTCAGCCTGACTTGTGAGCCTCATTTCGAACGCCAAGGGCAGCCTCGGCACCCAGGTTGAGTGTGGGAGCTGTTTTCTTTCTGTAAGGCCCCACTCCTGGGACTTGGCAACTCAGGGAAGGGGACTGACTGCCCCGAGGCAGTGCATGAATATTTGCAGAGCGCTTACATTGTGCCAGGCCCTGGGCTGAGCCTGGGGACACAAAGGGCACACAGACGTCGTGGTCCCTGCTCCCCTGCCAGGCCATGGGAAACACACACACACACACACACACACACACACACACACACACACACACACACGAGAAAGAATTACAGCTGAGGACTGTGAAGGAAGCAAACCAGGACTCTGACTGAGAAAAACTGGAGGACGACTGTTGCCCCCAGGATGGTCAGAGAAGACTTCTTCAAGGAGGAGATAGAGCATGAGAAGGTACTAGGTAGAAAGAGGGGGCAGGGATGAAGATGCTCCCGCTTTTCTCCTTTGCAAGGTCCTGTGACCTTGCAGTTCTTCCCACTAAAGATGCAGAGTCTATTTCTCCACCCTTGAATCTGGGCTTGGCCATGGACTCGCTTTTCCAATAGGCTATTAGGAGACCTGACCTACACAGAGTCTTGAAAACATGCTTGCAGGAGTCTACCTTCCCTTGGACTCCTGCCTTCACCCCCAGCAAGCCTACTGGAGAGATGAGAGAGGCACATGGATGAGAGCCAAGTTGTCTCAGCCATTGCAGCCAAGGCCAGGCTAGACCAGTCAACAGCCCTCGGATCACCCACATGTAAGGGACCCCAGCCAAGATCAGCAGGGCCACTATCCAACCCACCAGTGACCCAAGATGTATTTGTGGCCCCAACCAAGGTCAACCAAGGCCCAACCAGACCATCAGAGCTATTTGGCTGACTCACTGCCTCCTAAGAAATCATGAATGATTGTTGTTTTAAGTTACTAGGTTTGGGGATGGTTTGTTAACTGATACAGGAGGAGAGCATTCCAGACAATGCGAATGGCATTTAAAAAGGCTCAGAGGCAAGAAAGAGCTTCATGAGTTGAGAGAAACAAAAAAGAAGGCCAGCACAGTTGGAATGCAGTGAGGGACCAGATAGGAGAGAGAAAATGAGATCCAGGAGGTGGATGGGAGCCAGATCATGCAGGGCCTTGATAGGGGCTTGGATATTTTTCTAAGTAGAGAGGGAGCCAGTGGAAGGTTGTAAGAACATGGTAAACTTCTCTCTGGCTGTCCTGGGGAAATGAATTAGAAGGAACAACAGTGGAAGTGAAGAGGCCATTTATGGAAGGCTCCCCTTTGCAAAGCAGGGGCTGCTCACGCCAAGCCTGTGAAGTAGGCATTCGGGGTAAACTGAAGCCCAGAGAAGGGGCTAAAATGAGTGGGATGCAGCTTAGAAAGTGCTTAAAGGGAAATTTATAGCTTCAAATGTTTATATTAGAAAAAAGATAGGTTTCAAATCAATGATCTAAGCTTCTACTTGATGAAGCTTGAAAAAGAAGAACAAATAAACCCAAAGGAAGAAAAAGGGAGGGAATACTAGGGAACAGAAATCAGTGAACCATAAGAGAAAAAACAATAGAATAGAATAAGTCAGTAAGATCAAAAGATGTTTACTGGGGAAAAATTAATAAAATTAATAAACTTCTAACCAGATTGATCAAGAGCAAAAAGAAAGAAGACACAATTACCAATATCAAGAATGCAGGAGGAGCATCACTATAAATCCTAACAGGACAATAGGGGACAATACAAACAGCATTACGTTAATAAATCTGAAAATTTAGATTAAATGGACAAGTTTCTTGAAGGACATAAATTAACAAAACTAACTCAAAAAAAAAAATAGAAAATCTGAATAGTCCTATATCTATTAAAGAATTAGATTTGTAATTAAGTTTCACACAAATAAAACTCCAAACCCAGATGACTTCACTGGTGAATTCTATCAAATATTTAAAGCAGAAATAACACCAATCTTACACAAACTTTTTTAAAGAATATAGGAGGAGGAATTTCCCAGCTCATTTTGTGATACCCATCATTCCCATGATACCAACATCAGAGACAATACAAGTTGAAAGAAAGAAAGAAAGAAAGAAAAAGGGAGAGAGGAAGGGAGGGAGGGAGGAATTACAGAACAATATCCCTCATAAACAGAGAGGAAAAATCCTTTAAATTTTAGCAAAGTGAACACAGCAATGCATAAAATGACCAAGTACATTTATCCCAGGAATGCAAAGGTGGTTTAACATTTGAAAATTAATTAATATTATTCACAATATTGACAGAATAAAGGAGAAAAGCCACATGATTATCTCAATAAGTTCAGATAAAAATGGACAAAATTCAATACTCATGCATAATTTAAAGCTCTCAGCAAACTAGAAATAGAAGGAAATTCTTCAATTTGATAAAGAATGTCTATTAAAAAAAAAAAAGCTAGGGCTAAAATCCTACTTAATGGTGAAGATTGAATGCTTTCTCACTAAAACTGGGAACAAGTCAAGATGCTCACTCTTGACATTTTGATTCAGCATTGTACAGGAGGTTCTAACCAGTGCAATAAAGCAAGAAAAAAATAAAGTACATACATGTTGGAAAGGAAGGAGCAAAACAATCTTTACTGGGGAAAAACCCCAATCCCATATACACAGAAAATCCCAAGGAACCTCATAAAAAGCTACTACAACTAATAAGTGAGTTTAAAAAGGTTGCAGGATACAAGGTCAATATTCACAGATAAATTGTATTTCTATATAATGGCAATGAACATCTTGAAATTGAATTTATGAAAATGCCATTTACAATAGCATCAAAAAGATATCAAACACTTAGGGATATACTTAACAAAATATATGCAACACCTGTATGAGAAAAACTATACAATATTGCTGACAGATATTAAGAAATTCCCAAAGAAATGGAGAGATATACTATATTCTTTGACTGAAAAATCTCATTGTTGTTAGAAGTGATCTACAGATTCCCCCCAAATTGAACTACAGATTCAGGGCAATTCCAAACAAAATCCCAGCAGCCTTTTTTATAGAAATTGACCAGGTGATTATAAAATGTATATGGAAAAGAAAAAAACCTAGAATAACTAAGATCATGTTGAAAAAGAAGAAGAAATTTGAAGGACTTAAACTTCCTGATTTCAAACCTATTATAACACTGTAGTAATTAAGACAGCATGCTACTGGCAAAATTGTTGACATAAAGGTCAACGGAACAGAATAGAGAGTCCCGAAATAGACCCAAGCATATATGGTCAGTTGATTTTGATGAAAGTGTCAAGATAATTCAAGGAGGAATCAGTATAAAAAATAAATGAACCTGACCTTTACCTCTTGCCATATACAAAAAATTGATGTAAAATAGATCATAGGCTGAGGCATAAAAGCTAAAATTATAAAACTTCTAGAAGAAAATATAGGAGAAAATCTTTCAACCTTGAATTAGGCAAGAATTTCTTATAAAGGACACAGAATGCACTAAATGTAAAAGAAAAAAAATTTCAATTGACCTTCATCAAAATTTAAACTTCTGCTCTTTAAAGACATTGTTAAGAAGTGAAAAGACTAGCCACAAACTAGGAGAAAATATGCACGATACAATATTCTGACAAAGAACCTGTATCCAGAATATATGAAGAAATCTTTCAAATCAATACTAAAAAGATAATCCAATTTTTAAAATTTAAGTTTGAATAGACACTCCACAAAGGAAGATACACAAATAACCAATAAGCACATATGATGCTTAATGTCATTTGTCATTAGAGAAATGTAAATACAAATGACAATGAAATTCTACTACACACTCACCAGAATGGCTAAAATTAAAATTACTGACAATACCAAGTGCTGATGAAGATATGGAGCAACTAGAATTCTCATATATCACTGGTGAGGATATAAAATGATACTTTGAAAACAGGTTGGCAGCTGCTTATAAAGTTTAGCATGCATTTACTGCATCACCCAGCAATTCCACTCTGAGGTATTTATCTTAGAGAAGACTTGTACGTGAATGTTCATAGTAGCTTTACCTGTAATATCCCCAAATTGGAAATAATCCAAATGTCAGTCAACTGGTGACTGTATAAAAAAACTGGTACATCCATGCAATAGAACACTGATCCACAGCCAAAAGAAGTGAACTACTCATATACGCATGGGTGAATCTCAAAAATGTTACACTGAGTAAAAGAAGCCAGATACAAAATACTACACACTATATGATCCCATTTATATCAATCTCTGGAAAAGGCAAATCTAGTCTACTGTGACAGTAAGCAGATCAGTGTGGACTGAGGCCAGAGGTGGAAGGTATTGTCAGGAATGGGTCATGAGGAAACTTTTGGAAGTGACAGCAATGTTCTGTATCTTGATAGCGGTGGTGATTACACAGATGTATATATCTGTCAAAACACATCAAAATATACATTTATGGATGCATTTTATTGCATGTAAGGTATGTCTCAATAGTTACTTTTTAGAAGAGTTCTTTAAACAAAACATTTGTGGAAGGCAGGTGAGACTGAAGAGTTAGCAACATTTACTAATCATAATTACAGCATTTACTAAGGACCTACAATGTGCCAAGTACCACGGAAAGGCACTTCTGCAGTAAACAGAAACAGACCCTGCTTTCAAGGAGCTTGCAAAAAAGTTGTTACTGGGGAGGTTTGTGCCAAAGAAGGTTAGATGGAGTCCTGACATATATGGAAGTTGGTTCTAAGGTCAGCACATAAGGAGAACACTGGGAATAGTTAAAATCATCTTTTAAAAATCCTGTATGGGAATTCCCTGGCGACCCAGTGGTTGAGACTCCGTGTTTCCACTGCAGGGGGTGCGGGTTTGATCCCTGCGTGGCCAAAAAAGAAAATTGGGACCCTCAGGGTGTCCTAAGTTTGAAAATCCTTTATGGAGGTGCCATGTTGGAGACCAATATCCTAGAACATCCTCGGTACATTCAACACAGCGAGCTCCCCTCTAGCATGAATTTGACTGTAGTTTCATTGGCTGAACTCAGGATGAGACAGCTGCCTTGCTGGGGCCTTGTGTTCAAGTTGTCTTGCATCCTCATTCTCCTCTTGTTCCAACTCTCTGGGACCTTTTAGATGATTTTGTGCAAGATGAGTATATCTTCCACTCCATTCAACAAGGAAGGAAGGCCTTGGGATGTAGAAATGAAGTGAAGTCAGAGTCCTTGCCCTGAGCAACGCTTACAGCCTGGATGGGGAGATAGACACATAAACATCTATAATCCAGTGCTAAGTGCTGTGAAGGATGGAGACAGAAAGTTCAGGGATGAACAGAGGGGTGTATGTGTGTGTGTTTGTGTGTGTGTTAGTAGAACTTGAAAGGCTGATTCTATTTTTTTTTAACATCTTTACTGGAGTATAATTGCTTTGCAATGGTGTGTTAAGTTTCTGCTGTATAACAAAGTGAATCAGCTATACATATACATATACCCGTATCTCCTCCCTTTTGCATCTCCCTCCTGAAAGGCTGATTCTAAAATGTATATAGAAATTGAAAAGAGCAAGATACTCAAAGAATATATTGATATAAGTTGAATGAGTTGCTCTACCAGCTGTCAAGACTTATATAAAGATATAATACAGAAAAGTCAAGCTGTAGTAAAATGTGATGTTGGTACAAGAATGGACACACAGTCCAATGGAACAGAATCCAGAAACAGACCCACACATAGATGGACACTTGACTGAAGACAAAGGTGATGTGGTGAGGAAAGGACAGTGTTTACAATAAACAATGCTGTTTAGGGATTGCCATATGGAAGGAAAAAATGAACCTTGACCACTATCTCACATCATACCAAACAAAAAATTCCATGTAGATTGCAGACCTAAATATGAAAAGCAACTATAAAACTTTGAAAAGATATTATGAGCCCAAGCTAGGGAAGGACTTCTCAAAAAGCACTAAACATAAAGGAAAAGTTTGATAAATTTGATAACATTAAATTTTAAAATGTCTGACCCCCCAGAAATGCAATTAAAGGAGTGAAAAGATAAACCTCAGGGTGGGAGAGGATATTTACAACACGTATCTGACAAAGAACCCATATCCAGAGTAAATTCCGACAATCGATGAGAAAAGAAAGGATAAATGACTTGAAAAGACACCTCCCCCAGAAAATCCAAATGGCTAATAACAATGAGAAAAGGTGTTCAAGCTTACTGGTAATGAGAGAAATGCAAATTTAAATCATGAGATGAAATAACATACCCACTAGATTGACAAAGATTAAAAATCTGGCAATAACAAGTGTTCACAAGGATGTGGAGCAATGGGAACTCTCATTCACTGCTACGAGAGGGTAAGTTGGTACAAACACTTTAGAAAACAGTTGGCATTGTTTCATACAATTGATGTAATGCATATCCTATGACCCAGCAATTCCAGTCCTAGGTATATAGCCTGAAATTTGAGTGCTCATGTGCTACAAAAGACAAAAAGGAAAGTTTATAGCAGCACAGTTAAAATGTCTATTGGCAGAAGAATGAATAAATAAATGATGTCATATGATAAAAAACTGTACTCAGAGAAAGTTAATGAACTGCAATTATACACCCCAATGTGGACGAGCTTTGCAAACATAATATTGAGCCAAAGAAGCCAAGCCCACACAAAAATATGTGCAGTATGATTCTGTGCACATGAAGTTCCAAAAAGTGGGCAAAGTGAAACTCTGTGGTTTAGGAATGCCTTTGTAGAAACAAAACTATAAAATAAAGCAAGAAATGATCAAAACTTAAGGCCATGGCTAACTATAGTGGGAAGAGAAAGGCACACAGGGAGTTCTGGTTGCTGATTATGTTCTATATCTCTACCTGGGTGGTAGTTAAGTGGGTGTTTGCTTTAAAATTATTTGTTAAACTGTACACATATTTTGTGCACTTTTCTATATGTATAAATATTCCAGAATAAACAAAGTAAGACAAGAAAGAAAGTGATGAGAAACATGCAGACAGGAGAGAAACAGTGCCTGAGGAAATCAGGGAAGACTTCATGGAAGAGCGGGTCCATTCAGCAGATGCATACAGAGAGTCCTCCACATACCAGACCCAAGATGACAAAAGTAAACGAAGACACACACTCCCTGCCCCCGTGGAATTTATATTACAGGGAGGGAGACAGACAGGAATCAAATAACACACTGTAAATGCTTAACTGACAGAACCCCTTGGGGATCTTGAGCATCTTTACCCTTTGAGGGTAAAGTCCAGGGGCCCTAGGTTCTGAAGAGTGAATATGGTTTGCTCGGGAATGGTGAGATCGGAGCGGGCAGCACCAGTGAAAGTTCTCAAGTGGGAGGAAGCTTGGCCCCAAAGAGCTGCTGAAAAGCTCACGTGACCACGTGCAGAGAACCACTGAGGAAGTGGCATGAGATTAATAGCATGGAGAAATGGAAGAGGATATTGGAACTGGGCTTTGAGGGTGGATAGGAGTTCACCAGGCAGAAATGATAAAATCCTTAAAGACTGGGATTTTGCTACATATGCCTAGTACATAGATGTGCTCAGTAAATACATGCTGATTTCTCTTGGAAAGTAAAAAGTCAGAGAATAGAAGAAGAATTTAGAGGTTATAAAGCTGGGGCCACTGACCTTGGCCTGGATGAACGGGGGTGCAACAGTTGCAGGGCTGGGGGAGGGAGTTTTCTTAGCATCCTGCACTCTGTCTCATCTGTCAGCAGCTTTAGTGGTCCATGAAATCACCAACAGAGGAAGGAGGGATCTGGAAAGGAAAACTTCGAGAGACAAGCCATCTGCACCTGGAAGCAGCTGACACACTGGCCGCCACCGACACCACGAAACTGGCTTGCACCGCCTCTTCCACACCCGTACCCTAAACCCCAGGGTCTCATGAGGGTGACAGCAGCAGGGCCTGGGGACACTGGAGCCAGACGCAATCAGAGAGAGCAGCTGCGGCTGCGGTAGCTTCAGGAATCTGGTTGTTAGTGGGCAGCTGAGGGAGCCTCGCTGTCTCCCCTGTGTTTACTTGGCTCCATTGAGGGGTTGGAAATTTGATCTCCGTGGGGACCAGGCTCTGGTCAGCCCCTGCCTAGAGTCTCTGACAGAGCCCTGGCCTCTCAGAGCTGCTCAAAAGACGTCCTGTTATCTGGGAAACTGAGACCAGAAAGCAAGCAGAGGCAAGAATTGCCCAATCATAACCGAATGATAGCAGCCCCCATAGATGGGGTGCTTATAACGTGCCAAGCACTGGGCCAACCCTTGCAAGGAAAGTATTTTTGTTTAACAGTTGGGGAAACTGAGCCTCAGAGAGGGCAAGTCACTTGTTCAGGGTCACACAGAGCTAGAGCTGGGCCGAGTCCAGATCTGCCCAATTCCAAAACCTGTGCCCCTAACCACTTTCCCATCCTGTCTCCAAGGGCAGTGTTCGCTATATGCCTGGGATGCTGGAAATCCAGGCGCTACAGCCAGGGGCTCCTGGAAGTTCTGCATCCACGGTGACCTCCCCTCCGTGAATAACCCTAGAGTTAGGGACATCTGTCCTCACCTAGCCTGACCACCTTCCCACAGAAAGCTTTGATCTCCTGGTGACCTCTCCGATCCCACCTTCCTTGAGCCCCTGCACCCCTGCCTGGGCTTCTCACTGCCTTGAATGCCTCTGGAATGGGTCTGCAGACACCAAATTTCCAGTAGCAAGAATTCCTCCTCTGAACCAGCCATAGAGGGTAAACCCATGAGGATGGGGGCTGGCCTGTTGTCCCTAGGACCCCCACCATGTGGCACAGCACCTGGCACAGAGAAGGAATGAGAAAGGTCCCCAGCTCGGGCATCTAGCATGGGAATATATGGCACATTGAAGAAAGGCAGTTCTGCTGCTTAACAGCTGTGTGGCCCCAGCCATGGGATGCAACCTCTCTGAGCCCACTTCTCCCTCCACAAAATAGGGTTATTTTTTTCATTCATTCCATGATCTCGTGAATGCAAAGGGCTTAGCGCCCAGCAAGTGCTCAATAAATATTACATCCTGGATTTGAACTTTGATTTTTTTTTTTTTTTTTTTTGGCTTTTGACTGGTTTTCAGACTCTTTCTTCTAGCAATGTGCTACAAGTTTCTGGGGAATAAGGACCATGTACCCATTGCCAAGACACCCAGCACAGTACCAGGAATATGGCTGATACTAAAACTCCATTGTTGATTTGAAAACTTACCTTTCCCATACTTCTCCATTTGTGTGCAGTTTCTGTGGATTTCTCTAAGCCTTGTTAAACCTGTTTACAACTTCAGACTGAATCCCTCCCAGAGTAAACGATCCAAGTGACTGCTTTATCTGGTTGAACTAAGTGTCTAACCTTAATCCCTCCTGCTGTAATTCCAGCCCATTTTCTCACACTCTGTCCTGAGGTGGGAGCAGCTGTTCTTTTTCCCCTGGAGAGGTCACATGCCCTAAGCAGGAAGAAAGTGCCCCCCATCTCCACTCCCAACCTGGGAATGTTCCCGGTACCTTTCCTACCGGAAATTTCTGCACCGAATTGCTTTCCTTTTCTTTGATGCAATAATGCTTCTTTGGGCTAGTCATTCCCCAACCAGGCCTTTTAGGGGAATACTCCTGAGCCTTCCCAGCTTGGGGAATTCCAAGGATGTCAAGTCAGACATCCAGGACCCTCCCCACTGCCCAGGAGACTGGCCTGAGCCCCTTCTTGTCTGGATGGGGGAAGCGAAGGTCCCCCAATGGGTTGGTGGCACAGCTGGTCCTGACTTACTGTCTCCTGCTCCCAGGCCTCTGGGCCACCCGTGGGGCTCTCATGCCCACTGTATCCTGAGGCAGTGTTCCCAGCCCAGGAGAACAGAAGGGTTACACTTTCTGCATAAAGAATGTCAGGGACACAGTGGTCACCAAGCCTCCAGCCCGCCCCTGTCATTCTTCCTGGAATTTTGTGCCCATATCCTGTGTCACCACCTGCGACCCAGAGTGCAGACTATTCCTTGTGAGGTGACCACACCAGCAGGGCCGGCGCTCTTGGTGAAGAAAACAAAACAGTGTCAATTCATCGTGCACACACACTCACACCACCTCCATGTGTGTTAAGGGCAGCACAGTGGCCTCCTGGGTCTGCAGGCCTTCTTAGCACACCCTGGCTCTCAAACCTTGTGACTAGGCCTGGAAGCTCACCAGCAATTCCCACAACCCTTCCCAGAGCCTAAAACTGAGTCACAGCGTTGAGTCCTAGAGCCAGAAATCATCTGCGCTCCTGCCCAGAGCAGAAAACCCTCTTCCAGTGCCTATTGACAGGGAGCTCATGATCTATCAAGGCACCTCCCCCCACTGCTAGACAATCCCGGAGGCTGCCTGGAGGAAAACAAGGAGCAGGGTTATGGGGTCAGAGAGACCTGAGTCCAAACCCGGACTCCAGTGCTTGCTAGCTATGTGGCCTCAGGGAAAGTGGCTGCACCTCTCCGAGCCTACATTTCTTCATCTGTACAACGGGGAATAAAGCATTCGCCTCATGGAACTGATGTGAGAGTTAAATGAGAGGACATACGGAAACCTGAATGTCAGCTGCCGTCTCCCCGCCCCTGGAGATAACGGAGCAGTGACCATTGTCACGATAACCACTGATTCTACTGAGAAATGTATGCCGTGGACGGTGCTCCGTGCCTCATGTGGGTTACATTATGTAATCGATTTAGACCGATGAAATAATATAGGCCGGGATTTAGACCCAGGTAACCCAAACTGGGAACTGCTTATTTAACCACTGTAATACATGCCTCTTCAAACCTGCTGACGGTAAACGTTCAGTAAATGCTAGTCATCATTAGGGCTATAATTACTGGATTGCCAGGCATCTTTCACTCCAGTCTAAAGCCCTCTCCAAGATTTCAGCATGAGGGTTTCGCCTTCTTGTAGTCTCTCTGCTTCCAAACTTCTCAGAGTTGATTCAGTGTGGATCACTCAGTATCCCCAGAAGCACTCTCTCAGTTCCTTGGTGCCTCTACTGAGATGCGACACTCAGCCCCTTCCTCAAGGGCCAGGAAAAACTCATTCCCCCAAGGCATCTGTGAGTGTGCCCTAGATTTAACTGAAGATGGAACGTGGAAAAATGTTTAGACTGTGGAACACAACTTTATACTGGACATCTGACTTTGCCATTTTTAAGCATCCTTTTCTCCCCAACCCCACACCTCCAAGAATTTTTCCCTGTTCAGCTTGCATCATAGGGCTCCTGCCCTCAAGGGCCCAGCACTCCACACACGAGGGTCTCCTCTCTCCTCCTCCCCATCACAACCCCTCCCCCTGCCCCCAACTCCAGTGTGTCAGGGATAGGAACTCAGCTGCCTCCAGCCCTTCATCCCAAACCTTCCCAGAGTCACCCCCATCAAGGAGCTTTCCAGTTAACTAGACCCACCCTCTTCCAGGGCAAGGGGGCCTTTGACGTGTCTTCATTCTTTGGCGCCATAATCATAATAGTGCAAGGAAATTCTTCCTCAGGTTAAGTAGCAACAAGCTTTTTTCTTTCCAAAAATGATCCCAAAATATCAAAAGTTCCAGACCTTGGAAGTTATCTTGCCTAGAATTTCTATGAGATACAACCAGCCCTTACTGCATGGGACGGTCCTGTGCAGAGCAGGACATTTACGATCCCCGGCTTTGCAGCACTATATGTCAATAACACCCCGTGTCCATCATTGTGACAACCGAAAATGCTCCCCCCACATTTCCAAAGCCCCCTAGCTCTCACTCATACTCACACACAAGCACACAAGCATGTAAACACACACCCACACACACACACAAACACACACACGCAGTGCAGAACTACTTCCCTCTTTTTTGGTGAAGGGTAACAGAATGTGCCACCCTAATATATGTCTCTTTGATATATCAATTATTGTGAGTTGTAGGCACTTAAAAACAGCAAATGCAAGGAAAGGCTTCCTCTGAACTCTCTTTATCTGCCTCCAGATAGATCCTCCAAAAGGAACTCATTGGTCATCAATCTCCTCCCCTGGAGTGTCGTCAACCAGGGGAGTTGAATCTAGACACAGAAGAGACTAGACGTCGATGCCACACCCACACAAGCTTCATCACAAACCTAATTTATTGGCCTGTCTGCTCGCCGCATGACAGGCCAATAAACTGGGAGACGAGGTGTTGAGGCAAGGAATAGCGACTTTATTCGGAAAGCCAGCAGACCAAGAAGATGGCGGACTAGTGTCCCCCAAAAACCTTCTTATCAGCGTCTGGATGACAGTTTCTTTTATAGAACAGAGAGGGGGAGGAGCTGAGGAAGTAAAGTAAAAAGGCCGTTAGTTTTGCCTGGCTTGGCCAGCATTGGGGAGGGAATGTGTTCATTTCTTCTTTTCTGCAGCCATTTTATTTACAGGTGGGCAGGGTCAGATTGTGAGCTGAACAAAGGCTCTTTAGTTTAACATTCAGGCAGAGGGGCAGGGTTCCCTGAGGCAGGCCATTATGTATGATTCTAATAACAAAAGCAATGAAAAGCAAAGGTTAAAGTAAAAGAAACAGATCCAACATGGAGTCGGGTTTGCTCTTCCCTGTTACACTATCACGCTTCCCGTCTATTCTTCTAGGAGCCCATTCACCTTTCCTAAAATCATTTCCTCCACCCTAAGAGACCTGCATCCTCCCACCCCTTTCCCTATTAAGATGGTGCTTCAGCCTGAATTCTAGGCCATCTCAGGGAGTGACTCTTCCTGGCTATGGCCCATGTGTTCACGAGGGATACATGTTCATATACTTCTGTTTTTCTCTTGTTAATGTCTTTTATTACAGGGGTCTCAGCTAAGAACTCAGAAGGGTAGAGGGAACATTACTTTTCTTCCCCTACATAACACCTGGGCTCACAAGGCTGAGAGAGGCAGACAGCTCTGCCTGAGGTCACACAGTAAGCGAGGCCAGAAAGCAGGACTCCTGCCTCCAGAAGGAGGGCCTGGCCCAGGAGTCCTTGTCCCCTCACTGCCCCACTGTGGAGGCTGAGGCCATTCTGCCCCCAGACCAGGAGCGGGGCATGGGGTCCCTCATTTCCTCCTGCTCCAGATCTCTGCAGACCCAATTCCTGGGCCCCTCTGGAAGGGCCAGCAGGGTGCCAGGCAGACAGCAGCAGAAAAAACCTCAGCCTCTCACATGTTGAGGACTCACGGGTACTGCCTGGCTCCCAGTAAACCAGAGACATCGACGTCAAGTGAGGTTAGCAGGGGCTCTGGCCTGAGGGAGGGGAAGCCGGCCAGACCTCACCCTGGCAGCTCTCAGGAGAGGCAGCCGTCCTCCCCACAGCCTGGACTCCCCCGTCCTCACCTCCCCGCCAGCCTGGCTGTGGGATTCCTGCTGTCAACTGCCTGGAGATGGAGGATGGGGGACAGATGCGGGGGGTTCCAGAATCCAAAAGCCAATACGTGCCAGCAAAGCTGTGCTTTCCAGATGTGAGGACCCACCAGGCTAAACACACAGCCCTGGCCCCGCCTAGAGACACAGACCTGGGGGATGGGGCGGAGGGTAGGCCCCAAAAGGGTGTGACTTTACTGCACCTCCTGCTGTGGTACCTCCACTCACCTCTGAATGAATCCTTGTGGTGACCCTGCAAGGTAGCCCACTGCATCCCCATTTCACAGATGAGGCTGGTCAGTCCAGACAGGGTGTCACAGAGACCCTCAGATCTGCCACATACCTGCTGTGTGACAGAGGACATGTCCTCTAACTGCTCCAGGCTTCAGTTTCTCCTTTGGGATCATTAGGAGGGCAGTGCCTGCCTCTAGGATTATTCTGAGGCTAGATGGGCATTTACTTTTGTTAGTAGCCTGGCTCGAAGCGACTGCTGAAAATAATGCTATTGGAACTAGCAAGTTGAAGAAGTCAGATTGTGATGTAATTAAAAACACAACTTGAAAATAGGTAATGAATGAGAACCTACTGTATAGCACAGGGAACTCTACTCAATGCTCTGTGGTGACCTTTGGGAAGGGAATCTAAAAAAGAGTGGATATGGGGCTTCCCTGATGGCGCAGTGGTTGAGAATCTGCCTGCCAATGCAGGGGACACGGGTTCGAGCCCTGGTCTGGGAAGATCCCACATGCCACGGAGCAACTAGGCCCGTGAGCCACAACTACTGAGCCTGCGCGTCTGGAGCCTGTGCTCTGCAACAAGAGAGGCCACGATAGTGAGAGGCCCGCGCACCGCGATGAAGAGTGGTCCCCGCTTGCTGCAACTAGAGAAAGCCCTCGCACAGAAACGAAGACCCAACACAGCCAAAAATAAATAAATAAATAAAGTTTAAAAAAAAAAAAAAAAGAGTGGATATGTATATATACGTATAACTGACTTTCTTTGCTGTACAGCAGAAACTAACACAACATTGTAAAGCAACTATACTCCAATAAAAATTAATAAAAATATATATACCTCAAAAAAATCAATTTACATACAATGCAACCAAAAGTATAAAATCTGATAATCACAAACCCTTAAAAACAAACAAACAAACAAAAAAAAACACCCACAACTTGGGACTTCCCTGGTGGCACAGTTGTTAAGACTCCACGCTCCCAGTGCAGGGGGCCCAGGTTCAATCCCTGGTCAAGGAACTACATCCCACATGCATGCCGCAACTAAGGAGCCCACGAGCTGCAACTAAGAAGCCCACGAGCTGCAACTAAGACCCAGAGCAACCAAAAAAAAAAAACCCACAACTTGATTTTTGCATCTCACTCTCTTTAAAATGCAGTCAGTGGGATGACTCTGGGGAGGGGAAACTTTTCTGCTCAGTCTGAGGTAAGGACAGTCCTTCTGAGACAATCATGAGAATGCCCAGACCCATGTAGAATGTTCTGGTCCAGAAAAAGGGGCAGAGGTCAACTTCTTCTCTCCCCAGCCCCGTACCACATAGTCCAGGCTGCCATTTCTACCCAGCCAGGCTTTGAGCAGTAGGGAAGGAAGAGAGCTAAAGGGAGGATGGGGAAAGTTCTGACCTCGCTGCTTCCATGGTGAGCTGGCTTGATGCTCTCTGAGCCTGAAGCTGTCTTTCTTGTGGGCAGATTCACGGGGGTGTCTGAGGCTCCCAGGGGGGCCAGTGCTCTCCCTCTGCCCTCCCACACAGAGCCCTCCCCCAGACCCCACCTTCTTCCAGAATATTCTCTTAGGCAGGTACTGGACGGGCTGCCTATCAGTTCTCCCTGCCCACATGGGCCTCAGGAAACACCCTCTGGGATGACGGTCATCCTCTCCCCTGACAGAGGCCCCTTGAGCTTCCTCCAGCCCCCAGTGTCCCCCAGTTTCAGGGATCATGTGTCAAGCTCTCTTCATTAAGGTGACGGAGGTGGCAGGCCTCTCACACTCTGGGCCCCCTTGTAGCCCACCCCCCACACATAAGCTTTCTTCAAAGAAATTTCCCACAGATCTCTCCCCTTCCCTTTTCTCAATGTCTGACATTCAAGGGTCATGGCATTCTCTGTCATTTTCTTGCAAATTTCAGGGACCTTGCTCAGCCCATGAGGGCTTTGCTATTGTCCAAACAGGGGTGAAGAGTGCCATTTTAGCATCGCTTCCACTCTGATTGCAACTGGCCAGGGAAGGAGGAAGGACTAAAGAGGACCTGGCTTTGTGGAGAGGAAAGTTTGGGTTTTTTTAGATGGTGGGTGGTAGGATTTTTAAATCCTATTTTAAATTGATAAAGTTATATATGTTCAGTGTAGAAAATTCAAACAAGCATAAAGAAGAATAATGAAAATTACCCCTCATTCCTCCCCCAGAGACAAATGCTGTAAAAATGTAAAGTCTTGTTTTCTGTTCACATATATGGCAGGATAATTTGTTTTTCCCTCTGCATTGCCTTTGCCCCCCTTCTCCATTGTAGGAGGTAGCTTGGTTACCATAGTATCCCTGGTGAGAGACCCGGGGAAGGTACTTTTTCAGAGCTGAGTGGCAGAGCTTCCTAAAGAGAATCTCTGCTTCCACCTTTTGAGGATGTCTGAGCTCACCGAGGAGTTCGAGGAGTTCGTCCTAAGCGTTCTTGGGGTATGGTGGGGGGAGGGTTGTGGCTTTAAGAACAGCGAGAAGGAAGGGGGAGGGAGAGGGGAGGGGAAGGGAGAGTAGAGAGGGAAGGGCTTCCCAATTGGGAAAGAGGCAGGGCCTGGAGGGGGTGGCTGTGAGGATGTCTAGGGAGGCTGAATCCCAGACACCCCCAACTTCCCCAACCCCCATCCCCAGGGAAGCGGGGGTTGGGGCCCTCTGGCTAGTGTGGACAGAGGGGAGAGGAAAGGAGCCCCCAAATGAGACTGAATTTCCCACTGGTCCACTTGAAAAATTGAGACAAACATGATATTTCTTACATATCTAAGTTTGTGGCTGTGTATCTGTACATGCTACCCTCTCTCTTTCTCTAATAATTTTTAGAAATTGCGGTATATACTGACCATAGTAGATTCTGTAGCTAGACTAAGTACCCTGTGTTCTCCCTGTAATACATCATGAGTACTCTCCTCTACCATGGAATATACTCTTAATTAATTTTTTGAGATATAATTCACATAACATAAAATCCACCATTTTAAGGTGTGCTATTCAGTGGTTTTTACTATATTCACCATGTTGTACAGCTATCACCACTATCTCCTTCCAGAACATTTCCATCACCCCAGAAAGAAACTGACCTATTAGTGGTTAGTCCCAATTCTCCCCTTTCCCCTATCTCCTGACAACCACTAATCTACTTTCTATCTATGGACTTGCCATTCTGTATAAGTCATATAAATGGAATCATATAAATAGAATTATGTCTGGCTTCTTTCACTTAGCATAATGTTTTCAAGTTTCATCCATGTTATAGCGTATAACAGTACTTCCTTTCTATGGCTGAATTGTGTTTTATCATAAGAATATGCCACATTTTGTTTGTCTCCTCATTAGTTGATCGACATTTGGGTTGTTTCCACTTCTGGGATATTATGAATAATGCTGCTATGAGCATCTACATACTACAAAGTTTTGTCTGGACAAATGTTTTCATTTCTCCTGGATATATACGTAGGAGTAGAATCGCTGGGTTATGGTGATTCTATATTTAGCTTTTTGAGGAACTGCCAGGCTGTTTTCCACAGTGGCGACACCATTTTACATTCCCATCAACAACGTATGAGGATTCCAATTTCTCCACATCCTCACCAACACTGGTTATTTTCCTTTTTTTTAAATTACAGCCGTTGTGGTTTTGATTTGCGTTTCCCTAATGACTAATAATGTTGGGTATGAATATGCTTTTAAACTGTGATTTTAGTGGCTGTGTAAATTCCATGGTACATTACTATAAGTATTTTTTAATTGGCTACTATTGAATATTCAAGTTGTTTCCATTTTTCTAATTCATGCAGATATATAAGCCTTTGTACATCATAATTATCTCTGATGCAATTTCATTCATTCATTCATTCAACAGCTATCTACTAAGCCAGGCCTATTCTAGGTGCTGTTGTAACGGTGCTGAACAAAACAGATCCAACGCCTGCCTTCCTGGAACATACAGTCTAGTGATTTGGTAAACAATCATGCAAAGCAGTTTATCACTACAAAGACTGATGAGTATTATTAAGGAAAAGTTCAGGGGACACATGTGATAGGAGCGTGTCATTCAGAGCAGGAGGCCAGGCAAGGCCCGAGGAGGGGGAGTTAGCCAGGGGCTGGAGGGAGGCAGGGAAGGGCATTCCAGGCAGAGGGAACAGCATGTGTGAATCCCTTGAGATGGGAAAAGGCTTTGCCTATTTCAGCGACTCACTGTAGACCTGAGTGGCTGGGTAGACACAAGGCAAGAGGGAAGAGGGTGTGAGTTGGAAGGGATCCAAGTGGAAGGAGGATGGACTGTACTGATTGACAGCCAGCTGTGGGATGGCCAAATATGGAGACAACTGTTTGGGCTCTGGATTTGTGTCCCAGTCCCAAGTCTCTCCCCCTCCACCTGCTGCTGCCATGGCACGGCCCACAGGGGAGCGATCCTGACTGGGGTGAGGGCTGGCCTGAGCAGGCTTCCTTCTCTCCCTGAGAGAAGGTGTGGTCATCTCGTGAGGATCGTGGTCAGCCAGGAGGGTCCAGCTCAGTGAGCAGCAGAGCCAGAGCTGAAGCTGAGCTGTAGACGAGCCGGTGGAGCGTGAGGAGGGCCAGGCCCGGAGCGGGCAGGTGGAGCAGCAGGTCCCGGCCAGCGGGAAGCCGAGGCGGGCATCCGTGTGGCGTGACCTGGGCGCGGCTGGCGGCGGGGAGCCTGTAAGAGGCAGGGTAGGAGCTCAGGGCCCCCAACGGGGATGAAGCCTGGCCATGCCACGGCCCTACCAAAGGTCCTTCCAAGGCTCCGTACTGCTTGGTCATCTGTCCCCCACTAGACTGTGAGCTTTCTGAGGGCCCAGTGCTTTAGAATAAGTGAGCAGATGGGACTTTTGGCCCAGGACCCCAGACAACACTGACCTTTCCTAGAGAAGGACTGGGGGCCCTGAGGGGGAAGGAGAAGGACGAAGGTCCAACGTAGTCTGCTCAGGGACCTCTTCGGCTCCTTGTCAAGGAGAACACTCAGAACTCAGAAAACCCTGTCCCCTCCCCTGACCCTCAGGGAGAGCCATGCCCAAGGAGGGATGGCCACAGCCCCTGGCCAGAGAAAAATCAAGAGGTAAAGTTGGTGGCCGTGCTCTTTCCAAGTTCCTCAAGTTCGATTCCGCGTTGGCCCAAAGTGGGTTTGGGGTGGGGAGGTGACCTTTAGAATTTGGGGAGTAGAGGCCTTTGGAACTTTGAGAATCTTGGAAACTTTAGAGCTTTCAGAATCTTTAGAAGTCTTAAAATCTTGGAAATTTTAGAACCTTTGGAATCTTAAAATCTGGAGCACTTTTAAGATCTTGGACTCTTGACATTCTGGAATGTAGAGGGATTTAAACTGGAGGGTTCTTCTTTTTTCCTATTTTTTTCTTTTTGGCCATGCCACGCAGCTTGTGGGATCTTAGTTCCCTGACCAGGGATCAAACCTGGGCCCTCAGGAGTGAAAGCACGGAGTCCTAACCACTGGACCACCAGGGTGTTCCCAAACTGGGGCGTTCTGCTCTTGGAGTGGAAAGTGCCTTTTTGGTGTAGGGATGGACACCCACTCACAGACCTGGTTCCTCTCTTCCCACCAGTCCTCAGAGCCCAGTGTTTCAAATATCCTGGTCTTGTGCAGCCAGGCTGAGTAACCCCCAGTTGCCCAGACGCTTCTGTCACCTGCCATGTCCATTCCCAGTCTGAGCAGCTTACACAAGGGCCACCACACACTACTCTGAGCCATCCCTCCACCTTGGCCAGGGCTGTCTGGACCAAAGTGGGTGTTTGACCCAAGAGCAGCCAATCTTGAAGTTGGTAAGTGGCCAGAGAAGTGGTCAGTATGGTATAATAAAAAAGTTAGTATTTGGTCTTAGTCCCTGCTTCCTAAATCCTAAATTTAGGACCCAGAGGTCCTAAATCCCTTGAAATTTATTGTCTTTTGTATGCTAATGAGATGACGCATGGGGAGACCCTAGATAGGTTCAAGATGGGGCTGGCTGTCCTCACACCCACTTCAACCTCCTGGGAGGGGAGGGAGGCTGGAGATTGAATTCAATCACCAATGGCCAAGGATTAAATCTATCATGCCTATATAATGAAACTTGAAGAAAAACCTCCTAAACAACGGAGTTTGGAGAGCTTCTTGGTTGGTGAATAGATCGACTTGCTGGGAGGGTGGTGTGCCCTAAGAGGGCTGGATACTCTGTGAAATCCCACTCCCCTCCCCTGTCCCCGCCATATTTCGTCCTCTTCCAGTTGGCTGCTTCTGAGTTGTATCCTTTATAATAAACCGGTAATAGTAAAGCATGTTCCCGAGTTTTGTGAGTTGTTCTAGCAAATTATGGAACCTGAGAAGGGGGTTGTGAGAACCCTAGAATTCATAGCCTCAATCCCAGGTTGTCCCTGAGTCTCGTGACCAGCATCTGAAATGGAGACAGTCTTGTGGGACTGAGCCCTAAACCTGTGGGGTCTGCACTAACTCGGCGAGTTAGTGTGAAATTGAATTGCTGGACACCCAGTTGGTGTCAAAGAATCAGAGCCTGTGTATGAGAGTCCATTTAATCCAGGGCCTGTCCTAGTGGGGACTTCCAAACCAATCAAGTCCTCTCGTAGGGGGACATTGAGTGTTAAGCTGAGAAGTTGGGAGTGAGAGCCAAAGCTGAATACACGAAGGAAAGAGGAACTCTGGGGCTGCAGAGGGTTTGCGCTCACGGGAGCCATAGGCAGGAGAAACCATGAGGAGGCAGAGGCCACAAAGAAACAGAAACCCTGAGACGGAGAGGATGCAGTAGGCGACAGTGGCCGGTGGAGGAAGAGGCAGAGAGGGGCTGAGAAGCCTCCACGGGCGGCCACCAGGGCAGGCTACTGCAGGAGACAAAGGACCCGGATCCAAACAACCCTCCAGTTCTCCAAAGAGCTTTCCAGACCCCAGAGCCCTGGCTGAGCTGCAGTGGAGACGCTGTTTTCCTCATTTCCTCGTGTACCCTGATTGCTGGAAGTGACCAGGCAGGGTCTCTGCTCTTTACATGCATCTCACGTTCCAGGCACGTGGGCCTCAGCCTGGCTCAGGAATCCCTGGCCCCATCTTGTAGAGAGGAAACTTGGACGTGGGAGAAAGCTGTGGAAAAGCATGGAAAATCCTCAGCCCAAGCGGACGGGGCAGCTACCAAGAACAGGGGAGCTGGGTGGGCACAAAGGGAGGTGGCGGGTACAGCTCAGATGCAGGAGCCAAGAAGGCCAGATCTGACTCTGAATTACCAGAGGACCCTGAACATATCCCATACCCCCTCTGGGCCTCAGTTTCCCCATCTGAAAAAGTAGGTGATTTCTACGCCCCATTCCAGCGTGAATGTTTGGTGAATTGGTGACACAAGAGGCAACAATCATCTTTAAAAAAAATCTGGAATCTTAAAAACCCAACTAGGCAATAAATATTGTCATCATTTGCTTAAGAAACACAACATCCAAAATTTAAGATGATCAATACAATTTTATTTTTTAAATCTGAAATGAAAAGCTGCACAAGACCAGGATATTTGAAACACTGGGCTCCGAGGACTGCTGGGAAGAGAGGGACCAGGTCTGTGAGTGGGTGTCCATCCCTACACCAAAAAGACACTTTCTACTCCAAGAGCAGAACACCCCAGCTTGGGAACACCCTGGTGGTCCAGTGGTTAGGACTCCGTGCTTTCACTCCTGAGGGCCCAGGTTTGATCCCTGGTCAGGGAACTAAGATCCCACAAGCCGCGCGGCATGGCCAAAAAGAAAAAAATAGGAAAAAAGAAGAAGAATCCCCCAGTTTAAATCCCTCTACATTCCAGAATGTCAAGAGTCCAAGATCTTAAAAGTGCTCCAGATTTTAAGATTCCAAAGGTTCTAAAATTTCCACGATTTTAAGACTTCTAAAGATTCTGAAAGCTCTAAAGTTTCCAAGATTCTCAAAGTTCCAAAGGCCTCTACTCCCCAAATTCTAAAGGCCACCTCCCCACCCCAAACCCACTTTGGGCCAACGCGGAATCGAACTTGAGGAACTTGGAAAGAGCACGGCCACCAACTTTATCTCTTGATTTTTCTCCGGCCAGGGGCTGTGGCCACCCCTCCTTGGGCATGGCTCTCCCTGAGGGTCAGGGGAGGGGACAGGGTTTTCTGAGTTCTGAGTGTTCTCCTTGACAAGGAGCCAAAGAGGTCCCTGAGCAGACTACGTTGGACCTTCGTCCTTCTCCTTCCCCCTCAGGGCCCCCAGTCCTTCTCTAGGAAAGGTCAGTGTTGTCTGGGGTCCCGGGCCAAAAGTCCCATCTGCTCACTTATTCTAAAGCACTGGGCCCTCAGAAAGCTCACAGTCTAGTGGGGGACAGATGACCAAGCAGTACGGAGCCTTGGAAGGACCTTTGGTAGGGCCGTGGCATGGCCAGGCTTCATCCCCGTTGGGGGCCCTGAGCTCCTACCCTGCCTCTTACAGGCTCCCCGCTGCCAGCCGCGCCCAGGTCACGCCACACGGATGCCCGCCTCGGCTTCCCGCTGGCCGGGACCTGCTGCTCCACCTGCCCGCTCCGGGCCTGGCCCTCCTCACGCTCCACCGGCTCATCTACGGCTCAGCTTCAGCTCTGGCTCTGCTGCTCACTGAGCTGGACCCCCCTGGCTGACCCCGATCCTCACGAGATGACCACACCTTCTCTCAGGGAGAGAAGGAAGCCTGCTCAGGCCAGCCCTCACCCCAGTCAGGATCGCTCCCCTGTGGGCCGTGCCATGGCAGCAGCAGGTGGAGGGGGAGAGACTTGGGACTGGGACACAAATCCAGAGCCCACATTTGACTGTATACCCCCCTGACTGTGAACTCTGAAAACTTCCGTTTCCTCCATATCAAGGGAGATTTTCCTTCCTACCTCTCAAAGTTACAGAGAAATTGGAACCCTTTCCTGTAAGAGGACCCATCACTGCACTCCTCCCCTCCCCGAGGCCCCTCCCTGACCACACAGACTCCCCGTAACCCTGAGTAGTCTCCCCCAAGCAGCAGCACCGAAGGGGCAGGGCTGAGGGGCAGGGCCAGAGAGTCTGAGACTGGGTTTTTAACACAAGTGCTAATTGTGGGTCCCAGAACGGCCCTGCCTGGCTCCACTCATGAAAACACTATTTTTAGCCCAGGACTGGCTGCCTGCGGTCCCAGGGGGGGCGGCCAGGCCATGTGTCACATCTGAGTGACCATGGACTCACTCTGACCAGGAAACAGGCCCACGGGGACCAGCTGCTGCATCCCAGGGCTGCCACCGCATCTGGAAGGAGGTCGATGTTCAGCAGGACTGGAAGTTTAAACCTTCTCACCCCCAAGAGTGTGGGTGCGGGGCGTGGAAGCAGGAACTAACACACCTGGAAAACTTACTAGTGCCAAGTGCTGCTCTGACTGTACGTGTATTGACCTATTTAATCCTTACTATGGGGTAGATACTATTATTATCCCCATTTTATAGATGAGGAAACTGAGGCTGGAGCCATTCATTTAACCTCCTTGAGCCCACATGGTAGTAGTGGGTGGAGCAGGGGGATTTGAAGCCAGGCTGTTGGGCTCCAGCACCCATGCTCTTGCTGTCCAGTCCCTTGGAATCTGGACCATGGGCAGTCTGTCAGCTACTGCCTCTAGGTCTCTCCGATTCAGGCTCCAGAGCCTAGCCCCACTCTTAGCCCACAGAGTTCTCTGGGATCACAGGGAACATCCAGTCCTACCCTCCTTTGGAGGTGAGGGAATTGAGGCCCAGAAAGGAATCCAAGGTTATGGAGTCAGATGGCTCTAATTCCGAGGCCCAGACAATTCCTACTGAATGATTCTGTGAGACAAGTTCACCTCATAACCTGCCCGACACCTCAGCCTATCCTTGGCTCCAGAACTCAGTACCTGTGCTCTTTCGAGCAGGGAGCCTGGGATCTGGAAGCAGATTTGAGCCCTGCTCCTGACTTGCTGTGTGGCCCTGGGCAAGTCACCTCACGTCTCTGAGCCTCAGCTTCCTCCCCTGTAAAATGGGAGCGATTGGGCTACCTTCCTAAGGCTATGGGCTGGGTATAAGTTGCCTGAGGTTTCAGTAAGTGTGAGTTTCCTTATCCTGGGCTTTTCAAATCATTAATTAATCTTTACTGTGAACAAGATGCATGGTGTGCACTTGCCCAGGGCTACTTCTGGAAATGGAAGATGGTGGGATTGTAGATACTGTAACCAGCTGTTGGGGAGACATTTGGAGCAAATCATGCCATGCCGACATCTGCCTCGTCCTCAGATTCCCAGCAGAAGAGAATGTGGCAGAAGAGACAGGGGAGACATGGCCTGTCCATCCTCTGAATCAGTTGCCCAGATACGAAAGCAGAACAAGCATGGCAGAGTTCAAGTCCACCTTAGCCACATCCCCTCTAAGTGACCTTAGGTCAGTCTCTGCCTCTCCCAAGGTCTCAGTCTCCCAGATGCAGAGAGAGGCCAGGGTTCTGTCAGGGCCCTGGTTTTCTGTGACATGACCAGAGCAAGTCCCCCTTTCAGGGCCTTGGGACCCTTGTGTTTCACCACCACTACCACACACACACACACACACACACACACACAGATACCTCACACCCTGCATCTCTGCTCAAGGGATTTCCACAGCCTAGCTTCTGGGCTCACTCTGGACTTGCCCATGACCCACGTGAGCAGCTCCCCATGATGGGCTCAGTCTCTGAGTCCCATAGCCTACAAGCTCAGCTCCCCACAGGTGACTTTTTCCAGTTTTGAATCCTAGTTGCAAATCTCCTGGTCAGAGAATCTGAGTGGCCCAAGCGAGATCAAGTGGGCCAGTGAGCTGGGTCATGTGTCATAGGCTAGGGGTGGAGCAGCTGCTCCAAGAACAGGGTGTGGATAAGGAGGAAATCAAAGCATCTCTAATTCAGAAGCAAAACAAATACACCTGGAATGTAAATTCGTTACATGGAAAAATTTATCTACACGATCTCCTCATTTATCCAGAAAACTATCAGAGGCATCTGGAACTGGGCTTTAAATTACAAAGAAAAAACTACCCCCATCTCTCTCCCAGCTGCCAAAATAAAAGTAAAAAGTTCATGCCCTTAACTCGTCTGAGAATCTTCTCATTTGTTGTTTATCAACTCTAACAATACAAACAATTTTAACACACATGGGTTATTGGTTTTCCACTAGAGGGCATCATCATGACCATGCTGTGAAGAAGAAATGTTTTAAAACATAAACATAAAAGCAAAACAAAACTTTTAAAAGCAAACACAGAGATATAGCATCTTGGGCGACTTTTTGTGGCCCGGCCAAGCAACTGCACAATTTAGGAGTCCCTACAAGCATCATGCATACAATAGTTGAAGCTCACAGTGACAGCCCTTGGGCATCAAGAAAGAGTAAAATTATGTTCCCTCAATGGTTAACACACAGGAGCTGGATTACCCAGGTTCAAATCCTGACCTCCCCCCATCCTAGTTGTTTGACCTTGCCCATGTTTTTTAGTCTGAGCCTCTGGTTCCTCATCTGCAAAATGAGAACAATACCAAAACTACCTTCTTCGGAGGATTATTGTGGTAAATGTAAAGCTCTTGGAACAATGGTCAACACTAGCTAATATTAGTACTTTCATTACATGGTCAGAAATTGTTAATGTGGACATATGTTCCTTGATACTAAATAAATGAAAATTTAAAAGCAAAAAAAAAAAAATTTATGTTCCCTGACCTCCATTTAAGATGGTATAAATAGGTAACACATTGTGAAAGACTTCCATTTAATATAAAAAGAAAGGAAAATTTTTTTTTTTAGTTTTTCACAGAAGGGATAAACCTCGTCTGGAAAATGCATTCTTATGGAATAATACAGTTATAATTGATGTATGACTCTACAAGGGTTTACAAGCCAATCCAATGAAAATAATAAATGGAACAATTTTGAAACCAAACTCTATAACTAGCAGCTAGAGTTTCATCATTGTAGGAATAAAGTGCTTTAACAGTGACTTTAGTTGGATGGAGGACCTCAGGGACCTTGCCAAGAGCTTGAAAGCAGATAATTTTCAGGAGCAATGTCCAGTGCCGAACCACTACATAATTTTACCCTCTCGCCTCAGGCGAGACCCTCGTACCTGGTTATAAGGGGGAAAAGGAGACCATGCAAAACTGTAGTGTGTTCAAATTTAAGACTTGGAGGGAAAATCCCTTGGGTCTTTGGGGCAGTGGGTCCCAAAAAGTAAGCACATTGAAATCAATTGGAAGCTCATAAAACTTTAGGACATCTGAGGGAGGAATCTTAAACACATTCCCTAAGTGATTCTGATGCATGTGGTCCGTGGACCACACGTTGAGAAACACTCCTCGTCCCACTTCACAGATGGGGAAGTCAAGGCCCAAAGAGGAAAAGAACTAAGACTTGAAGTCACACAGCAAGTCAGAAGCTGAGCTGGCCTCTGGCCTGTCCAGGGCTCCTTTCCACCAAATTCCGCCTGCCCACGGACTGCCTCCCAGGGCTGCTAACATTCCAAGGAAACTTGTAACAGGAAAGGAAATGTCAGCTGTGCCTGTTCCGATGTTCAAGCGCCCATCGTGACTCCAGGTTCTGCCAGACACAGCCCTCAGAGTTCGGGCAGCCAAGCTCCATGAGACTGATTTTTCCAGATGGGATTGGGGATGGGATTACAAAAGCCAGCATTTATTTTTATTTCCCCAAGAAAATAAATCGGCAGTTTTGCTCCAAGAAAAGTGATCAGAGGAAGCAGTGTTCCCAGCCAGGAGGAGGTCCTGGACCCCGGCCAGCCCCTCGCAGCCTCCTCCAGTGCTGCCTTAACATCCTGAAGGTGTCTCGCATGGAGTCGGGTCCTCAGACAAAGCGCCTTTTGGGCTTCGGATTCAAGAACACTCTCCTGCCGACAGTGGTGGCTACAGGGCTCTGGAGGTGGAGGGTTACTTTCTTCCTGGGAACAAAAGGAATTTTCCCCAGCGTCTCCTATTACACCACCTCCACCCCCCCCCAAAAAAAAATCTAAAAATGGAGGGTGGTGGAATAAGAGCTTGCTGCCAGGTACCACAGTTATGACAGTGGTTTTCAAAAGAGGACAATTTTGCTCTCTCCTGGGGGTGGGAAGGGACATTTGGCAATAGCTGGACACGTTTTTGGTTGTCACAGCTTGGGGGAGGTGGGTAACTGGCATCTAGTGGGTAGAGGCCAGAGACGCTGCTAAACATCCTACAACACATAGGACAACCACCCCTCACCCCTTGCCCAAAATGTCAATAGTGCTGAGGTTGGGAGACCTTGAACTATGGGCAAGTAGCTCAGGATGTTAGAAGTCTGGGTGTGAGTCCAGGTTTGCCTCAAAATGCTGTGTGAGCTTGGGCAAGGCCCTGCCCTCTCTGGGCCTCAGACTCCCATCTGTACAAGGAAGAGGTAAAGAGGTCCCTCTCTGGAGCTCTCACAGTTTTGGTCATTCAGGACTTGGGAGACCAGGAGGCCTGAGACCACAGGTCTGCCTTCGGCAACTTAGACGTGGCTATGGGAGGATTGAGGGGGTCTACCCAGCGCCCCCATGCCTGAGGGGTAGACAATCAGCTCTCCTGAGCCCCTCCCCCAAAGCGCAATATCTGGAACTCCTGCTCCACCAGAAACGGAAAAACCATTATCTGCAGATGACATCACTTTGCAAAAATGCAAGTAGTTGCCGAGCAGAGCTCCAGGGAAGGGGAGTGGGGGTTGGGGGGGGGGGAAGAAAGGACTCAGAGCTTGCCAACCACCAGCAGCGCTGGCATCCGGCAACTTCATGCATCTCAGGACACCCCCGGACAAGTTCCTCAACTTCTCTGGACTTCAGTCCTCCCATCTCTACAGTGAGAGACCAGACCTGGGTGTTGCCAGGAGCCCTTCCTGTTGGGAGAGTCCAAGACCCTGTGACTCTTCCAGCTCAAGTCTCAGGGGGCCTCTGGGCTGCAGGTGCACAAGGGAGTTCCCCATATCCACAGGAGCCCAGGGCTGGGGGCTGGAAGAAGAGGAAAGTGGCCACCCTGCCCAACTGGGCCACACAGAGGCCACGGTAGCCACCAAAGTGTTTGAAAACAGATTCTCTTCCTGCAGGACCGGGCACCTGTCTCACCCACCAACCCAATTTCTTTCTTGGTCTGGAGTTTGGTAGAACATCCTGAACCAGCAGAGTGCTGGAAATAGCAGTCCAGGGGAGCCTGCTTTATGCATGGATGAGAATGACCCACGATCCAGCATCTTTCCACCTGTGGGTTCCCGGGAGGTGAGGGAGCCGTTAAGGGCAGCTCTGATGAGCAGAGTGGGCTCGGCTACCCTGGAGGAGCCCAGGGACCACAGTCAGGAAGCCTGGGCTCTAGGCCCAGCCATGAGGACAGGGCCTCAGCTTCTTCTTCTGGACAAGGAGAAGTTTCATCCAGAGAGCCTGGAGGGTCTCTTTCAGCTCTAGGATTTGGTGGCTCCAGAACAAGCCCAGGTTACGACCCCACGTGGGGCAGAGCTCGGCAGAGCTGGGTGTCTTTAGCCGATGACAGTTCCCTTCCTGCTCCCACCTCCATCAAGAACAGAACCACCATTCAACCCTGTTGCTTTCTCAGTGGAAGAGGAAGGAGGGAGAAAGAGCCAGATCAGCCTTGGTCAAGCTCAAGGGAGGGTCAGGTACCTTGGCTGAAGGAGCACCCTTCCCCTAGTGCACTGAGCCCTGCTGGGAGGCAGTGCAGTCTAATGGTTAGAATACTCAGGCTGGCATCACCTAGACCAGGGCTCACATATTGGTGTGACAGCCTCCAAGCTGTGCCACACTTGACTCAGTTTCCTCAACTATAAAATGGAGTTAGCAATATATACCTCTTTGAGGGGGTCGGGGGGGCAGTAACTCGGTTTGCCCTGCCCTTTGCCCCCTAGATTCATTCTCCCCTCTCCCCGCACTGTTCCCCAGGAGGCTGACCCCACCAGGCTAGAGATCCAAGAGGGGGAAGGAGGAGAGAGAAATCAGGGGATGTCCACGCTCCCTCTGCTGGGCCACAGTCCTGGCTGTGGCTGTGTCCCCTCCCAGGATCACCACTCCTGTCCACACCTCCTGCTCTGGTGGGTTATGGTAACACGATGCCTGCCTCTTGCCCCTTCAGGCCTAACGGTGCTTCCGGCTTCCTGCTGTGGCTGGTCTCTGAGTTGTCACCATCCCCTACTGGGTCTTTTAACCTCTTGGCCACACTTCAGTAAAAAAATCCTTACATTATTCTCCCAAGATGATATACAAATGCCCAACAAGCACATGAGAAGACGCTCCACATCACTAATCGTTAGAGAAAAGCAAATCAAAACCACAATGAGATAGCGCCTCACATCCTTTAGGATGGCCACTGTCAAAAAACAAAAACAGAAACAGAAAATAACAAGTGCTGGTGAGGATGTGGAGAAATTGGAAACTTTGTGCACTATTAAATGGGAATGTAAAACGGTACAGCCACTATGGAAAACAGTATGGTAGTTCCTCAAAAAATTCAAAATAGAATTACCATATGATCCAGCAATCCCACCTCTGGGTATATATCCCAAAGAATTGAAAGCAATTTCTCAAAGAAATATTTGTACAACCATGTTCATAGCAGCATTATTCACGGTAGCCAAAACGTGGAAGCAACCCAAGCGTCCATTCATGGATGAACAAATAAGCAAAATGTGGTGTATACATACAATGGAATATCATTCAGTCTTAAAAGGAAGGAAATTCGGACACGCATGGATGGACCTTGAAGACATCATGGTAAGTGAAATAAGCCAGTCACAGGAAGACAAATCCTGTATGATTCCACTTACATGGGGTGCCTAGAGCAGGTAAAGTCACAGAGACAGAAAGTAGAGTGATGGCTGCCAGGGGAAGAGGGGGTGGGAAATGGAGAGAAGTTGCTTAATGGGCACAGAATTTCATTTTTGCAAGATGAAAAAGTTCTGGAGATTCATTGCACAACGATGTGAATATACTTAGCGTTACTGAACTGTTCGCTTAGAAATGGTTGATGGTAAAAAAAAGAAACAAACTTATCAAAGTATATATTTTAAATATGTGGGGTTTAGTGTGTGTTTACTATACCTCAATAAAGCTCTTTGAAAAAAAGAGTCCCTTCACTAAACCCTCCTCACGAAAACTGTTGGTTCCCATACTGGTCTGTACATTAGACTCTTCTGGGATCTTTTAAAAATTCCAAAGCCCAGGCCAACACCCCAGACCAATTAAATCACACCCCCTTCAGGTAGGACTCGAGCACCAGAGTTTTGATGCCTCCCTGATGATTCCAATGTGCACACAAGTTTGAGACCCACCGAATAAATCCTTGGATTGGGCCATGTGTTTCTTGCAAGGAGTCTGCACAATTAGCTAGCTCTTAGGCTTATTGTGAGGATGAAAAGGAATAGCGAGTGCAAAGCATTTAGCGCAGCTCCTGGTACTTAGTGCTCTGTGAAATGTACTGAAAATACCGTTGGCTTTATCATTATTATTTCTCCGGGACTCCAGGTTGCCGTGGGTCTCCGAGAAGCTGCAGAGGAGGTGAGAGGGGTGGGTATCGAGACAAACCCAAGCCTTGGCAGGTGGGAGGGGTCCCGGCTAAGACAGAGGAAGGTGGGGATTCTGTGCTGGCTGGGGGGCTTCGGGGACAAGACTGTGAGGAGCCCGGGCCAGGAGGATGGCAGACCTCCCACGGTGCCAGGAGGCACCCGCCTCCAGGGGCTGCTGCTGCCAGGCAGCTGGCACAGCTCAGAAGCTCCGGAAAACATTGCGGTAAGGGGGCACCCAGGGCCAATGGGAGAGTTGGTCCAGGAAACAGCATGGCCTGCAACCAACAGACTTTTAGCTGATCTTCTAATTTTTCAGGGGTCCTCAACCACTCTTAACAGACCCAGCAGCCTTGAGGTAACTACTGACCACCACCAAGTGTCTGCCCTGGTGTCCACTCACCTTGCTGGGCTGGGCATGGAGGGCGAGGGAGAGCAGGCCTCCCTTGGTCGCTGCATGGGAACTGGGGGATGTCAAAGGGCCATCGTGTTGGGGCTGCCTAAAGAGGGGCATCTCTCCTGCCCAGGAAAGCGCTTTGGATGAAGAGGTGCTGGCCCAGCCTGTATTTTCTCCCCAGGCCATCCATCCATCTAGCCATCCAACCATCCAGCCCACAAGCATTTCCTGAGCACCCACTGTGTGCCTAGCTGGGGCCCTGAGATCCGATGGTGAGCAAGAGCTTGAGTCTGGCTGGGGGAACAGGGGGCGGGAGGAAGGAGAGGGTCCCGTGGCAGAGCAGCCCACGGCAGACAGACAAGGGCTCAGATCCTAGCTCTGCTCTGTATCTGCTGTGAGTCTGGAGGAAAGTCGGTCCACCTCTGGAGCCTCGGTTTTGCCTTCTGCAAAAGGGTGACAGACCCATCCTCACGGGCTTGCTGATGAAGGAAATGAGACGGAATGACACGAGGGTCCCTGTTTGGCACCGTTTGAAGCTCCTTCCCCAGGAGGGGAGGGCAGGCCCCTGAGCCCCGACCCTAGCCCAGGCCTCTTACCTGCGGCAGGGCTGCTGGGGGTGGCAGCTTTCTGGGGACAGGAGCCAGACCCAGTGGACCCCCAAAGCCACAAATCCACACCAGGAAGCCCTCCTCCGGAGCCTGGAACCCAGGAGCCTGGGTGCCTGGGTCCCCCTCCAGCTGCCATGCTGGGGGACTGTGGGCAACATCTTCCCTATCTGTCCCTCAGGGCATCATAAGCCTGCCCAGCACTGATATTCCAGGGAAAGGTAAAGACTTCACAGTCCCCTTGTGCAGGTGGGAAAGTAGAGGCCTAGGAAGGACAAGGATCTATTCAAGGACACATGAATCTACATCAGAGTCAGAACTAGAAGCCAGATCTCCTGGCCCCAAATCCCTAGCACCTCTCCACACTCTCCTCCAGAGGGATCTGTGCCCTGGGATGGGCAGGGTACCAGGAAGTCCAGTTAGAAGATTCAGCTCCCTCTTTAAGGGACTCCCCAACAAAACCTCAACTCCAATTACGCAACCAGACTTCCCCTCCAAATATCCTCCAAGCAGCGCCCCCTCTAGATGAGTCCCTCCTCTGCTCAAGCACCTTCCATGGCTCCCTATCACCCCACAGAACACCTAGCATTAGGTCCCAATCTACCTCCCCAGGCTGATCTCCCTGTGTTCCCCCACCTTTGCCTTACATTCTGGTCACCACACAGTAACCACTGCCCCATCTCCAGGCCTTTGCTGATTCTGGTCCCTCCTCCTAGAACATCTTTGCTTGTCTCCTTCCTTTAAGGCCATCCAAATGTCACGTGCTCTAGGAAACTTTCCTTCTCCCCAAATCGGACGCAGCCACTTCTCCTCTAGGCTACCAGAAGACTCCCTTAGATTGACTCTGGGTACCGCGAGTGCGCATCTGTCTCCTCCAGGAGATGCAGAGGTAGCTGGGAGCAGACTCCAAGTCACACCCACCTCTTGTCATCTTCCCAACCTCAGCACCAAGCATTAAAAGAGGAAGGGCTAAGTGATCCCCGGTTCCCTGAGCCCACACCAGGACGAACAGACAGGGACGCTTCCGTGCCCATTTGAGACCCAATTCCAGGTGGGAGGTGGCTGGCTTCTGGGCCTGGCGCCTGGACACAGCCATTGACCCCGCCTCCAGTGGCTGTTTTTGTTTTCCTTCTCCCTAGGCAAAGGCTGCAGGGGCTGTTCTGAGCCACAGCTGGTTTTTATTGCATCAAGGCTCAAAAAAGGCCTGGGCATATTTTTAGAGAGAAGGGGAAAAAAGAATATTTTCTTCCTTGACCCGAGATGGGGGCTTGCTCCAATTTTCCATCTGCTCTGCCTTCTGGGTGGAGCTGGCGGGGAAGTTTCTCTGCAGGAGGATCCTGCAGGACAGTGGTTTATGAGCTCATAGACATGGCAGCACTCACACACGCATGCGCACAACCTTGAGCCCGTGATGTGGAGAGAGGGAAGCCATGCCTCAGACGAAGGACAGTAGCGGAGCAAGAGGGACCCAAAATCCCACTGGAAGAGCGTGACTGAATGGTGGCTGAACCAGGGGTCCCCACGCTTACACCCCAGAGCCTGGGGTGTGCAGCGTTCCCACTGGGCTGCCTGGAGCCACAGGAACTGGGACCAGAATGAAGAATGTGTTTGATGCATCTTTCAATGGCTGGTTTTCAATTGTCTGAAGATACTGTCAGGATGAACGAAATACAAATCATTTCAAAGCATCACTGAACTCATAGAGCTTTTGTTGAAATGCGCTTTCTCAATCAAAAGATGCTAAATGCACTGGAGTTCTGCTGGTGTATGTGTGTGTTTGATGTGTGTGAATATGGTCTATGTGTGTGACATGTGTGGTGGAGTGTGTGTATGTGTACTATGTATGTGCTGTGTTTGTATGTTCATGTGTAGTGTGTATATTTGTGGTATGGTTTGTGTGGTGTGTGTGTGATGTGTTTGATGTGTGCTCTATATGGGGGGGGAGGTGTGTGTGTGATGTGTGTGCTTGATACATTTTGTGTGTATTGTGTGTATTTGATGCTGTGATCAGGCCAGAAGCACATCTGGAAGGGGGACCATGCTGGGGAGGGGTTCCCCTGGCACACTTTTCAAAGTGACACCTTTTCGAGATCTTTCCAGGGCAATTTGTTAGGGAAAGCACAACACACAGAGAAAGCAGCTGAAAGGAAAGGGGCCATGTTACGAACTTACTCCCCACCAGACCCTGCCCCTAACATCCAAACTAAACTTTGCCCCTGGTGACACCCAGTCCTAAAACCCCCAGTCCAAAGAGATGGAGGCAATACAGCTCAAGTTCAGAGAAGCCTGCAGCCCAGTGTCACCCAGAGAGTAGGAGCCGGAGCCCAGCCTCCTACCTCCTCCCCACAGTGGGCTGGCCTTCAGTGCCAGAGCCAACAGGCAAAGCCCACAGCAGTCCCGGCAACTGTGCCCAGAGCGGGCACTCCGGGACCTGGGCTCTCTACAAACATGGCCTCGTTTCCCTCTCATACCCACCCATCAAAGGAGCATGATTACCCCATTTTATCAGAGGAGGAAACAGGCTCAGGGGGAGACAGAAGTGAAGGCAGGCTCCTGGCAGCCACGAGGAGAGAGGAAGTCCCTGGAGACAGGAAGGCAGGCTCTTGACTTTGGGGATCAGGCAGGGCAGTCAGGAGCGGCTTGCACACTTGTGGGCTTTTAGCTCCATGAGAGCCACAGCCTCTTCTTTCATGTCTGCAGAGGTGTAGGCCCAGAATTGGCGCCAGGAGTGGGTAGACAGTGGATGGGCCTTTCCCCGACCACCTCTCCATCCTTCCCTGGCAGCTCAGCCAGGCCAGGTACCCTCATACCCATGTAGCCCCTCTATCCCCAGGCAGCAAGAACTGCTAGAGGCTCACCCCCTACTTCTTAGAAACTGAGGCAGCCCAGCTGGGGCCGAAGGGAGCTTCTTGGGAGATGGGCTTTTCTGGCAGAAAGTCCCAGATTCAAGGCCTTCCCAGCCTAGAGGCCTTGGGCAAGTCCTCCTCCCTCCCTGAGCCTCAGTTTCCTCCTCTGTAAAATGGGGATAACAACAGCTGCCTCCTGGGGTGGTTTGGGGCCGCATGCGGGTGTGTGAGGCGCTTGACAGAGGCCTGGCACAGGCAGGGCGCTTGACTGACATGTGTCCTGTCCCCATCCCCGGCTGCCCTCGTCAGAACGACTTATAGCGGGTCTTGACCAGTCCAAAGGTCTCTCCCCTCCTGTCCCCAGGAGAAGCTGCAGAAGAAAGAGAAACAGCAGTTCTTGGAAAGCCACAATGGAGTCCTCCCTGGATCAGGCAGGTCATTTATCAAGATGCCACTGGACGGCCACAACCAAGCACCGGGCCCTGGAGTGGCCCTCCGTGACCTCTTGGCTGCCTCACTCTGAGTTCCATGGTCCTGTTCTCCACTCTGTGTCTACCCTTACACCGGCCCACCGCCATCAGACATCTCACTTGACCCTCCTCTGCTCAAAGCCTCTCCCTCCCCCCCATTGGGCATAAAGTCCTTTATGCCACCCAGCATTCCAGGCCCTCTCGGTCTGGCCAGCACCCACTATTCTCCTCTCCTGCACCTCTTCACCTGCACCCCTCACACCAGCTACAGCCAGTCCCACATGGCCACCTGGTTTTGTTACCTGTTGGGAAGAGCTTAGTCCGGGCCTGGCCACAGGGGACTGCTCAGCAAGACGTGATCCAGAGTCGGCAGACACCAGGCTTATGTCCCTGCAGGATTCTGTGCTTGAGATGCCATTGCTCTCCTCTGGCAATTTCTGACTCACACTTAAAGACCCCCCCTTAGTCTTCACCTCCTCCAGGAAGTCTTCCTTGATGCCCACCCCTCCAGGCCAGTGTAGGTGCCTTCTTCCCAGGTAGAGCTGCCTGGTGGCCCCCAATCCTCCTGTCACTGCCGTCCTATCTAGGTAACTTCGGTCCCCACCCAGCAGCCTGGCATGTCCTCCCCCCAGTCCCCATGGATTTCGGTAGGTCTTATGTCCACTCATTGGTCCTCCTTGCTCTCAGCGCTACGGCTGCCCTCTGTCCCAGCTGCAGGCACCTTACTCCCACCTTATCCCAAAGGCCTTGCAGTGCAGAGTCAATTTGGAAAACAGTTTACTGACGTTTTGGAGATAGCAGAGAGCAATTCCAGTGCTGAGAACAAAACAAGTCGACATTCAGAGTCAGGCAGCGTAATTCTCAGGAATTTGTCAACCACCCCTCACCCCAGAGAATGTCTCACCAGCTGGAGGGGGTTGGGGGGGAACCTGACCTCTGGGAGGGTTCTGGCAATTCCTCCCTCTCCCCACTCAGAGCCCCTCCCCCTTTTCCTGTTATGATGAAGTACTTTGTCTGGTTGGCTCCTTGGAGACCCCGGGGGGGCCCCACCTGAGACAAATTCACTCTCTGCCAATGTGCAAAGGCGTCTGCCGTCAGTTATTTCACATGGCCATTGCTCTGGGCTGAATTGTGCCTCCCCAAATTCCTATATTGAAGTCCTAACCCCCAGGACCTCAGAATGTGACTGTGTTTGCCGACAGGGCCTTTGAAGAGGTGATGAAGTTAAAATGAGGTCATTAGGGTGGGTCCGAATCCAGTAGTACCGGTGTCCTTATCAGAAGAGGAAATTTAGACCCAGATGCACACAGAGGGAAGACCATGCGAAGACAAGGGGAGAAGGCTGCTGCTGTCTGCAAGCCCAGGAGAAACAACCCTGCTGACACCTTGACCTTGGACTTCTGGCTTCCAGAACTGTGAGAAAACAAATTTTTGTTGGTTAAACTCCCCTAGTCTCTTAGGGCAGCCCAAGGAAGCTGACACAGATATTTTGATGCCTCTCTCTCATTGTGCTCTCATCGCCTGTTCGTGGGCCTGTCTCCCCTTTCAGACTGTGAATTCCCCAAAAGCACTGGACAGAGCTGACCTGTCCCTCCCGCGGGGCCTCGTACCCACCAGACCCTGAGAGGTTTGGAGGGCATTTCCTGGGCGAACACCTCCCGAGATAAACAGAACTATGGTTCATGGGTTCTTTCAGTCAGCAAATGCTGGCAAGTGGAGAGTGCCGAAAATGCACGTCTCCTCCCTCCCTGGTGCCCACCTGTGGCGCGCCCACCTGGCCTCTGTTTCAACCCTCAACAGCCCTGAGAGAAAGGTTCCCCTCCATTTTACAGATGAGTAAACTGAGGCCCGAGGAAGGCGAGTGACGTGCGCAAGGTCATTCATGGAGTCAGAGCCATTAGGCAGGAAAGCCCACGGGGCCCAGGGAGGGTCTGAGACAGGGAGGGCTGGGAGTGGAAGGCTCTGCAACGTCCCGCCCTCTGGAAGGAGAGACAGAGAGGACCTGGGTTTGAATCTCGACTGCTTCTCTTCATTGCTGTGTGTGAGCAAGTTACTGACCTCTCTGAGCCGGGCCTCAGTTTCCACGTCTGTACGACAAGGCTGAGAAAGAGGAGACGGCACACCTGGTGCTTAGCATGGTGTCCAGCCCATAGAAAGGCCTCAAGAAAGGGTGGTAGTGGTACTCATGAGGACAGTCTTCTGGAATCACCCAGCTGGCCCCGCACCTGGCTCCGCAGGAAGTCTGACAAATAGCTTGCCCTAGAAGCTTTTCCTGCCGGTCGGCATGGGGGGCAGGCAACCTCTGTTCCCCTGCCTCTGAGGGCTGTCATTCGCCCTCCGCCTGGCCTCAGTGGCCCATTGTTCTCCCTCCAGGCCCAAACCGCGCCAGGCCTGCCAGGAACCAGCCGCTAAAAATAGCCCCAACGGAGTGCTGGGGTCCAGCTGCTTATCTCCCTCCGGGGATCAGGAGCTGCCCCCCTCTTCCTGGCCACTACTCTGGGTGAAGTCCAACTTGGCCAGCTCCCAGCTCACCCTCAGGGAGGTCCAAACTCACACCCACAAAATATTTCGTGGAAAATTTGAGGCCGGCTCTAATTCCCAAAGGGCAGAGGCTCAGTGCAGACTTGCAGACTTGGCTTGCGGTGGGCTGGGAGGAAGGGCCTGGAAGAACAGGCAAAGCAAAGAGAAACAGGGAAAGGCATTCCAGGTGGCAGGAACAGCAGAAGCAAAGGGAGGAGGGCTGAGGCTGAAGAGAACAGTGAGAGGCTCTGGGGAGTCTATTTGGGAGAGCAGCAAGGGAGTCTCAAAGGGAAGCTCAGGCTCAGTTGAGCAGATCCCTGAACGCCAGGCAAGGCTTTCCTGACCTTCAAGGCCACGCCTTGCCTGGTGCAGGTGCCCTGGATGCCTTCACTTCCAGGGCCTTCTCTGAGTTCTCCTCCCTAAGGGATAGTCACAGCCCTGAGGGAGAAGCTGAGGGCTGGCGAGGACAGAGAGAGGTGCCTTTAGCACACCCCTCCAGGCCTCAGGAAGGGGGTTTCTCACCCGCGACATATCATTAGGTGGACTCCGGCGGCTCTGCCTGTGGGCTGTGAACACCAAGCCTGCAGCCATTCAGGCCTTCAACTGTCAGCTTCCGAGAGCCTGCTCTGGGCTGGGCCCTGGGCTGGTTGCTGAGGACCCAGACAGCCACTCAGTTCTAGCCCTGCAGGGGCTCACACTCCAGGGGAGAAGGGGACAAGTGAAGAGGCAAGTCCAGGATTGGGTCACCGGAGCGCAGTGCTGGGATGGCCCAGAGAAGAGCCCTCCTCCAGACTTGGGAAGTCAGCAAAGGGTTCCTGGAGGACACAACCCCTGAGCTGAGTCTCAAAGGTTAAGGAGGAGATGGCCATGTGAAGAGGTGGCGGGAACCGTGTTCCAGGCAGAGGGCAGCATGTGCAAAGACCCAGGGGTGCAAATGAGTCTACCTGGTATGTATGTGTGGGCAGGGACAAGGCTGGAGATGGAGTGTGAGGGTAATGAGGCTGGAGAGGTCTTTGGGGGCCAGGTTCTAAACTTTTCTGAGCCCCCCATGGACATAAACATAGTAGTCACCCTGAGGCTGGTGAATGAAATTGTTGGAAAAATGAAAATCAACCAAATTGAGTAGATTAAATCCTATCTTTTAAACTCAGAGTCTGGGAATTGAATCACTGATTATTCAGTAAGGAAGGCCTTGTATTATTTGTACGTTGGGAGTTTGATTAATATGCTGTGCTTAAATCAAGTATATCAATATTATACAGACAGCATCTTCAAAAGTCCTTCCCGGGAGGGCCCAGTCAGGCAGACATGGGTTCTAGAAAAGCCCAGCCTGCACTGGCCTGTGGGTGCCTGCAGCCTGGAGTGAAGAGCTTAGTTCTGGTGAAATATACAGAAGGTAGATCATTCTTCCCCACCCTTGACATCAGGCACAGCCATGTGACTTGTTTTGGCCAATGGGATATTAGCAGACAACTTTCAAACAGAGGCTTAAAATACACTTGCACCTGAAAGAAAAATTAATACCAATTCTACACAATCTCTTCTGGAAAATAGAAAAGGAGGGAGCCCTTCCCAATTTATTTTAGGAAGCTGGTATTACCTTGATACCCAAACCAAACGAAGATAATACAAAGAAAGAAAACTACACACCAATATCCCTCAGGTATATGATGCAAAAATCCTTAACAAAACATTAGCAAATAGAACACATCAACATATTTTAAAAATTATACACCATTACCAAATGAAGTTTATTCCAGGGATGCAAAGCTGGTTCAATATTTGATTGGTTCAAAAATCAATCAGTGTAACCCACCACATTCACAGGCTAAAGAAGTAGTCATATGATCATATCAATTGATTTTTTAAAAAACCCATTTAACAAAATTCAACACCCACTCATGGTAAAAATTCTCAAGGGACTTCCCTGGTGGCACAGTGGTTAGGAATCCACCTGCCAATGCAGGGGACACGGGTTCAATCCCTGGTCCGGGAAGATCCCACATGCTGAGGAGCAACTAAGCCACAACTTAGTTGTGCGCCACAACTACTGAGCCTGCACTCTAGAGCCCGCGAGCCACAACTACTGAGCCCATGTGCCACAACTACTGAAGCCCGCGCACCTAGAGCCGTGCTCCACAACAAGAGAAGCCACCACAGTGAGAAGCCCGCATACTGCAACGAAGAGTAGCCCCTGCTCGCCGCAACTAGAGAAAGCCTGTGCACAGCAACAAAGACCCAACGCAGCCAAAAATAAATAAATAAAATAAATAAATTTATTAAAAAATTTTAAAAATATACAGAAATCCTCCCAATATTATTTTTTTTAATCTCAAAAATTAGGAATAGAGGGCAACTTCCTATATAAATAAACTTCCAATATAAACATATAGGTACATATAAATATATGCAAATAAACATGCTATATAAATAAAGCAGCTTCCTAAATGAATAAATAACACCTACAAAAAACCTACAGCTGATATCATATTTTTTGGTAAAGACTGAAGCCCAATAAGGCAAGACAGGGAAATAAATAGCATACAGATCAGAAAGGAAAAAATAAAACTGTCCCCATTGGCAGATGACATGATTGTCTATATAGAAAAACTCAAGGTATCTACCAAAAAAACCTCCTAGAACTATTAAGTAAGTTCAGCAAGGTCACAAGCTACAAGATCAAGGTACAAAAATCCATTGTATTTCTATGTGCTAGCAATGAACATGGGGAAACTGAAATATAATATCATTTACAATCACCAGAAAAGAATGAAATACATAGGTGTAAATCTAACAAAACATGTACAGGACTTGTATGCTGAAAACTACAGAATGCTGACAAAAGAAATCAAAGAAGATTTAAATAAATGAAGAGACATACCATGCTCATGGATTGGAATAGTCAACATAGCAAAGATACCAGTTCTCCACAGATTGAAATACACGTTTAACACAATTACTATCAAAATCTCAGGAAGACTTTTTGCAGATTAGGCAAGATTATCCTAAAATTTATACAGATAGATAAAGGAACTAGGATAACTACCACAATTTTGAAAAAGAATAAAGTGGGAAGAATTACTCTACCTGATTTTAAGACTTATATAGGTACCGTAATCAAGACTATGTGGCATTGATGGAAGGAAAGAAACATGAATCAATGAAACAGAATAGAGAATCTAGAAATAGACTCATACGAGTATGGCCAACTGATTTTGACAAAGATGCAAAAGGAATTCAATGATAGGATGGCTATAAAAAAAATTACAGCAAATCTTGGTAAAGATGTGGAGAGATTGGAACCCTCATACACTGCTGGTGAGAATGTACAATGGTAGTCTGGCAGTTCCTCAAAATTTTAAACATAAGAGTTTATGACTCAGTAATTCCAAATCTAGGTATATACCCGAGAGAATGTAAAACATATTTCCACACAAAAACTTGTACATGAATGTTTATAGCAACATTATTCATAATAGCCAAAATGTGGAAACAACCCCAATGTCCCTCAACTGATGAATAGATAAATAAAATGTGGTGTAGTATGTGATATTTGGAATGTGATATATACAATGGAATATCATCAGGCAATAAAAAGAAATGAAGTACTGATCCATGCTACAAGACAATGAACTTGAAAACATTATGCTAAGTGAGAGAAGCCAGACAGAAAAGACCACATATTGTATGATTCCATTTATATAAAATGTCCAGAATAGGCAAATCTGTACAGACAGAAAGGAGATTCATGATTGCCCGGGACTGAGTGGGAAGGGGTATGGGGGAGGGAGTGACTCCTAATAGGTGTGGAGATTTTTTAGGGGATGATGAAAATGTTCTAAAATTGATTGTGGTGATGGTTGTACAACTCTGTGAATATACTAAAAACCATTGAGTTGTATACTTTAAATAGGTGAATTGTATATGTGATTATATCCCAATAACGCTGTTATTAAAAAAAAATCAATGGATGAACGATATTCTTTTCAACAAATGATGCTGGAGCAATTGGACATCCTTATGCAAAAAATAAACTTCAACCTAAATCTCACATGCTATACAAGAGTTAACTCAAAAGGGATCATAGAATTTAAATGTAAAACTACAAAATTTTTAGAAGAAAACGTAGGAGAAAATCTTCAGGACCTAGGGCTTGGTGAAAAGTTCCTAGATACAACACCAAAAGCATGATCCATAAAAGAAAAAAAAAAGGAAAATTGGACTTGATCAAAATCCAAAGCTTTTGCTTTGAAAAAGATGCTATTAGGAAAATGAAAAGAAGCTACAGATGGAGAGAAATTATTTGCAAATCACATATTTCACAAAGGATTCATACACAGAACACATAAAGTGCTCTCAAAACTAAACAGTAAAAAAGCAAACATTCTGATTAGAAAATGGGCAAAAGACATCTCACCAGAGGATATACAGGCGGCAATAAGTACATGAAGAGATGTCCAATATCGCTAGCCATTAGGGAAATGCAAATTAAGGCCTGGATGAGATAGCATTACAAACCTATTAACAGCTAAAATAAAACATAGGGGCAACATTACATGCTGGCAAGGATGCAGAGATCTCTCACAGTCATCTAGTCAGAGGTAGTTTGGCAGCTTCTTAAATATTAAACCTATACTTAAACCATATGACCCAGCAGTGCCACTCCTGGACATTTATCCCAGAGAAATGAAAACTTGTGTCCACACAAAACTCTCTACACGATTGTTCATAGGCACTTTATATGAATAGCCCCAAATTGGAAACAACGAAAATGTCCTTCAGTAAGTGAATGGTTAAACAAACTACTGTGCATCCATACGAAGGAACACTACTCAACTCGGCAATAAACAGGATTGAACTATTGACACACACAACAGCTCGTGTGGATCTCAAGGGTATTATGGTGAGTGGAAAAGACAATCTCAAAAGGTCACATACTGTGTGATTCCATTTATATAACATTCTTAAAATGACAAAATTATAGAGATGGAGAGCAGATTAGTGGTTGCCAGGAGTTAGGGATGGTGGAAGTGGAAGATGAGTGTGACTATAAAGGGATATTGAGGGAGACCTTTGTGGTGAAATCGTTCTGTATCTTGACTGTGGTCGTGGTCACATAATCTACACATGTGATAAAATGACACAGAACTATACACACACATAGTACCAATGTCAGATTCTGGTTTCGATATTGTACTATAATTAAGTAAGATGTAATTGTTGGGAGAAACTAGGTGAAGGGCACATGGGACCTCTCTGTACTATCTTTGCACAATTTCCTGTGAGTACATAATTATTTCAAAATTGAAAATTGAAAAACAAAACCTGCTTTCATGTCAGGGAGAACTTGCCCCAGGTAGGTGCTGACCCTTCGGAGGCGGGTGGGGGGCGGGCCGGGAGGGGCGCATGGAGCAGAGCTGAGCCCAGCCCATAGTGAAGAGCCAAGTCCAGCCAGCTCCTCCTGGATCAGTTGACTCTAGCTGACTTGTTGAAGCATAAGGGAGAAAAAATGATTGTTGTTTTAAGCTACCGAACTTTGGAGCGATCTGTTTTGCAGCATTAGTAAGACAATAGCTGATTAATACACGCCAGCTTGCCATGTCTCCTCTCCACTGCCCTAAGAGGATGGATGTCTGTCACTGGTGACTGTGGCAGAGACACCTACTTGTTTCCCAACATCCACTCTACCCTTCTGTTACCCCAAAGTAATAGAACCTCTGGTTTTTATCTGGTCATATGGCTATCTGGATTCAGACTACATTTTCCAGCCTCTCTTGTAATGAAGTACAGCCCTGTGACCAAGCCCTGACCAATGTGATATAAAGGAAAGTGTCATATGACAGTTTATGGGAGCCTTCTCTAAGAAATAATTGACATCCCCTTTTGCCCTCTCTTTCTTACCCCTTCACTCTTCCCACATGCAGAAGTGATGGCTGGAACTCAAGCAGCCATTGTGGACATGAAGTGGAAGTTACAATATGAGGATGGCAAAGCAACAAAATAGAAGGAATTAGGTTCCTGATGATCATGGAGATGCCATACTAGCCCTGGTATATATCAATTTCCTTTATGTGAGAGAGGCTACAAACTTCTATCTTATGTTCTCTGTCACAACAGAACACAATCTTTACTTATACAGTAGCTTCTTAGCTGTTTTCATGAGTTTATTTTGTGTAACTACTAACCATGCTAAGGACTACTATATGCCTCCCATCCATTGAATAAGTATTTATTAAGCACTTACTACGTGTCAGGCAATGTAATAATGCTGGGAAAACAGTAAGAAGCAGCACAGACATGGTCCCTACCCTCAAAGGCTTTATAGTTGAGAGGAAAAGACAGCAATGAAGTGAACGCATATGTATAAGTAATTACCATCTATAACAAGGGCCATGAAGGAGAGTCACAAGGCACTTTGTGAGCAGGAAGCAGGGCCCTCCTCTAGTCAGGGCTATCAGGGAAGGCTTCCCTGAGGAGGTGACATCTAATCTGAGCTCTAGGGGAAGAGAGGATAGGAATACAGCTTAGTGCTTAAAAGCATGGGCTTGGACCCAGTCAGCCTGAGTTCAAAACCCATCCCCCTCTTGTTAACATGTAACCTTGAGCAAGGCACAACCTCTCTGTGCCTCAGTTTTCTTGTCTGAGAAATAGGGTTTTATTTAATAAAACACTTATATAGGATTTACAATGTGCTAGGCACTGCTCTAAGTACTTTACAGGTGTTAACCCTTTAAATTCTCATTATAGCTACCTTATGGTACTAGTGCTATTCCTATCCCCAAATACAGATGGGTAAACTGAGGCCCAGAAAGTGAAGCAACTTGCCCCAGGTCACACAAATGAGTGGAAGAGCTGGGAGTTACCCCAAGTGATCTGGCTCCAGAAAACGTCCTCAGGACACTACACTGTAGTGGTTAATAACACTGGCTCTTAACTCATGGGGTTGTTGTGAGCATAAAATAAGAAAGTGTCAGTCAAATACTTAGCACACTGCCTAGCAAATATTAAATGCTCAATAAATGTTAGCTATTATTATTGTCATTATCATTAGCAAGTACGGGAGAAGGGAAAGAGTGTTCTGGGCAGAGGGAAACGCACATACAAAGGTCCTGAGGTGGAAGGGAGCATGGTGCGTTCAAGGACCTGAAAGCAGAGCAGAAGGGCTGTATGCAGAGAGCTCACAGGCTGCTTTTATCCTTCACAACAACCCTATTAGTGGGAACTATTATTACCCCCTGTTTTTAAGTGAGGACACAGTGGCTCAAAGAGGTTAAGTGACTTGCCTGAGGTCACACAGCAAATAAGCGTCTGAGCCTGAACTCAAACCAGGTCTGTCAGCCTCCCAAGCCCACGCTCCTAGCCACTGCTCTCCACTGCCTTGCAATGGACAGGCTCCAGGGACGGAGCCAGTCCTCCTGCAAGAACACTTCAGAGGGAAACGCAAATACAGCCCAAGGTGTCGGAGTCAGAGGGCTCCTGGCGGGGACTGATCTGACCTGGGCTCAGTGTGTGTGTGGCAGAGGCAGGGTGGGGTGTGGACCTTACCTCAAGGGAAGGAGCATAAATAACCAGCAGATCCTTCCTCAGCCCAGCCTGGCTAGAGGATGCGGAGGGCATTGTCCCGAGGGGCGTGAACGCACGGAGACTCAGGGACCAGTGGTCAATAGACTGCGCCATCCAAGCCGGCCCCTCCAGTGTTCTGGAGAAGTGGCTGAACCCTGTTTTTAGAATCATAACACACACACACACACACACACACACACACACACACACACACCACAGACACCAACACACTTGGCCTGAATCCCAGCCCTCACATCACACAAAGTGCCATCTGCCCCTTCAGAAGGTCCTCAGACAGGAGGAAAACCAGAAGAAAACAACAGGAGAGGGGAGGGGCCTCATCCAAGGTCACTCGAGAGCTTGGGACAGATCTGGAGGTAGGGCAGCTGCCTGGCAGAATCCGTGCTATTCAGTTGCCCCTGAAACAGCAGGTAGGACTCTGCTGAGCCCACTGGGGCCTGGGGCCCAACGCCATCCTCTTGGGGCCTTGCCCTTGTCTTGAGTCACCGGCCATCTAGTTAAAAACTGGCTGTGGAGTAGAGGTGGGGGGGCCGCTTCCCCTGCGCAGGCTGGTGGGGGCTGGGGCTGACCTCACCTCTTGGATCCCTCAGTCGCAGCCCCAGGCCTCCCTCCCTCCCTCCACCCACGCGTGGGCCGCCCTCCCTGGCTGACCCTGTGCTGAGGGTTTACACATATTCATTATCTCACTGAGTCCACGAGAGTCCCATGAGGTGGGATTATCATTCCCATTTTATAGATGAGATGACTGAGCATCGGAAAGGTAAAGCAACTTCTCACACAGCTCTACTGAGAGCTGACATTCAGGACCAGATATCCCCACACACTTAAGCTCCCGCCATTCGATGACCTTCCTGAGAAAAGCTCTGCCCTCAAGCCAAGGAGAATCTGAGTTAAGAGCCCCCGAACCAAGCCACCAAATCTCTCAGGCTGCCTGGAGGTGAGGCTGCCTGGGAGTTAGGGTTGGGGTCCCAGTTCCTACTCAGCCACCACACACTTGTCCACTTTCTCTGAACCTTAACTTTCTCACTTGTAAAATGAAAACAATACTCAGACCCTCTCCAGGCCTGTTGTGAGGCCTGGTGGAGATGAGGCATGGAATGCCCTTGGCGTGCAGCCACAGCCATCACTCACTTTTTATCTGCAACCTGGCACTGCCCTCTCCCAGCCCCAGCTATGCCTTCACTCCCATCGTGTTGAGCAGGCCCAGATCAGCCCCACGGCTCTTCCTCACCCCCCTCTGTTCCCCCCCGCCCCTTCCTTGTCTCCTCCAACCCAAGGGAGGGGTCCCCCGGCAGCAGGGGGCCCAGGGTACCCCCTTCCCTCCTGCCTGACCCAGCCAGGGAGAGGACAGGCAAAGCCAGATGTTTCACAGATGTTGCAGATTATAAGCAAAACAACAGCACAGGAGCGTCTTCTCTGAGGCCCAGGGTCTGTTGCTTGAGGGCCTGAGAGCACTGAGGGAGAGGCAGGGGCGAAGGGCAGGCTTCCGCAGGAAGAGAGGTAAATCGGAGACTTTCTAGGGTAGGATGTCAGGGGGAGGGATGCAGGGAGGAGACATTAGGCAAAGGGTCCAGGGGGAGCAAGGCAGGGAGGTGGGGGTAGGGAGCTCGGGGGAGTCTGGTGGGAGCAGGGAGGAGCGGAGTGGGAGAATTGGGCAAGCCTGTGGGGGGCTGCCTGGGCAGGAGGCCTGCGGGGGCTACTGCTGACCTGCCTCCATTGCCCCACCCCACCCCAGGATCCCAGCTTCACCGGGGAAGAACTTTAGAACCCCCAAGAGGCTCCCAGGCCCTCCTGAGCTGCCTCAGGAGGTATTAAGCTTCCCGTCACAGGAGGGATGCAAGTAGAAACCCAAGAAGGGACCCAAGCACCAAGCAGCAGCTGGATCCAGATGGTCTCTTCCATGCTGGAGGGTCTGGGAGGCCATATCTGCCCCCAGCCAGGCCAAGAGGCCAAGAGCATGAGGGACTTGACTGGTCCATAAGGAAACGGCTGAAGTTGCCACAGGCAGGCCAGCGCTGAATCTCCTCCCACTGGCATCCAACCGAGTGGCATCACTGTGCCCTCTCCCCTTTCCACCCTTCACACCGTATTTGCCAGCTGACCCCAACTGCTCGCAGCCAGGCCAAGACTGGGCAGTGGTTCAGGGACAGACTGTTTCTGACTTACTCCCTGGAACAGGCTGGCTTTGTCCTCCAGCAAAACCATTCCTGGAAGGACAGGGATCTGGGGTCTGAGACTAAAGGCTCCCTGTCCACTAATCAGGGTAGACAATGAGCTTTGCTGCCTCCCTGTGACCCTGAAAATGATGTGGCTGACGGCCTCTCGTGTTAGAGGAGCACGTCCCTGTGCCAGGCACTGAGCTAAACTTGCTGCAAACGACCTCGCTGAGTCACTGTGACTCTGAGGTAGGTGCCAATATGCACAATTTATAGATGAGAAAACTGAGGCAGAGAGGCTACAAGATTTTTTTTTTTTCCAAAGATTTGTAGCTAGTAGTAAGTGGTAAAACCAGGGGCTGAATCCTAGAGCCTGACTCCAGGGCCTGGGCCTTGCACCTCTACACAGTGCTGCTTCCCTACCTCTGCCTCGGTCTTCCCATCTGTGAGATGGGAAGGGAGCTGGACATGATGACCTCACAGCTCCCAGATCCCACATCGACCAGCCTGGGATTGCCAGATGGAGACCAAGGGGGCTACTCCTCCCTCACGTATGAAAGAAGAAATGGGGAGCAGTCCAGATAACATACAGGTAAGGGGACTGTGGCCTAAGGCGGTGAGGGCTGTGCCTAAGGCCCCCAGGAGCCCAGGCGGGGGTAGGGCAGGCGGATCCAGGCGCCTTTCCAGGCTGCTCTCCAGCTGTTCAGTGTAGCCAAAGCAGCTTGGAGGCCAAGGGCCCCATGTGTGAGTAATGGAAACCAGGCAGTGGGGCCTTCCGAAATGGGAATTCCATCTGCCTGACTTGGTTCTCCTGGATGGTGGTTTCCATGGTAACTTGGGAATGGGAAGGTGGAGGGCCTGGCCCGAGGCTGAATCCCTGGAACCTAAAGAAAGGGGAAGGTGAGTCTCCTCGATGGCCCAGTGTCTCCTCCAAGCAGAGGATGCCACAGCGAGGCCAGGCAGGCTGGGACCCGGAAGTCCCAGGCACTGACGTCAGCTCTGCTGCTACCATTTTGGGGAACAGGAGTGGTGTTGCAGTCCTCTGTGGGCCTTGCTTTTTCCAGCTGTCAGGCCCCCAAATCTCAGGCTTGGACACCTGAGAGGTTCCCTCAGTCTGATCGAGGAGCACATCTCTGTCCCCCGTCCTTCCAGAGTCATTGAGGCACTGGCAGCTCTGCCGTGAGAAAGCCCTTCACCATTTACAAAGCCAAACAGGGCTCAATGGCCAGGTCCAGCGCCAGGCCCTTGGTGCCTGGAAGAAGACCCAGCCCCACTCCTGGAGGAGCTCACACGCTGGTGCTAGGGGAAAAAGCTGTAGCACCTATTAAGCACCTATTGTATGCCTGGCCCCAGAGACCACCGTTTCTGATGCTCTCCTTCTACAGGGGGGAACCTGGGGCTGGCCTTGCTCAGGGAGACCAGCAAGGGAAGGCAGGGAGGAGAGTGGCTGCACAGCCCCGTATCCTTTGCATCTCCAAGTCCCGGTGGGCAGAACTGAACCCAAAACCCCACGCAGGGAACAAGCTCCAAGGAGATGGGGCCCAGCCCCTCCTGCACCCACTCTGTCCGCCTTCATCTAAGTCAGCCCAGCTGAGCCAGTCCCCGCCCCAGGCCACACCCTGGTCCCTGCCTCCGGACCCTGGCAGGTGGAACGTGTGGGCATCAGGGGCAGCTTTTGCATCAGCTTGGCTGGGCTCTCTTCTACCCCTCTAAGTGAGGGGGTCCAGGGCCTCCTCTGAACTGTGGCTTCGAACAAGGCCTTTCCTAAATTTGTATCTCCTGTTAGGCACAGAGGGGGAAGTCTCCCCCAGGGCCACAGAGGGACTCTCTGGGAACCCTACCCCCCGTCCCGACCTCCCCAGCTCTTCCTCTGTCCTAAAGGCCTCCATGAGCCTGCCTGCCTGCAGCTGCCACCCTGCCTGAGATTCTGGCCCCATCCACCTCCACCAATCACCCCTGTGCTACCTGAAAGTTCCACTAGAATCTCAGGGTGTGGCAGGGCAGAGAAGTGAAGGAACTTGCCGAAGGTCACGGAGCCAGTTAGCAGCCCAGCTGGGACTCCATCCAGTAGCTGGTAGAGGACGACAATCCACAGAGCAGGCTTTGCAGCCAGGTGGGCTTAGGCTGAACCCTGTCTCTGCCACTTGCCGGCTGTGTGACCTTGGACAAGTCACCTTACCTGCCTGGGCTTCACCTGCCTCATGTGTAAAACGGGGATAACCCCCACCTCCCAGGCTCGCAGTGAAGATGAGATGGTAAGTAGAACAAGCCTGCCAGAGCACCTGGCACAGAGGAGGCGGTTGTCAGGGAGCAGCACCAGCTCCGGGACGGGAGGCAGGTGACGGCAAGAGAGGAGAAGAAGCTGAATTGAGGGCCCACCTAGCAACCATCCCAGCCCCAGTCACCCTGGGAAGCCTTGAAACCAGGAACACACAGAAAGGGTCAAGAACAAAAAATAACACAGGGCTTTTATTTGCTTCTGAACTCGGCCGCTGTGTGGTCTGAGGGTGCCATGCTTTCCCAGAGGCCCCGGGGGACCCCTCACTCAGGGGTGCTGGATTTTGGTGTGAGGTCAGACTGCAGCCCCCGCCCCTCTGGGCCTTGTCAGTCCAGCAGGCCCAGCTATCCGCCACTGGGGCTCGGGACCAGCAGATCCCCTGAAACTGGAAAATGGTGCCCACCTTCTCCGCAAGGTGGCTTTTCACAAGGCGTTGGTTAAAATATTGCACTTGTAAATTAGGAAAACTGATGAGGCAAAGGTTTCCTATTACAGGACGAGGTGCCAAGCATCCAACTGCTGTTTAAATAAATAAAACTCAAGGCGGGGGTCTGAGCTGTGAGTCCGAGTGACCCCCCCTGGAGAGCCCCAGGGCCCAGGCCTCGGTCCCCTGCCCATCAGCCAGCTCTTTAAGGAACTTGGTCATTGCCAAGTCTCCGCAGCAGGGAGCAGCAGCTCCAGATCCGGCTCAGCCAGGGCCCCTAACCTGCCAGGGCCCTTGGGCCCCCTCGTACCAGGGCAGTGGGGGCCCAACGGGGCCAGTCCCTCTACTCCTCCAGTGGCCTGGGCCTCTCTTGGTCCAGGCCTCTCATCCAAATGCCCGTCTGTCTGTCCGGACACAGCCTCTGGGGGCTCACTTGCCCCCTCTGTCGCAGGGGGTAGGGAGGCAGGTGGGGAGGGGCCCAGCCCGCCTGGTGTGAACGTTGAGCTCTACCCCGGTGGCCCCTAAAGCGGGGGACTCATCTTCTTCTGGTTAATGAGGTCCAGGTAGAGGTCCGAGCGGAGGAAGCGTGGGTACGAGTCCTTCTCCATGAGCCCGAAGATGCGCTTCTGCGCCAGGTCAAAGCAGCCCCGCGTGACGCTCTGCAGGTTGTCCTTGGTGTGCTCCCGTGTGTACGAGTCCAGGTTTACCTGTGCAGGCAGAGGGTGACGTGGTCAAGGCTGCCTGCAAGAAGCTGCTCCTAGGGGCCAGGGGCCGGGACAGGACCTGCCCAGCCTCTCACCCCCAAGCCCTTCTGCTCCACATCTTAAGGTTCAGAGGGGAGGCCCGCAGGTTAGCAGAATCAAGTCCTGGCTTGGTCACTTACTGTAGGGGTGGTAGAGTTTATAGGGCCCGAAATCACTGCCTCTAGGGTCAGGCTGCCCAAGTTCAAATCCCAGCAGTGCCACATCTAGGTGTGTGACCTTAAGCAAATCACTTAAGTGCTCTGAGCCTCAAACGTCTTATGTATAGGGTAGCATAATAGTACATTCCTCAGACTTCCCTGGTGGCGCAGCGGTTAAGAATCCGCCTGCCAATGCAGGGGACACGGGTTTGATCCCTGGTCCGGGAAGATCCCACATGCCGCGGAGCAACTAAGCCCGTGCACCACAACTACTGAAGCCCGTGCGTCCTAGAGCCCACGTGCCGCAACTACTGAGCCCGCATGCTGCAACCACTGAAGCCCATGCGCCTAGAGCCCGTGCTCCACAACAAGAGAAGCCACTGCAATAAGAAGCCCGCGCACCACAACAAAGACCCAACGCAGCCAATAAATAAATAAATAAAATTAATTTTAAAAATTAAAAAAAAATAGTACATTCCTCAGAGTTGTGAAAATTAAGCATGATCATCCATATTAAACAGACACAGCTGGCACACAGGAAGCACTCAATACATGTTAGGCTCTCTGAGACTGTCTCCTCATTTTTAAAATGAAAATAATATTAAAAATTATTTTACAAGTTGTCATGAGGGTTAAATACGAGAGCTCATACGTGAAGGGCTTAGCATGTGCCTGGCACCCAGTAGCACATTGACAGTGGCCATTTTTGTTATCAGTCAGGATTCTGTTCTCCCCAGGGCCCCAGCCTGCTTCCTCTTCAACCTGGGCACATGGTCCCTAGAATCAGTCTGGCCTCTCTCCTTCCTGAGCTCCTCTCTTTGAGGCTTCCAGGCACCCCAATCACTGAGAGGCCACTGGGCATGGGAATGGGGGCCCGAGGGCCCAGCTCAAAGCCCTACCTCCTTGCACGCCTGGATCGCGATGTACTCAGCAAAGATCTTCTTGGCCTTGGCCGCCATCTTGGACTGTGACTTGACCTTCTTGAAGTCCTCGCACGCCAGCCAGAATTCCAGGTTCTCCTCACTAAACTCAGTGCGGAGGAAGGCTTGGAACACCGCTAGCCCATCTGTGAGGAGAAGCCCAGATCCTGGGGTGAGAGGCCAAACCAGCCCCTCCTGTCCTCAGGCCCCCCAGCTTACCCTCCTGGGGCCTTTCAGGTGCAGCTGCTGGGGTCTTAGTAAACTGACCCACTCCTGAGAGCCAGGAACCCTGGCATATGGTCCCACCCCTGCCACTGCCTCTTTGTGGGCCTTGGCCAGGTCACTCCCCATCTGAGCCTCAGTTTCCTCATCTGTCAAATGGGGATCATCAGCCTTATTTCCTGGAGCCCTGTGAGGATCAGAGGGGTTCCCACCCACGAGATGGCAGGCGCATCTGGCCCAGTGTTAAGCCCTCAGTACATGGAAATGTTTATTGTTATTCTGGGAATATGGGTCTGAGCACACAGGTCCCAACGGCCTCTGGCAGGCAGTGCCAGCGCCCATGGACAGGGAGGGGCTGGCAGCAGCCGGCTCCAAGGCCAGACCAAGGGCCTCGGCCTTTCCCAATGGTAGGGACACCTGACTGGGTGTCCTGGGCCCCGGAAAGAGGGAAAGGTAACCTCTGCAGAGCCAGACGCACTCTCTGGGCCTGGGAGAGGAGGAAAGGAGGAGGGGGGAGAGACACAGGGAGGGAACAGGCCGGCTGGCCCCCACTTACATTTGTGGACCAGCAGCTTCTCCAAGGACTCGCCCCACTTGAGTGCTTCCTCTGAGGTGGGCCTGAGGGGTGAGGCAAGGGGCACAGTGAGGGAAGTGGGGCGGCTAGGGCTGGGTGACCTCTGTCAGCTGCCTTGGCCCACAAAGTAGCTTAGCCCGGCTGGGGAGCCCAGGAGGGGGCCCACCCCCTTTCTTGGGGCCGGCATCACTTCTATCCCCACCTCTGCCCCTCCCTGGTCATCCTTCCCAGGACAGCATCTCCCCATGAGGGCTGCTCATGCCGGGTACCAGGCTTCCTCTACGAGAGCCTCCATCGCCCCAGAGCTGGATCAAGCCAACAGCCTTCTCTCTTAACCCCACTGCTAGCCCTGCTCCCACAGGGACCAGTAAGTGTCTGAGGGGGGCCCAGGGGGGCCAGAGAGGACCTACTTGAATGACTTCGTCACTTTGTCTGCCTTGCCCGCTGGCTGGGCCCCAGGGGATTCGTTCCGCCGCCTGAAGATGCCCAGCTTGTTCTTCATGTCCTTGGCTCTGGGGACAAAAGCAGAAAAGGGGGTCAGTCAGCCTGGCACACTCGGCCGCTGCAAATTCAGGGTCGGGAGGGTGAAGGCTGGGGTGAGGGGCACCTACTCCTTCATGGTGTGCCGCCTCTGGAGGTTCCCGTTCCGAGTGAGGTACATGCCTCGGAGCATCGCTGTAGGGCCCCCCACCTTGTTGCCTGGGACGGTCTGCTGGGAGCACCCCAGGCTCTTGTTCCCAACCCGCGTCCCAGGCGGCAACGGTGCGGGCTGCAGCCGAGCGCTCGCTGGGATCCCAGCTGGAGGACTGGACTCCCAGGCACAGGCTGGGCTGGGACTCAGACAGGAGGAGCCAGGAAATGGGAGGGACCAGGACCGGAGCAGAAAAAAAATATCCCTCCTGGCCAACCCTGAGAGGGAGCCTGTGAAAGGGGCATGTGTCTGTAAGGGGCGGCCTCTGGGGCCCGCCCAGGCAGGAAGCCAGACCCATTATTTGTGACTGGCCTCCCCGTTGCCATGGCAGCGCCCCCGGGAAGGAGGAGAAAACAAGTCAGCAAATTGCTGGGAGGGAAGGCGGGAGGGAGAGGAGGCTCTGCCCACCTGGGTGGCAGGACTGGCTATTTTTAGCCAAGAACCATTTTTAGCCCTGCCATTCCCCCAGGCAGATTTCAGCCCTGGGCAAGCTGCTGGCAAGAAAGGGGTTAAGTGTCTCATACTCATGTTTGCCTCCCCCTTGTCCCTAGACCCCTACTCTGGGCACCTCCTAGAGAATAGTTCCTGCCAGAAGACAGCTCAGCCTGTCATTGGCTTTGGATACATCCATCCATGAATATGCAGAATGTCCCACAAAGTTTCAGTAGTTTTAAGCCTGAATAACTTCAAAAGTACAAATCCTATAAACTCTCAAAAACATGATTTGAAATGAATTAATTTTTTCATGCATATTTAGTCTTATGACATTTGAGTAATAAATTTTTTGTTTTATTTTTGATCTCTGCCCTTCTGATTACAGATGAAAAATGCTGACTTAACGAAAAATTAAACGCGTAAGATTAAAAATGTGTTATCAAAATCACAAAGCTAAATAAGTGTAAAAGAAATTTGAATAATTGAATTCTCAAATGTGTTTTATAAATTGGGAGCCTACTTCTGAAGTTATTCAAGCTTCAAAGGGCACTAAGACCTATGGGACACCCTGTTTAATGAAGGAAAGTGGTCCAGGGTGGAGGTTAAAAGCTACAGTGCGGCAGCAAGACAGTCTTGGGTTCAAATCCCAGCTCCAGCAGTTACCAACTGTGTGCCCTTTGTCAAGTTACCTGACCTCTCTGAATGTCAAGTTTTCTCATCTGTTAAACACAGATGATAATAGTACCTACCATCTGCTGGGGTTGTTTTGAGGCAAGGAGAAAATGCACAGAAAGCTTTAGCACAGTGCCTGGGGCAAAAGCGCTCAGGCTTAATCCATACTTGTCCTGAGGGTCTGGGACAGCTGATTAGAGATTGGGATCCTGCTCTAGCAGATTCCAAGCCAATGAGATAAGGCCAAGGAGTCCAGGGACTGGACTGGTGAGGACCAAGGCCCTCGGAGAGCCCTGGCGTGGCTAGGAGTGAGAGAGCCTGGCTTCCTGGGGCACAGTGCTCTGTCTCAGAGCCCCTGCTCCTGGCCCGCTCCCAGGGAGCAGGAGAAGCTTGCCTGAGGTCCAACCTGCAGGCTGCCACCATCCACCTGGGCTCCTTGCTGGCTCAGAGACCACTGTGTTTCTCTGTGGCTGGAGGAGGCTGAAGCCCCTGCCCAGCCAAGCCTTTCCTCCCAGATGCACAGCTGGGCAGACTCACAGCTGCAAGGCACAGCTGGAGAGGTCCTCAGAAGTCCCTGGTTGCCACACGGGCAACTCGAGAAAGGATGGCAGAGCTCAGAGGTGCCTCATGTGTCCCCACGTGGGCCCAGAGAGCAGAACAGGGACCCACAAGAGGAAGCTAAAGGAACACTTTCCTCCAATCAGAGCCATGAAAAGATGGAATGAGTGCCCTCTGGGGAATGGACTCCTGTCACTAGAGGCTCAAAGGCTACTTAGCTGGGGTGCTGTGGACTTCCTTCAGGGTGTTCTGCACCAAGCTTAAAAATAACAGGTTCCATGGGAATTCCCTGGTGGTCCAGTGGTTAGGACTCCGTGCTTCCACTGCAGGGGGCCCGGGTTAGATCCCTGGTCAGGGAACTAAGATCCCATAAGCAGCGCGGCAAGGCCCCAAAAATTAATTAATTAATTAATTAATAATAACAGGCTCTGAATAAATAAATAAATAAATAAATTTTAAAATATATGTATATCTCTATATACTTTTAGAGCCAACATGCCAGGTTTCAGATCTCAACTCTACCACTTCCTTGCTTTGTGACCTTGGACAAGTAACTTAACCTCTTTCTGCCTCAGTTTACTCACTTGCAAAATAGAGTAAATAAGAAAAAAGAAATGTAAAATAAAAATTATGGTAAAGGTTAAATTAGATAATATATGTAATGCACACAGAATAGTGCCTAGCACAATAAACATGAGTTATTTTTATTATCGTCCCAGATTCTAAGAGTCCTTGACTAAGCTTTTAAGAATGTGAACTTCATGCGGTCAAAAGGCAGCGCCCGCTTTGAAAGAAGGCTAGAGTTGGTGGAACAGGGCAGCTCCAGCACCCTGGATGCCCACCCTCTGCTGCCCTCCACTGCTCCACCCCTGGGAGCACCACCCACGGCAGCTCTGATGCTGCCTGGACCGGATGGTTGGTGCAAAGAATTATTTTTGTTTGTGCATTTTACCTTCCCTAGAAAGTGTGACTGCTCCTGGCTGCAGAGTGAGAGAAGCCTACAGTTGCTGCAGGAAACTGGAGAGGGCAGGGGAAGCTGGGGAAAGAGTTTCCAGGGAGTGGACCCCAGCCAAGGTCGAGGTCAGGGAAGAAGGTTGCAGGAGGCATCCGGGAAGGACTCCTGTTCTCCACACCCCCGGGGCCCAACTGGTGCATAATGGTGGGCACTACAGGACCTGGAGGGAGAGGGGTTCCCTCTGTGGGCCACCAGGTGCCTCACTGCCTCCTCCCATCCCTGCCCCCCACAGTCTCCAGGGCCCGAGGTACAAAGAGACCCGAGAAGAAACCACTCACTCTCTGTTAATGAATGAGCGCCTCTAACAAACCTCCGAATCGAATCGAAAGTATAAATAGTCACGGGAGCGGGGTAGGGGGGAGAGGGGCGTGGCCAGAAAGGTACCGGATCTGCTCTCTGAGCCAGCAGCACCCCCTTCTGGCAATGCCCAAGACTGCTAGCATTCAAGAGCTCGAGAGGAGAAAGGGGAATCCCATGACCAGTCTGGTCACTGGTCAACCCCTTCTCAGAGGGAGCAAAGAACTTGTCGTGGTCACTTGGCCGCTGCTTGGCTTAGCAGCTGGACAGGGCCAGGGCAACCTGGTTGGTTGCTTCTGCTTCGTTCCCTGTGGCTTCCAGATACTAAATCAGCACCTTGCCTCACTCTGAGTGGGTGCTGAGGGCAGTGGTGGGTGCTCAGGACCCTGGTGACCTTACCCTGGGGCCACTGCTAAGTCCCAAGATCCCGTTGTTCACGGGTGTCTGTCTGGGGCAGGACTGGGTTCAGCCCCTTCTCTCCGCCTCTACCCCTAGGCCACTGGGCATGGGGAATAAGCCAGAGGGCAGAGGACAAAGTGGGGTGCAGGGAGCCCCCCCCATCACTAGGGTGAGGACCAGGGATCTTTCCAACGTACAGGTTTTTGCTCTTTCTCTTCCGGGAGGCGTCATCATCGTCCCCAGCTGTGTCAGCCCCACTCATCTGCAGAGAAAACACAGACATGTTGCAGTCTGGGTACGCAGGGGTGGCTGCCTGAGCAAAGAGAGGCTCAGGGACCCAGCAGCTCCTACAAACCACCCCCACCTCCATGCTCCCACCCCTTGAAGAACAGGGGAGGGAGGAAGACCCCGCTACAGCGAGCAGTCTGTTCATGGAGTGCGGCTGGCTTAGCAGAGCCTCCACCCAAAGGAGCCTCCTCCTGATACACGGCTTGTGCGGGAGAAGCCAGAAACACAGCATTCATGGCGGTAGGGCAGGCCAGAGAGGAAGCTTCAGTGAAGGTTCTACTGTGTGACTTAGCCAGTTGCTGTCCCTCTCTGAGCCTCTAGTGCTTTTAATTTCAAAATGGAGATCATAATGACTAACCAACTCAGGATTCTGAGGTTTTAAAGAGACCTGGGATTGGTCAGCAGTGTGTTAAGTAAATTATCACACAGGAGAGCACCTCTCTTGCCTTATAGCTTTCCATGGCTCCCAAGTACCCTCAGGATAATGTCCAAACTCCCTGACATGACAATGCAGGGTCTACCATCTTAGGAGCTGGTCAGAAAGCTCCATAACAACCTCAGTTACAACTCCTTTGGTTATCTCTCTGGCCCGACCCCTACTCCAGCAACCTCTTCAAACTGCCCTCTAGCCAGAAGGAATGTCTTCACAGCCCGGTCCCCTCACCTCGGGCTTTGCACGTGCTATTCCTTCCGTGGGGGATGCTTTTATGACTCTCCTTCTCCTCCTAAGACCCAGCCTCAGGAAAGACCTGACCTCGGGTAAGCTGCTTAAATGCCTCCTCACCTGGGAAGCCCTCCTTGACCCCCAGACCAAGGGTGTGCCCCCTTCACCCCTTGTGAGTTCCCCACTATAACCAACATGGCTTCTTCCAAATCTGTCTCCTCTACTGGACTGTGAGTTCCCAAGAGCAGGGCCTCTGTCTGCCTTCACCTCTGTCTAGGTCACCTTGACTGGGCCTGGTATACATTAGGAGCTCAAGAAATACTTGTTAAATGAATGAATGAATCAAGAGAGAGGGAAAGCAGGCTGGGGATGATGTGTCTTGAAGGCCTCACTGCTTGATCCAAGGCCTGCACCTTTATTCCCCGGGGCTCCATTGAGCCCACCCCCACCTGCTTGCCCTTGCCTGTGCTGTGCCCCCTTCCTGGAACGCTCTCTCCTCTTCTGCCCAGTCTCTACCTCCTCCCAGTCTGCTACTCCTCGCCTCCTCCAGACCACTCCAGGCTCCCACCAGCTCTACTGGGGCCGCCCTCTGTCGCCCTGCCTGTGCGTGCCCAGCCTCCTCCAGGGGAAACCAGGGCCCCCACAGTGCCACTCCAGAGTGGGAGCACAGGAAATGCTCTGAGATATTGGAGGAGGTAGAGCTAAGGGTAGGCTGGGCTTGGACACTATGTCCTAAGATAAGACAGAAGGCCCCCAGATGTGAATCGCAGCTCGGACTCCTCATGAGCCATACCCTGGGCCTCAGTTTCCTCATTTGTAAAATAAAGAAGATGGGCTAAACCTTTAAATACAGTGTTCTCAATTCTGGCAAGAAAAGTGGCCTTAATCCAGATATAGCCAGCAGGGGGAGCTACCAGCCTCAGTGGTGCAACCACCCGAGGATGGATGGATGGATGAATTACAGCTTCATTCATGGAGCTCATGCTACAGGCCAGACCTCAGAATGGGCATTATCCAGACACTATCTCATTAATCTTCAGAGTAAGTCCATAAAGTAAACAGAACCTCAGAGAAGTTAAGTCACCTGTCCAAGGATTTAAGTGACAGCCTTTAAGTGACAGCTGGAATCTAGATGTGTCTGAATTCAGGGCCTGTGTTTCTCCGCCAGAGGATGCTGCTAGTTAAATGCAGAGGATGCGGCACATTTTGAATGCCTTCAATGAAAGACTCAGGGGAAATGCTGCCTCTTTCCTGAGAACGCTGCCCTACCAAGGTTGTAAACACGTGTGTACGTGCACACACAGGCACACGCCCGTCTGTGGTGTGGGATTCCGGATCTACAGCTTGCAGCCAGGCCTGGGTATAGATCCTGCTGCCATTGACTTTGGAGACGTTTCCTGGCCTCTCAGCTTCAGCTTCTTTAGCTCTAGCAGAGGCATGGTGACGGCCACCCAACCCGCTGTTGAGAGATTCACCAGGATAAAGTCTGGGCCCCCAAGGCCCAACCTGGCACACAGGGCACCCTCAGTAATCGGGGACCACCAGCATTCACAGCCCAGTGAACGCTGTCACTGTCACCCCATGCACGCAGGTCACAGTTGTGCTGGGCTGGCTGGGCCGTGCCTGAAGCCCCCATCCGTGGGAAAGGGCCGCCAGCACTGGGCTTCCTCCCATTTAACCTCAGCTTCCGCACTTTATCGGCCCCACACAATGGGCCTGGGGACCACTCCCGCCCCGCCCGGCACCCCCAGCCTCTGCACTGCTGGGAAATGGGCTCTTCCTTCCACTGCTGGGAGGGGGTCATCTTCTCCAGGGTCGGGCCTTCACCAATCTGCCTGACAGAGGGGCCAGGGAACTCTAGCCCTGGGAGTCGGCCCCCAAAGCGGCTAGCGAAACCCACACACCAAGCGGTGCTGTGTTCCAGGAAGAGAAGAAACTGAGACAGAGAGTCAGGGTTCTGACTTCCAGCCTCAGAGTGGCTCCCAAGCCTCCTGTCTCCAAGAGCTGCAGCGAGGCCTGCCCAGGGCCCAGCACGCAAAGGGGCCGCTCCTTCCCATCTGCTCCCCACTGCCTGCTCTGCTCCATGGCCCTCCCTGCTGAAAGGCGAATGGAGGCGAACCCAGAACCACTCAGCCCTCCCTTCACTCCAGACAGAAATCCCTGGGGCCCGCCCAGCGCCCCGGCCACCTCCAGGGACTGGAAGAATAATTATAATTCGTATTGTAATTATAACTATAATAATAGTCATGGTTAAGAGTTAAATGCTAAACTGCCTGGATTTGAGGGGCTTCCCTGGTGGCACAGTGGTTAAGAATCTGCCTGCCAATGCAGGGGTCACAGGTTCGAGCCCTGGTCCGGGAAGATCCCACATGCCGCGGAGCAACTGAGCCCGCAAGCCGCAACTACTGAGCCTGTGTGCCACAACTACTGAAGCCCGCGTGCCTAGAGCCTGTGCTCTGCAACAAGAGAAATCACCACAATGAGAAGCCCGCGCACCGCAAAGAAGAGAAGCCCCCGCTCGCCGCAACTAGAGAAAGCCCACGCGCAGCAACGAAGACCCAACACAGCCAAAGATAAAATAAATTTACTTTAAAAAACAATAATAATAAAAAAATTAACTGCCTGGATTTGAATCCTAGCTCAGTCACTTAGCTAATTGACCTTAGCCAAATTACATCCCTTCTCTGTGCCTCAGTTTCTTTATTTGTAAGATGAGGATAATAATTGGACCTACCTCATAGGGCCGTTATGAGGATTAATGAACACATGCGAAAGTGCCTGGTACTGGAAGTGCTCAATAACTATAAGTTATGGTGGTTATTGCTGTTATTTACTATATGCCAGGCAATGTGCTAAAGTGCCATATCATACTTTAATTTAACCTTCTCAACAATTCTAAGAGCTATTTGCTGTTATTTTCCCCAGTTTACAGCTGAGGAAACTGAGGCCCAGAGGAGTCCAGTAACTTGCCTGGGCTCTCCGAGCTGGCCAGTAGCAGAGAATTTCAGGTCTGGCTCCAGAGCCCACCCATGATTGAGGGCTTTTCTGTGAGCAGGGCCTCACCTGATTTCTCCTATTGGTCCTGATCCGACTTCTGGGGCCACCTGGCCATGCCTGGCTGCTCTCTCTGACCCAGACTATCCTGACAGACCCCAAGGAACCTTGTAGAAACACTGGAGCTAAACTCTACACTTATTTGTTTAGACAGAGGAAATAGTCCTTTAGGCTTTTTAAAAATAGGAGGCTAGAAGGTATTACCACGTCTTGGAGCTGGAAGGCACCTCTTGTCTGACCTGCAGCCTAGGTGGTAAGCTTAGTGCAGCAGGGCTGGCACCCTCGGCTGACAGACTCTGCCCAAGCCGGTTTCCTGCAGGAGGGGAGAATGAAGCACAGCCAGGGAGGGGCCACGGCCTCTTCTCCTCACTGTCAAAGCATGACCCGTGATCCTGGGCCAAGCCAGGCCAGGCTGGGGTGAAATTCAATGGCAGCATCGTGGGCTGAGACACAGATACTCTTGGAGCTCCCCCGGCTCCCAGGAAAAGGACAGACACAGGCCCGTGGATCTGCTCTGCCAGACCGCCAGGGAGCAGCCGGCAAGGCGGGGGTCCGGCAGCAGAGGGCACTGTGAGACAACTCAACCCAGCACAAGGGCCAGCTTCAGGGAATGACCCGCGGGATAAGCCTGGGGATCTTTTCCTCTCTAGACCTCAGGCAGCCCATCCATAAGATGATCGTGGCCGAGTGGACCATCTCTCAGGTCTGTCTGGTTCAGACAGTCCTATACACAGCAGAAATCACTCAGTGTACAAGAGGGAGGAATGACAGGTGAGGCGAGGAGTAACATAGGGACTGTCACCCCTGTGATAGGCAGTATGCTCTCTGGCCAGTCTCAGCTTAGCCACACAGCAGCACAATGACAGGCCTGAGGCCACGCCAGCTCTGTCTGGCCCTCCTGGGTCTCATTCTATCACAGGATCACTACTGTGGGCACAGAGCTGTCAACATGCTGCAATCTTCTTGAAGCCCTGGGACAACTCCATGAAGACTTAGCATTCCCATTTTATAAGAGAAAACTAAAGCTCAGAGAAAAAAACATAACTTGGCCTAGGTCTCAGGACCAGGAGGGAGGAAACAGAGTTGAAACATGAATGCAGCCCGTCTGACTCCACAGCCTGAAGACCTCACCCCTCTCCTCTTCACCTCTTGCCTGGAAACTGTGATCTGTTGGCATCCATGGACCGCCCCCTGGAAAGCCAGGCCCAAGCCAGGAAGATGGAAGTCACAGGAAAACCCGTCGCCTCCCCCCGCTGCCATCCCCCCACACCCTGCCCCTCACCAGCAAGAGGTGTGCAGGGTCTGGGGTACAGCCAGAGACAACTGGACAGGGTGAGGCCACTGTCCAGCTCCATCATCACGTGGCCTGGGACAAACCCTTCTCCCTAGGCCTCAGGCTCCCCACTGTAAGATGAGTACAACTGGTCCCAGCTCGCGGCAGTGTTGTGAAGGTTAGAACGGGGAGCTGGAGGCGCCTAGTGAATGCTGGGAGAACCGTTACTACTCTTGCTATCCTCCTCCCCCTCCTCCTCTTCATCACCATCATCATCACCATCATCATCAACACGATTCCCATTTATGGAGCACCTAGCAGGTGCTGAGTGCCAGGCACTGATCTGAACACTTTACCCGAGTCAGGCTCTTTAATCTTCCCAGCAACGCTATGAAGGAGGTATCAATATTATTTACTGATAATACCTATTTTACTGATGAGGAAACTGAGGGACAGAGAAGGGCAGGGACTTGCCCAAGGCCCACTGCCAGTGAGGGATGGAGGGAGACCAGGGTACCTGTCCAGCCTGGACTTCACTTCCCCCTGACAAGGGTTAGCTTCTTACTGAAGTTGGCTGTCCGGAGGGAGCAGGATAGGAACGATGATGAGGGACTTGAGGCCTGGCAAGCAGAAGCCACTTGGAAGGGTAGCCACCAAGGGGCTAGTGGCAGCCTCTGAGGTCCCTGCCAGCTTAGTTACTCAAGCCCAAGAAAGGAGGCAACAGGCCAAAAGAGGGTGGGGGAGGGGAGGATGCCAGTGGGAACCTTTGGCACCCAAAGGAGGAAGTGGAGACAGGAGAGAGCTGGCCCAGGCCTGCTGGACTACCAGGTGGAAGTATCTGCCCCAAAATAGGAGCTGAGATCAACGGATTTAGGGAACTAGAAATGTACATGAGAATGTATGTGAATTTATCTGTCTACAAATATTTGTATTGGAGCAAGGGGGGCAGGGGGGCACATAACTTGGAAGGGTCTGGTGGGGGCACTGAAATTGGGAGGCGCAAGGTAGGTGGCAAGCCCTTAGACTTCAGCCGTCCTCCAGAGGAGAGTGTCCAGGCCTGGCCTGAGTCAGCCTGAAGCCTCACCTCAGTAGGAGAGTTCTGGACTCTTTCCTATAGAAGCTGCCTCAAGAAATGGCCTAAGATGGTGATACTCAAACGGTGGGGAACGTTCCAATCCCTGAGGGGCTTGTTGAAAATGCAAGGTCTGGGACTTCCCTGGTGGCGCAGTGGTTAAGAATCTGCCTGCCAATGCAGGGGACACGGGTTCGAGCCCTGGTCCGGGAAGATCCCACATGCCGTGGAGCAACTAAGCCTGTGCGCCATAACTACTGAGCCTGCGCTCTAGAGCCCACAAGCCACAACTACTGAGCCTGTGTGCTGCAACTACTGAAGCCCAGGAGCCTAGAGCCCGTGCTCCTCAACAAGAGAAGTGAGAAGCCTGTGCACCGCAACAAAGAGTAGCCCCCGCTCGCTGCAACTAGAGACAGCCTGCGCACAGCAACAAAGACCCAACGCAGCCAAAATAAATGAATAAATAAATTTATAAAAAAAAAAAAAAAAAAAATCCTGCAAGCCTAGCAGCGTGGCCAAAAAAAAATAAAAAATAACGGTCTGGGCACCACCCCCTGGAAATTCTGATTCCAGAAAATCTGATTCCAGATTCTGGGGTAGGGGGACTTAGAAATCTATATGTTAATAACCTATTCCCCAAAGAAGATATACAGATTGCCAACAAACACATGAAAGAATGTTCAACATCATTAATCATTAGAGAAATGCAAATCAAAACCACAATGAGGTATCACCTCACACCAGTCAGAATGGCCATAATCAAAAAATCTACAAACAATAAATGCTGGAAAGGGTGTGGAGAAAAGGGAACCCTCTTGCACTGCTGGTGGAAATGTAAACTGATACAGCCACTATGGAGAACAGTACGGAGGTTCCTTAAAAAACTAAAAATAGAACTACCATATGACCCAGCAATCCCACTACTAGGCATATTCCCTGAGAAAACCATAATTCAAAAAGAGTCATGTACCACAATGTTCACTGCAGCTCTATTTACAATAGCCAGGACATGGAAGCGACCTAAGTGTCCACTGACAGATGAATGGATAAAGAAGATGTGGCACGTATATACAATGGAATATTACTCAGCCATAAAAAGAAACGAAACTGAGTTATTTGTAGTGACGTGGATGGACCTAGAGTCTGTCATACAGAGTGAAGTAAGTCAGAAAGAGAAAAACAAATACCATATGCTAACACATATATATGGAATCTAAAAAAAAAAAAAAAATGGTCCTGAAGAGCCTAGGGGCAGGACAGGAATAAAGACACAAACGTAGAGAATGGACTTTGAGGACACGGGGAGGGGGAAGTGTAAGCTGGGACGAAGTGAGAGAGTGGCATGGACTTATATACACTACCAAATGTAAAATAGCTAGCTAGTGGGAAGCAGCCGCATAGCACAGGGAGATCAGCTCGGTGCTTTGTGACCACCTAGAGGGGTGGGATAGGGAGGGTGGGAGGGAGACTCAAGAGGGAGGAGCTATGGGGATATATGTATATGTATAGCTGATTCACTTTGTTATAAAGCAGAAACTAACACACCATTGTAAAGCAATTATATTGCAGTAAAGATGTTTAAAAATAAATAAATAAATAACCTATTCCCCTGGTGATTTTGGAGCACATCAAAGTGCTTACAGATGAGGAAACAGATCCAGTCCCCATTCCTTTGGGATTTAGTTCCAGTTCCTGGACACAAAGGCCTTTTCTGGAGGGCCCCAACCGGCCCTTCCAGCCCAGCCGCCTTTCAGCAGAAGGTGTCCTCCCACGTGCCCAGCGGCCTTATTGCTAGCGGCTGAGAAGCTAAGAAGGTTTCTGAGGCCGTGTCCCAACTTGGTGGGGAAATGTGCTGGAATCCATTAGTCATATCTGCCATGGGTTTGGAGGCAGAAATGGCAGAATGAGTGCCACCCATCTACCATCCCTGCACTGTAAAAATCCCTTGTTCTAGCTAAACTGACTTCTACAGACAGTTTTGTCCCGGTCATGGTCTTTCACAGAATGCCTACCTCATCCCCTTTGTTTATTCTAAACCTGCCCAACCTTCAAGGCCACACTGAGGAGCATCTTTTGCCAGAAGCCTTCCCTCGTGCCCCTAGGCCCTTGGGGTCTCTCCTCCCTGAATCTGCACCTGCCTGGCCTCACAACAGTTGTCATAACAACACCTTGCACCGCACTGGCTGTGAGCACCTCCACAGCATTCGCCTGGCGCCTGCACGAATGTCATCAGGCACTGGACCCTTTGGGTTCACCCTCAACCACCATGGGATGTGAGTGCTATTAATCTCTGCTTTTCAGAGAAGACACTAAGGCTCAGAAGAGCTGAGTGACTCACCCAAGGCCACACAGTTAGTAAGGGACAGAGCCCAGGCTCAAGCTGGCTAACGGGCTTCAAGGCCATGATGCAATCTTTTCACTGTTAGGCCACCTTCGGGGCCCACACAGAAAAAGCATTCCTCACAGGCTGAGATCAGCCTCACACATTTCTGTGGCCCCCGCTGTGGCACAGAGCACAGGGCCTGGCACACAGCAGGAAATCAATAAACACTTATTCATCTAGTTATAAATATTTGCAAGAGGCAAAGAGCACAGTGGTTAAGAGCTCCAGCCCTGGAGCCACATTCTAATTCTGATTCAGACTTTTATAAATCGTGCGACCCGGTGCAAATCAGATACCCTCCCAGTGCCTCAGTTTCTTCACAACAGTATCTCCCTCACGGGGCTGTTGTGAGAGTTAATGAGCTCCTCTAAATTGCTTAGAATAATGCCAGCACAGAGGAAATATGTGCTGTCATGCTTGTTGGCTGATACACTTCTAGTCTGGCTAGGCCTGGACCAAGTGTAAATTACAACTATTTCTCCAGTTATGATGTTGGATCTTTTAGATCCAAATACACCTGCTCTACTTTCTGTGGGTTCCCCCAGTACAACGGAGCTGTAAGAATATCTGGAGTCATAAAGTCTTGGGTTTAAGTCCAGGTTCTGCCTTCTTGGTCCCTCTGACCCTCAGTTTCATCCTCTGTCAAATGGGTGGAAGGCTCATTGGAAGGCTGAGAGAAGAACAGAGGTGGGACAAAGCAAAGGCTCCTTCCCTGCGGCTCCTGGAACGCACGCTCCCTCCACCCCACCTTGTCATGTACCCACTCCCCCTCCACCCTTGGCCCCCTTACCTTCCTGTGTCCTGTGAAGAAGAGGGAAAGGTGGTGCATTGAGCCACCATTGCGGCCCAGTTCCTTCTTGAGGGTGCGGGGCGAAGGCATGGCCCAGGTGGACGCGGTGCCCTCTCCATCTGAGCAGTGCAAGGTAGTGTCGGAGGCGAAGCAGGGCCCGCGGGCCTCCTGCAGCAGGCTGCCCTCGCTGTGCGTCCGGCGCCGCAGCGAGTTCTGCACGCGCAGCGAGAGGCCTCCCTCCGCACCCTGGCCCGTCTCGATCATGCTGCTGCGCTTGGCCTCACCACGCTCTCCATAGTTGTCATCACTTGTGTCCTCGTCCTCGTCCTCCTCGCCCTCTTCACCCTCCTCAGCCTCTTCTGCATCCTCCTCATCGCCCGAGCTGCCCCCCTCCGCCCCTGCCTTCTGACTGTAGGTGCTATCCAGCCGGACCTCGGGGATCACGAAGTTTGGCCTGGAGGCCACAGGCGAGTCTCCTGTGGCTGCTGGTGGATCCCCAGAGCTCGTGGTCTCCTTAGCAAGGGGCTCAGCTGCCAGGGGGTCCTGGCTGGGGGGCAGGTCTTGACGGGGCGGAAGGTCCTGGGCAGGGGGGTCCTGGATGTCAGGGAGGTCTTTTCTGATTAGAGGGTCTTGGCTGGGAGAGGGTTCTTGCCCAGCAGGAAGGTCCTGGCATGGAAAGAAGGCTGGGGCTGTAGGGTGTTCCTGGCATGGTGAGGAGTCCTTGCTTGGCAAGGGCTCCTGGCCCGCAGGAGACTCTGTGCAGGAAGGTGAGTCCTTGCTGGATGGTGATTCTGGGCCAGCAGAAGGTTCCCGGCTGGAAGAGGAGTCCTCTTTGGGTGGAAGGTCTTGTCCTGGAGGAGGATCCTGGCCACGAGAGGGGTCCTTGCTGGGTGAGGGGTCCTCGGCACCCGGCCCCTTCCTTTCCTCCAAGGGCATCTCCCTCTTCTCATCTGCCTCGGTCTCAAACATCTGTGAAATAAAGAGAAAATGAGGAAGGCTCACAAGCGGAGGCCACTGTGCACAAGCCAATGTCACAGAGATTGAAACAAAATCAAGCAGTGACCCAAACCCCACACCCTACACTGTGAAAGCGCAAGTGCCACATGGAAACCTGACAGTCCCTTTGGCTTAACTGAATATGGGCTCCCACCCTTATTTCCTTGCTGGAAACTTCTGCTCCATCAAAACATGGTTGGTCATTTAAGGGAGAAGAGGGAGAGGTTAGTTACCATTATCTGGCTCCTACCATATGCCAGGGACCATGGCAGATTAAACCCCTCTTATGTAATCTTCCCACTGGCCCTCTAAGGGAAATGTCATGGTCCCTCTGTGAGTAAGTCACTCTGTGAATAAATGAGGAGCCAGACAGCCTTTGCCTTCATGGGCCAGAATCAAACCAAGCCCCAAGCCAGAGCAATCACCAAGTGGGAGAATCCTGGACCCAGCCAAAGGATATCTTCTACCTGAACCAAAGGTTTTAAAAAACCTTAGTGAGTCATTCAAATTAGAACTTGCTCTGAATGTTTAGATCTTTCTGAAACTAATAAACTGGAATAAAACCAGAACTTCAAAATATTTGCTCACACCTGGACTAGAGAGATGTCACAGACACATGGAACCTCACTGAGGGATCATCTGTCCAGTGCTTTTGAAACTGTGTTTGGAGGAACCTCAGAAGTTCCACATACAAAAAGGGAAGCATTTCCTGCCTCACACACAACCCTCAGAACCCTTGGAGTTTTTGCTGGGTTCCTGCAGATTTCATTTGCAAAGGGAAAAATGGTGCCCTTGATGGGGTATGAAAAGCAGCTATCTCACAGGAAGACTGGGGCTCAGAGAAAGTCAGGGGTGTCTCAGTGTCACAGCCACGCGGGAAAGTTGGTCAGGCCTGGGCTAGGTTGGGTCCCTCATCACAGTTAAGGACTTGGAATGCTGGACCTAGAACTACTCAGAGCCCAGGTTTCGTCTATGAAGAGGCCACAGCACCTAGAACTAATGAAAGAGAAAGATGCCACACATCCCTGGGAACTATAGAGTTACGCATGCGCGCGCGCGCACACACACACGCAGAGGTGGAAAATTTCAGGGCTAAATACCTCAGCACATAGGTTAAGAGGTCTTACTGTAGGACTTCCCTGGTGGCACAGTGGTTGAGAATCTGCCTGCCAATGCAGGGGACACGGGTTCGAGCCCTGGTCTGGGAAGATCCCACATGCCGCGGAGCAACTGGGCCCGTGAGCCACAATTACTGAGCCTGAGCATCTGGAGCCTGTGCTCCGCAGCAAGAGAGGCCACGATAGTGAGAGGCCCGCGCACCGCAATGAAGAGTGGCCCCCGCTTGCCACAACTAGAGAAAAGCCCTCGCACAGAAACGAAGACCCAACACAGCCATAAATAAATAAATTTTAAAAAAAAAGAAAAAAAAGTTAAAAAAAAAAAAAAAGAGGTCTTACTGTAAAGACCACAAATGTCCATTTGATGGATGAGGAAGATGAGCCCAGAGAGCAGTGACTTATGCACCACTGCACAGCTGCCAGAGGCTGAAAGGCTATGCCTGCAGCTGGGAATTCTTTTAAGCCCTGGACCAGCCAGGCCTCACATCTGGGAATAAGTGGCCCAGCCACAGGTCGGAGCAGCTGTAGGGTGCTGCACACACGTGTCAGAGGTCACAGTGGTGTCTGGGAGCCCCAGAGCGGATGTGAAAGCCCGGTGCGGGTAAGAGCACCGCCTGGGAGGATGACAGTGAAAGGTCCTCCCCATCAACCACCCTGGGCGGTGGGGTGCGGAGAGAGTTGCTGAGCCAGGAGGGGAAGCCTCAGAGGACTCTAGGACCATGTGGCCAGGGTCTGGTTCCCAGGCACAGACAAAGACAGGTGCCCACTCACCGGGAGGACTTCCTGCCCTGGAAATCCTGCCTGCAGCTCCAGGATGAAGACAACTCCACCCAGGAACCCCTTGGACCTCATTGCCTCAGACCCTGGAACTTCAGCGAGCCCAAATCTCTGCTGCACAGATGGGGAGGCTGAGGCCCAGAAAGGAGCAGGGGCCAACCTAGAATCACACAACGGGGCCAGGATAAGCCAGTCCCTAAACCCTCTGGGCCTCAGGCTCTCCACCTATGAAATGGGATAACCAATGTACCCAAGTGACACACCAGGAGAGTAGACTATAAAAAGTACAAAGCTCTGAAATGGGATGATGGTGGTGGTAGTCATGGTGATTAAAACAATGGTCACGAACCTCAAACAGTGACACATCTTTCCCATGGACCCCTGGAAGCAAACTGTCAAACTCCCAGAGTCGAAGTTGGCAATTGTGATGCCAGGAGCCCCAATCCAGGAATCTCATCTGGGAACCTTAGTTTGTTCCCAGGGGGTCAGGGAGACCCTCCACTGAACTGACAGGAAGACAGAGGGCCCAGCCTGGACAGTGACCTAGGGACTTGCCCAAAGGTGCCTATAAACCCAAGGCTAAAAACAAACAAACAAACAAAAAACCCAGGGCTAAGCTGGGGTTAAAGCCTGGCCTCTGGCTCCTTCTTCCCAAGCCCACTTCGGATCTCAGTCCCCAGAGCCACCCAGTGCCCCGCCCGTCCCCCACCCACCAGGGAGCCTTCTCCCTCAAGAAAAACAAACTTCAGCAGCCAGCTCCCTGGTGCCCTACATTCTGTCACCTCCCCACCCCGCCATACCCCTCCATCTGGAAGGATGGACTAGGGAAGCAGCAATCGGTGCCCTCGGGGCCTGGCACTGGGCCCTGAGAGGGCAGCAGGCTGCACTTCCCCTTTCGGGGTTGGGGGGGGGCTGGGGCCTGTACCAGCAGTGACTGCGCTGAGCCCGCCCGCCCACCGTAGGGAAAGTGCAGCAACAGACCCAAAACCAGAAATGCAAGTCAGCCTGCCTCTGCCAATCCTGCCCTAAACCGAGGCCAAGCCAAACAAAGCCAGGAGGGGAAGTGCCTCTGTCCCCAGAGGGCCCCCGCCCCAGGGACGCTGAGAAACCACCCAGGACCGAGGGCTCTCAGAGCGCCCGGCGGTTCCTGCTCAGACCGCCTGAGGTGGACTTTGGTTTTGATTCCAGCGGTGTCATTTCCCAGCCGTGCAAGAAAATGGCCAAGCCTCCCGACTTCTCCAAGCCCAGCCCCGTTTCCTTACCTGGAACAGAGCCATGATATCACACCAGACTCACAGGACTAAGTTACTGTTCTTCACAGGGCCCAGCCCCAGAGAAGCATCTGATAAAGTGGGAGCTATTATTAGTCTAGGCTTATCTTAGAGATAGGGAAACTGAGGTCCCAGGGGCTAAGGGAATTACCTAAGAAATCCAAGGCTGATTCAGTATGAGGACTCCTGCCTCCCGGCCAGCGGTCTCTCCCCACTTCCTTGGACCCTACACACAACAGTTTGGGGCCCCAGGGGTCTAGAGGGAGGGGCAGCAGGCTATGAGCACTGCTGGAGGCCCCTCACCCCGGCCCATCTGCCACAGGGCAGACACTGGCAAACACGGACCAGAGCTCATCGGCTCCATCCTGTGCTCCTGGACGGGGCTTGTGTGAGCACCTGAGCCGGTGCGGTCAGGCCTGTGTTCCTGGGAAAGCTAGGGCGGCATTGGGTACCTGGGGGGGGGAGGGGGCCTCTGAAACCTTGGGGGAGAGGGTGGCAAGTGGGAGAATTAGGACAGGAAAAGAAATAAAGATGAGAGCCATAGTACAGAATGGATGCCGGGTGCGGGATCGTCCTGTGAGCAAGGGAGTGACACGGGCAGAGCCGCACTATGTGAAACTGCCCCAGGTGGTGTGAGCAGGACATGGGGGTGGCGGGAGGACTGGGACATGCACGCATACACGCAGTCATTCATTCCCCAAGTACTGAGTTAGGCCCTGGGGTCGGGGTGGGGACAGCAGCGGACAAGTCAGACACAGTCCCTGCCCTCAGCTGAGCAGAAAAACAGAGGTTAGACAATTGGTCTTAATGAGCGTGGTGAGTGCTCTCATGGAGAAAGTGCAGGCAGCTGGGGACACCCAGTTAGGCAGCTGTTACAGCAGCTTGGAGTGACAAGAATCCAGCCAAGGCGCCCCAGAGACCAGCCTGCTGGCCCAGGGCCCTGGGTCCGAGCGCTCCATGCAGCTGCCCCTCTTCTGCGGGGAGTGCGTATCTCTCCCATCCATCACTTCTTTGGCTTGGCTGGACCAGGGCTAATTCTGTGCATGTCTCGCCCGCTAGAAGCACTCAGGAAATGAGCCAGGCCCTCTAAATGGAGCCTCTGTTTACGACATAATCAAATCCTCTCCCCAGTCCAATCCAGGGCTCGGAACGGGCTGGGGAAGGGTGACAGGTGTGACATCCAGAGGCCTGCTCACACCAGCTACGTCCCCTGGGCCCTAGACCCCCACCTGCTATTGGGGCTGAGGGTGGCGGCAGACTGCTGGAAATAACTTGCCCAATGTCACACAACTACTAACCGTGGAGCCGGGTCGGCTGACCCGAGTCAACCTGCAGCTCGCACTCTGAGATGACTCATCACATCTACCACAGATGCCGCGCTCCTCATCTGCCCTCAGAAACCACTTCCTGCACTGGGCTGGGCTGGGCTGGGGTGGTGGAGGCCAGGGGGTGGGGGGTGAACTGGGGTTTCCCTCCATCTCAGGGTGGCCCTTACAAAGGATTTTCGGAAAGAGTCCTGGACATAATGCCGGAAGACCTGGGCTGGAATCCTGACCCCATCATTTGCTGGCTGTGTGATCCCAGACTATCACTTCTGGGGACCAAGCCTGAGAAAGGACAGGAAAGTGCTCTGTGAAATGGAAAGTCGTCAGAGAAAGGGAGAGGCTACTAGAATTCCCACATGGCCATTTGACCTCCAGGCTTGCCTTTTGAGACGGGGTTGCTCCTTCAAGTTCGGCATGCCTCTGGGTCTCTGGCTCGAGGCCGGCTTCCAGGAACCCCTGCCCAGCCTCCGTCCAGCTCCTCAGGCCTGGCTTCTTGACACCCAGAGGCTGAAGCCACCGCCCTGCCACAGGGGCCTCCAGGCTGTCCTCCTTCCCTGTCCCCACTGCAGCAAGTTTGGCAAAGTCCAGGAGAACGGAGGCAGCACCTTACAGTGGGGAGAGCGCTGGATACTGATCCCCACTTCACACTTACTGGCTAGGTGACCTCGGGGGGAACCTCTCTGGGCCCCAGTTTCCTTAGCCGTAACACAGGATGCTGTGCGAGGAGTGAATGAGCTGATGTACACCCAGAGCTCGGCACCGTGCTGGTCCACAAGCACTCCACAGGCGGCAGCCGCAACCACCGCAGCGCGGCCCCGCTTTGACATTTCCTTCCCTGGGTTTCCTCCGACTAGCCGATGACCCCCCTTCTCCGCCGCATCGCGGGCCTCTCGGCCTGTGTCCTGTTCGCTGGAACCTGCTCCAGCCCCCTCTCTCACCTCAGGCCCGCACGCTCCCTCGAGCGCTCATCCACTCCCCAGGCAACAAAAGCACCATCTGTACCATCTGGTCATGGACAACACCCAGTCCCCGCTGCCAGCCCAGACCTGTCCTTTCTCAGAATGTTCTAGGCTCTGTGGATACAAGAATAAGAAAGACGTGATCCCTGTCCTGATGGAGCTTACAGGCTGGAGAGGAAGGCCTGGCATGAGCCGAGTCATCACCCACAGAAACAGTATGAAAAACACCGATCCATAGTGAAGGAAAACTGTAAGGTCCCGTGAGAGAATAAAGGGGCGTGTGGGAAGGGCCACCCTGTGGAAGGACACTGAGGCTGAAATCTGCTCAGTGGGCAGGGGCGGGCTCATGACGGAGCAAACAGCACAGGCAAAGGCCCCGAGCCAGGAAGGCGAGCACCCTGGGGGACAGAGAGGACAGCCGTGCGGCTGGAGCCCAGGCACGGACATGGATACCTCCTTCCAGATATCCCACCAGTGCTCCCGAGTCAATGGACCCCAAACTGAACTCCTGACCTTCCCCCAAGTCCATTCCTCCTCTCGGAGTCTCTGTATCAATGATGCCACAGCCTGACCGAACCAGAGACCTGGGTATCGTTCTCTCTTCACTGCCACCCCACGGCCAATCACCAAATCCTCCTTGATTGTCTCTCGTAAATTCTAAAGAATCTTTCCACTGGGGGAGGTTATGTGTGTGCAGGGACAGGAAGTATTGGGAACTCTCTGTACTTTCCTCTCAATTCCTAAAACTACTCTGAAAAATAAAGTTTAATTAAAAAGGAAGAAAAGAATCCACTCTCACCGTCTCCACTTACCACCATCTGCCTCAAGACCACGACATCTCGCACCGAGATTGATGCTGACCTCCCAGCCGTGGTCCACGCCCCTCTGCTCCTTCTCTGTGCCCTGTCAGAGGAGTCTTCTAAATGCAAATCTGACCCTGTCACTCCTCGGCTTAAAACCTTGACGTGGCTCCCCAGTGCCCTCCAGATAAAGCCCAAATTCTGTAGCCCTGGAAGACGCTGGGCTTTGTCTCTCCCTCTAGCCTCACCTCTCCCCACTCGCCATTTTACGTGTTGATGATGAATGAATGAATGAATGGATGGACGAATGAATGGGCAATGCAATGAACTTCACAGACCATCTAGATTCTTATTACTCAAAGTGGGATGTGTGAAGCAGCAGCAGCAGTACCTAGGAGCTCCTATGAAATACAGAATCTCAGGCCTCAGTCCACACTTACTGGATCAGAACCCACATTTAACCAAGATCCCAGGTGATTCATTTGCATATTAAAGTTTGCAAAGTACTGATCCAGACTATCGGTTCTCAACAGAGAGATATACTTTAGAATCTGTGGAACATTTAAAAAATATCTATATCTGGGCCCAGTGCCAGACCTACTGGATAAGAGTCCCCAGAAGTAGGGCCCAGGCATCTTGACCTTTTCTTGACTCCCCAGGAAATTCTGGGAGCTGCCTCCATTAACAGACAAGGTGACTAAAGCCCAGGGAAGGGAGGCAATATGCCCAAGGTTACACAACAGAATCAGGACTAGAATCGAGACCAGAACCTAGTTTGGTACCAGTTCCAATACATGGCACTCCCTCTGCAATGGAGCCCACGCAGAAGAGGCAGGACCTCGGCAGCCCCTGGTCCAGGCTGGGCAGCTGACAAGCCTGCTAGAGTCAGCTACCTGTTCACGCTCCCTATGAACAGAGGCCCAACTGCAGGAGGAGAGAGTGGAAGGAGGAGGAATTTGACTGCAGACTGAAAATTCTCTGTCCCTAAAGAATCACACAACAACTCACTGATCTGTCAGGGGCTCAGGAAGGCAGGCAACACACCACAGCAGGGAGCATACCCATTGTACTGAAAGCAGTACTGAGGCACAGAGGAGAAGCAGCTCACCTACACGCAGGGAAGAGGAAGCCCTGAGGAGTGAGAAGAGAGGGGACCCCTCTTAGAAACCTTCCCTACTCTTGGCAATGTCACCTGGCTAAGTCAGAAGAACATGCCCTCAGGCCTGGCCTTTGGAGCCTGCTGAGATGCCCACCACCCTCCTGGATGACCAGCTTCTCACCAGGCAGGGGAAGCAGCTCCCAAGGTCTGGGTTTCCAGTACTGTGCCCCCCGTCACCACCTCGGCAAGCCTCTTCTCCTCTCGGGTCTTCCGTGTGCGTGGGGGGCCTGGACTCGCAGTCTCTGCCCCCAACCCCACCGCCCCAAAGACGCCTTCTACACCTCCAGCCTTATTCTCATCTGAAAGCCATGCGAGTGGAGAACAGAAGTTTCCCCAGTCTCTTCCTGCCCCTGTGGTGACTGATGCCTCCGTCAGAAAGTGAGCGCGGCCCCATGGGCCTCTCCTACCCCACCCCGGGGCTCTCTGCTCAAGATCCAGTTCTCCTGTGAGTTCCACCACCACTCCCTTCCCACTTGACACCCTCTTTCTCTCCCTGATCCAGATGTGTGCACGTGCACTGTCTCATTTATTATCTCAACCTTATTGTCTCAACCTTATTATCTCAACCAAGTCCACTTCCTGCCCATCTCTTGGAGCCCAGTTAAATGCTCCCTGGGATACCCTGGCTAGAGGGCTCTCTGCTCTCCCGCCAATGCCTGGCCTGCACTGCTGTCATGGCCCCGGGCAGGTTCTGCTTTGGCTCATTAGGATTGTGTCCCTGGCTTACTCACCTCCACCCCCACCCCAACCCCCAGAGATACTCAGCAAATACCTACAGAGCCCCAGTCCTGTGCCAGGGCCTGTGTGGGGCACCGGAGCCAAACGGTGGCAAGACACATGTCTTTCCCTGAAGGCACTGGGTCTCTGGGTGAGAGAACCAGGTAAGGGGCCCATGTCAATCTCCCACCGACCCACCACCACCCCAAGGGGCTATGGAAGCACAGAGACAGCAGGAAAGACTGGGATGGCTCTTGGAGGAGGTTGGGAAAGGGATGGGAGAGGGTATCCAGGCCAAAGCCAGAGACAGCATGGAATATTTGAGGAAGTGCAGGTGGTTCCATGGAGCAGAAGCATGGCTATGTTAAGGAATTCGAACTTTACCCTGAAAGCAACGTTTACTTAGTGCTGTGAAGTTAAGGAAGGCGGAGCTAGAGATGGTGGAAGCAGAAAACAGTGAAAAAGATGGGTGGAGAGGGGAAGAGAGAAAGCATTAACTGAGCATCTACTAGACAGCAGCCACTGCAACAGTTGCTTTACCTACACTTTCTCGTGTCTAGCAACATTATGAGGTCAGTAGCAACATTGGCCCCATTTTACAAATAAGGAATCTGGGGCTCAGATAAGTTAAGTAACTTACACAACGTCAAAAACTGAGTAAGTAGAGGACTCAGAATGTAAACATGGTCTGCTGGCCCTAGAGTCCTGCTCCTTCTCCTGCCCCATGATCTTCTTTCCTGCCCCCTTCACTGCCCTTCCTCTCTCCCTCCCTCTCTGTCTTCCAAAGACCTTGCCAAGCTCCCACCCAGGCCCAGGCACCGTGCTAGGCAGTGGTAAGCAATAGCAGATGCAGGGTCCCTGCTCTTACCCCAAATTAGTGGCGACTGAGCGGCAGGTGTCTGACTCGCCCGGTGAGGGCAGGGTTGCTACAGAATTACATACACCTGGTGACCCTCCCACACCACCTCCCGCCCAGGGACCCCTTCATGGGCGGGAGAGTCAGAAGCCTGTGCTTTCTCTATGATGTTCTACACTAGGCTGATCAAACAAAAAAGCTCTGCCAAGCTAGGAGGCCCTCAGGGAAGGGCACAAGTAGCACTGTGACCAGGAGACCGGGATTTGGAATCAGGCAGCCCTGGGCTGAATCCCACTTCCTAACCGTGTGGCTGAGTCAGCGATGCCTCCCTCGCAGGGATGCTATGACAGGGGGCAGCAGGCAGGACCTGGGGCACAGCAGTGCTCAGCCCACGGCCATGACCTTCCTCTCGACTGCTCGACTCTCCGTCATGTCAGGCACCGGAGACCAACCCCAAAATCTCAGGCTTAATTGCAAGCAACAGCTCGGATAACAGGGAGCACTTTCAGAGCCAGGGGTGGAGGAGGGACGCCTATTGCTGGTGAAGAACAGGGGTCTGGAGACAGACAAATCCAGGTTCAAATCCTGGCCCTGCCACCGCCTAGCTCGGTGCCCTTGAGCAAGCTGCTTAACCTCTTCAAGGCTCAATTTTCTTATCTGTGAAATGGCGACAGAAGTAGCAAGTACCCAGACCATGATACTGTTGGGAGACCATCCAGATAGAGGGGCCTGGCACGTAGTAGTGGGTGCTCAGTAAACATTTGCAATCCCTGTAATCATCATCATCATCACCAGTCCCTTCCCCTGCATCCACTCCAGGAGAAGGCACCTGACATATTCGGACCACAGCCCTAGGGTGGGGGCACTATTATCTGTACATTTCAGGGGAGAAAACTGAGGCCCATCCCAAAGGCCCTCTCCTGGAGGAGGTCTGTCCAGCTCTGAATCTCAGCCAGCCTGGAAGGGTCTGTTCTCAGGACCCAAGGTGAGGCCGGGATCCTTGTGGGTGCATCAAGGGCGGGAGAAGCAGAAAGCACCCCCTTTCCAGAGATCCACCCCCCCCCACCTTGTCCGTCTGCTCCAGTTCCTAAACTATTCCTCCTTCAGGGCCTGCAGGGCTGGCGGCACGGGGTGGCGGCTGGGGTGGGGGTGGCGGCTGGGGTGGGAGTGGCGGGAAGCTTTTCCACTCAAGGACACTGGAATGTATATCTGGCCACCGGACTCAGCCGCAAACCTGCAGCCAAAGGCCACCCTCCAAGGCCCCAGGCACACTGCTACCTCCGCCACTGCCTCCCTGAAGAAGACATGCTCTGTCTCTGCTGAGGGGGATGTCAAGGCTGGGTTTGTCTGGGTTGACAGCAGGCTCCAAACTCATCCTCCTGTCATGGGACCGTCTCTCATCTCTCTTATACCAACCTGACTATACTCCCCTCCTGATTAAATCCACCGCAACCCTCTGGTGTCCCATCTCCTTCCCCTGTGTGTCCTGTCCCTGCCAACCGGCCTCTCCACCACACCACTTCTCCCCTCTTCCCTCCAGCCAGGCTGAACTGTTGGTAGTTCCCCAAGCACACTCTCCTCTCATGCACCTCTAAATCTGTGCTCACTATGCTTCCTCCCAGAACGCTCTCCCCTCCTCTGTCCATCTGGCGAACTCCTACGCATCCTTCAAAACTCAGCTCACCCTATTGCCCCTTGATTTCTGACAAAGGTGTTAGGGACCGACAGTGAGAAAGGATGATCTTTTGAATAAATTGGATATCCACCCAGAGGAAATGAGTCTTGACCTCTACGTGCATCCTACGTAAGAATCTATTTCAGGTGGATTTCAGAGCTAAATATGAAACATAAAACAATAAAACATCCAGAAGACAACACAACAGAATATCTACAACCTTGTAATAGGCAAAGAAACAGGATTCAATTAGCATTCTCCACAGAGACAAAGAATGACAAGTTGGCCTGCATTAAAATGAAGAACTTCTATTCTTCAGAAAAGAGTGAAAAGGCAAGCCACTGAGTGCGAGGAGATATTTGCAATGTGCACATCCAACAATGAACACATATCCAGAATATTTTTTAAGCTCCCTCAAATCAATAAGAAAAAGATGATCCAATAGAAAACTGAAGAAAAGACTTGAACAGGCACTTCACAAAGAGATTATCCAAACGGCCAATCAACATACAAAAAGGTGCTAAACCTCATTAGTCATCAAGGAAATGCAAATTAAAACCACAATCAGATATCACAATAGCTAATGCCAATTCTGTTGGTGAGGACGTGGAGCAACAGGTGCTCTCCTATGCTGCCTGAAAAGGTTGTGTTGGTGTCACACTTTAGAAAATTATACAGTGGCCTCAGAATGGGAGAAAATATTTGCAAATGAAACAACTGACAAAGGATTAATCTCCAAAACATACAAGTAACTCATGCAGCTCAATATCAAAAAAACAAACAACCCAATCCAAAAATGGGCAGAAGACCTAAATAGACATTTCTCCAAAGAAGATATACAGATTGCCAACAAACACATGAACGAATGCTCAACATCATTAATCATTAGAGAAATGCAAATCAAAACTACAATGAGATATCATCTCACACCGGTCAGAATGGCCATCATCAAAAAATCTACAAACAATAAATGCTGGAGAGGGTGTGGAGAAAAGGGAACCCTCTTGCACTGTTGGTGGGAATGTAAATTGATACAGCCACTATGGAGAACAGTCTGGAGGTTCCTTAAAAAACTAAAATTAGAACTACCATACAACCCAGCAATCCCACTACTGGGCATATACCCTGAGAAAACCGTAATTCAAAAAGAGTCATGTATCAAAATGTTCATTGCAGCTCTATTTACAATAGCCAGGACATGGAAGCAACCTAAGTGTCCATCAACAGATGAATGGATAAAGAAGATGTGGCACATATATACAATGGAATATTACTCAGCCATAAAAAAGAAAGAAACTGAGTTATTTGTAGTGAGGTGGATGGACCTAGAGACTGTCATACAGAGTGAAGTAAGTCAGAAAGAGAAAAACAAATACCGTATGCTAACACATATATATGGAATCTAAAAAAAAAAAATGATCAGAAGAACCTAGGGGCAAGACGGGAATAAAGATGCAGACCTACTAGAGAATGGACTTGAGGATACGGGGAGGGGGAAGGGTAAGCTGGGACAAAGTGAGACAGTGGCATGGACATATATACACTACCAAACGTTAAATAGATAGCTAGTGGGAAGCAGCCGCATAGCACAGGGAGATCAGCTCGGTGCTTTGTGACCACCTAGAGGGGTGGGATGGGGAGGGTGGGAGGGAGGGAGATGCAAGAGGGAAGAGATATGGGGACATGTGTGTATGTATAAACTGATTCACTTTGTTATGAAGCAGAAACTAACACACCATTGTAAAGCAATTATACTCCAATAAAGATGTTAAAAAAAAAAAAAGAAAATTATACAGTGGAATCTACTAAAGCTAATTATATACAACTTTATGACTGAGCAATTGTAAACCTTAGGTATTTACCCAACAGAAAAGTATATTACAGTGCATCAAAAGACATGTATGAGAATATTCATAGTAGTACTATTCATGATAACCTCCAACTGGCAACAACCGAAATGTCCATCAATGATAGGATGGATAAATTGTGGCACCTATATTCACACAGTGAAATACCACACACAGTGGGGGTGAACAGAATAAAACTGAGTACAATAATACTGAAGGATTCACCATCAAAATGCTGATCCAAAGAAGTCAACATAAAAGAATACATACTCAATGATTCCACGTATACAAAATTCAAAAACAGGCAACACTACTCAGTGAGCGAAGGCAAGAAAGGGGTTACCCTTTGAGGTGGCAGTGACTGAGGGGTGGGGCGCGGCCAGGGGCGGGGTAGGTTCCCAGGGTACTAGAATGTTCTGTTTCTTGACCTGAAGAGTTTATTCACTTTGTGAAAATTCATCGGCTACATACTTCTACGCTTGCTGTCTTTTACATTTCAATATAAAAGTTTATTTCAAAAGCAAATAAAAGTCCTCATCCCAGAGCCTGATAGCACATTCCAACTGATTCCTCCCTCCCAACCCCAAAGCTGCTGTGCCACCTCCCGTTCAGCAAATGCCCGCTCAGTGTCAGACTCCATGCCGAGCACCTCACTTCACCCACAGCACCTCATTCAATAACAGCCACCGGTAAGGGAAGGTGCCAGGGGTACCCCCGCTGCCCCCACGCCTCAGTGTCAGCATGCACGCAGCCCTCTGCATACACACCTCATCTCATTACCCCAGTGAGGTTGGGCCCTTCCTTGAGGAAATGCAGGCACCGCGAGTTTCTGTGTCTTACCCAGGGGCGCCCAACTGTAGAAAGGGAGAGCCTGCCCTCAAGTCCAGAGCCCATGCACCTGCACACAACATTATTCGGCCGCCCCTGCGATAAGCCGCAGCATGTGGATGGACACACATAGGCAATCTCTATGGTCAGGCAGGAATCATGTCTACACCCTAGAGGGGTGGGCAGACTGGGACGGAGATCTCCTCCTTCGATGGACAAGCGTCTGTGCATCCGGATTCAGTCTCACCTCCTGCAGGGGCTCCCGGGCTGGGTTGGAAGCTTCCCCAGGGTTCCCCCTCCACGCGTCTCCCTGGCAAAGCTGTCTTGTTACCATCCATTACACGCCCATCCCTGGCACTAGATTAAAGATTGGACCTATACCTCCAGTACCTGGCCAGTGCACCGTACATAGTGGGTGTTAGACACATGTGGAGGGAAGGGAGGGAGAGAGGCAGAGAAAGCAATTACAGAGCCGCTGTTTGAATCAGCTGGGAACTTCATTAATCGAGGTGTGAGCCGTGAAGGCTTCGGAGCTCTGCGTGGACACAGTTACAACCCTTGACTAGCGGAGTGGGACAGGCACACCACCTTCCATTCCAGGGTTCTCCCCGTGGCTGCCTCCAGCCTTTTTTCAAGGTTGTGGCCAGCCATTTGGCTCCCAGAGGCTCTGCCGAGCTCTTCCTCTGCCTTTCCCCATGCCTCCTACCCTCTGCCACCCTGCCCCCAGTGTCTGAGTTCTGCTATCAGCCCGAGGTTAACCCCACCAAGAGATAACCAAGGACACCACAGAGAGCCCTGGCTACGTAGGGGAGAGCACGCCCAGTTCCAAATAACTTTCTGCACTCCCCACCTTTCTAAGTTGGGTGCCGCTGACAGTTTTCCGGCAGCAGCCTGAGCCCCAGTGCCAGGTGCGGGCAGGCCAGCCCGTGGCAGAGGGAGAGAGGAGAAGCCCAGGGCCATCTGGAGCAGAGGGCACACCTGGCAACTCTCCACACGTCTGGAGTGATGACCTCGGCCCATTGCCAGAGGAAGAGGGTCTCCTGGGACCCCCTTCTCCTCTCCTCCGTGCCTGGAAGCTCCAACCTCTCAAGCGGCTCGTGGCCCCAGCACCCCTTTCCCAATCCTGCCCCCACCCAGCTGGTTGTTCAGGCAAAGGTGGCGACTCCCGGGGGCCGAGCCTGGCTGGCCTGCCGTGAGTGGCTCCAGCCTCTCCAGGCTGAGCCGGCTGAGCCATAAGCAGCCTCATTACCCCTCGGAGGAATGATGGTTTTCCCCGAGCAATGACATCTTGGAAACGGCCTGGTTCCACAAACAACAACAAACCTCCCAGCCTCAGCCCAGGCTCCAGCTTGCAAGAGAAGGCTTCTGACCAGAAGGGCCTGAGGAACAGGTTGGGGGCCGCTTCCCTGAGAAGCCGGACCCTGGCCTTGATGGATGACTCTCGGAACCCAGGAAGAGGAGAGGGTCTGCAGAGAATGGAAGATTCTCTGGATGCCTGGAAGGGGCCGGGCAATACCTGGTCCAGTCCCTGGTTGCTCCAAAGGGGAAACTGAGCCAGAGAAAAAAGCAGATTTGCCTGAGATCATCCAGTGAGCAGGGACCAGACTGCGCCTCAGTCTCCAGCCTGTTGGCCAGGCCAGGGCTTTCTCTACTGCACACGCTGCTTTTTCAGAGGAGAGCCGGGCTCTAGCTAGTAAATGCGGGGGTCCTGGAAAGGAATGTGTCACTAAGGGAGTCCCCAAAAAGGGAGCACCAAGGTGAAAGCCAAGTACTCTGAGTCATCCAACTGGTGTGATGGAGAGAAACCTGGGTGGGGGACCCGGAGACCTGGGTTCTTGTCCCTGCTGTGCTGCTGAGTCGCATATAACCTCGGGCAAATCCTTCCTTTCCTGCCTCAGTCCCGTATCTGTCCAGAAGGCAAACAGACTCAGCTATTCTAGGGCCTTGGGAGACTGAACGGGAAGAGGCTCTCAGCGGCCCTAGGAACCCAGCGGGGTGTGGGCATTCCCTCCTCAGCTGCGCCTCTTCTGGGGGAGCCAGGCAGACCACTGGCTGAGAACCACATGCTCCCCCAACCCTCCAATCCACCACTCTGGTTGGCACCATCCCAACAGGGCCCAATCTGAGCTCCAAGCTGCTGCAGTCTGTGCAAAGGACCAGGAGCATTGCATTCAAACCAGCTGGGGCTGCCCCTTCCACCCTCTGTGGCCCAGGCCATGGTGTGGACACCACACCACCCAGCCCAGCATGATCCCAGCCCAGCTTTCTCTGTTGCCTCAGCCAGGCTGAAGCCAAGGTTCTCCCTGCCTTGTCTCCTATCAAAAATCCCATCCCCCAACCCCTTGGCTCTGTGGGAGCAACCCTGCCATGCAGAAACTAGGACCCTTCCAAAGGTACTCCTCGCCAGGCCTCAAGTTGGTAGTGCCCACTGTCTGCCAGGCAGAACTAGGAGATGGGTAGAAAGAGCTGACTTGGACGTCAGAGCTTGTCCTCAAGGAAACCCATCTGAGCCCTTTCCTATCATGTCCCAGGCCCCAGGCTGGGCCCTTGGGACCAAGGGATGAATAAGGCTCAAATCCCACATTAATAAGACATGAAGCAACTACAGTGGGTACCACCACCAAGGGACAGACAGATTCTAACTGCAGTATTTGCTCTAGTCATGGAAGTCTGGGTAGGATTAAGACCTGGAGAGAAGAGAAGAGATAGGCTTTCCAGGCAGCGGGAACAGCATGTGCAAAGGCAAGAAGGCTAGGGGGTAGGGTGGTTTCACTGATACCAAATACTTATAATCAGAAGCCCCATCAACGATCTCTGGTTCAAAGTGCTGGAGACTCCCCAACAAGGGGTCACTCACCTCAGCTGCCTCCATCTTCACCAACCCCCTGCTGCAGCAGATGCCAGCCCGGGCCTGGAGCAGGCCCTGCTGCGGAACTTCGCTCCCCGAAGGGCATGCCCTGGGCTAAGCCTTGCCACGTGCTAGGGCTGGCGAAGAGGGGAGGTGCCCCTTGGCTGGGCGTGGAGGACTCAAGAGGCCCTGGTGGAAACTTTGACTATGGCCGCAGTGCCCTGGCTGGGATCCCGCGGGCCCTCGTGGGTCAGACAGTACAGCTCCTTCCTTCCAGGAGATATACCCACTCCAGCCACCTCGAGAGGGGAGCCAGATAGCCCCCAGCCGTGAGGCCTGAGGGCAGCAAGATGCTGCAAGTTTTTGGTGAGGGGCCCAGTGGCCCTGCACTTAGCTAGGCATCTCAAGCCAGGAGCGCCAGATTCAGAGCTGAGCTCAGGGTAACGGCACCCACATATCCTGTCCTCACTGTTCCAGGAGACAGACGTCCTCCATCCTGGTCCTGGCCAGAGACCTGCTGTGTGAACTTGGGCACAGCCCCTCCCCTCTCTGGACCTGGGCTTTCCTCAGCCCTGAGGTCCCAGGGCACGAGGGTTCTTCTTGGACACCCCAGGACAAGCGTAGAGATGTAGGGCCTCCAAGCTGATAAAAGAATTGGCCTCTGTCCGCTTACAGCGGCTTGCTCTGTGGGGTGAGCAGGTCCCTAACAATTATCCCCTTCCTTACGGGTCTCGGCAGGAGCCAAAGGAGCAGGTGCCAGACCTTCCCAAGAGGCTCAGGAGGCAGAGCATCTCTGCTTGTACTTCCAGTGAGCATGACAGCAGAAGCCCCAGGGATCAGATGCAACCCCACCCCCAGTCCAGCCCCCGAGACCACCTCCCTCCCCTCATGGAACTAGGCAAGAACAGTCATCCTGGTGCCTCGTGTGGGGTCAGCATCCCTGACAAGATCGCCAGCACCGCTGGCTGAGCGCTCCCTCCCTATGCAGCGTCCCGACTTCTGCTCACCAAACATTCATTTCCCTCAGAAAGAAAAGCCAGCTGACCAGCCTTGAAGTGGGAGCAGCACACAGTGGAAGCATGCCCCTAGCCCTGCAGGCTCCCACCCACCCACCCCGAGACAGACAGACAGACAGACAAGCGCGCGCGCGCGCGCGCGCACACACACACACACACACACACACACACACAGCTATCTCAGAGCGGAATACACATGGTTTGGTTGCAACATGCCTACCAATGGCTGTCCTAGGGAAGAAACAATAGAAACAGGGGCACGGGGTGGCCTGGACAAGAGCCCCCTGCCCGCCATACACACACCCTGGCACCGAGGCACCTACCCAGCACACTCCGGCAGGGACCCGGGGACTCCCGGCTGCCGCTGCTGCCAGCCCACCCGCCCGGGTCTCCGCCCAGCTCCTCCCGCCGGCGGGCGGGCGGGCAGGCGGGCAGCTGTGGCAGCTCCTGGTGGCGCGTCAAGCGGCTGCCTTCCGCAGACAGAGCTCCTTTGTGTCCGCAGGGCTATTCATGGACTTACCCAAGGTCCCCAGGGGAGCGATACCTGCCGGGAAAAGCCGAACCAAATGACCAGGTTCCCCCTCCCACATCTAGGTAGCGTTTTCAAAACCCTTGCATCACTCGTCCCTCCTCCTCTTCCTCCTCCTCCTCCTCCAGCGCCCTTCCCAAACACACACCCTGTCCAGCCCGTTGCCGCCACTCTGGAGAGAGGCTGGACTTCTTTCTTCCATCACATAGAAAACTCTGTAATTTCCCAAGACACTTTCATCTGAAAAGGAGCCCGGGATGTCTCGAGGAAGAGTCCTCGGCCACCCCGTCCTTCAGCCTGCGAGGGGCCGGGACGGCTCCTGGGTTACAGGCTCACATGCGCCAGCCCTGGCTCCCCTGCCATCAGTCCCCAGGCCCGGGGCTGGCCCCCCGGAGCGCCGCTCTGGAGGGAGAGGCATCCATGGCTCACAGCAGCATTCCCCGGCACTGCTCCCCACACACATCCCGAGGGCTCCCCCAGCTGGGGCAGCGCGACCCCACTGGCCGCAGCTCCGGCTCTCCGGCAGGACCAGGACGGAGCCAATCATGGAAACCTCCCGGCGCCCTCCCACCCCCACGTTGCTCTCGTCCCAGTGGGCGGCTGCAATTTAACCCAGGGTCCTGCAACCGACACACACTGACTCCAAGAATGCCACCGCCCCCGGGGCGGGGGGGAGCGGCTGCTTCAGTCATCTCCCAGCAGCACCATCAGCGCAGCCCAACACACATGTTTTTATTTAGCACTTTTGTGTGCCAAATCCCGGCAAGCAGAGATGGACAGAGAGCTTGGGGCTTCCTCCCCCCAGGACGGTGGCTGCGAGGAGCACATTACAACAGCCCAAGAGTTAGGATCACAAGTGAAGGAGAGGTCCCTAACAGAGGGACCGCGGGGGGCAGAGGAAGAGCACTGGCCTGGGAGGCAAGGGTCCCCAGTTCAGGTTCCAGCTCCAGCCCTGGTTGACTGGGTGCACTGAGCAAGTCCCTGCCCATCTCTGAGCCTGGATTTCCTCATCTGTAAAATGGGGCTGACAACCCTTGACCTACCCACCTGGGGGGTTAATAGAGGATTCAGTGATCCCGGGCCAGGCACTATTTTGAGAGCTTGGCCTTCGTTAATTCATTTAATCCTCATCGGCACCTTGTGAGGCAGGTACTAGTATTACCCTATTTGCAGATGAAGAATCCAGCGTAGGGAATGGTAGTGGCAGCTGCCCACAGCTTGCTGTTTGAAGACCAGTAGGATTTGAAGACCGGTAGGTCCGACTCCAGGGTGCCCACTCGAAACCACTGTGCAGCCCCACAGGAAGCTGTCTTGCCAGCGCAAAGCTGTTTGATGCTGAGACTACGGCTGCTGCAGTTGCTTGTCTGATGTCAACAAACACACCCTGGGCTGCGCCTGGGGCTCAGGTCAGAGGTGTCTGTCCCATAGCCAGTTCCAGCCTGAACATGCTTACCACCCAAGTGGCAGGCAACCTGGATGTCAGCCCAGAAAAAAATGGGGCAGGAAGAGCCCCTATCCTCCTTTCCCACCTCACCCTGCCTCGGCCACCCTAGGCTGAAGTGCTGTCCCTCTGCCTCTTAGTCTCCTTGTACTAGTCTCAAAGTCTCTGAATGTCTGTCTCTGCCTGCCTCCTTGACCCTGTCTCTGACTCTCTATTCCTGTCTCTCTCACACATACCAGCATGTTCATGCATGCTGACATAAGAAAACATCCTTTATTAGGGTCAACTCGGAACAGCCCTCATCTGAGCTGGGCACTTAAGCACTCCAATCAACACTTTGCCTTGTCCCTCGGGGCAGATCCAAGGCAGTCCTTGCAGGGCCCAAGAACCCTCCAGATTGGGAGGCTGTCGTCCTGCAGGTTCCTGGGAAGCAGGGCCCATTCTTGTCCTGGGAAACTAAGGAGGTGAGTCTCAGGAGACGGCCAGTGCCAATGGGAGGCTGACAGTTCCGAGGGTGGAATTTCTGGTGCTTAGGATAAGATTCCTTAGGGTGGAGAGCCTGAATATAGGGTTCCTTGAGATGAGAGAAGTCCTTGAGTTCAGCTGAGTCTTCACCTCTCAATCAACAGTTTCAGAGCACCAACTACCTGCCAGGTTCTGTGCTGGGATGCGGTGGAGAACAGGCAGAAAGGGGCCCTGCACTTGCCAAGCCGACAGCTTAGTGATGGAGACAGACATCAGGCTCACAGTCAGACTAGCCAGCCCATCATTAGACACTGTGCCAGAGCAGCCGTGCCAACCCAGGGCACTGAGTCCAGAACAGATCCAGAATGCATTCATCAATACTCTGGACCACAAGGATAATGAGGAAAGGGCACAGCAGTTCAGTGCCCCTAGGCCCAGGAGCAGGCCAGACCGGGCTAGGAGAGCATCTAGTGCCTGGGGAGCCCACTGCCTCTCCATAGCTCCAGACACAAATCAACAAGGCATGTGGACCCTCCCAGTGTACAGCCTGGGGCAGGATGGGAGAGTCACTGTCAGTCAGGCTATCTAAGCCGAAAGGGCCCTTGGAGATCTTTCACTCTATAAATATTCCCTATTGACAGCCAGAGAAACTGAGGCCCAGAGAGGGTTAGAGACTTTCCCAAGGAAACAGAGCAACTGAGTGGCAGGGCTGGGACCAGAGCTTGCTAACTCCCAGTCCAGTGCTCCTTCTGTTGCACCCCAATGCTTCTCAGACCTACGTAAATGATGGTGCTATTCAGTACAGGAGGACTTGGGATCTAGGGAACAGCAAGATCCAGGTGGCCCACAGGCCACAGGATCAGCACCTGGGCCCTCAGAGCCTGGGCCCCATTTATTGATCTCCATATTTTATTTAACAAACACTTATTTGACAGTACGTGTCAGCACTGTTCAGAGCACTTCCCAATTACTGACTCATGAAATCTTCATAACCCTATCAGATATGATGTCTACTGTCCCCATTTTACAGATAGTTAAACAGAGGCGGAGAGATAATGAAACCTGCTCAAGGTCACCAGTAAGTGCACAGCTACGGATCAAACGCAGTCCACTATCCACTGTGCCCTGCACCACTGCACAGGGCGGCCATGGAACAGAGCCCTCCAGCTACATACTGAGAAGCCAGTTGGCTATACAGCCCAGCCATGCAGGCAAACGTCTCACTGTTCAGGCAAGCTGGCAGCAGCTTCCAGAGCTAGGACCAGGGAGGGTTAGCAGGGAGCCAGTGTATGTGCACCTCCCATTTTAAGAGAAGCAGCACCCCCAGGCAGAGCCCAAGGCTCCAGAGAGGCCCCTAAGGAGATGCAGCAGCAGCAAGATACAGCCCAGACACCCCGGACAGGCCGCTCCCCGCAGCCGCACCGCAGCAAGGCTCCGTCTGTCTTCCCTCACTGCCTCCACTGTGTTAAGCCTGGTCCGCCCGGAATTGTGTTCGCAAGACCCCGTCATGAACCCTGCACAGATGGAAACCCACCCACCTTCCTTCCCCATGCAGACTCCACCTGGGGGAGACTGAGCCTTGGCAATACCCTCCTCAAAAAAAGGAGGGTACCTGCCAAAAGCTATTTAATGAGCTTCCCTGTCCTGCCTTCTGATCCAAAGTCTACTGGGATTTTATTCCAGGGTGGGGAGGAGAGTGATGCCGCTATGGCAGAAACTGGGCACAAAGCCAGGGAGGTGTGGTCCCAGCAATTCCAGAGCTTATGACAGACTAAGACCACGCCCATACCCCACCAGCAGCTGCTCAGGCTTTCACTGCCTTGGACAATGAAAGGGCCAGGCCTGTGCTTGGGTGATGGGGGTAATGAAAGCCAGGGCTGGGACACACTGGCCCCGCCTTCTACAGAGCCCTGCCCCTGCCCCACCCTGTTACAGAATAGGGCAAAGGCCCTGGGTGGCCCTGGGGAACTGTGCAAGTATCTGCATATGCCTCTCCAGCCCAAGCTTTAAATCTGCTAACCCACTTAGGAAGTTCTGGGCCTTTACTCATTGGGTCTTACAGCCTTGGTTTTGGGGTCTATAGTCTCCATGCAGAAATGCCATCCCCACAGAAGAGTGGGCCAAGAAACATTTATTGGTTATTTCAATAACTACTGAATCCCTATTATGTGCTAGAGCCTGTACTCGGAACTATGGACACAGGCAGGGAAGCAGCCTGCTCCTGGGATCTGACTTGGAGGGTGGGCACAGCTGACTCTGGGGCTGATGCTTAATTAGGAACTGTCCTGCCATGTTCTGGCCTCTAGGACCCTAACAGCAGGGCAAGGGACACACTCTCCCACCACTTGCTAAGGGCATGCTCCTGGCTCTTCCTGGGGGCACCTGCCTTGTTCTCGGGGGCACGTGCTGCAAGTGGAGTGCGGGTGAGCAGGACAGAGCAGGCATCCATCCTCAGGTTCAAACCCAGGGGGAGTTTTGGCCTGTAGTCTGCAGAACCCAGGGCAGGTCCCTTCCCCCTTACTGGTCTCAGTCTTCCATCCCAAAATGAGGCCAGAGATGGGTGTCCATAGCCCCCCAGTTTCACTCCTCCCCTTCAAGAGTCAGTCCCAGGCCCCACGAGGTCCTCTTACTAAAGGATTAGGTTCTGTCAGCGGTATTTAGAAAGAGCACAGACTTTGCAGCCTAAAAAAATTTGAATGTGAGTCATCTTTGGCAAGTCACTTTAATGTCTCTGAGTCTCGGTTTCCTCATCTGTAAAATGGGGCTATTACCATCTGCCTCAATGGGCCCTGCAGAAGACTAAATGAGATAGTGCATACGGAGGGCCTGTTGTTGTGTTGTCATTGTTGCTGCTATCATCTGTCAAAGGACAGGATTGACCTTGAGTGGGTTGGTGAAAAGAGTAATGTTAGGACTTCCCTGGTGGCGCAGTGGTTCAGAATCCGCCTGCCAATGCAGGGGACACGGGTTTGAGCCCTGGTACGGGAAGATCCCACATGCCGCGGAGCAGCTAAGCCCGTGTGCCACAACTACTGAGCCTGCACTCTAGAGCCCACGAGCCACAACTACTGAAGCCTGCACACCTAGAGCCCATGCTCCGCAACAAGAGAAGCCACTGCAATGAGAAGCCCGCGCACCGCAACAAAGAGTAGCCCCCGCTCACTGCAACTAGAGGAAGCCCGCGTGCAGCAACGAAGACCCAACGCAGCCATAAATAAATTTATTTATTTTTTTTAAAAAAAGAGTAATGTTAAATGTGAAAATATCTGTTGAGGGTCTAATAGATGAGAGCCTAACATGGTGCCCAGTTCTACTAATAGCTGATAATCACTAACATTTATTGAGCAACAGGCTACTATCATCATCCCCATCCTACAGATGGGAAAACTAAGGTACAGAAAGGTTACATGGCAAAGGCAATGGCAAAATAGGCAGCATGGCACCAAGGTGTATGCTCTTAAGCTGTATGCCCTGCCCTAATTCATGTTCCCCAAATGTCTCTGCCCTTGACGTGTGCCTCTTCCTCAGCAACTTCAGGCAGCAAGGACAATCCCCAATCTGCTCATGGGAACTGCATCTCCCAACGACAGCCAGGGGAAGCCCACATGCAGCAAAAGCCAGTAGACAAAAGTCCCCCCGGAGAGCTGGTCCTGAGAACTGTCGCTGGCCTGGGGCACGCATCACAGCCACCAAGCATCAGCCTGACCTTGGGTGCTGCAGTGGCACAGGATGGCCAAGAGCCACGACTGGCTCCTTTCCTGGCTCCAGTCCAACCAG